>NC_133505.1:31791666-33108333 GCF_049354715.1 Callithrix jacchus
GCTTTGCCTTACAATTGTGCCCATGGTACACTGCCTTTACTTTCTTATCATCATGCCCATGGTGCCTTCCCTTGCCTTACCTCACCATGTCCAAGGTGCGTTGCCTTGCCTTGCCATGCTTCACCATAGTTTCCATGATGCCTTGCCTTGTCTTCTCTAGATTTACCATGGTGCCAACATTTCCTGGACTTGCTGTGCTCTGCCTTGACTTGCCTTACCATGGTGCCCATGGTGCCTTGCCTTGTCATGCCTTCCCTTGCCTTACAATGGAGCCCAAGGTTGTCTTGCCTTGTCTTGTCTTGCCATGGTGCCCATGGTGCAATGTCTTTCCTTGCCTAAACTTGGTGCCCATTGTGTCTTTAATTTCCTTGCCTTACCTAACCATGGTGGCCATGGTGCCATGTCTTGCCTTGCCTTACCTTGTGGTCCATGCTGCCTTTCCTTTCCTTGTTTTTCCATGGTGTCAAGTATGCCCTGCCTTGCTTTGCCTTGCCTTACCATGTTGCTCATGGTGCCTTGCCATGCCTTACTATGGTGCCCATTGTGCCAAAATAAGGCATTTCTTGTTTTGCCTTACCTTAAAATGATGTGCATGCTGCCTCACCTTGCCTAGTCTTGCATTACCATGGTGCCCATCATGCCTTGCCCAGCCTTGCCTTACCCTGGTTCCCAAGGTGTCTTGTCTTGCCATGCCTTGAATTGCCGTATATGCCTTGTCTTTCCTGGGCTTACCCTGTTGCCCTTGGTGCCTTTCCTAGCCTTGTCTTACCTTTTCATGCCTTGCCTTGTCTTACCTTGCCCTTAGAATGATGACCATGGTGCCATGACTTGCCTTGTCTTGTCATGGTGCCCAGAGTACCTAGCCTTGCCTTGTGCCTTGCCTTGATGTGCATTGCTGTCACTTTCCTTGCCTTACCATGGTGCCCTGCCTTGCCTTACTTTACCATGGTTCCCATGGTGACTTGCTTTGCCTTACAAGGTGCACATGGTGCCTTGCCTTACCTTATCTTGCCTTACCATGTTGCCCATGGTGTCTTGTCATTTTTTGCCTTGCCTTACCATGGTGCTCATGGTGCTGTTCTTGCCTTGCCCTGCCTTACCATCTTTCCCATTGTGCCTTACATAATCCTGCCTTGCTTTGTGATTATGCCTATGGTGATTTGCCTTTCCTTGCCTTGCCGTATCTTGTTGCCCATGGTGTCTTGCCTTGCCTTGCCTTATAATTTTACCCATTGTGCCTTGCCTACCCTTGCCTTCCATTACCATTGTGCCCATGGTGAATTGCCTTGCCCGGCCTTGCCTTACCTAGCATTACCATGGTGCCTCTAGTGCCTTGCCTTGCCTTACCATGAGGCTCATCGCACCTTGGCTTTTCTTGCTTTGTCATACCTTGCCTTACTATGGAGCCCATGGTGCCTTTTTTTGCCTTTCCTTCCCTTGCATTACTATGGTGCCCCTGGTGCTTTTTCTTGCCTTGCATTGCCTTCCCTTACCATGCTGCTCATGGTGCCTTGCCTTGCCTCACCTTCTCTTGCCTTACCATGATGTTCATGGAGCTTTGCCTTTCCTTGCCTTACCATGGCTCCCATGGTGCCTTTTGTTGCCTTACCATGGTGACCATGTTTTCTTTCCGTGTTTTGCCTTGCCTTCCCATGATTCCCATGGTGCCTTGTCTTGCCTTACCATGGTGAACAAGGTGCCTTTCCTTGCCTTACCATGGTGCCTATGGTGTCTTGCCTTGCTTTTCTTGGCCTTGCCTTGCATTACCAGCATGATCAATGCACCTTGCATTGCCTTGCCTGGCTGTGCATTACCATTGTGCCCATGGTGACTTGCTTTGCCCTGTTACCATGGTGCCCATGTTGCCTTGCCTTGCCTTTAAATTGTGCCCATGGGGTTTTCCTTTGCCTGGCCTTGTCTTACCATGGCGCACATGGAGACTTATATCTCCTTACCATGGTACCCATCATGCCTTGCCTTGCCTTGCTTTATCATGATGCCTATGGTGCCCATGGTGCCTTGCCTTCCCTTTCCTTTCCATGGTGCCCATGACACCTTGTCTTGCCTTGCCTTTCCATTTGAGGATAACCATTGTGCCTTGCCTTCACTAGCCTTGCCTTACCATGGGTCCATGGTGCCTTGTTTTGCCTTGCCTTACTGTGGAGCCCATTGTGCCTTGCCTTTTCTTGCTTTGCCATGCCTTGCCTTACCATAGTGCCCATGGTGCCTTGCCTTGCCTTCCCTTTCATTAACATGGTACCTTTCCTTTCCTTGCATTGTCTTCCCTTACCATACTTCCCATAGTGCCTTGCCTTGCCTTCCCTTGCCTTACAGGGGTGCCCATAGTGCCTTGCCTTGGCTTTCCTTTCCTTTCCTTATGATTTTACCCATGATGACTTGCCTTCCCTTGCCCTGCCTTACCATTGTGCCCATGGTGAATTCCCTTGCCTTGCATTGCCCTGTCTTTCCTTACCTTGCCTTACCATGGTGTCCATAATGCCTTGCCTTGCCTTACCTTACCTTGCCTTACCATTCTGTTCATGGAACCTTGCCTTGTCTTGTGTTGCCTTGGCTTATTATGGTGCCCATTGTGCCTTGACTTCACTTGTCTAGCCTTACTATGGTGCCTTGCCTTCCCTTGCATTGCCCTGCCTAACTATGGTGCCCATTCCTTGCCTTGCATGACTTTACCATGGTGCCTATGGTGCATTGCCTTGCCTTAACATGGTGCCCATTGCACCTTGCCTTGCCTTACCTTACTGTGGTGCCCATGGTGCCTTGGTTTGCCTTGACTTGCCTTTCCTTACCATGATGCCCATTGTGCCTTGCCTTCCATAGCCTAACCTTTCCATAGTGCCCATTCCTTGCCTTGCCTTACCATGGATCCTGTGGTGCCTTACCTTGCCTTACCATGGCGACCAGAGTGCCTTGTCTTGCATTTCGTTTCCTTACCATGATGCCCATGGTGCATTGCCATGCTTTGCCTTGTTTGGTCTTACCATGGTGCCCCTGTTCCTTGCCATGCCTTGCCTTCACTTAAAATAATGCCCATGGTGACTTGCTTTCCTTCCCTTGCCTTACCATGGTATCTGAATGCCTTGCCTTACCATGGTGTTCATGGTCCTTGCCTTTCCTTGCCTTCCCTTGCCCTACAATGTTCCCCAGGTTGCCTTGCCTTGCCTTTTATTACCATGGTGCCTATGGTGCCTTGTCTTGCATTTCCTTGCCTTACCATGGTGCTTATAGTGCATTGCCATACCTTTTTTTGTCCTGTTTTGCCTTACAATCATGCTGATAGTGCCTTGCCATACCATGCCTTACCTTACCATGGTGCCTAAGGTGCATTGTCTTGCATTGCCTTACCATGGTGTCCATGGTGCTTTGCCTTATCATTGTGCTCATCATGCCTTTCATTGCATTACCTTCTCTTACCATGATGCCCATGGTGCCTCATCTTACCCTGCCTTGCTTCACAATTGTGCACGTTGCCTTGTCTTGCCTTGCTTTGCCATGATGCCTATGGTGCCTTGCCTTACAATGAAGCCCATGGTGCCTTTCCTTTCCTTACCTTTCATTGCATTGCCTTTTTTTTACCATGGTTCCCATGTTGCCTTGCCTTGCCTTACCATGGTGCCTATTGTGAATGCCTTGCCATGCACTGCCTTGCAGTATTATGGTTTCCATGGTGACTTGCCCTACCATGGTGCCCTTGGTGATTTGTCTTGCCTTGTGTTACCGTTGTGCCCATGGTGCCATGCATTGCATTGTCTTTTTTCTTTACCATGGTGCCCATGGTGCTTTAGTTTGCCATACCATGGTGCTCACGTTGCTTGCCTTACCTTGCCTTGCATTACCATGGTGCTTATGGTGCCTTGAGTTACTTTACCATGGTGCCCATGGTGCCTTGCCTTGCCTTACCATGGGCCCAGGGTACCATCTTGCTTTGCCTTACATAGTGTCCATGGTGACTAGCCTTTCTTGTCTTCCTTTACCATAGTGCAAATGGTGCCTTGCAATGACTTACCATGTTTTCCATGGTGTCTTGCTCTCCCCTGCCTTGCCTTACCATGATGCTCATGTTGCCTTGCCTTTTCTTACCATGCTGCCCATGGTGCCATTTATTTCATTGACTTGCCTTGCCTTGCCCTACCATAGTACCAATGGTGCCTTGCCTTGCCCTGTCTTAACATGGTGCCCATGAATCGGCCAACAGAATGGGAAAAAATTTTTGCAGTCCACCCATCTGACAAAGGGCTGATATCCAGAATTTACAAAGAACTCAAACAGATTTACAAGAAAAAAACAAACAAGCCCATTCAAAAATTGGCAAAGGATATGAACAGACACTTTACAAAAGAAGACATACATGAGGCCAACAAACATGAAAAAATGCTCATCATCACTGGTCATTAGAGAGATGCAAATCAAAACCACATTGAGATACCATCTCATGCCAGTTAGAATGGCGATCATTAAAAAATCTAGAGACAACAGATGCTGGATAGGATGTGGAGAAATAGGAACACTTTTACACTGCTGGTGGGAGTGTAAATTAGTTCAACCATTGTGGAAGACAGTGTGGTGATTCCTCAAGGCCTTAGAAATAGAAATTCCAATTGAGCCAGCAATCCCATTACTGGGTATATATCCAAAGGACTATAAATCGTTCTACTATAAGGACACATGCACACAAATGTTCATTGCAGCACTGTTTACAATAGTAAAGACCTGGAACCAACCCAAATGCCCATCGATAATAGACTGGATGGGAAAATGTGGCACACCATGCAATATTATGCAGCAATCAAAAATGATGAGTTCGTGTCGTTTGTAGGGACATGGATGAATCTGGAGAACATCATTCTCAGCAAACTGACACAAGAACACAAAATGAAATACTGCATATTCTCACTCATAGGTAGGTGATGAAAAATGAGAACACATGGACACAGGGATGGGAGTACCAGACACTGGGGTCTATTGAGGGAAAGAGGGGAGGGATAGCAGCTGGGGGAGGTGGAAAGGGATAGCCTGGGGAGAAATGCCAAATGTGGGTGAAGGGGAGGAAGGCAGCAAAACACACTGCCATGTGTGTACCTATGCAAATGTCTTGCATGTTCTGCACATGTACCCCAAAACCTAAAGGGCAATTTAAAAAAACAAGAGAAAAAAAAGAAATATATGTTTCTTCCATGTTTTACAGGTAGTCTTACTGCCATTTCATATAAGCCAGGTTTTGCTGGAAAATCTCCATTTATGTTCTCTTTAGAAAGGGTTTTTAAACTCCTGCACACACATGTCAGTTTAACTCTGTAAGTTGAATGCACACATTGACAAGCAATGTCACAGATAGCTTCATTTAATTTTTAAGGTAAGGTATTCCTCTTCACAGCATATACTGACATTTACTCTGGAATGTAAAAAATCTAGCTCCTAGAAGAAATGTGTTTATAAACTGCTGAACCAAAACACAGATTCAATTATCTTAGGTAAATGAACACACAACAGAGCAGTGTCAAAGATATCTTTCTTCTTTGTATTACAGGAAGTCTTAATGCTGTGTTGTATAAGTGGGGATTTTGCTGGAAATGTCAGTATTGAGATTCTTCACAGAAAGGATTTTTAAACTGCTGCATACACACATCAGTTTAACTCTGTAAATTGAATACACAGATTGATAAGTATTCTCCCAGACAGCTTCATTTTAGTTTTTAAGGTAGTATATTTCCCTTTACACCACATACACACATTCACTCTGGAATGTCCAAATCTAGCTCCTCTTAGGGGATGTGTTTCTAAACCACTGATCAGAAAGATAGCCGCAATTCTCTTAGTTGAATGGACACAGAGCACAGCAGTTTCAAAGATATTATTCTTCTGTGTTTTAAAGGCAGTTTTACTGCTATTTTGTATAAGCTGAGATTTTGGTGGAAATATCTGTTTATTGATTTTCCACAGAAGGGGGTTTCAACTGCTGAATACACACATCAGTTTAACTTTGTAAGTTGAATGTACACATTGACAAGCATTGTCCAAGATGGCTTCATTTTAGTTTTTATGGTGAGATATTTTCCTTTACTCCACATACACACATTCATTCTGGAATGTCCAAGTCTAGCTCCTATGCAAAATGTGTTTCTAAAATGCTGAATCTAAAGATAGATTCAATGCTTTTAGTTTAGTGGACACACAGCAGAGCAGTTTCACAGATATCTTTCTTCTGTGTTTTAAAGGCAGTCTTACTGCTATTTTGCATAAGAAGGGATCTTGCTGGAAATATATGTTTATATATTTCCACATAAAGTGTTTTTAAACTGCTGCATACATACATGAATTTAACTTTGTAAGTTGAATGCACACATTGACAAGCTTTTCCCAGATAGCTTCATTTTACTTTTTAAGGTAAGATATTTTCCTTTACAGCATATACACAGATTCACTCTGGAATGTATAAATCTAGCTCCTATATAAAATGTGTTTCTCAACTGCTGAATGATAAGATAGATTTATTTCTCTTAGTTCAACGGACACAGAGCAGAGCATTTTCAATGATATATTTCTTCTGTGTTTAAAGGCAGTCTTACAGCGATTTTGTATAACTCAGAATATTGCTTGAAATGTCTGTTTTTAGATTCTCCACAGAAAGGGTTTTTAAAGTGCTGCATACATACATCAGGTTAACTCTGTAAGTTGAATGCACAATCGACAAGCTTTCTTCCATATAGCTTCGTTTTAGTTTTTAGGGTGAGTTATTTCTCATTACAGACTATGCCAACTTTCCTTCTGGAATTTCCAAATCTAGCTTCTGTAAGTAATGTGTTTCTAAACTGCTGAATGAAAACATAGATTCAACTATGTTATTTGAACAAACACACACCACAGCAGTTTCACAGTTATGTTTCTTCTGTGTTTCACTGAAAGTCTTCCTACTAATTAATATAAGAGGGATTTTCATGGAAAGGTTGGTTTTGAGATTCTCCACAGAAAGCGGTTTGAAGCTGCAGTATACACACATCTGTTCTCTTTACAGCATGTGCCCACTTTCTGTCTTTAATGTCCAAATCTGGCTTCTGTAAGAAATGTGTTTCTAAACTGCTGAATAAAAACATAAGATTCAATTCTCTTAGGTGAATGAGCACATGGCAGAGCAGTTTTAAAGTTATATTTGTTTTTTTACAAGCAGTATTACTGCTATTTCGTATAAAATGGAATTTTGTTGGAAATGTCTGTTTTGATATTCTCCGCAAAAACAGTTTTTAACTGCTGCAAACACAATGGTTTTACTCTCTAAGTTGAATGTTCATATTCACAATCATTCTTGCAGATAGCTTCATTTTAGTTTTGAAGGTGAGATATTTCTCTTTACAGCATATACTCACATTCAATCTGTAACGTGCAAATCTAGCTCCTGTAAGAAATCTGTTACTAAGCTGCTGAATCAAAACATAGACTCAGTTTCCTTAGTTGAATGGATGCATAGCAGAGCAGTTTCAAAGACGTCTTTCTTATGTATTTTGCAGGCAGTGTTTCTGCTATTCCATGTAAGCCAGGATTTTGCTGGAAACATCTGTCTTTAGATTCTAAAGAGAAAACGTTTTTTAAATGCTGCACACACACACATCAGTTTAACTGAGCAAGTTGAATGCACATATTGACAGGCATTCTCACAGATAGCTTCATCTTAGTTTTTAAGGTTAGAAATTTCTCTTTATAGTGAAATTCAAATTCTCATTGAATCTGTAATGTTCAAATCTAGCCCTAAAAGGTATATGTTTATACACAGCTGAATGAAAACATGGATTCAATTCTCTTAGGTGAAGGAATACACAGCAGAGTAGTTTTAAAGATAACTCTTCTGTGTTTTACAGCAAGATTCACGGCTATTTTGTTTAAACAAGAATTTCACTGGAAATATGTTTTTAGATACTCCACAGAAAATGTTTTTAAACTCCTGCATAAACACATCAGTTTAACTAAGTAAGTTGAATGCACACATTGACGAGCATTCTCCCAGATAGCTTCGTTTTAGTTTTTAAGTTGACATATTTCTCTTTACAGCATATACTAACACTCACCCTGAAATGTCGCAATCTGGCTTTTATAAGAAAGGTTTTTCTAAACTGCTGAATTGAAGCATAGATTCAATTCTTCTAGGTAAATGGACACACAGAAGAGCAGTTTCAAAGATATCTATTTTCTGTGTTTTACAGGCAGTCTTACTGCTATTTTATATAAGCCTGGATTTTGCTGGAAATACCTATTTTGAGATTCTCCACAGAAAAGGTTTTGAAACTGCTGCATACACACATCAGCTTAACTCTGTAAGTTGAATGCAAACATTGACAAGCATTCTCGCTGAGAGTTTCATTTTAGTTCTTAAGGTGAGACACTTCTCTTTACAGCATCTACTCCCATTCACTCTGGAATGTCCAAATCTAGCTCCTATAATAAATGTTTCTAAGCTGCTCAGTCAAAACATAGATCAATTCTCTCAATTAAACGGACACACAGCACAGCAGTTTCACATATGTCTTTCTACTGTGTTTTACAGGTAGTCTTAATCCTGTTTCGTATCAGCTGGGATTTTGCTGGAAATATCTGCTTTTAGATTCTACAAAGAAAGGGTTTTTGAACTGCTGCATACACATATCAGTTTAACTCTGTAAGTTGAATGCACACATTTATGAGAATTCTCACAGATAACGTTTTAGTTTTTAAGGTGACATATTTGTCTTTACAGTACATACTCACATTCATTCTGGAATGCCCAAAATGTAGCTCCTGTAAGAGTGAGTATTGAATAATGAGAACACGTGGACTCCAGGAGAGAAGCATCACACACTGGGGACAGTTGCAGGGGCAGAGGAGAGACAGCAGGGACTGAGGAAATTGGGGAGGGTGGGGAGGAATAACATGGGTTAGAAATGACAGATATAGTATGCACCTAAAGTAAAATAAATAAATTTAAAAAAGAATGGTGTTTCTGAACTGCTGAATCAAAACATAGATTTCATTCTCTCAGGTTAAGGGACACACAGCAGAGCAGCTTGAATATCCTTCTTGTGTGTTTTTCAGGCAGTCTTACTGCTATTTTGTATAAGCCAGAATTTTGCTGGAAATATCTATTTTTAGATACTTGATAGAAATGGTTTTTAAACTGCTGCATACACACATCAGTTTAACTCTGTAAGTTGAATGCACACATTGACAAGCATTCTCGCTGATAGCTTCATTGTAATTTAAGGTGAGACACTTCTCTTTACAGCATATACTCACATTTTGTGTGAAATCTCCAAACCTAGCTCATATATGAAATATGTTTCTCAACTGCTGAATCAAAACATAGATTCAATTGTCTTAATTGAACGGACACACAGCAGAGCATTTTCAAAGATACTTTCTCCTGTGTTTTATAGGCTGATTTACTGCTATTTTGTATAAGCTGAGATTTTGCTGGAAATATGTTTTTAGATTCTAAAAAGAAATGGTTTTAAACTGCTGCATACGAACATCAGTTTAACTGAGTAAGTTGAATGAACACTTTGACAAGCATTCTCACAGATAGCTTTACTTTAATTTTTAAGGTGAGATAGTTCTCTTAATAGCATCTTCACTTTAATTTTTAAGGTGAGATAGTTCTCTTTATAGCATCTACTCACATTCACTCTGGAATATCCAAATCCAGCTCCTTTAAGAAATGTGTTTCTAAACTGCTGAATTAAAATATGAATTCAATTTTCTTAGGTGAATGGACAGACAGAAGAGCAGTTTCAAAGATATCTTTCTTCTGTGTTTTACAGGCAGACTTACTGCTATTTTATATAAGCCAGGATATTGCTGGAAATATCTGTTTTGACATTCTCCACAAAAAGTTTTTTTATTCTCACTTTTTAAATTTATTTTATCTTACTTTGTATTGCTTTTTAACTTTTGGGATACATGTGAAGAACATGTAAGATTGTTGCTTGGGTACACACTTGGCATTGTGGTTTTCTGTCTTCTTCATCACCTACATCAGCCATTTCTCCCCATGTTATCCTTCCCTAATCCCTCTCACCCTACTGTCCCTCCCCTATTTCCCCCGAACAGACCCCATTGTGTGAAGTTCCTTTTCCTGTGTCCATGTGTTCTCATTGTTCAACATGAGTGAGAACATGCAGTGTTTGGTTTTCTGTTCTTGTGTCAGTTTGATGAGAATGATGGTTTCCAGATTTATCCATGTCCCTACAGAGAATATGAACTCAACATTTTTCATGATTGCATAGGATTCCATGGTGTATATGTGCCACATTATACTTGTCCAGTCTGTCATCGATGGGCATTTGGGTTGGTTTCAAGTCTTTGCTATTGTAAACAGTGCTGCAATGAACATTCGTGTGCATGTGTCCTTATAATAGAATGATTTATAATCCGTTGGATATATACCCAGTAATGGGATTGCTGGATCAGAAAGAATTTCTATTTCTAGGTCCTTGAGGAATTGCCACACTGTCTTCCACAATGGTTGAACTAATTTACACTTCCACTAACAGTGTAAAAGTGTTCCTATTTCTCCACATCCTCTCGAGCCTCTGCTGTCTCCTGAATTTTTTTAGTGATTGCCACTCTAACTAGTGTGAGATGGTATCTCAATGTAGTTTTGATTTGCATTTCTCTAAAGACCAGTGATGATGAGCATTTTTTCATATGTTTATTGGCCTCATATATGTCTTCCTTTGTAAAGTGTTTGTTTATATCTTTCACCCACTTTTGAATGGACTTTTTTTTTCTTGTCAATCTGTTTTAGTTCTTTGTAGATTCTGGATAGCAGCCCTTTGTCTGAGGGGTAAATTGCAAAATATTTTTCCCATTCTGTTGGTTGCCAGTTCACTCTAATGACTGTTTCTTTTGCTGCACAGAAGTTGTGGAGTTTGATTAGGTCCCATTTGTCTATTTTGGCTTTGGTTGTCAATGCTTTTGGTGTTTCAGTCATGAAGTCCTTGTCTATGCCTATGTCCTGTATGGTTTTGCCTAGATTTTATTCTAGGGTTTTTATGGTGTTAGGTCTTATGTTTAAGTCTTTCATCCATCTGGAGTTAATTTTAATGCAATGTATCAAGGAGGGGTCCAGTTTCTGCTTTCTGCACACGGGTAGCCAGTTTTCCCAGCAGCATTTATTAAACAGAGAATCTTTTCCCTATTGCTTGGTTTGTCAGGTTTGTTAAAGATCAGATGGTTGTGGATGTTTGGCATTGGCTCCGATGCCTCTGTTCTGTTCCATTGGTCTATATCTCTGTTTTGGTACAAGTACTGTGCTGTTTTGATTACTGTAGCCTTGTAGTATATTTTGAAGTCCGGTAGTGTGATACCTCCCACTTTGTTCTTTTTGCTTAGAATTGACTTGGCTATGTGGGCTCTCTTTTGGTTCCATATGAAGTTTAAGGTGTTTTTTTCCAGTTCCGTGAAGGAAGTCATTGGTAGCTTGATGGGGATAGCAACGAATCTGTAAATTACTTTGGACAGTATGGCCATTTTAATGACATTGAGTCTTCCTAACCATGAACATAAAATAGCTCTCTATATGTTTGTGTCCTCTCTTATTTCATTGATCAGTGGTTTGTAGTTCTCCTTGAAGATGTCCTTTACATGCTTTGTTAGTTGTATTCCTGGGTATTTTATTCTCTTTGCAGCAATTTTGAATGGCAGTTCATTCTTGATTTGGCTTCTTTAAGTCTGTTATTAGTGTATAGGAATGCTTGTAATTTTTGCACATTGATTTTGAATCCTGCAACTTTACTGTAATTGCTTATCAGTTTCAGGAGATTTTGGGATGAGACAATGGGGTCTTCTAAATATATAAACATGTAGTCTGCAAACAGAGACAATTTGACTTAATTCTTTCCTAACTGAATACACTTCATTTCTTTTTCCAGACTGATTACTCTGGCTAGAACTCCCAATAATATATTAAATAAGAATGAAGAGAGGGAATCCTTGTCTAGTACCAGATTTCAAAAAGAATGCTTCCAGTTTTTGCCCATCCAGTATGACATTGGCTGTTGATTTGTTGTAAACAGCTTTTATTTTTTTGATATACCTTCCATCAATACCTAGTTTATTGAGGGTTTTTAGCATAAAGGGCTGTTGATGTTTGTCAAAGGCCTTCTCTGAATACACACATCAGTTTAACTCTGAAAGTTGAATGCACACATTGACAAGCATTCTCGCAGATAGCTTAGCTTTAGTTTTTAAGATGAGATACTTCTCTTTATAGCATCTACTCACATTCACTCTAGAATGTCCAAATCTAGCTCCTACAGGAAATGTGTTTCTAAACTGCTGAATCTAAAGATAGATTGAATGCTCTTATTGAATGGACACACAGCAGAGCAGTTTCAAATATACCTTTCTCCTGTTTTTAAAGGTCAACTTACTGTTATTTCATATAAGCCGATATTTTGGTGGAAATATCTGTGTTTAGAGTCCCCACAGAAATAATTTTGAAACTGCTGCATACACAAATCAGGTTAAATCTTTAAGTTGAATGCACACATTGACAAGCTTTCTCCCAGAAAAATTTGTTTAAGTTTTTAAGGTGAGATATTTTTCTTTACAACACGTACACATATTCACTCTGGAGTGTCCAAATCTAGGTCCTATAGGAAGTGTATTTCTAAACTGCTCAATATAAAGATAGATTCAATGCTCTTAGTTAAATGGACACACATCAGAGAAGTTTTAAAGATAAAGGTAGTCATATTGCTATTTTGCATAAGTAGGGATGTTGCTGGAAATATGTTTTTTGATTCTCTACAGAAAGGATTTTTAAACTGCTACATACACGTATCAGTTAAACTCTGTATGTTAAATGCACACATTGACAAGCTTTCTCCCAGACAGCAATGTTTTAGTTTAAAGTGAAATATTTCCCTTTACACCACATACATACATTCACTCTGTATTGTCCAAATCTAGCTCCTATAGGAAATGTTTGTAAGCTGCTGAATCCAAAGATAGATTCAATCCTCTTAGTTGAATGAACACACAGCAGAGTAGATTCAAAGACATCTTTCTTCTGTGTGTTAATGGCGTTCTCACTGCTATGTCGTATAAGCCAAGATTTTGCTAAAAATATCTGTCTTTAGATTCTCCATAGAAAGGGTTTTTGAAGTGCAGCATACACACATCAGGTGAACTCTGTAAGTTGAATGCACACATTGACAAGATTTCTCCCAGATAGCTTTGTTTTTGTTTTTAAGTTGAGATATTTCCCTTTACAGCATATACACACATTCACTCTGAAATGTCCAAATCTAGCTCCTATATGACATCTGTTTCAAAACTGCAGGATCAAAGTATAGATTCAATGCTCTTAGTTGAACAGACACACCCCAGAGCAGTTTCAAAGATATCTTTCTTCTGTGTTTTAAAAGCAGTCTTACTGCTATTTTGTGTAAGTTGGGATTTTGGTGGAAATACCTGTTTTTAGATTCTCCACAGAAATCTTGTTTAAAATGCTGCATACACATCAATATAACTCTGTAAGTTGAATGCATACATTGAAAAACTTTCTCCCAGACTGCTTCATTTTAGTTTTGAAGGTGAGATACGTCCCTTTAAAGCATGTACACACTTTCACTCTTGAATGTCCAAATCTAGCTCCTATAGGAAATATGTTTCTAAACTGCTGAATCAAAAGATAGATTCAATTGTCTTAGTTGATCGGACACAAAACCTAGCAGGTTCAAAGAGATCTTTCTTCTGTGTTTTAGACGTGGTCTTACTGCCATTTCGTATAAGCTGGGATTTTGATGGAAATATTTCTTTTAAGATTCTCCACAGAAATCTTGTTTAAACTGCTGTATACACATCCATTTAACTCTGTAAAATGAATGCCCAGATTGACAAACTTTCTCCCGTACTGCTTCATTTTAGTTGTTAAGGTGAGATATGTCCCTTTATATTGTGTACACATGGTCACTCTGGAAAGTCCAAATCTAGCTCCTATAGAAAATGGGTTTCTAAACTCATGAATCAAAAGGTATATTCAATTGTCTTTGTTGAACTGACACAAAACAGAGCGGGTTCAAATATATCTTTCTTCTGTGTTTTAAACCAAGTTTTACTGCTATTTTGTATAAGTTAGGATTTTGCTGAAGATATCTGTTTTTAGATTCTCCACAAGAAGGGTTTTTAAACTGTAGAATAAAGACATCAGTTTATCTCTGTATGTCAAATGCACACATTAACAAGCTTTCCCCAAGATAGCATCGTTATACTTTTTAAAGTGAGATATTTTGCTTCACAGCATATACTCTCATTCACTCTGGAATGTCCAAATCTTGCTCTTATAAGAAATGTGTTTCTAAACTGCTGAATCAGTAGATAGATTCAATCCTATTAGTTAAAAAGACACACAGCATAGCATTTCCAAAGATGTTCTTCTTCTGTGTTTTAAAGGCAATCCTACTGGTATTTTGTATAAGCTGGGATTTTGCTGGAAATATCTGTTTTTAGATTCTCCACAGAAAGGGTTTTAAAACTGCTGCATACACACATCAGTTTAACTCTGTAAGTTGAGTGCACACATTGACAAGCTTTCTCCCAGATAGCTTTGTTTTAGTTTTTAAGGTGAGATATTTCCTTATACAGCATACACACACATTCACTCTGGAATGTCAAGTTTGGCACCTATAAGAAATGTGTTTCTAAACTGCTGAATCAAAAGATAGATATAATTTTCTTATTTGAAAGGACAGAAAGCAAAGCAGTTTCAAAAATACCTTTCTTCTGTGTTTTAAAGAAAGTTGTACTGCTATTAAGTATAAGCCAGAGTTTTGTTCGAAATACCTGTTATAAGATTCTCCACAGAAACGGATTGTTCATGAAGTCTTTGCCTACTCCTATGTCCTGGATGGTTTTGCCTAGATTCCCTTCTAGGGTTTTGATGGTGCCAGGTCTTATGTTTAAGTCTTTAATCCATCTGGAGTTAATTTTAATGTAAGGTGTCAGGAAGGGGTCCAGTTTCTGCTTTCTGCACATGGCTAGCCAGTTTTCCCAGCACCAGTTGTTGAACAGGGAATCCTTTCCCCATTGCTTGTTTTTGTTGGGTTTATCAAAGATTGTATGGTTGTAGATATGTTGTGTTGCCTCTGATGCCTCTGTTCTGTTCCATTGGTCTATATCTCTGTTTTGGTACCAGTACCATGCTGTTTTGATTACTGTAGCCTTGTAGTATAGTTTGAAATCCGGTAGTGTGATGCCCCCCGCTGTGTTCTTTTTGCTTAGAATTGACTTGGCTATGCGGGCTCTCTTTTGGTTCCATATGAAGTTCATGGTGGTTTTTTCCAGTTCTGTGAAGAAAGTCAATGGTAGCTTGATGGGTATAGCATTGATACTGTAAATTACTTTGGGCAGTATAGCCATTTTCCCGATATTAATTCTTCCTAACCATGAACATGGAATGTTTCTCCATCTGTTTGTGTCCTCTCTGATTTCGTTGAGCAGTGGTTTGTAGTTCTCCTTGAAGAGGTCCCTTACGTTCATTGTGAGTTGTATTCCGAGGTATTTTATTCTTTTTGTAGCTATTGTGAATGGCAGTTCGTTCTTGATTTGGCTCTCTTTCAGTCTGTTATTGGTGTATAGAAATGCTTGTGATTTTTGCACATTGATTTTATATCCTGAGACTTTGCTGAAGTTGCTTATCAGTTTCAGAAGTTTTTGGGCTGAAGCAATGGGGTCTTCTAGGTATACTATCATGTGGTCTGCAAATAGAGACAATTTGGCTTCCACCTTTCCTATTTGAATACCCTTTATTTCTTTTTCTTGCCTGCTTGCTGTGGCTAGAACTTCCAGTACTATATTGAATAGAAGTGTTGAAAGCGGGCATCCTTTTCTAGTGCCGGATTTCAAAGGGAATGCTTCCAGTTTTTGCCCATTCAGTATGATATTGGCTGTGGGTTTGTCATAAATAGCTTTTATTACTTTGAGATACATTCCATAGATACCGAGTTTATTGAGGGTTTTTAGCATAAAGGGCTGTTGAATTTGGTCAAAGGCCTTCTCTGCATCAATTGAGATAATCATGTGGTTTTTGGTTTTGGTTCTGTTTATGTGGTGAATTACGTTTATAGACTTGCGTATATTGAACCAGCCTTGCATCCCCAGGATGAATCCTACTTGATCATGGTGAATAAGTTTTTTGATTTGCTGTTGCAATCGGCTTGCCAATATTTTATTGAAGATTTTTGCATCAATGTTCATCATGGATATTGGCCTGAAGTTTTCTTTTCTTGTTGGGTCTCTGCCGGGTTTTGGTATCAGGATGATATTGGTCCCATAGAATGATTTGGGAAGGATTCTTTCTTTTTGGATTATTTGGAATAGTTTCAGAAGGAATGGTCACAGCTCCTCTTTGTGTGTCTGGTAGAATTCGGCTGTGAACCCGTCTGGACCTGGGCTTTTTTTGTGTGGTAGGCTCTTAATTGCTACCTTGACTTCTGCCCTTGTTATTGGTCTATTCATAGTTTCAGCTTCCTCCTGGTTTAGGCTTGGGAGGACACAGGAGTCCAAGAATGTATCCATTTCTTCCAGGTTTACTAGTTTATGTGCATGGAGTTGTTTGTAATATTCTCTGATGATGGTTTGAATTTCTGTGGAATCTGTGGTGATTTCCCCTTTATCATTTTTTATTGCATCTATTTGGTTGTTGTCTCTTTTCTTTTTAATCAATTTGGCTAGTGGTCTATTTTGTTGATCTTTTCAAAAAACCAGCTGTTAAATTTATTGATTTTTTGAAGGGTTTTTCGTGTCTCAATCTCCTTCAGTTCAGCTCTGGTCTTAGTTATTTCTTGTCTTCTGCTGGGTTTTGAGTTGTTTTGATCTTGGTCCTCTAGCTCCTTTAATTTTGACGATAGGGTGTCAATTTTGGATCTCTCCATTCTTCTCATATGGACACTTATTGCTATATACTTTCCTCTAGAGACTGCTTTAAATGTTTCCCAGAGATTCTGGCATGTTGTGTCTTCGTTCTCATTGGTTTCAAAGAACTTCTTTATTTCTGCCTTCATTTCATTGTTTATGCAGTCAACATTCAAGAGCCAGTTGTTCGGTTTCCATGAAGCTGTGCGGTTCTGGGTTGGTTTCTGAATTCTGAGTTCTAACTTAATTGCACTATGGTCTGAGAGGCTGTTTGTTATAATTTCAGTTGTTTTGCATTTGCTGAGCAGTGCTTTACTTCCAATTATGTGGTCAATCTTAGAGTTGGTGTGATGTGCTGAGAACAATGTATATTCTGTGGATTTGGAGTTGAGTGTTCTTTAAATGTCTATCAGGTTTGCTTGCTCCAGGTCTGAGTTCAAGCCCTGGATATCCTTGTTGATTTTCTGTCTCGTTGATCTAATATTGACAGTGGAGTGTTAAAGTCTCCCACTATTATTGTGTGGGAGTCTATGTCTCCTTGTAAGTCGTTAAGAACATGCCTTATGTATCTGGGTGCTCCTGTATTGGGTCCATATATGTTTAGGATGGTTAGCTCTTCTTGTTGTATCAATCCTTTTACCATTATGTAATGGCCTTCTTTGTCTCTTTTGATCTTTGTTGCTTTAAAGTCTATTTTATTAGAGATGAGAATTGCAACTCCTGCTTTTTTTGCTCTCCATTTGCTTGGTAAATCTTCCTCCATCTCTTTATTTTGAGCCTTTGTGTATCCTTGCATGTGAGATTGGTTTCCTGGATACAGCACACTGATGGGTATTGGGTTTTTATCCAATTTGCCAGTCTGTCTTTTGATTGGTGCATTTAGTCCATTTACATTTAGGGTTAATATTGTTATGTGTGAATTTGATACTGCCATTTTGATGCTAGCTGGCTGTTTGGCCCATTAGTTGTTGTAGATTCTTCATTATGTTGATGCTCTTTAGCGTTTACTGTGATTTTGGAATGGCTGGTACTGGTTATTCCTTTCTATGTGTAGTGCCTCTTTCAGGAGCTCTTTTCAAGCAGGCCTGATAGTGACAAAATCTCTGAGTACTTGCTTGTTCGCAAAGGATTTTATTTTTTCTTCACTTATGAAGCTCAGTTTGGCTGGATATGAAATTCTCTGTTGAAAGTTCTTTTCTTTAATGATGTTGAATACTGGCCCCCACTCTCTTCTGGCTTGTAGAGTTTCTGCCGAGAGATCTGCTCTGAGTCTGATGGGCTTCCCTTTGTGGGTGACCCGACCTTTCTCTCTGGCTGTCCTTAGTATTTTCTCCTTTATTTCAAGCCTTGTGAATCTGACGATTATGTGCCTTGGGGTTGCCCTTCTTGCGGAATATCTTTGTGGTGTTCTCTGTATTTCCTGTAATTGAGTGTTGGCCTGTCTTGCTAGGTGGGGGAAATTTTCGTGGGTAATGTCCTGAAGAGTATTTTCCAGCTGGGTTTCATTCTCTTCATCACATTCTGGTACACCTATCAAACTTAGGTTACGTCTCTTCACATAGTTCCACATTTCTTGGAGTCTTTGTTCATTCCTTTTTGCACTTTTTTCTCTGATCTTGGTTTCTCATTTTATTTCATTGAGTTGATCTTCGACTTCTGATATCCTTTATTCTGCTTGGTCAATTTGGCTGTTGAAACTTGTGCATGATTTGTGAAGTTTTCGTGTTTCATTTTTCAGCTCTTTCAATTCATTCATATTTCTCTCTTAGTTGTCCATTCTTGTTCTCATTACCTCAAATCTTTTTTCAAGGTTCTTAGTTTCTTTGCATTGATTTAGAGCATGGTCTTTTAGCTCACGGAAGTTTCTTATTACCCATCTTATGAAGTCTTATTTTGTCATTTCATCATATTCATTCTCTTTCCATCATTGTTCCCTTGCTGGTGAGGAGTTATGGTACTTTGTAGGAGGCGAGGTGTTCTGGTTTTGGGTGTTTTCTTCCTTTTTGCGCTAGTTTCTTCCCATCTTGGTGGATTTATCCACCTGTCATCTGAGTAGTTGCTGATTTTCCGATTGGGTCTCTTAATGGAGACCAAGATTGTTGATGATAAAATATTTCTGTTTCTTAGTTTTTCTTCTAACAGTCTAGCCACTCTGCTGTAAGGCTGCTGATGTCCACTCCGGGCCCTGCTTGCCTAAGGTACACCTGTAGCAGCTGCGGAACATTGAGGGGTGCTACCAGTTTCTTCTTCTGCTATCTTTGTCCCAGATAGATGCCCGCAAAATGTCAGTCTGATCAGTCCTTTGTGAGGTGACTCTCTGGCTATACGGGGGTCAGGGAGCTGCTTGAGGAGATGGTCTGTACTACATAGGAGCCCAGGTGCTGAGCTGTGAGCTCCATTGTTCATTCAGGGCTGCTAGGCAAGTATGTTTAAGTCTGCTGCAGCAGAACTCATAAAACCCCTTTTTTTTCCCTCAGATGCTCTGTCTCAGAAGTTTAGGTCTTTATGAGATTTGTTGCACTGTCCTGCCCAGTTAGGAGGCAGTTTAGTCACTATTTGCCTGCCAAGACTCCACCCTGCAGCTGTGGGGTTTGCTTTGTTGCCATGTGCTCTGCCTTGCTGCCGTGGGTTCTGCCCAGCTGCTGTGGGCACTACCCTGCTGCCGTGGGCTCTGCCCTACTGACGTGGGCACTGACCTGTTTCTGTGGGCTCCGTCCTGTTGCCATGGGCTCTGCCCTGCTGTCATGGGCTCCGCCCTGTTGGTGGATTCTCTGTGTTATGGCAGGTTTCCTCGGCAATGGCAGGCTGCATCAGCAATGAGAGAGTACGTCAGTAGGGGTGGAATGTCTCGGTAATGGTGGACACCCCTCCCTCACTGAGCTGCACCATCCTGGGTTCGGCTGTGCCTGCTGTGAAACTCTCAACCTTGAGCATTTCGAATCGCCATTTGGTTTGCCCCTGTGGGGGTGGGACTTGTTGAGCCTGATCACCTGTCTCTCTGCCTCAGAGCCCTTTTGTTTTTTTAAGTTGATGGGTTGACTCTCTTTCAGGTGTTTCAGTCGCCTGTTGAAAGGGCACCAGAATCTGTGTGATTTCCCGTGCAGTGACCCACTGTGCCTGTTCACAGCTCACTTCTCAGGAGTCTCCTGTCCTGGCTCACTGTCCAAGTTTCGTTTAATCAGATGAATATGCTAATCTGCCCTCCCAAATCTCAAATTGCCGGTTTAACAGAGCATCCCGACCAGTGCGTTTTGTGTGGTGTGCCGTGGCACTGTGTTGCCGGCCGAAACAGCCGTGCCAGCCAAGACAGCTGTGCTGGTGTCCTGTGTCTCTCCTACACCTGGGAATTTCCCTGTTCTGTGGTCAACAAAGATCCTTCTGGAAATGCGATGCAAACTCACCCTCTGCGTCTTCACTGAGAGCTGCAATCCTGAGTTCAGGAAGTGGGCCTTAAAGGAGAAGCAAAAGTATCCAGATATTGGAGAAAGGACAAAATATCGTATAGGATGTAGCCTCTGCTGCCCTCATGAGGGGTGCTTATCCAGATGGCAAGGTGGGGATTCCTCATTCAGGGCTTTGTCAGTCTCCCACTCCTTTCTTTCCTTCAGCACAGTTCCTTCCAATTGCTTTCCTCAGAATCACTGACTATACTCACACAAAGGCGGATTACTGAACTGCCTTCCAGACAAACTCAGAAACACTTTTCTTATAGAAGTCAGATTTCTTCATAACACACGAAAAGTTGGCATACACTGTAATGAGAAATATCTCATCTTAAAAACAAAAAGGAAGCTATCTGGGAGAACCCTGTCAATGTGTGCCCTCAACTTACAGAGTTACACTGCCGTGTGTATGCATCTGTTTTCACAAGCTTTCTGTGGAAAATCTGAAAACTGATGCTTCCAGCCAAATCCCATGTTATACCAAATAGCAGTAAGACTGCCTGTAAAACACAAAAGAAATGTATCTGTGAAACTGCTCTGGTATGTGTACATTCAACTAAGAGAGCTGCATTTATATTTTTATTCAGCTGGTTAGAAACACTTTTCTTACAGAAGCCAGATTTGTTCATTCCAGATGCAAACTGGGCATATGCTGTAATGAGAAATATGTCACCTGAAAAACTAAAAGGAAGCTATCTGGGAGAAAGCTTGTCAATGTGTGCACTCAACTTACAAAGTTACACTGCTGTGTGTATGCAGCAGTTTGAAAACGCTTTCTGTGGAGAATCTCAAAACTGAAATTTGCAGCAAAATCCTGTATTATACAAAATTGCAGTAAGACTGCCTGTAAAACATAGAAGAAACTTATTTGTGAAACTGCTCTGGTGTGAGTTCGTTCAACTGAGAGAGTTGCATCGATGTTTCGATTCAGCAGGTTAGAAACATTTTTCCTACAAAAGCTAGATTTGGTCATTCCAGATGGAACTTTGGCATATGGTGTAATGAGAAATCTCTCACCTTAAAAACTCAAAGGAAGCTATCTGGGAGAAATGATGTCAATGTGTGCATTCAGCTTACAGAGTTACACTGTTGTGTGTATTCAGCAGTTTGCAAATGCTTTCTGTGGAGAATCTCAAAACTGACATTTCCAGGAAAACCCCGTGTTATTCGAAATAGCAGAATGACCAAACGCAGCTCCTACAAGAAACGTGTATCTAACTTCTGAATCTAAATGTAGATTCAACTCACTTAGTTAAATGAACACACAGCAGAGCAGTTTGAATGATAGGTTTCCTCTGTGTTTTGGACGCAATCTTACTGCTACTTGTTATATGCCAGGATTTTGCTGGAAATGTTTGTTTTTAGATTCTCTACAGAAAGGGTTTCCAAACTGCTGCATACACATCAGTTTACCTCTGAAAGTTGAATGCACGCATTGAAAACCATTTTGTTAAATAGCTCCATTTTCATTTAGATCCAGATATTTCTCATTACAGCATATACTCCCATTCACTCTGGAATGACCAAACAAAGCTTCTACAAAAAACGTTTTATTAACTCCTGAATCTAAACATACATTCAACTCACTTAGTTGAACACACAGCAGAGCAGTTTGTGAGATACGTTGCTTCTGTGTTTTACACGCAGTCTTATTGCTATTTGTTATATGTCTGGATGTTGCTGGAAATGTCTGTTTTTAGATTCTCCATAGAAAGAGTTTCCAAAGTGCTGCATACGCACATCAGTTTAACTCTGTAAGTTGAATGAACACATTGATAACCATTCTGTTAGATAGCTCCGTTTTCGTTTTAGAACCAGATATTTCTCATTACAGCATATACTCCCATTCACTTTGGAATGTCCAAAGCTTCTACAAAAACGTTTTCTAAACTCCTGAATCTAAAGATAGATTCAACTCACTTAGTTGAATGAACACAGCAGAGCAGTTTGAAAGATACTTTACTTCTGTGTTTTAGACCAGTCTTACTGCTATTTGTTGTATGCCACGATTTTGCTGAAAATGTGTGTTTTTAGATTCTCCTTAGAAGGGTTTACAAACTGCCGCATACACATATCAGTTTAACTCTGTAAGTTGAATCCTCACGTTGACAACAATTCTGCTAGATAACTCTGTTTTTGATTTAGAAGCAGATATTTCTCATTGCATCATATACTCCCATTCACTAACACGGGATTTTCCCTGAAATGGCAGTTTTCAGATTCTCCACAGAAAGTGTTTGCAAAATGCTGAATATACAGAACAATGTAAGTCTGTAAGTTGAATGCACACAGTGACAACCTTTCTCCCAGATAATTTAAATTTTGAAGGTGAGGGATTTCTCATTCCAGTATATGCTACATTCCATCTCAAATGAACAAATCTAGGTTCTGTTAGATAAGTGCTTCTAAACTGCTGCATTGAAATACAGATGCAACTCTCTTAGTTGAATGTAGACACACCAGAGCAGTTTCACAGATACGGTTCCTCTGTGCTTCACAGGAAGTCTTACTGATATTTTGCATAACAAGGGGTTTTGCTGGAAATGTCAGTTATCAGATTCTCCACAGAAAGCATTTGCAAACTGCTAAATACACATGACAGTATAACCCTCTAAGTTGAATGCACAAATTGAAACCATTTCTTACAAAAAGTTTCCTTTGAGTTTTGAAGGTGAGAGATTTCTCATTCCATCATCTGTGCACTTTATGTCTGAAATAAAAAAATTACCTTCTGTAAGAAAAGTGTTTCTAACCCGCTGAATTGAAACATAGATGCATCTCTTAGTTCAACACAAACATACCAAAGCAGTTTCACGGATACTTTTCTTCTGCGTCCAACAGGCAGCCTTACTGCTATTTCTTATAACATGGGATTTTGCTGGAAATGTTAGTGTTCAGATTCTCCTCAGAAAGAGTTTGCAAACTGCTGAATACACGCAACAGTGTTATCTGTGTACGCTGAATGCACATGTTGACCACCTTTCTCCCAGGAATCTTCCTTTGAGTTTTGAAGGTGAGAGATAACTCATTCAAGCATATGCCCACTTTCCATCTGAAATGAACAAATCTCTCTTCTGTAAGAAAAGCGTTTCTATCCTACTGAATCAAAACATAGATAAAATTCTCTTAGCTGATCGCACACACACCAGAGAAGTTTCACAAATGTTTCTCCTGTGTTTTAGAGTCAGTCTTACTGCTATTTCCTATAACACGGGATTTTGCTGGAAATGTTAGTTTTCAGATTCTCCTCAGAAAGAGTTTGCAAACTGGTGAATACATGCAACAGTGTATCTCTGTAAGTTGAATGCACATATGGATGACCTTTCTCCCACTTAGATGAGACCCACCTACATTGGGGGCAATTTACTGATTGCCAATTTACTTCCAATCCAAATGTTAATCTCATTCAGAAGCACTCAGAATATCCATGCATCCTGTGGTCCACTCCAGGTAACATTTAAAATTAACCACCACAGTTGGACCAGTTTTTAAAATCTATTCTGACGTCTCTGTCATTTAAGTATGCATGCAGACAATTTATATAGAATGTGATTATATGTGCAAATATAGGTTTAACTTTCTTTTCTATGTGTTTCTTCTGTTTATTTTTCTTTTCTCCCTTCCCTATTTTCATATTTCTTTTGTACTATTTGATCTTCTCTCTTTCCCTCTAGTATCCCATTTTTATATATTTACTTTTTCTGTAGAACATATATACTTATCTTTATTTTCGTCAGTTCTAGGTGTTATACTATACAACTTAACTTTTAAATTTACTTACAATTAACTTTTAACTACTGCAAAAAGATTCTAAGAAACCTTACCTGCTTCAATGTCCCTTTATTGTCCTCTCTTTATGTTATATTGACTTCTTTTTTCTTTTTTTGAGGTGGAGTCCCACTGTGTCACATAGGCTGGAATACAGTGGCACAATCTTGACTCACTGCAGCCTCTGCTTCCTGGTTCAAGTAATTTTCCTGCCTCAGCCTCCTGAACAGCTAGGACTACAGGCATATGCCACCATGCCCAGCCAACATGTATATAGTATGTTTTGTAGACGGAAGGTTTAGCCATGTTGGTTAAGCTGGTTTCAAACTCTTGACCTCAAGTGATCCACCTGCCTCAGCCTTTCAAAGTGCTGAGATTACTTACAGGCATGAGCCACCATGCATAGCCTACGTTATACTGACTTACATATTATACTTACATTGAGAACCTTTTCAAAAAGTTTTCATTTCTCTTTCAACTGTGAATAATATTTTAAAACTGAAGAGGAGAGGTATAGTCTATTATATTTATTCACATATTTATCATTTCTGTTTCTTGCTATTTTTCAAGTTGTTTTGAGCTTCTGATCAAATTTTCCTTTTTTTTTGAAAATTTCCTTTCACAATTATTTTTGAGCAGGCCTTCAGATAATGAACTTTCTTAGTTTTCCCACACTTTAGATATGCTTATTTGATCTTAATTCTTAAGAAATATTTTCATGGGATATAAAATTCTAGGGAGATGGTTCTTTTCTTTTCAGCATTTATAATTCCCCTAGACACCATGGCTTCAGATGAGATTTTTGCAATCATTCAAATCACCATTCTGCTCTAAGTAGTACATCATATTTCTCTAATTTCACATACTTTTCTTGTGTTTGGTTTTCAGCTATTTAATTATGATGTGTCTGATGTTAATCATAATCAAGCAATTAGGTTCAAGCAATTCTCCTGCATCAGCTTCCTGAGTACCTGGAATTAGAGGTGTGCACCACCATGCCAGGCTATTTTTTTCTGTTTTAGTAGAGACAGGGTTTCACTATGTTGGCCAGTAAGGTCTTGATCTCCTGACCTTGTGATCTGCTTGCCCCAGCCTCCCAAAGTGCTAGGATTATGGGCGTCAGCCACCATGCCCAGCCACCAGAGGGTCTTCTGAAGCTTTCTCTATTCATGCTAATGCCCACTTCCAAGTTACAGGATGTAGTGGGTCCAGGCCAGGGAGTTACTGGAAGGGAAAAACACTGCATGGTAAACTCACCACTAGTGTCATTGACTCCAAATTCTGATTTTCTCCAATTTGACTGCTCTTTATATTTCATAGGCCTTAGACAGCAGCTCAGTGCATTCTCTCAAAAATTAATAGCTGCCTTCAATGATAGATAAGGATGAAGTGTGCTTACTCTGTGTTACTCAGAATCAAAAAACCATGGTTAAGTTCTGAAACCAACCTTATGACCTGTTTTGTTCAGAGGTATGCAAGACTAAAATGTGCCAAACTTGATATAAGCTATGGTAAGTTTGCTCTTCATTTTAATATAAGATTCTTAATATAAGATTATTTACTATAAATAAAAGCTATTTATAAAAACCCAGTTCCAATTTAGTCATTTAACTCAAGAAATAGTTACAGAACAGCTAGTTTGAGCAAGTACATTCACTAGGTGCTACAAGATATAGTGCTATTTCACATGGTGTCGGGGCAAAACAAATTGTGTGGCAGTATAGAAGCCAATATACAACAGATTCCCCATTGTTAATATGGAAAGTTTTTCACTTGGGAAAATCCAACAATATTTGTTATCTTATTTTTAGCCTTGTGTCCTTAACTCAGCAGGCAGTCATGTTTATAATACTAAGAAAAATACTATTTTACTTCCTACTGCACATCTCTTTCCAGTTCTATATTTTATTATATCAGAATGGTTGCTTGAAAGCAGCCATGTTAGATTACTTACACCATGGAAATTGGCAAACATGGAAAACTCACGTGCCTTTCCCTCCAGTTATGTATGTTAGACAGTTAACAGCACAATATTGAATCTAATTATAGCATATTGCATATGTGTCACCAAAAAGTAATGACATGCTGTAGAAATATGAATGATGTAAGCAATAAACCCCTGAATGGAGAAATCAAGAAAGTCTTTGTGGAAAATATTTCAATTATCTTCAGAAAAAGATGACACTTTAACAACTCCAAGGAACATAAAGGGTCTTTGAAAACAGTGACAGACTATATTAGTGTTCCCAGCTATGCAATCCCCTTCTTGTTTTAGACCACTTCCATTGCTTTATAACTTATTACATGTTTACGCTAAATAACACTGTTGTTACTAATATATGTGTATTTAATTCTTACCAAAAAGAAAAAAATCAACTATGAAGTATTAAAATATTTGATTTTAACAGATAGAAATCTTACCCACAAATACGTTGCCCATGATCACACAGCCTTACTCCTTATCACTGGGTCAACCTCCCTCATTCATACTATGAATGCTCGATGAAGTGCTAAGAACTGTGACTATAACATTCGATTCTAAGGGAAAACATGTCCTTCTTTTGTCCTTTCTTAAAGCACCACAGTGTTGTCTTAATGTGGGAAAATTCCTCTTTCACTTTATGAGATACATCACTTTTCAAATTTCTGCTACCTGTAATCAAAACCACCTACTTAGAAGATTAATCTCTTCTTGGGGGGAATAGGGTGCTATTTTGTTTGTTTGGTTTTATTGCCTTGAGTTAAAATGTTCTCTTCAAGAATACCAAAACTTAAACATTACTAATTTGCTAAAGATTCATAATGTTAATAATAAAATACGTGTTAGGGGAAGAATCAATGTTTTTGAAAGAGAGCTAACATCTTTGTGTTCATTTAAACAAGTTAGAACCTAAGGTGCTTTCTTATCAAGAGTGTGTACCCTCTTGTTGAACATTCCCTTCACGTCACTTTAGCTTTTCCTAGTATCTCCTTCAAGTCTTCACCCTCCAAAATTTCTTCTCCCTCACATCATCTAACTTTACATAGGGTATAATGGTGTTTACTAAGGTGAAGCATGAATAAGAGCAGAGTTTTCCAGTGTTTTTTTTTTTTGGTCAAAATTATTTTTATATAGGAGTTATCTCTATATTTGAGATTTGCCACCTGATAATAAATAGAAGTTTGTTGAGAGTTTACTTATATTCGTATTAGATTTCACTCACTGAGCTTTCTTTAATATAAACAAGCATAGGAATTAGGAATTGCACTAAAGAAAAAATAGATAAATGATGAAATAACTTGTCCTAATGACTGAATTCAGTTCTAAGTCTTCGGTTTAGAAGTTGGTTTTTAATATCTGTTTTCAAAATTGGTCTAGTAGAAGACACTAATCTTTTTTATTTCTTTGTAAGCCCACATCTTTCTTAGTCATAGTTTATCTACACACAAACACAAACACACACACACACATGCACTTTTTTATTCAATTACTTTAGCAGTGTTTGCAATTAAGAACCAGCTTACTAAATGAACTGTAACTATTGCAAATTGTTGTAAGCACTAGTAATTAAAATGTTGCAGTAGTGCTAGCCAGTGCCCTTTGAGAGAAGCACAAAATGATATTATGTCTTTAACTGCTATTTGTATTACAGATGAGAAAACCTGAAAATTCGGGCTTTTAGAATCCTTTGGCTCAGACTTTAAAGCACAACGTGAAGTGGGGATTAACAGTTTTCCAGTGAATTCAAACTGTGAAGATAGTCAATTTGGTTAATTCCACAGTGAAAGTGGCTTTTTCTTTCAAATGTGCAATCTTTAGGGCATAAACATACATGGCTTCCCCATGGGGAAAAATGAACAATAAACTATAACCTCTTCTTTGTGTTTTCAAGATGCTAATAGTGAGCCTTCTGGCTACAAAAGCAGGAGGGAACTCCTTCAGTCCACACCCATCTTTTGAGGATCCTCACCCAGCTACTACTCCCAGTGAACCCTCCAGCTGTGTAGTCATTTGGCAGGGTGCACTGTTATGCATAACTTAAAGCTGTGTGTGACTCTAAAACAACTGGTGAATACATATTGTCTACTTGAAAACCCCCAAATGACCTGCAAGTGAAAAGAAAAATGTAACCAGTGATGATCATGAAAATGACCCAAATTTGGATTGTTTGATGATCATGAAATGATTTGATGATCATGAAAATGACCCAAATTTTAGATTTAGCATTGACTGACTCTACCATCAACATATTTGTTTCTTTTCTGTCTTTGCTCTAAATAATCCCCAAATGCTATCTGATTAACCAAAAGTTGTGACTTAGAGAAATATGTGCTAAAATGGATTATCATTTACTAACTAATGCAAACAACATCAACAGCTATTCAAAAAGAGAGCTAATAAATAAGCACTGTCTTTTATACAATTTAATTACATCTCCATAACATTCTCAAAAACTATAGAGGACTGGGGCAAGGAAAAAATGAACTCAGGAACTAAGGTGAAGCACAGATATTTGCCATTCTATGTTGCTGAAACTATGCTGGTGACCAAAAACATTGCGAGTGCATAAACCAATGGATAGGACTTCTGGTCTTGGCTAGGACAGATAATTGGATATGGGAATAATCTTACCATAAACATTTGTGAATCTAGACAAAAAGTAAAAATCAACTGGTCTGAGACACTGCACAACAGACAATATCAGGGTTTTAAAATTATAATTATTATAATTTAAGTTCTGGGGTACATGTGCAGATCTTGCAGGACTGTTACAAAATATACCATGTAATGGTGGTTTGCTGCCTCCATCCACCTGTCACCTACATTAGATATTCTCCCAATATTATCCCTCCCATATCCCTCCACCCCCAACACATTCCAGTGTGTGATGTTCCCCTCCCTGTATCCATGTGTTCTCATTGCTCAACAACCACTTAAGAGTGAGAACATGTGATGTTTGGTTTTCTGTTCTTGTGTCAGTTTGCTGAGAATGATGGTTTCCAGATTCATCCATGTTCCGGTGAAGGAAATAAACTCACCCTTTTGCATGGCTGCATAGTACTCTGTGGTGTATAAAAATAGAATTACCATTTGATCTAGCAATGCCACTGAGTATCTAACCCAAAGAAAATTTGTATCAAATAAAAATCTATACTCACATGTTTACTACAGCACTATTCATACTAGCAAAGATAACAGAATCAACCTAAGTGTCCACCAATAAGTGAATAAAAAGTTGTGTATATACAAATGGAATGCCAATTAACCATAAAAAATAACAAGATCTTGTCATTTAGAGCAACATGGGTGGAACTGAAGATGTTTTCTTAAGCAAAATAAGCTAGGCACAAAAATACAAGTATTGGCCAGGCGCAGTGGCTCATGCCTGTAATCCCAGCACTTTGGGAGGCCAAGGCAGTTGGATCACGAGGTCAAGAGATTGAGACCATCTTGGCCAACATGGTGAAGCCCCATCTCTACTAAAAATACAAAAATTAGCTCACTGTTTGGCACGCACCTGTAGTCCGAGCTACTCAGGAGGCTAAGGCAGAAGAATTGCTTGAACCCAGGAGGGAGAGGCTGCAGTGAGCCAAGACTGAGCCACTGTGCTCTAGCCTGGCGACAGAGCAAGACTCTGTCTCAAGAAAAAACGAAAAAATACAAGTATCACAGGTTCTCCAGGTCAGAGCTAAAACATTTCATAACGTGAGGGGAGGTAGAGAGTGGAAAAAGATAACATATTGAAAAAGGTACGTAAGAGAAAGGGGGAAGATGAGAAGTGACTTAAGGTGTACAAACATATAGTTAAATAGAAGGAATAAATTTAATGCTTGATAGCAGAATAGGGTGACTACAGTTAACAAAAATGTATTGTCCTCGGGTGATGGACACCCTAAATATGCTTGAATGACTTATACATTACATACATGTAATAAAATTTCACACGTACCCCATAAATTTGTACAAATTTTTAAAAATTCTGCTAAAAATAAAAAATATGTATGATCACAAAGTAGGTAACTTAAAACAATAAAAACTTATTCTCTCAAAATTCTAGAACCTAAAAATCCCAAAATCAAAGTTCTAGCAGGTTTGTTTCCTCTGCAGTTTCTGAGGGAGAATCTGTTCCATACCTCTTTCTATATATATCCAGTGGTTGCCACTAATCCTTGGTGTTTCTTGACTTATAGGCATATCACTCCAATCCCTGCCAATGTCTTCACGTGGTATTCTCTCTATACCTCCATGAATCTGTGTGTCCTTTTCTCTTCCTGTAAGAGCCCACCCTAATCTAGTATGACAATCTTAACCTAACTAGTTATATCTATAAGGACCCTCTTTCCAAATAAAGTTGCATTCTGATATTCTTAGTGTGGTGGACATAGGAATGTTTTCTGGGGGTGGGTGGGGGACACTACTCAATCCATCACAAAGTCCAAGTCCTGAACTGTTAGGTTAAGGTGATTCACATTTTTATTACCAAAACACCTAGACTACATGGAATGAACACCAAATAAAAGACAAAGCCAGGTGTCTGGCCCATGCCTCTCTGGAAGCCGAGGTGAAAGAATTGTTTGAGCACAAGATTTTGAGACCAGCTTGGGTAATATAGTGAGACCTATCTCTATAATGAATTTTTAATTAGCCAGGTGCAGTGGCTCATGCATATAGTCCCAGCTACTCAAGAGGCTGAGGTGAGAAGATTGCTTGATCCCAGGAGTTCAAGGATGTAGTGAGCTATGAATACACCACTGCACTCCAGCCTGGGCAACAGAATGAGAACCCATCTCTAACAAAAAACATAAAACTAATTCCAAACGTGAATACACTAAAAATATTAAAACTAAAACAGTCTGTCCTGCAACTTTGAATACTTTGTGGATTTTTCCCCCTATTTCAAACATATACATCATACATTAGTCCCTGGAAGCCCATTCCCAAAAGGCCATGTTCTCCACTGTCACATTAACAACCATGAGCTGCAGTGATCTCTCATAACAAGCTTTATTTTCAATAGCTCTTTCAAGTTGCAAAGCACTTTAACAACACAGTCGTAACCCAGTAAGAGCACACAGGGTAATTTTGAAGCCCCTTCTACTTTCACACAGACCTCGTATGTTCACTCAAATCCCATATCTACCATGATCTCATAATTACATGTCTGTGTTTACTAGGTTATTAGTAAAATATCACAATCATGTTACATATAAACAAAATGAAATACTGCTTTTTTACAGTGGGAGATGTGGATAAGAAACAAAAGAAAGTGGTCCATAAAGTCCATCTCAGAACATAATCTTGGCCAACTTCCCAATTTCCAAGGCCATATGATCAGTTATGATCACACATATTAAGGACCACTTGATCCAATCATTAAATTTCCCCTATGCAAATACAGTCTCTGCTCCACTGTTCTGTTTTCATTCATCCTCTTTCTTAGCTCTCTTCCTATGCATAAAACCTCAGCAGGCCTCTTTTATACTCAGAGTGTTGTTTGCATTAATGTAGTTTATACGTTAGAACACTCCAAGCAATAACTATAAAATACGAACATGGAAGGTATTATATGGTAGGAGGAAAGATAAAAGCATTTGACCATCAGGCAACCTAAGGGTCTAATACAGTCTACCTATATCACTAAGTGAAACATGTTTGGTACTGATTTCTTTCGAAACCGATGTTGACATTCTTAAAATATACATGCTGAAGTGTTTAAAAATGGAAGTTTATTGCAACTGCAAGTTATTTTTAAATGGTTCAGTCAAAAAGATGGATAGAGAGGCAGACATAGATAAAACTAATATGACAAAATGAAAACTGTTGAATCTAGATGTATTAGGTATATAAAAGTTTACTAGTCTTTTTGCTTTTTTTTTTTCCTTAAGACAGAAGAGAACTTTATTACGGATGCCTGGGCACCCAGGATGGCAGCAGGCTCACGCCTAAAACAGTCGGGGAGCCTAACAAAGGAGGCAGTTCAGCTTATATGCTGTTTCAGGCTGGAAATTGAGGCAAAAAGTCAGTTTGAGACAAAGAACATCAGGTTTTACAAAATTCAGCTTCCTGATAATTTGACTCTATAATCTTGCAGTTGAGGTAAGGGGTAAAAAGACGGGGGCAGGTGATCCAGGGAGATCCGAAGAACAGGAATTGCAGAAGTGGGCTGGTGGCAGACATAAAGATGTGCTCTGGTGCACTTAGCTATGTAAAGAGGGGGATTCCCAGTCTGCTTTACTTTTACTGTTATTTAACTACCACTTATATGCTTATTATTTAAACTATATTCTATTCTATTTCATTTCAGTTTCCTTCCACATTTTCCCCCTTTAAAAGCTTCCTTTTAAAATCTAGATACTATTGTCAGAAATATTTTACCTTCTTCTGTATGCACAGAATGCAGAGTTTAAGTCCCCTTACAGGCACCATGCTTGCCTGGGAATCACTGTGCCTGCATATTTGCTCCTAGCGCTGCTTGTGTACTTCATGGGAGCAGACTGGCTTTTGATATGACTTTAGACTTTGCTGGCCTCTCCGCAGCTGTGCCTGTCTTAGGTTGCTCTCATCTTTCAGAGAGTCTTACCTGTCATTGGCTAGCCAGCCATCCACCTGGGGGGCACACAGGCCACTTACTTGCCTGCCTGTGATGTACCCTGCTGGTGCATCTGCTCCCAGTACGAATTTAGGCTTTGCTGGCCTCCCCGTGGCTGTGCCTGTCTTAGGTTGCTCTCATCGTTCAGAGAGTCTTACCCGTCACTGGCTAACCAGCCATCCACCCGAGAGGCACACAGGCCACGTTCTCACCTGCCTGTCAAGTAGGCAGATGATGCATCTGCTCCCAGTACAAATTTAGGCTTTGCTGGCCTCCCTGCAGCTGTGCCTGTCTTAGGTTGCTCTCATCTTTCAGAGAGACTTACCCATCATTGGCTAGCCAGCCATCTACCAGGGGGGCACACAGGCCACTTACTTGCCTGTCAAGTATGCTGCTGGTGTATTTGCTCCCAGTAGGCAGTTACACTGCTGGTGCATCTGCACTCAGTATGAATTTAGCCTTTGCTGGCCTGACCGCAACTTACTTGCCTGTCAATTATGCTGCTGGTGTTATCTTCTTCTAGTGCTGCTCGATTCCTTCTTGGGAGCAGACTGGCTTTTTGTATGACTTTAGCTTTTGGTCGTCTCCCTATGGCTGTGCCTGTCTTAGGTTGCTCTTGTCTTGCTCAGAGTCTTACCCATAATTGCCTAACCAGCCATCTACCTTGGGGGCACATTTTTGGCTTTTCTCTTTGAGAGAAGCATGAGTAAGCCAGTTAGAAGTTAAACCTAGAGTTCTTTCCTGTGCCTTTTGCTTTTGCTTAGACAGGATTTATATGTTACACCCTAGAACATTATTTTACAAGTTATCTGCATTATACCTAGAAAACAGTCTAGAAAAAGTGGGAGGCAGGTTTTCTGCTAAGCTTCAAATCACCCATCCATGAGATAAGAGTGACATAGGCTTGTTTGGAGTCAGAAAAATCTGTGGCATGTAGAACTATCAATGAAAAATATTTTATTTTCAACTGACAGGTTGAGTGTCGTTATCCAAAATACTTGGGCCCAGAAGTGTTTTCGATTTCTGATTTTTTCAGATTTGGAAATATTTACATATACATGAGATATCTTGGGAATGGAACCCCAAACTAAATGCAAAATTCAGTTATGCTTCATATGTCCCTTATACTTATAGCCTGAAGTTAATTCTACAAACTATTTTAAGTGAGATTGCTCATGAAAAAAAGTTTGTGTTAAGTACTCACAAGTGGAATTTCTTACACATGGTGTCATGTTGGTGCTCAAAAAGTTTCAGATTTCAGAGCACTATGGATTTCAGATTTTCAGATTAGGAATCTGTAATAAGAAAAACAACCATTTTATCTTTTTCTTTATATATGTTATAATATTCCTTATATTTCAGTTACATTATCTTTATATTTATTGAGGTTGCTTATCATCACATAGTTTAAAGGATCCAATAGTTTATAAAATTATATTACAAAGAAATAGTAGTCCTCTCTTCCTACTACATTTCACAAGTCTTATAGACAAGCACTGTCAACAACTGTAGCCTTCTCTTAAATAAACTCTGAGAAAACAAAACACTTCTCTGAAGAATGTAAAGTGCTTTTAATTACCAGGCCCAGAGAGACATTAAAATGAGACAGCAATCATGCCCTACTCCCTTCTCTGAGCTATATATTCCTTTCCTGAAACTGCCTGTACAGCCAATCATCAATCAATGTTATTTTTGTAAACTAATGAGACTTCCTGACAAATAACTTTGTATCAGTCCACACCCTGCCCCCTTCTAATGCCTTTAAAAATCCACTTGCAAGTGCTTCTAATCAGTGAATATTCAGGACAACCTGAATGTATGCTCTTGGGTTGCAATCCTCAGCTTTCCTTGTTACTTTTTTTGTATGGTGCCATCAAGAGGCATGCTTTTCTTTGTTATTAACAAAAGCCAGTAATTAGCAACCATTGAACTTTTATGTTTTGAAGGAAATAAACAATTTTATACCACAATTTTTCTGACATTTGATACATCAAGGAGACTTTTTAGAGCCCTTCTAATTCTTAAGGTGATTCTTAGCCTTGAGATTTCTGCTCTAGATTTCTACCCACTGGCTCATGGATCTGATCATTTGAGTTCTGTGAAGCTTCACTTTCTAATCTGGCCACTTCTGCAGAGTCAGAAACTGGCATCAAAATAACACATATCCTTCTGGCTTAATGAAGGTTTTTCATTACATAATTTTTTACAACTTCCTTTGCAGGAGCAAATTATTGCACACTAGATTTTATTTTTCTACCTATTCAAATATGTTTCTATTTATTCATTTATATTCATTCATTCATGTATTCCAATTATTCATTCAGTAGGGGTGTGTGTGTGTGGATGTTAAATGACTGAAAAGTAGTACATACAACGTTTAGTCTTAAAATGTTGTTTTGTATCTATTATACATCTGAAATGAGCTGACGTCAGCCTTAATTTTCCATGACTAACCCCTTTAGAAACCCTTCCACTCTTATATTTTATTTACCCTTTTATTGATGGGTTCTTATATGTTTTTTTCCCTTCAACTGCTAGTTTGGACTTGTTACAGCAGCTCCTAAATTGGATGCTACTGAAAGTAATTTTCATTAATAATTTTGAGAACTATTTCTCACAGGTCAGAAATTGAATTCTACCTAGGTTAGAATGACATGCTAGAGTGACAGGTCAGCGACTTGGTTCTCTCCTAAGCAGACCTTGTTCTTTTGCTTTTGATCTAGAAGGCATTCATTTTACTACAAATACTCCTGAGCTGGCATAAAACAATATTGAGTGGCTATTTTTATTCTTTTTTCTATTTATTTTATCCAAATCTATAACACTGAGTAAAAGAGGGAAATAAAAATGCAATGTCTTGGTATTTTTTACTTTTGGTTTCCTTTGCTATTTGAGGATAAAATAAATCATCTATGTGAAATAACTTTGCAAACTTGAAAAATTGTATATAAATATAAGAATTTGTTATCTTGTCATATATCAATTGTAAAGTTAATATCTGGTATTTTCCAACCAACTCGTAGTCTGATGAATAATGTCCTCCAGAGAAGTAAAAAGTATCATGAGTACAAACTTACTGTGTTTAGAGAAAGACAAAACATTGCAATCTTAATAAATGTTTAAAAATATCTAATTCTATGCTCCCTACAAGAAACTCACGTTAGCTATAAAAAACATATAGGCTAAATATGCAAGTATAGAATAAGATTTTCCATTAAAAACATAACCAAAGAAAAGCATAGGTGTCTATACACATATCAAATAAAATTACAGAACAGAGGCTGTGGAGGCAACACCACACATCTACAACCATCTGGTCTTTAACAATCTGACAAAAAACAAGCAATGGGGAAAGGATTCCCTGTTTAATAAATGGTGTTGGAAAAACTGGCTAGCAGTTTGCAGAAAGCAGAAACTGGACCACTTCCTGACATCTTACACTAAAATCAACTACAGATGGATTAAAGACTTAGACATAAGACCTAACACCATAAAAACCCTAGAAGAAAACCTGGGCAAAACCATTCAGGACATAGGCATAGGCAAGAACTTCATGACCAAAACACCAAAAGCATTGGCAACAAAAGCCAAAATAGACACATGGGACCTACTTAAACTCTACATCTTCTGTATAGCAAAAGAAACAATCATTAGAGTGAACCCGCAACAAACAGAATGGGAAAAAATGTTTGCAGTCTACCCATCCGACAAAGAGCTAATATCCAGAATCTACAAAGAACTAAAACAGATTTACAAGAAAAAAACAAACCCATCAAAAAGTAGAAGAATATGAACAGACATTTTTCAAAAGAAGACATATATGAGGCCAAGAAATATATCAAAAATGCTCATCATCACTGATTATTAGAGAAATGCAAATCAAAACCATATTGAGATACCACCTCATGCCAGTTAGAATGGTGACCATTAAAAAATCTGGAGACATCACATGTTCAAGAGGATGTGGAGAAACAGGAACACTTTTACACTGTTGCTGAGCATGTAAACTAGTTCAACCATTGTGGAAGACATTCCTGAAGGACCTAGAAATAGAAATTCCATTTGACACAGCAATCCCATTACTGGGTATATACCCAAAGGATTACAAATCATTCTATTATAAAGACACATGCACACGTATGTTCATGCCACTATGACGTGGCATTGTTTACCATAGCAAAGACCTGGAACCAACCCAAATGCCCATATACGATAGACTGGACAAGGAAAATGTGGCATATGTACACCATGGAATACTATGCAGCCATAAAAAATGATGAGTTTATTTCCTTTGTAGGAACATGAATGAATTTGGAAACCATCCTTCTCAGCTAACTGACAGAAGAACAAAAATTGCACACCACATATTCTCACTCATAGGCAGATGTTTAACAATGAGAACACGTGGACACAGGGAGGGGAGCATCACACACTGGGGTCTGTTGCGGGGGGGCAAGGAAGGACAGGACAGCAGGGTGTTGGAGAGGTCAGGGAGGGATAACATGGGGAGAAATGCCATATGTGGGTGACAGGGAGATGGAGGCAGCAAACCACATTGCCATGTGTGTACCTACACAACAATCCTGCATGATCTGCACATGCACCCCAGAACCTAAAGTACAATTTAAAAGAAAAATAAAAAATAAAAAAATAGACTTTAAGTCAAAAATTGTCACAAGAGAGGTCATTATATAATTACAAAGGTTTCAATTCATCAGGAGGATATAACTATTATAATGTATATGCAGCCAGCATTGAAGCACCTAAGTACATAAGGCAAATATTACTAGATTTGAAGGGAGACAGATGGCAATACAATAATAGTAGAGAATTTCCACATCTCACTTTCAACAATATACAGGTCATCCAGAGAGAAAACCATAAGGACCAAGCTGACAACACTACAGACCAAATGAACCTATCAAATATAAACCTAACATTTCAATGAACTGCAACAGAATATATGCTCTTTTCAAATGGACGTAAAATATTTTCTAGGATAGATCCTATGTTAGACCACAAAAGAAGCCTTAATAAATTTAAGAAGACTGAAATAATATTAAACATACTTTCCACTCACAAAATGAAATTAGAAATCAGTAACAGGAGGAAAATCAGAAATTTACAAATATGTAGAAATTAAACAACATACTCCTGAATACTGAGTCAGAGAAGAAATCAAAAAAGAAAATGCAAAAGTATCTTGACACAAGTGAAAATGGAAAAACGACATATCAACACCTATGATATGCAGTAAAAGAAGTTCTAAAAGGGAAGTTTATAGTGGAAAGTGCCTATATTGCAAATGAACAATCTAATGTTATACCTCAAATAACTAGAAAAGAGCAACTAAAAATAAAAAGTCAGCAGACGTAAGAAAATAACAAAGAATGGAGCAGAAAAAAATAAAATAGAGTCTAGAATGACAATAGAAAGATCAACAAAACTACGATTTGATTTTGGAAAGATAACACTGACAAATCTTTAGTTATATAACAGAAAAAAAGGAGAGATGACTCTCAGATAAGTATAATTATAAATGTAAGAGAAGACATTATAACTGGTAAAAAAAGAAAAGCAAAGGATCATAAGAGACGACTATGAACAATTATGCACAAATTGGATAACCTAAAAGAAATGAATAAATTCCCAGAAACGTACATCCTACAATACTAAAGCATGAAAAAAAATGAAACTAAGAAGAGACAAATAAAAAGGAGATGAAATCAGTAATGAAAACCTCCTAACAAAGAAAAACTGAGAACTAGTTCCAGGACCTGATGGATATGCTGGCCAACTCTAATAAGCATTTACAGTAGAATAAGTGTTCATCTTTCTCACAGGCTTCCAAAAGAAATTGAACAATAGGAAACATTTACAAACTAATTTTATAAGGCCAGCATTACCCTGATAACAAATGGTAGACAAGTACACTACAAGAAAAAAAAAATACAGGCCAACATCCCTGGTAAACAAAGATGCAAAAATCCACAACAAAATACTAGCAAACCTAATTCAACAGCATATTAAAACAATTATATACTGTGATCAAGTGGGACTTCTGAGGTACAAATATGGTTCAATATGTACTATTTGATATGTGAAATTAACAGAATGTAGGACAAAAATATAACTATCTTAATACTACAGAAAAAGCATTCCATGTAATTCAACATCCTCTTATAATTTTTAAAAATCTCTCTACCAATGAAATACAGAAGGTATGTATCTCAACACAATAAAGGCCATAGATGATAAGTTTATAGACTAACATACTCAATGTTAAAAAGTTGAAAACTTTCCTCAAAGATCAGAAACAAAACAAGGAAACCAAGTCATGCTAGTTCTCAGTATTATACCCAGAAGTCATAGCCAGAGCCAGTAGGCCATAAAAAGACATATGAGACATGCAAATCAGAAATAAAAGAGTAAAATTATCAATTTGCAGGTAACATACTCTTATATACAGAAAACCCTAACGACTCCATCAAAAACTACTAAAACTAATAAACAAAACAAATTCAGTAAGGTTACAAGATACAAAATCAACATACAAAAATGGGTTGTATTTCTATATACACAATGAACTATCCAGAAAGAAAATTAAGAAAACAATCCCATTTACAATTGCATCCAAACATAAAATACTAAGGAACAAATTTAACCAAGGAGGTAAAACTTCCGCACATTAAAATCTATAAAACATTAATGGGAAAAAACTAAAGTTACAAATAAATGAAAAAATATTCTGTGTGATGAAGCAATGCTGACCAGCTCTTATAATCAGCTGGCTGATTATTCCACTTCTAGCTTTTCCTTAAAAAATTATATTTCAGACACACATAGGAGAGGAAAAATCCTCCAAATTATCGCTTTGTCTACTTCAGAGTAAGAGTCACAAACTTTACAATTAGAACATACAGATTAAGTTCCATTGAGCTTTTCCATTAGTACACATAGATTGTTTCATTATTCATTAAACATAGGTATAGTTATTCCTAAAGCAACAACTAACTATATTAATGCAATTTTTAAAGGGAAACATAGGAATACTCATGTTTTGGGTAGTCCTTTTCTAATTAATCAAATAGTTGTTAAATCTGCAATTGTATTGTGCCCAGGTCTTAATTTACAAAGGTGACTGAGGGTCTGATGCCATTAAGAGATTTTTAATATTCAGAGTTGCTGAAGAAACAAGATGCACAGCATGCCACACAGGGCCTCATGGGAAAGACACTAAGGTGGTCAGAAGGCAGAAAACAAGAGCAAGAACATCTAGGCCACTGTCTTTTTTGGGGGTTCTATAGAAAAGGACAGGCAGGGCAAGATTGGGATTGGCTAGCTTGAACAATTTTAGTAAATGTTGGGCTATACGGGTCAGCCCTAGTTGCCTGGCTCATGGCTCTGGGATAATTCAAGCACAGGAATATTGCCTCTTGGTATATCTGGACCAGTAATAGGAGGTATGACTAATGGTTAAGTTTAACTGTTAAAGAGGGATGGCTCTTTCTCTCCCTAGGAAATAACCTTTCAAAGAGAGTAAAAAACTTCATTACCATAGTTAACCTAAAAGCAGCCACCAATTAAGAAATTGTTCATGCTCAATATTTAAGTATTTCAATTCTACTCACTTTACTGAACCCCTAACATCACAGTGGACTAATATATTAATAGAGGCAACAATGTTAGTATAAGTAACAAAAGCATTCTCTCCTGCATAAGCTTATGTCAGACTGGAATAACTACTGCCAGTTAACAGCCCAATTATAATAACTTATATTCTAAACACTTTATTAAACTGTTAACCCAACTCAGGCATGTCTTTAAGGAAAGATTAAAAAAGTAAAAGGAACTTGGCAAAACTTACCCCGACCTGTTTACCAAATACATCACCTCAAGCATTACCAGTATTAGAGGCACTGCCTGCCCAGTGACACATGTTCAATGGCTGTGGTACCCTGACTGTGTAAAGGTGGCATGATCACTTGTTCCCCAAATACAGACTTGTATGAATGGCCACCTGAGGGTCTAACTGTCTCTTACTTTTCATCAGTGAAACTGATCTATCCCTGAAGAGGTGGATAGGACCAAATAAGATGAGGAGATCCTATGGAGCTTCAGTTTCCTAATATAAACAACACTCGAAAAACTTACAGGCATAATCATCATCCATGCATTAAAATTTTTGGTTGGGGTGACCTCAGTGTACAATATAACATCCAAACAATATAAACTAAGACTGCACGAGTCTAACTAAATTAACACACATTGGCCCAATAACTTGATCAATGGACCAAGTTACCTTATGGATAACAGCAAAATCCTATTCCAGAGTTCATATCGTCAATGGGTTTACCACCTCAGTGTTGGATCAGGATATCCCAATGATGCAGCCACTATTAACGGTTCATTTTTTCAATGATTTAAGTACCACATGATCTGAATTCAGACTGGAGACATCCAGGTCGGTTTTTATCTATTCAATATTTCTCCCAGTACGAATGAACAAGAGAAATAGAGCCTACTACACAAAGCACCCCAACCCAACAGATGATATTATCTCAATCTAACAAACAATTTCCCCTGCCTGATCACAGGGCTCGTTAAGATGGCAGAGCCTAGTACCCACATAAGATTCAAAGCTTTATAATCAGAGGTTCAATTCTTCATAACAGCATGTTCGTGATTAACCTCCTCCTCCTAATTATTCCTGCCCTAGTCAGCATTTCTAACACTCATCGAACAAAAATTCTAGGCTATATACAACTATGTAAACGGTCCAACATCATAGGTCCCTATGCAATACTTCAACCATTCATCAACACAATAAAACTTTTCATAAAAGAATCCTTACGACCCTCCACATCCACTATAACCCTTTACATAACCATTCCAACCTTAGCCCTTTCCATTGCCCTCCTCCTATGAGTTCCTCTCCCCATACCAGATCCCCCAATCAATTTCAACTTAGGCCTTCTATTTATATTGGCCACATCAAGCCTGGCCATTTATTCCATTCTATGATCCGAATGAGCACCCAATTCAAACTGTGTACCAATTGGTGTATTATAAGCTGTAGCCCAATTTCACATGAAGTCACCCTAGCCATCATTCCATTATCAGTCCTACAATTTAATCTATATACACTCATTACAACACAAGAACATTTCTGACTTCTACCACCATGATTCCTAGCCATAATATGATTTATCTCCACATTAGCAGAAACCAACTGAGCTCCTTTAGACCTAACAGAAGGAGAATCAGAACTAGTGTCAGGTTTCAACATTGAATATGCTGCAGGTTCATTCACTCTCCTTTATAGCAGAATACATAAATATTATTATAATAAATGCCTTAACTACCACTATTTTTCTAGGAGCACCCCACACCATAATTTCATCAGAACTTTACACAATAAATTTAATCACCAAACCCTTCTCTTAACCACCCTATTTTTATGAATTCGAATGAATCCTCAGTTCTCCTATGACCAGCTAATACATTATGAAAAAATTTTTTATCACTTACACTAGCAGTATGCATATGATATATCTCTTAATACCTATTCTAATATCAAGCATCCCACCCCAAACAAGAGAAATGTGTCCGAAGAAAAAGTTACTTTGATAGAGTAAATTATAGAGTTTTAAATCCTCTTACTTATAAGGCTATAGAAATTGAACAACCTACACCTGAGAATTGAAAACTTTCCATGCTATGTACTATGCACTAAAATAAGGTCAGCTAAACAAGCTTATTGTGCCCATACCCCCAAAATGTTGTTTTAATCCTTCCTGTACTAATTAACCCACTAGCCCAACTCACCATCTCCCTTACTATCATTACAGGAACTTTCATTACAGTATTATGCTCACACTGATTCCTCATCTGCGCAGGTTCAGAAATAAATTTATTAGCCATCATTCGAATCCTAATGAAAAACATAAGCCACCACTCCACAGAAGCAGCCACCAAAACTTCCTAACACAAGCAAGCACATCCATAATTCTTATAATAGCTATTCTTTCTAACAACCTGTTCTCCGGACAATGAACAATTACTCCCCACATTAACCACCTTTCATCCATAATAATAACAATAGTTCTGGCAATAAAACAAGGAATAGCCCCCTTTCACTTTTGACTCCCAAAGGTAAGCCGAGAAACCCCCCTAATACCTGCCATACTTCTCCTCGCATGACAAAACTACCTCCCATCTCATATAACTTCAAATCTTTCCATCAACACAAATAACTTCCTATTAATTTCAATTTTAACCATTATAATTGGCAGCTGAGGAGGACTTAATCAAACACAACTACGTAAAATCCTAGCCTATGCTTCAATTACCCAATATAGGATGAATAATAGCATTATTAACCTATGACCCAAACATCACCATCCTAAATTTACTTATCTCCTATATTCTATCAACTTCTATATCCATAATACTTAACTTAAACTTGAATACTAAAACCCTATCACTATCCCACACCTGAAATAAACTAACATGATTAATACCTATTATTTCACTAATTCTATTATCCCTAGAAGGCCTACCGCCATTAATAGGATTCTTTCCTAAATAAGCAATCTAACAAGAGTTTACAAAAACAATAACCCAATTATTCCAACTACTATAGCGATAACTCTAAATCTATACTTTTACATATGCCTAATTTACTCTATTTCAATAACAATATTTCCTATATCCAACAACATAAAAATAGAATGAAAACCTGAAAACATAAAACCCATACTGTTCCTTCCTCTGCTGATTATTTTTTGCACTCTCCTTCTACATATAACCCTGTCAATATTAATCACAACTAAGAGCCTTCAAAGCCCTCAGGAAGTAAATTATACTTAATTTCTGTATCAATTTTATGAACTGCAAAACTTTACTCCGCATCAGTTGAACACAAATCAACTACTTTCATTAAACTAAGCCCTTCCTAGATTGATGGAACTTTAACCCACAAAAATTTAGTTAGCAGCTAAATAACTTATCAACGGGCTTCAATCTACTTCTCCTGCCCTAAGGAAAAAAAAAGGCAGGAGAAGTCCCAGCAGGATTGAAGCTGTTGCTTTGAATTTGCAATTCAATATGATAGTATCTCCACAGGACTGGTAAAAAGAGGCCTATTTCCCCTGCCTTTGATTTACAATCTAATGCTTCCTCAGCCATTTTACCTTTTTCTACCTATGTTCATCAACTGCTGATTATTTTCAACTAATCATAAAGATATCAGAACATTACATCTATTATTCAGTGCATGAGCAGGAATAGTAGGCACAGCCCTAAGCCTCCTAATTCCAGCAGAATTAGGCCAGCCAGTAACCCTACTAAGGAGACGACCATATATCTATAATGTTATTGTCACCACTCACACATTTATTATAATTTTCTTCATAGTAATACCAATCATGATCAGAGGCTTCAGCAACTGACTTGTCCCCCTAATAATTGGTGCCCCTGATATAGCATTCCCTCAAATAAATAACAGAAGCTTCTGACTTCTCCCCACAACCCTTCTACTCCTACTTGTGTCCTCAATACTAGAAGCCGGTGCTGGAACCGGCTGAACAATCTATCCTCCCCTAGCAGGAAGCCTGGCACATGCAGGAGCCTCTGTAGATTTAACTATCTTCTCACTCCACCTAGCAGGTATTTGTTCTATCCTAGGAACCATAAATTTTGTTACCACAATTATTAATATAAAACCTCCAGCCATAACCCAATACCAAACACCCCTTTTTGTCTGATCCATCCTTATTACAGCAGTTCTTCTACTTCTTTCTCTCCCTGTTCCAACCACTGATATTACTATATTACTGACTGTAATCTTAATACTACCTTTTTTGATCCTGCTAGTGGAGGTGACCCTATTCTATACCAACATTTATTTTGGTTCTTTGGGCATCCTGAAGTCTAAATCCTTATCCCACCAGGTTTTGGAATGATTTCTTTTATTGTAACATACTACACCACCAAAAAAGAACCATTTGGGTATAGGTATAATACGAGCCATAGTATCAGCGGGTTTCCTAGGCTTTATCATATGGGGTCACCACATATTTCCAGTAGGAATAGATATAGATACACGAGCACATTTTTCCTCCACCACTCTAAGTATCATTATCCCTACCGGAGTAAAAGTCTTTAGCTGATTGGCCACATCACATGGTGGCAACATTAAACGATCTCCTGCAATACTCTGAGCTCTAGACTTTATCTTTCTCTTCACAGTAGGCGGCTTAACAGGAACTGTATTAGCCAATTCATTTTTAGACATTATTTTACATGACACACAGTATATATTAGCCCATTTCCACTATGTCCTATCAATAGGGGCAGTGTTTGCCATTATAGCAGGCTTTATCCACTGGCTCCCACTATTTTCAGGCTACACACTTAACCAAACCTATGCTAAAAATCACTTCACCGTTATATTTGTAGGTATAAACTTAACTTTCTTCCCACAACATTTTCTTGGTCTGTCAGGAATAACTGGATGATATTCCAACTACCCCGATGCATCACTGCATGAGATATTATTTCATCTGCAGGCTCATTCATCTCATTAACTGCAGAGGTACTGAAAGCCTTCATAGTTTGAGAAGCCTCTTTCTCAAAATGAAACTTTTTCCCATTGAACGATTAAATCATAACTTAGAATGACTTTATAGCTGCCCCCATTTTTATTACATATTCAAAGAATCAGCCTATGTAAAATCTTAAATGAAAAAGAAAGGATTCAAATCTCCAGAAACTGGTTTCAAGCCAATCCCATAAACCCTATAACTCTTTCAAGGAGATATTAGTAAAATAATTACATAACTTTGTCAAAGTTAAATTATAGAGCAAACTATATATCTTAATGGCCCACCCAGCCCAGCTAGGACTCCAAAATGCCACATCCCTATTATAGAACAAATCGTTTTCCGTTTGTGCACACCCTGCCCTGGTACACAGTTCTGGCTCTAACTCCATACATGGCCCTGTCACTAGCCTGGCCCTAGCTCTGTCGCTGGTCCTGTCATAGTCCTTGTCTTGCTCTGGCTTTGTCTTGGTCCTGACATTGCCCTTCCCTGGTCCCAGCCTTGTCCCTGTCCCTGCATTTCTCTGGCACTGGTCTGGACCCTGGTCCTGCATTGGACCTGCCCTACCTTTGTCTTGCCTTTGCTCTGTGCTATCCCTGGACTGGCTTTACCCTGTGCCAGTGCTAACCTGGCCCTGCCTTGTCCTGGTCCTCCCATTGCCCTCCCCAACCCTATCCTGGCCCTCATCCTCCCTGAACAGGCCCAAGCACTGTATTGGATCAAACCTGACTCAGCCCAGGACATTCCCTGATCCTGCCTCAGCTCTTCCACTGGGCTCAGTGTCACTCAGTCCTGACACTACCTGGCCCTGCCTTGGCACTTGCCTTGCCATCTCTATGGTCTGGCTCTGGTCCTGCCCTGTTCTGGCACAGTCCTGGTGCTGATCTGACATACACCTGGCCCTGGCCCTGGCCCTACTCCTGGCTGGGACCTGCCATGGCTCTTCCCTCTGTGTCCTGGTCTTGACCTAACCCTGCATTGACCTTGAACTGGTCCTGAACTACCCTGGCTCTGCCTTGCCCTGATACCTGACCTACACTGTCCATGACATAACCATTGCCCTACCCTGCCCTCCTCTGCCCTGTCCCTGCCATGCGCTGGGCCCAGTGCTTCCCTGGCCCTGTTCCTAGTCCTGCCCCTGCTATGCTACTGCCCTGCTGTTGGCTATGCCCTGTGTTACCTTAGACATGCTCTGCCTTAGCCCTATCCTGCCTTGGCCCAGCCTTTGACTTTTCCTAGTCCTGGTTCTGCGCTGGTTGTGCCATTGCTGTGAACTCTCACTAGCCTCACCTTGGCCTGGTGCTACACTGGCCCTGGCAATGTCCCAGCCCTACACTGGGCATCCACTGACACAGAACCCACCCTAGGCCTGCCTTTGCCCTGGCCCCTCCTTGGCCCTGCATTGTCCCTAGACCTGCCTTGGTTATGGTACAGAGCTCACCCTGCCCATGTCATAGACCTGACCATGCTCTGCCCTGGCACTATGATGCCCTGATTCTGCCCTGGACCCGTGTTATCCTAGTTCTGCCTCACCCCTGACCTTACCCAGACCCTACCCTGGCCTGCAATGTCCCTCCCTACCCTGGTCTTGCCCTACCCTGGTACTCTCTTTCATCTGCCCTGGCTCTAGTTCTGACCTAATCCTACCCTTGACTTGGCCACTTCCTGGCCCTGCCTTTCCCCTGGCCCTTCTCTGGACTTACCCTCACCCTGGTCCCTTTCTGGCCCTGCCTTACTGTGGGACCTTCAATGTACCTGCACTGCCATCCCCTGGCCATGTCCTTACTCTACACTGGCCCTTTCCTGCCTTAGCTCTCAGCCACCCTACTCCTGCCCTTCCCTGGTGCTGTACTGGTCATGACATGTTCCTGCCCTGACTCTGAGTCTGTCCTGATCCTGGGTCTGCTCCTGGAATTGGTCTTGTCATGTACCTGGACTGTGACCTTACCCCTGGTTTTTCCCTGGCCATGACCCAGCCCCAGTCCTCTCCTGTCTCTGGCTCTGCCTGGTTCTGGTCCAGCTCTTCACCAGTCCAGACTGGGCACTGCACTACCCATTACTCTGGTCCTGCCCTGCCCTACATTCCCCATGTCAGGGCCCTTCCTTGAGCCTGACCCTGACTTGGCCATGGCCCTTACCCTGCCACTCATCTTGTGATAGCCCTGACCCTTACTTGGTCCTGGTTCTGCCCTGGCTCTGGCCCTGGCATTGTCTTGGTCCTGGTCCTGCCCAGGCCCCTAGCTACCCTTGCCTTTCCATGGCCCTCTGCTATGCTGATCCTGCCATTCCCTGACCCTCCCTCTGACCTGGCCCTGCTCTGAGCATGCCCTTGGCATTCAGCCTGGCTCTGCAGTATCCTGCCTTGGCCCAGCCTACTGTTACACCTGCTCTATCTTCAGCCCTGTCCTGGCCCCACTCTAGCCCTGCCCTTATCAAAGCCTTGACCCTAAACTTGTTCTTGCCCTTCCCTTGCTCTTTGATGTCCTGGTCTTGCTCTCAAGCTGCATTCCTGAACTGGCCCTCTCTACCTTCACATGGCCTTGGCCCTGCCTTCTCAATGGTCTTGCCCTGATACTGGCCCTATTCTATCATTCTATATCTTGGCACTGTACGGGACCCAGCATAAACTGGCCCACTGCTTACCCTGGCCCCATTCCTAGGCCTGCCCGTTATGGCTCTGCCCTGCTTTTGGCCATGCCCTGCACTATCCTAGCCCTGTACTGCACTGTCTCTGGCCCTAAACTGGCCTTCTACTGCACTGTCCCTACCTTTCCTTTGTCCTGTTTTGGTTCTGTCCATACCCTGCCCTTGCTCTGGACTTTCCCTGGTGCTGCCTTCTCCATGGCACTGCCCTTGCATTGGCCCTGTCCCTGGACCAGTCTTGGCCCCACCTTTTCTCTGGCCCTTCCCTAGCATTGTCTTTGCCTTGGCCCCTTTCTGGCCCTGTCTTGTTGTGGGGCCTGCTCTGTCCATGGCAAGAACATGGCCCCTGGCCGTGCATTGATCCTGGCCTAGCTCTGTGCTATCCTAGTCCTTCCTTGGCCTTAATCTTGCCCTGTTCCTGGTCTTGCCCTTTTTCCCTGACCCTCCCTGCTTTGGCCCTCACTCTGTCCCTACGAAAGAGCTGGCCCCAGCCCTGACCTTTGACTGCCACTGCTCTTACCCCCAATCATGGTCCTGCCATTGTCCTGGCCATACCATTGTCCTGCCCCAGCTGTGTCCTGGACCTGGCCATAGATCTGCCCCTGTCCTGGTCCAGCACAAGCCCTGGCACTGATGCTGCCTTACTTAAGTCCTTATCCTGACCCTGACCTGGCCCTGACACTGTTCTGGTTCTGATTTGCCTGGGCTCTACCCTGGTACACTGCTCTGACCTTAGCCCTGACACTAGCACTGTCACTGTCCTGGCCCTAGCCCTAGCCCTGCTGTGGCTTAATTTGGTCCTGACATTTCCCTTTCCTGGTCCTGGTCCTAGTCATGTCCCTGGTCCTGGTCCTGCCCCAATGCTTCTCTCACCCTGGTCTGGACCCTAGCCCTGCACTGGAACTGCCATCTTTGCCCTGTACTATCCTGGACTGTCTATGCTCTGTGCTGGCACTGACCTGGCCCTGCCATGACCTGGTTCTTCCATCGTGTTGCCCAACCCTACCCTGGGTTTGTCATGGTCTTTCCATGTCCCTGACCCCTTCTTGATCCTGCCCTAGCCCTGTCCTGGATCTAACCCTCACTTATCCCTGGACCTTCCCTGGCCCTTCCTCACCCTTTGCACTCAGGGTTCTGTGTCATTCAGCCCTAGCACACAGTGGAATGACCATGGCACTTGCCCTACTGGTCCTACCATATCCCTGACCCTGAACTGGCCCCACCATACCCTCTCTATGACCTGGTTCTGGTTCGTGCCCTTCCCTTGCCCTTCCCTAACACAGCCCTGAATCTTGCCCTTGTCCTGCCATATTTGAGGCCCTGTCTCTATCCTTGTCCTGGTACTGACCTGTCTTGGTCCTGCCCTTCTGTGCCCTAGCCTTGCACTCACCCTGCATTGTTCTTGCACTGTTCCTGCTCTACCCTGATGCTGCCTTGGTTCAGGCCCTGCCTTCTCTGGGGCTGAAAGTGTCTGGTCTTGCACTGGCCCTGACCTGGGACAACTCAGTCCATCTCATGACCCTGTCTGCTGTGCTCACATCTGCCCTGGAGCTGCCATACCCTGGGCCCAGTGCTTGCCCAAGACCTGCTCCTAGTCCTGCCCCTGCTATGGTCCTTCCCTGCCTTTGGCCAGACCCTGTGCTACCTTAGTCCTGCTCTGCTCTGACCCTACTCTGGCTGTACCCTGCTCTGGGCCAGCTTTTACACTACACTGGTCCTGGTTTTTCCCTAGACCTGCCCTTTCCCTGGATCCTCCCTAACACTGCCTTTGATTTGGCCCTACCCCTGAACCAACATGTCCTGGCCCTAAACTGGCCATGGAAACGTCCTGGCTATGCACCAGATATGCGACAGCACTTGACCAACCCTATACCTGCCTTCTCTCTGACCCCTCCTTGGCCGTGCATTGTCCCAGGACCTTTCCTGGCTATAGCACAGTGCTGACCCTGCCCTGTCCATGCCAAAGACCTAACCCTGCTCTGCCATATCCTTGTTTTGCATTGATCCTGCCCTTCTCCAGAAATCCCATGACTCTGTGTCATCACTGTCCTGCATTGGCCCTGAACTTACCCTGACCCTACAATGGACATGACCCTCCCTACTCTGGTCTTGCCCTGCCTTGTGGTCTGCCCTGTTGCTGTCCTTGCCTTGGACCCAACGTGGCCCTGGCATTTCATTGGACTTTCTCTGGTCTTGCCCTTGCCCTGGCCACTCTCTGGCCCTGGCTCATCGTAAGCAATATTCTGTTCATGTACTGGTCCTGCTCTTCCCTGTCCATGCCCTGCCATCACCTGGTCCTGTCCTTGCTCTACACTGGCTGTGCTCTGTCATGGCCCTGACATTTCCCTGATCTAAGCCCATGTCCCTGCCATGTCCCTGCCCTAGCCCTGGTTCTACCCTGTTTATGGTACTTCCTTGGCCTTGTTCCTGTCATATTCCTGGCCCTACCTGCCCTTATCTGGGCCCTAACACTGTCTTTGCCTTGGCCTAGATGGGCTCTAACCTGCCATTCCCTGCAATCTTCCTGCCCTGATCCAGCCTGGCCCTTCCCATGATCATTGCACTGGCCTTACCCTCACCCTGCATTGACCCTGCACTGGCCCTCTCTGCCTTGGCACAGCCTTGGCACTAGCCCTGTCTTCTCCCTAGCCTTCAGCTGGTTTTGGCCTTGACCTGGACCTACCATGTATATAACATAACCATTGTCTTGTATTGTCATCCTCTGTCCTGGCCCTGAAACGGCCCTGCCAGACCCTTGCCCAGTGCTTGTCCTGGCCCTGTTCCTAGTCCTACCCTGGCTACGGTCCTGTCCTGATTTTGACCATACATTTGCTATAACAGCCCCACCATGGCCCTAATCTGCCCTTACCCTCCTTTTGCTTTGTCCTGGTTCTAGCTCTGCCTTGGCTCGGCCCTTACAGTGTCCCTGTGCCTGTCCATGCATTGGTCCTGAACTGGAGTTGGTCTTGCACTATCCTAGTCCTTCCATGGCCCTGACCTTGCCCTGAACCTAGACTTGACCCTTTGCCCCGGCCCTGCCCAGGCATTACCCTGTACCTATCCCAGACCTGGCCCCAGCCCCCACCTTGGCCCACGATTGTCCCTGCTCCTGACCCTCCTCCTTCCATGACACTGCTGTTGCCCTGGCCCTGGCGTGGACCCTGCCACTGACCTTTCCCCTGATTATGGCCTTATTTTGACTCTGCCCGAGGTCTGGCTCTGACCCTGTCCTGGCTCTGATTTCCTGGGCCCTACGCTAGTACACAGTTCTGGTGCTAGCTCTAACCCTGGCCCCATCACTGTCCTGGCCCTAGCTCTGTGGCTGGTCCTACCACAGCACTGGTCGTGGTCCTGCTCTGTCTTTGCCTTTGTCGTGACATTTCTCTTTCTTGGTGCTGGTGCCAGCCCTGCCCTGCAGCTTCTCTGGCCCTGATCTAAACCCTGCCCCTGCATTGGAGCTGCCCTGCCTTTAACCTATGCTATCCGGCCTGGCCCTGCCCTGTGGTAGTGTTTACCTGGCTTTGCCATGTCTTGGTACTCCCATTGCCTTGCCCAAATCTGCCCTGGTTGTCTCCAGGCCCAGTAGAGGCTCTGAGCTCTCCTTGGTCCTGTCCTGGCTCTGTCTTGGATCTAACACTGACTCAGCACTGAACCTTTCCTGATCCTGCCTCAGCACTCGGATTCAGGGCACAGTGTCACTCAGCCCTGACACTACACAGCTCTGTCGTGGAAATTCCTCTACCCACTCTATGGCTTGTCTCTGGTCCTGCCCTTCCCTTACTCTGCCCTGGCTCTATTCCTGTCACAATCATAGTTGTGGCCCTACCCTTGACCTGGTCCTTACCCACCATTACCCTGTAGTTTTGTGTCCCGGCCTCATCCACACCCTACATTGGCCTAGCACTAATCCTGCTCTACCCTGGCTATACCTTCTTCCCCCTGGCCTTGCCCTAGGCCTGCACTGTGCTGATCCCAGGCTTATTTTTTCCAGGATCCAGGCCCTACCCTCCTCTGCCCTGACCCTACCATTCACTGGGACCAGTGTTTTCTTGGTCCTGTTCCTAGTCCGGCTCCTGCTCTGACCCTCCCTACTTTTATCCATGCCCTGTGCTACCTTAGATCTGCTCTGCCCTGATCCTAAGCTGGCCATAACCTGCCATGGCATTTTCTTTGCCTTGATGTGGTACTGGTTCTGCCCTGGCCATGCCCTTTCCCTTGACCCTCCCTAGGTATGCCCTTACTTTAGCCTTGTCCCTGCCACAACTTTGCCATGGCCCTACACAGGCCCTGGAAATTCCCTGGCCCCTCAATGGCCATGCCTTGGCATTGCACCCATGCCTGTCTTTCCCAGGACCCTCCTTGGCTCTGTCCTGTCCCTGGACCTACCTCAGATATGACACAGCATTTTCCCTACCCTTTCCTGTTCATACCATGCACTGGTTCTGCCCTGGCCCTGCCTTTCCCCACACATTCCCTGTTCCTGTGCCTCCCTAGTTCTGCCTCAGCCCTCACCTCGTCCTGGTCCTAACCTGGCCTGCCATGGCCTCCCTATCCTGACTTGCCCTGTCCTGGCACTCCCTTTGGTCTTCCCTGGTTGATTCTGACCTGGCCCAGCCCTTGTCTTGGCTCCTCCCTGGCCCTGACTTCTACCTGGTCCTTCTCTGGCCTTTCACTTGTTCTTGCCCTGGCCCCTTCCTAGACTTGCCTTGTGGGCTCCGCCTGGTCCATGTCCCAACCCTGGGCTATCCTGCACCTACCCTGCCATCCCCTGGTCCTTACTTTCTCTACACTGGCCCTGCTGGTCTTGGCTCTGTACTACCCTATCTCTGCTCTGTCCTGGCCCTGCGCTGGTCTTGACCATGCCATGTCCCAATCCCTGGCCCTGCCCTATTTCTGGCTCTAGTCTTTGTCTTGTCATGTCCATGGCTGTGACTCTACCCCTGGTTTTTCCTTGGCTATGAACCAGCCTTGGTCCCACTGTGCATCTTGCCCTGCCCCACTTCTGGTCCTACTATAGTCCAGCCCTGACTAGGCCTTGTCCTACACTGCCTATGCCATGGCCGTGTCCTGGCCCTCACTTCGCCATGGCCCTCACACTGCCACTCATCCTGCCATAGTCCTGATTCTAACTTAGTCCTGGTCCTGCCCTAACTCTGGCCTCTCCCTTCTATCAGCTGGTCCCATTGTGGCCTGGCATTATCTTGGCCCTGTCCCTGCCTTTGCTCCTACCTGCCGTAGCCTTTCCTTAGCCCTCTGAGATGCTGGGTCTGCCATCTCCTTGTCTTGCCCTGCCATGGATCTGCTCTGAGTGTCGCCTTAGCATTCAGCCTGGCCCTACCCTAAACCTGCTCTGTCTTGTACCTGGCCCTGCAGTGCTCTGCCCTGGGCCAACCTTACCATTACCTGGGCTGTCCGGGCCCCAACCAGACCCTGTCTTGGCCATCTCCTATCCTCCCCCTGTGCTGGCCCTGCTCTGGCCCCATCCTAACCCTGACTTGGCCATGTCCCATCCTGACCCTCTCCTGGGCCTACACTGGTCCTGCCTTGGCTTTGGCTTGGCCTCTTATCCTGACTCTGCTCCTGACATGGCCCCTGGTCTGCGAGTGGTCCTGGTGCTGTTCTGCTCTAATGTAGACTTGGACACATCCTGGGCCTGATTTGTCCCAGTCCTGACTTGGCATGTCTGTGCCCTGCCCAACCAAGGCCCTTCCTGTTTTACCCTATCCTGGCATTCCCATGGCCCCATAGTGTCATTGCCCTGTCTCACCAGGTACTGGTTGTACCCTAGTCCAGATTAGCCCTAACCCCTCTTTTGACCAGTAGTGACTGTAGCTTGGCTTTTACCCTGTTCTCTTATGACCTGGATCTGGCTCTAACCTGCCCTGCCCTGCCATCTCCCTGTCCTTGACGTGCCAGGGTCTTGGCCCTGGCCCTGTCATAATCCTGGCCCTAGCTCTGCCCGTATCCTGAGATTGCTCTTGCCTGTATCCTGGGTCTTGCCCTTACCCTACCCTGTCCATGGCTCTGACCCTGTCCTAGGTCTGATTTGTCCACAATCTACCTTGGTACATTGTTCTGGCCCTAGCCCCCACCCTGGCTCTGTCACTGTCTTGTCCCTACCCCTTTTGCTGGTCCTGTCATGGTCTTGACCCTGCTTTTGCTCGGGCTTTGCCTTGGTACTGACATTACCCTTTCCAGGTGCCTCCCCTAGCACTTCTCTGGCCCTGATCTGGACTTTTGCCATGCATTGGACCTGCCCTCCTTTGCCCTGTGCTATCCTGGACTAGCCCTGCTCTGTCTTGGTGATGAACTGATTCCACCATGTTCTGGTCCTCCCATTACCTTGTCCAATGCTGTCCTGGTTGCACCCTGACACGGACCCCTCCTTGGTCCTGCCCTGGCCGTGTCTCAGATCAAATCCTAACTAAGCCCTAGACCTTTCCTGACCTGGTCTCAGCCCTTACACTCATGACTCATTGTCACTCAGCCCTGGCACTACCTGGCCCTGTCTTGGCACTTGTTCTGCCCTCTCTATGACCTGGGGCTAGTCATGCCCTGCCCTTCCCTGCTCTGGCACAGCTCTGGCCCAGCCTGTGGTCCTGCACATTCTGGGCCATACCCCTACCCTTGTCCTGACCCTGACCCTCCATGATCTTTCCGTTCCGTTCCCTGATCTTACCCTCACCCTGCACTGGTCTTGCACTAGTTCTGCTCTACCCTGGCTCTGTCATAATCCCGGCTCTGCTTTCTCTCTGGCTTTACCCTGGCTCTGCCCTAGACTGACCCCAAGTCTACTCTGTCTGTGACAATTTTGGTCCTACTGTGCCCTCCTCCGTCCTGGCCCTGCCATGCACTAGGCCCAGTGCTTTCCCTGGACCTGTTCCTAGTACTGCCCCTGCTATGAGCCTACCCTGCTTTTGGCCATACCCTGTGCTCCCTTAATCCTCCTCTGTCCTGACACTACCCTGTCCATATCCTGCCCTCATCCAAACTTTGAATTATCCTGGGCTTGGTTTTCCCCTGTTCCTGCCTTTGCTCCGGGCCCTCCCTGGACCTGCCCTTACTCTAACTCTGTCCCTGCCCCAACCTTGGCCTTGCCCACATTAGCACTGGCAACACCCTGGCCCTGCATCAGGTATACACTGGCACTTGACCCACTCTTTGCCTACCTTTGCCTTGGCCCCTCCTTGGCCCTGCATTGTCTCTGAAGCTGTCCCGGCTGTGGCACAATGCTGACTCTGCCCTGTCCATGCAAGTGTTCTGACACTGCCCTGCCCTTACCCTGCCATGCCATATTTCTGTCTTGGACTTCTGCTATTCTGGTCTGCCATGGTCCTCCCTATCCTGCCCTTCCCGTACCTGGGTCCTCCCTTTGGTCTACCCTGGCTCTAGTTCTGAAATGGCCATGCACTTGCCTTGGTCCCTTCCTGGTCCTGCCCATTCCCTATGCCTTCTCTGGTCATGACCTTTTCCTGACCCCTTTCTGGACGTGTCATATACCAGCCCTAGTCGACGTTTTGCAGTTTCTGGCCTTCTTCTTGCCCTCTCCTGGCCCTAGTCTTGGTCCTATCTTGCCCTAGCTCTGACCTTCCCTTGGTTTTTCCCTAGCCATGACCCATCACAGTCCTGCCCTGGTCCAGCTGTGACAGGGCACTACACTACCCACTTCCCTGGCCCTACACAGCCCTGTTTTTGCCATGTGCTACCCTGTACCTTCCTTGGACCTGTGCTGGCCATGGTTTGATTCTTGTCCTGATGCTCCTTGCTGACTCTGGTCATGGCCAAAGGCCTGCCAGTGGTCACTGTCCGGGTCGTGTTCTGGTCCTGATCTGGACGTGGACATATCCTGAGCCTGATTTGTACTGGCCATGCCTTGACCTGCCTCTGCTCTGGTCCATCAAGGTCTTTTCCAGCCCTGCAATGGCCTATGTGTGCCATTGCCCAGGCTTACCCTCCACTGGTTGTGTGCCATTGTCCAGTCTTACCCTCCATTGCCCAGCCCTAGACGCTCCCTGGATGTGCTCTGACCCTGCCTTGGCTTTTGCTCTACATCTCTATGACCTGCCCTGGCTCTGCCCTTATTTAGCCAGAGTGCCCCCCAGGCCCTACCATAGCTCTGGCCCTAGACCATCCTTGATCCAGGTCTTGACCCTGCTCTTCCCTGCCCATACCCTAACCCTGTCCTGGACCTTCCCTTACTCTTTGGTACCTTTTGACGCTCTAGCCTTGCCCTTACCCTGCATTGACCCTGTACTGGAGGTCTCTGCCTTGCCATAACCTTAACCATACCTTCTCCCTGACCTTGCCTTGGATCTTCCCCAGGCTGATGCTGGAACTATCCTGTCCATGACATGGTCCTACCCTGTCATCCAATGTCCTGGTTCCACGATAAAGTGGCCCACTGCTTTTCCTGGCCCTGTTCCTAGTCCTGCACCTGCTATGGCCCTGCCCTACTTTTAGCAGTGCTCTGTCCTATCCTAGCGCTGCCCTGCCACTAACCTGGTCTTGGCCTGACCTGTAACTGCCTTTGCATCCCTTGCTCTGGACTCTCTCTAGTCCTGCCTTCTCTGTGGTCCTACCTTTACTCTGTCCCTGTTCCTGGCCCATTCTTGGCCCTGGCCTGGCCCCATGGCCCTATGTTAATTCTGGCATGGTCCTGTAGCTAATGTCTCCCTGATCCTGGTCTTGCCCACTTGCCCTTCCCTTCCTTGGACCTCACACTGCCCCTGAACCAGGCCAGACCCCTGCTCCTGACCCTAACACTGCCATGGCGCTGACCCTGTCATAGCCTTCCCTCATCCTTGTCCTATACCTGGTCATGGTCTTGCCCTATCATGGACCCTGACCTTGTCCTGGGTCTTATTTGCCAGGCCCTACTCTGATGTGCTGTTCTGGCCGGAGCCTCCACCATCACACAGTCACTTTCCCGGCCCTAACCCTGTTGCTGGTCCTGCCATGATCCTGGTGCTGCTCTCTTTGCCTTGAACTTGTCCATTCATTGGACCATACCTACCTTTGTCCTGTGCTATCCTGGTCTGGCACTGCCTTGCCACAGTGCCAACGTGGTCCTACCCTGGGCTGGCCCTTCCACTGCCCTGCCTGACCCAACCCTAGTTGTTCCGTGGTCCTGACCTCATCCTGGTCCTAGTCTTGCCCCTTTGACCTGGCACTGCCTTATGTTGTCCTTCACCCTCACTCTAGCACAGACCTGGCCCCAGCCCTGACATTGACCACTTAGCCCCTGCTCCTAACCCTGGTCTTGTCATGGTCATGGTCCTTTCAGTCACGGTCCCACCCCAGACTTGTCCTATACCTGGCCATGGTACTAACTCTGCCCTGGCCCTGACCTGCTTAAGGCTTTATTATGGCACTGGCCTGGCCCTGTCCCTGATTTGCATGGGCCCTAACCCAGTACATGCTCTTCTCTGGACCTTGCCCTGACTCTGGCCCTATCACTGTCTGGCCCCAGCTCTGTTGCTGGTCCTGCCACGGTCCTGACTCTGACCCTGAGGAGCTTTCTTTGCCTTGTTCCTGACATTGCCCTTTTTCCTGGTCCTGGTGCCTGCACTGGCCCTGTCCCAGCACTTCTCTGGTTCTGCTCTGGACCCTGGCCCTGCAATGGACTTGTCCTGCCTTTACCCTGTGTGACTCCAGTCATGTCCTGTCCTGTCCCAGTGGTGACTTAGCCCTGCCATGGCCTGGTCCTCCCACAGCCTATCCCTGCCTGCCCTGGTCCTGATCCCTCCCCGTTCATATCTTGGATCTGACCCTGACTCGGCTCCAGACCTTCCCTGATCCTTCCTCAGACCTTTCACTCAGAGCTGTCATTCAGCCCTGGTACCACCTGGTCTTGCCTTGGGACTTGCTGTGCCCTATGGCCTGCTTCTGGTACTTCCCTGCCTTGCCTTAGCTGTCCCTGGTCCTATGATATTTCTGGACCTGGCCCTACCCTTATCCTGGGCCTGATCTGCCATAGCCCTGCCCCTGCAAACTCTGGCCTTTCCCTCACCCTGAAATGGTCCTGCTCTTCCCTGGCTCTGTCTTGGCCCAGGCCCTGACTTCTTATCAGACTTGCCCTGGGATGACAACCCCAGGCCTACTCTGTCCATGATATAGTCCTGGCCCTGCACTGCCCTCCTCTGCCCTGGCCCTGCCATGTCCTGAGCCTGTGTTTTCCCTGGCCCTACTGCTAGTCCTCCCCTTCAATGGCCATCCTCTGCTTTTGGCCAGGCCCTGTGCTACCTTAGTCCTTCTCTGATCTGGTCCTACCCTTACCATACCCTGCCCTGGACTGGTCTTTGTCTTTTCCTGGTTCTGGCCTGGCTCTCTCCTTGCTCTGAACCTTCCCTGGACCTGGACTTGGACTGGTCCTGTCCTTGATGCAGCCATATCTTGTCACTGGATCCTCCTTATGCCTGCCTTGTCCCTGGACCAGGCCTAGCTATACCATGACACTGACCCTGCTCTGTTCAAGCCACGGACCTCACCATGCTCTAGTGATGCTGTGGCTTTGCCCTTCACTGGCCCTGCCTTAATCCCGTGCTATCCTAGTCCTGCCTTAACTTTGGCATTACCCTGGCCCTACTCTGGCCTGCTGTGGCCCTACCTTCCCTTTGCCTTTCCCTGGTCCTGACTCTGCTTCTCACATAACCTTGTCCTTGTCTTGGCTCCTCCATGGCCCTGCCTTTTCCGTGGCCCTTCAGTGGCTTTGCCCTTGTCCTGGCCCCTTTCTGGCCCTGCTTTGTTGTGGACCCTGCCTGGTCCATTTCCTCAGCATGGCCTTCTGTGACCCTACTCTGCCATCCTCTGGCTGCATCCTTGCTCTATACTAGCCCTATCTTGCCTTTGCTCTGCACTACCTTATCCCTGCCCTGCCTTGTGCTGATCCTGAACCTTCCCTGTCCCAAGCCCTGGCCCTGCCATGTTCCTGTCTGGCTCTGGCCCTGCCCTATTTCTGCTCAGTCCTGGCCCTTATCTTGGTCCTGTCATGTCCCCGGCTGTTACCCTGCCCCTGATTTTTTTCCTGGCCATGACCTATCCCTCTTCCTGCCCTGCCTGTGGCCCTGTTCCAGTTCTGGTCCTGCCCCAGTTCTAGTCATGCCCTAGCAGTCCTGACTAGGCACTGCCATTTTCCTTGCCCTGTATTGCCAATATGAGGGTCCTGACCAGGCCCTACTTCTGTCATGGCCCTCACTTCGCCATGTTCCTGATCCTTCCCACTCCAGCCATCCTTCCGTCATCCTCTATCCTGGCTCTGTACTGGCCACAGCATACCCTGGTCATGATCCTGTCCTCCCTCTGCTATGGCCCTACCCTGGTTTTGGCCAGGCCCTGTGCTACCTTAGTCCTACTCTACCCTAGCCCTACCCTACCCTGGCCCTACCTTTGATTCTTCCTTGTACAGGTTCTGCCCTATCTCTGCCCTTACCCTGGACCCTAACTGACCCTGCTCTGCTCTGGCCCTGTCCCTAACCCAACCTTGACCTGTCCCTAAACTGGCCCTGACAAAGTACTCACCCTGCAATTGCTGTGTCTTGGCACTGGACCCACCCTATGTCTGCTTTGACCCTGGCCCCACCTTGGCTCTCCATTTATCTGCCTGCCCATAGCATGGTGCTGATACTGCTCATGCCATTGAATTGACCCTGACCTGGCCCTGCCATTCTCTGGTTCTACCCTGGCCCTAGCCCTGCCTTGGTCCTGTGCTATTTCAGTCCTATCTTGTCCCTAACCTTGCCCTGGTCCTACCCTGGCTTGCTATGTTGCTCCCTACTCTGGTCTTGCTCTGTCCTGACCATGCCTTTGGCCTCCACTGGCTCAGGTTCTAAATTGGCCATTCTTGCCTTGGACCCTCCCTGGCTTGCTTTTTCTCTGGCCCTTCCCTGTCCCTTCTCTGCCATGGCTCTGACCCTGCCCTGACCCCTATCTGCCCTGCCCTTTCCTTGTCCCTGTACTACACTGGCTCTAGCATACCCTACCACTTCCCTGGAACTGGGCTGACCATGCCTTCACTATGACACTGCCTTTTGTCCTGACTTTGGTCCTGACATGACCCCAGGCTTCCCAATGCTCATGCTCTTGGTCCTTTTCTAGCTGTGACTTGTACTTGGACATGTCATGGGACTCATTTGTCCCATCCTTGCCTTGGCCCTTCCCTGCCCTGTCTCCACCGTGGCCTTGCCTGTTCTGTTCTCTCCCAGGACTGACCTGAACCTGCCATGACCCAGTAGTGTCATTGCTCTGGTCTATCCTACCCTGGCTATACCCTGGTCTTGCTCGATCCCTGGATCTGTCCTAACTCTACCTTGGCTTTTTCTCTACCTTCTGTATGGCCTGGCTCTGGATCTGCCCTATCATATCCTTACCCTGCCCCTGCCATATCCCTGACCATAACCCTGCTCTTATCCATGCCTGACCCTGATCCTGATCCTTCCCTGGTCGCTGGTCCTGCCAAGCTCCTGCCCTGACTCTGCCATGGCCCTGGTCCTGCTCTGTCATGGTATAGCCTTTGTATTGAACCACCCTTCCCGTGTCTTCACCTTGCCCTGGACCTGCCCTTGGCCTACTCTTAGACCCTGACTTGGCTCTATCTTAGTCCTTAACATTGTTTTGACTGGGCCCTGCATTGGACCTGGCGCTAGTCCAGACCTAGTCTTGGTCCTACACTTTGTTCTGCAATAGCCCTGGATCTGCCACGGTCCTGAACTGGACTTGGAGGTATCCTGGCCCTGAACTGACCTGGCACTGCCTTGGCTTGTCCCTGTTCTGGCCCTACCATTGTCTTTCCTTTTCTGCCCTATCCTGGCACTGAAATGACACTGCAACATCCCAGTCGTACCAATGCCATGACCTACCCTACCTTGGTTGTGCCCTGGTCCTGGTCTGAACCTCCATATTCACTGACCCTACCTCAGCCCTACCTTTGGCCCTGCCTTCTCTATGAACCAGCTCTGGCCATGCCCTGCCACAAGCCTATCTTGTCAGTCCTGGCCCTGCCCCCACCCTGGTCCTGATCCTTACCCTACTCAGGTCTTTTCTTGGCCTTGCCCCTCTGTTACGGCCCAGCCCTGGCACTAACCTAGATCCTGGTCCTGTCCCTGCCCTGCTTGAGGCCTTACCCTGGTCCTTCCCTGGTCCTTCCCTGGTCCTGATCCTGTCTGACCCTGAAATGCCTGGCATTACCCTGGTCTTGTACTGCTCTGGCCCTGACTCTGGCTCTGTCACTGTCCTAGCCACAGCCCAGTTGCTAGTGATGCTATGGCACTGACCCTGTCCCTGGATCCTGGCCATGCCATGAATCTGCACTATCCTTTCCATTGTCCTGTCCCTACCCTGGCCATTCCCTGTCCTTGCCTTCATCTTGGCACCACCCTGGCTGGCCCCTGCCTCGGCCCTACCCTAGGTTTGTCCCTACCCTGGGTAGGGGTCTAGACTTGGCTGGGCTCTGTCTTGGACCTGACCATAGCACAGACCCAGCACTTTGGGATGCCAAGGCAGGCGGCTCACCTGATGTCAGAAATTCAAGACTGGCCTGACCAACAGAGTGAAACTCTTATCTTTATTGAAAATATAAAATGTAGCTGGGCGTGGTGGCAGGCACCTGTAATCTCAGCAACTCAGAAGGCTAGCAAAACAAAATTGCTTGAACCCAGGAGGCAGAGGTTGCAGTGAGCTGAGATTGTGCCACTGGACTCCAGCCTGGGTGACAACAGCAAGACTCTATCTCAAAAACAAAAAAAATTAATGGGCAAAATAGTTCCAGGTTTCTAAAGTTGAGTGTTCTGAGAAGTAAGCTTTCATTCCTGAAAAATTTACTTACCAGAACATTCTTCAGTGATGTCCAAGAAGTGAGGTGTGTCTACTCTGCAGAGATGAGTCAGCAGCAGTCAAGAAGCAGGTGGCTTGTCAACTCTGCCACACCAGAAATGACTCTCAGCAGGGCTCAGGAACAGCAGTCTCCACTCTGATCCCACAAGGTAAAGTCTAGGAGGAAAGAATAGGGGAGTTAGCCATGTTACAGAGGAACTGCTGAGTTGGGATGCCCCACGGAAAGGAAAATGCCAGGATGATAGAAGTTTCTAGCCACAGTGTTCTCATGTGGATTTTAATTAAAAAGTAGCTTTGGCAGCCATCCTAGAGCAAGCTCATGAGCAGAGATGGGGTGAAAGAGCTGCCTGGCATTTCTGGAGTTAAGCCAGGCCCTGGAGAAGCTGAAGTCTTGGGGCCCACCTGCATCTGCATGGCAGGAATCAAGTCCATCACTTCTTCTCCTCTTCCTCCAAACTGTCACTGTAAGATCCTGCTCTGCCACTTACTAGCTGTGTGATCTTAGGCAAGTTACTTAATGTTTCTGAGCCTCAGTAAATGGCAGCTAATATTATTGTTTTTTGTTATAAAAAGTGGTTAAATTTTTATAGGGTCATGCACGGTCAATATCAGAACTGGGAAAAGTGAACATTTGTTTTGATGCTTTAGATGATAAATATTTAGACACTGTAAGCCAACAAGCATTACACATATATATGGATATACTTCATACATACATAACTACAGGCACTCAGACACTGGCTCTTTCTCTAACAGCAATGACTTTCTGGCCAAGACTGGATTGAACAGTGGTTCTTTTCATGCGACATTTTCATGTGAAGTGTCAAAGGCTGCTGCCTTCCCTCCTGTCATTACACAACATTGAGTGAGCCCACTCTGGCTGAACTCCTGAAACCTCAGGACCAGGACCAGGAAGTGAGAGGTCAGGGGCCTCTCTTGCCCTTAAGTTCTAGCTACAGTCCCAGCTCTAGGCTCACCTAGGGGTCCTGTGTTTGTGCATTCCCACGCCAGGGCAGGCTATACTCTGCCCCCTTTAGAACACCTGGGGATGCTGAAATAAACCAGATGTGTTAGCAGACAGAGAGAAAGGCAGCAGCTAGTGTGGCCACTCGTTGGGGCCTCTCCTGCATCCCTGGGCTGGTATGGCTAGAATAATAGAAAGCTAAGAAACCTGAACAGACAAGTTATGGGTAATGCAATTAAAGTAGTAATAAAAAGTCTCCTGTCAAAGAAAAACACAAGAATCAAATCATGGTTTTACTGATGAATTCGATGAAACATTTTTACAAGCGTTAACACCAATTTTACTCAAAATATTTGCCCAAAAATGAAGAGGAAGGAATACTTCCAAACTTGTTCTATGAGGCCAGCACCACCCTGGCACAAAAACCAGACCAAAGCACGACACAAAAAAGAAAACCACAGGCAAATATCTCTGATGAACACAGACATAAAAAATCCTCAAGAAAATACATGAAAACTGCATTTGACAAGACAATAAAAGGATCATCTGCCATGATGACGTGGGATTCATCTGAGGAATACGAAGATGATTCAATAAACACAAATATATAAATGTGCTACATCACATTCAGCAAATCCAGCAAAAAAATCATTTCAGTAGACGCTGAAAAACATAAAATTCAACATTCCTTCAAAATAAAAATTCAAGAAATATTTCATTACTACTGCTACCAACAAAAGATTACCTAGGGATAACCAAGAAGTTGGCTGAATTTTAATAGGGTAAACAATGAAAATAACTTGGCTATGTTAGTTAAAACTTCACACTATAAAACACGTTTTATAAAGATAAAATCTTTAGAAAACTTAGCATAAACAGTGTCTCTTATGCAGTATTTTTGAGACAGAGTCTTGCTTTGTTGTCCAGGCTGGAATACAGTGGTGTGATCTCAGCTCACTACAACCTCTGCCACCCAGGTTCAAACGATTCTCCTGCTTCAGCCTCCTGAGTACCTGGGATTACAGGTGCATGCTACCATGCCTGGCTAATTTTTGTATTTTTATTAGCGATGGGGTTCCAGCATATTGGCCAGGCTAGTCTTGGAACTCCTGACCTCATGATCCATGCATCTCAGCCTCCCAAAATGCTGGGATTACAGGCATGAGCCACTGCACCAGCTTGCAGTATTTTTTTCTATACATTATCTCATTTGGTCTTCACAATTTTTATTTTTTGAGACAGAGTCTCGCTCTGTTGCCCAGGCTAGAATGCAGTGGTATCAGCTCGCCTCCTGGGTTCAAGTGATTCTCCTGCCTCCGCCTCTCAACTAGCTGGGATTATAGGCATACACCACCACACCCAGCTAATTTTGTAGTTATAATAGAGACAAGGTTTAACCATGTTGGCCAGGATGGCCTTGAACTCCTGGCATCAAGTGATTCACCCTGCCTGGGTCTCCAAAAGTGCTGGGATTGTAGGTATGAGCCACCGCACCAGGCCTGCTCCACATTACTGAAGAAAAATGGGTCATGGTAGGCCAAGCAACATGCCGACCTGGGCTCAGGTGATTACTGCTGGAACAGACATCAAAGAAAGTTAACCTTGCCAGCACCCAACTTGATCTTCCCTGCTGGAAAGGTCTGTCTTTCCTCCTGCCTGCCAGATGGGTGGTCCCAGGCACTGGCTGAGCAGACTTCTCTGTAAGCTAGTGCTGGGGAAACATTTATCAAAACCAGTAATATAGACAGGCACACAATGATAGGTGCTGAGAGGGTGCTGGCCTATCCAGCATCCAAAAGCTGCCCAGATTGGAACCTAGCTGGCACATGGTTTTCAAAGAACCAGAGGCCACTGGTTCAGCAGGTGCCTGAGGGTCCGGCCACCAGGCCTAACATTTAGGAGAAGACATTTGGCAGCTTCTTTCTAATCTTTAAACTTGAAGCATGCAAGTCAGATGGATGGGTCAAGGCCTGGCTCAGCCATTGATCAACCATGTCACCTTGGACTTCTCCTTTCTCTGTGTCAGTTTCCTCATCCACAAAGTGGGGATAGTAACTGCACCTTCCTTGGAGGACTCTGAGAGTAATTAGGATGTATATGACTTAGAACAGTGGCCAGAAAACTACAGACTACTGCCTCTTTCTAGACAGAGGTTTCAATGGGACACAGCCAGACTCATTCCTCATACATACTGTCCACACTGCATGGGTGCTACAGCCCAGAGACCACAGGGCCTGCATGGCTGTCAGCAGTCACTACCTGGACCTTGACAGGTAACCCTGGCTTAGAACAATGCCTGGAGCATGAGAAGTACTCATGAAATGTTAGCTATTATTTAAACCCAAAGTCACCTTTAGCATGATAAATGTGAATATGTTCACAAAGATACAGACACAAGCACTGATTGTAGTGGTGTAAAACAGTAAATAACAATAACATCAATTAACAGGAGGCTGATAAAATTATGGAACATCCACACTACAGAATAGTATAGTCATCTGGCTGGGCACAGTGGCTTGTGCCTGTAATTCCAGCACTTTGGGAGGCTGAGGAGGGAGGATCACTTGAGGTCAGGAGTTCAAGACCAGCCTGGGAAACATGGTGAAACTCTGTCTATACTAAAAATACAGAAACTAGCCAGGTGTGGTGGTGCATGCCTGTAATCTCAGCTACTTGGGAGGGTGACATGGGAGAATCGCTTGAACCAGGAGGCACAGGTTGCAGTGGGCCGAGTTTGCACCACTGTGCTCCTGTCGGGGCCACAAATCAAGACTCTGCCTCAAAAACAAAACAAAACACTATACAGCCACTTAAAAGACTAAGGGAAAGCTGTGTGTATACACTGTATATACCAACATGTAAAGATTGCTAAGATATTTAAATAAACAAACATCATTAAGTGAAAAATGTATGATGATAACATATGCAATATGCTCTATGTTACAAAAAAATTGCATATGCACAGCAAGGACTGTATACTACTTAAAAGTACCAAGGGAATTTCACTTTCAGCATACGCATTGGTTCCATACTATTTAATATTTTTAATGAACTATAGTTTTATAATTTTTCTCATCACTTTATAATTTTAGTTTCTCTCTCAGGCTGTACCTGAGAGCCACACTTTTAAAACCTTTGTATCTTTATGCTTCAGGGACAAACCAGAGCATGGCTGAATCTCCAACTCCTTATGCTAAGTGAAGCCAGCCAGACTGCAAGCCCACACGTGACTTTCTGGAAAAGGCAAAGAAGCAGGACTAAGGAACAGACAGGTGGCTTCAGGAGCAGAGAGGAGGAGAGAGGCTGCCTTCCTGGGTATCCTGACTGTGGTGGTAGTCACTGCCATCCATGCATCTGTTAAAGCTCACTGAACTAACTGCACACAAAAAAGTAAATTTAAGTAAATTTAAACACATACAAACTTAGGGGATACATTTTTTTTTGAGCATGGCACACAGACACTTGTCTTAACACAGGACTCCAGGGTGCATCGGTCACAGGGACCCTAAATGTGCACACCTGCCATGGCCCATGCCCACCTACAAACGTGACTCGTTCTTCCAGGCTCCGTGCCTGTGGGTCTAGACTTGACATGGAAAGCACTGGCCAACGCAGGCAAAGGGCAGCACACATGGGGCTCCGCAGGTCCTGGCCTGGCCAGGGCTCTGTCGCAGCCACCAAGCTGTCAGGTACAGCAACGCACACCCGCATGGGCAACCCCATGGCTCCAGCCACACCTCATCCCAGAGTCCACCCAATGACTCCAGGAAACGCCACCACTCCTGGGGTGGCCATGGTGCCCTCTGCTGCCAGAAAACAAATGCTCCAAGCCTCAGTCCCCAGGGGGTCTTGAGTGGTGGTCGGCTCCATCTGCAGCTACTCCAGATGGACTTCACAGTGGAGTGGGCACCGTCCCAACGCCCCTCTCGGCTTAAAAAGAAAAAGTGCCTTCAACCTCGTTTTTCAATTATTCTTACCACCTTCTAGTCACACCCACAGTGTACTGCAAATGAAGCTCATGTATTTCAGGCTGAAAATACAAAATTCAGAAGGCTCGTGTGAAACAGCAGTGCCCCGAAACAATAGCACCTCCTCAACAAAGCCCAAAACTTCTCTCTCCAAGAATGCACAAAACAGTCCCACAGACCAGGGTCCCTCAGGTTCTCAAAGGGCACGAAAGAAAAATGGGTTCAGATCCCTCTGTGCAAGCTTAGGGCAACACTAGCAATCTGCCTGCCCCTTACTTTCCAACAAGAAAACTGTGAAACATGGAGGTGCCCCTTCCCCACAGGAGCTGGACCATGTGCCGGGAGTAGAATCGGGGATCCGGGTGCTGAGCCACAAGTTCATGGGAAGGGATCTTGGAGCCGAGACCTACAGTCTGGGGGTGCAGGGCCCAGGGGAAGCAGTTTAGGGGTTGCAAAGTCCTGGAACCCTGGGCTGTGGTTTAGGGGGTGCAGGGACCTGGAGCCCAGGGGGCACAGTTTAAGGGTGGGGGGACCAGGAACCTGGGGATGGAAGCTGGGGATGCTGGGGCCAGGGCGATTCTGGAGGTTGCGTGCTCGGGGGCTCAGTCCCAGCCCCGCCACCCTGGCTGGTCCAGGTTCCAAGGGCTACCTGGACCCCATGGAGGCTGCAGGGTGGACACAGGCACGTGGGGTTCCTCACCTTGGTCTGCAGCAGCTTGGGGGTCTGGGCGGGGCCTGGGAGTTTCCTTGGCCAAGTGAGTCAGTCAGGTGGGCAGTGAATGCACCAGGAAATGCTCAGCCTCCTCTCCTTCCTCCTAGGGTTGAGACTCTCCCGGCCCGGCCTCTTCCTCCCAGCTTTCCTCTCTCCCAGCCACGGCCCAGCCCCACCCCACCGTGGCCTCTGCCACTCCCTCCTCCCATGGGACTTATCCCTGGGTGGCCCGTCACCCCCACCCCAGCAAAGCCAGGCTGCTTTTACTTTTGGAACAGTCTTACTGTGCTGCCCAGGCTGGAGCATAGTGGCATCATCTTTGGTCACTGCAACCTCTGCCTTCTGGATTCCAGTGACTCTTGTGCCTCAGCCTCCCTAGCAGTTGGGATTATAGGCATGTGCCACCACAACCAGCTAACTTTATATTTTTGGTGGAGACGGGGTTTTGTGCCATATAGGCCAGGGTGGTCTCAAACTCCTGGCCTCAAGTGTTCCACCTGCCTTGGCCTCCCAAAATGCTTGGATTACAGGCATGAGCCATCGCACCTGGCCAGTTGTGCCACTGTTGCCACAGACTCCCTCAGTGTAGATCACTGAGGTACTTGGAAACATCAGTGAAGTGGATTACAACTGTAGAAAGTACATGGAGACTGCACTACTGCATTCATCCAGAACCAGGGCCAATGCATTCCCACTGAACCAACACTCCAAAACCCATTCATGTGAATAACTCTTTCCCTACAAAATGTACTCCTTAAAATTGGAAAAGGTGACTTTCCCACCAGATGTATGGAAATCAATGTAGAATACATCAAACATAAAAAAGTAAAGAAACATTACACCTCCCAAGGAAAACAGTAACTCTCCAGTAAGAGACTACAATAAGGAAATACAGGAATTGCTAGAAAAATAATTCAGAATTAAAATCTTAAGGAAACTCAGTGATACACAAGAGAGTACAAATAAACATTCAACAAAATCAGGAAAAGAATGTTTTGAATGAGAAATTGAACAAAAATAGGTATTTAACAAATAAGCAAATTTTACAGTGAAAGAATTCAATGAATGAGGTCAGGTGCTGTGGCTCATGTTTGTAATCCAAGCACTTTGGGAGGCCAAGATGGGCAGATCACCTGAGGTCAGGAGTTCAGATCAGCCTGGCTAACATAGTGAAACCCTGTCTCTACTAAAAATACAGAAAATTAGCTGGGCGTGGTAGCGGGTGTCTGTAATCCCAGCTACTCAGGAGGCTGAGGCAGGAGAATCACTTGAACCAGGGAGGCACAGCTTGCAGTGAGCCATGATCACACCACTGCACTCCAGCCTGAGTGATGGGAGTGAAATCCTGTCTCAAAAAAAAAGGCGAATGAGCTGAACAGACATTTCTCCAAAGAAGTCATACAAATGGCCAATAAATAGATGAAACAATGCTCAGCATCACTAATTACTAGGGAAAATGCAAGTCAAACCGCAATGAGCTATCATTTTAGCCCAGTCAGGATGGCTATTTATCACAAAGACAAAAAATAACAAATGCGGGTGAGAATGTGGAGAAAAGGCGGGAACTCTGACACAATGTTGATGGGAATAGAAACTAGTGCAGACACTATGGAGAACAGTTTGAAGGTTCCTCAAAAAACTACCAATAGAACTACTATCTGATATAGCAATCCCACCAGTGGGCATTTACCCAAAGGAAAGGAATCAGGATATCAAACAGACATCTACACGCCCATGTTTACTGCAGCACTATTCACACAGCCAAGATATGGAATCAACCTAGGTGTCCAACAACAGATGAATGGGTAAAGAAACTGTGGTACACACACACACACACACACACACACACACACACAAACTCAGAGATAAAAAAGAATGAATCCTGTCATTTGCAACAACACTGATGGAAATGGTGAACATTATGCAAAGTGAAATAAGCCAAGAACAGAAAGTTAAACACTGCATGTTTTCATGCATATGTGGTAGCTAAAAAATGTTTACCTCATGTTAGTAAGAAGTAGAACAGGACACTAGATGCTGGATTTTGCAGGGGGAAGGGAGGAAGATATTTGTTAAAGGATACAAATGACTAGCTGGAAGGAGTAGGTTTTAGTGTTCTGTATCACTATGGGATGCCTACGGTTAATAATATAGAGTTGCACATAGCTAAGAGGAGGATACTGAATGTTCCCAACATAAAGAAGTAGTAAATGTTTGAGGTGATGGAAATGCTAATTATCCTGAACTGATCAATATAAATGTATCAAAACCCACTATGTACTCCACAAATATGTACAATTATGTCAGTTTATAAAATCAATAAAAGAAAACAAATAGTTGGAAATTATTTTTTGAAGTTCCAGTCCTAAGGAATCTGGAGTGAGGAAAATAATGTGGAACTTGTTGTCACTGCCTTTTCAAACACAGCATTAAAAGTTTTCAATAAGACAATCTTTTTAAAAATTCTATCATGATTGATAATTATCACTGAAATAAGATGGTGTAATGACTTACAAACTATAAAATATTCAGGGATCAGGATGACAAGAGAAAGTAGGGTCAGGTGTCCCAACACCGAGAAAGACAGAGAAAACAGAACAGGTACGTCTGGCTGCAGCCTGGCAGCTGGTGCTCTCTGCACACTGCAGGTTCTTCAGCAGCTGCATGGACTTGTCAGACATTAAGATCTGCTTCAGGACAGGTTTGAGGAAGGACACCATGGTGTGCTGCCTGCTGGAGGTCCCCTGGTCACTGTCGGAACTTGCCCTTGCATTATCACTCATTTTTTTCTTCACTTTCTGTCTTTTCTGACACGCTATATAATATGTAAGTTGCATACCAGAAGTCTGTGATTAACTGGAACATTTTTGTTTCTAAAGAGATTCAAAATAATTTTAAACTTTAACTTCCCTTCCTTGAAAGTAGTATACTTGTTCTAGTTTGTTGTCCAGACATTATAAAACGTAACAATATTAATTATTAGTAAATTGAAACAATCTTTAGACAAATGGGGCAGTTTTAATCTGATCTCAGTTTACAGAGAAAAGGGAATGAATACTTTCAACAGTATAGGTAAAATTTAAGTAAGTAGAAACAGTTTCTGGTATTGGAATTATTTAAAATATGACTAATTTGGCCCTCTTTAGAAGTAGAATAAAAGTTTTTCCCATTTACCATCTCCTGTGAAACTAATTTGCAGACTTCTCTACCATGTTCTCTACCATGTTCCCTACCAAGATTCTTAACTGGACTGCTTTTAACAATAAAATGATGGCCAATCATCACCCAACAAGAACAGAGTCCCATCTTTCACAGATATTCTCATGTGAGACTGATGAATCAGGAAATAGTGACAGACAAGAGACTATGTTGAAGGGAGGTCAGTTCACTTACGTGAGCATCACATACATATTGCTATGCTTCCAGAACAGTAAGGACTTAGTTACCCTTTCTGATGCATTCAATGGATAGCTAGCAATAGAAACCACACATTTAAATACACCACATCATCGAAAATTGGGTTAAAAGAGTACAAATAGCTCTACATTATAGTTTATATGATTCTGTTCAGAAAAATCCAAATAACTGAAGGGAAACTGTCATAAATGGATTAAGATTTTTCTTAATTGTTTTATTAAATATTATACTAAGGTATTGGATGAATTCATTCACTTCAGAGAACAGAAAAAAAATTATAGTAAGGTAAAAATCATGAGCAGCTAATTCTGGGAAATAAATGTATTACAGGCATACTCTGTAGTATTTCTGTATCTCTTTACTGATATTCTACACTGGAAATAGTGGAAACCATCTAATATCACCTAAACTCATTTTACAGGAAGCAGTGTATACTAGCTAGCCATAAATACAGTATCTCCAAAAATATGATTTGCTTAGAAGTTGTGAACCGACAAAACTTGGACAAAGATATTAATAATCGACTGGTATTATGCATGTCTTCCATATAAATGAAATAGAACTAACCTATGATGACAACAAGTTCTGTGATGTGGACTGTACTTTCTTAATACCATTTGAAACTAGTAAAAGATCTGATTTTCACAGGGAGCAAACTGGTGACAACAGCACCCAGCGACCTTGTGCTCTGCTGCAACTCACCTCTGGATGATGAAGAACTCCCTGGCATTGTCCCATAGGTGCCCATGCATGATCCACTCATCCACTGTCTTCAGGTAAGGCCACACTGTTTCCACCCAGGGAGAGAACAGGAGGGAGACCTGAGACAGAGAGTATGCACAGACAGCTCTCAAGGCTCCCTGGCCAATAGAACAAAAGAAGGTTTAAACATTTCTGAAATGCCTTGAAATTAAAAAATCCAAAAACATATGCTATAAAATCCTTACGAAAAACTCACCTAAGTATGGAAGAATCATATTGTTTGCAGTCCAGACAGGGAAACTTGAGAGTGAAAAATGACACAGAGGCAGGTGTGACGTGAGACAGCCCTGGCAGGTGAGCAAGGTTTCCCTATTTAAATCATACTACTAGGAAGGTGTCTATTAAGAGTGAGGAAATTACTTAATTCCAGTAGCTCTCAGAGGACAAAAAATGGCAGTGCTGAGAGAAAATCAATCTCTTTTATATTGAAATGCAATATTAAATTGGTGAGAAAAAAGTTATACCAACAAACTAGAAAATATACCTAATATACATACCCAAATAAAACTGTAGCATTCTAAATTACAGCCTCTAGATAGATTTTTTAATCTATATACTGTTTGAGGCAGGGTCTTGCCCTGTCACCCAAGCTGAAATGCAGTGGTGCAAACATGGCTCACTGGAGCCTTGACCTTCCACACTCAAGCAATCTTCCTGTCTCAGCCTCTCGAGTACCTGGGATCACAGGCATGGCTACTACTCCACAGCTCGCTACTTTTTTTGAGACAGAGTGTCGCTCTATCAGCCAGGCTAAAGTGCAGTGGCATGATCTCAGCTCACTGCAACCTCCTAGGTTCAAGTGATTCTCCTGTCTCAGCCTCCTGAGTAGCTGGGACTATAGGTGTTTGCCACCATACTTGGCTAATTTTTGTATTTTTAGTAAAGACGGGGTTTCACCATCTTGGCCAGGCTGGTCTCAAATTCCTGGCATCAGCACACCTGGCTACTTTTAAAATTTTTTTGTAAAGACAGGGTCTTAGTATGCTGCCCAGACTGGTCTCAAAGGATCCTCTCACCTCAGACTCTTAAGTAGCTGGGACTACAGGTGTGAGCCACTATGCCTGGCCTCTATTTGTATTTTTTAAATACAATATAAAATATATAACATAAAATTTATCATCTTACCTGTTTCTTTTTCAAATTTTAATTTAACTTATTTTTTTAAAGACAGGGTCTCACTATATTGGCCAGGCAACTCTCAAACTCCCCTGGCCTCCCAAAGTGTTGGGATTATAGGCATGAGCCACTGTGCCCCACCCCTGCCATTTTTTTTTTGAGATGAGTTTCGCTCGTTACCCAAGCTGGAGTGCAATGGCGCGATCTCGGCTCACTGCAACCTCTGCCTCCTGGGTTCAGGCAATTCTCCTGCCTCAGCCTCCTGAGTAGCTGGGATTACAGGCATGCGCCACCATGCCAGCTAATTTTTTGTATTTTTAGTAGAGACGGGGTTTCACCATGTTGACCAGGTTGGTCTCGATCTCTCAACCTTGTGATCCACCCACCTCAGCCTCCCAAAGTGCTGGGATTACAGGCTTGAGCCACCGCGCCCAACCCCCTGCCATTTTTGAGTTCAGAGGTTTTAAGTACATTCACATTGTGACAAATCTCCACAACTTTTTCATGTCATAAAACTGAAATTCTGTACCCATTAAATAACAGCTCCCTATTCCCCAGTCCTTGGTAACCATCATTCCACTTTGTTTCTGTGAATATGACTACTTAGATACTTCATGTAATAGACTTAGTTTTTATGTAAGAAAGCATTATTGTAAACGTCTATCTACATCAGCTAGGTATTTCTCACATGTTGCTTTGCCCTTGCCTCATCCTTCTGAAGATCTTGGCAATTAGAGCTGAAAAGCTAGTTTCCTACAGCCTCAAATTTGGAACCTAATTTGAAAACTCTGAACTGTCTGACAAGTCACCATACGAATACCATTTAATCCCAAGAGTTATTGCAGCATCTGCAAATATCAACAAATCAAGGTCAATAGGAAGGAAAAACACATGCATCTAAAGTGGTACATAAATGCTGGCAAATCATCAGGTTTATGGGCAGACAGGACAAAATGAAGGATGGTGGATTTTGATCTCACATCACATGGACGTAACTTCCCTAAGGAAAAACTCCTGCAAGTCATGGAGAAAAAGATAACTCAGCAGAATAACATATAAAGGAACTGACAGTTCACAGAAAAAGAAAGATGAGTGGTTCTAAAACAAACAGAAAGCCACTCAACCTTACTTAGAATGCAAATTAAAATGATACTAGGTAAAAGAAAACACATCCCCATGGACCAATGTTAGTGCGGGAGGCTGTGCCTAGAGAGGGCTGCACAAGCTTCTATGAGGTGATGGCACAGCTGGAACCTCAACATGGAAGTCACCGTGTGGAGCTAGACATGTGATAAAACAGTCTGGAACTATACAAGAAGATACTACACCCACCCCTGCTCAAAGCAAGTTCCTGCAACACTGGTAAACTGTTTCAGGTCCGCAGCTTGGCTAATGGGCTGTGCCAGTGTCAGTTTCCCAGTTTTGATCATGTATTATCATTATGTGAGGTTTTGCCAGTGGGGGAAGCAAAGTAATGGGAACACAGGACCTCTCTGTATTATTTTCTGTGGTAGTTCAAAGTAAAAGTTAAGGGTAAAAAGTTACATGGGCTACCATTTTGCATCTACCATAATGGTGAGGACCAGAAAGTCTGACAATACACAGATGGCAAGAGTGTGAGCAAACAGGTATTCATCTACATGGCTCACAAGAGTATACACTTATTTACTTGTACCTCCCCATAAAGTGGCAAAACTCAGCAAAATCACACATGGCAATTCCATTTATAAGAAACTACCCTACATGGTCGTGTGGTATAATCCCAGTTCGTGCCTATAATACCAGCAGTTTGGGGAGCTAAGGTGGGCAGATCACCTGAGGCCAGGAGTTCAAGAGCAGCCTGGTCAACATGGTAAAACCCTGTCTCTACTAAAAATACAAAAAAAATTAGATGGATGTGGTGGCATGTGCCTGTAGTCCCAGCTACTCAGGAGGCTGAGGCAGGAGAATCGTTTGAACCCAGGAGGCAGAGGTTTCAGTGAGCTGAGATAGCACCACTGCACTCCAGCCTGGGCAACAGAGTGAGACTCTGTCTCAGAAAAACAACAAACAAATAAAAAACCAAGAAGCTCTTCCTATTTTTATGGTATTATCCTCAAAATTTAAATTAGAAATATCTGAAGAGAGTAGTGTAATGACTGTTAGGTACGGGTGTATACATATGCACTGCTTGTGTATGTTGAACTCTTTCTGGAAGGATGTGTAAGAAGCCAAGGACCTAGCCATCTCTGGGGAGGGGAATTGACTGGCTGGGGAACTGGTGCAGGAAGAGTAATTTAGATTTTTCAGTCTAAATCCTCTGTAGTTTTTTGATTTTGAGAAATATAAATGGGTTAAAAATACAAATTTAATTTTAAAAATGAAGTATTCATGAGAACCACTTATTTGCCAGGCAAATTTCAAATCTTATACAATGAAAAATCTAAATGGCATTCCAATTATGAGTTATGTGAGTAAAACAGAAGAACATTTAATACCTTTATTGTAAAGGTATGAGTAAAACAGAAGAACATTTAATACCTTTATTGATGATGCACTTCTCAATTTCTGCAAGTTCCTCTTTGAAACCAATGAAGTATTTGTACAGGGCCCACATGAAAGCTTGGTAGGTTCTAAAGGGAGCTTCAGGTGACTTCTTAGGAACAGACCCACTTCCAGGCAGCATGCTTTCAGAACCGTGTCCCATGATTTCATCAATGAACTCCTGGAGGCGAAATACAACCTGGCCATATGCTGCTATTTGTTCCAGCACAGATCGTAAACAGCTCTATGACAGAAGCAAACTGCAATTATTCAAAGGTGATCTTCTGTAAACATTCAAATTCATTTCCCTCTCACTGTAAAATATTTCTTTTACAATTATTTTAAACAGTATGTTTAGTAGAAGACAAAGTCACAAAATGATGAATAGTTTTATACACAAAGGAAAAGGAGTGAGCATTAATTTCAACAGACTAGAAATTATGGCTTATATTTTTAAAAAATATACATAAGGTAATCCACTTAAGACAAAAAATTACAGTATAAAGCTTTTACAATACAGAATGACAGATCTAAACAGCAGCAATGCAAACTGAAATTAACTATGTCCCAAACAATATTAGGGAATTCTCTTAAGGACTGTCAAGATGCACAACTCAATGATTCTTTTTGGATATTAAATATTTATTTATTTTTGAGACAGAGTCTTTCTTGCTCTGTCACCCAGGCTAGAGTGCAGTGGCGTGATCTCAGCTCACAGCAATCTCTGCCTTCCAGGTTCAAGTGACTGTCTTGCTTCAGCCTCCCGAGTAGCTGGGATTACGGATGCCTGCCACTGCGTCTGGCTAAATTGTATATTTTTTAGTAGAGACAGGGATTCACCATCTTGGCCAGGCTGGTCTCAAATTTTTGACCTCATGATCTCCCCACCTTGGCCTCCCAAAGTGCTGAGATTACAGGCATGAGCCACTGTGCCTGGCCTAGATATTAAATAATTTTAAATTAATTTTTTGCATAAGAATGCACAAACGAGTTCAATTATAGTTAATTTTAATATTGCAAAATGTTCTAAAATTATACTGCCACAGTTTACATAAATCCTATCATTTCTTAAATAATAAATACAAATAACTTCCATGTGTTAAATGAGTTACTATAATATTGTTTCTCACAGTTACTTTCAGATCTATCAGCTGAAGTATAAAGAGCTTTTCCACTCCTGAAAGTAACCTAAAATTAGATTAAAAAGATGAGTATACTTTAAGTCTAGAAAAATATTCATGACAGTATGCCCCCCCCCCAAATTTTTTTTTTACAGGGTCTCACTTTGTCACCCAGGCTGGAGTGCAGTAGTGATCACAGCTCACCCTCGGCCTCCTGAATGGCTGAGGCTACAGGTAAACATCACCATGCCTGGCTAATTTTTGTATTTTTTGTAGAGATGAGGGTTTCACTATGTTGCCTAGGCTGGTCTTGAACTGATCTCAAGTGATCCACCCGCTTTGGCCTCCCATAGCACTGGGATTACAGGTGTGAGCCACGATGCCCCACTTCAGGAAATTTTTATTAAATATTGAGAATTAAGGAGTAACAAGGTCAGATAATAAGAAAATGGAAGACATCAATCTTTTCATCTGATTACCTTATGACTCAAGATATTTCAACATCGTCTTAGAGAGAAGTCCAAGACATATTGTCAAAGCATCTCCCCCACATACTGGATGACCCAAAGAGATCTTCCTATTTCTAAGAAAGCCAGCATGTCAATATCATACTTTATAGTGAGAGCACAGGGACTTGGAATTTTAATAGTAACAGCACCACATGTTGCATTAGATTCCTGGCTTCCAGGTATGGGTTCAGGCCCTCACTGATACTCTCTGCCTATTAAGAATGGTAGTAAATCTTGCTTTGAACTCAAGTGTTAAAGAAGTGATGGACTAATCTAAGTAAATCATATGCTAAACCATTTAAAATAAAAATGAAGTAAATATGTCAAAACCTCTCTATCTCCACAGTCAAATCTGGACTGAACTTTATACCTAATGGTCTATTTCTAGTTTGCATGTGAAAATGCTTTAATAGTTTTCTTTAATAAAAGTTTCGCTTTTCAGTAATCAAGCATCAAAAATAAAGACTATTAATTAAGTGAATATTTCTTACCACAGGGTTTCTGGAATAACCTGAGTCTCGGTAACCAAAACCCTGTCACCTGGAACATACAATGGATCACTGCTGTACAAGTGTTGGTCCCTATGAGACAGCAAAGATAAACGTCAATAGAAAGGTTTCTAAGTAAGTAAATAACTAATCTCAAAGAATATTTGCAATTTAGTGCTAACCTTAACTGGCTATGAATTAGCAAGTACACATAATAAATGGCTTAAATGCCCCCTATATTTTCACATCACTCAAAATCCTGAGAAACACTTTCAGAACAACTGCAATTGTACGTTTATTGCTGATTTAGGCAAATGTTTACAACTATCTGATGCTATTTTCTGGAAAACAATATGTCTATTTTTATAGTAAGTATACCAAAACAGAAATCAAATAATTCCCTAATATGTACCTAATATGTCCATTTACCTTGAAATTAACAAAAAAATTGAAATACAGATTATAATTAAATAATGCTATAATTCATGATTTTCAACAATTAAATAATCAAAAACTATTCAACTAGAATTTTCAACACTGGCCAGGTGTGCTGGCTCATGCTTGTAATTCCAGCACTTAGGGAGGCCAAGGCAGGTGGATCACTTATGGACAGGAGTTTGAGACCAGCCTGGCCAACATGGTGAAACCCCATTTCTACTAAAAATATAAAAATTAGCTGGGTGTGGTGATGTGTGCCTATAATCCCAGCTACCTGGGAGGCTGAGGCATGAGAACTGCTGGAACCAAGGAGGCAGAGATGGCAGTGAGCCATGATTATGCCACTGCACTCCAGCCAGGGTGACAGAGTGAGACTTTCTCTCCCTCCTGCCAAAAATCAAAAAATAAAATATAAAAAATTCGTTGGGTGAGGTTAAGACTGCAGTGATGAGTTGCGATATCACCACTGCATTACAGCCTGGGCAACTAGAGTAAGACTGTTCAAAAAAGAAATTGTCAAAACCAAAACAAATTTAAATTTCAGAGAGGAACTGAAGTCACAAATCAAAGCCAAATGTTTAAACATCAAAGTTTTTTCTATTATCACATTAAATGAAAACTTTAGCTTCTTACCAGATAGCAGCTAAACTGGCGTGCAAATGTAAGCTATGAGGAAACTGGGAAGGCCTGGCTGTTTAGCACTGATGAACCATGTAATGTTCCAGCCAGCTTCGGTCATCTCGCTCATCTGCTTGAAAGAAATGTAGTAAGTTTGAGTTATAATAGTTAAAACAACAACAACAACAAAAAACACTGGGTCTCAATTATCTGGACTTACAGATCCATTCAAATGTATAGTTGAAAATGGCTTTTTAAAAATAACAGCTACCTAACGACATTTACTTACATATGATCATTTATTTTAAACCACACATATCGGCTGGGTTCTATGGCTCATGTGTATAACCCCAGCCATTTAGGAAACCAGGGTGGGATGATCACTTGAGTCTAGGAGTTCAAGACCAGCAACACATTTAGAAAGAAACACATACTAAATTTAATTAATGTAATTGAATAGAAAGTTAAAAAAATTGTCCCACATATATAAAGATGTAAATGGTGTATGTTAATAGTCCAACAACCATTAAGTAAATTAAAATGGTAACCAAAGAGCTTCCCAACCACTCCCAAAGCCTCAGCACTGGGGCCAAATTTTGAAGGATTAGATGTCTTTCTTACATGAGTCGTTTAAAAAAGCAGAAAAAGAGAAAGTCACCAAACATTTTATGAGGCTAATATAACAGTGATGCTTAAACCAGATAAAGACATGATAAATGGAATTCATCAAAGAATAAAGATGAAAAATCTTACATTATAAAAGAGCTAAACTGCTGGGCTCAGTGGCTCACACCTGTAATCCCAGCCTGGGCTGGTCTCTAACAGAGTGAAACCTCATCTCCACAAAAAAGCAAAAAAAAAAAAAAAAAAATTAGCTGTGTGTGGTGGCATGCACCTGAAGTCCCAGCTTCTTAGGAGGCTGAGGTGGGGGACAACTTGAGCCCAGGAGGTTGAGGCTGGAGTGAGCTGTGATCATGCTACTGCACTCCAGCCTGGGTGACAGATCAGGACTCTGTCTTAAAAAAAAAGTGAATCCAAAATTGAACCCAATTTAATAATGTACTAAAAAAATAACATGATCAAGTTTAGGTGAAGAATTCAAAGATAATTATCAGAAAGTCTATCAATGTATTAGGATAAAATAGAAAAGTTACGAGATTATCTCACAGATAAATAAATAGCTTTTAATAAAAATTCAACATTTATTTATGATTAAAGACTTGCAGAAAAAAAGGAATAGAAAGATACTGTCTTAATTTGATAAAGGCTACATACCCTGAACTGATACCAAACAAACACCACACTTAACAGAGGAGTTTCATGTATAACCCCCGTTAAGATAAGACCTAGTTGTCCAGGAAGCCCACCCTATGAGCTGCTGCTTCTGCCACGGAGTAGAAGGCTAGGTTGCTGGAGAAAAGCAATCCTCCCACCTCCGCCTCCTAAGTAGCTGGAACCACAGGGGAGTGCCACCACACCAAGCTATTTTTTGTAGAGACAGGGTTTCACCATGTTTCCCAGGCTAGTCTCAAACTCCTAGACTCAAGCAATTCACCCGCCTCTGCCTCCCAAAGTGCTGGGATTACAGGTGTGAGCTACATCTCTGATCACAACATCACAGAGAAGACACAGGCATAAGAACTAACAGGAGGACATAAAACCACATTTGTAGATGACATTAAAACCATATTTGCACATAAAAATGAACATTTGCAGATGACACTAATCATCTACATAAGAAACCAAATGAAATCAACAAAGTATTTTGATTCATATCAGAATTCAACAAAAATGCTGCACATAAGAAAACCAGTATTATTTCCTCTACATAAGGAATAAACAAAAGAAGTATCATTCACAAAAATAAAAACTGTAACAGATGTAGAAATTAACAAAAGAACACTGGAGATCTTCAAAAAGAAAATTTCCAAAATCTAGTAAAAGATAAAGAGTTACAATAAATGTAAATATTAACATGTTAAGGCAATCAAACCTCCCCAAGTTAGATCTATATATTCTCTGCAATCCCAATAAAAATTCCAGCTGGAATTTTTTTTCAGATGCAGTTTTTCTCTTGTAGTCCAGGATGAGAATAATGGCATGATCTTGGCTCACTGCATCCTCTGCCTTGCCTGGTTCAAGTGATTCTCCTGCCTCAGCCTCCCAAGTAGCTGAGATTATAGGTATGCGCCACTGTGTGCAACTAATTTTGTATATTTAGTAGACACGGGGTTTCACTATGTTGGTCAGGCTGGTCTCAAACTCCTGACCTCAAATGATCCACCTGCCTTGGTGGTGGGATTACAGGCAGGAGCCAGGTGGGCCTTTTTTTTAAAGTTACCATCTTGTTTCTAAAAGGTCTACAGAAGAATAAAAGTTCACAAATAGCTAAGCCAATTTTGAAAAAGAACAAAGTGGGCTGGGTGTAGTGATTGGCACCTGCAATCCCCACACATTGAGAGGCAGAGGCAGGTAGATCAGTTGAGGTCAGAAATTCAAGACCAGCCTGGCCAACATGGTGAAACCCCATCTCTACTAATACAAATAACACTCTACTAATAATACAAAAATTAGCTGAATGTGGTGGTGTATGTCTGTAATTCCAGCTACTTGGGGAAGCTGAAAGGGGAGAAAAAAAAGCAAAGTGGGCTGGGCACAGTAGCTCACACCTGTAATCCCAGCACTTTGGGAGGCAGAGGCGGGTGAATTGCTTGAGTCTAGGAGTTTGAGACTAGCCTGGGCAACATGGTGAAACCCTGTCTCTACAAAAAATAGCTTGGTGTGGTGGCACTCCCCTGTGGTTCCAGCTACTTAGGAAGCTGAGGTGGGAGGATTGCTTGAGCCCAGGAGGCAAATATTGCAGTGAGCTAAGATTGTACCACTGCACTCTAGCCTGAGCAACAGAGTGAGACCCTGTCTCCAAAACAAAAAAGAAAGGAAAACAGGGCAAAGTGATTCTCCTGATTCAGCTTCCCAAGCAGCTGAGAGGAAACCTGCCATCTACGTATTAAGACATATTATTATAAAGCCACATAAATAACAGTCTATCTGTTTCCAGGTCACATTGACACCAAGAGCACAGATTAGAAAGTCTGGAATAAATACAGCTGTCCTTCAATATCCACCAGTGATTGATTGCAGGAATGCTGCAGACACCAAAATCTGTAGGTGCTCAAGTCCCTGATAAAAAAATGGCATAGTGTTTGCATATAATCTATGCATATCCTCCCTTATGGTTTTTTATTTTAATTTTTTAAATAAAATAAAATTAAACCGCTCTGTTGCTGTAGTGGCACAATCTTAGCAAAATCGATCCTTCTCCAATTAAAAAAAATGGAAACATTTAGGCCTAAGAAAGTTCTCAGAACTATAGGAAAAAAAATTACAAAATTACACTCTGCATGCATTAATTCAACATTAATTCTATAGTACTACTACTTAAGCACCATACAGAAAAGATTACTAATAGTTTTAAAAATTGGTTTTATAAAGATGATACCACTTAGTCGATACCTTGATCATATCGAACTGATCTCAAGCTTGCCTTTTCTTCTGGGGAATTTGTCTATTAGAAAATGCCAGCACCTCACAACACACAGTACCTTTCCAACTGATACAAGGACCCCGTTTTCTGTTTTGATCTTGTTCTTCTAATGGTGTCCTGTCTACCTGAATTCCAGAGTCCTCTCTGCTTAATGGCTGTTGATCATTTTCTTCGTCACTTTCTCCAGACCAACTGTGATTTAAAAAGAAATACACTTTAGCCTTACAAAGTATAACACTTAAAGCTATTTATATTAAAAGACTAAGAAGACACTGAAGAAAAGCAAAAATTTTGAAGCAACATGGAACAGAAAAACAAAAACCAAATGAATTTTTTTTTTCTAAATCTCTTGGAAGTGCCTATTACAGGAATGGAAATATAATTATTACTTTTTCTTTTTTTCTGTAACATTGAAACAATAAGGAATGGAATTATTTTTGGTGGCAAAAAGTCCCAAGATCACAGGTCCTTAAGAGATACTTATACTCAACCCTTTTAACTTATCTTTTTTCTTTTTTGGAGATAGTCTCTCACTTTGTCACCTGGGTGACAAAGTGCAATGGCATGATCTCAGCTCACTGCAACCTCGACCTTCAAGATATTCACGTCTGAGCCTCCCGAGTAGATGTGATTACAGACATGTGCCACCATGCCCAGCTAATTTTTTGTATTTTTACTAGATGGGGTTTCACTATATTGCCCAGGCTTCTCTCGAACTTCTGGCCTCAAGTGATCTACTTGCCTTGGTCTCCCAAAGTGCTGGGATTACAGGTGTGAGCCAGTGTGCCTAGTGTGCCCAAACAACGTCTTTCTTTAAAATCTATATTTAAAAAATAGACATAAGATCTTGCTATGTTACCCAGGCTGGTCTCAAATACCTAAACTCAAGCAATCCTCCCTCCTCAGCCTCTCAAAGTGCTGAGATTACAGGTGTGAGCCACCATGCCCACATCCTTGTAATTTCTTAATACTAGTGATTTGGTGCAAAATCCTAACCAGACTTCCATGATAAATGACTCTAGATTAGTTAAGAGTTAAGAGTGTTCCTGTTTTAGCTTAGTTGACCTAGGGTGGAAAGACACATTAAAATCATCTCTATTACCTGGTGTGTATTTAAATTTTTAATAGCAAAACTACTGTCACTCACAGATTGACTCATGTCAATCTGTGTCCATGTCTGGACCAATGTCCATTTCTTCACCTTTCATCAAATATTTTCCTAAGTCGAAATCATCTGTCTTTTCTAAAATGTGACAGAAGAACTTCATCAGCTTTATTATATCTATCTTTGAAAAAAATCTCAAGACTGAAGGAAAAAAGACTTAACAAGACTCAAAATAAAATACAAATAAACATTTAAAAATATTGAAACATTTATTAAATTGATATTCTGAAATGTTTAACATTTTAATTAACTCATTCTCAAAGGTGAGTGTTCCGCCTTCTCCTATGGTTTTCTGCCTTCATTCCTAATGGAAGGAGATGTTACTTTTCAGTTAGAGATTAGTACAATTTTTTCCTCATCCAAATTAACAAATACCTGAATTATAAAAATCCCTATCATATACTACACTGTGATTAACTTTTGTCTTTTTCTTAAAGACAGAAGCTATAACTTACTCACTTTTGAATTTCTAGGGCCTAGAATTCTAAATGGCCACAATTTTAAAAAATGCAAACATGAACTATTCATTTTTCTGATGGTTTAAAGCATCATAATATTAGAGCACAGCCTATGCAACTAATGTATATGTACACAGCATAGGCTATGTAAAACGTTTTGCCTTTTTTTTATCACAGCCAGCAATCTGTACTTAAAAGAAATAAAATTTCACTACTGAAAACCACATCTGATTCTATTCCAATAAATGGCTGAATGGAACACCACTTTACCTATAATTTAGGTACAGGTAATGTAGTGTTCCATTTTATGAAAGTAAATAGTAACCTCTACTGTCTCTCCCAGCTCTAAAATTATGAACATCTGCCTACTGTCATTTAAAAACATTAATACAAAAATAACTTGGGATTCCACATTTAAGTTTCTGTACTGTATAACCTATTTCACACATTGTATATTTTTATAAGTTACAGTTAAGAATTCAATTTACTACTTTGGAAACTTGGCATATTTTTAAAACAATCTGAAAGCCCTGTATTTCTATTATAAACCAACTAACTAGACACTTTATGGGCTATGATCATTAAGGTAACCAAGATTACAGGTTTTGAAAACCTAATCATTATTCAAGAAGATTTTTACTGAAATTAAACAGAACATTAACATTCTTTTACTAATAACCTCATTATGAATAATGAGCTAAAGCATTGTTTAATTTACATCTCCCATAAAGAAAAATAGGAGATCTCACTCCACCTGAATATCTAATCTCTGAAGTCTTAAAAAATTAGTTACAAGAAACCGGGCGTGGTGCTCACGCTTGTAATCCCAGCAATTTGGGAGGCCAAAGGGGGGGCAGATCACGAGGTCAGGAGATTGAGACAATCCTGGCTAACACGGTGAAATCCCGTGTCTACTGAAAAAAATACACACACACACACACACACACACACACAAATTAACCAAGCGTGGTGGCATGTGTCTTGGGGAGGCTGAGGCAGGAGAATCGCCTGAACCTAGGAGGCAGAGGTTGCAGTGAGCCATCATCACTCCACTGCACTCCAGCCTGGGCGACAGAGCAAGACTCCATCTCCAACGCAACGCAACGCAACGCACCAAAGAAATCAGTTACAAAAGAAACCGCATTAGCAATTGTATTAGGTGACTTACCTTGCTACCTGGCAGGAGCTGTGCAGGGATGCAGCATTCTAGCTGGAGTGGAAGCAGAGGAGACAGTAATCACAGGTTAAATCACTGTCCTGATATGCATTTTGGAAAAAGGAAAACAGAGTGAGAGGGAAATTGTACTGACAAGGGAGCAGGAATCAGTGAGAATACAATCTCTTAAAAAGTAAAATTTAGAGATGGAGTGATTACATCACCCAAGCTGGTCTTGAGTACCGCCTGGGCCTCCCAGAGCCCTGCGGTTGCAGGCGCACCCCGGCCCGAAAGAACCCAGTCCCACACTTACCCCGAGACTATCAGGAGAGCCTGGTCAGCGTCCGGCGGGCCCTGGCAAGGCCTGCGAGGGCTCTCCGACGCTTCGTCCGCCTCAGCCCCGTACCCCGCCCTAGCGAGTCCTGTTCCAGGGAACCCTCGCCCCACCGCACGCGACCCCCAACCCTGCCCGGCGCCGCCCCACGACCCCCGGCCCGAAGCCAAGAAGCCCCACGCCCGGAACCCCTGAACGGCGACCAGACCACCCCGCAACCCCCCACCCAGAGCCACGACACCCCACGCCGCCAACCCCTGCACCGTGACCCCATGCTGCGCCGCCCCGCCCCACAACCCCTGCCCAGTGTTGCGACCGCCCCGCGACACCTCGCCTGAACTGTGATGCCCCATGCCGCTAACCCCTGGGCTGCGCCGCCCCACCCCGCGACCGCCATGCCGCCAACCCCTGGGTCGTGCCGCTCCTCCCGCGACCACCCACCCCGTGCCGCGACCGGGCCGCGACCCCCTGCCCGGAGCCGCGACGCCCCACGCGGCGAAACCCTGCACCCGCACTGCCCCGCCCCTCGCCGCGAATGCCCGCGACCCATCGCCCCCTACCGCGACCACCCCGCGACCCCCAACCCCGCGCCGCGACCACCCCACGACCTCCCCCCCACCGAGCAGCGACTCCCCACGCCGCGAACACCTGCACCGCGCCGCCTGACCCCGCGACCCCACGTCCCGTGCCGCGACTCCACGCGGGCAGCGCGACCCCGCCCCGCCCCGCCAATCACCGCCCGGTGCCGCCACCGCCCCTCGACCCCCAAAACCACCCGGAGCTGCGACTGCCCCACAACCCCCCAGCCGAAGCCGCGACGCCCCACGCCTCCAGCCCCTGCACCGCACCGCCCCACCCCGCTCCGTAACCGCCCTGCGAACCCGCGCCTGGAGCCGCAACACCCCACGCCACGAACCCCTCCACCCCCCGCGCCGCCCCGCCCCGCGCGGCCCCGCCCCTCGTCGCGACCGCCTCACGACCCCACACTGCGAACCCCCGCCCCGCGACCCCCCACCCAGAGCCGCGACGCCCCACGCCACGAACCCCTGCCCCACACGCCGCCCCACCCCGCGCCGTACTCTGCGCCTTAAGTTGGACCAGGCAAAGTTTAGGGCAAGCTGAAAGTTGGGGTCTGTCTCCTCCTGGAGGCCGGCGACGCTCCAGACGAGATCCAGCAAGTCGCACTCCTCCTGCAGCGAGAGTTGGGGGGGGCGCTGTTCGCGCGAGAGTTCGGGCTCCCGCGACAGTCGCTTTCTGAGCTGGCGGTTTTCTCGCCATAGTTCGAGCTCTCGTGCCGGGCAACTGGTGAGCTGGCAGTTATTCTCAGGACAGTTCAACCTCCCGCTGTGCTGGGTGCTGCCTGGCGCTGTCCCTTGGCGGGGACTGGAGTGTGCATTTTCTGGTCGGTAGGTACATTTCCTGGGGCCTGGTTTAGGGGTGCAGAGACCTGGAGTCCGGTTTAGGCGTGGGGGGACCTGGAGCCTGGGGCGGGAACTGGTGACGCTGGGGCCAGGGCGATCCCGGAGGCTGTGCTGCCGGGGGGCTAAGTCCCAGCCCGCCACCCTGGCCAGCCCACGTTCAGAGGGCTACCTGGACCCCATGGAGGCCGCAGGGCAGACGCGGGCATGCGGGGTTCCTCACCTGGGTCCACGGCGGCTTGCGGGTTCGGGCACGGCCCAGGAGCATCCTAGGCTGAGTGAGTCAGTCGGGCAGGCAGGGAATGCGCCAAGAAACCCTTGGCCTCCTCTACTTCCTCTCGGGGCGGGGGGTCTCCAGCCGTGGCCGCACCCCACCCAGGCCTCTGCCACTCCCTCCTCTCCAGGGGCTTACCCTTGGGTGGCCCGCAGCCGCCGCCGCCACCAACGCCATTTCAATCTACAAAAGAGGCCCCAGTTAGCTGGGCATGGTGGCGCGTGCCTGTAATCCCAGCTACTCAGGAGGCTGAGGCAGCAGAATTGCCTGAACGCAGGAGGCGGAGGTTGCGGTGAGCCGAGATCGTGCCGTTGCACTCCAGCCTGGGTAACAAGAGCGAAACTCCCCGTCTCAAAAATAAAAATAAAAAAAATAAATTTTTGGCCGGGCGCGGTGGCTCACGCCTGTAATCCCAGCACTTTGGGAGGCCCAGGTGGGTGAATCTCGAGGTCAAGAAATTGAGACCATCCTGGTCAACATGGTGAAACCCCACCTCTACTACAAATACAAAAAAATTAGCTGGGCACGGTGGCGTGGGCCTGTAATCCCAGCTACTCAGGAGGCTGAGGCAGGAGAATTGCCTGAACCCAGGAGGTGGAGGTTGCGGTGAGCCAAGATCGTGCCATTGCACTCCAGCCTGGGTAACAAGAGTGAAACTCCATCTCAAAATAAATAAATAAATAAATAAATGATTTTTATAAATTTTAAAAATGTATTCCTTTTTGAAAACTGTAGTTGTATTATAACAGAAAATGAGCTCCAAACCATGAGATGCCTATGATCTAATATTTGTCTTTAAGATTTATGCTGGATTTGTTCATTTTTTTTCATGTTATTGAATATATAGAAACTTACATTAATATGTTTTTCTAACAAATTAAAATATTATTTTGTACTGACCTTTATTACTGCTGATGATGCTTTTGGTTTTTCTTGAAATCAGTTTTCCTAAAAGTGCTAATAGCCTGTTGTTTGTTCTATGTGGATATTTTTTCTCTTTTTTTTGTTTATGGCTTTTATTTCTTGTTCTTATGCTCAGTTGTAACTATTTTAAAACACATGACCATTTATACTTGTGAATAGGTAACTTTAGTCTGTTTGCATGCATTATGTTATTTTAAAACTTGAACTTATTTATTTATGGAAATCGCATCTTGCTCTATTGTGCAGGCTGCAGTGCAGTGGTGTGCAAATTCTGCAACCTCACTGCAAATTCTGCCAGCTCACTGCAAATTTTGCCACCTAGGCTCAAGTGATCCTTCTATCTCAGCCTGCCAAGTAACTGGGATTACAAGCATGCACCACCACACCCAGCTAATTTTTTTAAATTTCAGAACTTCACCGTGTTTCCCAGGCAGAATTCTAACTCCTGAGCTCAAAGGATCTGCCCTGACTCTCCTCCAAGTGCTGGGATTACAGACATATGCCATCATACTTGCCCACACATATTTTAATTTTATTATTTATGTGTCTTTTCTGCTTAGGATACATAAGACTTACTTAAACTAAGAAGTCATGATTGGAACAATTTGAAATTCTTCTTCCAGTCATTATTTTAAAAATACTGCCAGTTCCTGTCTTCTTTTAAAATTCTGATCAGATGTGTAGGCTTTGTAACTCTTTTTTTAACTGCCCAGTAATCTCTATCTTACAGTTTCTACTGTTTTTCTCTTTGCTACATTGTTTTTTTGTAATTTTATAAAATTTATTTTCAGTTAATCTAATTGCGTTTTAACTAATCCATCCAGTGATATATATATATATATATACACATACATAGGTAGAACATGTGTGTGTGTGTGTGTGTGTGTGTGTGTGTACTTTTTCCCTTTCTCCCCTTCCCAATGCAATTTCCTTATCATAATATTTGCTTATTATGTCTGTATTGCCATAGACTTGGGATAAAGTGTTTGCCCTTAAGGGTATTGTGTGTGTGTCTTTTTTTTCTCCCCTTGCATGTTTTACACACAGAACAACACATTAGAAAAACTTGCTTCCCAGATTAGACATAGATTTTGAGCCACAGAGGAATCTAGATGACAGCATAGACTCCTCGGATTAACATCTGAGCAAACAAACTTGGATCCTAAGACTTACCTTTATGTCTCACCAGTGACCTAGGATATGAGCATAAAAGATTCACCAGAGCTGCAACTTTTAACAATGCGTTACTTCCTGTTTCCCAATGAGGGCCCTTTCATTTCCTGCTCCTAATTCTTACACACACATTTGTGATAGTGAGGGGGTATGAGGCTGCCTTGGTGGATTTACAGGTGAAGACTTGGTTAGATGGTCCAGCTCTGGGCTCTCCTGTTTTACTTCTGGTTGCCTCTTGCCCAGTAGCTTAAAACATTGGGGGAAAATTGAGAACGGAGACAGTTTCTGCATCTTTAGAAAAGATTTAGAAACTGAAACAACTTCTGCATCTTTAGAAAAGTTGGTATACAGCAGAACATCTTTCTATCTTGAGAGATTCTGGCCAACTGACTGCGATAGGGGACTGTCTTTAGAACTTGAGTTTTTGGTTACTAGAGTCCTTAGTTCTATTAGGGTCTTTCACCAAAGAAATGATGTCACTTCTTGAAGGTTTTATTCTTCTTTCAATAAGACCTACTTTCCTTCGGTAGGACCTATGCAAAGGCTTTTCTGCACTGCTGACTGCTTACTGTTCTCTCCCAGGTTATACTAGTAGCTTTGCTCACTTAGGCAAACACAGCACCCATGCACCAATTCTTGAAAAAACTGAATGCAGCCAGAGTCACAAGTTTGATAAAGTCTTTATTTTTAACATATTAATTATGTGATCCCAGATATGTCATTGTGCCTCTCAGAGGCTCCACAGTCTTTCAATCCACACAATGGGGATTATGCTATCATCCAGCTCCAAGGGATCTCATGAGACATGTACAAAACAATATTAATGACTCTTGGGAGTTGATATTAAACATAGCTAATGCTAAACTTAGAGAAAGAAATTACAAGGGATGGGACATAATATAAACGCCTCTCAAACATATTTGAGTTTTATCACTTCAATCTTGAGAAAGTCATTTCCCCTCTTGATAATCATTTTTCAAAATCCATCATGAAGTCATTGAAATTGAAAAAAATGAAATTTAGATATTTTTACACTTGTCTTACCTTGGCACACGTAGTGAGCAGCCTTCATGATGACTCATAATAATTTTTATTTCCCAGCATACATACCATGTGAAAAAAGTAAGTAAGTGGTTACTGACTCACTGCTTATCAGTAGAATACACTTGAAAATAGGGAATATCACTTCCAATGTTTAATTATGAAAAGACTGTCACTTGGCTCTTATTTTATCTGTCTTGTGTTCTTCCTTCCTTTCTTTCTTTTGTGGTATACTTTGCTCTGGAGAAGCAAGCTTCAGTGTTTTGGGCTTTCCTATTTACAGGCTTGTGTAACAAAGAATGGAGGGAGTGCCCTGACCAACAGGCAAAAAGCAACCCTGACCTCAATCCAAACAATAATGCCACGGATAACCAGAATGAGCTCAGAAGTGCATTCTTCCCCAGTCAAACATATGTTAAGACACAGCTTCAGTCTCACGAGGACCTTGTAGACCCATTCAACTAATCTATGTCAGAATTTGTGGCCTGCAGAAAATACGACATAATAATACATGTTTGGAATTTTAAGCCACTACACATTGAGCTAATGAGTAGAATTATTTTTTCTAATTTTATTTACAGATTGCATATAGCTAGTGTACAAAAGTGAAATTTAATATTGGCATTTATCTTGTATCTTGTGATTTGTTGAATCGTTTATGTAAGTTTCAGTTGATTTTAATAAATTCTTAAGAAATTTTTACATATGTCAATGTCATTTACAATAAAAATTTGTTTTATAAATTTAGAGTTGTTTTGTTTTTATTATATAATTTTTCTGACTAGCACCTTTAGTTCAAATTTAGTAGAGTAGCAAAAGTAGACATGTTTATCTAGTCCTCAGACTTTGAGGAAAAGCACCCAGTCTTTAATCATCAAGTGTAATATTAGTGGGAGATTTTTATAAATCCTTTGCTGCAGTTCTAGTAAGTTTCTTATTCCTAGCATGTTAAGGGTTTTATAATGAATCAGTGTTGTGTGTACCGAAAGTTTTTCCTGTTTATGTCAAAAGGATCATTTTATGGTCTTCTGTTTATTAATATTGTGTATTAAATTACTGGTTTTTAGATATTAAGCCATTGCATTGGTTTTTAGATATTAAGCCATTGCATTTGTAAAAAATTCTATTGGCCATGGTGTATAATTATAATAATTACCATTATCTACTTTACTTTAGATTCTGGGGCACATGTGCATGTCATGCAGGGTCATTGCATAGGTGCATACTATATCCAGCATTTCTCCCCATGTTTTCCCTCCCCACCCTTCCCAACCCCCACTGTCCCTCCCTTACCACCCCACCTCACTGCCCCAGTGTATGATGCTCCTCTCCCTGAGTCCACATGTTCTCATTGTTTATCACCCACTTATGAGTGAGAACATGCAGTGTTTGGTTTTCTGTTCTTGTGTCAGTTTGTGGAGAATGATGGTTTCCAGATTCATCCAAGTCCCTATGAAGGACACAAACTCATCGTTTTTTATGGCTGCATAGTATTCCATGGTGTATACATGCCACATTTTCTTTGTCAAACCTGCATGTGTACTTCCTGAATCAAAAATAAAAGTTGAACTTATAAGAAAAAAGAGAAAAAATTAGACTGAAATAGAAGACTCCATGATTTATAATTCTATTTAAATGAAATTTAAAAACATGCCAAACTAATTCATAAGTTAGAATATTTGTTACCATAGGGGAAGAGAGGGCAATAATTTGAGAGGAAAATATGGGGGGCTTCATGAGGGTTTGTAACGTTATTTCTTGTGAGTACTTGTTACTGGGTGTGTTTCTGTAAGATAATTTATTACTGTATATAGGTTGAGTATTCCAAATGCTTGGAACTAAAAGTGTTTTGAGTTTCAGATTTTTATTTTGAATTTTGGAATATTTTTATATACACAATAAAATACATTATGAGTAAGACTCAAATCTAAATACAAAATTTATTTGTGTTTTATATACACCTGTACACATAGCCTGAGGGCAACTTTGTAAAACATTTTAATAACTCTCATGAAGCAAAATCTGTGTACATGAAACCCTGGGAAAACAAAGATATTACTATCTTAACCACCCATTTAGACAGTCTCTTTTGTTTTTTCTTTATATCATCATCCCTGACTCTGAATTCACATGCCAGTAATAAGTAGTTATTTTTCACACTTATTTACACATATGTAATTAACCATAAAAGGTATGACATAGCATTAATAGAGTGAGGAAATAATGTGTTCATGGTAACTAAGCAGTGCAGTAGAATTACCAGAATACCCTGAATCAGTTGTTAAACAACAGCAACCACAAACAATGGCAGGATTTCAGCCTTCATGTATAATACTAAAATACTGTATTTTAATTAAATGTTTACTGTACACTGCATTTTTTTAGGGAAAAAGAAACATCAGAAGCAGTTAAGGGACCCAGAGGTGAGACATCTAAAAATGAAGCAGCATTCTACTTGGTGGCTATTTTCAACCTTTCCCCCAGAGTTACTTGCCTTATGAGATTTGCCTGAAAGTTTCTCCCAGGTTTTGTAAACTGACATGATTTCTTTTCAGTTATGAACGTAGTCACTCTAGTATTCTAAGAGGCCAATCACACATTTTAATCACACATTTTCACCAGGTCATCTATAGGCACTTTTTCTGCAGTGTTGACAACACCATCTTCATCTTCACTATTAATTATGATATTTATTCAGAATCATTTTGTTTTATTCACCATCACTTAATGAATAAACAACTGAAGCCTTATTACCAATGCTGAAAACTTCTTCAATATCCACTTTTTCTAATTTAGTGATGGATATTGAAGGTATAATTTTTGCACATGTAAAATAGGTTTGGGTAAGTAGAAAAATATCCTTCCCTCAAGAAAAAAATATTCAAATTATAATTCCCACATACTGGGAATACATTAAAATTTGTTGCAAAGAAAAAATACAGTTGTAGATAAAATCAAATTGCTAATACACTGCTCAAAAAGTTATACAAGTGTCAAAAATCATTAAAAAATAAAAAGAATAAATTGTATCAAAGTGACAGATTCTGAGAAAAACTACCCTGGATATTTTTAAAAATTGTTTTAATGACTTTTTTCCCATTGCATAAAACACAGTCAATTTAATTTACAAATACCATTTTATTTAATATTCCTGTCACTGTTTTGGTTACTAAATATAAAGTGAGAAACCACAGAATCATAGGGTTTTGATTTGTAAAAAGGGAAACTGAGATTCATCAGAAATATCATTAAAGTGCATAATTGTAAATGTGTTGATTATATGTGTCATTTTGTTTAAAAACTTACAGGAGGTACATAATTGAGAATTTATATGAGATAGGATTAAGCAAGAATACATTGTTGAAATTTAAAGATGATAATGGTACTCATTTTGAACACTGAAAAAGATAATTGTTACGAGAGGTGTGAATTTTTGTCTCCAGATGTGTTTGAGTCAATTTTCTGAATAACTTCACCTGTCAGGCTCTGTTTTACATGTGCACAGTGATACGGGGCCTCTCCACCTGCACTGTTTGTATCCTGAGTGTGCTTCAGGCCGTCACCTTCAGCCCCAGCACTGTCTGGTTGATGAGATTTAAACGTAAATTTAAAAATTACAATATCCTACCTTTTTTTTTCTTTGGTCCCTCAATTTGCCTTTCAGTAGTGACATGATTATTTACACTATAGATTATTCCAGTATAACCCGGCCAGATCTACTGAATGTCAGTAAACACTATGCAGTGTCTCCCATGAACTCCATCATGGAGGGATTGTTTCTCACTCTGTCCATATTCAGGGATGTCTCCTCTTTAGTAATATGCTGCTCTCAGGTGCACACATGGTATTTCCTTTATTTAGATGTCAGAAGCAATCCCAGTGCCTTCACAATACCAGCCTCCCCTCAAGTTCTTCCCCTGAAAAAAAGGGCCACTCAGACCTTCGTGCTGCTGATGAGTTTCTTTGGGTTATGGACTCACTGGACTTCATTACCTTTTCCCCCTCAGTTCTGTTATGGGTATTTGTCCCTGTCATCTTCTTTGTCCAAAGGTTTGTGGTCAATGTCTATGCCACTACCAGTCCTTTGGTGCCAATCAGACCTGAGAAAAGAATAATCAATTTTCTGTAACAGTTTGAATGGCAGTGTTATTCATTTTTAACAAGTCAGCAATAAATTTTTTCTAAATATTAATTTTATATTACCAATTAAATTATTCAAAAAGCACAGAATTTACTATCTGGTCTCAATAAAGCATGTGAAATTGCATTTTTATAATACTAAAATATTTTTGAATTTGCTGGTGCAAAAAAATATGTGGTTCTTCAGTTCAATGTCCACCACAATTTCATACTTTCAAGGTATGTCTTTCACACCTTCATTTTTATTTTACCTTCATGCTAAAAACTTTATATATATAGCAGTTTATACATTCATCTGTTGATAAATACAGGTTGTTTCAATATCAAATAAATAGAAATACCTTTTGAGATACTATTTATATCCTTTGAATATATACCTAGAATCGAGACTGATGGTAGTTCTAGTTTTAAATTTTTTCAGAAACACACAGTTTTCCCTAAGGACTGCATCAGTTTGCATGCTCACCAACAGTTTACAAATATTCTCTGTGCACCCTCACTAGCACTTCTGTGTTTTGACACTTTGGTAGTATATGTTATTTTTTTCTTTTGTATTTTTTTGAGAGTCTCACTCTGTCACCCAGGATGGAGTGCAGTGGCTCTATCTCAGCTCACTGCAACCTCCATCTCCCAGGTTCAAGTGATTCTCTGCCTCAGCCTCCCAAGTAGCAGGGATTAGAGGCACCCGCGACCATATCCAGTTAATTTTTGTATTTATAGTAGAGACAGGGTTTAACCATCTTGACCAGGCTGGTCTTGAACTCCTGTCCTCGTGATCCACCCACCTCGGCCTCCCAAAGTGGCGGGATTACAGGCGTGAGCCACCATGTCTGGTTGGTAATATATATTCTAACAAGTTTTAATTCTAATGGCTCATTGTAGTTTTGATTTTCATTTTTCTGATGAATAATAATGTTGGCCATGTTTTTATCTTTCTGCTTGTCATTTTTATGTCCTTGAAAAAAAGGCAATTTAGATCACTTGCTCAATTATTATTCAAGTAATTGGCTTTTGCTTTGTTTCTTTATTTTGAGGGGGTGAAATTGAGTAGTATGACTTCCTAATATATTTTGAATATTAACTCCTTATTGAATACATGGTTTACAAATATTTTCCCTTATTCCATAATATGCCTTTTTATTTTGTTGAATGTTTTCTTTCATTTTGTGCAAAACTTTATAATTTGATGTAGTCTCACTACATTATGTTTGCTTTTTTGGCGTGTGCTTTTGATGTCAATTTAAAAAAAATCACCAAAATACAGTCAAAGAGTTTTTCTCCTGCATTTTCTTCTAGAAGACTCACCATTTTAATTCTTATGTTTAAGTCTTTAACTCATTTTAAATTAATTTTTATTTTCTTATTTATTTTGTGTCTTCTTCAATTTCTTTCAATGTTTTACAGTTTTTAGTATACAAAGCTTTCACTTTCTCCATTTAATTTATTCCTAATTATTTGATTCCTTTTAATGCTATTGTAAATGAAATGTTTTCTTTTTCAGTTACATTTTTTACTACATAAATTTTTATATGATAATATTGTATCCTGCAACTTCACTACATTAGTTCATTAGTTCTGATAGGATTTTTGCATGTGTGTGTCATGGTGAGTACTCTGAACCCTAGTTGCACTTTAATTGATATTTGCTCTTATTACGTTATAGTTCTTAAAAGTGTAACCTGATGAATGTCTGCTTTATAAATTCAGTGGCATTCAAATCTTCTCATTTAATGTATTTTTATTTGATATTGGAAAATCAATTACTGGTTGACCTCCACTTACTGGTCAAAATGCTTTTATTTATATGGTTATTAGTCAAAATTTCTAATAAACTTATGTAACATTATTTATGTTCACTTATCTGTATGATGCTGTAAATTGGAGTATAAATAAATTCATTACCAAGGAAGAGACCACATTAACCTATTGATAGTTTTTATTAATCAGTTTTTCCTCCTTCCTCTCTCTTTTTTTTTGTTTGTTTCTGAGATGGAGTTTTGCTCTGTCGCCCAGGCTGGAGTGACGTGGTGTGATCTTGGCTTACTGCAATCTCCACCTTCTGGGTTCAAGGGATTCTCCTGAATCAGCCTCCTGAGTAGCTGGGATAACAGCACCAGCCACCATGCCCAGCCAATTTTTGTGTTTTAGTAGAGGCAGTATTTTACCATGTTGGTCAGATTGGTCTCGAACTCCTACCTCAGGTGATCCACCTGCCTCAGCCTCTCAAAGTGCTGGAATTACAGGTGTCAGCCACTGTGCCTGGCCCCTCCCAGGCTGGATACATATGGCTACTCTTTGTATTATGGCCATATGTACCCAGCATTTAGCTCCCGCTTATGGGTGAGAACATGCTATATTTGATTTTCTGTTTTTGCATTAGTTTGCTGAGAACAATGCCCTCATGTTGCTTTAAATGGCATAATTTTTGTTTTTTTAATGGCTGTATAGTATTCCATGGGTCTTTATCCAGAATACCACTGATGAGCACCTGGATTAAGTCCATGTATTTGCTATTATGAACACTGCTGTGATAAAAATATAGCTACATCTGTCTTTTTTTGTCAGATATTTATTTTCTTTTGAGTATATACCCATTAATGGAATTACTGCGTTGAATGGTAGTTCAACTCTCAGTTCTTTAAGAAATCCCAGCTGGGCGCGGTGGCTCACGCTTGTGGTCCCAGCACTTTGGGAGGCCGAGGCGGGTGGATCACGAGGTCAAAGAGATCAAGACCATCTTGGTCAGCATGGTGAAACCCCGTCTGTACTAAAAATACAAAAAATTAGCTGGGCATGGTGGTGTGTGCCTGTAATCCCAGCTACTCAGTAGGCTGAGGCAAGAGAATTGCCTGAACCCAGGAGACTGAGGTTGTGGTGAGCCGAGATTGTGCCATTGCACTCCAGCCTGGGTAACAAGAGCAAAACTCTGTCTTAAAAACAAAACAAAACAAAAAAAAAAAACAAAGAAAAAGAAATCCCGCAGCCTGCTTTCCACAGTGGTTGAACTAATTTACATTCCCTCAGAAAGTGTGTAAGTTTTCTCTTTTCTCTACAGCCTCACCCATATTTGTTTCCTTTTTGACTTTTCAACAAAAGCCATTCTGACTGTTGTGAAATGGTATTTCATTTTGGTTTGGATTTACATTTCTCTAATAACTAATAATGATGAGCACTTTTACATGTCTTTTTTGCGTGCTTGTATCCATGTTTTCTTTTTTTTTTTTGAGATGGAGTTTCGCTCTTGTTACCCAGGCTGGAGTGCAATGACGCAATCTTGGCTCACCGCAACCTCCGCCTCCTGGGCTCAGGCAATTCTCCTGCCTCAGCCTCCTGAGTAGCTGGGATTACAGGCCCACACCACCATGCCCAGCTAATTTTTTGTATTTTTAGTAGAGACGGGGTTTCACCATGTTGACCAGGATGGTCTCAATCTCTTGACCTCGTGATCCACCCTCCTCGGCCTCCCAAAGTGCTGGGATTACAGGAGTGAGCCACCACGCCCAGCCCCATGTCTTCTTTTGAGAAGTGTCTCTTCATGTCCTTTGCCCACTTTTTAATAAAGTCACTTGCTGTTTGCTTGTTGATTTGTTTAGGTTCCTTATAGAATCTGAATAATAGATGTCAGATGCCTAGTTTGTAAATCTTTTCTCTTATTCTGTGGGTTATCTGTTTACTCCCTTGATAGTTTCTCTTACTGTGCAGAGGCTTTTAATTTTTATTAAATCCCACGTGTCAAATCTTGTTTTGGTTGCAATTGCTTTTGAGGACTTAGACATAAATTATTATTATCAAGAAGGGTATTTTCTAAGTTTTTTTCTAGGCTTTTTATAGATTGAGATTGTACATTTAACTAATCCCTCCTAAATTAATTTTTGTATATGGTGAAATATGGGGAGCCAGTTATCCCTGCATTATTTATTAAATAAAAAGTCGTTTCCTCATTTCTTACCTTAGTTAACTTGGTTAACAATGAGGTGGTTTCAGGCATGTGGCCTTAGTTCCTCGTTCTGTATTTGGTTTCATTGGTCTATGTGTTTTTCTACCAGTACCATGTTGTTTGGATTACTTTAGTCTTCTACTATAGTTTGAAGTCATGTGATATAATGTCTCTAGCCTTGTGGGTTTTTTTGCTTATTTTGTTTTTGTTTTTGTTTTGCTTAGTATTGCTTTGGCTTGGCTATTCAGACGCCTTTTATGTTCCACATAAATTTTAGATTTTTTTTCTATTCTGTGAAAAATGACATTAGTAGTTTGATAGGAAAAGCTTTGAATCTCTAAGTTGCTTTGGGCAGTATACTCATCTGCACATACCCCAATGTATGTTCAGTGGTTGATGAGTGAAGTGTTTTGTAGGTCCAAATGGTCAAGCACTGACTTTAAATGCAGACGTTTAAAATTAGTTTTCTGCTTCAATGATCTGTCTAATAGCGTCACTGGGGTGTTAAAGTTACTTACTATTATTGTGTGGCTATTTAAAATCTTCTCAGAGGTCTAAAAGTGGTTGTTTTAAAAATCCTTGTGCTCCATTGTTGGGTGCATATATATTTAGAATAGTTTAGTCTTTTATTGAGTTAAATACTTTGTCATTGTGTCATTCCCTTCTTTGTTTTTACAGATGTTAATTTAAAGTCTGTTTTATCTGCCAAAAGGACAGTGACCCTTGCTTTTTTTTTATTTGCATTATAGATCCTTCTCTAACCCTTTATTTTGTACTACTGGGTGTCATTACACATGAGATAAGTATCTTAAGGACAGCAATATGTGCACCTTGTTTTGTTGTTTGCTTTTGAGACAGGGTCTCTTTCTGTCATCCAGGCTGGAGTGCAGTGGTGCAAACTCAGCTTACTTCAACCTCTCCCTCCCTGGCTCAAGTAATTCTCATGCCTCAACCTCCCAAGTAGCTGGGACTACAGGCAAGTGTGACTGCAGCATCTGGCTAACTTTTTTGTGTTTTTAGTAGTGATAGGTTTTTGCCATGTTGACCAAGCTGGTCTTGAACTCCTAGCATCAAGTGATCTACCTGCCTCAGACTCTCAAAATGCTGGGATTGCAGGTGTGAGCTACCTTGCCCATCTGCCTCTTGGGTTTTTTTTTAATCCAACTTGCAAGTCTGTTCTTTTTAATGAGTGTAGTATTTAGACCATTTACATTCAAGGTAAATATTGATACATAGGATTTTTATCCTATCATAAAGTTGTCAGCTCATTGCTTTGTAGTTTCCGTTGTGTGGGTTTATTGTAGTGTGTATGGGCAATTTACTTAAGTGTATTTTCTGTGGTAGCAGGCTTTTGTTTCTTTTCATGTTTAGAGCTTCTTGTTTAGAACATTTAGAACTTGGTTAGAATTTGAGATTCTAACCAAGTATTTCTTATCCTGTCAAATACTGGATATCTTTTTATATCCTATAAAGATTGGTTACTTTCAGAATGCTGAAATGAGGTCCCTAATCTCTCCTAGATTGTATAGTTACTGCTATGAAGTCCCCTGTTAGTCTAATGGGGTTCTCTTTGCCTGTGATCTCACCTTCTTCTCTAGCAGCCTTTGTAATTTTATTTTTAATGCTGTTATTGGACAGTTTGGTGACTTTACGCCTTGATTATGTTTATTTTGTATAGTAACTTGCAGGTATTCTTTGTGTTTCTTATGTCTGCATGAATACCTCTGTAGCAAGATTAGAAAAAAATTCTCAAATTATTTCCTTAAATGTGTTTTCCACATTGTTTACTTTTTCTCTTGCTCTCCCAGGAATGCCAATAATTCATAGGTTTAGTTGCTTTACATAATCTCATATTTTTCAAAGACTTTGTTCATTTTTAAAAATTCTTTTTGTTTAATTTTGCCTGACTAGGTTAGTTTGAAAGACTAAAATTTTGAGTTCTGAAATTATTTCTTCTGCTGGTCCAGTCTATTGATAAAGTTTTTTTATTTTAAGATTTCTTGAGTAAGTTTTTAAATTCTAAAAGCTCTGATTGTTTTTTTTAAAGACATTTATCTTTTGTCTAATTTTCTGGATTGATTTAGAAGTTTTTCTGTGTGTTGATTTTCAACCCTGTCTTTGATATAATGGAGTTTTCTTACAATCTTTGAATTTTTTTTATCTGTCACTTTTAAATTTCCTTTCTGGTTAGGGGCCATTGCTGTTCTTGGACAGTTTGGTGACTATATACCTTAATGCTCTTTATTTTGCATAATATCTTGATCTATACAAGATCTAATGTCATCCTCTCATTGTGTCACTACATTCAGATTTTCCATGGTGCTGGAATTCTTGAACAGGTTTCTTCTCATCTGGAGACAGTGGCACTTCTAATTTCGGTAATTTTTTGTGTATGGGTAAAATTTTGTTTTCTTCTCTTTTCCTTGTAATATAATTGTTTTATTCTCCCTTCCCTTTTCCCCCTTCCTAGTGGATGTGACTGTAGAGGACATTGTATCAGATTTTTTGGCTTTGGTTATATAGTCCGGTGCACTTTCTTCAGCAGGCTTCATTTTGAGCTGTGTAGTTTGACTCATAAGCCAGTAAATGGTGCTTATTGATAAGAGCTGGCTGTGGTCAGTATGGCTAGGTACGTACTTGATCCTTGTTTACCGGCAGAAGCTTGCTGTCGCCTCAGGCAATGGGCTGATGATCCATGGAGTGCACAGTGAACTAAACTCAATTCTCATCCCTGGGAGATGAGTGGGACCAGACTGGGTAGGGCCACCTGTAGATTCTGTTATGACAGACACAAGCACTAGTGCTGAGGTGGAATCTAGTGGATGGCCACCAGTGCCCAGAGGTGTGCCTAGGTGTGGATCTGCAAAACCCTCTCAGCCCCACCTTCTCTGCATGAGCAAGGGGGCAGCCTAAATTTCTAATGCAGAAGGATGCATGCTCCAGGCATGTGTAGATCTGTCTCGGGGGCAGCACAGGCTGGGAATCCAGAGAAATTAGTGCCCTGAATGCCTGGAGATCTGCCTGGATATAAAGTAGAGGGGACCTGCCTGCATATAGAGTAGAGGGGACCACTCAGCAAAATGATCTATGCCCAGGACATGTTAGGAAGCTCAGGCTGCTGATCCAGGCAAGCATGTATTCTGAATGGCTGGAGTTCTGCCTGGAGGTGGAGTAGAAAGAGCCCTTTTGTACCATGATCTCAGAGGAACAGTCTTGGGCACCCAGAAATGATACATGCAGAGTGGTTCCAGGTCACCAATCTAGCCCTAGCTGCCAAAGTGTAAGCATGCAGGAGAAACTGCAGCTTTTGCAGCTGTCCTCCTGACCCAGGACTGGGATGGGAAAGTGAACAATTCTAGTATTTACTGCTTAAGTGCTTTCCACAATTCTGCTGTGGATAATACTAAATCGCTTAAGAGCAAATACTTTAATCTCTGGCCGGAGACAAAAATATCTCCATAGGCATGCTGCTGGGTGACAATATAATGGCTGACTCTGTATGTGCCTGGACTGAAAATGACATTTTACTCTTGATCTCAGGTCTGGAAAAATGTCTGCAGCTTTTTTTGATGTCTTTCCCTCTCAGCATCTTTAAGCCTCTTTCCCTAAAATAGTTCCTGATTTTGGGAGAAACAAAATGCTCTTCCTCAACCTGGATTGCTGAAATCCCAATGGAATAGGAGTCACAGAGGGGGTCCTTTCTACTTCTTTTACTTAATGCTGCTTCACTCACTTTTAGTAGCTGGATACCATCATGGGAGCAGTTGCTTGCATTCTTTTTACAGGGATCTAATGTGTCCTTCATTATTCTGGTAGACTGCCATTCTTCTTTTTAAATTAAAGCTCATTGACATTTATGCAATATTGTGCTATGTCCACATGGCTGAGGCATGCTAAAAGTCTGTAGTCCACCATCTTGAAAAAAATAATTTTATCTAAATTTGAGTTTATAAAATAAAAATTGTATATTTGATTAAATGGTTGTTATTCTTTTTTTGTTTTTGAAAAGAGATCATTTGGAATGTGTTGATTTGTGACTTTTATTTTATTTTTTGAGAGAAGGAAAGAAAAAAAGGAGTGAAGGAGAGGAAGAAAGAGGAAGAAAAAGAGGGAGAGAGAATGGAAATGTTGCTTTCTTCTAAAAAATGGGTATTAATAATGGCCAATCAATATTTCATTTAGACCTATGAGTAGGTGTGATGTGGTATTGACAAAAATGTATATTTTGTGTATTTAAGTGGAGAGCTCTATAAATATTTATTAAGTTTACTTGTTCTGGATCTGAGTTTGAGTCCTGGATATCCTTATTAAATTTCTGTCTCATGGAGTCTAAGTCTCTATGTATCTGGGTATTAGGATCGTTAGCTCTTATTGTTGCATTGAGCCTTTTACCACTATATCTTTGTTGCTTTAAAATCTATTTTATCAGATGCGAGAATTGCAACTCCTGCTTTTTATTTATTTATTTATTTATGCTCTCCATTTGGTTGGTAAATCTTTCTCCATCCCTTTGGTTTGAGTCTTTGTGTATCCTTACATGTGAAATGGGTCTGGATGTAGCATACCGTTGGGTTTTGGCTGTATCTTTTGATTGGGGGATTTAGTCGATTTAAATTTAGGATTACTGCCATTTGATGTTAACTGGCTGTTTTATCCATTCGTTGACGTAAATTCTTCTTTATGTTGATGCTCTTTACTTTTTGGTATATTTTTAGAAAGGCTAATACTGGTTGTTTCTTTCCATGTGTAATTCTTCTTTCAGAAGCTCTTGTAAAGCAGGCCTGATGGTAATAAAATCTCTGAGTTCTTGCTTGTTCATAAAAGATTTTATTTTTCCTTCAGTTGTGAAGCTTAGTTTGGCTGGATATGAAATTCTGGGCTGAAGGTTCTGTTCTTTGAGGATGTTGAATATCGGCCCCCACTCTCTTCTGGCTTGTAGAGTTTCTGCTGAGAGATCTGCTGTAAGTCTGATAAGCTTGCCTTTGTGGGTAACCTGACCTTTCTCTCTGGCTGCCCTTAGTATTTTCTCCTTCATTTCAACCCTGGTGAATCTAACGATTATGTGCCTTGGGGTTGCTCTTCTTGAGGAATATCTTTGTGGTGTTCTCTGTATTACCTGGGGTTGAATATTGTCCTGCTTTGCTAGGTTAGGAAAATTTTCCTGAATAATATCCTGAAGAATATTTTCCAGCTTTGATTCATTGTCTCCGTCGCATTTAGGTACACCTATCAAACGTAAATTAGGTCTTTTCACATAGTCCCACATTTCTTGGAGACTTTGCTCATTCCTTTTTATCCTTTTTTCTGTAATCTTGTCTTCTCATTTTATTTCATTAAGTTGGACTTCGACCTCTGATATCCTTTCTTCTGCTTGATCAATTCGAGTGTTTAAACCTGTGCATACTTCTCGGAGTTCCCGTATTGTATCCTTCAGTTCCATTAATCCACTTATATTCCTCTCTAAATTGTCTATTCTCATTAGGATTTTGTCAAACCTTTTTTCAAAGTTCTTAGTTTCTTTGCATTGGGCTACAACATGTTCTTTTAACTCACAGAAGTTTCTTATTATCCATCTTCTGAAGCCTGATTCTGTTAATGGGATGCACTCGTTCTCCATCAAGCCCTGTTCCCTTGTTGATGAGGAACTGTGATCCTCTTTAGAGGGAGAGGCATTCTGATTTTGAGTATTCTCAGCCTTTTTACGCTGGTTTCTTCCCATCATTGTAAATTTATCTACCTGTCATCTTTGTAATGACCAACTTTCAAATTAGGTCTCTGAGTGGACGTCCAAGTTGTTAATTCCCAGGGCTGAAATATGAGCAACCCACTGCGCCAGCCAAAACAGTGGCGTTAAGACTGATGGTGCTTTTCTGCCCAGGAATCTCCAGTCTGGCTTCCTTCTTGAGTCCGTAATAGGCGACTCTGCCTTCCCGGAGCTCCAAACGTCGGTCAGAAGGGGAACCAGTCCTGTTTACTCTGCACCAAGAGCTGCCGCACTGTGGTGCAGGCAAAACTGCTGCGCTGGCCACAAGAGTCATGCTGGCGACCCGTGGGGTTCCTCCACTGGGAATCTTCTGCTCCGTGAGCGACAAAAATTTGTCTGAAAGTGTGGTGTTTTCTCGTTCTCTGCACTTTCATTTGGAGCTGCAATCCTGAGATGTTAGTGATCAGCCATCTTGGATCGTTCTTCGTTATTCTTGATCTAAAATATTAATCTCATAAATAGATATATTTGTCTTCAATGCCAGAACCAAGAATTTGATGGGTGCCACCAATGTATCTCAGCACAGTCAAATTGTTTGTGTTTTACTGTCAATTTTGACTGAGAAATAGTAAGAAAAAAATTGACTTTAAGATACACAATGGTATCTATATTTTTAGGATTGTAGTAGTTAGCTCAAAAACTGGTGTCTTTCTTTATTGGGTCTCTGGAGGTAATTGGAGCTAAGCTTGGACAGAAGAGCACCAGCATTTGTATAGATTAAAGCTGAGAAATAACAAAAGACAATTAGTTATATTTGAACTTCAGAAACATGATAGATAGTAATTTAGTGTATTTATATTTAAAGAATTGCATACACATATTGCATGGACATATGCAGACATCATTAGAAAGTTATTACTTTTTTTCAGAATCTTGAACTTAAGTATATTCTTTATGACTATATGTTGGATATTGTAGCCCCAACATGAAAATAATTATGAGTCTTGGAAAATATGGTATGTACCTGAAGAAATAAGATAGAATTAAAATTTATAGAAGTCATATAGTTTGGTTAGAGTCTAAAAGAGTGTAATCAGGTGTTAATGGATACGTTCAAATGTAAAAGTCTGAATAGAAACCTCAGCACTCACTACAAGAAGTGTCAACTAAGTTAGGGTGAATCCCCTGACTACTCTATGAAGATACATAATGCAACAAGACCAGCCTGGCCAACATGGCAAAACCACCGTCTCTACTAAAAATACAAAAATTAGCCAGGTGTTGTGGCCTGTGCCTGTAGTCCCAGCTACTCAAGAGACTGATGCAGGAGAATCACTTGAACCCCAGAGGCAGAGGTTGCAATACGCTGAGCTTACACCATTGCACTCCATCCTGGGGAACAAGAGCAAGACCCTGCCTCAAAAAAAAAGAAGAAGAAGAAAAAGATAGATAATGCAGATCAATGTGACTTCACCTTAAGCTATTTTCCATAGAATAAGTCTCAAAGTATGTGATTATCATAAATAATGGTAGAGAAGATGACATAATTAATAAATGTTTATGTTAAATATTATCTCTTAGGTATTAAATCTGTGCTGGATAAAGAACATTTATTATTTTGAAGATAATATCCAATTATTTTGTCCAAATTACATTGATCACTGTCAGACAACTTACTGATGCATGGTAAAATGCCAACTAGCATGTTTTAAATATAATTTACATTACATAATTTTAGAATAAACCCCCACTGTGGCACAAGGAATTACAGGTTAAAGGAGTCCTGAGAAAGTGCATGCAAAGCAGTTGAGTTACACTTGATTTTATACCTTTTAGAGAGACAGATATTACAGAGGAATACATAAATTAATACATAGCAGGTATACATTGGTTTGATCCAAAGAGGTGAAATACCTTGAAGCAGTGGCTTACAGATTATAGGTAGATTCAAAGATTGTTGAATTTGAAATTGGGTTGGAAAACAAAATAGAATTTTGGGACCTTCAGACTCACTATGTCAAAGGGAAAGTTAAGCTTTGGAACTGAGTAACTCAATAGTTTTTGTTTGATTATTTCCAAACAGATAGTTGTAATTTTCAACTCTGTCATAGCTTCATCCATAAATCTGGTTCCTGCAATGATAGAAGGCCATGTATCACCCTGGCTAGTCTCCCTCATACATTGCTTACTAGAAAATTCTTTCTGAGCTCCTAAATCTTTCAGGATACATATCCCTTCAATAAAGTAGCCCTAAAATCAAGTCCTGTTTAATCTCACCTGACAATGCTAATTACCAGCTTATCTTCACAGAACAAAGACAAGAAGACCCAGGAACCATCTCTCCACCTGCCTCTGAGATGCTTGCATAATTCACTTTTTTTCTATACTCTATTTTCACATGTGAAATATAGATTTAATGGGGCTAATGAGAGCATCAAAAAGATGTAACAATTTGCTTTGCTGCTTACTAACCCTCCATTTTTTTCTGCCTGCTTTCTTATTTTTCCTTAAATACTGAAGCTCCCACAACCCCTTTGGAAAAAACACAGGTCTTTTGTTTGAGTTGTATATTTTCCTGGGCATATAATCAGCTTTGGCCAAATAGACCTCTATCAACTGAGATCAGCTTTAGTTACTTCTTGGTTAACCCTTAGAGTAGGGCTCTCTCTAAAGCTTGGGGTTAGCAGAAATAAAAGTTTTAAAACTCAAATGGTGATAGGAATGATATGTAGCAAGATTACTGACCTTCAGGCATGGCTTAACACTTACTTTTCATGGCCTTAAAACTTGCCTATAGTTTGGTATCATATTGCCACAGAGTCAGTTTTGTCAGTCTTATGATCTCTATTTTCACATTAGTGCTGGTGATTTGTTGTGCCTAAACACCAAATCAAAGGAGTATAACAGGCCTGTTTGACCTCTTGTTCTGCATGGGAGATGCTTGAAAGGAGAAAAAAAGACACACAAGATACCTTCACGGGTTAAGCAACTTTTATCCCACATAAACGGAAATGCAGATTATATGTGTATATATATATATATATATATATATATATATATATATATATATACACAAGTACCAGACTATGGAGGACTCATCACCAGACAGGAAAGAAACAGCCTGGGCTTCAGAGTCTGACAGTACACTCATCAGCCTATGGAGCATTTGCTGTTCAGCTGCAAGGACAGGTCTGGAAGGTTGAAAACTTCCCGCATCCAGAAATGGAAACTCCCCCAGTTCTCCCCTTGGCAATTAAATGGTCCAGGGAACTGGCCTTTGTGAGAATTAAAAATCTAAATTAGTGCAGTTTGAACCTTTGACTGTGTGGGAATTGCTGCAGGGAATTTCAGTTGGCAAGAGATGCCAAGGGGATCTCCTGGTTTGGATGGTCCTTGCTTACTGCATATAATTTAATGTGAAAGGATAGCGATAAGTTGCTGCAAGAGAAATGTAAGCTGGGAAAGAAGAATGCTAATCTGACTTCTTGACTATCCCTGGCCCAATGCCAGGTCTATGTCTTGACTGATCAGGCTCAAAGGTAACAGCCTATTGCTAAAGAAAATCAGCTGTCTGAGTGATGCAGTCAGGGTAAAACAAAAAACTAGTCAGTTGGGGCTTGGAGCAGGTAAAAACCCAGCTCCTATCTCAGGGATGGAAAATTAACCTTGATAAAATTTAAGGACTTGAACAAAATGTAAAATTCCTTGGCATCCTATGGAATGCAGAGAAATAGTCCATTTTACCAAAGACTAAGGCTAAAATACTAGAATTTGCAACCCATACCACTAAAAAGGAGGCACAGAAATTTATTGGCTTGTTTGGAGTCTGTAGACATCATATTCCCCATTTGAGTAACACCTTACAACCTCTGTATGCAGTAACTTGAAAACATTGTAACTTTCACTGGATAGAGAAAGAGAATATAGCCTTTGAACAAGATAAACAAGCAGTGCAACTGATGCTGAATCTATAGCCCACACAAGATGGGCCAGTAGAACTTCAAATACCTGTCTTAGATTAGGATGCTAATTGGAGCCTTTGGCAGAAACAAGATGGAAAGTGGGTACCCTTGTAGTGTTGAACCCAGAAGCTGCCAGAGTCTGGCAAAGCTCATAATCCTTTCAAAAAGCAACTGTTAGCTTACAATAGGCCTTTGCTAGAAATGAGGCACCTCTGCTACTATCATGATGTCTTTATGAAGCCTGAAATTTCTATTATGACTTGGGTCATGAGCTTCCCCAAAACCCACCAAATAGGGCATGCTCAAGAAAGTAGCATCATACAATGAAAAAAATATATACCATATAGGCCTAAGCCAGGACCAAAGAGAATACCATTTTTACAAAATTTGTTAACTCAGGAAGCCACTGAGGAAGTCCTGCAAATAGGGAAAGAAGGCTGTCCCATCCAATCAGGCAAATCCTTTAAAGAACTAAGTCCAGAGAATCAGGAATGTGCTTGGTTTACTGATGAATCCCCCAAATACATTGGTGGGACCCAATGCTGGAAGGCCATGGCTTATAATTTTGTTACAAAGGAAGAGGGGAGCAGCCAGCTGACTAAATTAGTAGCCATCTTCCCAGCTATTCCGGAGGAGGCCAGAGAAATTTGTCACTTGTATAATAACTCTTGGTCAGAAAGACCAAAGCAAATGGTCTTTCTACTTGGATGCCTCAATGGCAATGAAACAAATGGTTAATTTAGAATTAAGAGGTTTGAGAAAAACAATACTGGGAAGATAACTGAATCCTGGTGCACACTACCATTATCACTGTTATGCTGATGCTCATGCATCTCTGCTCTCTCGACAGACTATTTTATCAGCAGACAGATTAACAGGCCAAAATTTCCACCATAACCACAAACTCAAATTTAAATAAATGGGTTACAACATGTCCAAGCCTTGCAATGAGAAGCATTATACTGTATGGTGGTATAATTGATAGTGATTACCAAAGAGAGTTCAAAATCATTTTACACAATACCACCCAAGACTTCGGATGAAAATCGCCCTGATGCTGGTAGTAACCTGTCCGTAATTAACCCTTGAGAAAATTTCTGCCCTAATAGAAACAGCATATAGAACTGGAGGATTTGGGTCTACTGGAGTGGGTAGCTTAAATCCTGGGGCCAAAATATGAAAGCAGAAAATGTAGGGGAAATTACAAGTTTAGAAACAATATCATGTTCGCCTCCATTTTTTGTCATTACAGGGAATAATCTATCTACTGATGATCAGCACCTGTATCTTTGTGTCTGAAGTTGAGAATAAATTTAACTGGGTAGCCACCACTGCAAAAGAAGTCACCTGCAGTCAGTGCTGGCTATGCATTGTATTGCCAGAGACCTCATGGAATAAGTTACCTTGAAAAATTGTCTCCACCAACATTTCCAAGTTGTTATGTCATTACCAATGAGGTCAGGAATACAGCACCTGTAATCCAACCTGTACTTCTTTTAACTAACCACCCCCAACCGAGACACTTTAGTGAGGAAGGAAGAGACTTTATTCAGCTGTGGAGCACCGGTAGACTTGTGACCAAAAGCTGAGCTCCCCAAAAAGCAGTACTTCCCCCCTTTATAAAGACATATAACTCTGAAGGGAAACAAATGAAACTGAGTCATTGTCCATTGGCTAGACATTTGACCTTACAGTCTTTGGCTTTCATTGATTTGCTAATTTACATTTAGCACCTGGGAAGGAGAAAAGAGGAAGAGTTACAGAAGTTGAAAAAAAGGCAGTAAATCACTTAGTGACAGAGACATTCCTAAGGTGGGGTCTAGTTTGTGCAAACATGGAGTACTAATTCAGGGAGGGTCCTTGGGCAGGAAAAACATTCTTTTCAACATTTTCAAGACTTATAGATAACATAGGCACCAGTTACAGAGAGGGGAGTTATTTTCTCAGCCTTTGGGCCCCACCTTGGCCAGGCCAGTGAATTTAGCATCTCACCTGAATCCTGACTTCAGCTTTTTGCTATTTTACTTCTTTTAGCAGCAAACATTAAGCAGGAAATAAATGGCCTCCCCCACAAACCAAACAGACTATTTTGCCCAAGTCTGACAAGACAAAATCCACTCTTGCAATGGGTCAAAGGCCTTTGTATCCTACCCAGTGTGCCTGGAATAGCATATACTGGGAATCTGCTGTACTGGTAGCTGAAATCTGTATTGCCCTTTTTGTGTCTGGAGGCCGTAAATGGCTCCTTTAATGTTATTCTGCCCCCAGAGAAACACAGTCTCTTTCCTCAATCTAGATGCTTACACACATTGTTGCTTGTGAATGAGCTGGACTCCTTGGTGGTGTTACCCTATCACAGTATTCTCCCCTTCTGCTGGTACAATTCTCCTTCAGCAACAAATTAAAATATTAAGCTTACATGTGGAAAAAGCTCTTCGTGCTAGTAGCACTGGACTTAGGTTGTTATCAGATCAATTTGCTCAGCTGTGTACCATTGTGTTGCAAAATCAAATAGTATTAGATATGCTTACCACAGCCCAAGGAGGGGTCTGCACCTTGCTGAATACTGAATATTATGTGTACATCCCTGAAAGTTCTCACAATATTACTCCCCTTGCCCAAATCATTCAAGGACAAGTAAAACAGAATCTAAATATCAGGATGCCATCATGAATTGGCTGTTCAGCTGGCATTGGTGTTGGCCATGGTGGGTGTGGTTTCTATTCATCGTGCTTTTAATTCTCCTCTGCTTGCCCTGTTTATGTAACCTTTACCAATTGTGTATTCTCCATATATCTGTAGGGGTATTTTCCTACAGTTGAGTATCAAATTGGGGCTGAATATGGAGGAAAAGTTAAATATTAAATTCGAACTCAATTGAACATAGACACAAACAATGGTTACCAAGTCCTGGAACAGGTTGTGTGAGCCCCTTAAGGCATTTATCCAGCTCTGTTTCAAAGAAATCTCTATGACAGTCTATTCTGATACGTTAGTTATTGAAAACTAACAGACAATTGTAAAAACAAATTGACCTGATTGTGTTCCTTGAGACCAGTTGCAAAGTGCTCTCATGAGTGGGCCTCATGCCAAACAACTGTTATCAATTTGCTTATTATATCATTTGCTTATTATATCTTCATTGTCATTTACATGGGATAAAGTTATTGTGTCTTTTTTTCTCCCATTGAGTGTCTCCTGCACAGAACACCTCTCTTACTGTCATAGCCAGGAATTCAGTTTTTAAGTTTTTTCTGGGGTCACCTTGTCAAGAGGAAATAAGTTCAGTTGCTAGGGGGCTTAGAATTTTATTCTGAGTTTATATTACATTTTAAACCCCCTAACAGAATGAAGTCTTAACAAACACAAATTTTAATTTCTGAACATTCTTCTAATAACATTTGTACAGGTAGTGAAAAAACTAAAAAAAAAAAAAACTTGTTTTTTTTTTTGCACTGATGATCTACGTCATTAAAATTTAACCTTTAAAGGGTGTTTTAGCCAGCTATCCAGGCTGCTAAATTTACTGCTTCTTCACATAGTGAAGAATGTCATTTTAAAATAACATAATTTCTATGGCATATATTTTTAAACCATGACTGCAATTTGAAAAATTAGAATATTCAAAAATCCCAAAGATTGTTATACTGACGCTGCACCAAAATTTATCATTCCAATGACTACAGGGAATTATTAATAGTTGTTAACTATCACAATGAAATTAAACTTTAATAAAATAACTGACTTCCAAACCTCAGCAAGAGGACAAAAATATTCAAAGATATTAGTTCCTTCTGACAAAAAATACTCACTTGCCATTAAAACCTCTCTGTAAGCATCTTACTAATGTCAGATAGAAATTAAATTTCACCTTAACAATATAAACAAACAAAAGAACTAGTTAAACTGATAAAAACTGTTAAACGTATGCTCAAATTTACTGAAAGAATAATGGATACATCACACAATAGTAAGATTCTACCAGTTTTAAGTAAATAAATAAGGAAAAAATCTTACCCCTCCTACCTACCAGGAGGTACGCATCCCTGCTCCCAGGTGAATGGAAATGGTGCCTTCTGGGCGGGTTGTGCTGCTGCCTCTGGCACCTCTTGTTGGCAGCATCACAGGTTCAAGGACAGGGTAGGAGTTGGGGAACGGGGGAGGGCAGGCTCAGGCGCGTCCTTCTCAAGGGGCTGGGCAGGTGCAGAGAAGGGCAGAGCAATGCTACCTCAGGAGAGGGAGCGTCCCTCCACCCCTGTCTCAGGAGGGCACTGCTGGAGCTGGGTGGGAAAGCAGAGGGATGAGGGAATGCAGTCTGGGCCAGGTGGCCCATTAGCTCTTGATGGTGAGGGAGGGGCGGTTGGAGACCAGAGAAGTCCGAGATCAGGAGCCTGGCCTTTCCCAAATCTCCCACTATGTCCTGGCCGGCTCAGGTAACAAGCTTATTCCTCCTTCTGCAGACACCAAGTGGACTGTCCTCCCTCCTGCCCGAGGCGGGAGTGGGGACAGCCTGCAAGCGAATAGCTCAAGAACACTGGCCTACGCCCTGTGCTCAGCGTGGTGTCCTGGCTGGTGCCCCTCGGGGCCCACAGGAAGCAGCGCAGCAGGTGTGCAGGGACCCAGCACCAGGCAGCCATGAGTGGATGGATGCCCCAGGGAGGTGGGGCCACTGGCAGTCAAGAACCCTTTGCCAAATTCAGTGGCATGATGTTGGATTTTTTTCCCCTATATTTTTGTGTAGGAGTTTTACAGCTTTTGGCCTTACATTGAGGTCTTTAATAATTTTGAGTTTTTAGAAATATGGTATAAACTACAATTATGACTTCTATATTTTACTTGTTGATTATAAGTCTTCCCACCATTGCTTGTTAAAAGGGCTGTTCACTCTCCATATTTTGGCCTTTGCACCCTTGTTGAAGATAATTTTGACCATATATACAAGACTTTTGTGGAGGGGGGTCTCTATTATTTACTATGTCTACATGTCTTTATTTAATACGTTTCTTTTTTGATTTACTCCTTTTTGTTTTTTGAGGCAGATTCTCTGTCATCCAGGCTGGGAACAGCTGAGACTACAGATGCATGTCACAATGCCTGGTTAATTAAAACTATTTTTTTTTTCTTTTTTAAATTTTCTATTGCATTTTAGGTTTTGGGGTACATGAGCAGAACCTGTAAGACGGTTGCGTAGGTGCACACATGGCAGTGTGCTTTGCTTCCTTTCTCCCCTTCACCCACATTTGGCATCTCTCCCCAGGCTATCCCTCCCCACCTCCCTCTCCCACTGGCCCTCCCCCTTTCCCCACAATAGACTCCAGTGTTTAGTATTCCCCTCCCTGTGTCCATGTGTTCTCATTTTTCATCACCCGCCTGTGAGTGAGAATATGCGGTGTTTCATTTTCTGTTCTTGTGTCAGTTTGCTGAGGATGATGTTCTCCAGATTCATCCATGTCCCTACAAACGACACAAACTCATCATTTCTGATTGCTGCATAATATTCCATGGTGTATATGTGCCACATTTTTCCAATCCAGTCTATTATCAATGGGCATTTGGGTTGATTCCAGGTCTTTGCTATTGTAAACAGTGCTGCAACGAACATTCCTGTACATGTGTCCTTATAGTAGAACGATTTATAGTCCTTTGGATATATACGCAGTAATGGGATTGCTGGGTCAAATGGAATTTCTATTTCTAAGGCCTTGAGGAATCGCCACACCGTCTTCCACAATGATTGAACTAATTTACACTCCCACCAACAGTGTAAAAGTGTTCCTTTTTCTCCACATCCTCTCCAGCATCTGTTGTCTCCAGATTTTTTAATGATCGCCATTCTAACTGGCGTGAGATGGTATCTCAATGTGGTTTTGATTTGCATCTCTCTGATGACCAGTGACGATGAGCATTTTTTCATATGATCGTTGGCCTCATATATGTCTTCTTTCATAAAGTGTCTGTTCATATCCTTTGCCCACTTTTGAATGGGCTTGTTTGTTTTTTTCCTGTAAATCCATTTGAGTTCTTTGTAAATTCTGGATATCAGCCCTTTGTCAGATGGGTAAACTGCAAAAATTTTTTCCCATTCTGTTGGTTGCCGATCCACTCTAGTGACTGTTTCTTTTGCCGTGCAGGAGCTGTGGAGTTTCATTAGGTCCCATTTGTCTATTTTGGCTTTTGTTGCCAATGCTTTTGGTGTTTTGTTCATGAAGTCCTTGCCTACTCCTATGTCCTGGAGAGTTTTGCCTAGATTTCCTTCTAGGGTTTTTATGGTGCCAGGTCTTATGTTTAAGTCTTTAATCCATCTGGAGTTAATTTTAGTGTAAGGTGTCAGGAAGGGGTCCAGTTTCTGCTTTCTGCACATGGCTAGCCAGTTTTCCCAACACCATTTGTTAAACAGGGAATCCTTTCCCCATTGCTTGTTTTTGTCAGGTTTATCAAAGATTGTGTAGTTGTAGATATGTTGTGTTTCCTCCGCTGCCTCTGTTCTGTTCCATTGGTCTATATCTCTGTTTTGGTACCAGTACCATGCTGTTTTGATTACTGTAGCCTTGTAGTATAGTTTGAAATCCGGTAGTGTGATGCCCCCCGCTGTGTTCTTTTTGCTTAGAATTGACTTGGCTATGCGGGCTCTCTTTTGGTTCCATATGAAGTTCATGGTGGTTTTTTCCAGTTCTGTGAAGAAAGTCAATGGTAGCTTGATGGGGATAGCGTTGATTCTGTAAATTACTTTGGGCAGTATAGCCATTTTCATGATATTAATTCTTCCTAACCATGAACATGGAATGTTTCTCCATCTGTTTGTGTTCTCTCTGATTTAGTTGAGCAGTGGTTTGTAGTTCTCCTTGAAGAGGTCCCTTACGTTCCTTGTGAGTTGTCTTCCAAGGTATTTTATTCTTTTCGTAGCAATTGTGAATGGCAGATCGTTCTTGATTTGGCTTTCTTTAAGTCTCTTATTGGTGTAGACGAATGCTTGTGATTTTTGCACGTTGATTTTATATCCTGAGACTTTGCTGATTGCTTATCAGTTTCAGGAGTTTTTGGGCTGAGGCGATGGGGTCTTCTAGGTATACTATCATGTCGTCTGCAAATAGAGACAATTTGGCTTTCACCTTTCTTATTTGATTACACTTTATTTCTTTTTCTTGCCTGATTGCTCTGGCTAGAACTTCCATTACTATATTGAATAGGAGTGGTGAGAGAGGGCATCCTTGTCTAGTGCCGAATTTCAAAGGGAATGCTTCCAGTTTTTGCCCATTCAGTATGATATTGGCTGTTGGTTTGTCATAAATAGCTTTTATTACTTTGAGATACGTTCCATCGATACCGAGTTTATTGAGGGTTTTTAGCATAAAGGGCTGTTGAATGTTGTCCAATTCCTTCTCTGTGTCAATTGAGATAATCATGTGGTTTTTGTTTTTGGTTCTGTTTATGTGGTAAATTACGTTTATAGACGCGTATGTTGAACCATACTTGCATCCTTGGGATGAATCCTACTTGATCATGATGAATAAGTTTTTTGATTTGCTGTTGCAATCGGCTTGCCAATATTTTATTGAAGATTTTTGCATCTATGTTCATCATGGATATTGGCCTGAAGTTTTCTTTTCTTGTTGGGTCTCTGCTGGGTTTCGGTATCAGGATGATGTTGGTCTCATAAAATGATTTGGGAAGGATTCCCTCTTTTTGGATTATTCGGAATAGTTTCAGAAGAAATGGTCACAGCTCCTCTTTGTGTGTCTGGTAGAATTCTGCTGTGAACCCCTCTGGACCTGGGCTTTTTTTGAGTGGTAGGCTCTTAATTGCTGCCTCGACTTCTTCCCTTGTTGTTGGTCTATTCATAGTTTCAGCTTCCTCCTGATTTAGGCTTGGGAGGACACAGGAGTCCAGGAATTTATCCATTTCTTCCAGGTTTCCTAGTTTATGTACATAGAGTTGTTTGTAATATTCTCTGATGATGGTTTGAATTTCTGTGGAATCCGTGGTGATTTCCCCTTTATCATTTTTTATTGCATCTATTTGGTTGTTCTCTCTTTTATTTTTAATCAATCTGGCTAGTGGTCTGTCTATTTTGTTGATCTTTTCAAAACACCAGCTCTTGGATTTATTGATTTTTGAAGGGTTTTTTTGTGTCTCAATCTCCTTCAGTTCAGCTCTGATCTTAGTTATTGCTTATCTTCTGCAGGGCTTTGAGTTTTTTTGATCTTGATCTTCTAGCTCTTTCAATTTTGACGATAGGGTGTCAATTTTGGATCTCTCCATTCTCCTCATATAGGAACTTATTGCTATATACTTTCCTCTAGAGCCTGCTTTAAATGTGTTCCAGAGATTCTGGCATGTTGTGTCTTTGTTCTCATTGGTTTTGAAGACCTTCTTTATTTCTGCCTTCATTTCATTGTTTACCCAGTCAACATTCAAGAGCCAGTTGTTCAGTTTCCATGGAGTTGTGCGGTTCTGGGTTGGTTTCTGAATTCTGAGTTCTAACTTGATTGCACTATGATCTGAGAGGCTGTTTTTTATGATTTCAGTTGTTTTGCATTTGCTGAGCAGTGCTTTACTTCCAATTATGTGGTCAATTTTAGAGTAGGTGTGATGTGGTGCTGAGAAGAATGTGTATTCTGTGGATTTGGGGTGGAGAGTTCTGTAAATGTCTATCAGGTTTGCTTGCTCCAGGTCTGAGTTCAAGCCCTGGATGTCCTTGTTGATTTTCTGTCTGGTTGATCTGTCTAATATTGACAGTGGAATGTTAAAGTCTCCCACTATTATTGTGTGGGAGTCTAAGTCTCTTTGTAAGTCATTAAGAACTTGCCTTATGTATCTGGGTGCTCCTGCATTGGGCCCATATATGTTTATGATTGTTAGCTCTTCTGATTGTATCGATCCTTGTAGCATTATGTAATGGCCTTCTTTGTCTCTTTTGATCTTTGTTGCTTTAAAGTCTATTTTATCAGAGATGACATTTGCAACTCCTGCTTTTTTTTGCTCTCCATTTACTTGGTAAATCTTCCTCCATCCCTTTATTTTGAGCCTTTGTGTATCCTTTCATGTAAGATGGGTTTCCTGGATACAGCACGCTGATGGGTATTGGGTTTTTATCCAATTTGCCAGTCTGTGTCTTTTGATTGGTGCATTTAGTCCATTTACATTTAGGGTTAATATTGTTATGTGTAAATTTGATACTTCCAGTTTGATGCTAAGTGATTGTTTTGCCCTTTAGTTGTTGTAGATTCTTCATTACATTGATGTTCTTTAGCATTTAGTGTGATTTTGGAATGGCTGGTGCTGGTTGTTCCTTTCTATGTGTAGTGCCTCTTTCAGGAGCTCTTGTAAAGCAGGCCTGGTGGTGACAAAATCTCTGAGTACTTGCTTGTTCGCAAAGGATTTTATTTTTCCTTCACTTCTGAAGCTCAGTTTGGCTGGATATGAAATTCTGGGTTGAAAGTTCTTTTCTTTAAGAATGTTGAATATTGGCCCCCACTCTCTTCTGGCTTGTAGAGTTTCTGCCGAGAGATCTGCTGTGAGTCTGATAGGCTTCCCTTTGTGGGTGACCCAGCCTTTCTCTCTGGCTGCCCTTAGTATTTTCTCCTTTATTTCAACCTTGTTGAATCTGACGATTATGTGCCTTGGGGTTGCTCTTCTTGCGGAATATCTTTGTGGTGTTCTCTGTATTTCCTGCATTTGAGTGTTGGCCTGTCTTTCTAGGTGGGGGAAATTTTTCTTCTTGATGTCCTGAAGAGTATTTTCCAGCTTGGATTCATTCTCTTCGTCCCCTTCTGGTACACCTATCAAACGTAGGTTAGGTCTTTTCACATAGTCCCACATTTCTTGGAGACTTTGTTCATTCCTTTTTGCACTTTTTTCTCTGATCTTGGTTTCTCATTTTATTTCATTGAGTTGATCTTCAACTTTAGATATTCTTTCTTCTGCTTGGTCAATTCGGCATTGACACTTGTGCATGCTTCGCGAAGTTCTCGTATTGTGTTTTTCAGCTCCTTTAATTCATTCATATTCCTCTCTAAGGTATCCATTCTTGTTATCATTTCCTCAAATCTTTTTTCATATCTTTTTTCAAGGTTCTTAGTTTCTTTGCATTGATTTAATACATGTTCTTTTAGCTCACGAAAGTTTCTCATTATCCACCTTCTGAAGTCTAATTCCGTCATTTCATCACAGTCATTCTCCATCCAGTTTTGTTCCCTTGCTGGTGAGGAGTTTTGGTTCTTTCTAGGAGGCGAGGTGTTATGGTTTCAGGTGTTTTCCTTTTTTTTGCGCTGTTTTTTTCCCATCTTTGTGGATTTATCCACTTGTCGTCTGTGTAGTTGCTGACTTTTCGATTTGGTCTCTGAGTGGACACCCAGATTGTTGGTGATGAAGTATTTCTGTTACTTGGTTTTTTTTCTACCAGTCTAGCCCCTTCGCTGTATGACTGCTGAGGTCCACTCCACGCCCTGCTTGTCTGGGGTGCACCTCTAGCAGCTGCTGAAAAGCAAGGGATGCTACCAGTTTCTTTTTCTGCTATCTTTGTCCCTGAACAATGCCTGCCAAATGTCTGTCTTTTGAATATAGAGGGGTCGGGGAGCTGCTTGAGGAGACAGTCTGTACTTTGTAGGAGCTGAAGTGTTGAACTGTGAGCTCTTTTGTTCATTCACGGCTGTTAGGCTGAAAAAAACCCTTTATTTCTCAGATGCTCTGTCTGGGGGGGAGGTTGAGGCTTTCCTTGTGAGTGTCCGCCTTGCTGTCCTGCCCAGGTAGGAGGCAGTCAACTCACTATTTGGCTGCCGAGGCTCCGCCCTGCTGGTGTGAGGTTTGCCCTGTTGCTGCAGGCTCTGCCCTTCTGCTGCAGTCTCCGCCCTGTTGCCACGGGCTACACCCTGAAGCGGAGTCTCTCTGTTGTACCGGGTTGCTTCGGCAATTGCAGGCTACGTCAGCAATGGGCGTGTACCTCAGTGGGGGCTGATTGCCTTGTTAATGGCGGACGCCCCTCCCCTGCGGAGCTGCACTTTAAGAAAACCTCGTCACTGGAAGCGTTTGGAATCACCGTTTTGTTTGTAGCACTGCGCTAGCCCAAAAGCTTTGTCCCTGGGATTTCCTGGGCTGGCTCACTGCCCAAATCCCATTTAGTCTCAAGTTCAGCCCTCTCACGTCTCAGTTTTCCAGTTCAACAGGGCACCCGTAACAGTGCGCTTTTGTATGGAGTGCTGTGGAGCGCCTCTGCACTTCGGTGCAGTCCGGAGCCGCACCAGCTGCCAGCTACACCAGCCGCGACCTCTGCCTGGCATCCTGCGTCTTTTTTGTACCTGGGAATTTCCCCGTTCTGTGGGCAACTAAGATCCATCTGGAAATGCATCCCCGACTCACCCTCTTTGCGGATCCAGCAAGAGCTTCAATCTATTTTTTTTCTTTTGTAGAGATGAGGATTCCTCACTATAATGTCCAGGCTGGTTTGAACTCCTGAGTTCAAGGAATTTTCCTACCTCAGCCTTTCAAAGCAGTGAGGGTACAGATGTGAGCCATAGAACCTAACCTCAAAATACCACATTTAAAAATAGTTATACATTACTGCAATTAGTTTTCAATTTAAAAATTGTAAGGGCTCCACATTTGACATTCTTTTGCATGTTTAATTGGGTATTTTTAGTCTTGAGATTCCATAGGTTTTAGAATTTTTTATTTCTGAAAATAAATATTATGATTTACATAGCTATTGCATTGAATCTGTTTTTTATTTCATTAGTATAGACAAGAATATTGTCTTCTAATCTATGAATATGAGATATCTGTTCAATTTTCTAATCTACAAATATAGAATATTCTTTGAATTGTGACAATTTATTTCAGCAACATCTTGTAATTTCTATTGTACAAGTCTTACATCTCTTTGCTTGTTGATTCCAAAGTATACTCTTTTTAATGCTGTTTTAAATGGAATATTTAAAACTTGGATTGTGCATTGTACTGAAGAGAAAAACACTTAAGTTTTGCATTCTCAATTTTTCTAAATGCAACTATTAGTTCTAAAATGTATTGTGTTCAGCATTTAGGATTTTATATGTATATGTATATATATAATATCATAACAGATAATTTTACTTCTTTCTTTATAATCTGGATTTTTCTTTCTTTCCTTCTTTCTTTCTTTCTCTTTCTTTCTTTCTTTCTTTCTTTCTTTCTTTCTTTCCTTCTTTCTTTCTTCTTTCTGTTGTTGCCTAATTTCTTTTGCTAGGACTTTCACTGCTATTTTTGAATAGATGGGGGAACAGTGAATATCTTGCCTTATTATTAACCTTAGAGGATAAACTTTTAGCACTTCAGTATAATGTTAGGAATGAGTTGTTTCTTGTTTGTTTGTTTGTTTGTTTGTTTCAAGACAGGATCTTGCTCTGTAGCCCAGGCTGGAGTCCAGTGGCATGATCTGGGCTCACTCCAACATCTGCCTCCCAGGTTCAAGCTATTCTCATGCCTCAGCCTCCCTAGTGGCTGGGATTACAGGCATATGCCACAATGAGCAGCTAATTTCATTATTATTGTTATTATTATTATTTTGAGATGGAGTTTTGCTCTTGTTACCCAGGCTGGAGTGCAATGGCACGATCTTGGCTCACCGCAACCTCTACCTCCTGGGTTCAAGCAGTTCTCCTGCCTCAGCCTCCCAAGTAGCTGAGACTATGGGTGTGTACCACCATGCCCCGCTAATTTTTGTATTTTTAGTAGAGATGGGTTTTCACCATGTTGACCAGGATGGTCTCAATCTCTTGACCTTGTGATCCACCTGCCTCAGCCTCCCAGCCAAAGTGCTGGGATTTAATTTCATTATTTTTAGTAGAGACGGGACTTCACCATGTTGGTCAGGCTGGTCTGGAACTCCTGGTCTCAAATCATCTACTCACCTCTTATTTTCCCAAAGTTCTGGGGCTAGAGGCATGAGCTTTTGCACCTGATTGGTGATGAATTTTTTATATGTCTTTGATTATGTTAAAGTACTTTCCTTTTGTTTCTAGTTTGCTGAGTGTTTTTTTTTCTTACAAAAAATGGCTAATTTTGTCAATGGACATTCCTGCATTATTTGAGATGATTGTATGGCTTGTATCTTTTAGTCTGTTTATCTAATATATTAAATTGATTGATTTACATGTGTCGAACAACACTTAATTAAAGAGATAACTCCCTCTTGGTCATGGTGTATAATCCTTGCAATATGTTATTGAATTATGTGTCCTAATGTTTCAAGGAGAAATTTTCCATCAAAAGTCTTCAGAAAAATTGGTCTCTAGTTTTATTTTCTTTTTGTGAGTTTTAGTGTTATGTTAATGCTGGGCTTATAAAATAAGTTGAAAATGGTTTTTTCTTTTTTATTTTTCTGAAGTAGTTTTAGAATAATTGGTGTTAACTAACATTTTGAAAAAATATATATTTAGTGAAGTGACTTGGGCCTGGGATTTTTGAGGGGAAGTTGTTAGGTTTATTTTTAATATATTCTATATTTTTAGACATTTGTCTATTTCTTTTAACTTATCACATTTTTTTATACATACTTGGACTTAAACTTTTATAATCTTTTCTTTCCCTATTTTCGTGGTATCAGTAGTAATAGGTCCTTTTTTATTTCTGAATTTAATTATTTGAGATATCTTATTTTCTTTTTTAAATCTAACTTAATTTTCTTAATCTTTTTAATAAAACAATTTTATTTGCTTTTTCTATGGCGTTTGCTATTTATTTATAACTGCTGAATTCCTTATTCTTTTCTTATGTTTGATAACATTTAGTAGTTAATTGAGATAGATTTTTAATGTACACATTTACTACTGCAATTGAATACAGGCTCCAGATGCATTCAATATGCTTTTTTCTCCAGTTATGTTGAAATTTTTACTGTGATTTTTTTCTTTAACCCATAAATGTTGTGTAGAAGCATGTTACTTGATTTTTATGTATTTGTTAATTTTTAAACTTTTCTACTGCTATTAATTTCTAGTTGCAAATAATACTTTGTATGATTTTAATTTTCTTGAGTTTATTTCTTTGTGGTCTGATATGTGATATTGTGTAAACAATGCTCCATGTGCGTTTGAGAAACGTGGATATTTTTTTGAATAGATTGTTTCTTTTTTTCTTTTTTCTTTCTTTCTTAATTTTAGATAAAGATTTGCTCTATCGCCAGGCTGGAGTGCAACCCCTGCCTTGCGGATCCAAGAGATTTTTCTGCCTCAGCCTTCCAAGTAGCTGGGACTACAGGCACCTGCCCAGATGCCCAGCTAATTTTTGTATTTTTAGTAGAAATGGGGTTTCGCCATGTTGACCAGGATGGTCTCAATCTCTTGACCTTGTGATCCACCCGCCTCGGCCTCCCAAAGTGCTGGGATTACAGGCATGAGCCACCACAGTGGGCAACTGTTTCTGTAAGTCCATTGGATTTGGTTGATACAATCCTTGCTCAATCCTCTGTCTTCATGATGGTCTGTCAGGTTGTCCTCTCCATTATTAAAGATGAGTATTTCAGTCTCCTATCATTTTCGTGGTGGTGTACATTTCTCCCTTTATTTTTACATATATATATATATGATAGAGAAGAAATCTTTTTATCTTGCCCAGGTTAATCTCAAACCCTGAGCTCAAGCCATCCTCCTGCCTCCTCTACACACCCCACCTAGCCCAGTGACTGTTGTACCCTTCCCTGTGTCCAAGTGTTCTCATTTTTCATCACCCACCTATGAGTGAAAACATGCAGTGTTTGGTTTCATGTTCTTTTGGCAGTTTGCTGAGAATGATGGCTTCTAGATTCATCCATGTCTCTAGAAAGGACATGAACGTGTCATTTTTTATGGCTGCATAGTATTCCATGGTGTTCATGTGCCACATTTTCTTTGTCCAGTCTATCACTGATGGGCATTCAGGTTGGTTCCAGGTCTTTGCTATTGTAAACAGCTCCACAAGGAACATATGTGTGCATGTGTCTTTATAATAAAACAATTTATAAGCCTTTGGGTATATACCCAGTAATGGGATTGCAGGGTCAAATGGAATTTCTATTTCTAGATCATCGATGAATTGCCACATTGTCTTCCATAATAATTGAACTAATTTACACCCTCACCAACAGTGTAAAAGTGCTCCTTTTTCTCCACATTCTCTCCAGCATCTGTTGTCTCCACATTTTTTAATGATGGCCATTCTAACTGGTGTGAGATGGTATCTCAATGTGGTTTTGATTTGCATTTCTCTAATGACTAGTGATGGTGAGCATTTTTTTCATGTTCATTGGCCTCATATATGTCTTCTTTTGAAAAATGTCTGTTCGTTTCCTTCACCCACTTTTAAATGGGTTTGTTTGTTTTTTCTTGTAAATCTGTTTTCGTTCTTTGTAGATTCTGGATATTAGCCCTTTGTCAGATGGGTAGATTGCAAAATTTTTCCCCATTCTGTTGGTTGCGAGTTCACTCTAATGGCTATTTCTTTGCTGTGCAGAAGCTGTGGAGTTTGATTAGGTCCCATTTGTCTATTTTGGATTTCATTGCCAATGCTTTTGGTGTTTCAGTCATGAAGTCCTTGTCTATGCCTATGTCCTGAATGGTTTTGCCTAGGTTTTCTTCTAGAGATTTTATGGTGTTAGGTCTTATGTTTGTCTTTATTCTAGCTGGAGTTGACTTTTGTATAAAGTGTAAGGAAGGGGTCCAATCTCAGCTTCCTGCATATGGCTAGCCAGTTTCCCCAACACCATTTATTAAACAGGAGATATATTCCCCATTGCTAGTTTTAGTCAGGTTTGTCAAAGATCAGATGGTCATAGATGTGTGGCATTGCTTCTGAGGACTCTGTTTTGTTCCATTGGTCTATATCTCTGTTGTGGTACCAGTACCATGCTGTTTTGATTACTGTAGACTTGTAGTATAGTTTGAAGTCAGGTAGCATGATGCCTCTGGCTTTGTTCTTTGTGCTTAGGATTGTCTTGCCTACAAAAGGTCTCTTTTGGTTCCATATGAAGTTTAAAGTGGTTTTTCCCCATTCTGTGAAGAAGGTCAATGGTAGCTTGATGGGGATGGCTTTGAATATATAAATTACTTTATGCAGTATGGCCATTTTCACAATATTGATTCTTCCTAACCATAAGCATGGAATGTTTTTCTATCTCTTTGTGTCTTCTCTTATTTCCTTGATCAGTGGTATGTAGTTCTCCTTGAAGAGTTCTTTTACATCCTTTGTTAGTTGTATTCCTAGGTATTTTGTTCTCTTTGTAGGAATTGTGAATGGCAGTTCATTCTTGATTTGGCTCTTTTTAAGCCTGTTATTTGTATATAGGAATGGTTGTGATTTCTGCACACTGATTTTGTATCCTGAAACTTTGCCAAAGTTGCTTATCAGCTTATGGAGGTTTTGGGCTGAGACGATTGGGTCTTCTAAATATATGATAATGTCATCTGCAAATAGAGACAATTTGACCGTTTTTTTCCTAATTGAATGCTCTTTATTTCTTTTTCTTGCCTAATTGCTGTGGCTAGAACTTCCAATACTATGTTGACTAGAAATGGTAAGAGAGGGCATCAATGTCTAGAGCCAATTTTTAAAGGAAATACTTCTAGTTTTTGCCCATTCAGTATGATTTTGGCTGTGGGTTGTCATAAATAGCTTATATTATTTCGAGGTCCATTCCATCAAAACCTAGTTTATTGAGAGTTTTTAGCATTAAAGGCTGAGAAATTTTGTTGAAGGCCTTCTCTGCATCTATTGAGATAATCATGTGGTTTTTGTCTTTGGTTCTGTTTATGTGGTGGATTATAGATTTGTGTATGTTGAACCAGCCTTGCGTTTCTGGGATGAAGCCTACTTGATCATGGTGGATACGATTTTTGATGTGCTCTTGGATTTGGTTTGCCAGTATCTGGCTGAAGATTTTTATATCAATTTTCTTCATGGATATTGGCCTGTAGTTGTCTTTTTCAGTTGTGTCTCTACCAGGTTTTGGTATCAGGATGATGTTGGTCTCACAGAAAGAGTTAGGGAGAATTCTCTCTTTTTATATTGTTTGGAATACTTTCGAAAGGAATGGTACCAGCTCCTCTTTGTACAACTGGTAGATTTCAGCTGTGAACTTGTCTGGAGCTGGACTTTTATTAGTTGGTAGGCTATTAATTGCTGCCTCAATTTCAAACCTTGTTATTAGTTTATTCAGGGTTTCAACTTCCTTCTTGCTTAGTCTTGGGAGGGTGTAAGTGTCCAGGAATTTATCCATTTCTTCCAGATTTACTGATTTATGTGCATAGAGCTGTTTGTAGTAATCTCTGATGGTAGTTTGTATTTCTGCGGAATTGATGGTGATCTCCCCTTTATCATTTTTTATTGCATCTGTTAGATTCATCTCTCTTTTCTTTTTTATTAGTCTAGCTAGCAGTCTTTCTATTTTGTTGATCTTTTCAAAACAATCCTGCTCCTGGATTTACTTATTTTTTGAAGTGTTTGTGTGTGTGTGTGTGTGTGTGTGTGTGTGTGTCTATCTCCTTCAGTTCTGCTCTGATCTTAGTTTTTTCTTGTCTTCTGCTTGCTTTTCAGTTTTTTTGATCTTGCTCCTCTAGCTCTTTAAATTTTGGTGATAGGGTGTCAATTTTAGATCTTTTCTTGTTTCTCATGTTGGCATTTATTGCTATAAATTTCTCTCTAGACACTGTTTTAAATGTGTTCCAGAGATTCTGGTCCTTTGTGTCTCCATTCTCGTTGGTTTTGAGGAACATTTTTATTTCTCCCTTCATTTTATTGTTTCTCTATTCATCATTCAGGAGCAAGTTGTTCAGCTTCCATGTGACTGTACAGTTTTGAGTGCTTTTCTTGATCCTGAGTACTAATTTGATGGCACTGTGGTCTGAGAGACTGTTTGTTATGATTTCCATTTTTATGCATTTGCTGAGGAGTTATTTACTCCCAATTATGTGATCAATTTTAGAGTAGGTGTGATGTGGTGCTGAGAGGAATGTGTATTCTGTGGATTTTGGGGGAGTGTTCTGTAAATGTCTATTTGGTCCACTTGGTCCAGGTCTGCATTCAAGTCCAGGATATCCTTGTTGACTTTTTGTCTTGTTGATCTGCCCAGTGTTGTCAGTAGAGTGTTAAAGTCTCCCACTATTATTGTGTGGAGGTCTAAGTCTCTTTGTAGGTCGTTAAGAACTTGCTTTATGTATCTGGGTGTTCCTGCATTGGGTACATATATATTTAGGATAGTTACCCCTTCTTGTTGCATTGATCCTTTTATCATTATGTAATGCCTTTCTTCATCTCTTTTGATCTTTGTTGGTTTAATGTCTGTTTTTTTTTCTGATTTCAAGGCAAGATGTATTGCTTTACGAACAAACATTACACTTGGTCTTAATAGAAAAATGACATCAGATACACCCAGAATACATTTCGCATTGGGATAGCTGCCAGTTCAGCATAAAACATACACTATTAGGAGCAGGGAGGCAATGAAAACAAACTATATTTTACTTTTTGGTTCATCAGGAACACTTTTGCCAGTAAGCCCTTTAGCATGATCTTTAAATTTTATTTATTTTTTTAATCCACCATCTGCACACTGGCCCTTTAATACTCTTGAGGTGTAAAATTTTAATACTTGTCCTAGGCTTTGACACTTGTGTTTGATCTAAATGACATTTCATACATAAATGTCTTTTGACGAGTGCACTTACTGTTATGTACATAATTTAAAATGTAATAGTTTGCATATAAAATCTGGTTTGATACATGATATAAAAGTTGTATATTTAAATTTAAGTGTATGTTTTTGTGGACTATTTCTACTAAAGAATGTATTAAATTAAAATAATTTAAAAACTTAACATGAAGCAGTGATCTGTTAACTGGACAGGTCAATTATCTGAGCTGCGTAAATCACTATCTGGCACTACAGTTGAATAACCTTGACAGTGAGCTCAGGAGCAGCCCATTTAAGAAGCATCTTGTAAATAACAAAGTGACACCTTGGAGATTACAGTTGGAACTATGCAAGTCATTCATAGAGTAGCTGTGGGCTCTCTTCTAAAGGTGGACCCATTACATGAAGATGTACCTTTCATGTCGTTGCTGATGTCCGAGTCTCTTGTGATCTAGAAATGCCAGGAGAGTTTTTTCAAATGCATTGGGTATGAATTGCACCTTGAACTTGCCCTTTTCTTTTTTGGTTAAACCTTTTCACATAGCTGCTGCTGCTCCTCAGCAGTCCATCCCCTGGATGGAGGCGCCCTCTCAGGACCTGGAGCAGAGCTGCAGGGAGCTGCCATCTCTTATGGTAGATGTGGCCCATCACAATATACCTGCTTCCGAATTCGCTCTCTCAGAACACCTCACGCTCGTCCAGGTCGGCCCAGCAGGTGCGCGAGCAGGGCTTGGTGTCGGGATTCATGTACCTCCATGGCGGGATGAGGCTGAGGCTGAGGCTGAGGCCGAGGCACGGTGGCGGCGGCGCGGGCACCTTAATGTCTGTTTTATCAGACACTCGGATTGCTACCTCTGCTATTCTTTTTTTTTTTTTCCTTTCCATTTGCTTGGTAAATCTTTTTCCTTCCCTATATTTTGAGTCTATGTTAGTCTTTGCACTTGAGATGGGTCTCCTGAACACAGCACACTGATGGGTCTTAATTTTTTATCCAGTTTCCCAGTTCGTGTCTTTTGATTGGGAGCATTTAGTCTATTTACCTTCAACATTAATATTGTTATGTTTGAGTTTGATTCTGCCATTTTGTTAGTGGTTGGTTGTTTTCCTTGTTAGTTAATGTGGATTCTTCATTGCATCATTGATCTTTAACATTTGGTACATTTTTGCAGTGGCTAGTACTGATTGTTCCTTTCTATGTTTAGTACTTCCTTTAGGAGCTCTTGTAAGGCAGGTCTTGTAGCAATGAAATCTCTCAGCAATTGCTTGTCCATAAAAGATTTTATTTCTCCGTCACTTATGAAGCTTAGTTTGCCTGGATATAAAATTCTGGGTTGAAAGTTCTTTTCTTTAAAAATGTTAAATATTGGCGCCCATTTCCTTCCAGCTTGTAGGTTTTCTGCTGAGAGATCTGCTGTGAGTCAGATGGTCTTTCCTTTGTGGGTGACTCGACCTTTCTCTCTGTCTGCCCTTAGAATTTTTTCCTCATTTTAACCCTGGTGAATCTGACAATTATGTGTCTTGGGGTTGCTCTTCTTGAAGAGTGTCTTTGTGGTGTTCTCTGTTTTCTGGATTTGAATATTGGACTGTCTTGTTAGGTTCAGAAAGTTCTCTTGGATAATATCCTGAAGAGTGTTTTCCAGCTTGGATTAATTCTCCTCATCACATTCCGGTATGCCGATCAAGCATAGATTAAGTCTTTTCACATAATACCATATTTCTTGGAGGCGTTGTTCATTTCTTTTCACTCTTTTTTCTCTAATCTTGCCTTCTTGTTTTATTTCATCAATTTGATGTTCAATCTCTGATATCATTTCTTCTGCTTGATCAATTTGGTTATTGAAACTTGTGTATGCTTCCCTAATTTCTCATTTTGTGTTTTTCAGCTCCATCATTTATGTTATTCTCTAAGCTGGTTATTCTAGTTAGCATTTCATCTAACCTTTTTTCAAGGTTCTTAGTTTCTTTGCATTGGGTTAGAACATGGTCTTTTAACTTGGAGAAGTTTGTTATTACCCACCTTCTGAAGTCTGCTTCTGTCAATTTGTCACTCAGTCTCTGTCCTGTTTTGTTCCCTTGGTGGTGAGGAGTTGTGATCCCTGGTAGGAGAAGAGGTGTTCTCATCTTCGATGGTTTCATCTTTTTTGTGCTAGTTTATTCCCATCTTCATGGATTTATCTCCCTTTGATCTTTGAAGTTGGTGATTTCGGGAGGAATCTCTGAGTGGACGTCCTTTCTGTTGAGATTGGAGCTATATCATTATTGGCCTGTAGAGGTGCTCCTAGGCTGCGTCAGATTCAGTCAGGCTTCTTGGTGGGTGGTCCTCCTTGGAGTTTGTTTATGCAGGTGAGATTAGCCCCACCTTCCCAATGGCATCTTTCCTTCCTTGAACTTGATCTTTCTGGTTGGGGTTAAACTGGTGTATTTGCTGTGAAGCTCTCTAGTGTGTGGGCTTCAGTTTGAGTTTTGTTGGGGGTGGGTCTTGCCAGGCTGTATGGCTTGTTTCACTGCTTTCAACTCTGCCTCTTTCTGTGGAACAAGTAGTTCTATCCTGCTGGCATTAGTCCAAACTTCCCCCCAGGTCCCTGCCAACAAGTTGTGGCACCAAGCAAGAGCCATAGCTCAGATTTGTATCAACAATCCATAGCAAACCTCAGTTTGGTGGGGCTCTCGTGGACTGTGGGTCTCAGGAGGGATAAGAGAAACAGGGGATCCAAACTGGAGCACCAAATGGGTGAAATTCCCAACCCTTTGAGACAGCTGCACATTCCAGGTGGGGACGTGCTTCACCCTATCTTGGTTTGCCCTCCTTGGGCTGCTCTTGCCCTGCTTTGGCTTGCCATCCCTGGGCTATTCAGTGTCCTACCAGTCCCACTGAAATGAACCCAGCACCTTGCTTGGAATTGTGAAGTCCTCTAGTCCTCTGTGTTTCATTCACTGGGAGCTTCACTGTGGTGTTGCCTCTTCATGGCCATCTTGGTGCACCCCCCCACCCCAACTGGTAGTTTTTTTTCTTTTTGTACTTTACCATCCCACACTCCGAATTGCAAAATATTTTTAAAGATATCTGTAGATAATACTAGCGAGACTAAATTGTATGTGTTTAATCTTTTTTCTTAAATTTTTTCTATGAGATATGTAACAGTTTTATAATGTGTCTCACTTTTGTTTTCTTGAAATTTATACTGGTTGAAGTCCATTGAATTTCTCAGGTTTGCTTGTTTATTTCTTTCTTCATATTTGAGCAGTTATTACCCATTTTGTTTGTTTATTTATTTATTTGAGATGGATTCCCACTGTTGTCCAGGCTCAAGTGCAGTGGTGCAATCTCAGGTCACTGCAACCTCTGCTTCTTGAGCTCAACTGATTCTCTTGCCTCAGCTTCCCAAGGAGCTGGGACCAAAGATGTGCACAACCATGCCTGGTTAACTTTTATAATTTTTTTTTTAGTAGAGACAGGGTTTCACTATGTTTCTGGGCTGATCTTGAACTCTTGACCTCAAGTGATCCACCTGCCTTGGCCTCCCAAGGTGCTGGGATTATAGTTGTCAGCTACCACTCCTGTCCTACCTTGTTGTTTCTTTAACATACTTGAGACTTGTTATTTATTTTTTTCTTGCCTATTTCTCCCTTTTGAAACAGCAACGTCTGTCCTTTGCCTTTCCTACCGTTGTATTTCAAGAACACATAACATGGGCTGGGTGCTGCGGCTCGCGCCTGTAATCCAAGTCCTTTAAGAGAACAAGGTGGGTAGATCATGAGGTCAGGAGTTCGAAATCAGCCTGGCCAACATAGTAAAATCCTGTCTTACTGAATATACAAAAATTAGCTGGGTGTGGTGGTGCATGCCTGTAATCCCAGCTACTCAGGAGGCTGACATGGAAGAATCACTTGAATCTGAGAGGCTAAGATTGTAGTGAGCCAAGATCATGCCACTGCACTTCAGCCTGGGCTACAGAGTGAGACCCCATCTCAAAATAAAAATAACAAAGCAAAACCATAACATGATAGATGCCATAGAAGCACAGCTAAAATGAGCTTTTAATAAGACTTTGGAGTTAGATTTTAAAGTTTATTCTGAGATAAGCTAAAAATTATAGAAACTAATAGATGGAGTGATTATATTTAGTGTGAGAGAAAAAATAAATTGGCAACACGAGGCATGGTTTTTATGTTTTTGTTTTTCTTAGAAAATTATGTCAAAACTTAATTTCCAAACAACAGAATTGGGAGATGTGGTCTTTTGCGATGTGTTTAGATCAGGAGAGCTCTCTATCCTCATAAATAGATTACTGCTTTTATTAAAAAGATTGATGAAGAAAATTTGGTCAATTACACATTATAACTTCCCTCCACTTCATATTAATTATTAGAATGAAACAAGCTGATCAACTGATTGTCTGCTTATCTCCAGTCCTTAACCTTTATTTTAAAAACATTAACCTAGCACTGTACCAGGTGTGCAGACACAAATGTTCATAAGTCGTTGTTCATTATCTTGTGGAATTTAAGGGAAGATATACAAATAAACTAAAAACTTCCAGGACACATGGAACTTATAATTGTTCAGAAAGTGTGAAGACAATAAGAGCACAAAAAGAGGAAGCTTCCGTGGCATCATTGCTTATGATTTGGTGCTTATGGGAAGTGAACGAAAGGGGATGGTGCTTATGGGATAGCTAGGGATGAATCAGGACTTTCTGATTGAGGTCCAATGATGGAAATCACTGAAGAGAGTGGTGGTCATGGTTGGCATAATCACAGAGAAGATTTCCTAAGAAGAGACTTTGTTTTTTCTCTTGTTTGTTTTCCTGTATATGTGTTAACTTTTTTGATAGAGAGCACATCTTTAAATAATAGTGACATAAAAGTGCTTTATAATCCAGAGCTGGCATTGGAATCTCTGTCATCTTCCTTCCTGTCTTCTGTATTTTTAGATTACAGGCCCAGGTCCTGTGACCTGAGCATTAGTAACTTGACTTTCATCTACACAGTGATGCTCCTACCATGCAAACTTGTTCTCTTCAGACACATATTGGGAAGATGTTCTCTAGAGTGTCCTCAAATAGAAGCCTGCTGTCTACCTTAACAGGATAATGAGCAGTTTCTTCACATGCACGACCTGCACTTTGAGTATATTACAGGCTATTGTCATTAATCCCAGATCCTAATGGTCAGCGAATTTCAAACTCACCTACCTAAATTATACACTATATTTTGTCTTCCTCTCATGGATTCTCAACTTCTGTATTAGTAGTGACTGGCTTTAACCCACTGAAGCTAAACAAAATGTAACCTGGGCCAGAATTATTATTCTTATTTATTACTGTTTTTCTTCCCCCAGGGGTTATGTAAACATAAGCTTGTTTTTCACACTAGCAGCATTTAGAAATGTCTTCTTTGGAGGAACAGTGATACTCTCAAATGCACATGTATTAATTCTCTCCTTCTGGCACAAAAGGCGGTCTCAGCATCTCTATAGCAGCGGCCACTCTCTTAAGAGTCTCTCCAGAGAAATAAGCTGCTGGTGAGTTGCTTTTTGGTGATGTACTGGGTAGATTTCCTCCTCCTGTGATCATTGGCCATATACAGGATTAATAATTCAATACTCCTGTTGTTCCAGGAGCTGTTATCAGTGGCTATGCAAGATTCAATTTTTCAATGCCGATCTTTGCTGATGAAATGACAGTCAGTATTGCTCAAACAGTATATTGAATATACACTAAATATTTAAGAATTCAGTGACAGAAATCCCTTAAATACACATTCTAGTGACATAAAATAAGTTGCTCATCTATTACCAAATTTTTTCTTTTATTTAAAATAACCCTTGGGATAACATTTGCTTTTATTCATCCATAAGTGTGCTTCATATGGATATATCACACATTGTATATAATTTGACACAGTGTTAATTAGTTTATATTTATTTAGATGTTTGCACATTTATTTTATCTCAATGTTTATTTTCAGAAAGAATATTTTCCTTCATAAACTCAATTTTCAGAAAATTTTATTTTATTTTATTTATTTATTTTTTAAATTTTTTATTGGATTTTAGGTTTTGGGGTACATGAGCAGAGCATGCAGGACAGTTGCGTAGGAACACACTTGGCAGTGTGCTTTGCTTTTCTTCTCCCCTTCACCCACATTTGGCATTTCTCCCCAGGCTATCCCTCCCTACCTCCCCCTCCCACTGGTCCTCCCCTTTCCCCCCCAATAGACCCCTGTGTTTAGTACTCCCCTTTCTGTGTCCATGTGTTCTCATTTTTCATCACCCGCCTATGAGTGAGAATATGCGGTGTTTCATTTTCTGTTCTTGTGTCAGTTTGCTGAGGATGATGTTTTCCAGATTCATCCATGTCCCTACAAACGACACAAACTCATCATTTCTGATTGCTGCATAATATTCCATGGTGTATATGTGCCACATTTTTCCAATCCAGTCTATTATCAATGGGCATTTGGGTTGATTCCAGGTCTTTGCTATTGTAAACAGTGCTGCAATGAACATTCGTGTACGTGTGTCCTTATAGTAGAAGGATTTATAGTCCTTTGGGTATATACCCAGTAATGGGATTGCTGGGTCAAATGGAATTTCTATTTGTAAGGCCTTGAGGAATCGCCACACTGTCTTCCACAATAGTTGAACTAATTTACACTCCCACCAACAGTGTAAAAGTGTTCCTTTTTCTCCACATCCTCTCCAGCATCTGTTGTCTCCAGATTTTTTAATGATCGCCATTCTAACTGGCGTGAGATGGTATCTCAATGTGGTTTTGATTTGCATCTCTCTGATGACCAGTGATGATGAGCATTTTTTCATATGATTGTTGGCCTCATATATGTCTTCTTTCGTAAAGTATCTGTTCATATCCTTTGCCCACTTTTGAATGGGCTTGTTTGTTTTTTTCCTGTAAATCCATTTGAGTTCTTTGTAAATTCTGGATATCAACCCTTTGTCAGATGGGTAGACTGCGAAAATTTTTTCCCATTCTGTTGGTTGCCGATCCACTCTAGTGACTGTTTCTTTTGCCGTGCAGAAGCTGTGGAGTTTCATTAGGTCCCATTTTCTATTTTGGCTTTTGTTGCCAATGCTTTTGGTGTTTTGTTCATGAAGTTCTTGCCTACTCCTATGTCCTGCATAGTTTTGCCTAGATTTCCTTCTAGGGTTTTTATGGTGCCAGGTCTTATGTTTAAGTCTTTAACCCATCTGGAGTTAATTTTAGTGTAAGGTGTCAGGAAGGGGTCCAGTTTCTGCTTTCTGCACATGGCTAGCCAGTTTTCCCAACACCATTTGTTAAACATGGAATCCTTTCCCCATTGCTTGTTCTTGTCGGGTTTATCAAAGATTGTATAGTTGTATGTATGTTGTGTTGCCTCCGGTGCTCTGTTTTGTTCCATTGGTCTATATCTCTGTTTTGGTACCAGTACCATGCTGTTTTGATTACTGTAGCCTTGTAGTATAGTTTGAAATCCGGTAGTGTGATGCCCCCCGCTGTGTTCTTTTTGCTTAGAATTGACTTGGCTATGTGGGCTCTCTTTTGGTTCCATATGAAGTTCATGGTGGTTTTTTCCAGTTCTGTGAAGAAAGTCAGTGGTAGCTTGATGGGGATAGCGTTGATTCTGTAAATTACTTTGGGCAGTATAGCCATTTTCACGATATTAATTCTTCCTAACCATGACCATGGAATGTTTCTCCATCTGTTTGTGTCCTCTCTGATTTCGTTGAGCAGTGGTTTGTAGTTCTCCTTGTAGAGGTCTCTTACGTTCCTTGTGAGTTGTATTCCAAGGTATTTTATTCTTATTGTAGCAATTGTGAATGGCAGTTCGCTCTTGATTTGGGTTTCTTTAAGTCTGTTGTTGGTGGAGACGAATGCTTGTGATTTTTGCACATTGATTTTATATCCTGAGACTTTGCTGAAGTTGCTTATCAGTTTCAGGAGTTTTTGGGCTGAGGAGATGGGGTCTTCTAGGTATACTATCATGTCGTCTGCAAATAGAGACAATTTGGCTTCCACCTTTCCTATTTGAATACCCTTTATTTCTTTTTCTTGCCTGATTGCTCTGGCTAGAACTTCCAGTACTATATTGAATAGGAGTGGTGAGAGAGGGCATCCTTGTCTAGTGCCAGATTTTAAAGGGAATGCTTCCAGTTTTTGCCCATTCAGTATGATATTGGCTGTTGGTTTGTCATAAATAGGTTTTATTACTTTGAGATACGGTCCATCGATACCGAGTTTATTGAGGGTTTTTAGCATAAAGGGCTGTTGAATTTTGTCAAATGCCTTCTCTGCGTCAATTGAGATAATCATGTGGTTTTTGTTTTTGATTCTGTTTATGTGGTGAATTACGTTGATAGACTTGCGTATATTGAACCAGCCTTGCATCCCTGGGATGAATCCTACTTGATCATGATAAATAAGTTTTTTGATTTGCTGTTGCAATCGGCTTGCCAATATTTTATTGAAGATTTTTGCATCTATGTTCATCATGGATATTGGCCTGAAGTTTTCTTTTCTCATTGGGTCTCTGCCGGGTTTTGGTATCAGGATGATGTTGGTCTCATAAAATGATTTGGGAAGGATTCCCTCTTTTTGGATTGTTTGAAATAGTTTTAGAAGGAATGGTACCAGCTCCTCCTTGTGTGTCTGGTAGAATTCGGCTGTGAACCCATCTGGACATGGGCTTTTTTTTTTGTGGTAGGCTGTTAATTGCTGCCTTAACTTCAGACCTTGTTATTGGTCTATTCATAGTTTCAGCTTCCTCCTGGTTTAGGCTTGGGAGGACACAGGAGTCCAGGAATGTATCCATTTCTTCCAGGTTTACTAGTTTATGTGCATAGAGTTGTTTTTAATATTCTCTGATGATGGTTTGAATTTCTGTGGAATCTGTGGTGATTTCCCCTTTATCATTTTTTATTGCATCTATTTGGTTGTTCTCTCTTTTATTTTTAATCAATCTGGCTAGTGGTCTTTCTATTTTGTTGATCTTTTCAAAAAACCAGCTCTTGGATTTATTGATTTTTTGAAGGGTTTTTCTTGTCTCAATCTCCTTTAGCTCAGCTCTGATCTTAGTTATTTCTTGTCTTCTGCTGGGTTTTGAATTTTTTTGATCTTGCTCCTCTAGCTCTTTCAATTTTGACGATAGGGTGTCAATTTTGGATCTCTCCATTCTCCTCATATGGGCACTTATTGCTATATACTTTCCTCTAGAGACTGCTTTAAATGTGTCCCAGAGGTTCTGGCACGTTGTGTCTTCGTTCTCATTGGTTTCAAAGAACTTCTTTATTTCTGCCTTCATTTCGTTGTTTACCCAGTCAACATTCAAGAGCCAGTTGTTCAGTTTCCATGAAGCTGTGAGGTTCTGGGTCGGTTTCTGAATTCTGAGTTCTAACTTGATTGCACTATGGTCTGAGAGACTGTTTTTTATGATTTCAGTTGTTTTGCATTTGTCGAGCAGTGCTTTACTTCCAATTATGTGGTCAATTTTTGAGTAGGTGTGATGTGGTGCTGAGAAGAATGTGTATTCTGTGGATTTGGGTTAGAGAGTTCTGTAAATGTCTATCAGGTTTGCTTGCTCCAGGTCTGAGTTCAAGCCCTGGATATCCTTGTTGATTTTCTGTCTGGTTGATCTGTCTAGTATTGACAGTGGAGTGTTAAAGTCTCCCACTATTATTGTGTGGGAGTCTAAGACCTTTTGTAAGTCATTAAGAACTTGCCTTATGTATCTGGGTGCTCCTGCATTGGGTCCATATATGTTTAGGATCGTTAGCTCTTCTTGTTGTATTGATCCTTTTACCATTATGTAATGGCCTTCTTTGTCTCTTTTGATCTTTGTTGCTTTAACGTCTATTTTATCAGAGATGAGAATTGCAACTCCTGCTTTTTTTTGCTTTCCATTAGCTTGGTAAATCTTTCTCCATCCCTTTATTTTGAGCCTTTGTGTATCCTTGCATGTGAGATGGGTTTCCTGGATACTGCACACTGATGGGTTTTGGATTTTTATCCAATTTGCCAGTCTGTGTCTTTTGATTGGTGCATTTAGTCCATTTACATTTAGGGTTAATATTGTTATGTGTGAATTTGATACTGCCATTTTGATGCTAAGTGGCTGTTTTGCCTGTTAGTTGTTGTAGATTCTTCATTATGTTGAAGCTCTTTAGCATTCAGTGTGATTTTGGAATGGCTGGTACTGGTTGATCCTTTCTATGTGTAGTGCCTCTTTTAGGAGCTCTTGTAAAGCAGGCCTGGTGGTGACAAAATCTCTGAGTACTTGCTTGTTCGCAAAGGATTTTATTTTTCCTTCACTTCTGAAGCTCAGTTTGGCTGGATATGAAATTCTGGGTTGAAAGTTCTTTTCTTTAAGAATGTTGAATATTGGCCCCCACTCTCTTCTGGCTTGTAGTGTTTCTGCCAAGAGATCTGCTGTGAGTCTGATGGGCTTCCCTTTGTGGGTGACCTGACCTTTCTCTCTGGCTGCCCTTAGTATTCTCTCCTTTATTTCAACCCTGTTGAATCTGACGATTATGTGCCTTGGGGTTGCTCTTCTTGCGGAATATCTTTGTGGTGTTCTCTGTATTTCCTGCAATTGAGTGTTGGCCTGTCTTGCTAGGTGGGGGAAACTTTCCTGAATGATGTCCTGAAGAGTATTTTCCAGCTTGGATTCATTCTCTTTGTCCCCTTCTGGTACACCCACCAAACGTAGGTTAGGTCTTTTCACATAGTCCCACATTTCTTGGAGACTTTTTTCATTCCTTTTTGCACTTTTTTCTCTGATCTTGGTTTCTCGTTTTATTTCATTGAGTTGGTCTTCGACTTCAGATATTCTTTCTTCTGCTTGGTCAATTCGGCTGTTGAAACTTGTGTTTGCTTCGCGAAGTTCTCGTATTGTGTTTTTCAGCTCCTTTAATTCATTCATATTCCTCTCTAAGTTATCCATTCTTGTTATCATTTCCTCGAATCTTTTTTCAAATCTTTTTTCAAGGTTCTTAGTTTCTTTGCATTGATTTAATACATGATCTTTTAGCTCACAAAAGTTTCTCATTATCCATCTTCTGAAGTCTAATTCCATCATTTCATCACAGTCATTCTCCGTCCAGCTTTGTTCCCTTGCTGGTGAGGAGTTTTGGTTCTTTCTAGGAGGCGAGGTGTTCTGGTTTCGGGTGTTTTCCTCCTTTTTGCACTGGTTTCTTCCCATCTTTGTGGATTTGTCTGCTGGTCGTCTGCGTAGTTGCTGATTTTTCAATTGGGTCTCTGAGTGGACACCCAGAATGTTGATGATGAAGTATTTCTGTTGCTTGGTTTTCCTTCTCCCAGTCTAGCCCCTTCCCTGTACGACTGCTGAGGTCCGCTCCAGACCCTGCTTGTCTGGGGTGCACCTCTAGCAGCTGTGGCACAGCGAGGGATGCTACCAGTTTCTTTTTCTGCTATCTTTGTCCCAGGATGATGCCTGCCTAATATCAGTCTTTTGGATATAGAGGGGTCAGGGAGCTGCTTGAGGGGACAGTTTGTACTTTATAGGGGTTTAATTGCTGAGCTGTGCACTCTGTTGTTCCTTCAGGGCTGTTAGGCTGCTATGTTTGATTCTGCTGCAACAGAGCTCATTAAAAAACCCTTTTTTTTTTCTCAAATGCTCTGTGTTGAGGGGTTTGGGCTTTATTTTTGGATGTTTGATGAGGTGTCCTGCCCAGCTAGAAGGCAGACTAGCCACTGTTTCGTTTCCAGGCTCCGCCCTGCTGTTGTGTGATTCGCCCTGTTCCTGCAGGCTCTGCTGTGGTCTCCGCCACGCCCTGCGGCGGAGTCTCTTCGTTGTAGCGTGTTGCCTCAGCAACGGCAGGCTGCGTCAGCCGTGGGCATGTATCTCAGTAGGGACGGGTTGCCTCGGCAACGGCTGGCTGCATCAGCAGTGGGCGTGTATCTCAGTTGGGGCGGGTTGCCTCGGTAGTGGTGGACGCCCTTCCCCCACAGAGCGTCTCGGGCCGTCTGCTTGGGATAGTTTGAAATCGCGGTTTTGTTCGTCCCACTGGGTATCCCAAACGATCTGTCTCTGCAATCCCCTGGGCTGGGCTACTGTGCAAGTCTCGTTCAGTCTCAAGTCCAGCCCTCTCAAGTCTCAGGCTGCCGGTTCAACAAGGCACCCGGACAAGTGCGCCCTGTGGGGATTGCTGGGTAGGGCCGGCCGCCGCCACCCCAGCTGCCGGCTTCGCCAGGCAGACCTACTGCCTGGCGTCCTGTGTCTTTTTATACTTGGGAGTTTCCCCGTTCTGTGGGCAACAAAGATCAGTCTGGAAATGCAGCACTGACTCACCGTTTGCGGATTCAACGCGGGCTCCAATCCTGGGTTGTTCTGTCTGTAATTTTTAAATGATGCTGTCTAGTTTCTAAGTTTTTACTGTCTAGATTTCCAAGAATATGAACTACTGCATATAACAAAATTAGAATAATTCCACAGATAACAAGTATCATGAACAGCTAGAAGGCATGCCTCAGAATTTTAAAATGATTAAATCCCTGTGATTGAGTAATACATTTTTTGTTATTTCTGCAGAGTCCTCTATATCAAGGCGTGCATGTTGCATTTTATCAATATCCTGAGGTAATTTAATTAAGTCACTGGTAAAATTATAATGGCTTTGAGTTCCATCAAGTTGTTTTTAAACTGTATTTCAATTTCATTTTGTATAATTCCAAATTACAGGAATCACACAAATAGCAATATAATTGCTGTGACATTTAAGTCTTTGTCTTAATTTTATTACCTCCAGCTCATCTAGTATAAACATAGTGGCTGCTTCAAAACCTGCCAGTTTGGCTTCTAAACTCTGATTAATATCCTCCTGAGTGGCCATAAGCTGAGAAACATTTTATGTTAATTGGTTTACATAGTGGGCTGTTCGAATAGTTTGAGAAAGTGAAATGGCAGTAACTGTAGAACTGGCAATAATTTTTATCAATGTCACAATACCAAAATGAATAATCCCAGTGCTCTTTTACATTCAGACAACATTTTTTTTTCAATGTGTTGCAACACTGACAATCCCTTATCCTCATACCACTCTTTTGTTAAACTGACAGGAATCATCACATATACAGGCTGCTCTAACACCACTGGACTTTGTCCCTTATTATAAGTAGATACACAGGAAGTAAGATTACAATTCTTACAAGACACATAAAATTCCCCTCCAAATTGAGTTACACTGACCTCTCCTGTTACGATCATGTAAGGGCTAGGAACACGAGCCTTTAGTCCATAAATGTCATTTGTGAATATGCTGGAAAAATTGACATAGTCCATGGCAGCAAGCAAGCACCACAGTTCCTTTCTTAAAGTCCCATGGTTTGTTGTTAGAACATTGCTGATGAACGCTCTGAATGGCATGTCTTCTGGGTATCCAGCACGGTTAACTGTATTGTGAGATTTGTCATACATTGTCCAGTTTTTAGAAAGACTATGCTTTACAGGAAGCACATCGGTACAGCCCTTCCACCCCGGAAAGCCTTTAAATTCTATCCCAGTCTTATGGTGGTAATATTCCATGGAAGGGGGAGGCGTACACCTGAAACATCACGTATGTTGTTTGGAAACCCCCATTTACTAATATTGGACTGGTAACAAAAAATGTCCCAAGGTCCTGAAAGATTGGCTACCTTAACAGTGGCTGCTGCCATTTTCTTTTTCTTTTTAGCCTTTATACAACCTGTTTGTTCCATCATGGAGACACACAAAGGAGGGTCAGTGGTCCACCCAGTGTAATTATAATTTCCAAAATAAGGAGAGTGCTCCAGAGCTCCAGCTCTTCCTCCAAGTATCTGTGTTGTTTACTAACACAGGAGCTGATTTACTTTCCCAGGTCACTGGCTGTAAAATTAGGGGCTCTGGGACAAATGTTCAGTACACTTCTCCTCCCATAGAGCTTACCTGGAATGTTATAATTGCCATCATAGCCACGAATATAATTTCAGGAGTCATCTGGCAGCCTTGGCTGGTAATCATTGATGTAGCTTGCTGGGTCAGTTGTTTGATCTGTCCCCAGATTGTTGGCAAGGCTGTCATCTTTTTGTCGGTTTTTCTCCTTGGTCCCTCCTTTTTATCTTTCAGTTTCAGCCTCCTCAAGGGTGTCACCAATTTCTGCTGGTCCATGGCTGTGTTGAACATAGTGGTCAGGGACCCACATTGGACAACTGGCACCTTCTGGGAAAACACAAACATAAACCTGCCCCCACATCATACCAGGATCTAGTCCCTCCCAATTTCCTGTTTGGAGGTCCTTCCATCAGACCCATGCCTTAGGTATTTCCCGGGTGGCAAAGTGCTTATCTGCAGGAGAATGTCCATATTCATCAGTTTAGAAAATTAAGGGTATACAGTGCAAGAGACTTAGGTAGCCGGAGTTCCTCTGTAATCTCCTCCTTCTTCTTTTGCAATTTGAGTTTGGAGAGTGTGGTGAGCACGCTCAACAATACCTTGACTTGTTGAATTATATGGAATGTGTGTAGTATGCACAATAGCAAAGGTTGCACAAAATTGAGAAAAAGTAGAAGTGTAGGCAGGACCATTATCTGTTTTAAGACAATGAGGAAGAACAAGGGTAGCAAAGGCGGCAAGGCAAAAATTAATTACATGTTTGGCCGCTTCCCCTGACAGCAGTTGGGTGAAAATAAAACCAGAGTAAGTATCCATCAGCACATGTAAATACTGCAAACGGCCAAAAGAGGGCAGATGAGGAACATCTATTTGCACAAGGTGTTTAGCTTCAGACCTCTGGGAGGTATTATTTTATACAGCAGGATACTTTTGCTGGTGGAATATTTGTTGCAGAATTGTAAATATTTGAAAAATCCCTTCTGAAACAGAGGCAATGAAACCCTTTTTAAAACGTTGAATGGCTTCTACCACATACTTGCTGTCTGAGTGAATATTAACTGCCTGTGAGTGATCTCTGAGAACCATATAAATGACATAAAGCTCAGCTTGCTAAGCAGAAGTAAATGGGGCGGCCTTCACCTGAGAGCTGTCTGTTGTAAAATATGTGGCTTGTTCTGAAAGGCTACCATCAGTAAACACTAATTGAGCGAAAGATATTGGCTTTGTTTGGACAATTTTAGGGTGTAGTTTTGCAAATGAAAGTATTTTAGATGAAGAATAATGACATGCTATCTGTCCTGTAAAATATATAAAGGCCAGTTCCCAGTCCTGAGTAAACTGTCACAGCCACAATTGCTGAGTGGTGTTATATGGCACAATGACTGTATTGGAGTGTCGACTAAAGACCTGATAGCATCGCTCTCTAGCCTTAGCTAGTAGAGAAGCAACTGCTGAGTAGTAAGGTGTTAAAGACTTAAGTGGGGTGTTAGCCAAATGTAACCATTCCACAGGGGAGTCTTTTTGCCGCAGTACTGCAGTGGGTGTATGAGCAATCTGTAAGATAATTAGATCTAAGGGAAGTTGTGGGTCAATGTGAGCTAGTTGAGTCTGAGCTATGGCTTCTTCCACTTGTTTGAGAGCAAGTTTTGTTTATTTAGTCAAAGTTTTAGAGGAAGTAGGATCAGGATACCCCGTAAAATAGTAAAAAGTGGTGATAATTGGCCAGTAGTCAATTTTAGCCTAGGGCAAAGTCAATTAATGTCTCCGAGGGGTTTTTGAAAATCATTTAAAGTATGTAAACAGTCCTGGTGAATTTGTAGTCTCTGAGGACAAATAGTGCTGCCAGAAATGATTGTTTCTAGATACTTAAAAGGAGCCAATTTTTGTACTTTTTTGGGTGTCATTACCAGAAGGGACTGAGTAAGGGCCAATTCTAAGTCCCCAAAAATTTGCCTTAAAGTTTCTTCAGATGAATGTGTCACAAGAATATCATCTATATAATGAATGATCTATGCTTATTTGTATTTCTGGTCTAGTAGATTCTACAGTAGCTGTCACAAAGGACTGACATTAAGTTGGGCTGTTAGCCATTTTTTGAGGAATACTTGCCAACAGTACCATTTAACAGGTGCTTGAAAATTTGGGGAAGGTAATGAGAATGTAAAACGTTTTTGGCCATCTGGATGAAAGGGAATAGTCAAAAAGACATCTTTAAGATCCAGAACCAAAAGATGATAATGTAATGTAATAGCAGTTGGAGTGGGTAAACCTGGTTGCAGGGCACCCATGGGCTGCATTGTGGCATTAATAGCTCATAAATTGTCTAATAATTTTTATTTTCCTGATTTTTTCTTTACTACAAATATTGGAGTATTTTAGGGACTGTTAGTAGGTTTGATATGTCTTGTTTTTAATTGTTCCTCCACTAATTGAATAGTAGCCCAAAGCCTTTTTTAGGGGCCATTGGTCAATTCATATGGGTTTATCAGATTTGCATTTAATTTTGTCAGCTGTATGGGGGGAGGCTGCCACCATGGTCCTTAGGATAATTTTGAATATCCAATTTCAGAATGATTTGATTTTTGATGAGGCTGTAATAGTTCCAAAATACCTTCTGCATTTTCATCAAGTCCTTGCGTAGGTAACAATCCCTGACTCATCATTTTATTTGTCACTTGAGTAGAGGGACTATACAAATATACTCCTATTTGCTGCAAAACATTTTGACTCCAAAGATTTACAGGTAAAGTTTCTAAAACATAAGGCTGGAATGATCCAGAATGTATTTCATTATTTTGTCAGGAAAGAAAGGAAGCACTATGCTCTGGTGAGCATAGTCCCCTAATACCCTGGAGGGAAGAACAGGTTTTTTGCACAGGCCAAGCAGTAGGCCACTGTTCTTGGGTCATAATTGACACATTTGCCCCTGTGTCAAGGCTACCTTGAAATTTGCACCCCTGAATTGTTAAGGTATGCATTGGGCACTCTTGAGTAACCAGCTGCACCCAGCAGGCATTAGTCAGAATGACCAAATCCTTTATCTCCACGAGGGCTGCTGGAAAGAAGTCGCCCCTTCTGTAAAAAGGGGAGAATGATAAGCAAGAGGCTGACCAGGAAGAACTTAAATAATATTGCTGAAATATGCCAGAACTAAAATTTCATCTGTGTAATTAGCATCTTTAACTCCAGGTAGTACTAAAAAGTCTTTTGAAGTAAGTGTGCTATGCCTAACAAGCTATTGTTTGAGGAGGGCAGGGCAGGCCCTTTTTCTGGTTTCCTGGCCCTCCCAGTGGGAAGCCATTGATATCAGTTTGGAAATGGCATTGAGACACCCAGTATCGGCCTTTACAACATTTTGGGCACAATCAAGAGGCAGGGGGTTGGACTGTGGCAGGTCCTTGGACCCCTGGGGTAGCCCCCTGCCACTACCCTGTACTCCAGGGTGAAGATACACCCTGGAGTACTTTCTGCCACACCGGAAACAAGTTTTAGGTTTCTTTTTAGGACATTGTCCTGGAAGTTTACCTTGAAGAGCAGAGGCTAAAGTTAATCCCTGGACACATGCCAGACCAACATCTGCACAAAGGTGAATGAAGTCATTTAGAGTATCCTTAGCCTTGTAAGGTCACAAAGTGGCTTGGCATGTTTCGTTTGCATTTTTAAAAGCCATTTGCTTTGCTAACACGTTGCCAGCTTTTGGGTCAGCTATCAGCTGCCCTGCTGACTGAAGCAGTGGGCAATAAACCTGCATATGGTTTCTCTGGTCCCTGGATAATTTTACTAACTTTTTGGGACTTTTTACCTTTAGCTGGAAGAGCCCTCCAAGCCTGTGCAGCACAAATATTTATTTGCTGATAAGCCTCTAAAGGATAGCCAAGCTGATTTTGTAAGGGTTCAAAGTTTCCATTACCCACTAACATGTCCATAGATACATTCATACCATGACCTGTATTGTGCTCAGCCTGCTGACTACATCTATTATGGCAATCAGATTTCCATTTTATATGATTTTCTGGATTGAATCATGCTTTTGTAAGGTTATACCAATCCTTAGGGGCCAAGACACCACTGGCCAAGGCATCCAAAAGAGTTATCACAAATAAGTAGGTTCATAAGAGGCTGAAGCCACTTTTTTAAGTCTTTGAGTAATTTAAAATACAAAGGATCATGGCATCTCAGCATCAGCCCTGGATTATTAGGGTCTGGGTATATTAGCACAGGGCAAACCTGAAACCCCTCACCATCCTCCCCTCATGTCATTGCCCCATGTAAAGAAGTCTACAGGGGGGAGATCTTAATGTTGTACCTGAGAGAGTTAAGGAATGCTCCACACTCTGAGATTGAACTATGAGTCCTTCATTATGCTGGAGGCTGAGAGGTGGTTAAAGCCCAAAATTCTTTTGGCCCCTAAAAAAACGTTAGGTGTACATGTGCAGAGCATGCAATACAGTTGCATAGGTACACACGTGGCAGTGTGTTCTGTTTGCTTTCACCCCTTCACCCACATTTGGCGTTTCTCCCCAGGCTCTGCACATGTACCCCAAAACCTAAAATGCAATAAAAAAATAAGGAAAAAAAAAAAAACATTAGGTGAATTTTTATACCCTAGTTTAAAAAGGGAGGGGGAACCTAGCTAAAGTAAATATTTTTACAGAAGCAAAGTAAGCAAAAAGTTAAAAGATAAACTAGTACATGAAAAATAAAACAGTGCCAGGTACAAGGGGTAAAGCTGTCATAAAAGATATAAAACTTATAGATATGGGGGCTCTGGGAACTCAACAGCACATGCATTCCCAGACTCTGCTTGTACCACTTAACTCGGCCTTTTATCAGTAAATGCATTCCTGAATGGTGCCCAGTGTTATCCTGCCCCAGCTACATACTACAATTACATACTTAATGGCAGGAAAATAACTAAAATGGAGAAGCTAAGATGGAGTCTGTCTGGCTCAAGAAGCTAACATGAAGCCTTAATCTGAGAAAGGGAGAACAGCTGTTAATCTGAGAAAGAGAGAGTCAGTTTTAGCTGACATAAAACATGTTATCACAGTAAAAGGAGTTATACTATGTCCCTTGCATTTTCTCTGTATGAGCCCTCTGGACTTTGGGTCAGCAAAATTAAGAGCTGCAAATGTTTGAGGTCACTGATCCTGCTCCTTTCTAGTTAATTTATTCTCTAATTTTTGTTGATACTTTGGGACAAAGGCTCTTCAGAGCTATCTCCATCGCCCTCCTCCTCAAAAGAGGAGGCAGTTTTAAGTAAGTCTTGGGGTGGCGGAGGGATGTCCATAGATTGGGCAGAAGGTTCAGCTCCCTCGGCACCTTTACTTGTCTCTGGGCCTTTAAGAGATGTCGAGATAGTCTGAACTCCCCTCAGTATGTTAGAAAGGGCTATAACAAGCTTATTTTTAATTTTGTCTGTTTATGTTGGGGGTCTAAAGCATTTTTAATTAAAGACCAAATAGTAAAAGTATAAACTGTCATTGTTTGAGGTCCCTCAGTTGTATATTTGTTATATAACTGTTGTTTTATTTTTTTTTAATTAAACTAACCATGTTTTATTTTGGAAACAATAGACAAACCTGTTTTACAAATTTTAGAAAGTTCTTTAGTTCTTTTTTTTTTAATTTTTTATTGGATTATAGGTTTTGGGGTACATGAGCAGAGCATGCAAGACAGTTGCGTAGGTATACACATGGCAGTGTGCTTTGCTTTGCTTTTCTTCTCCCCTTCACCCACATTTGGCATTTCTCCCCAGGCTATCCCTCCCCACCTCCCCCTCCCACTGGCCCTCCCCTTTTCCCCCCAATAGACCCCAGTGTTTAGTACTCCCCTTTCTGTGTCCATGTGTTCTCCTTTTTCATCACCCACCTATGAGTGAGAATATGCGGTGTTTCATTTTCTGTTCTTGTGTCAGTTTGCTGAGGATGATGTTCTCCAGATTCATCCATGTCCCTACAAACGACACAAACTCATCATTTCTGATTGCTGCATAATATTCCATGGTGTATATGTGCCACATTTTTCCAATCCAGTCTATTATCAATGGGCATTTGGGTTGATCCTTTTTTAATGTACATACATTTTTTGTTTTTAAGGAAGATGAGTAACACTTTTACATATAAAGAGGGATGGTTGGATAAAGATTTTTTTTTAATTTTACATCCGGTGACACACACCTCAATTTGTTTACCAATTATTATTTACTTCTAGGGTTTTGTGCTTTTTTATTTCACTTTTTTTTGTTTTTTGTTTTTGTGTTTATGACCCTGTTCAGGGGCCACAGCTGTGGGGGGATGAAGAAAAACACAAAGACAAAGATGGACATAGAGAAAAGTGGGTCCAGGTGGTCTGGGAAAGTGAAAATATCAGTTTCTCTGACCCTGTCCTGCCTCAAAGTACTTTATTTTATATGTTTACAAAGCATATAGCAGAGGGAGGGTGCAGTTACTCAGAACAGCCTGTGGTTATAATTCTCACACTTTAGTTAATATACCTCAGCTAACAACTATCTTACAACAAGGTCAGTAAAAGCTGGTTATCTTTCATTAGGTCCAAGTGTTTTTTTTTCTGAGACATACACATTCCCCTATAATAACTTCACTTCTCTTGTAGTTCATCCAAAGTTTACAGTAGCCTTGCTGTTAATATCCCAGAGGGGGTAGGTTGCTCTGGCTCTCCAGACACAGGTCATTTTTTTTTATTTTTTATATTTTCTGTTTGGTATTCATATTTATATCAGAACAAAGTGTTTATGTCTTACTATAATAAATGAAAATTTGCCTATTTCTTTTGTATTTTTTTAAAATTTTTTATTGGATTTTAGGTTTTGGGGTACATGAGCAGAGCATGCAAGACAGTTGCGTAGATACACACATGGCAGTGTGCTTTGCTTTTCTTCTCCCCTTCACCCACATTTGGCATTTCTCCCCAGGTTATCCCTCCCCACTTCCCCCTCCCACTGGCCCTCCCCTTTTCCCCCCAATAGACTTCTCCTCTGTTAATTTTTAATTTAATTTATAATTATTATTAACATAAATAATACAGAAATTATTTAAAGTTTTAAAAACATTTTGCCAATGCCCTTAATGTGCATAATATAGTTCTATTCGTCAAAGTGTTAGTAATGTTTGCATTATATAAAACAGCATTTAACTGATATCAACTAACTACATGCCTGTAGGCATGGCTTACTTTTTCATTAGTATATAATTTCTCTTGTACTCTGCTATTTTTCTGTAAGTGCTTGCAAATCAACTCCAGGCCACAGGCTTTGTCTTCAACAAAATCAGGATGTCTCAGAACCCACAGAAGTAACTGTGTCACGTACCCTTAAAAACAGGCTTCTTGGCCGGGCGCGGTGGCTCAAGCCTGTAATCCCAGCATTTTGGGAGGCCGAGGCGAGTGGATCACGAGGTCAGGAGATCAAGACCATCCTAGTCAAAATGGTGAAACCCCGTCTCTACTAAAAATACAAAAAAATTAGCTGGGCATGGTGGCACGTGCCTGTAATCCCAGCCACTTGGGAGGCTGAGGCAGGAGAATTGCCTGAACCCAGGAGGTGGAGGTTGCGGTGAGCCGAGATCACACCATTGCACTCCAGCCTGGGTAACAAGAGCGAAACTCCGTCTCAAAAAAAAAACAAAAAAAAAAACAGGCTTCTCATAGAATGACTTACATAACTTTGAGACAGTTATTAATACTTATTTTGCTATATCTTATAGTACTTATTTTATATAGTACTTATAATATATAAAATATATAAATACTTTTATATAGTACTTATAATATATAAAAATATATATAGTACTTATAATACTTATTTTACTATATCTTATAGTAAATCTTATAATATATTATAATATCTTATAATATAGTAAAATAAGTATATTAATAACTGTCTCAAAGTTATGTAAGTCCACTGATGGACAGTTGTTTCTCGAATTCAAGCAGAGAAGCATATGTGATTATAAGATATAGTAAAATAAGTATTAATAAAACAGGACTGAATAAAATAGGATGAATGCTAATCGGTTTTGTTTGGAATGTGAACATAAAACATTCCTGCTATTATAGCCTTGGTATCTAAACATGAGTTAATTAGAGCTTGTGTTACAAGTTGTACACCCTTTAGGAGACTTGTGATTTTCAATCTCATCTATATTCATAGTTGTCTGTATGTATATCTGTATCCTTAGTTGTCTGTATGTATATGGTTGTCTATATTCACAGTTGTCTGTATATATATCTATATCCTTAGTTGTCTGTATTTGTGGTTTACAGCTCTTTACATAGTTGTAGCTATATTCATAGTTGTATGCAATTGAGTTACATAGTTACACTCAGTAGTTAGGAGGTGAGCAGGGAGATGCAAACAATTCTGCACAGTAGCTTGTTACTTTCTGTTTCAGTGGAAGTTCTTGAGATTTTGTTACCACGTGGCACTCATTTTGCATAAGCTCCTTTGAGTTTCTAAAGCCTCTGATGTACTCCTAGGTTGTGGGTGTGCCTGGATGGCAGCATCTACCTGTAGAAAACAGGGTTTTTCATGACCTGTTCATTGAATAGACTCTGTATCTACTTCTGCTTCTGAGGAAACATTATTTCTCCTTCAGAAATTTCCACCTTTGTTATTAAGGACATCCTATCATTCTTCAGGGTCACAGAATGCTCTACTTCCTCTGTTCACCATATAGCACATTAGTTGCCCCTGAATTCAAGGAAGATTCAAGAGGGGTCACAGTTGCAGAATTCCAAGCACCACTAGTCTGACTGTACTGATTTTAGAAAAACACATGTGCTTACCACAAGGAAGGCACTCTGTGGGGAGGCCTCAACTCCAAGGCACCCCCTGGCAGGAGGGCTCTACTCCTTGTAACAATCATTTAGTCACTAATAGAAAGACAATTCTCAGAAAATTTAAATGAGTACAAAAATACTCACCCTAAACAGTTTATTATTTCAAAGTATTAAAAAACCAATATTTTCCAATAATAGGGGATTAAAAGAGTAAAGAAGGTATGTCCCTTTTAGGAGCTAAAGACATGTATTACAAATGAAATGTACAAAAAATTTTTTATGACATGGGAAGTCCTTATGAGATGATATGCCATTGAACATATTAATCATATGCATACATTAAAAAGTATAAACAAAATTATACAGTAGAGCTTCAAGTGTAAACTGTGCAGAAAACTGACTGAGAGGAAATATGTCAAATTCAAAGAATTGGGGTGTTAATTAAAGGAGGCAGAACCCTGTGAAAAATTAAATTGCTTTATTTTTTCTCTTGTACTTTTATAATTTCCAAAAATTCTACAGAGAGTGTAATGTAGGATCTTAATTAGAAATAAACATCTCTTTAAATAAGCAGTGGAGAATTTCAAAGGAAGGGTGTGGTATGGTCTGCATGTTTCCTTCAAGATCTAATTTTGTCCACGTAGTGCTTCGGAGAGAACAAGGTAATTTCAACAACTTAACCCTATCATCAAGAGGGTGTTACTTAAATACATTATGGGAGGTCATAAACAAACAGGCAGCCACTAAACATCAGAAAGTCCATGATGCCCATTAGCCTGTGAGTAGGTCTGCCTTTCTGTGAAGGAAAAAAACAGGTTTTAAAACACAGAACCTAGTCAAATCCTTGATTTAAATAGATAGATTAAAAAGGCTTATGCATGAGAAAAAGATTCAGGGTATGTAATGGTTAATTCTGGCTATTTCTGAGTAATTTAAATTTACCTATAATTTTTTAACATTTTAAGGCCAGGCCCAGTGATGCATGCCTGTAATCTCAGCACTTTGGGGGACCAAGGTGGGTGAATCACTTGAGACCAGGAGTTTCAGATCAGTGTGAGCAACATGGCAAAACACTGTATCTACTAAAATCACAAAAATTATACAGTTGGTGGTGTGTGCTTATAGTCCTGGCTACTTGGCAGGGTGAGGCATAAGAATTGTTTGAACCTAAGAGATGGGGATTGCAATAAGCCAAGATCTTACCACTGCACTACAGCCTGGGTGACAGGGCAAGACCCTATCTCAATTTTTAAAAAAAATTTAATTAGAAATAAAATAAGTTAATTAAATTTAAACTTCCATTTAATTTACTTTTTAAACGTTTTCAAAAATGGATATTTTGATTTTGTGTCAATACATTTTAATAATTAATATAATTATTTTTAAAATCAAAGCAATTTTAAAGCTTTTACTTCATTAGACTTCCTGGCAAGGAAGCTCTGGAAGGACAGAAAGTTTGGAGGATGTCAGAGGGAAGTTTGGGAAAAGTAGAGACATATTTGGAGGGCAGGTGAGGTGAACATCAGGGAAGCCTGCCTTACCCCAGTCTTTAGATGTGCTGCTGTACTTCCCCACTCAGCCTGGGGCACCTTCGCCACTGCCCACATCTTGTCTTTTGGTCTGTTAGACGCTGTTTTCAGAAAGCTGGTGTTTAGAAAACTTGTTTAATCTTAGTATCAATTATTACCCAGAGGTTGGGAGGTAAACCTCCACCTAAAGTGCCATTCTGGGGGCCCTGGTGAGACCCTCTGATGGGGAAAAATTCCACTTCACCTGGGGGTTATTATTTTATACAAAATGAGGACATGAGGGGCAACCAAGCAACAGTAAACCAAATCTTAAGCAAGAAGTCTTGAAGACTTTTGTTCTTTCTGCCACATTGTGAAACATTTCTAGAGATATTATAGGGGTGAAGAATAATAAAAGATTTTATTTTTGAAACTTCTTGCTTGGTTGCCCAGGTTGGAGTGCAGTGGCATAATCACAGCTCACTGCAGGCTATAACTCCTGGGCTCATGTGATTATCTGCCTCAGTCTCCCATGTAGCTGAGACTACAGTTGGGCACCATCACACCTGGCTAAATTTTTTTCATTTTCCTTTTTTTTTTGTACATACAGGTTCTCACTATGTTGATGAAGCTGGTATCAAATTCCTGGCCTCAAGCAATTCTATCTCCTCAGCCTATCAAAATGCCAGGAATATAGGCATAAGCCATTGTGCCTAGCTAGGACTTTTTTGTGCTTTATTCTATCAAGTTCTTCTCGGTGAATAAGCACCACGTATCAGCTGAGATTTGAATTTCAACACTGTGCTGAACTCAGTTCCAGGAATCTCAATTCCCCACAAGGGACAAATGGAGAAAGAAGTGGTAAGAGGGAGCAGCTTGATTCTGGCCATGCTAATTTTGTGCCTATTGTTTGCTGGGAAGAGCCACAGAGCTCCTTCCAAGCTCGAGCTGCAGCTGCAGCAGGATGCACACAATCAGAAGGCCTAGCCCAGAGGAAGGAGCCTTATGAAGGGGAGCACCTCTCCATGGGGTACTGATACTCAGTTACTTATTTCCATCAATGCTGGTTTTTTCCTGCCCAAGAGAATATTTTTGGGTTGTAGGAGCATTATATTAAATGTTCTGAAAGCTAGTAGAAGATATGAGATGTTGCACTGAACCATTGTGAGCAAGAAAATTCATTCTATCTTCTTTGAATTGGTTAAAGCAAACCTTTGCTAAAAGGTAGCACAGAGTATTTCTTGCCTGTAAGAATTAGAAAACATCTTAGAAAACCACTTCTTTCTCAGGAGGAAGGGCTCAAGGCTTGTATGGCATAAAAAGAAAAAAGCCTGTTTATATAACACTCGAATTCTATTCCTTCTAACCACGGTTGTTACATAGTCATTCCAAAATATAGCTTTTATTTACCCATCCTAGTGTTAAAAAGTACCTCACTGCATCTGTAACCCCCCCACAAATCCACCACTTGGTCCCTAGATGGCCACAGAGGCCTCTTATTCTCTGCTGTTTACTGTTACTCTCCCCAGTCCAGCAAACACATTCCTCTTCTGGCATAAGCCTCTGAGGTTTCTGCTCTTTTTCATCTCACCCTCTGCTGAGATTCTTTTGTCTTCACACATCCCAAATCCATCCATACTTCCAGTGCATGACCAGAGGTAATTATCTCATCTGCTCAGCCTGGTCTCTCACCTTAGCTTCCTGCCCCCACCCTCTTGCCACGCTGAACAAGCTGATACTAAGTTGTTGTTAATTCTGGGGTTCAGAGATTATGACTAGAGTGAGTTTCCTCAAGTAAAGGTAGTGCCTTACTAATTCTCACTTTAATTGCTCTTTGCACAGTGTCTTGCACATAATTTAAGACAATAAATGCTCCCTGGGTAAATGCATAAATATTTGCAATGTCCTATTTGACTCCCTTAGAGTGTGGCTCTTTTCCAACACAAACATCCATAGTCCTTTGAATTGGTTAAAGCAAACCTTTTATACAAACCTCAACCCTGTGCTGAACCCAGTTCCAGGAATCTCCATTCCCCACAAGGGACAAATGGACATAGTCCTGTCTAACCAGAGTGAAAATACTTGTGGTTGTCACCTAACATAGCTGAGAACTTCCTATATGTATAGGATACCTGGCTCCTTCTCAGGAATTCCCTTTCTGGCATTCATCTCTGCTGAGAATGGAAATAAATGCAATCTATGCCAGCTTCCTAGAACAAGTAAAGGTTTCATCTAGACTAGTTTTTAAAATGAAGAAACAGAATGCAGACAAGTACTTTATTCTCGATTTTTGGCCCTGGGGTTTATTAACAAGGAAAAATTGTACAGAATAATAAGTTAATTTAGCTGAAAAAAAATATATATATAGGTAACCAAGGGAAGAAATTAAAAATGTGATAAACATAGAAAATGTTCTGGAATTCAATGTTATTGATGTATAGAAATGTTAGTGATTTTTGTAAACTGATTTTATGTCCTAAAACTTTACTTGCTTATCCATCCCAGGAGGCTTTTCAAGTTTTTTCCAAAAGGAGTTTTGGAGAGGCGTTAGGATTTTCTATGTAGAGAATCATATTGAAAATGGAGACAGAGAATTCAACTTTTTTCTATTTGGATGCCTTTTTTTTCCTATTGTCTCATTGTTCAGGCTAGGACTTCTAAATCTAATTATATTGTGTTTGCAAGATTTGTATATATTACAATGTGTCTGTAATTAATTTTATATCTCTGTATATTGTCCTTTTATACAGAAATTTATTATTTTTATTATCGATGCACATTTGAGTTGTTTTCCATTTGAAAAAGTATTAAATAATGTTGCTTTGAGCACATTTATGCATTGTGAAATAGCCTAGAACTTCTACTGGGGGTATATACCTAATAGTGGAGTTGCTGGCTCTAAGATTGTGCTTACATACGTCATGTATGTAAGGTGATACCACCCAGGAGCTTTTGAATGTGGTTGTAACAGTTTACACAGAACAATATAAGAAAGTTCCAGTTGCTTAACGTTATCACTGTTACTTACTTCTGTCAATTTTCAAAAATATTAACTATTGTGTAGTGGTATTAAATTGTAATTTTGAAATGCATTCTTTCTGAGCATAAGGATGTGGCTAGGTTTATCTACTTGCTGGTCATTTGGTTCTCTTTATGTGAAACATTTAGTTACATGTTCACCAATTTTGTTCAATGTATTGCATCTTTTATATTAGTTGATGGGATTTAGTTAAATAATCTAGATATAAGGCTTTTGCCACATAAGTATATAGGAAATGTTGATTTCCACTTTATTCTTGCCTTTCTACTCTCCTGAAAGTTTTTTTTTATGAAGAGAAGGTCTTAATTTTAATAAGGTCTGATCTGTCATATTTTTGTCTTGCTAATTAATCACTTTGTATCTTAAGAAATCTTGACCTGTGCCAAGGTCATGAACATATATATCTATATTATCTACCACACATATTGTTTCCAACTTTCACCTTAAACTTTAAAATCCACTGTCATTAAAATTTGTTAATAATGTAAGATAAGAGTATTTCATTCTCACATAAATAAGTATTTGACCAAAGTCTATTTACTGAGATGACTTTCTTCTCTCCACTGCTCTGCTATGCATCTTTTGTAATATACAAAATGTCCAAATGTGTGTGTCTGAGTTGGACTCTCTAATCTTTTTAGTTTTTTTTTGTGCCTATTTTTGGATTACCACCATACATAGCTTTTATTACAATAGCTTCAATTAAGTCTGAATATCTACCATTTTAAGCTTGTAAATTTTGTTATTCTTCAGAATAGTTTCTACTGTTCTCAAATTTTTTATATGTATTTAAATTATAAATTGATTAGACAGTTTCCACAAGATTTCTGTTGAAATATTTTATTGTGAAAATAGAAACCTGCAAATCAATTTGGGGAGAAGTTGCATAGCAACAAAGCAAAACAAAAGACCAATAACATCCAAACCAAACTTAAACAGAACACCACAATAAGAAAGAAATTCTGAAATTAGAATAAATCTTTGCAATTCATATTACACAGGGGCTCACATCTCCACTATATAAAGAGCTTTTTTAGTGGGGGGGGGAGACAGAGTCGCACTCTGTCACCCAGGTTGGGGTGCAGTGGCATGATTTTGGCTCACTGCAATCTCTGTTTCCTGAGTGTCAGGAGTTCTCCTGCTTCAGCCTCCCGAATAGCTGGGACTACTGGCATGCACCACCACACCGAGATAATTTTTTTTGCATTTTTAGTAGAAGTCCATGTTGGCCAGGCTGTTCTTGAACTCCTGACCTCAAATGATCCACCCTCCTTGGTCTCTCAAGGTGCTGAAATTACAGGTGGGAGCCACTGTGTCCAGCCTGTAAAAGGCTCTTAAAAATTAAAAACCAAAACAAACAAAAATACAGAAAAAGAGGAAAAAGAAACATCCACCCAGTTAAAAAAAAAAGGCAACAGACATTATCATACAGGTCTAGTGCTATGTGCTGCCTCACTGTAATGGGGGTGAACACAGGCTTCACACAGGGTATGAAATTCATCAAACAGTTAATGGCTTGAGGTGAGCAAATTCTGTGGGACCAGCATCAAGAGCAGAGCCCGTGGTGCATTATTTCATTTCCCAGCCCTGGAAATAAAACGTGGTTGCCCCATGCTCTATGTTCACCTGCAGTGCATTGGCCATGTCAGGAGGCCTGAACACTCATGGACACTTAAGTCTGCCCAAACTCACCTCATTCCAATATTTTATCTGGTATTGAGCATGAGACTATGTTTTCATTGAATATGTGCTTTACAGTTTTGTGTACAACTGCTCCTTTTACAACAGGAAGACTGAGCCTCCAAAAAAGGCAAAAACTTGTGCAGGTTCCAGAAATTGGGCAGAGCACAGAGTTATTAGGGAGGGAGCCAGCTTCCTAGGTTTTGGCTGCGCCCCACCCATCAGGTTAGCTTTGGAAATTACAGCTTCTAAGTCTGGGAAAACCCTGTGCTCTACTTTTAACCTGGGCTTTCTACATTTTTATATTTTACATAGGTGTGCATGCATGCACATGCAAACATACCATACACACACACACCTCTAAGGTGGAGATTATGGAGGTGAGGTTAGGGAAGAGGTAGATAGAAACCAGAGAAGTGACAAAAGTGGAAGAGGGCAGGAAATAGTGGAGGCGGCTTTGCCATAAGGCAGAGGCATCCACTCCCCTAGCTACATGACCAGGGCCTGACAGTGTGGGCTGAAGGATCCTGCAGCTTCCCTGTGTTTTGCCTGGCCTGCAGACCTCCCCAGCTCTTTCAAGAGGACAGAACTGAAGTTGTGGGCATCTGGAACTAAAATGAGCTATGCCCCCTCCCCAAACTGATATAAAGAGAGACTCCAGGAAATAAAGCCTCTGTTTCCTCATTCATAAAGGGAATCCTATCAATGACTCCAGAGACTCATAAGTGTCTGCTGCCCTTGTCTTTTCATTGGTAACTCACTGAGCTTTAAGACTCTGGGAAGAGGCTTTTCACTTCCTAGTGGTCCTTCAGAGAAAAGAGAGGTCTAGGTACTTGGGAAGATGAGGACTTGGAATAAAATAGAGTGTTACAATGCACTGAACCCTGAGTGTGGGGCCCAAGAAAGATACTAGTCCATTTTGGGTCCATTAGTTCCTCATTTGGACATGGAACAAAATAATTTCTCTGAATGCTGTGAAAATGCTTGAGGGGTGCACAGCACACCTTAAGAGGCTGAAGAAAATAGGAATAAAGGGAGGCTTCAGAGGTCACTTTTATGGCCCTTGGAGCCTTAAGATACTGCTCCTTTGCCCCAGGGATTCCCGAAAACCATTGGTTGGGTATCCCCCAATACGGTACCTGCTCTAAGATGCTTCTGTCTGGCCGGGCACGCTGGCTCACACCTATAATCCCAGCACTTTGGGAGGCCGAGGCGGGTGGATCACGAGGTCAAGAGATCGAGACCATCCTGGTCAACAAGGTAAAACCCCGTCTCTATTAAAAATACAAAAAAAATTAGCTGGGCATGGTGGTGCGCTCCTGTAGTCCCAGCTACTAGGGAGGCTTAGGAAGGATAATTGCTTGAATCCAGTAGGCGGAGGTTGTGGTGAGCTGAGATCGTGTCATTGCACTCCAGTCTGAGTAACAACAGCAAAACTCTGTCTCAAAAAAAAAAAGATAGCAGAAAAAGAAACTGGTAGCATCCCTCACTATGCCACAGCTGCTAGAGGTGCACCCCAGACAAGCAGGGCCTGGAGTGGACCTCAGCAGTCATACAGTGAAGGGGCTAGACTGGTAGAAGGAAAACCAAGTAACAGAAACACTTCATGATCAACTATCTGGATGTCCACTGAGAGACCCAATCGAAAAGTCAGCAACTACACAGACGACAAGCGGATAAATCCACAAAGATGGGAAGAAACCAGCGAAAAAAGGAGGAAATCACCCGAAACCAGAACACCTCGCCTCCTAGAAAGGACCAAAACTCCTCACCAGCAAGAAAACAAAGCTGGACAAAGAATGACTGTGACGAAATGACGGAATTAGACTTCAGAAGGTGGATAATGAGAAACTTTCGTGAGCTAAAAGAACATGTATTAAATCAATGCAAAGAAACTAAGAAACTTGAAAAAAGATATGAGGAAATGATAATAAGAATGGATAACTTAGAGAGAAATATGAATGAATTAAAGGAGCTGAAAAACACAATACAAAAACTTCGCGAAGCATGCACAAGTTTCAATAGCCGAATTGACCAAGCAGAAGATAGAAAATCTGAAGTCAAAGACAAACTCAATGAAATAAAACAAGAAACCAAGATCAGAGAAAAAAGTACAAAAAGGAATGAACAAAGTCTCCAAGAAATGTGGGACTATGTGAAAAGATCTAACCTAGGTTTGATAGGTGTACCAGAAGGGGACGAAGAGAATGAATCCAAGCTGGAAAATACTCTTCAGGACATCATCCAGGAAAATTTCCCCCACCTAGCAAGACAGGCCAACACTCAAATGCAGGAAATACAGAGAACACCACAAAGATATTCCGCAAGAAGAGCAACCCCAAGGCACATAATCGTCAGATTCAACAAGGTTGAAATAAAGGAGAAAATACTAAGGGCAGCCAGAGAGAAAGGTCCGGTCACCAACAAAGGGAAGCGCATCAGACTCACAGCAGATCTCTTGGCAGAAACACTACAAGCCAGAAGAGAGTGGGGGCCAATATTCAACATTCTTAAAGAAAAGAACTTTTAACCCAGAATTTCATATCCAGCCAAACTGAGCTTCAGAAGTGAAAGAAAAATAAAATCCTTTGCGAACAAGCAAGTACTCAGAGATTTTGTCACCAGAAGGCCTGCTTTACAAGAGCTTCTAAAAGAGGCACTACACATAGAAAGGAACAACCAGTACCAGCCATTCAAAAATCACACTAAATGCTAAAGAACATCAACATAATGAAGAATCTATAACAACTAATGGGCAAAAAGCTGCTAGCATCAAAATGGCAGTATCAAATTCACACATAACAATATTAACCCTAAATGTAAATGGACTAAATGCACCAATCAAAAGACACAGACTGGCAAACTGGATAAAAATCCAAAACCCATCAGTGTGCTGTATCCAGGAAACCCATCTCACATGCAAGGATACACAAAGGCTCAAAATAAAGAGATGGAGGAAAATTTACCAAGCAAATGGAGAGCAAAAAAAAGCAGGAGTTGCAAATGTCATCTCTGATAAAATAGACTTTAAAGCAACAAAGATCAAAAGAGACAAAGAAGACCATTACATAATGATAAAAGGATCGATACAACAAGAAGAGCTAATGATCTTGAACATATATGGACCCAATGCAGGAGCACCCAGATACATAAGGCAAGTTCTTAATGACTTACAAAGAGACTTAGACTCCCACACAATAATAGTGGGAGACTTTAACACTCCACTGTCAATATTAGACAGATCAACCAGACAGAAAATCAACAAGGATATCCAGGGCTTGAACTCAGACCTGGACCAAGCAAACCTGATAGACATTTACAGAACTCTCCACCCCAAATCCACAGAATACATATTCTTCTCAGCACCACATCACACCTACTCTAAAATTGACCACATAATTGGAAGTAAAGCACTGCTCAACAAATGCAAAACAACTGAAATCATAAAAAACAGCCTCTCAGACTATAGTGCAATCAAGTTAGAACTCAGAATACAGAAACCAACCCAAAACCACACAGCTTCATGGAAACTAAACAACTGGCTCTTGAATGTTGACTGGGTAAACAATGAAATGAAGACAAAAATAAAGAAGTTCTTCAAAACCAATGAGAACGAAGACACAACATGCCAGAACCTCTGGGACACATTTAAAGCAGTCTCTAGAGGAAAGTATATAGCAATAAGTGCCCATATGAGGAGAATGGAGAGATCCAAAATTGACACCCTATCGTCAAAATTGAAAGAGCTAGAGGAGCAAGATCAAAAAACTCAAAACCCAGCAGAAGTCAAGAAATAACTAAGATCAGAGCTGAACTGAAGGAGATTGAGATACGAAAAACCCTTCAAAAAATCAACAAATCCAAGAGCTGTTTTTTTTGAAAAGATCAACAAAATAGACAGACCACTAGCCAGATTGATTAAAAAGAAGAGACAACAACCAAATAGATGCAATAAAAAATGATAAAGCGAAAATCACCACAGATTCCACAGAAATTCAAACCATCATCAGAGAATATTACAAACAACTCTATGCACATAAACTAGTAAACCTGGAAGAAATGGATACATTCCTGGACTCCTGTGTCCTCCCAAGCCTAAACCAGGAGGAAGCTGAAACTATGAATAGACCAATAACAAGGTCAGAAGTCGAGGCAGCAATTAAGAGCCTACCACACAAAAAAAGCCCAGGTCCAGACGGGTTCACAGCCAAATTCTACCAGACACACAAAGAGGTGCTGGTACCATTCCTTCTAAAACTATTCAAAATAATCCAAAAAGAGGGAATCCTTCCCAAATCATTTTATGAGACCAACATCATCCTGATACCAAAACCCGGCAGAGACCCAACAAGTAAAGAAAACTCCCGGCCAATATCCATGATGAACATAGATGCAAAAATCTTCAATAAAATATTGGCAAGCCGATTGCAACAGCAAATCAAAAAACTTATTCATCATGATCAAGTAGGATTCATCCCGGGGATGCAAGGCTGGTTCAACATACGCAAGTCGATCAACGTAATTCACCACATAAACAGAATCAAAAACAAAAACCACATGATTATCTCAATTGACGCAGAGAAGGCATTTGACAAAATACAACAGCCCTTTATGCTAAAAACCCTGAATAAACTCGGTATCGACGGAATGTATCTCAAAGTAATAAAAGCTATTTATGACAAATCAACAGTCAATATCATACTGAATGGGCAAAAACTGGAAGCATTCCCTTTGAAATCTGGCACTAGACAAGGATGCCCTCTCTCACCACTCCTATTCAATATAGTACTGGAAGTTCTAGCCAGAGCAATCAGGCAAGAAAAAGAAATAAAGGGTATTCAAATAGGAAAGGTGGAAGCCCAATTGTCTCTATTTGCAGACGACATGATAGTATACCTAGAAGACCCCATCACCTCAGCCCAAAAACTCCTGAAACTGATAAGCAACTTCAGCAAAGTCTCAGGATATAAAATCAATGTGCAAAAATCACAAGCATTCGTCTACACCAACAACAGACTTAAAGTCAAATCTAGAACGAACTGCCATTCACAATTGCTACAAATAGAATAATATACCTTGGAATACAACTCACAAGCAATGTAAGGGACCTCTTCAAGGAGAACTACAAGCCACTGCTCAACGAAATCAGAGAGGACACAAACAGATGGAGAAACATTCCATGTTCATGGTTAGGAAGAATTAATATCGTGAAAATGGCTATACTGCCCAAAGTAATTTACAGGATCAATGCGATCCCCATCAAGCTACCATTGACTTTCTTCACAGAACTGGAAAAAACCACCATGAACTTCATATGGAACCAAAAGAGAGCCCGCATAGCCAAGTCAATTCTAAGCAAAAAGAACACAGCGGGGGGCATCACACTACCGGATTTCAAACTATACTACAAGGCTACAGTAATCAAAACAGCATGGTACTGGTACCAAAACAGAGATATAGACCAATGGAACAGAACAGAGGCATCGGAGGCAACACAACTTATCTACAACTATACAATCTTTGATAAACCTGACAAAAACAAGCAATGGGGAAAGGATTCCCTATTTAACAAATGGTTTTGGGAAAACTGGCTAGCCATGTGCAGAAAGCAGAAACTGGACCCCTTCCTGACACCTTACACTAAAATTAACTCCAGATGGATTAAAGACTTAAACATAAGACCTGGCACCATAAAAACCCTTGCAAGAAATCTAGGCAAAACTATCCAGGACATAGGAGTAGGCAAGGACTTCATGAACAAAACACCAAAAGCATTGGCAACAAAAGCCAAAATTGACAAATGGTACCTAATCAAACTCCACATCTTCTGCACGGCAAAAGAAACAGTCACTAGAGTAAATCGGCAACCAACAGAATGGGAAAAAATTTTCACAGTCTACCCATCTGACAAAGGGCTGATATCCAGAATTTACAAAGAACTCAAACAGATTTACAAGAAAAAATCAAACAAGCCCATTCAAAAGTGGGCAAAGGATATCAACCGATACTTTATGAAAGAATACATATATGAGGCCAACAGTCATATGAAAAAAATGCTCATCATCACTGGTCATCAGAGAGATGCAAATCAAAACCACATTGAGATACCATCTCACGCCAGTTAGAATGGCGATCATTAAAAAATCTGGAGACAACAGATGCTGGAGAGGATGTGGAGAAAATGGAACACTTTTACACTGTTGTGGGAGTGTAAATTAGTTCAACCATTGTGGAAGACAGTGTGGCGATTCCTCGAGGCCTTAGAAATAGAAATTCCATTTGACCCAGCAATCCCATTACTGGGTATATACCCAAAGGACTATAAATCATTCTACTATAAGGACACATGCACACGAATGTTCATTGCAGCACTGTTTACAATAGCAAAGACCTGGAACCACCCCAAATGCCCACTGATGATAGAATGGATTGGGAAAATATGGCACATATACATTATGGAATATTATGCAGCAATCAGAAATGATGAGTTTGTGTCATTTGTAGGGACATGGATGAATCTGGAGAACATCATTCTCAGCAAACTGACACAAGAACAGAAAATGAAACACCGCATATTCTCACTCATAGGCGGGTGATGAAAAATGAGAACACATGGACACAGAAAGGGGAGTACTAAACACTGTTGTCTATTGGGGGGAAAAGGGGAGGGCCAGTGGGAGGGGGAGATGGGGAGCGATAGCCTGGGGAGAAACGCCAAATGTGGGTGAAGGGGTGAAAGCAAACAGAACACACTGCCATGTGTGTACCTATGCAACTGTATTGCATGCTCTGCACATGTACCCCAAAACCTAAACTGCAATAAAAAAATAAGGAATAAAAAAGATGCTTCTATCTGAAGCTACAGTGCTAGTGATGGCCTCTAGATGGCATCAGACTCTCCTGTTTCTTGTGCCCACTGAGTCATGCTGAGGTCCTGGACCTCCTGTTATTATACATGATCTCCACTTTATCGGGTGGCCAAAGGCAGGAAGAAGGGCTTTGTAATTTTTCATTTTACTTTACTCAGCAACTCTTCCTCTAACACTCACACTGTGGCAGTAACTTTGGTAGGCTCAAAATGTGGTACTGAAATGATTACGTTATCCCAACCTTCCCAGGGGCTGCCCACAGGCTGAGGACTGCTGGACAAAACCACTAGAGCAAGTATATGTGAAAGAAATAAGCATCCTATAATATAAATAAAGTAGACAGTTGGGAGGGAGGGCTGGGGAGACATTCCATGGAGGGGACCTGAATGCCTCACTGAAGTGACATTATGTTGTGAACAGAATAACATCAGAGAGCCAGCCTTGCACTGGTGTGGAAAGTGTGTCAAGGAGAAGCCACTCTGTGAAGAGGCTCACAGGTACAGGTGAGTTCAGCAAAGGCAGTTAAAAAAGGGACCAGTGTGGCTGAAGGCAGCCCATTCTTCAGTGGAGCAGAGGGATGGAGGATCTTGGGGTCTGAAAGAGGAGGTTAGTCATTTGCTCCTCTCTGACAACATCGCCCTGAATTTTAGCACCTTTTAACCAGAAATATTATTTCACAATTGTTGTGAACCAGAATCTGGACATAGCTTAGTTTGATGCCACTGCTTTGAGGTCTCTTGTGAGGCTGGGGCTGTGATCTCAACTGAAGATGGACTTGGAGAAGATCAGCCTCCAATCTGACTCATGGAAATTGGCATGGTTCAATGTGAACTGAAAGCCTGAGTGCCTTTCTCTCTATTGGCCTGAGCATCTCCCCAGTTCTCTGTTTACGGGTCTGTATATGGACCATATTAGGTCACTGATGATTGCTTCCTCAGTTTGAGTAATACAATAGAGAGATGGAGAATGAAAGAGACAGCAGACATATGTACAGAAAAAGAAAGAAAGGGAGACAGAGAGATTGAAAGAGTAAGCAAACAGAGCAAGTAAGAGAAAAAATATCTTTTTAAAAAACATAACCCTGAAAGTTGCAATAGACTATGTGATTTCCCCCCCATATTCACCTTAATCCCCAGTGTAATGGCCTTGGGAGGTGAGAAGCAATTAAGTCCTGAGAATGAGGCCCTCATAATTGAGACTATTTGCTTTATAAAAGAAACCACAGAAAGGCATCTCTCCCTCTCTTTTGCTAAATGAGAATACAACCTAAATTCTGGAGTTTGAAACTCAGAAGAGTTCTTCCAAGAGCCCAACCATGCTGGAACCCAATCTCAAATTTCTAGCCTTCAGAACTAGTCTTTTGTTTATAAGCTGCCTGGTCTATGCTTTTGGTATAGACATCTAAACTAAGACAGAAGTGATACCCTATCATTTTTGCTGTTTTATCTATGACAGAAGCTAGAACCATGCCCCCAAAGAGTTCAACTAATGACTAGCAGAAACTCTTTAGTTTGCAGAATGACAGAAAAGAAAAGAAACAAATTGTTGAAGGACTGAAATTTATTCCACTTATGAGATTTTTTAAAACTGGCTAAAATCAGTTGGAACCAATATGGCCATCTAGAGTCTGTGTGAAATGAGCTCACTGATGTCAGAGCCCAAATTTCCATCACATGTTTTATACTAACTCTCCCCAAATTCGCATGTGTGACCTGTGAGTAACCAAGAAAAGATGGCTGTTCATACCCAATGACTTTCCACACATTTTTTCTTTCAGCAAATTTCTACTAATCTAAAGCTTACCTTCTAAACATTTTCTTTTTTTCCAGTTTTAACAAAGGATTTTATTTGTTGCCTAAAAAGTAAAATCCAGAAAATAGCAACTCACTGCAAGAAGAATTCTATAATAAAACATTTTCAGTCAGTCTCTCTTCTCTTCACATGGTGTACTCTTTCACATGCACATAATCAGAAAGCAGACTCATAAATGCAAACCCTGTGTGAAAGGCACATGGCACTAATATTGTTCACACCTGCTACACCTCCTTGGAAGCCAAGGGAAGGCTTTTCTGCAGTCTCCTTATTTTGATAGAAACTGATCACTATTTCTTCAAGAGGAAAATATTTAAAAGTCTCTTCCCCTGCTCTTAAGTTATCTGCTGGAAAGGTACAGAATTAAAAAGCTTTTTTCACCCAGCTGTGATAAAAACACAGAATACTAAAGAGTATCTGGGATATATACTTGGATGTTTACAGAGGAATTTGAAACTCAATTTCTACTGCTCTTCAAAATGGGTAACAAATGAGAGGATGTGACAGGGACAGTTAAAAAAATTGGCAGTCATTCTCTGATTGAGTGAAGCAAGCTTTCTCAACCATCAACCAATATGACCTCATTGATCACAAGCCCTACAGAGATCCAACAAGATTTGAGTTTTAAATATAGAGCGTATTTCAAAGATAACCAAGAGAGAGAGCTGATGTATGAACAGAATTTAGTGCTGGTGAAGGCAGAGAGTAAAGAATCCCAAGAAACTTTTAGTGCCATTTTCATTTAATAAGCCAATAGAATAGCAACCTGGCTGTGATGACACCAGGATGTTTTTATGGAAGTACTGCAGGAAAACATGACCAGCAGCTGACATCCTCTGGCTCACAGCACCAACTTCTCCAAGAGTCTTAAGGCTGGGGTGTGTAGCGGAGGTATTTCTTGCCAGATGGGAGCTCTTTGGTGAAGACTCCTTTTGGGTAAAGTTTTTTGGCTTCTTCTTCAGGGATGGTTTGAAGGACCATCACACTATCCCCATCCTTCCAATCAACTGAGGTGGCAACTCTTTTTCCTGCTGTCAGCTGGAGAGAGATGACTACCCTGAGAATCTCATCAAAGTTCCTGCCAGTGGTAGCTGGGTAGAGAATGGACAGCTTCAGCGTCTTATTAGGACCAAAACCAAACACCACATGAGCTGTCACAGGCATGGCTTTTTCATTCTTCTCTGCTGAATCCAGTATGCCCAACAGGATGGCAGGGTCCCAATTCTTATCATCAATGATAGGAAAAGGTAATTTTTCTGTGGGCTCTTCACCATCTTGCTCCAGGCAAGATAGTCTTCGACGCTGTCTATTGAAAGGGCAATCAACTTAACATTCCTCTTGGCAAATTCTGGTGACAACTTTGCAGCTCTGCCAAGCTCTGTGGTGCACACTGGGGTAAAGTCCCGAGGGTGGGAGAAGAGAATGCCCCATGAGTCTCCCAGAAAGTTGTGGAAATGGATGGGGCAGATGGTGGTATTGGCCTTAAAGTTAGGAGCCACGCCCTGAGAAGCAGACCTCCAGGCATGGCGGTGGCAGTGATGAGGAGGCGCCACTCGGACAGCGAACTTTTCTAAGAAAATTACTACCTTAAACTCAGGGAAATATATATATATATATATATAGTGAGCTTTTCAACAAAGAGATAGGATTCCAGCTCAAGTCTGCTTCCCTGACTTTAAGTAGTAATTTTCTTTGAAAAGAAAGAAAATTATATCTATTTGCTAAAAAAGCTAGTGTTACAGTACTGGCTGCTGAGGCACTGAATAGTGAGCCACTTTTTTAAAGTAACAAACCGGATCACTCACAACTTATTGTTGTTGTGAGATGTTGTGGAAGCTGCGCATCACATAGGCTGAGATGAGGCATATAGATATGATTCTAAATATAATGGACAGGCACTGGGAGATTTAATGACAGAAGACAGTATCTGATTTTTTTAAATTTCAACCTCTTTCTGGTGTAGAATGAAAGAAAAAGGCCAGTGGGTAAGTGCCTTTCCCAAGATCACCTGGCTGGACCCTGGGCCTATTTGAGTTGCAGGCCATGCTTCCTCTCACCACTCCTTGTAATGCTTCCATCTCTTTTCTTTTTTTTTGAAAAGGAAAGAAAAAAAGGAGTGAAGGAGAGGAAGAAAGAGGAAGAAAAAGACGGAGAGAGAACAAAAATGTTGCTTTATTCTAAAAAATGGGTATTAATAATGGCCAATCAATATTTTATTTAAACCTATGAGTAGGTGTGATGTGGTATTGACAAGAATGTATATTTTGTGTATTTAAAGTGGAGAGTTTTATAAATATTTATTAAGTTTACTTGTTCCGGATCTGAGTTCAAGTACTGGATATCCTTATTAATTTTCTGTCTCATGGAGTCTAAGTCTCTATGTTTCTGGGTGTTTGAATTGTTAGCTCTTATTGTTGCATTGAGCCTTTTACCACTCTATCTTTGTTGCTTTAAAATCTATTTTATCAGATGTTAGAATTGCAACTCCTGCTTTTTATTTATTTATTTATTTATGCTCTCCATTTGGTTGGTAAATCTTTCTCCATCCCTTTGGTTTGAGTCTTTGTGCATCCTTGCATGTGAAATGGGTCTGGATGTAGCATACCGTTGGGTTTTGGCTGTATCTTTTGATTGGGTGATTTAGTCGATTTAAATTTGGGATTACTGCCATTTGATGTTAACTGGCTGTTTTATCCATTTGTTGATGTAAATTCTTCTTTATGTTGATGTTCTTTACTTTTTGGTATATTTTTAGAAAGGCTAATACTGGTTGTTTCTTTCTATGTGTAATGCTTCTTTCAGAAGCTCTTGTAAAGCAGGCCTGGTGGTAATAAAATCTCTGAGTACTTGCTTGTTCATAAAAGATTTTATTTTTCCTTCAGTTGTGAAGCTTAGTTTGGCTGGATATGAAATTCTGGGCTGAAAGTTCTGTTCTTTAAGGATGTTGAATATCGGCCCCCACTCTCTTCTGGCTTGTAGAGTTTCTGCTGAGAGATCTGCTGTAAGTCTGATAGGCTTCCCTTTGTGGGTAACCTGACCTTTCTCTCTGGCTGCCCTTAGTATTTTCTTCTTCACTTCAACCCTCGTGAATCTGATGATTATGTGCCTTGGGGTTGCTCTTCTTGAGGAATATCTTTGTGGTGTTCTCTGTATTACCTGGGGTTGAATATTGTCCTGCTTTACTAGGTTAGGAAAATTTTCCTGAATAATATCTTGAACAATAGTTTCCAGCTTGGATTCATTCTCTCCGTCACATTCAGGTACACCTATCAAATGTAAATTAGGTCTTTTCACATAGTCCCATATTTCTTGGAGGCTTTGCTCATTCCTTTTTATCCTTTTTTCTCTAATCCTGTCTTCTCATTTTATTTCATTAAGTTGGTCTTCGACCTCTAATATCCTTTCTTCTGCTTGATCAATTCAAGTGTTTAAACCTGTGCATACTTCTTGGAGTTCCCATATTGTATTCTTCAGTTCCATTAATTCACTTTTATTCCTCTCTAAATTGTCTATTCTAATTAGGATTTCATCAAACCTTTTTTCAAAGTTCTTAGTTTCTTTACATTGGGCTACAACATGTTCTTTTAACTCACAGAAGTTTCTTATTATCCATCTTCTGAAGCCTGATTCTGTTAATGGGATGTGCTTGTTCTCCATCAAGCCTTGTTCCCTTGTTGATGAGGAACTGTGATCCTCTTTAGAGGGAGAGGCATTCTGATTTTGAGTATTCTCAGCCTTTTTATGCTGGTTTCTTCCCATCATTGTAAATTTTTCCAGCTGTCATCTTTGTAATTACTAACTTTAAAATTAGGTCTCTGAGTGGATGTCCAAGTTGTTAATTCCCAGGGTCGAAGTATGAGCAACTCAGTGCACCAGCCAAAACAGCAGTGTTAAGACTGATGGTGCTTTTCTGCCCAGGAATCTCCAGTCTGGCTTCCTTCTTGAGTCTGTAATAGGCGATTCTGTCTTCTTGGAGCTTCAAACCTCGGTCAGAAGGGGAACCAGTTTCGTTTACTCTGCACCAAGAGCTGCCGTGCCGAGGTGCTGGCAAAACTGCTGCACCAGCCACAAGAGTTGTGCTGGTGACTCGTGGGGCTCCTCCACTGGGTATCGTCTGTTCCGTGAGCAAAAAAAAAATTTGTCTGAAAGTGTGACATTCTCTCGTTCTCTGTGCTTTCACTGGGAGCTGCAATCTTGAGATGTTAGTGATCAGCCACCTTAGATCATTCTTCTGTAATGCTTCCATCTGTAAGTTTGTGCATTATTATATTATTTACATAGGATGACAGGCCATAATTTTTATATGTTCTTTTTTTTTTTAAATTTTGAGACAGTCTCACTGTCAACCCAGGCTGGAGTACAGTGGCATGATCATGGCTCAATGCAACCTCTGCCTCTTAAGTTCAAGTGATTCTTACACCTCAGCCCCATGAGTGGCTGGGATTACAGGCATGCATCACCATATCTGTCTAATTTTTGCATTTTTAATAGAGATGGATTTTTGCCATGTTGGTGACTGCTGGTCTCAAACTCCTGGCCTTAGGTTACCCATTCACCTTGGCCTCCCGATGTGTTAAGATTATAGTCATGAGCCACTGCACCTGATTGATTTTTATTCATTCTACCTCATATATCCACAATAAATGTTTTTGGAAGTTGATGTTAGCATAATTCCATTATACATGCTTTTAAGCTGGGGAGACCTGAAACACACAATGACTTTTATATGGTCACAGAAATAAAAATAAAAAGGTTTTACATAACTCTGTTTCTTCAGACCTGGGACCCTGGCTGCATTTAGATCTTTTGGGGGATTAAGGGGCATAATTCTGTTTGCATAATTGTGTACAAGTAAAGAGTTGACATGTCAGAGGAGGGTGAGCCATTAGCAGCCCTGCAGGGCCTTCGCATAGATTTATAGAAGAAAAGGGCCCAGGGGACAGAATCTTAAAGAAGTTAACAGACTCCCGTCTGACAGAACCTGACAGAATTTAGTTTGGTAACCAGACACCACATTCTAAAGACAGCCCTGTATCTAGCTCATTTCACAGGAGATGCTTAAGAGAACACTACATTCTTATTGTATGCTACATTCCTAAACTGTTGCCTGAGAAAGGCCCAAAGTGAGAGCCTTTTCTGGTAACACACAAATTGGCTCAGCCCGTCTTCCTTACGCCTCTGGCCATTTGTCAAGAGGCACCCGCAGATAACAGTGTAGCCCAGAGCAGGTCCATTCAGGCCGGGCCTCCCTTATCATCTCATCTGGGCAACTCCACCCTGCCTATTATCACCATGTATTGCAGGGGAAGCAGAAAAAGGAGGGGCCCCTTCCTGACAGGATCAGGTTGTCAGGCATTGGAACCCTGTGGGTCTGTCCTGTACATACCCAGGTCATGGCTGGTGGAATAAAAAGTTGGATGTAGAGGACTAAGTTTGTCTACTCAGATGTGAATCCCAAGGCTTTAAGCTGTCCTCTGGTTTCCCCACTGGCTTGGGGGTCTATGCAGATGCTCCTATATGCCTAATCTAGGAGCAGAATTTCTAATGCGGATTTCACTTGGTGGTAAAAACAGGGCGGACTATTAACTTTTTTTTTTATTTGCCTGCTGGGCACTTTTTTCATAGAGCTGCATTAAAATCAAGGAGCAGCTGTTTGATGGGTTCAACTCCCCCATATCCTCAGACAAGGAGCAGATTGACTGCACCCCTAAGCATGGCCCACAGTGAGCTATGGTGACAGCAGGCTCATGGGAGTCTCTACAGATAGGGGCCTGACAAGACCAGGATGGGCCCAGAACCCAGACCCAAATATAGAATTTCTCTGGTCTCTGTCTTAGGGCTTTTCCATGAGTGACTCAAAATTCTGCTCCTCACAAATCTAGCCTTTACTAGTCCCAGTGAAAACTTGGTTAGCTGTAAAGTCTTTGTTTACATACTTGTAGAAATATCAGAGAAGGCCTTTGTGTTGTGTTTACTGTAGAGTGGGCTATATTTATTCATGTTGCTACAGTTTCTGTGGTTTTAACTATTCACTCCAAGTATCTTCTGTAGCAGGCAGCTTCACTTACTGCCAGACTAAGACTTGAAAGCCACCACTGTTACTGAAAAGGTTTTTACACAAAATGGGAAAGAGGTTCCCAAGAAAGGGGTTTATATTGTTCCATGCATTTGTCTGCAATGTGTCATCTCAGAGCCCATCCCTGTAGCCCATCAGAGCAGAAACTGTGCTCTCAAATGTCTTTGTAATGTTTTATTAGAGTGGTCATTTCCCAGAGTGTTTTAGACTTTCAATGACTATTATTTCTGACCAAAATGAAATAAAACTAGAAATGAATAATAAAAGAAAGCAAAAACATTAACATATATATGGAAATTAAAAAAACTTACTTTCAAGCAAGCTCCTGTTCAAGGGTTGTAAGATTTAATATTGTGAGGATATTCATGCTGCCCAAAATGAGCTACAAATTCAATGCAATCCCTTTTAAACTAACAATATTTTTAAATAGAAATAGCAATAAAAAAATTACGAGGAATCTCAAGGGATCATAAAGACCTTAAAAATGTTTACAAAAGAAGCAATATTAGTGACCTCATGTTTTTTAATTTTAAAGCACTTTACAAAGCAACAGTAATGAAAACAATTTTGCTCTGGCATAAAGACAGACAATTTTTTCAATAAAACAGGATATAGCACAGATGTAAACCTCACACGTATGGGCAAATAAATAGTTATTTGCATACATATATTCATTACAGCATTATTAAGAAAAACCAATAGGTGAAAGAAACACACACTTTCCTCACAGAATAAATAAATACAATTTGTAATATAAAAGTAATAAAATAGTACTCAGTTTTTAAAAGCAGAAAGTCTTGTAACATCCACAATAAAGATAAATTTTGAGGACATAATGTTAAGTAAAATTAGTCGCAATAAAACAGATACTCTGTGATTCCACTCATATGTAATGTCTAAAGTATTGAAACTCTTAAAAACAGATTTTTTAAAAAAATAAGGAGCCAAGTGGTAAGAAAAGTGGGTAGTTTTCATTTCATGTGTATTAAGTTTTAGTTTTGCAAGAAGAAAAATTTTACAGATCTGTTGCATGACAATGTAAATACACTTACAACTGAACTGTATAAGAAGAAAATCTTAAAAATTCTACATTTTATGTTATGTATTTTTACCACAATCAAAATAAAAATTGACACCCAAGGGTCAGGAGTGATGGCTCATGCCTGTAATCCCACCACTGTGGGAGGCTGAGGCATGCAGATCACTTGAGGCCACGAGTTCAAGACCAGCCTGTTCAACACGATGAACCCCATCTCTACTAAAAATACAAAAATTATCCAGGTGTGTTGGTGCACATCTTTAATGGAAACTACTCAGGAGGCTGCAGCAGGAGAATTGCTTTAACTCAGGAGGTGGATGTTGCAGTGAGCCAAGATTGTGCCACTGCACTTTGGGCAACAAGGTGAGGCTCTGTCAAAAAAAAGACACCTAGAAGAGACACAGTTATAAACCTTTTAAAAAATTACTTTCAGACAACAAAATCTTTCTTTTACACTAAGATAATATGAACAATATATGCTGAAAGTAAGACAATTTCCATGACTACTCACCTAGACAGAATCAATAATTGCCATTCACCAAGAAGAAAAATATGCAAGTCATAAACAAAATAGATGCACTATTATTACAAGCAAACAAACACTTAGATAATTATATTGACAAATGACATAGGCCTGATTTTCAGCTTTTGCCCTACACTGTCTTAAGGTGTGCAAAGTTAAACAGTGTCATATAAAATTTTATTATATAAATTAAAACTAAAAGCAATAAACCAGTGTAAGGTGGCCTACCCTAAAAAAGGAAACTCAGAAATAAAAAATTGCAAATCAAGTTAAAAGAAACATTATGCCCCCCAAATTTTGATTTGAATAATGTAATTCAAAGTCATAAAAATAGTTAGAAATTAAAAAACACAATTAACTGATGTGAGGCAGCCTACTCTAAATAAAATACAGAAATATAAACTCATAAAATATAATTAAGAGAAACTTTAATCCATAAAATCCTGAATAAACATAGTGCTCTACTGAAAAAGAATTCTAGATAACTACAATTTTAAACTTTGCATGTGCATCCATGAAAACAATAAATTTTGAATCATTTGGATAGGTTAGGGCAGCAACATTTCAGAAAAACACATCATAATACTTCATAAAGAATTTTGATGAGAAAACTTTAAGCAATAAGAATTTAAGAAATACTAGGGAAATGTTTAAATTATGCTACTGATGCATTGGGGCTTTTCTTACACAAAATGGTAAGGCTGTAATTTAGCCTCTAGAAGAAATGTCCTATGTTTCCAAATAGAATAACAATATAAATATCATAAATACAGTATAAAACACTGATATATAAAATAAAAATTGGAAACAAATTGCATTATTGTTCAAATAAAAGCTGAGAAAACTGGAAGAAAGCACTGATAGTAACATTGTGCCTATAGTCAATTAAACATACAAGCCAAATATTTTAACAAATTAATTATATAATTTATACATAACATATACATTCAAGCATGTTATTTGAGAACTTCTGAAACTAAAATAAAAGATAAATGTGAGATATGACAATTCAGAAAGGAAAAACACAGTCATGGTATTCTTCATATTAACCAAGACAGAATCATGGAATAATAAGTGAGAAATAAGTCAATGATTGGGAATTCAATATATGTTGAAAAATGTTGTAATTTTCCTTATGGGAAAAGTCTTTGTAAGAAATCTATAAAGTGAGTACATAAAATATACTCTGTATGTTGTTGGCATATATAGTTTAAATTTTTTTTTTTAATTTTTTATTGGATTTTAGGTTTTGGGGTACATGAGCAGAGCATGCAAGACAGTTGCGTAGGAACACAATTGGCAGTGTGCTTTTCTTTCCTTCTCCCCTTCACCCACATTTGGCATTTCTCCCCAGGCTATCCCTCCCCACCTCCCCCTCCCACTGGCCCTCCCCTTTTCCCCCCAATAGACCCCAGTGTTTAGTACTCCCCTTTCTGTGTCCATGTGTTCTCATCCTTCATCACCCACCTATGAGTGAGAATATGCGGTGTTTCATTTTCTGTTCTTGTGTCAGTTTGCTGAGGATGACGTTCTCCAGATTCATCCATGTCCCCACAAAAGACACAAACTCATCATTTCTGATTGCTGCATAATATTCCATGGTGTATATGGGCCACATTTTTCCAATCCAGTCGATTATCAATAGGCATTTTGGCTGATTCCAGGTCTTTGCTATTGTAAACAGTGCTGCAATGAACATTCATGTACATGTGTCCTTATAGTAGAACGATTTATAGTCTTTTGGATATATACGCAGTAATGGGATTGCTGGGTCAAATGGAACTTCTATTTGTAAGGCCTTGAGGAATCGCCACACTGTCTTCCACAATGGTTGAACTAATTTACACTCCCACCAACAGTGTAAAAGTGTTCCTTTTTCTCCACATCCTCTCCAGCATCTGTTGTCTCCAGATTTTTTAATGATCACCATTCTAACTGGCGTGAGATGGTATCTCAACGTGGTTTTGATTTGCATCTCTCTGATGACCAGTGACGATGAGCATTTTTTCTTATGATTGTTGGCCTCATATATGTCTTCTTTCGTAAAGTGTCTGTTCATATCCTTTGCCCACTTTTGAATGGGCTTGTTTGTTTTTTTTTCTGTAAATCCATTTGAGTTCTTTGTAAATTCTGGATAGCAGACCTTTGTCAGATGGGTAAACTGCAAAAATTTTTTCCCATTCTTTTGGTTGCCGATCCACTCTAGTGACTATTTCTTTTGCCGTGCAGAAGCTGTGGAGTTTCATTAGGTCCCATTTGTCTATTTTGGCTTTTGTTGCCAATGCTTTTGGTGTTTTGTTCATGAAGTTCTTGCCTACTCCTATTTCCTGCATAGTTTTGCCTAGATTTCCTTCTAGGGTTTTTATCGTGTCAGATCTTATGTTTAAGCCTTTACTCCATCTGGAGTTAATTTTAGTGTAAGGTGTCAGGAAGGGGTCCAGTTTCTGCTTTCTGCACATGGCTAGCCAGTTTTCTCAACACCATTTGTTAAACAGGGAATCCTTTTCCCCTTGCTTGTTTTTGTCACGTTTATCAAAGATTGTATAGTTGTAGATATGTTGTGTTGCCTCTGGTGCCTCTGTTTTGTTCCATTGGTCTATATCTCTGTTTTCGTACCAGTACCATGCTGTTTTGATTACTGTAGCCTTGTAGTATAGTTTGAAATCCGGTAGTGTGATGACCCCCGCTGTGTTCTTTTTGCTTAGAATTGACTTGGCTATGCGGGCTCTCTTTTGGTTCCATATGAAGTTCATGGTGGTTTTTTCCAGTTCTATGAAGAAAGTCAATGGTAGCCTGATGGGGACAGCGTTGATTCTGTAAATTACTTTGGGCAGTATAGCCATTTTCACAATATTAATTCTTCCCAACCATGAACGTGGAATGTTTCTCCATCTGTTTGTGTCCTCTCTGATTTCGTTGAGCAGTGGTTTGTAGTTCTCCTTGAAGAGGTCCCTTACGTTCCTTGTGAGTTGTATTCCGAGGTATTTTATTCTTTTTGTAGCAATTGTGAATGGCAGTTCGTTCTTGATTTGGCTTTCTTTAAGTCTCTTATTGGTGTAGATGAATACTTGTGATTTTTGCACATTGATTTTATATCCTGAGACTTTGCTGAAGTTGCTTATCAGTTTCAGGAGTTTTTGGGCTGAGGCGATGGGGTCTTCTAGGTATACTATCATGTCGTCTGCAAATAGAGACAATTTGGCTTCCACCTTTCCTATTTGAATACACTTTATTTCTTTTTCTTGCCTGATTGCTCTGGCTAGAACTTCCAGAACTATATTGAATAGGAGTGGTGAGAGAGGGCATCCCTGTCTAGTGCCAGATTTCAAAGGGAATGCTTCCAGTTTTTGCCCATTCAGTATGATATTGGCTGTTGGTTTGTCATAAATAGCTTTTATTACTTTGAGATACGTTCCATCGATACTGAGTTTATTGAGGGTTTTTAGCATAAAGGGCTGTTGAATTTTGTCAAATGCCTTCTCTGCGTCAATTGAGATAATCATGTGGTTTTCGTTTTTGGTTCTGTTTATGTGGTGAACTACGTTGATCGACTTGCGTATGTTGAACCAGCCTTGCATCCCCGGGATGAATCCTACTTGATCATGGTGAATAAGTTTTCTGATTTGCTGTTGCATTCGGCTTGCCAATATTTTATTGAATATTTTTGCATCTATGTTAATGATGGATATTGGCCTGAAGTTTTTTTTTCTTGTTGGGTCTCTGCCGGGTTTTGGTATCAGGATGATGTTGGTCTCGTAAAATGATTTGGGAAGTATTCCCTCTTTTTGGATTGTTTGAAATAGTTTCAGAAGGGATGGTACCAGCTCCTCTTTGTGTGTCTGGTAGAATTCGGCTCTGAACCCGTTTGGACCTGGGCTTTTTTTGTGTGGTAGGCTCTTAATTGCTGCCTCGACTTCTGACCTTGTTATTGGTTTATTCATAGTTTCAGCTTCCTCCTGGTTTAGGCTTGGGAGGATACAGGAGTCCAGGAATTTATCCATTTCTTCCAGGTTTACTAGTTTATGTGCATAGAGTTGTTTGTAATATTCTCTGATGATGGTTTGAATTTCTGTGGAATCTGGGGTGATTTCCCCTTTATCATTTTTTATTGCATCTATTTGGTTGTTCTCTCTTTTCTTTTTAATCAATCTGGTTAGTGGTCTGTCTATTTTGTTGATCTTTTCAAAAAACCAGCTCTTGGATTTATTGATTTTTTGAAGGGTTTTTCGTATCTCAATCTCCTTCAGTTCAGCTCTGATCTTAGTTATTTCTTGACTTCTGCTGGGTTTTGAGTTTTTTTGGTCTTGCTCCTCTAGCTCTTTCAATTTTGACGATAGGGTGTCAATTTTGGATCTCTCCATTCTCCTCATATGGGCACTTATTGCTATATACTTTCCTCTAGAGACTGCTTTAAATGTGTCCCAGCGGTTCTGGCATGTTGTGTCTTCATTCTCATTGGTTTTGAAGAACTTCTTTATTTCTGCCTTCATTTCATTGTTTACCCAGTCAACATTCAAGAGCCAGTTGTTCAGTTTCCATGAAGCTGTGCGGTTCTGGGTTGGTTTCTGTATTCTGAGTTCTAACTTGATTGCACTATGGTCTGAGAGGCTGTTTTTTATGATTTCAGTTGTTTTGCATTTGTTGAGCCGTGCTTTACTTCCAATTATGTGGTCAATTTTTGAGTAGGTGTGATGTGGTGCTGAGAAGAATGTATATTCTGTGGATTTGGGGTGGAGAGTTCTGTAAATGTCTATCAGGTTTGCTTGGTCCAGGTCTGAGTTCAAGCCCTGGATATCCTTGTTTATTTTCTTTCTGGTTGATCTGTCTAATATTGACAGTGGAGTGTTAAAATCTCCCACTATTAATGTGTGGGAGTCTAAGTCTCTTTGTAAGTCATTAAGAACTTGCCTTATGTAACTGGGTGCTCCTGCATTGGGTCCATATATGTTTAGGATCGTTAGCTTTTCTTGTTTTATCGATCCTTTTACCATTATGTAATGGCCTTCTGTGTCTCTTTTGATCTTTGTTGCTTTAAAGTCTATTTTATCAGAGATGAGAATTGCAACTCCTGCTTTTTTTTTGCTCTCCATTTGCTTGGTAATTCTTCCTCCATCCCTTTATTTTGAGCCTTTGTGTATCCTTGCATGTGAGATGAATTTCCTGGATACAGCACACTGATGGGTTTTGGATTTTTATCCAATTTGCCAGTCTGTCTGTGTCTTTTGATTGGTGCATTTAGTCCATTTACATTTAGGGTTAATATTGTTATGTGTGAATTTGATACTTCCAGTTTGATGCTAAGTGGCTGTTTTGTCTGTTAGTTGTTGTAGAATCTTCATTATGTTGATGCTCTTTAACTTTTAGTGTGATTTTTGAATGGCTGGTACTGGCTGTTCCTTTCTATGTGTAGTGCCTCTTTTAGGAGCTCTTGTAAAGCTGGCCTGGTGGTGACAAAATCTCTGAGTACTTGCTTGTTCGCAAAGGATTTTATTTTTCCTTCACTTCTGAAGCTCAGTTTGGCTGGATATGAAATTCTGGGTTGAAAGTTCTTTTCTTTAAGAATGTTGAATATTGGCCCCCACTCTCTTCTGGCTTGTAGTGTTTCTGCTGAGAGATCTGCTGTGAGTCTGATGGGCTTCCCTTTGTGGGTAACTCGACCTTTCTCTCTGGCTGCCCTTAGTATTTTCTCCTTTATTTCAACCTTGTTGAATCTGACGATTATGTGCCTTGGGGTTGCTCTTCTTGCGAGATATCTTTGTGGTGTTCTCTGTATTTCCTGCATTTGAGTGTTAGCCTGTCTTGCTAGGTGGGGGAAGTTTTCCTGGATGATGTCCTGAAGAGTATTTTCCAGCTTGGATTCATTCTCTTCGTCCCCTTCTAGTACACCTATCAAACGTAGATTATGTCTATTCACATAGTCCCACATTTCTTGGACACGTTGTTCATTCCTTTTTGTGCTTTTTCCTCTAATCTTGGTTTCTCGTTTTATTTCATTGAGTTGGTCTTCGACTTCAGATATTCTTTCTTCTGCTTGGTCAATTCGGCTATTGAAACTTGTGCATGCTTCGCGAAGTTCTTGTATTGTGTTTTTCAGCTCCTTTAATTCATTCATATTCCTCTCTAAGTTATCCATTCTTGTTATCATTTCCTCATATCTTTTTTTAAGTTCCTTAGTTTCTTTGCATTGATTTAATACATGTTCTTTTAGCTCACAAAAGTTTCTCATTATCCACCTTCTGAAGTCTAATTCTGTCATTTCGTCACAGTCATTCTCCGTCCAGCTTTGCTCCCTTGCTGGTGAGGAGTTTTGGTCCTTTCTTGGAGGCGAGGTGTTCTGGTTTTCGGTGTTTTCCTCCCATTTTCGCTGGTTTCTTCCCATATTTGTGGGTTTATCCGCTTGTCGTCTGCGTAGTTGCTGACTTTTCGATTGGGTCTCTGAGTGGACACCCAGATTGTTGATGATGAAGTATTTCTGTTACTTGGTTTTCCTTCTACCAGCCTAGCCCCTTCACTATATGACTGCTGAGGTCCACTCTAGGCCCTGCTTGTCTGGGGTGCACCTCTAGCAGCTGTGGCACAGTGAGGGATGCTACCCATTTCTTTTTCTGCTATCTTTGTCCCAGGATGATGCCTGCCTAATGTCAGTCTTTTGGATATAGAGGGGTCAGGGAGCTGCTTTAGGAGACAGTCTGTACTATTTTGGAGCTCAATTGCTGAGCTGTGAGCTCTGTTGTTCATTCAGGGCTGTTAGGCTGCTATGTTTGATTCTGCTGCAACAGAGCTCATTAAAAAAAACCCTTTTTTTCTCAAATGCTCTGTGTTGGGTGGTTCGGGCTTTATTTTTCGATGTCCGATGAGGTGCCTGCCCAGCTAGAAGGCAGACTAGCCACTGTTTGGCTGCCGAGGCTCCGCCCTGCTGTTGTGTGATTCGCCCTGTTCCTGCAGGCTCTGATGTGGTCTCTGCCATGCCCTGCAGTGGAGTCTCTTCCTTGTAGCGTGTTGCCTCAGCAACGGCAGGCTGCGTCAGCAGTGGGCGTGTATCTCAGTAGGGACGGGTTGCCTCGGCAGTGGCTGGCTGCGTCAGCAGTGGGCGTGTATCTCAGTTGGGGCGGGTTGCCTCGGTAGTGGTGAACGCCCCTCCCCCACAGAGCGTCTCGGACCATCTGCTCAGGATAGTTTGAAATCGCGGTTTTGTTCATCCCACTGGGTATCCCAATCCCTGCAATCCCCTGGGCTGGCCTACTGTCCAAGTCTCATTCAGTCTCAAGTCCAGCCCTGTCAAATCTCAGGTTGCCAGTTCAACAGGGCACCCGGATAAGTGCACCCTGTGGGGATTGCTGGGTAGGGCCGGCCGCCACCGCCCCAGCTGCCGGCTACACCAGGCAGACCTACTGCCTGGCGTCCCGTGTCTTTTTTATACTTGGGAGTTTCCCCGTTCTGTGGGCAACAAGATCAGACTGGAAATGCAGCTCCGACTCGCCATTTGCGGATTCAATGAGGGCTCCAATCCTGGGTTGTTCTCACAGCGCCATCTTGAGTCCTCCCCTATAGTTTAAATTTTTATGATTAGGCACTACTCAGAAAAAGAAAAAGGTTTTAGATAAAATAATTAGATGTTTAAATATTTAATAAGATACTTTTTGCTTATGAAGTTTTTCAGTCTAATTTTTTTGTAGATTTACGTTTTAAACCTTCATAGTATTCGAAATTATAAAGCACAGAACATATGTCATCTGTGACTGGTGTTTCTGGAATTTCTAAAAAACATATCCCAATGCCTCCACAACTCCCCTCATGCCCTTCTGACTTGAGGCACAATAGATTTAAAAAATGACATAACAGAGGTCTCCAGAAATGTTCACAGATTTTCCCAAATCCCCCAAAACAATGACAAACTAGTTAGATTATGTATGCTCTCATAAGATTCTGGAAGGACTTTGGCTTTCTGTGTGAATGCACTGGAAGATTCTGGGAGGGAGAGAAAAAGCCTTACAGGATTGAAGAACAGAATAAGCATGAGATGGAAAATGTTTCTCCATGACAGTAAGAAAAATGCAAATACACTTTTCCAAAACAATTTCCACTGGAACAGAGATTACCAAACCATATTTAAACTCTGACCTTGTTTGTAACATTTTGATCTCTCCCAGGTGTTACCTGCTGATTTATTTTCACCTTGCTTTGCATACTGTTGTCTTGCTTATTTTACACTCCAGAAGTCTTCTTTGCTGCAGAAAGGTTATCAAGTCTGGCTTACGGACTGTCCACCACAGTTTCGTTTTTTCCCTAGAACAGTAATTGGGCTCATCAGAAAATGCCCAACTCCCAGCATCTTCCTCAGAAGAGAATTAAAACAATGGAATATATGTTGAAATGTTTGGCTTTTTGAGAGATTGCCTAATGACTACAATCTGTCTCTCCTGATGTGGAGTGCTCGAGGACATGATCTATGGATAACAATTTGTGTCTGCTGCGAAGAAAGATGAATGCTTGTTACAGCACTAGAGAAATTGCAATACCACAGTCAATTGGGGAATAAAATAGGTAATAGAATCTGAAAAACATTGAGAAAAATATTCCCTTTAACTTAGAAACACACAAGTCCAGAGAAAACATATCCAAGATGTGTTTGTGAAGAACCCAGAATCTATAGCCTGGCTGAGTGCTGTCAGGACCCCTCTTTAGTAAGCCGGTCTTTAAATGCTAGATTTGATTGTTGCTGTACAAATCTCCAGATTTCACTAGAAAAATCACAAGACATACAGAGAAAGCAGGATATATGCCCCACTAAAAGAAACAAAATAAGTATCCAGAACTTGAACCTTAAGAAATAATTTTTTGCATACCTAGTAAAGAATTTACAATAATCATCTTAAGCATTTTCAATGAACAAAAATATGACAAACATGGACAACTCAATGAAATTTTAAAATAATGAATGGGCAAGATGAGGTATCAACAATGATATAAAAAGTATTTTTAAAAATCCAACAGAAATTGTGGAGTTGAAGAACACAATAACTGAGTTTTATAAATTCACAGCAGAGACACAACAACAAACTTAATAAAGCAGAAAAAAGAATGCATGTTATTCACAAATATTTAGTCCTGGAAACTAATTTTTTAGAAGAATAAGAATAACGGTGAAATATAAGTCTTATTGGACATCATCAAGTAGATCAACATATTCAGAGAGTCTTTTTAAAAGAATATAGGCAGAAAATGGCATAAATATTATTTGGGAGAAAAAGCGAGGGTGCTGAGAACTTGCCACGTTTCAAAGTGATGAAAAAATAAAATAATAGCAACCAAGAGTAATTGATCTGGGAAAATTATACTTCAAAAGTTAGGAAAAAATAAAGACTTTCAAAGATTAAAATAAAAAAAGCTAAGGTTGTTCCCCACTAGAATAACCCTAGCAAAAAATGCTAAAGAGTCAATTATGTTGAAAAATTAAATGACACTGGACAGCATCATAAAAGCATATAGAAATATGAAGCTCTCTGTTTAATGTAAATATATACATGGATACACAATTTTCTACTATAATGGTACTTAAAATTTTAAATATTTGTTAAAATACACACAATATATAAAGATATAATTTGTAATGTTAAAAAGCTGAGGGAAGTACAATTGAATATATTTTGTATGCTGTTAACTTGAAGTTAAAGGCAAAAGCCATTTGCCCTGAGGACCTTAGCACTGGGCAAGGGAGGAGGAACGGCTGCCCTTTCTCTCCCTCAGTTCTTCCATCTTCCCTTACTCTGAAAAGGAATTTTTTTGGGTCTGCAGGAGTAGTCAATGGGCCAGTCACTGTCTGTCCTGCGTGCACACACACACACACACACACACACACACACGTGGATGAACATGGCATATATAGACTGAACCTGGGATTTTAATTCTTAAATTTTCAAAAAGTGGGAGACAGAGAGTTTTTGGCATGTTTTTCATGCCAAAATTTTGGCCTGGGAAAAGGGTAAGTCCTTCTTCCTGCCATGTGGGTTCTCATCAGTTGTTGGAGCCTCCTCCCTGCAGGTGACCCCCAGGGAGATGGTACAGGAGATTTACCTGGTGCTCATGGTCTGTGAGGATAGGTGTCACTGCACCTGCTTCTCACTGAGCCTGGACAGCAACATGTTGGACCATTTCTCAGAGATGTGCAACACTGAGGAGCTACAGGAAAGCTCAGTGCTGTGCATGATAGAAGGCTGGTTTGGGGAGGCAGATCCAAGATGGCCAAATAGGAACAGCTCTGTAGTGCAGTTCCCAGCAAAAGCAACACAGAGAGTGAGTCAACACTGCGTTTCCAAATGGGTTATTACTGCCCACGGACCAGGAGATTCCCAGGCTGAAAAGTTCCACGAATTTCCAGCATGGCTGTCTCAGCCTATGCAGCAGGTCTCCGCACGAAAACTCACACAAATCTGGGCAGCCGTTTCAACTGGCGCCTGGAACACCTGGGAGACAGAGCTGCCTGTTCAACTGAAAAAAGGGGGGCTGAAACAAACAGCCAGGTGATCTGGCTCAGCTGGTCCCAACCCCACAAAGACCAGCAATCTGAAATGGTCTGGACTGAGAGTTTCAAAGCAAGTGCAGCTGGACCAGGGATTACTAAGGCAGTTCACCATTACTGAGGCAGTCCACCACTACCAAGGCAGTCCACCATTACTGAGGCAGTCCACTATTACAGAGGCAGTTCACCATTACTAGGGTAGACTGCCATTACTGAGGCAGTTCTAACTATAACTCTATAAACAAAACTGCAAGGAAGGTCACACAGCAGCTGGGCAGAGCCTATGACAGCTCAGTAATGCCTCTACCAGCAGAGTGTGACTAGACTACCTCCTTGCTGGGCAGGGCAGCTCTGAAAAAAGGCATCAGCACATTATAAACTTATAAATAAAGTCCCATCTTCCCAAGACAGAGCACTTTGGACAAAAGGTGGTTATGAGTCCCACTGCAGCAGACTTAAATGTACCTGCCCAGGAGGTCTGCATGAAACAATGGAGCTTGCAACTCAGCACTTTAGCTCCTATAAGGGACAGACTGTCTCCTTAAGCAGCTCCCTGACCCCTGTAGATCTAAAGAGTCACCTCATAAAGGAGAGCTCAGGCTGACATCTGGTGGGTATCTTTCTGGGATGAAGATAACAGAAGAAAAAACTGGCAGCAACCCTTACTGTTCTGCAGCTGCCACAGGTGACCCCAAGGCAACCAGGGTCTGCAGTGGACCTCCAGAAGTCCTACAGCAGAGGGGACTGTTAGAAGGCAATCTAAAAAACGGAACGAAATAACTTTATCGTCAACAACAAAAAGTCCACTCAGAGACCCCATCTGAAAGCCACCAACTACAAAGAACACAGGTAGACAAATCCACAAAGATGGAAAGAAACCAGTGCATAAAGGATGGAAGCACCAAAAACCAGAACAGCTTTCCTCCTCCAAGGGATTGCAACTCATCACAAGCAAAGGAACAAAGCTGGATGGAGAATGAGTCTGATGAATTGACAGGAACAGGCTTCAGAAGGTGCGTAATAAACATTTCTGAGCTAAAAGAACGTGTTATAACCCAATGCAAAGAAACTAAGGACCTTGAAAAAAGTTTTGACGAAATGCTAGCAAGAATACACAGTTTAAAAGGGGACTCAAGATGGCGCTGTGAGAACAACCCAGGATTGGAGCGTGCGTTGAATTCGCAAACGGTGAGTCAGTGCTGCATTTCCAGACTGATATTTGTTGCCCACAGAACGGGGAAACTCCCAAGTATAAAAAGACACGGGACGCCAGGCAGTAGGTCTGCCTGGCGAAGCCGGCAGCCGGGGCGGCGGCGGCCGGCCCTACCCAGCAATCCCCACAGGGCGCGCTTGTCCGGGTGCCTTGTTGAACCGGCAACCTGAGACTTGAGAGGGCTGGACTTGAGACTGAACGAGACTTGCACAGTAGCCCAGCCCAGGGGATTGCAGGGACAGATCGTTTGGGATACCCAGTGGGACGAACAAAACCACGATTTCAAACTATCCCGGGCAGACGGTCCGAGACGCTCTGTGGGGGAGGGGCGTCCACCACTACTGAGGCAACCTGCCCCAACTGATATACACGCCCACTGCTGAGGCAGCCAGCCATTGCCAAGGCAACCCGCCCCAACTGAGATACACGCCCACTGCTGACGCAGCCAGCCGTTGCCGAGGCAACCCGTCCCTACTGAGATACACGCCCACTGCTGACGCAGCCTGCCATTGCTGAGGCAACATGCTACAACGAAGAGACTCCGCTGCAGGGCATGGCGGAGACCACAGCACAGCCGGCAGGAACAGCGCGAATCACACAACAGCAGGGCGGAGCCTCGGCAGCCAAACAGTGGCTAGTCTGCCTTCGAGCTGGGCAGGACACCTGATCGGACATCCAAAAATAAAGCCCAAACCCCTCAACACAGAGCATTTGAGAAAAAAAAAAGGGTTGTTTAATGAGCTGTGTTGCAGCAGAATAAAACATAGCAGCCTAACAGCCCTGAATGAACAACAGAGTGCACAGCTCAGCAATTAAACCCTTATAAAGTACAAACTGTCTCCTCAAGCAGCTCCCTGACCCCTCTATATCCAAAAGACTGTCATTAGGCAGGAATCATCCTGGGACAAAGAGAGCAGAAAAAGAAACTGGTAGCATCCCTCGCTATGCCACGGCTACTAGAGGTGCACCCCAGACAAGCAGGGTCTGGAGCGGACCTCAACAGTCGTACAGCGAAGGGGCTAGACTGGTAGAAGGAAAACCAAGCAACAGAAATACTTCATCATCAACATTCTGGGTGTCCACTCAGAGACCCAAATGAAAAGTCAGCAACTACGCAGACGACCAGCGGACAAATCCACAAAGATGGGAAGAAACCAGCGCAAAAAGGAGGAAAACACCCGAAACCAGAACACATCGCCTCCTAGAAAGGACCAAAACTCCTCACCAGCAAGGGAACAAAGCTGGACGGAGAATGACTGTGACGAAATGATGGAATTAGACTTCACAAGATGGATAATGAGAAACTTTTGTGAGCTAAAAGATCATGTATTAAATCAATGCAAAGAAACTAAGAACCTTGAAAAAAGATTTGAAAAAAGATTCGAGGAAATGATAACAAGAATGGATACCTTAGAGAGGAATATGAATGAATTAAAGGAGCTGAAAAACACAATACGAGAACTTCGCGAAGCAAACACAAGTTTCAATAGCCGAATTGACCAAGCAGAAGAAAGAATATCTGAAGTCGAAGACCAACTCAATGAAATAAAACGAGAAACCAAGATCAGAGAAAAAAGCGCAAAAAGGAATGAACAAAGTCTCCAAGAAATGTGGGACTATGTGAAAAGACCTAACCTACGTTTGATAGGTGTACCAGAAGGGGACGAAGAGAATGAATCCAAGCTGGAAAATACTCTTCAGGACATCATCCAGGAAAATTTCCCCCACCTAGCAAGACAAGCCAACACTCAATTGCAGGAAATACAGAGAACACCACAAAGATATTCCGCAAGAAGAGCAACCCCAAGGCACATAATCGTCAGATTCAACAGGGTTGAAATAAAGGAGAGAATACTAAGGGCAGCCAGAGAGAAAGGTCGGGTCACCCACAAAGGGAGGCCCATCAGACTCACAGCAGATCTCTCGGCAGAAACACTACAAGCCAGAAGAGAGTGGGGGCCAATATTCAACATTCTTAAAGAAAAGAACTTTCAACCCAGAATTTCATATCCAGCCAAACTGAGCTTCAGAAGTGAGAGAAGAATAAAATCCTTTGCGAACAAGCAAGTACTCAGAGATTTTGTCACCACCAGGCCTGCTTTACAAGAGCTCCTAAAAGAGGCACTACACATAGAAAGGATCAATCAGTACCAGCCATTCCGAAATCACACTGAATGCTAAAGAGCTTCAACATAATGAAGAATCTACAACAACTAACAGGCAAAACAGCCACTTAGCATCAAAATGGCAGTATCAAATTCACACATAACAATATTAACCCTAAATGGAAATGGACTAAATGCACCAATCAAAAGACACAGACTGGCAAATTGGATAAAAATCCAAAACCCATCAGTGTGCTGTATCCAGGAAACCCATCTCACATGCAAGGATACACAAAGGCTCAAAATAAAGGGATGGAGGAAGATTTACCAAGCTAATGGAAAGCAAAAAAAAGCAGGAGTTGCAATTCTCATCTCTGATAAAATAGACTTTAAAGCAACAAAGATCAAAAGAGACAAAGAAGGCCATTACATAATGGTAAAAGGATCGATACAACAAGAAGAGCTAACGATCCTAAACATATATGGACCCAACACAGGAGCACCCAGATACATAAGGCAAGTTCTTAATGACTTACAGAAGGACTTAGACTCCCACACAATAATAGTGGGAGACTTTAACACTCCACTGTCAATACTAGACAGATCAACCAGACAGAAAATCAACAAGGATACCCAGGGCTTGAACTCAGACCTGGAGCAAGCAAACCTGGTGGACATTTACAGAACTCTCCACCCCAAATCCACAGAATATACATTCTTCTCAGCACCACATCACACCTACTCTAAAATTGACCACATAATTGGAAGTAAAGCACTGCTCAACAAATGCAAAACAACTGAAATCATAACAAACAGCCTCTCATACCATAGTGCAATCACGTTAGAACTCAGAATTCAGAAACTGACCCAGAACCGCACAGCTTCATGGAAACTGAACAACTGGCTCTTGAATGTTGACTGGGTAAACAACGAAATGAAGGCAGAAATAAAGAAGTTCTTCGAAACCAATGAGAATGAAGACACAACGTGCCAGAACATCTGGGACACATTTAAAGCAGTCTCTAGAGGAAAGTATATAGCAATAAGTGCCCATATGAGGAGAATGGAGAGATCCAAAATTGACACCCTATCGTCAAAATTGAAAGAGCTAGAGGAGCAAGACCAAAAAAACTCAAAACCCAGCAGAAGTCAAGAAATTACTAAGATCAGAGCTGAGCTGAAGGAGATTGAGATATGAAAAACCCTTCAAAAAATCAATAAATCCAGGAGCTGGTTTTTTGAAAAGATCAACAAAATAGACAGACCACTAGCCAGACTGATTAAAAATAAAAGAGAGAACAACCAAATAGATGCAATAAAAAATGATAAAGGGGAAATCACCACAGATTCCACAGAAATTCAAACCATCATCAGAGAATATTACAAACAACTCTATGCACATAAACTAGGAAACCTGGAAGAAATGGATAAATTCCTGGACTCCTGTGTCCTCCCAACCCTAAACCAGGAGGAAGCTGAAACTATGAATAGACCAATAACAAGGTCTGAAGTTGAGGCAGCAATTAAGAGCCTACCTCACAAAAAAAGCCCAGGTCCAGATGGGTTCACAGCCGAATTCTACCAGACACACAAGGAGGAGCTGGTACCATTCCTTCTAAAACTATTTCAAACAATCCAAAAAGAGGGAATCCTTCCCAAATCATTTTATGAGACCAACATCATCCTGATACCAAAACCCGGCAGAGACCCAACGAGAAAAGAAAACTTCAGGCCAATATCCATGATGAACATAGATGCAAAAATCTTCAATAAAATATTGGCAAGCCGATTGCAACAGCAAATCAAAAAACTTATTCATCATGATCAAGTAGGATTCATCCCAGGGATGCAAGGCTGGTTCAACATACGCAAGTCGATCAACGTAATTCACCACATAAACAGAACCAAAAACAAAAACCACATGATTATCTCAATTGACGCAGAGAAGGCATTTGACAAAATTCAACAGCCCTTTATGCTAAAAACCCTCAATAAACTCGGTATCGATGGAACGTATCTCAAAGTAATAAAAGCTATTTATGACAAACCAACAGCCAATATCATACTGAATGGGCAAAAACTGGAAGCATTCCCTTTGAAATCTGGTACTAGACAAGGATGCCCTCTCTCACCACTCCTATTCAATGTAGTACTGGAAGTTCTAGCCAGAGCAATCAGGCAAGAAAAAGAAATAAAGGGTATTCAAATAGGAAAGGTGGAAGCCAAATTGTCTCTATTTGCAGACGACATGATAGTATACCTAGAAGACCCCATCGCCTCAGCCGAAAAACTCCTGAAACTGATAAACAACTTCAGCAAAGTCTCAGGATATAAAATCAATGTGCAAAAATCACAAGCATTCGTCTACACCAATTACAAACTAAAAGAAAGCCAAATCAAGAGCGAACTGCCATTCGCAATTGCTACAAAAAGAATAAAATACCTTGGAATACAACTCACAAGGAACGTAAGGGACCTCTTCAAGGAGAACTACAAACCACTGCTCAACGAAATCAGAGAGGACACAAACAGATGGAGAAACATTCCATGTTCATGGTTAGGAAGAATTAATATTGTGAAAATGGCTATACTGCCCAAAGTAATTTACAGAATCAATGCTATCCCCATCAAGCTACCATTGACTTTCTTCACAGAACTGGAAAAAACCACCATGAACTTCATATGGAACCAAAAGAGAGCCCGCATAGCCAAGTCAATTCTAAGCAAAAAGAACACAGCGGGGGGTATCACACTACCGGATTTCAAACTATACTACAAGGCTACAGTAATCAAAACAGCATGGTACTGGTACCAAAACAGAGATATAGACCAATGGAACAAAACAGAGGCATCGGAGGCAACACAACTTATCTACAACTATACAATCTTTGATAAACCTGACAAAAACAAGCAATGGGGAAAGGATTCCCTATTTAACAAATGGTTTTGGGAAAACTGGCTAGCCATGTGCAGAAAGCAGAAACTGGACCCCTTCCTGACACCTTACACTAAAATTAACTCCAGATGGATTAAAGACTTAAACATAAGACCTGGCACCATAAAAACCCTAGAAGGAAATCTAGGCAAAACTATCCAGGACATAGGAGTAGGCAAGGACTTCATGAACAAAACACCAAGAGCATTGGCAACAAAAGCCAAAATAGACAAATGGGACCTAATCAAACTCCACAGCTTCTGCACGGCAAAAGAAACAGTCACTAGAGTGGATCGGCAACCAACAGAATGGGAAAAAATTTTCCCAGTCTACCCATCTGACAAAGGGCTGATATCCAGAATTTACAAACAACTCAAGCAGATTTACAGGAAATAAACAAACAAGCCCATTCAAAAGTGGGCAAAGGATATGAACAGATACTTTACGAAAGAAGACATATATGAGGCCAACAATCATATGAAAAAATGCTCATCGTCACTGGTCATCAGAGAGATGCAAATCAAAACCACATTGAGATACCATCTCACGCCAGTTAGAATGGCGATCATTAAAAAATCTGGAGACAACAGATGCTGGAGAGGATGTGGAGAAAAAGGAACACTTTTACACTGTTGGTGGGAGTGTAAATTAGTTCAACCATTGTGGAAGACAGTGTGGCGATTCCTCAAGGTCTTAGAAATAGAAATTCCATTTGACCCAGCAATCCCATTACTGGGTATATATCCAAAAGACTATAAATCGTTCTACTATAAGGACACATGTACACGAATGTTCATTGCAGCACTGTTTACAATAGCAAAGACCTGGAATCAACCCAAATGCCCACTGATGATAGACTGGATTGGAAAAATGTGGCACATATACACCATGGAATATTATGCAGCAATCAGAAATGATGAGTTCGTGTCGTTTGTAGGGACATGGATGAATCTGGAAAACATCATCCTCAGCAAACTGACACAAGAACAGAAAATGAAACACCGCATATTCTCACTTATAGGTGGGTGATGAAAAATGAGAACACATGCACACAGAAAGGGGAGTACTAAACACTGGGGTCTATTGGGGGGAAAAGGGGAGGGCCAGTGGGAGGGGGAGGTGGGGAGGGATAGCCTGGGGAGAAATGCCAAATGTGGGTGAATGGGAAAAGAAAAGCAAAGCACACTGCCATGTGTGTACCTACGCAACTGTCTTGCATGCTCTGCTCATGTACCCCAAAACCTATAATCCAATAAAAAATTAAAAAAAAAAAAGAATACACAGTTTAGAGAAGAATATAAATGACTTAATGGAGCTGAAAAACACAACATGAGAACTTCACAAAGCATACACAAGTTTCATTAGCCAAATCAACCAAACAGAAGAAAGGATCTCAGACATTGAAGATCAAATCAATGAAATAAAATGAGAAAGCAAGATTAGAGAAAAAGTATAAAAATAAATGAACAAAGCCTCCAAGAAATATGGGATTATGTGAAAAGACCTAATCTATGTTTGATGAGTGTACCTGATTGTGACGGAGAGAATGAATCCAAGCTGGAAAACACTCTTCAAAATATTATCCATGAGAACATCCTTAACTTAGCAAGGTGGGCCAATAATCAAGTCCAGGAAATTCTGAAAACATTACAAAGCTATTCCTCCAGAAGAGCAACTCCAAGGCACGTCATTGTCAGATTCACCAGGGTTGAAATGAAGGAAAAAAATGCTAAGGGGAGCCAGAGAGAAAGGTTGGGTTATCCACAATGAGAAGCCCATTAGACTCACAGTAGATCTCTCAGTGGAAACCCTACAAGCCAGAAGAGAGTGGGAGCCAATATTAATATCCTTAAAGGAAAGAACTTTCAATCTAGAATTTCATACCCAGCCAAACTAAGCTTCATAAGTGAAGGAGAAATAAAATCCTTTATGAACAATAAATTGCTGAGAGATTTTGTCACCACCAGGCCTGCCTTAAAAGAGCTCCTGAAAGAAGCATTAAACATAGAAAGGAACAACCAGTACCAGTCACTCAAAAAACATACCAAATTGTAAAAAGCATTGACACAATAGAGAAACTGCATCAACTAACAGGCAAAACAACCAGCTAGCATCAAAATGGTAAGGTCAAATTCACACATAACAGTATTAACCTTAAATGTAAATGGGCTAAATGCCCCAATCAAAAGACTCAGACTGACAAATAGGATAAAAAGCCAAAAACCATCCATGTGCTGTATCTAGGAAACCCATCTCACTTGCAAGGACACACATATCCTCCAAATAAAGGGATGAGGAAGATTTATCAAGCAAATGCAGAGTAAAAAGAAGCAGGAGTTTTAATTCTAGTTTCTGACGAAATAGACTTTAACCCAACAAAGACCAAAAGGGACAAAGAAGGGCATTACATAATGGTAAAAGGATCAATGCAACAAGAAGAGCTAACAATCCTAAATATATACACACCCAATACAGGAGCATCCAGATGCATAAAGAAAGTTCTTAATGACCGAAAAAGAGATGTAGACTCCCACACAATAACAGCATGAGACTTTAACACTCCATTGTCAATATTAGACAGATCAATGAGACAGAAAATTAACAAGGATATCCAGGACTTGAACTCAGATCTGGACCAAGCAAACCTAATAAACATATACAGAACACTCCACCCCAAATCCACAGAATATACATTCTTCTTAGCATGACATCACACCTACTCTAAAATTAACCACATAATTTTAAGCAAATCACTCCTCAGCAAATGCAAAAGAATGGAAATTATAACAAACCATCTCTCAGACCACAGTGCAATCAAATTGGCACTCAGGATTAAGAAACTAACTCAGAACCACACAAATTCATGGAAACTGAACAACTGGCTTTTGAATGTTGACTAGATAAACAATGAAATGAAGGCAGAAATAAAGATGTTCTTCAAAACCAATGAGAATGAAGAAACAATGTACCAGAATCTATGAGACACATTTAAAGTAGTGTGTAGAGGAAAATTTATAGCAACAAATGCTCACATGAGAAGCAAGGAAAGATCTAAAATCAACACGCTATCATCAAAATTGAAAGAACTAGAGGAACAAGATTTAAAAAACTCAAAAGCTAGCAGAAGACAGAAAATAACTAAGATCAGGGCAGAATGGAAGGAAATAGAGACACATAAAACCCATCAAAAAATCAGTAAATCCAGGAACTGGTTTTTTGAAAAGATCAACAGAATAGACAGACCACTAGCCAGATTATTAAAAAAGAAAAAAAGACAAGAATCAAATAGATGCAATTAAAAATGATAAAGGGGATATCACCACCCATTCCACAGAAATACAAACTACCATCAGAGATTACTACAAACAACTCTGCACACAAAGCAGTAAACTTGGAAGAAACGGATAAATTCCGGGACACTTGCAATCTCCCAAGCCTAAACCAGAAAGAAATCAAAACCCTGAATTGACCAAAACAAGGGCTGAAGTTGAGGCAGCAATTAATAGCCTACCCACCCAAAAAAGCCCAGGTCCAGATGGATTCACAGCCGAATTCTACCAGACATACAAAGAGGAGTTTGTACGACTCCTAAAACTATTCCAAACAATCCAAAAAGAGGGAATTCTTCCCAAATCTTTTTATGAGACTAACATCATCCTGATACCAAAACCTAGCAGAGACTCAACAAAAAAAAAAAAAAGAAAACTTCAGGCCAATATTCATGATGAACATAGATTAAAAAATGTTCAATAAAATACTGGAAAACTGATTGCAACAGCACATCAAAAAGCTTATCCGTCACGTTCAAGTAGGCTTCAACCTGGGGATGCAAGGCTGGTTTTACATACACAAGTGTATAAGCTTAATCTACCACATAAACAGAACCAAAATAAAAAGCCACATGATTATCTCAATTGATGCAGAGAAGGCCTTTGACAAAATTCAACAGCCCTTCATGCTGAAAACTCTCAATAAAGTAGGTATCGATGGAACATATCTCAAAATAATTAAATCTATTTATGACAGACCCAAAGCCAATATTGTACTGAATGGGCAAAAACTGGAAGCATTTCCTGTGAAATCCAGCACTAGACAAGGATGCCCTCTTTAACTACTCCCATTCAATATGGTATTGGAAGTTCTAGCCAGAACAATCAGGCAAGAAAAAGAAGTAAAGGGTATTCAATTAGGAAAGGAGGAAGTCAAATTGTCTCTATTTGCAGACGACATGATTGATTATTTAGAAGACCCCATCGTCTCAACCCAAAAGCTCCTTAAACAGATAAGCAACTTTGGCAAAGTCTCAAGATACAAAATCAATGTACAGAAATCACAAGTATTTCTATACACTAATAACAGACTTAAAGAGAGCTAAATCAAGAACAAACTGACATTCACAATTGCTACAAAGAGAACAAAATACCTAGGAATACAACTAACAAAGAATGTAAATGACCTCTTCAAGAACTACAAACTTCAAGGAAATAAGAGAGGACACAAACCAATGGAAAAACATTCCATGCTCATGGTTAGGAAAAATCAGTATTGTAAAAATGTCCATACCTCCCAAAGTAATTTATATATATAATGCTATAACCATCAAGCCACCTATGACTCTCTTCACAGAACTGGAGAAAACCACCTTAAACATCATCTGGAACCAAAAGAGAGCCTGCATAACCAAGACAATTCTAAGCAAAAAGAACAAAGCCGAGGCATCAGGCTACCTGACTTGACACTATACTACAAAGCTACAGTAATCAAAACAGCACGGTACTGGTACCAAAACAGAGATATAGACCAATGGAACAGAACAGAGGCCTAGGAGGCAAGACTGCACATTTATAACCATCTGTCTTTGACAAATCTGACAAAAACAAGCAGTGGGGAAAGGATTCCCTGTTTAATAAATGGTGTTGGGAAAACTGGCTAGCCATGTGCAGAAAGCAGAAACTGGACTCCTTTCTGACACCTTACACTAAAATTAACTCCAGATGATTTAAAGTCTTAAACATAAGACCAAACACCATAAAAACCCTAGAAGAAAACCTAAGCAAAACCATTCAGGACATAGGCATAGTCAAGGAGTTCATGACTAAAACATCAAAAGTATTGGCAATGAAAGCCAAAATAGACAAATGGGATCTCATGAAACTCCAGAGCTTCTGTACAGCAAAAGAAACAATTATGAGAGTGAACCAGAAACCAACAGAATGGGAAAAAAATTTTGCAACCTACCCATCTGACAAATGGCTGATATTCAGCATCTCCAAAGAACTAAAACAGATTTACAAGAAAAAAAAAACCCATTAAAAAATGCGTGAAGGTCATGACAAGGCACTTTTCAAAAGAAGACATATGAGGCCAACAAACATATAAAAAATACTCATCATCACTGGTCATTTGAGAAATGCAATAGAGATACCATCTCACACCAGTTAGAATGGCAATCGTTAAAAAAATCTGGAGACAACAAATGCTGGAGAGAATGTGGAGTTCAACCATTGTGGAAGACAGTGTGGCCATTCCTCAAGGACCTAGAAATCCAAATTCCATTTGACCCAGCCATCCCATTACTGGGTATATACCCAAAGGATTATAAATTATTATATTATAAAGACACATGAACATGTATGTTCATTGCAGCATTCTTTACAATAACAAAGACCTGGAACCAACCCAAATGCCCACTGATGTTAGACTGAACAACGAAAATGTGGCACATATACAGCAGGGAATACTATGCAGCCAGAAAAAGTCATGAGTTTGTGTCCTTTGCAGGGACATAGATGAATCTGGAAATCATCATTCTCAGCAAACTGACACAAGAACAGAAAAACAAACAACACATGTTCTCCCTCATAGGAGGGTATTGAACAGTGTGAACTCATGGACACAGGGAGAAGAGCATCATATACTGGGGTCTGTTTGGGGGGCATAGGGGAGGGACAGCAGGGTGTAGGGAGGTTGGCGAGGTATAACAGGGGGAGAAATGCCAGATATAGGTGACAGGGGGATGGAGTTAGCAGCAAACCACATTGCCATGTAGGTACCTATGCAACAATTTTTTGCACATGTATCTGCATTTTTTGCACATGTATCCCAGAACCTGAAGTCCAATAAAATATATATATGAAGGCTGGTTTGGAAATTGGGTGAACTTCCTTGGGAACAGCTCCCCGAAGCAGGGCCAGCAGCACTTCCCCACTCGCCTGAGGTCTCTGAGTCACAGAGGAGCACATGAAGGTGGGATTGAAGTGCAGGACTGCTTCTCAGGCTGTCACACCAGCACTTTCTAACTTTATAACCCATAAGTTAAGGAACAGTTGTAATTCTAAAAATTGAGGCAGCACCAAGCCAGACTTGATATCAACCAGATCAAATTCTATAAAGAGAAATAATGTCTTGTGAGAAAAAAAGAAAAAGAAAAAGAAAGAATAAAAAAGAAAGAAAGGTGTTACAGTCTTTGAGTGAGGGAGTCTGCTCACCAACTGCTGGGGTGTGCTTGCCTTGTTTATAAGGTAAAAGCTCTCATACACTCACGTTACCTGCAGGAAAACTACTCATGTTCCCAGGGCCTACCTGCTTGTTAATAGCAATTGTAAAAAAGGATTTGTAGCTCAATGGTTCCCACAGCTGATCATAAAACCTCTCCTCTTTCCCAAAAGAACCACCATTAAAATCTCATGAAACACACTTTGGAAGACAGTGCTGCAGTTGGAAGCCCTGAGGAGTTCTTAGGACACCCTGCCTGAGGGCTGCCCCAGGACAGCAGGGCATGCTTGTGGAGGCCCCAAAATTCTAAAAACACTGCCTATCCAAGTCACTAGTGTACAGAGAGCAGGTGGCCTTATGGCTCCCCAACACCTTTCTGTGCTTCACAGGCATTTGGCAGATTTTTTTGTGAACAAGGATTCCTGCCCACCAGCAGGAAGGAGAGAGTGAAAGAGAGACAGACAGACAGAGAGGAAGAGGGGAAGAAGGAGAGAGAGAGAGACACACACACACACACACAGAGAGAGAGAGAGAGAGAGAGAGAGAGAGAGAGAGAGAGAGAGAGAGAGAGAGAGAGAGAGAGAGATCGCATCTGTGTTTGAACCAGAACCCCACCTTATATGTTCATTGTGGAATTTGAAAATGGAAGCCTAAAGTTGAAAATTAAAATCACTCTTGATGTCACCTGGCAAACTATTTTCTGTGCTAGATGGGTTGTTCCAGGGTGCAGGGCCGTGGTAACACCCTCCTCCCCTCCTTCCTGAAACAACTACATGCACTGCTCAAGGCCTGCATGCACATATGCCATGTCCAAGACCAGCTCAAGAGCCTGAACCCATCTGCTGCCTTCAGCAGGGTTGACTGCAGCTGCGTGTTCTTCCTGAGCATCTTCTCCAGTGGTGACCTGAGAGTTGCAGGAGGCTTTGGGGTCAGGGTTGAACAGAGGAAAAGGGATTATGGAATCCAGGTGCTGAGAACGAGGCCATTCCACCTGGAAGTTTCTGGCCCTGACACATCCAGTCCAGAAACACATTTAGGTGGAGACAGCTGGGCTTGGGTGTACCTGTGCTAATCACCAGCCTCAGGTCCCTTAAACAGTGAGAAATGAAAGAATGGCTTGTAAATGGGCCCCATCGACTATGTGTCACCTAAGCACATCCTCCCAGGGGCCATGATATCTCCAGAACCAGACTAGAAGGTGAAACTCCCAGTGGGAGCAAGGAAGAGTGTCCTTAGTGGGGTGGAGGGCCTCACACCATGACGCCTGGCTTAATGAAGCTTGGCCATTCCTGGAGCACATCCAGTGCCTAAAGGTACCTACCATGAGCAGCAGGAACCCACTCCCTGGAAGTGGCAGGATGCATGGGGACCTCCTGTACCTGTTTGTAATTACAGCCAGGAACCAGCAGGACAGCACGACTGCAACCACCTGGGGATTTTACTGGAACCAGTAAGTCTCTGCCCTCCCCCTACAGGCTCCTGGAATGCCACTTGCTCTGGGTCTGTGGACAGATAACCAGGGAACTTGCCCAGTGCCCACCCACTTCTTGTCACCCACAGTCTATCACTCAACCTCAACCCTGCCAGCCTCTGCTTCCTAAGACATTCCTCATGCCATAGAAGAAAGGTAACACCTTTGTCCCATAGCCTGTGCCTTCATGTCATGTCATGTCATGTCATGTCATGTCATGTCATGTCGTGTCATGTCATGTTATGTCATATCATGTGGGGGTATGGAATAAACCTGCCAGCCTAAACTCCCATGCTTCTGCCTGAAGAATCTGTCCCCACTGTCTCTGTCTGAGTCCTCTCTCTAGGGAGCTGTCAGTGTGGGAGAGAGCAGCCCTGGAAAAGGAGCACACCTGTTTCTGTCTGACTTCAGGATAGTGTCTCTGGGCAAGAACCCAGAGCAGGCAGAGATCTTGCAGAAGAAGCCCATGGCAGTGGCCTGGGAATGGTGGGCTCTGTATCTCCCTCTCTGCTGCATGCCACAGCACCCAGCACCGCCCATGCAAGGGGATCACCACCCCATTCCAGGTATGCAGCTGAGTGGCTTCCCAGACAGATCCTGCCATGGACTGCGTGCACACAGAGGATGCCTACACCTTGAGGCTGGACTATAAGGAGAACATTCCTGAACAGCTGCATGCAGCCTGGCCCTGCCCTCACTGGGAAACCCCTTTCTCCTGGATACTAGACAGAGTTCTGTTCACTTTCCTGGAGGCTCCATGCTGGTCTGTTCATTTGGAAGTTTGAGGCTGTCCATGGTGAGGAAACAAAAAAGACTTCTCAGAGCAGGTTGTAGGGCACAGGCAGAGCACTTACCCTCCTCCCTGATTTCTCTAAAGTTCCAGGGCTGAAACAAAAAGCTGAAGATAATGAGGGAACTTCTCTGCAAGACCTGGCCTGACACAGTTGCTTCAATAAAAAGCCACAGTCAAGGCACCTATAGCCCCTGGTGACTGACTGGCAGTCTCAGGCCCACCTACCATCTATGAGCAGGTTTTCTTGCTGACAGAATAAAAGCAAGGAAAGCTGGAATTAACTCATCCCTCTCAGGCACCCTGAAGGTTGTCTGGGATTCCCTTCAAGACCTTTTAGACCTCTGCTCCCAAGCACCTTTCTCTGGCCTCTGAAACTTTGATGCTCTGGAAGGAGGGGGCCCTCCTTTTCACTATTAGTGGAGGCCCATCCAGCTCTTCCTTCCACTAACCACAATGCTGCTCTTACCTGGGCGCACACTGCCCAAGCATGGCCCCGCTAAGGCAGGAGATCCTTTGTCTTATAGTGTCAGCTTGCTAGGGCTTAAAAGTTATCAGTGCTGTTATTAAGATAGGAAACTGAGAGGGGAAATGTTGCTTTAAGAATTCCCACAATATTACCATGGAAATTATCAGCACAGGTGACAGCACAGGTGGAGATGCTGGGGATGCTGGGGGAGTGGGCCCAGGCTGTCCTGCCATCTGGTTCTTGCCAGGGGTGGCTCATGGCCCAGTCCCTGATAAAAGCAGGCAGACATCTTAGCAAGGAGATGGAAGGTGTGGATCATGGCAGCCCAGCTTCACTGATGGTGGAGTGGGGCTTTCTCTCATCAAGCTGTGTCTTCACAGCTGACCTTTGGAACCAGGAGGTGATTGACAACATCTGCAACGTAGGCGGCTCCATCAGCTGTATGGTCTTCAATATTCATTTCAACTCGTACATCTCACCAGAAAGGAGTGGGGACTGGCCGATGCAGAGGCCCTGCAAAGTGGGACAGAGCATCCTGGGGTGGGGGATCTGGGGCCTGTCTGCTCATCTGAGCACTGCTCCCTGGGAGTGTGCTCTGTATGCCTCCTGAGGGGGGGCTGTGAGCTCATTGGGGAGGCTGTGAGCCTGCAGAATGTGCCTGAGGCCATGCCCATGGGGATTTGTGCCCACTTGCACCTCCTTGCTCATCTCACTACACTATGGGTGACTGTGCCAACATGGGCCTCGAGTATCCTTTGGGCTGTGTCAGCAAAGGGCTCTGGGCCTGGCCTGGCATTGAGGAATGGCAAGTAAGGGGCCTGGGGTTGCATTGTCATGCCCTGTGAAACAAGCAATGAGAACATCCAGACCTGCAGGTCTAAAACTCTGTAATAGGGTTAGGAGCCTGCTCACTTCCCCTCATGGCCCCATGTGGAGGAGTGGAGAAAGGGGAGGGAGACCCTAGGGACTCATTTGTACTGTCTGGGCTTCCCCCAGCTCCATCCTTTAATGACTATTTTCTGGGAAGAGCTTGGGGACCTCCTGTGCTCTAGTGAGGCAGGGCTTCCCCTCACAAGGTATTGGCGAGGAAGCATTCTGAGACTGAGTGAGAAGCTAGCACAGTGCCTGACAAGTACTCATGGGAGCTGTCATTCTCTGTAATCATTACATAATCTTGTAGCGTTCAGACTGCCTGGCCTGGCCTGGGGCTTGGGGAGGCTGTTTTGGGGTCAGCCGCTTTAGATTCTTACTTTCTCCACAATCAAGCAGTGACTGTTTTCGTGTTTGCTTGCTTGTGTATGGGTTTAAAAGATCTTGCTATTTCATTTATATTAGTTTCAGGCTTGTATGTGTGTATTTGTGTACATTTTATTAGAAGAAACAGGGTGTAAGACAACATTTTTAGGAGGCCTTTATGGGGCATAGCCTTTCATGTCACAACAGCTCATGTTGACACTTTTTTGCTACCTTTGTGCAAAGTATACATAGTAAGTGCAGCCAGAGGCAATGAGGCCAAGTATCTAAAGCTCAGCTGCTTGGGCTTGCTTGCTGGCCTGTGACCAGGTGGACTCTGGCTGTGAGGTGGTGCCCAGCCTGCATCTACATGACCCACCCCCACTTTCCAGTCCCTGAGGAACCAACACAAGCAGTACTAATGAGCAGGTGAGTGATGAGCATCAGACACTCCAGTACCATCCAGGAAGATTTGAATGCCATCTGGACTGGGGCTGTGGGGGGTAGGGGCTATGGCTGCCTTGCCTTGTCATGGTGCCACCCACAGATGAGGCTGCCCTCTGCTGCTTCACCAGCAGCCACCTGTCCATGGCCCTCAGCCTGTCACACCATGCTTGCTACCTCATGCTGCTTGTGTTTGAAAATACTATCCCAAGATGGCACTGCTGGATGTGAGTGCTGGAAAGGGGGCAACACCTTTGTCCTGAGGGATTAGGAGCTAACCAGATTCCTCCTAACTGTGCCCTAGAACAAGTGAGGTCTAGTGATGCAATTAATAATGCTCCCCCAGAAGATGTTTTTGCATTGGCTGAACAAATATACAATGAGGAGGTCTAAATGAAGACACACAAATGGTGTGGATATCAGTTTGAAGCTGGGAAACAGGTGCCTCTCAGGCCTCTCATGCTCCAGCAAGTGTGAAATGTGCCCATGCCCATAAGTGTGTACATCTGGGATGTATATATCTGGCTCCTGCTTTTGCTGTCACTATCCCCAGTCCTAACCTGGATTAAAGTCCAGATTTTAAGTAAAAAATAAGAGAGGCTCTTCTGTGTCTTGGGATAGAAAGCCAAAGATCTGTGTAGGGCTTGTGTTGGGTGCACATTAGCTTTGTGACATGATGAGAGCTTCAGTGGTCTTACTAACTGTGGTAGGCCTGGCCTGGTTCTAGCTCCAGGTGAGGGGGAGGGAATCAGCAGCGGTGTTCCCAGCTCTGGCCTGCCTGCCTTCAGGCACAGCAAAAAGCATCACCACAGGCTCTGACTCGCCTCCCTACTCCCTGCACCCCAAATGGGAATACTCAGAGCCTACAATCTGAGAGTATTTTTCTCCCATTTTAACCTGAGCTGCCTAACACACAGTGCTGGTAGGGTAAGTGAAGAGTCTTGGGGAAATCAGGGCTGGATAATGGATTCTGGGGGAAATTTAGAGATACAGGAGTGGTTGTCACCTTTCTGTTGAGCCCAGCTCCCTACATGGTTCTTGCCACACAGCTTCTTCTACAGAGACTAGCTCTGGGGAGTTTGGGAATCCTATGGCCCTGGGCTGCACCTGGTTGCCCCACCCAGGAGATCCTTCCCTTGCCTGCTCTCAGCGCCAGACATGGAGGTGGAGGGGGCTGTGTTTGCCTGGGGCTTCTGCCTGGGGCTTTGCAAGGAGCTACTTATGAATATGGTCTGTTCAAATACCTTGTTTCAAAGGATGTGAGCATGAGCTAGCAAATGTAGGAACCCCACAACTAATAAATAATTTTTTTCTCATTTTTAAACCATCATATCTTTGTTTCACATGGAATAAACTAAGTGAAACCTGCTACCCCAGCCTCAGCCATGTGTTCTGCAACCCAGTCTCATTTGATTGTGAGGACTGTTGTCAGAAATGTTATGAAAAAAGAATGTGCATAAATTAGATCAGATGTAAGTTTATGCTTTTAATATCACTTTAGTGGGAGGTAAGAGAGTGGAGTCACGGGCATTCAGCTGGGGTTTACCCACCTGCCACTTACTAAGTTTGTAAGGGTGGCATGGGTGAACATCACCTGACATTGGTGACAGAAGAGAAAAGGCTGGCATGAAGGCCAGGCTGGGGAGAGCTGCCAGGCTGTGGGACTAGACTCTGGGCATGCTGAACCTGTTAGGTCACTGAACATCTAATTGTCTGTGCACCTGCCCTTGTCATATCAGTTGAGGTAAGAGGATTGGGCAACACTCTCCAGAAATCACACTGTGCTTGGAGAATGGAGGAGAGTCTATAACTCGCCATCCTAGGGTAGGTTTTAGAGTGAGCTGGACTCTCTTGGAAAGCTGATGAGATAGGAGGAAGGCAGTCTCCCAGCTACACTTAACGGACAGAGCCTATGAAGTAAGGGTGTGGGGGGTGGGTGGCCTGTCTTTAGGAGAGGAGGAGTTTAAAGCTATTACAGCTGCTGGCTGCTGCTCAGTCATCCCTCAGCAGAGGAGACAGGTCCTCAGCCTCATGTATAGCTTAATATCTTTTGGAGTATTTAGAGAATCCTCTGTGTCTGAGAAATTCTGAAAAGAAAAACAAATTCCAATTCCAATATTTGTTAGTTTTTCTGATCCAGTTGGAAAACAGATGTCTTTCACCTCTTGGCAACAAAAGCCAAAATAGACAAATGGGACCTAATCAAACTCCACAGCTTCTGCATGGCAAAAGAAACAGTCACCTCAAAGTTTTAAGTGACACCCCTAGGGTAACCACCAATGTCTCAGCCATTAAAGCCTCATGCTTTCACCACCAGTTTGATTTGCAGCTTCATGGTTGTGTTGTATTAAATATTTTTTCCTTTGGCCTTGTCCAGTGAACACGGCTCACAGGGCTAACACCACTTCTTGAGATGAGGGCACCATGCAAAGCTGAGAGTGGATTGGGTTTAATTACCATTGTGCCTCCTCATCACTTGAGACGCCCATTTATCCTGGTTGATTCATTAAGTGTATTAGTGCTGTCCATCACCTTTGGACAACTCAAATGCCAAGTGGGTGTTTTTTTTATAAAGAAAATGAAGGCTTTAGATGTGAAACCCTCCTTTTCTCCTCTCCTTCTTTTAGGTAAAAGACTTTATTTTATTTTTTTAAAAAGGTTACATAGTGGTATCCTAGAAGGTGTAGTGTGAGAACTGGCATGTGCTAGGCTATGGTTTCAGTGTGGATGGGCAATTCTTCACAAAGGAAAATCGAGTTTCACTGAGTTGCTGGAGCCAAACACAACTTTCTCCACATTCTCCACCATGGGCTTTCACTTTTCTTCTGTGCTTGAATTGTTTTAAATGTATGTATTGTGTGTGTGTGTGTGTATATATATATACACACAATACATACATGCATACACACACACACACACACATACACACATGCATACACATACAGGTCTCACTCTGTCACCCAAGTTGTAGTGCAGTGGCCAAATTATGGGTCACTGCAGCCTCAAACTCTTAGGCTCGAGGGATCCTTCCACCTTAGCCTATCAAGTGGCTGGGACTACAGGCTTGCAATGCTACACCAGCCAATTTTTAAATTTTTTGTAGAGACTGAGCCTACTTATGTTGCCCAGACTGGTCTTGAACTCCTGGGACCTAACAAAATTAAACTTCTAAAATTATGTCATCTGTGTCCCTCTCTGCCCTCCAAACCATCACTTAAATATAATGGTTATTGAGAAAACAGTTAGATATTAAGGAATTTCTATATATCCTCCAGCTGAGAATAAGGTATTCTGATATGGCCCAAATATTTTCTCACTAAACTAGCAAATCAGCTCAGGAGACATGCAGAGGACAAGTGGCCATTTTCGAATAGAAAGAGAAATAGCCCTGTTAATGAGAGTAATCTAGTGATTTTCAGAAAGAGAAGTCAGACTGAGATGCAGCGCAGTCAGGGCACAGTTACCTTGGGATAGCCACTTCACACAAAATGGTTGAGGAGCCTTTCTAAGATGAGCAAATTTGGACAATATAATTCTTGCTTATTTATTCCCAGCCCCCACTGCCTGCCCCATTTCTAATGGCCACCCCAGGATGTGGTCAGCAGTGGGGTGCAGCATGGTGAGAAGAGTTCAGGGATGAGATAAGGGTTTTTCCTGCATTATCAAAATGAGTAAAAAGTTGTTTAAAACGTTTCCAAATTTTTACTTACTACCCTTTAATAGCTGCTAAGATGCATTATACAACAGACTTTGGTATGGGAAAGAGCAAGTGTATTTCAAGTCTCAGCTCACTTCTTAATTAGCTGTGATACTCTGGGCATGTGACCACATCTATGTGAGCCTGTTTCTTTGTCCCCCCAAGACCATGTTAAGCAAAAACAACAAAGCTTGAGGCGTCATGCTACTTGACTTCAAACTATGCTACAAAATTACAGTAACCAAAACAGCTTGGTACTGTGACCAAAACAGATATATAGACCAATGGAACAGAAAAGAGACCTCAGAAATAACACCACAAATCTACAACCATCAGATCTTTGACAAACCTGACAAAACCAAGCAATGGGAAAATGATTTCCTATTTAACAAAAGGTGCTGAAAAAACTTGCTAGATATATGTAGAAAACAGAAACTGGACCCTTTTCTTACACATTGTACAAATATTAAGTCAAGATGGATTAAAGTCTTAAATGTAAAACTCAAAGCCATAAAAATCCTAAAAGCAAACCTAGTCAATATCATTCAGGTTGTAGGCATGGGCAGACTTCATGACTAAAACACCAAAAGCAATTGCAACAAAAGTGAAAATGGACAAATGAGATCTAATTAAACAAAAGAGCTCCGAAAGAGAGAGAGATCCAAGATGGCTGATTACTAGCAGCTCAGGATTGTAGCTCCCAGTGAAAGCACAGAGAACGAGAGGACGCCACACTTTCAGATGAATTTTTGTTGCTCATGGACCAGGAGATTCCCAGGAGAGGAGCCCCACAGGTTGCCAGTGTGACTCTTCTGGCCAGTGTGGTGGTTTTGCTGGCACCTCAGTGCAGCAGTTCTCAGTGCAGAGTAAATGGGACTGGGCCCCCTTTTGGTCAACGTTTGGAGCTCTGGGAAGGCAGAGTCGCCCATTCAGCTGATTGAAAAAGGGACTCAAGAGGGAAGCCACACTGGAGATTCCTGGGTAGAAAAGCACCATGAATGTTAATGCCGCTGTTCTAGCTGGCGCACTGAGTTGCTCATATTCCAGCACTGGGAATCAACAAGTTGGACGTCCACTCAGAGACCTAATTTGAAAGTCGGTAATTACAAAGATGACGGATGGATAAATTTACAATGATGGGAAGAAATCAGTGTAAAAAGGCTGAGAATACTCAAAATCAGAATGCCTCTCCCTCTACAGGGTATCACAGTTCCTCATCAACAGAAGAACAAGGCCTGATGGAAAATGAGTGCATTCCAATAACAGAATTAGGCTCCAGAAAGTGAATAATAAGAAACTTCTGTGAGTTAAAAGAACATGTTCTAGCTCAATGTAAAGAAATTAAGAACCTTGAAAAAAGGTTTGATGAAATCCTAATGAGAATAGACAATTTATAGAGGAATATAAGTGAATTAATGGAACTGAAGAATACTATATGAGAACTCTGAGAAGTATGCACAGGTTTTAACAGTAGAATTAATCAAGCAGAAGAAAGGATATCAGAGGTCGAAGACCAACTTAGTGAAATGAAATAAGAAGATAAGACTAGAGAAGAAAGAGTAAAAAGGAATGAGCAAACTCTCCAAGAAATATGGAACTATGTGAAAAGACCTAATTTACGTTTGATAGGTGTACCTGAATGTCGTGAAGAGAATGAATCCAAGCTGGAAAATATTCTTCAGGATATAATTCTGGAAACTTTCCTAACCTAGTAAGGCAGGACAATAATCAACTCCAGGTAATACAGAGAACACCACAAAGATATTCCTCAAGTACAGCAACCCCAAGACACATAATCATTAGATTCACCAGGGTTGAAATAAAGGAGAAAATTCTAAGGGCAGCTAGAGAGAAAGGTCAGGTTACCCATAAAGGGAAGCCTATCAGACTCACAGCAGATCTCTTAGCAGAGTTCTACAAACTAGAAGAGAGTGGGGGTCAATATTCAATATCCTCAAAGAAAAGAATTTTCAACCCAGAATTTCATATCCAGCCAAACTAAGCTTCATAAATGAAGGAAAAATAAAATTTTTCACGAACAAGCAAGCACTCAAAGATTTCATCACCACCAGGTTTGCTTTACAAGAGCTTCTGAAAGAAGCATTACACACAGAAAGGAACAACCAGTATCAGTCATCCCAAAAACTTACCAAAAGGTAAAGAGTATTTTCATAATGAAGAATCTATATCAACTAATGGACAAAATAGCCAGAGCATTAAATGACAATATTAAGCTCACAAATACCAATATTAATCCTAAATGTAAATGGATTAAATGCCCCAATCAAAGACACAGACAGGCAAATTGAATAAAAAGTCAAAACACATTGGTACACTGTATCCAGATCCATCTCATAAGCAAGGACACACAAAGACTCAAAACAAAATGTTGGAGGAAGACTCACCAATCAAATGGAGGGAAAAAAAACCCAAAAAACAGGAGTTGTAACTTTCATCTCTGACAAAATAGACTTTAATAGTAACAAAGACTAAAAGAAACAAAGAAGGACATTACATAATGGAAAAAGGATCAATGCAACAACAGGAGTCAATGATTATAAATATATATGCACCCAATATAGGAACACCCAGATACATAAGACAAGTTCTTAATGACTTATAAAGAGACTTGGACTTCTGTATAATAATAGCAGGAGACTTTGACACCATGTTGTTAATATTCGATGGATCAATGAGACAGAAAATTAACAGGGACATCTATGATTAGAATTCAGACCTGGAACAAGTAAACTCAGTGAATATTTATGGAATTCTTCACTCCAGGTCCACAGAACATACATTTTTCTCAGTATCATATTACACCTATTTTGAAAGTGACCATATAATTGGAAGTAAATCACTCTTCAGCATTTGCATAGCATTTCATAGACTTAAATGAAATATTGTTTGGCTGTTTGTTATTTTCTTCCTTTATTCCTTTCTGTCTCCACTGTTAAGCACAATTATCGGCATAAAAGAGGTTTTTAATACCTATTTTTAGATTTCATTCCAGCCTGGGCAATAGAGCAAGACTCCTGTTCTCTCTCCCCCTTTCTCTTTCCTTCTTTCTAAAAAAACAACAACAACAAAACAAAAACAAAAACAAAAAAACTAAAGAGCTTCTGCACAGTAAAAGAAGCTATTATCAGAGTGAATGGGCAACTTACAGAAAGGGAGAAAATTTTGCATTCTATTCATCTGACAAAGGTTTAATATGCAGAATCCGCAAGGAACTTAAACTAATTTACAAGAAAAACACCATAAAAAAGTGGGCAAATGATATGAACAGACTCTTTTCAAAAGAAGATATTTGGTGGGGCATGGAGGCTTGTGCCTGTAATCCCAGCATCTTGGAAGGCTAAGGTACATGGATTATGAGGTCAGAAGTTTGAGACCAGTCTGGCCAATGTGGTGAAATCCCGTTTCTACTAAAAATACAAAAAATTAGTCGAGTGTAATGGTGGGTGCCTGTAATTTCAGCTACCTGTGAGGCTGAGGCAGAAGAACATCTTGAACCCGGGAGGTGGATGTTGCAGTGATCCTGCCACTGCACTCCAGCCTGGATGAAAGAACAAGACTTCATCTCAAAAAAATAAATAAATACAAACGTTTATGTGGCCAAAAGACATGAAAAAAAGCTCAGAGTCACTGGTCATTAGAGAAATGCAAATCCAAACTACAATGAGATACTGTCTCATGCCAGTTAGAATGGCAAATATTAAAAAGTCAGGAAACAACAGATGCTGGCGAGGCTGTGGAGAAATAGAAATGCTTTTACACTGTTGGTGGGAGTGTAAATTAGTTAAACCATTGTGAAGGACAGTGTGGCAATTTCTCAAGGATCTAGAACCAGAAGTGCCATTTGACCCAGCAATCCCATTCCTGGGTATATACCAAAAAATATGAATCATTCTACTATAAAGACATGCACACATATGTTCATTGTGGCACTGTTTACAACAGCAAAGACTTGGAACCAACCCAAATGTCCATCAGTGATAGACTTGATAAAGAAAATGTGGCACATATAGACCATGGAATACTATGTAGTCATAAAAGAGAATGAGTTCAAGTCCTTTGCAGGGATGTGGATGAAGCTGGAAACCATCATCCTCAGCAAACTAACACAGGAAAAGAAAACCAAACACCACATGTTCTCACTCATAAGAGGCAGTTGCATAATGAGAACACATAGACACAGGGAGGGGAATATCACACTCCTGGGCCTGTCAGAGGGTGGGGGAAAAGGGGAAGGAGAGCATTAGTACAAATACCTAATGTATGCGGGGCTTAAACCTAGACGGCAGTTGATAGGTTCAGCAAACCACCATGGCACATGTAAACCTATGTAACAAACCTACATGTATCCCAGAACTTAAAGTCAAAAAGAAAATGCACTAATGCTGAGGAGGAGTGAAAGTAGGGGAGGTAGTGGGGCAGTGGGGTGGGTCCTGGAGCTTTATTTGATTAGTGGTGCTGGGGTGGGAACCGCTCAATCAGGCGAGCGTTTGGAGGAGAAGAGAACGTGGCTTCCGGTGTATGGCGGGGCTTTTGTCTCTCCCTCCTGCCAGAGCCTGCGATACGCCTCCAGTGTTCTCCATCTTCCACCTCTGGAGCCCCCGGTGGCTCCCCCACCACCTCTATTGCCCTGTGATCTGTAAGTCTTTGGGAAGGCATAGATAAGACGCCAGGACATCCTGGAACCTGGGAAATGGTGAGTTTGCCGGGTTGTGCATTCTGCCAGGGGAGACCAGGTTGTGAAATCGTCAGGAACGGCCTCCCCATGGTCAGCTCCAAGTCTCAGGGGCAGCTTGGCCCTCAGCCCCCTCTGGCCACAAGATGATGGCTGGCTCAGCAGCGGGGACCCCCGCATCTTGCCCTGCACCATCCGGTCCCGTTTCTGTGTGGCTCCCTGCTCTGCACCCACAGCCCCAAGTATTCCCCAGATTGTTCAGGTGTGCTAGGTGGGTCATCGCTCGGAACCCTGACTCGGTGTGTGCATGAGAGAAGCTGCGGCCCTTTGGGTTCCCAGTCTCTCCTGTTAAAAATCGAAGGGAGTCCGTGTTAAAACGTTAACCAGTTTGAGTAATCAGTGATTGGTGAAATGGAAACCACTCAACCATGATTTGTGGTCCACCCGAGGGGCATGAAGAAATGGTTTGGATGAGAAACAACCCAAGTTCAAGAATTGGTTACAGTTATGCAGTCACCATATGTGAACTAATCAGATGAAAATTTCCTGGTTATATAACCAGAGGTTAGTTGCAGGTTTATGATTGGTTAAGCCTGACATTTGTTTCAGCCTAAGACGGTGAGTTATAAGAAATGCTTTTAGTTAGGTTTCAGATTTTTTAAACCTATGAACACAGAGCATTAGAGCCACTTTAGTTCAATTTTATTCTCTTTAATTATTTTTACATTCCAGAGGACTGGTTTTCCCTTGTGTTTTTCTAATGTATGGCAAGTGGGACCGCTAATTGTCCACCCTGTTTCCAAGCCTAACTTGGGCTTGCAGTAAAATTAAAAGTTTCCACTTCCTTTCCTGCATTCTCAAATGCAACAAATGAGGTCAACTTCCTTTTTCCAATTTACAATGCTATCAACTATTTGTCCTTTACTGTACATTGCATTAAACTTTTCTATTATTGGATTTCTTTCTACTTCTCCCTACAGTTCTGTCAATGTTTGCTTTTTATATTTAGAAACCCCACTTTTGGGTGCATAAATATACATAGCTGTATTCTCTTGACAAATTAACTTTTATTATCTGGTGAATTCACTTCACTCTTGTGACAGATGTTGGTAGAAAGTCTATTTTGTCTAATTTAAGCTTAACTACCATTGCATTCTTTTGTTTATTATTTGCATTAATATCATTTTCTATACTTTGACTTTTAGCCTGTGTTCTTAATTCAAAAGTGAGTCTCCTGTAAACAGTGTATTATGGGCTTTAAAAAATTTATTTAACCACTCTGTTTTAGTATCTTTTGTGCTGCTATACCAGAATAGCACAGACTGCTGTTGATGAAGAAGAGAAGTGTATTTGACTCAAGATTCTGGAGGCTGGGAAGGTAAAAGAACATGACACTGGCATGTGTTGAAGGTCTTGTTGCTGGAGAATAACATAACCAAAGATCTAAGAGAGATACTTTTTTTTAAATAACAGATCCATTCTTGTTATAATCAACCCAATCCCATTATACAAACATTAATCCATTCTTGAGGGCAGAGTGCTTATAGCCTAATTAATTCTTAAAGGTCTCACCTCTTAATTCTATCACACTGGCTATGAAATTTTCTCCTAAATTTTGGAGATGATATCCAGTCTATAGCAGTATCTGTTTATTAGATAATTTAATGTCTTAAATGTAAAGTAGTGATAGGTAAGCAGTTACTATTGTAACTTTGTAGTTTTCTGTCTACTTAAAATTGGCTTCTTTTTTTTCTTGTTCTGTCTTTCCTGTGGTTTTGTTAATTTTTGTTGAGCCAGGGCTATACTTTCTTGCTCAGACTGAAGTGCAGTGACATATCACAGCTCACTGTAGCCTCAAGCTCCTGGGCTTGAGCAATCCTCCCACCTTAGCCACTTAAGTAGCTTGGACTACACACATGAACCACAATACCCAGCTAATTTTTTTTTGGTAGAGATAAGTTTTTCTTATGTTGTTCAGATTGGTTTCAAACACTGGAGCTTATGATTCTTCCACCTTGGCTTCCCAAAGTGTTGGAATTATAAGCAGGAACCACCATATATTATGTTTAATTTTTATTGTTTTTATATGTTTTAATTGCTTTCTCTTTTCCTACTTTTTATTTACTACAGTTTGTTTTCCTAATGGTTATCATGAGACTTACATACAACATCTTGTATTTTAACAGTCTAGTTTAAGATAAGAACAATTTAGAGTATTCTAAATTTCACTATGAAGTTATAATTTTAAGTGATATTTATAGTTTAGTATTTTTCATATTGTTAGTAAGCATTTCATTTTATCAATATAAGGATTTCTTCCAGACCGTGACTGAGAAGTAAAGAAGGTGGGTTTTGCCTGATTTAGAGACTACAGACAGAATCAAGTTCTGCAGGCCTGTCACCTGAGTCTCAGGTGAGCATGAATTCTCCTGGGTTTTTGGCAGATGGTTGCAGTGACAGGATCAAGGCCTAGTGAGTTATAGCTAAGTCTACAGTGAGATATGGCAGTATTCTGTTTTGAAGTTGGGACTATCATAGGCAAACCTGCCGCTTGGTCAAAATTCTTCTCTCATGATGTCTTCCTTGGTCTTTGCCTCCAGCTGGGTGTCACAAACCATGACCTGGATCCCAAAGCTTCCATAAATGCACTTTTGTTTGCCATGGCTGCCACATTATGTTGTGGGGGATGTGCATACAGAACCTCCCATTCTGTCATCTTGCTTATGCTATCTCCTTTATGTTTTGCTTTCTGAAATGAATGTCAAGTTTGTGATTTGTAGATTCAATAGTTCTAAAATAAATTGCTCAAATATAGACATTATGTAAGCTGTGAATAATATTTCTTGTAGGTACTACATATTTATTAATATTTTGGTTGTAATTTTAAGCTCACTGTAGGCAGAAAGGAACCATTAAAATTTATATATTTTGGTCTGTATTTAAATGATGGTACTTAATTTCAAATCATTTAGTTTCAAAACTAGATCTTATGTCTAGTGTTTTTTTAAATTTACATTGCTGAAGGTCAGACATAAAACTCACCTACTGTTACCAGGTGCTGGCTACTTTGTGTTTCAATTCTGTAAAATGTTACTTCATGTATTTGGGAACTGTGATGTTAGGCACATATGTTAATACTTGTTACTGCTTCCCTGTCAATAGACCCATTTATTATTATATAAGGCCTTTTGTGCTTGTATTTTGTGGAAGTTTTTGAAATAACATGTATTTTGTCAAAAATGACAGTGTTTGACTTCTCATCTGATATGTTAAAATTGTTTTTATGTACAGGCCATATGTGTTCCAGATTGTAATTTGGACACTTGTAGGGAGCATAAAGTTGGATCCTGTTTCTTGAATTTATTTAGTCAAAGTGTGTTTTTGATTGGCAATTTATTTATATATAATGTAATTACTAAAAGGGAATGATTTTCTGTTGTATTTTGTTTCTTTTTCGTTTTAGGTTCTGTAGCTATTTTGTTCCTGTTTTTCTCTCTTTCTGTCTTTATCAGTGTATTATAGATTTTTGTAATGATGTTTTAATTTTTTTCTCACTATTCTGTGCATGCACATGTGTTTGTGTACTATAGGTATTTCCTTCCTTCCTCTCTGTCTCTGTCTCTTTCTCTTTCTTTCTTTATTTAATTTTTATTTTTTGAGACAGGGTCTTGCTCTGTCACCCAGACTGAAGTGCAGTGGCACAATCTCTGCTCACTGCAACCTCTGCCTCTCAGGCTAAACTCAAGCAATCCTCCATCTCAGCCTTCTAAGTAGCTGGGATCACAGATATGCACCACCACTCCTGGCTAATGCTTGTTATTTTTCATAGAGACACGGTTTTGCCATGTTGCCCAGGATAGTTTCAAACTCCTAAGTCCTATAGGTGTTTTCTTTATTGTTACTAATATCTATAGTAGCAACAACAAAATTGCCTTTATATGACTCTCCATTGTGTTTTATTTATGTGACAAATTATGTGATTTTGTATTGTGAATCTAATGGCACAGATTTATAGTCATTTTTAAGTGTTTGTTTCCTCAAATCTATAGCAGAATTAAAAGTATTCTGTGTACCTTCATTACAAAAACAAAAAGCTTATATTTGTGTATATAATTATCTCTACTAGAAAACTTTATATTTTAAATAGTTTTTTTGTTTTGTTTTGTTTTTCTGAGACAGAGTTTCGCTGTTGTTACCCAGACTAGAGTGCAATGGCACGATTTCGGCTCACTGCAACCTCTGCCTTCTGGGTTCAAGCAATTCTCCTGCCTCAGCCTCCCGAGTAACTGGGATTACAAGCGTACACCACCATGCCCAGCTAATTTTTGTATTTTTAGTAAAGACGGGGTTTCACCTCATTGACCAGGATGGTCTTGATCTGTTGACCTCGTGATCCACCCACCTTGGCCTCCCAAAGTGCTGGGATTATAGGCGTGAGCCACCGTGCCTGGCCTATTTTAAATAATTTTATGTTGCTTTCATTATTATTTTATTTATTTAAAAATTTTTTTTGAGATGGAGTTTCGCTCTTGTTACCCAGGCTGGAGTGCAATGGCACAATCTTGGCTCACCGCAACCTCCACCTCCTGGGTTCAGGCAATTCTCCTGCCTCAGCCTCCTGAGTAGCTTGGATTACAGGCATGTGCCACCATGCCCAGCTAATTTTTGTATTTTTAGTAGAGATGGGGTTTCATCATGTTGACCAGGATGGTCTCGATCTCTTGACCTCGTGATCCACCCACCTCGGCCTCCCAAAGTGCCGGGAGTACAGGTGTGAGCCACCGCACCCGGCCTATTATTTTATTTTTTAATGTGAATAACTGACTTTTTAGCATTTTTTTATGACAGGCCTAGTGGATATAAATTTATACAGCTTTTGTTAAATATTCTTTGTTTTCTTAATTCATTTGAAAGGAGAGTTTTGGCAGAGTTTAGTGTTCTTAGTTGGGGCTTGCCATTTTTTCAGCATTTTGAGTATATCATCCTACAACCTCTTGCCTATAAATATTTTTGCTGAAACATCTGCTGGTCATCCTATAGGAGTAGTCTTGTACATGCTAAGTTGCTTTTTCCTTGCTGACTTCAAGATTCCCTGTTTGTAGCATTTGAATCTTTGCCTATAATGTGTCTTCTTGTGGCCTTTCTGTGTTGCTACTAGTTAGAGTTGATAAAGTTTTAATAAATTTTAGGTCATTTTCTCCCTCAAATTTTAAGAGTTCTCAACCAGTGTTTGTTTCTGGAAATAACTTTTCTGCTCTATTTTTTCTCTTTTTATTTTAGAATTTCCATTGTGAGTCTATTGGCCATCTTAATGGTATCCCATAAGTCCCTTAGGCTTTCTTGATTAAAAAAAATTATTTTTACCCTCCTCAACCTGTAATTTCAAATGACTTGTTATCAAGTTTGCTGGATTTTTATCCTGCTAGATGAAAACTGCCGATGAACCCACTAGTGAATCTTCATATTCAGTTATTTTACTTTTCAGTACCATACTTTTTGTTTCCATTTTATAGTTTTAATCTCTTTGTGGATAATCTCATTATCTTCATGCATTGTTTTCTTTTTCTGTTTAGTTTTCTATGTTCTTCTTTAGCTGACTGAGCATGTTTAAGCTAGGTGTTTTAGCCAGGCACAATGGCATGTACCTGTAATCTCAGCTACTTTGAAAGCTAAGGCAAGAGGATTACAGTATTAGTCTATTCTCATGCTGCTTATAAAGACATACCTGAGACTAAGTAATTTATAAAGAAAAAAGATTCAATGGCCTCAAGTTTCACATGGCTAGGAGACCTCACAATTATGACAGCAGGCAAGAGCTTGTACAGGAGAACTTCCATTTATAAAATCATCAGATCTCATGAGACTTATTTGCTATCATGAGAACAGCATAGGAAAATCCCATCCTCATGATTCAATTATCGCCCACCAGGTCCCTGTCATGACATGTGGGGATTATTACAATTCAACGTGAAATTTGGCTGGGAACACAGAGCCAAACCATATCAATTACTTAAGCCCAGGAGTTTGAGATCACCCTAAGCAATATTGTGAGAAACTGTATGTAAAAAATATTTTTACAAATTAGGCATGATGGAATATTTCTGTAGTCCCTGGAACTTGGAGGCTGAACTAAGAGGATTGCTTAACTTCCCCAGGAATTTGAGGCTGCAGTGAGCTATAATCATGGCATTGTATTTTTGTCTGGATGAGAGAGTAAGACTTCTTTTTTTAATTTCAAAGAGGTACCTATGCAGGTTTGTTACATGGGTATATTGTATAATGCTGAGGTTGGAAGTATGAATGATTCCATCATGCAGGCAGTGAGCATAGTACCAAACAGGCAGTTTTTCACTTCTTGGCCGCCTTCCTCTATCCACTCTCTACAAGTTGTCAATTATTTTTATGTTTATGTCCATGTGTAATCAGTGTTTATTTTCCACTTACAAGTGAAAATATGCAGCATTTTCATTTTGCATTTCTGCACTAATTTGCATAGAATAATGGATGGTAGTTGCATTTATGCTGCTGCAAAAGACAAAATTTTGGGTTTCTTCATGGCAAAGTAGTATTTCATGGTGTATATGTGCCACTTTTTTTTATTCAATTCACCATTAATAGGCACCTAGGTTGATTTATGTCTTTCCTATTATGAATAGTGCAGTGATGAACATACAAGTTCATGGGCTATTTTGGTAGAATAATTTATTTTCTTTTAGGCATATACCCAATAATGAAATTGCTGGGTTGAATTATAGTTCAACTCTCAGTTAGTTGGAAAGTCTCCAAGCTGCTCTCCATAGTGGCTGAACTAATTTATATTCCCAGCAATGGTGTATAAGTGGTTCTTTTCCCCCTTCTGAAACCTCATCAACATGTTATTCCTTTACTTTTTAATAAAAGCAATTCTGACTGGTGTAAGATGGTGTTTTACTGTGATTTTGATTTTCATTTCTTTGATAGCTACTAATGATAAGCCTTTTTTTGATGTTATTTGGCCACTTGTATATATTCTTTTGAATAGTGTCTGTTAATGACCACTTTTTCATGGAGTTATTTTTCGTTTGTGAATTCTTTAAGTTTCTTACAGATTCTCAATGTTAGATTTTGTCAGAGTTTTAGTTTGTGAATGTTTTTTTCATTCTGCTAGCTTTGGGGTTAATTTGTTCTTATTTTCCTAGTTTCTCTAAGTGTGATGTCAAATTGTTAGTTTAAGATTTTTCCGGCCAGGCGCAGTGGCTCACGCCTGTAATCCCAGCACTTTGGGAGGCCAAGGCGGGTGGATCACGACGTCAACAGATCAAGACCATCCTGGTCAACATGGTGAAACCCCATCTCTACTAAAAATACCAAAAATTAGCTGGGCACGGTGGCATGTGCCTGTAACCCCAGCTACTCAGGAGGCTGAGGCAGGAGAATTGCCTGATTCCAGGAGGCGGAGGTTGCGGTGAGCCGACATCGCGCCATTGCACTCCAGCCTGGGTAACAAGAGCGAAACTCCGTCTCAAAAAAAAAAAGATTTTTTCAAACTTCTTGATGCTGGCATTTAGCACTATAAACTTTCCTCTTAATGGTGCTTTTGCTACATCCCAGAGATTTTGGTATATAGTGTATTTTATTATTAAAAAAATTAATTTCTGCCTTAATTTTATTCTTTAACCAAAATTCATTCAGGAGCATGTTGTTTAATTTCAATCTTATTCTATGGTTTTGTGAGATATTCTTGGTATTGATTTTTATCTTTGTTCCATTGTGGCCTGAGAGTATGGTTGACAAGATTTCAGTTTTTAAAAATACATTGAGAATTGCTTTATGGCTAGCATATGGTCAGTTTTAGAGTATATTCTGTGAGCAGATGAGAAGAAGTTATATTTCTTAGATGGTGCATTGTGTATACTATGAATGTCTATCAGTTCCAATTGATCAAGTGTCAAATCAAACTCCAGAATTTCTTTGTTAGGTTTCTGCCTAGATCATCTGTCCAACACTGGTTAGTAGGGTGTTGCATTCTTCAACTATTACTGTATGGCTGCTTAAGTATTATTGTAGGCCTGGAAGTACTTGTTTTATAAACCTATGTGCCCCAATGTTGGATACATCTAATTTAGGATAGTTAAGACGTCTTGTTGAATTGAACACCTTTATCATTATGCAGAATCTTTCTTTGCATTATTTTACTGTTATTGGTTTAAAATTCTTATTTCTTAAAAGAGAAAAAAACTCCAGGTATGGTGGCTCTTGCCAGCACCTTATGAGACGGAGGAAGTAGAATTGCTTGAGACCAAGAGTTTGTGACCAGCCTAGGCAATGTAGCAACATTCTGTTTGTACATTAACAAAAACAAAAACTATACAGGTGTGGTAGTGTGCACAAATATATTTATATGTACTTAGGAGACAGAGGTGGCATGACTGCTTGACTTCAGAAATGTGAGGTTATAGTTAGCTATGATTGCATCACTGCACTCTGGCCCAGGAGATAGAGTAAGACCCTGTCTATAAAATTTAAAAAAAGAAAAAGAAAATGATTTTAAATTTAAAAAATAATTCATCAATTTCCACTTCTTTAGGTTCACTTGGTTATATATTTTGCTCCTTTGATTAGGCTATATTTTCTGGTTACTTTTATGTATTGTGATTCTGTTGAGGTTTTGTCAATTAAGAAACCACTACCTATTTTATCTTCTATGGAATAGCTTTGTACAGGGTAAAATTGAGAACATTCAGCCATACTAGTCATTCTGGGAGCTTCTGCAATCTGTTGTCAAAATGTGTCTTCTGTGGACTAGTGTATATATTTTCTTCTTAATAAGGTTTACCTTTGTTACCTTTTAAGAGCTTGTAGTCTTCTTGCCTTGGTCACTTTTAAAGGCACTACAGTCTCTCTGTTGTTGTAACAAGCATTCATTTTTATTCTCAGTTGACCTAAGCTGCCATTTTAACTGTATCTCAGTTTTCTTCAACACTACATGTTAAAGGAAGCAACATCCAGCCTTTGGATAACCCCAGGATATCTCAGTAAGTCAGAACTTTGGGTACACATTCCACTCGCTTTTCTTTCCTGAGGGAGAATCAGGACATGGATTTTTTTTTTTTGAGATGGGGTTTTGCTCTTGTTGCCCAGACTGAGATGCAGTGTTGCCTTCTTGACTGACCACAACTTTCGCTTCCTGGATTCAAGCAACTCTCCTGCCTCAGCCTACCAAGTAGCTGGGATTACAGGCATGTGACACCACGCCCGGCTAATTTCTGTATTTTTAGTAGAAATGGAGTTTCTCTATGTCAGTCAGGCAGGTCACAAACTCATGACTTCAGGTGATCTGCCCGCCTCAGCCTCCCAAAGTGCTTGGATTACAGGCATGAGCCACTGCGTATTCAGCCAACAATTTTTTATCTAACTGCACTGTGCTGCTTAGCACAAAGGTAACCAATTTTTCTTTTTTCTAAATGTGGTTATTTTTGGCTTTTTTCTCATGTGGGGGCTACAAGCTCAACTGGCTTTGCTTGCCTAATTGTAATTAGGTTTATATATCAATTGAGAGAAACATTACCTCAGGTTTTTGCTTCAACTATTATCATGTTGTTTTTAGCTGGTCTAATTTTGTATATTAAATTTATAAACCATATTTACCTTAATCTAACAACTGATTTTTTAAAAAACAATATTTTTCAGCTGTTTTTTATTATATCCAACCAAGACCCATAGAGAAACTAGTACACAGCAACTTCTTTCCAAAAAGTGATATTGGGAAGATATGGGAGATCTGGTCTTGAAAATTTACACTTAAGAAGAGTGGGAAATTGAAGGGTAAATGTGAAGGGCACAAAGAATGTTATGATGGATATACAAAATATAGAGCAGCTACCTATAGCAAAATGTCACTGATAGAAGAGGTCAAACCATAAAGTATTATGAAAAAATAACACAATGTCAATTATTTTTTCTGAACTATATATTCACGTGATTATGTACCAATATAAATTTTTGAAACATATCCTTTTTTGAAACAAGATTTAGAAAATCTGAATAGTGACCTAGACCAGGGGTTCCCCAATCTAAAACCGCCCCCTACCCCCCACCATGGTCCATGAAAAATTTGTCTTTCACTAAACAAGTCCCTGGTGCCAAAAGATTGGGAACCACTGAGAACTAGACCATGTTTCAAATTATCACATGACCCAATTAAAATGTAGGATTGAATCGAGTGTTTAAATATTTTTAAAAATAAGATATTTTAAAATAAAGAGAATATTTCTAAATGTGTTAAAAGCTGTTTAACAATAAATAATACCTTCTTTAGCCATAACCTTCAACTTTAGTCACTATGACAAGATCTTTGCCCTTTCATTATTATTAATCAAAATCATGGAATAGATAATGTGGAAAACATCACACATATAATAAGACTTTGACAATCTTTTGGCCAGTCTCTACCCTAAATAATTATCAAGATATTTTTATTAAAGATAAAAATCAGCAGTGCAATGAATCTGACAAATCCTTGAACCAAGACTTAAGCCAGCCCTGGAAACTATTGAAAAACTCATTTGTTAGAGAACAATTATGAGTATAAAAAGTGTAAGAAAGTTTTTCAGGAGTTCTCCATCTTTATTATCCCTCATAGTACCAATGTTTAAGAGAAATTCTACAAATCTAATAAATGTTTAGAAGCTTTTAGCCATTTATCAAAACATACTCAGTATCAGAGAATCCATATTAGATAAAATTCAGATGTAATAAATGAGACAGTTCTTAGTCAACAATTAAATCTGAAAAAAAGACAATTCATAATTAAGAGAAACTTTACAAATGTAAAGAATGTGGCCAAGCTATTAACCATAGTTCACATATTATTCAACACCAGAATAATTATACAGAGAGAAATCCTACAGTTGTTAAAATGTGACAGATTATTAAATTGGTGTTCAGAGTTTACTTAAGAGAATTTATATTAGAAAAACTCTGCAAATATGACATAATACATATGAAAAGGGTTTATACAAAATATAGAACTTAGAACTCATAGAGTATACAGAAAGAAACCTTACAGATGCAAAAATGTGGGAAAATAATCAAAATTCAAGTCTAAATGCATCAGAGGATTTACACAAAAATAAACTAAAACACAAACACTTTCAGATTTTACATTAAACTAGAGTACTGTAGAGAAAAATAGAAAGTGAAGGCAATTAGATTATTTATTTTTTTTTATTGCATTTTAGGTTTTGGGGTACATGTGAAGAACATGCAAGATAGTTGCATAGGTACACACGTGGCAGTGTGGTTTGCTGCCTTCCCCCCCTTCACCTATATCTGGCATTTCTTCCCTACTCCCCACCCCCACTGTCCCTCCCGTATTCCCCCCAACAGACCCCGGTGTGTAGTGCTGCCCTCCCTGTGTCCATGTTTTTTCATTGCTCAACACCCGCTTATGAGTGAGAACATGCGGTATTTCATTTTATGTTCTTGTGTCAGTTTGCTGAGAATGATGTTCTCCAGGTTCATTCATGTCCCTAAAAAGGACACGAACTCGTAGTTTTTGATTGCTGCATAATATTCCATGGTGTATATGTGCCACATTTTCCCTGTCCAGTTTATCATCAGTGGGCATTTGGGTTGATTCCCGGCCTTTGCTATTGTAAACAGTGCTGCAGTGAACATTCGTGTGCATGTGTCCTTATAGTAGAACAATTTATAATCCTTTGGATATATACCCAGTAATGGGATTGCTGGGTCAAATGGCATTTCAATTTCTAGTTCCTTGAGGAATAGCCACACTGTCTGCCACGATGGTTGAACTAATTTACACTCCAGCAGTGTAAAAGTGTTCCTATTTCACCACATCCTCTCCAGCATCTGTTGTCTCCAGATTTTTTAATGATTGCCATTCTAATTACCGTGAGATGGTATCTCAATGTAGTTTTGATTTGCATTTCTCTAATGACCAGTGATGATGAGCATTTTTTCATGTTTGTTGGCCTCATGTATGTCTTCTTTTGTAAAGTGTCTGTTCATATACTTTGCCCACTTGTGAATGGGCTTGTTGGTTTTTTTCTTGTAAATCTGTCTGAGTTCTTTGTAAATTCTGGATATCAGCCCTTTGTCAGACAGGTAAACTGTAAAATTTGTTCCCATTCTGTTGGTTGCCAGTTCACTCTAATAACTGTTCCTTTTGCCTTACAGAAGCTGTGGAGTTTGATTAGGTCCCATATGTCTATTTTGGCTTTTATTGCCAATGCTTTTGGTGTTTTGGTCATGAAGTTTTTGCCTACTCCTATGTCCTGAATGGTTTCGCCTAGATTTTATTCCAGGGTTTTTATGGTGTTAGGTTTTATGTTTAAGTCTTTAATCCATCTGGAGTTAATTTTAGTGTAAGGTGTCAGGAAGGGGTCCAGTTTCTGCTTTCTGCACATAGCTAGCCAGTTTTCCCAGCACCATTTATTAAACAGAAAATCCTTTCCCCATTGCTTGTTATTGTCAGGTTTATCAAAGATTTTATGGTTGTAGATATGTTGTATTGTCTCCGATGCCTCTGTTCTGTTCTATTGGTCTATATCTCTGTTTTGGTACCAGTACTATGCTGTTTTGATTACTGTAGCCTTGTAGCATAGTTTAAAGTCGGGTATGTGATGCTTCCTGCTGTGTTCTTTTTACTTAGAATTGACTTCGCTATGCGGGCTCTCTTTTGGTTCCATATGAAGTTTAAGATAGTTTTTTCCAGTTCTGTGAAGAAAGTCAATGGTAGCTTGATGGGGATAGCGTTGAATCTGTAAATTACTTTGGGCAGTATGGCCATTTTTACGATATTGATTCTTCCTAACCATGAACATGGAATGTTTCTCCATCTGTTTGTGTCCTCTCTTATTTCATTGAGCAGTGGTTTGTAGTTCTCCTTGAAGAGGTCCTTTACATTCCTTGTGAGTTGTATTCCTAGGTACTTTATTCTCTTTGTAGCAATTGTGAATGTCAGTTCATTATTTATTTGGCTCTCTTTAAGTCTGTTATTGGTGTATAGAAATGCTTGTGATTTTTGCACATTGATTTTATATTCTGAGATTTTGCTGAAATTGCTTATCATTTTCAGGAGATTTTTGGCTGAGATGATGGGGTCTTCTAGATATACTATCATGTTGTCTGCAAATAGAGAAAATTTGGCTTCCTCCTTTCCTATTTAAATACACTTTATTTCTTTTTCTTGCCTGGTTGCTCTGGCTAGAACTCCCAGTACTATACTGAATAGGTGTGGTGAGAAAGGGCATCCTTGTCAAGTTCCAGATTTCAGAGGGAAATCTGTTTTTGCCCATTCAGTATGATATTGGCTGTTGGTTTGTCATAAATAGCTTTTATTATTTTGAGATACGTTCCATCAATACCGAGTTTATTGAGGGTTTTTAGTATAAAGGGCTGTTGAATTTTGTCCAAGGCCTTCTCTGCATCAATTGACATAGTCATGTGGTTTTTGTTTTTGCTTCTGTTTATGTGGTGAATTATGTTTACAGACTTGCGTATGTTGAATCAGCCTTGCATCCCTGGGATGAATTCTACTTTATCATGGTGGATAAGCTTTTTGATGTGCTGTTGCAATCGGCTTGCCAGTATTTTATTGAAGATTTTTGCGTCTATGTTCATCATGGATATTGGCCTGATGTTTTCTTTTCTTGTTGAGTCTCTGCTGAGATTTGGTATCAGAATGATGTTGGTCTCATAAAATGATTTGAAAGGATTCCCTCTTTTTGGATTTTTTGTAATAGTTTCAGAAGGCATGGTACCAGCTCCTCTTTGTGTGTCTGGTAGAATTTGGCTGTAAGCCCGTCTGGACCCTGGCATTTTTTTTTGTGGTAGGCTCTTAATTGCTGCCTCAACTTCAGATCTTGTTTCGACTTCTTCCTCGTTTAGGGTTGGGAGGATGCAAGTGTCCAGAAATTTATCCATGTCTTCCGGGTTTACTAGTTTATGTGCATAGAGTTGTTTGTAATATTCTCTGATGATGGTTTGAATTTCTGTGGGATCAGTGGTGATATCTTTTTTATCGTTTTTTATTGCATCTATCTGGTTATTCTCTCTTTTTTCTTTAATTAATCTGGCTAGCGGTCTGTCTATTTTGTTGATCTTTTCGACAAACCAGCTACTGGATTTATTAATTTTTTAAAGGGATTTTTGTGTTTCTATCTCCTTCACTTCTGTTCTGATCTTAGTTATTTCTTGTCTTCTGCTGGGTTTTGAGTTATTTTTATCTTGCTTCTCTAGCTCTTTCAATTTTGACAATAGGGTGTCAATTTTGGATCTCTCCATTCTTCTCATGTGATCACTTATTGCTATATATTTTCCTCTAGAGACTGCTTTAAATGTGTCCCAGAGATTCTGGTATGTTGTATCTTCGTTCTCATTGGTTTCTAAGAACTTCTTTATTTCTGCCTTCATTTCATTGTTTATCCAGTCAACATTCAAGAGCCAGTTGTTCGGTTTTCATGAAGCTATGCAGTTCTGAGTTAGTTTCTGCATTCTGAGTTCTAACTTGATTGCATTCTGGTCTGAGAGACTGTTTGTTATAACTTCCATTCTTTCGCATTTGCTTAGCAGTGCTTTACTTCCAATTATGTGGTCAATTTTAGAGTCGGAGTGATGTGGTGCTGAGAAGAATGTATATTCTGTGGATTTGGGGTGGAAAGTTCTGTAAACGTCTATCATATTTGCTTGTTCCAGGTCTGAGTTCAGGTCCCGGATATTCTTGTTGATTTTCTGTTTGGTAGATCTGTCTAATATTGACAGTGGAGTATTAAAGTCTCCCACTATTATTGTGTGGGAGTATAAGTCTCTTTGTAAGTCATTAAGAACTTGCCTTATGTATCTGGCTCCTTCTATATTCAGTCCATATATGTTTAGGATCATTAGCTCTTCTTGTTGTATCGATCCTTTTACCATTATGTAATGTTATTCTTTGCCTCTTTTTATCTTTGTTGCTTTAAAGTCTATTTTATCAGAGATGAAAATTGCAACTCCTGTTTTTTTGCTCTCCTTTTGCTTGGTAAATCTTCCTCCATCCCTTTTCTTTGAGCATTTTTGTACCCTTGCATGTGAGATGGGTTTCCTGGATACAGCACACTGATGGGTTTTGGCTTTTTATCCAACTTGCCAGTCTGTGTCTTTTGATTGGTGCATTTTGCCTATTTAGATTTAGGGTTAATATTGTTATGTGTGAATTTCATACTGTCATTTTGATGTTAGCTGACTGTTTTGCCTGTTAGTTGATGCAGATTCTTCATTTTGTTCATGTCCTTTAGCATTTGGTATGTTTTTCGAGGGGCTGGTACTGGTTGTTCCTTTCTATGTGTAGTGCCTCTTTCAGGAGCTCTTGTAAAGCAGGCCTGGTGGTGACAAAATCTCTGAGTACTTGCTTGTTCGCAAAGGATTTTATTTTTACTTTACTTATGAAGCTCAGTTTGGCTGGATATGAAATTCTGGGTTGAAAGTTATTTTCTTTAAGGATGTTGAATATTGGCCCTTACTCTCTTATGGCTTGTAGAGTTTCTGCCGAGAGATCTGCTGTGAGTCTGATGGGCTTCCCTTTGTGGGTGACCCGGCCTTTTTCTCTGGCTGCCCTTATTATTTTCTCCTTCATTTCAACCCTGGTGAATCTGATGATTATGTGTCTTGGGCTTGCTCTTCTTGTGGAATATCTTTGTGTTGTTCTCTGTATTTCCTGGATTTGAGTGTTGGCCTGCCTTGCTAGGTGGGGGAAATTTTCCTGGATAATGTTCTGAAGAGTATTTTCCAGCTTGGATTCATTCTCTTCATCACATTCAGCTACACCTATCAAACATAGATTAGGTCTCTTCACATAGTCTTACATTTCTTGGAGATTTTGTTCATTCCTTTTTGCACTTTTTTCTCTATTCCTGCCTTCTCGTTTTATTTCATTGAGTTGATCTTTGACCTCTGATATCCTTTCTTCTGCTTGGTAAATTCGGCTGTTGACACTTGTGCATGTTTCGCAAAGTTCTCGTGTTGTTTTTCAGCTCTATCAATTCAGTCATATTCCTCTCTAAGTTGTCCATTCTTGTTATCATTTCCTCAAATCTTTTTTCAAGGTTCATAGTTTCTTTGCATTGAGTTAAAACATGTTCTTTTAGCTCACAGAAGTTTCTCATTACCCACCTTCTGAATTCTGATTCTGTCATTTCATAACACTCATTGTCCATCCAGCTTTGTTCCCTTGTTGGCAAGGAGTTGTGATCCCTTGTAGGAAGAGAGGTGTTCTGCTTTTGGATGTTTTCCTTTTTTTTGCACTGTTTTTTTTTTCATCTTTGTGGATTTATCCATCTGTCGTCTGTATAGTTGCTGGTTTTCAGATTGGGTCTCTGCGTGGACGTCCAGGTTGTTGATGATGATGTTATTTCTGTTTCTTAGTTTTCCTTTTGACAGTCTGGCCCCTCTTCTGTAGAACTGTGGAGGTCCACTTCAGGCCCTGCTTGCCTGGGGATCACCTGCAGCTGCAGAACAGTAAGGGTTGCTACCAGTTTCTTCTTCTGCTATCTTTTTCCCAGAATGTTGCCCACCAAATGTCAGTCTGATCAGTCGTTTGTTAGGTGAATCTTTGGATATAGGGGAGTCAGGGAGCTGCTTGAGCAGACAGTCTGTTTTTTATAGGAGCTCAAGTGTTGAGCTGTGAGCTCCGTTGTTTATTTAGAGCTGTTAGGCAGGTACTTTTAAATCTGCTGCTGCAGAACTCATAAACCACCTTTTTTTCCCCAGGTGCTCTGTCCCGGGGAGTTAGGGCTTTATTTACGAGTGTCCATTGGCTGCTGCCCTTTTTTTTCCATCAGGGCTGCCCTGCACAGCCAGGAGGCAGCCTAGTCACTTTCTGCCTGCAGTCTTTGCTAAGCTCCGCCCAGCTGCCATTAAGCTTTCCTGTTGTCCTGTTTATATGGGTGTGGTTAGAACTGCCTAGGCAATGGTGGCCAACCTCTGTAATGGCAGACTTTCTCTGTTATGACAAGTTGCCTTGGCAATGGCAAGCTGCCTCAGCAATGGTGGACTACCTCCATAGGGATGGAGTGCCTCGCTAATGGCAGACACATCTCCCCAATGGCGCCTCACTGCTCTGGATTCAGCTGTGCTTGCTGTGAAACTCTCATCCCCGAGCATTTCCAATTGCTCTTTTTTTTCATTTTTGTGGGGGTGGGACCCACCGAGCCTGATCACCTGGCTTCCTGCCTCAGAGCCTTTTTTTTTTAAGTTGAATGGCTGACTCTCTCCTAGGTGTTCCAGTTGCCTGCTGAAAGGGCACTGGGATCTGTGTGATTTCCCATGTGGTGACCCACTGTGCCGGCTGAAACAACAGCACTGTCTGGGAATTTCCTGGCCAGCTTAAAAGGGCAACCAGTCCAGTGTATTTTGTATGGAGAGCTGATGCACTGCAGCGCCAGCAAAACAGCTGCACCAGCTAAAACATCTGCACTTGCCGAAACTGCCACACTCGCAACCCATAGGACTCCTCTGCCTAGGAATCTCCTGGTCTGTGGGCAATAAAGATCTTTCTGGAAATGCGGCATCCACTCACCCTCTGTGCTTTCACTGGAAGCTGCAATCCTGAGCTGCTTCTAAAGGGGCCATCTTGAATAATTAATTAATAGATTATTTATGTATTAGCTTCAACTGAGCAAGAATATTGATTTTTGTACAAGTATAATATTCAATAAATACATTATTGGTATTGACAATACTTGAAATGTTTGAAAAGCAAATATTGTTGATAAAATGTAACATTGAAATTAGTTGATGTTATACCTTAATTCCCAGTGTTTATATAGAAATGTGAGGTCAAATTTTCCAGCATTAGAGCTATAAAAGGTAATTCTATATTAGGTAAACATCATTAATGTCAATTTGTTTTGTTGAATGTTTAATGGCAAATGTAAAATACATAAAAAAAAACCTAAAGAAAAATGCTCTTTGTGTTTGAATTATAAAGCAGTAATGCACTAAAGAATATAGTATATATTCAGCACATTTTTCTTCTACATTAAAATAAAAAAATTCTGAACTTTTCAAATAAATTATTTCACTAGTTGCTCTTTACCTAAACAACAATTGGTTATTAAAGGTATTTACTTTCTTTTTTTCTGAGATGGAGTCCCAAACTGTCACCCAGACTAGAATGCAGTGGCAGAATGTTGGCTCACTGTAACCTCCACCTTTCAGTTTCAAGCAATTCTCCTGCCTCAGCCTCCCAGGTAGCTGGGATTACAGGTGCCTGCCAACATGCCTAGCTAACTTTTTTGTATTTTTAGTAGAGATGGGTTTCAACCATGTTGTCCAGGCTGGTCTCAAACTCCTGGCCTTGTGATTCACCTGCCTTGGACTTCCAAAGTGCTGAGATTACAGGCATGAACCACTGCACCCAGCCAATGTTGACACCTTCATAGTGAAATAAAGTAGAGTACTGAGTATTTTTTTCTGATGGAAGACATAGAAGGCAAATATTATTTGATGTATTTCACATACCAGAAAAGTTAAGATAACTCCTATCTCAAAGATTGTAAATGTGTTGAAAATTAATGTTTATTAGCTAGTTAGCCTTACTTTTTAATAATGGAGACAGCATCACTTTAAAATTACTGTTTCAGAAAAAATAATTGTTTTTTAGTGCTTATAACTGTATTTTAACAATGGAGCATATAGGAAATTTTAGAATTCTTTAGTCTATGTACAAACTTGGTTTAATGAATGAGACTAAATGATTTTTGATTTAACACATGTGTTATGAATAAAATGTTATACTGCCACCTATCAAATGATTTTACCTTATTTAAAATTGAGGTTAATGATGGAAATATACTACTGGGAAACATAGTGGAATGACTTCTGTAAAAATTCTTTCCAGAGAATTTAAATTTTTATTATTTTAAGAATATAATTCTCATAGTCACCATTTTGTATTTGTTGCCTTGTGTGGCTACTGAAATATTATAATTGTTATCATAAATATTATATGAAAATATACTTCTTGGCAGCTATACTTTTAAAATCTTGAATCACTATTTATAAAATTGTACCCAGTATTTTCCTTTTGCACATGCCCCCTTTCAGTCAAATTGAACACACAGTGATATTTCTTGGTATTATTTTACATTGAATGGAATAAACAAATATGTCAAAATAAGAGAACTATAGAGTATGAAATGCATGTGTGTGCACCTCTCTTCACATAAAAAAGAAAATAGTAATTCAAAACAATTTAAGTGTTGATTTACTAACAAGAGACCTCACACATTCTCAAACCAAAATTAGCTCCTGTACTGTACATTTATCTTTTACAAATCTTGTGAGATTTGTGTGTCTTCTGAGTTCAGAATTTCTTCACACAGGGTGGGGCACATGCTGGTGCCAGTGCCAGTTCCAGGTTTTGCTGTAAAATAAAAATAAAAAAGAATTTCCTCACACAAATTCTGTCTCTTATATTTACCTATTATTCAGATGATAATAATTATATAACATTTTTTATTTTAAAGTGTATAAAATATGTTTGTATTTTCTAGTCAAGGATTTTTAAATGCACTTATAAAATACATGGTGCTCAAAAATTAATTTAAAAATATGAGTAACTCTACAATTATTTACTTACAGTATGCAATTTTACCACTTAATTGGTATAGAGAAAAATAATGCCAAACAAAGAGAACATCTTGAGAGCAGCCGGGAAAAAGCAACAAAAACATTACACATAGAAGGAAGTAATAAGATTGCAGGATGACATGTCATTAAAAAGTCGACACAAGTAACAATTGAATTACATTTTTCAAGTGCAGATAAAAAAATTGATATTAATATAAAATTCTATATTCAGCAGAACTCTTTCAAGAATGAAGCCAAGCCACAATGAGATATCACACACCTGTGAGAATGGTAGAAATGCAGATAAAATGGTAAATACTAACTGCTGGTGAGAATTTGTAGCATAAAACTAGAAATGCAAAATTGCACATTAGCTTTGGAAAACAGTTTGCCTATTTTTTTTACAGATTTAATCCTGTACTTATGAGACCTAGATAACCTCAGTTCTAGGTAATTACTCTACTAAATTGAAAACTAACGTTTAAACAAGAATCTTGTTTCTGGATGTTTATAGCCACTGTATTTATATTTGCAAAAAGTCAGAACTATGCTTTGTGTCTCTTAATATGTGAATGGATAACAAACAGATGCATCTATACAATACAATTTTGTTCTTAACAAAAAAAGAAAACTTGATTTTCACTGTAACACGGATGAATCCTACATGAATTTTTCAAAATGAAGGATGCAAATCTACAAGGTATATATTAAATGATTCTTTTCTTTTTTTATTTATTATTTTTTATTGCATTTTAGGTTTTGGGGTACATGTGCAGAACATGCAAGATAGTTGCATAGGTACACACGTGGCAGTGTGTATTGCTGCCTTCCTCCCCTTCACCCACATTTGGCATTTCTCCCATGCTATCCCTCCCCAGCTCCCCCCACCACTGTCCCTCCCCTATTTCCCCCTTCTTTTTCACTGTTGCCCAGGCTGGGGTGCAATGATGAGATCTCAGCTCACTGCAACCATTGCTTCCTGGGTTCAAGCAATTCTCCTGCCTCAGCCTCCTGATTAGCTGGAATTATAGGCACCCACCAGGACTCCCAGCTAATTTTTTGTATTTTTAGTACAGGTGGGGTTTCACCATGTTGGCTAGGCTGGTCTTAAACTCCTGACCTCAGGCAATCCACCCACCTTGACCTTCCAAAGTGCTGGGATTACAGGCATGAGCTATCACACCCAGCCATTAAATGATTCTCTTTTATAACATTTTACAAAACAATTATGGTTTAAAAAATGATCAGTGATTGCCAGAAAATGAAATGAGGACAGGCAATAATTACAAAGAGGCAGCATGTAAAAGACAGTTCTGTATGATACTGTGGGGGTGGTTATGTTAGTCTAGATAGTTGTCAAAACCCAATGAACTGGATCACAAAGAGTAATTTTCCTCAGTGTTAATTAAAAAAGAAAAACTAACCAGAATGTTGGGGAATTATTTTATGTAATGCAGACAGTAAAAAATGAGTCTTACTGTACTACAAATGTATGACCTAACCATTTCAGAAAGGGCGGGGATAGAAGTTCCTGATGTAACTCACTTCAAAAAACAATGTTTTGGTTGAATACTGTAAGACTGCAAAAACACTGTATTCTACTCAGCTATATATATTACATATGTGTATATACATATATACATATATATATATTTAAACCCTTGTTGGATACATATGGAGATATATATGTATATTCAAACCCTTGTTGAATGTATATGGATATATGTATATAAATTCCTATATGTAAAACCAACGAGTGTTTGAGTTAGCCATTATGAAACAATTTTACATGCTAGTATATATATTATAGATGTGCAGAACCTGTTTCTCACATAGCTTACAAAAGTTAAAAATAAACAAAATGAAACTGCTATAGTAAATCTTCTGGTCTGAGCTAAATTTCAAAATATAAGAATGAACTCATTTTTATTGTAATATATTCATCCATCAAGACAGAGTGACAGATAGATAGACTGACAGATAATATGCATATTTGAGTTTATGTTTATACTATATGGGCTTATTTATACATATATTTTCAAACTCTTGTGGGCCCAGAAACAGGGACACCCAGTATTAGTGAGCATAACTAACTCTCAAATCTTGGTTTCTAAATACTGTTCTTTACTAAAAGGAACCAGGGTTACTTGTAGAAATGGACGATTTTAGTGCTGCAGTTAGAAAACACAAGTTGAGCTTAGCATATCTTGTAAAGCACAAAGAAAAATGTGCTCAATAAAATGGACAGGGCCACATCAAAAGGACCCAATCTGAAAGACTTCCCAATGATCCAAGCTGAAACAGTATAAACAACACCAGTAGCCCCAATGGATTATGCCTCACAGAGTAAAATAAATATTTATGAGCTTACACTGACATTTAATAAATTAAATAAATATGTCAAGAAGGAAGGAAATATTACAGAATTCCAAACACAGATCAGTGTAGATAGATAATGCAAAATAGAAAAACAACACTAGAACACCACAGTAATCATTACCTTAGGCACGATTCCTGGAGAAATGCAACAATTGCAGCTAAAACTAAAAGAACAAATTGTGTCTCTATTGGCCCTATCTTCAAATAGTCAACAACAGCGTTTTCTCTCAATTTCTTAGACCTATAACTGTGTAAAGCAACATTTATAACACTATATTGTAAAATTTATAATTTGTAGATGTAAACTTTATAAAAGTAGTAAAAAGATAGTCATAATAGACCAAGGGAAGAAACAACAAAAATGTCAATAAGAAAATTGATAAACTAGTTGTATAGCATTCATACAGCAAAATACAATGCAGGAATACAAAGAAAGAAACTAATGAAGAACACACTGAATGACTCTCATAAACATTCTAAATGAGAAAAGCTGGTAATAAAATTGTATTTTATGTTTTTATGCATTGTATTATTTCAGGCAAAATAAATTTATGGTGAAAAAAATAAAAATGGCATCTGGTTTAGAATAAAATTGCCTGGGACAAAATACAAGTGAATTTTCTGAGGATAATGAAAGTATTCTGTTTTTTAAAGGGATAAAATTTATGTGGATTTATTTATTCATAAAAAATGTACAGTTAAGATCTGTGACTTTAAATGTACATCTATGTCATGAAAAGTCTAAGAAAAATAAAGTGGAAAGTAAGTAATGAGTTAAAGTAGAGGAGAAGCAAAAATGGCACGTGGTTAGTAGTTGTTGAAGCTGGATAACAAATCTATACTATTTTACTTTTATTTATTTAAACATTCTGTAGTAAAACTTGCATAAGTAGCAAAATTTGTCTGTAATGCTAACTTGATTAACTCTGAAAAGGGAGTTGGAATAAGTTATTTTGGGCATGAGTAAAGCTGATTTTATATCTCAGTTATTAAAGTAAATTCTCTATTATAATCCATCAAGACTTACATGAATGTTTGTGTACATTTCTGCATGCATGTTGTACATCAATAAAAATTTAAATATTTTATATTTGCACACAAATTATAAGTTAGTATCTCAGAATAATGGCAGTATTTCATATGTTTTGGTTTTAAAGTGAAATACAATTATTTATGGCACTATCCAATGATATTAAATAATCTAAAATACCGATTAATGTCCTAACCTTGAGATACCCTGGGTCATTTCATTTCTGCCTTAATTTGGTCAATGACATGGTTTTAATTTCTTGAGATAAATAATAATTTCTTATTCCTTCCCAACAAAGTTTTTTTTCAGCAACTATGCTCAGCAAGGACACAATGCTTTGCACTAGTCCCTAACATAGTAAGCACTAAGTACATATAGAACTGTGTCAATTAGGGGAAAAAAACAAGTAGCAGAGGCCAGTTTCTGCAAGGGATAATTAGATAATGCAGCTAAGACTGAAAAGACCCAACTTAGTAGAAAATATTTTATATTCATTTGAAAGATAACTTGTAACTAGTTTACCAAAAAGTATTGGTTTAAAGAAGTGGTTTTTTGGATATATACCCAGTAATGGCATTGCTGGGTCAAATGGAATTTCTATTTCTAAGGCCTTGAGGAATCGCCACACTGTCTTCCACAATGGTTGAACTAATTTACATTCCCACCAACAGTGTTACTGGGTATATATCCAAAAGACTATAAATCGTTCTACTATAAGGACACATGTACACGAATGTTCATTGCAGCACTGTTTACAATAGCAAAGACCTGGAATCAACCCAAATGCCCACTGATAATAGACTGGATTGGAAAAATGTGGCACATATACACCATGGAATATTATGCAGCAATCAGAAATGATGAGTTTGTGTCGTTTGTAGGGACATGGATGAATCTGGAGAACATCATCCTCAGCAAACTGACACAAGAACAGAAATTGAAACACCGCATATCCTCACTCATAGGTGGGTGATGAAAAATGAGAACACATGGACACAGAAAGGGGAGTACCAAACACTGGGGTCTATTGGGGGGAAAAGGGGAGGGCCAGTGGGAGGGGGAGGTGGGGAGGGATAGCCTGGGGAGAAATGCCAAACGTGGGTGAAGGGGAAAAGGAAAGCAAAGCACACTGCCATGTGTGTACCTATGCAACTGTCTTGCATGCTCCGCTCATGTACCCCAAAACCTAAAATCCAATAAAAAATTAAAAAAAAAAAGAAGTGGTTTTGTGGCTTGGCCACACACTGTAATCAAAGGAAGAACTTTAAACACTATTGCTGTCTGGATCACTTCAGGGGTTTTGCTTTTTTTGCTCTTCTGAAACTTGGGTTTGAAGAATGTTAAATCCACTTCCCAGGTAATTCGAATGTGCTGCCAGGGGTGAGAACCACTGGTTCAAGATGAGGATTGCATTAGCTCTTTGTGATTTTCATGTCTGTTGCAGGAATTTGACCTATTGCTACTCCTGGATTTGGAGTTCTGAAAAACAAATTTATCTTATTAAACCCATAGTGCAACTTGAAGACGTACTTGACTGTTCAGTTAAATTGCAGCAAAAGAAAATGTCTCTTTGCAGATCTATTTTTGTCACTTTTAGAGAACAAGTTGTCTCTGGCACAGTAATTTGATTTAATCTGTTTTGAAAACATAAATAGCCTGCAAATACTAAGAAAATATTTATTAATATGTGGAGTGCATTCTATGCAATTTCAAATTTCTTCTATGATGTAAAATAAATAATATAATGTTGTACCTTGAATTTCTAACCTCATCCCCCAGCCATTTTCCCAAATTATTAAACGACCTTCCAGTCAGGCACAGTGGCTTATGCCTGTAATCCCAGCACTTTGTGATGCTGAGGTGGGCAGATCACCTCAGGTCATGTGTTTGAAACCAGGCTGGCTAACACAGTGTAACCCAGTCTCTACTAGAAATAAAAAAATACTTGTTGGGAATGGTGGTGGGTGCCTGTAGTTCCAGTTACTCAGGGGACTGAGACAGGAGAATCACTTGAACCTGTGAGGCAGAAGTTGTAGGGAGCCGAGATCACAACTCTGAACTTCAGCCTGGGCCACAGAGTGAGACTCAGTCTCAAAAACAAACACACACACACACACACACACACACACACACACACACACACACACACAGCTTCCAATTGGTTCTGAAACATTTTTCAGAGAAAATTATTGCTAATGGTAAAGGGTAATAACAGACGGATAAAAATCTCAGATAAATTCTGCCTCTATTTGCAGAAGTGTCACTCTCCAGAGCCTCCAAGATCCAAGGAAGTTGCATGAGTTAGTGTAGTCTGTGGAGGTTATGAACAGTTAGCAGAGTTGATCCTGATGGCTGTCCCAGCCTCTTAGTAGCTGTGCAGCTTTAGACAATGTAGACTTAGAAGAGTTAAATAAACCTGGGTTGCAAGAAAATGCATAATATTGATTGCAAGACTGGCAATCATTCCTTATTTATCTGATTCATGCCTGCTACAAGGTGCATTTGTGGCTGCTTCCATGGAGGAAAAGATTTTCTTTTCCCAAACCTTGGATCTGGCTGGACTTATTTTCACTGCCTCATTTATACTTTTTGTTGTAATAAAGTAATTAGACAAGTTTAGCTTCTTATTCTAATCTTTAGTTAAAATTATATCTTATAAAATGTCATCTATCTTTACTTATACTTGACTATATTTATTCTACTCAATATTAGGTTTACTAAATTTTTTATCTCTGTTTAATTTAGTGGTTAACCTATATATTGTCTTTTTTATTATTATGTACATTCTACTGGGCTGTTGTTCAAATATGCTTTTCAACTTTATAGTTTCTTGTTTATTTCCCCCAAAATAATTTTATTATTTTTTATAATATTTTAACATCTTAAACATAATTTTAATATGGAAAGTGGTGACATAGTTTTTCTTTAGACATTTCTTTTTAATTCCTTGTGTTTTCAGTTTTAAACTTGGTTCCCATATTTGGGAAATACCACATTGGAGGTCTGTAGTCATGTTATTTCTGCACTTATTCCATTTTCCCTTGGAGGAAGGTGGACAACACACAGATTTGACAGCCTTGTTATCAATCAGTATCTGAAGGGATCAGTTTTTATTCAGTTTGATTATTTCTCTAGCTCATTCTTTTCATCTCATCAAGTGCTTATATATTTTTTAAATCTATTCAAAAATTTTAGGGTTCTTGTAGCTTCTTGAAATTTTTTAGTTGTCTACATTTAAATACTTAAAATATGTAGTATTTTTTTATCTGAAAGCACAAATATCCACAATGTACACATGAGTAGAATAGTTCATAGACTGACAGCATACAACAGCATCCTATGAGATATTGTATTTCTTCATTCAAAACATAACTCTTAAATAGATAGAAATAGTCATTTGTAAAGGGTAGTTTTTTTGATACTTAATATTTTTTATGTGCATTTGTGAAAATATACATCTAACTGTAGTAAACAGTACTGACCTGAATACAAACAGAATTACTGTTCTTGTATAAAAAGTTAAGTTGATAGAATGACCTATCTTTATTTCAAGTCTTTTGACCCCAGTCACTATGCTTCCTTTTAGTATTTCCTTGATCTCATAAAAGTAACTTGTGAGATTTTGTATTTTATAAATTAATTAAAGAAATAAAATTTGTGTATGGGTTATTGTTACAATTTGTAATTTCTACTGTAATTTTAGTGCCCTAAAAATATGACATATTTAATTTCTGCTTTCATAAAATTAATGATATTGTTAGGCCTCAAACTTTGCCATTTATTTCTCCTTCTCTGTTATTGGAATACAGTGTGTATCTTTGGTTTACAGCTGAAAAATTCTGTTTTTCTCTCTCAGTAGTAGTCAAACTTTCTAATAAAGTTTATTATTTATTGTTCATTTAGTTACTGCATGTTAAACATTTGATTTCTGTTGGTCTTAATGTCATTTCATATGATTATAAATATTTCAATTTGACATCTTTCACAAATTTTTGTGTTATATATTTTAGCCTCTTAGCTATTAAGCATAGAGTGTGTAAATGATTTAGAATAGTTTCTAAAACATTGTAGGGGCTATTAAGTACTAATCACCCTGATTCCTTAAATTTTTATATGTTATATCATTCTTTATTTACCAATTTTGTCATGTTCTTATTCAAATTTATTTTTCTGTTTCCTAAATATTTTTATTAAAGAGAGGGTAGGCTAATATGTCATTTTGATAAAACTTCATGTCAAATGGCATGTCTCCCTTTTTTCTTTTAGATGTAATACCTTTCTTTTGATTCAGACAATGAACACAACCCTAAAGACAGAAGTTATAGTCTCAATCCTAAAGCAGAGAAAAATTTGGGCTATATATTGATTATCACAAAACTACATTATTCCACATAATACTTTCTTAATCTTTCATGCTAGCTGACTAGATCTAGAAACATGGAGTGTTACAAATTAGAAATTAATAACCTAATAGGTCCAAATTAACAAATGAAATTTAAAAAGCGGAAGGTATGAGACCTGTAATAAAATATTGAATTATTTTTAAAAGCTTATCACAAAGAAAAATCAGAGTAAAACATTTTAACCACTGAATTAACTATACAAAATACTTACTGAAGAATACCAATTCTTTACATACATAGACAAGAGATGAAGAGCCCCTAATTATTTTATGGGGCCAATATTACAATACCAAAGTTAGACAACCCCATAATATGTTAGGATTCATATGGATACATATGCCTGATCAGTACAGACACAAATTCTCAAAAAGTGCTAGCAAATTGAATCCAGCAACACAAAAATAATTATACACTATGGCCAAATAGGATTTCTTTTTACAAATGTAATGGCTTAATATCTAAAAACCAATCATTTAATTCATAATATTAATAAACTAAAGAACATAAAATGATCCTGTTAGTAGACATAGAAAAGCTCATGATACACAAAACATTGACTCGTTATGAAACCCTTAACATGCTAGGATTAAGAAACTTACTAGAAATGCTAAAAAGAATCTGTAAAAAATATCCCACTGATATTACACTTGATGATGAAAGAATCTATAAAAAGTATCCCACTAATATTACATTTGATGATGAGGGTGCTTTGCCTCAAAGTCTGTGAACTAGACAAACATGGCTACTTTTGCTGCCCTACTAAATTTGAACTAAAGATGTTAGCCAGATAAATTAGATATAAAAACAAATAACTCTAAATTCTAAAAAGAAACTTTTTATTGTAAATTACATCAACTTATATGTAAAAATTGCTTAAGAATTTACTAAAATCAATTAGAACTAATAAATGAGTCCAGCAGGTCACAAAATACAAGACAAATGCATATTATTAAATTGCAACTTTGTACACTACCTATAAACAATATGTAAATAAAATTAGGAAAAACAATTCTACTCATTAGCTCAGTGTATAGTGGCTTAAAATTTCAAACATGTATTATGTTATATTTTCTGTAGGCCAAAAATTCTGACACAACTTAGTTGAATGGATTTGCTATAAGGTCTGTCATGAGACTAAGGCTGTGTCTCAACTGAAACTTGACTGGGGAATGATGCACTTCTGAGCTCAATCTTGTTAGTTATGGCATTATTGTTTGGACTGAGGCCTCAGTTTCTTTCTATCTGTTGGTCAGGGCACTCTCTCCATTCTTTGTCACACAAGTCTGTATATAGGAAAGCCCAAAACATTGAAGCTTGCTTCTCCAGAGCAAAGTATGTCACAGAGAGAGAAGAAAGAAAGAAATAAAAAGAAATGAACAGAAGAGAGAGAAATTAAGAGGTAAGTGACATTCTTTTTGTAGTTAAATATTGGAAGTGACATTTCCTGTTTTCAAGTGTATTCTACTGACTAGAATTGAGTTTCTAACCACTTACTGTGTAAAACAGGGGTATGTTTACTGGGAAATAAAAATTATTATGAGTCATCATGGAGGCTGCTAACTATGTATGCCAAAATGAGAGAGATGGGTTGAATTCTAAATATAATAAGAAGGTATTAAAATGTGTATTGTTGTCATTGTTTTGGCCACAGGATGACAATATATAAATTTTATTTAATTATAATTCTTTTATGGTGGATTTTGAAATACGAGATTAAGAGAGGACATGACTTTCTGAAGACTGAAGTGATAAAACCCAGGCATGTTTAAGATGTATTCATGCTACGTCCAATCCTTTCCAGTTTCTTTCTCTTTAAGTTTATGTATTATCTGTGTTTAATAACAACCCCTAAGAGTCATGTGTATTGTTTTATATGTGTCTCATGAGATCTCTTGGAGCTGGATGATAGCATAATCCCCATTGTGCAGGTTGTGATACTGTGGAGGCTTTGAGAGACACAATGACACATCTGGAGCACAGAATTAATATATTTAAAATAAAGACTTTAACTGAGCATTGAATCCTCAAGGTTGAGGTTCTGGCCTTATTCCATTTGCTTAGGGACTGGTGCCTGTGGTGCTGTGTTTGTGCAATTGTGCACAGGTAATAAGATGACATGGGAGAGAAAGGTGAGCACTCAGTATCTCAAAAAAGCTTTTGAGTAGGTCCTATTGAAGGAAGGTAGGTCTTATTATAAGAAGAATAAAACCTTCAAGAGGTGACCACATTTTTAAGGGAAAAATTCTAACAGAACTAAGGACTCTGGTAACTAAAATCTCACATTCTAAAGACAGTCCCCTGTTGAGCTTAGCTGGCCAGAATTTCTCAAGAGAGAAAGATGTTCTCCTGTATACCAACTTTATGAGGCTCTTGCTTGAGGAGAACTTGAGTGAAAGCCTTCTCTAAGGATGAAGAAGTTGTCTCAGTTCTCAATATTTCAACCCCAATGTTTTAAGCTACTGGGAAAGAAGCAACCAGAAGTAAAACAGGGGAGCCCAGGGCTGGCCCATCTAAGCAAGTCTTCATTTGTAAATCCATCTGGGTAGCCTCATACCCGCTCACCACCACAAATGTGTGTGTAAGTGTTAGGAGCAGGAGATAAAAGGGTCCTCATTTGGGAACAGGAAGTAACACGTTGTTAGGGATTGCAACTCTGGTGAATCTTTTATGCTCATGTCCCCAGTGAGATATGAAGGTGAGTGTTGGGATCCAACTTTATCTACTCAGATGTTAATCCCCAGAGTTTATGCTGGCATCTAGATTCCTCTGTGGCTGAAAGTCAGTGTCTGATCAGGGGAGCAGATTTCTAATGTGTGTGTTGTTCTATGTGGAAAACGTGTGAGGGGAGAAGTAAAGACACACACAATACCTTCAAGGGTATACAGCCTTTATTTCAAGTATATAACAATACAGATAAAATAAACAAATCATAAAATAAGCAAATTGCAATGGAAAAGAAAGAAGGAAAAAGATACATATGTATACATATATATGTGTATACAGATGCACTTCTGAGCTCAATTTTGTTGTGGCATTACTGTTTGGATTGAGATCTGGGTTCCTTTTTGTCTGTTGGTCAGGGAATTCCCTCCATTCTTTGTCGCCCAAGCCTGTAAATAAGAAAGCTCAAAACATTGTCTCTTCTAACATTTCCAAGTGGTTATATTGCTTCTAATAGAGTCAGAATACTGGGAACCTGCTATGCTAGTAGCTGAATTCCATATAGTGCCCCCATGCCCTGCTTTGTCTGGAGGCCTTGAGTAGTTCCTCCAGTGTTACTCAGGGGTTTCTCTTACCAGACAATTGTCAACACACACTCCAAATCAACAGCACTTCCCAGTATATGCCATTCCAGGCATATTAGGTAGAATACAAAGGCTTTTGATGCATTGTGAGGGTGGAGTTTGCTTTTTTCGGGCTTGGGCAAAAATAGACTGTTTTGTTTGATTAAAAGAAGTTTGCATTACAGGTGCTATTCTGACTCTATTAGAAGCAATATAACCACTTAAAAATGTTGGGAGAGACAATTTTTTAAGGTAACCCATTTCCTGCAGCCTCTGGAGATTCAGCACATAGTGAGCACTGACTGCAGTTGACTTCTTTTGTAGCAGAGGCTACCCATTAATAAATTTATTTTCAGCCTCAGACACAAAGACAAAGGTGCTGACCATCTGTATGTAGGTTATTCTCTGTAATAACAAAAATGAAGAAGAACATAATGTTGTTTTAAAATTGTAGTATCCCTTTATTTTCTGCCTCCAGCCTTTGGCCCCCAAATTTAAGCTGCCCACTCTGGTGGACCCAAATCCACAAGTTCTATATGTTGTTTTTATTGGGGCAGAAATTTTCTCAGGAGTGTTGCTGACAGGGGACTATCAGCAGCTGGGCGATCCACATCTTTGGCTTTATGGCAAAAGAGTCTTGGGTGGTATTGTGTAAAATGACTTTGAACTCTCCCTGGTAATCTTCATAAATTAAACCACCATACAATATAAGGCCTCACATTGCAAGGCTTGAATGTGTTGTAATCTATTCATCCAAATTTGAGTTGGCAGTTATGCTGGAAATTTTGGCCTATTGATCTGCTGCTAATTAAATAGTCTGTCAAGAGAAAGCAGAGATGTTTGAGCATCAGCACAACAGTGATAATGGTAGTGTGCGCCAGGATTCAGATATTTTTCCAGTATTGTTTTTCCCAAACCTCTTTATTACCGGTTAACCATTCATTTCATTGTCATTGGGGCATCCAGGTAGTAAGACCATTTTCTACTAACCAAGAGTTGATAAACAAGTGACAAAATCCCTCCGGTCTTCTAAATAGCTCAGAGGACAGCTACCAGTTCAGCCAGCTGGCTTCTCCCACCCCTTTCTTCATCAGAAATGCTTATGTTTTTAACAGGATAATAAGCCATGGCATTCCAGATTCGGGTACCACCAATGTATTTGGCAGATCCATCAGTAAAGCAAGCATGTTTCTGATTCTCTTGGCTTAGTTCTTTAAATAATTTGCTTCATTTTATGGGACATGTTTCTTTCCCTATCTGCAGGACTAGCTTAGTAGCTTCCTGAGTTGGCAAATTTTGTAAAAACAGTACGCCCTTTTGTCCTGGTTTATCCCTATCATAAATATATAATTTCCATTTTGAGGCTCATGCCTGTAATCCCAGCACTTTGGGAGGATGAGGCAGGTGGATAACAAAGTCAGGAGATTGAAACCATCCTACCAACATGGTGAAACCATGTCTTTTTTAAAAACACACACAAAAAAATTAGTGGGTGTAGTGGCACGCACTTGTAGTCTCAGCTACTGGGGAGGCTGAGGCAGGAGAATCTCTTGAACCTGGGAGGCAGAGATTTCAGTAAGCTGAGATTGGGCCACTGCACTCCAGCCTGGTGACAGAGCAAGACTTCATCTCAAAAACAAACAAACTGTTTCCATTTTATAATGCTACTTTCTAGAGCATGCCTTATTTAATGGGTTTTGGGGACATTCATGATCCAAGTCATAATAGAAATTTCTGGCCTCATAAAGACATCATGGTTGAAGCAGAGGGGCTCCATTGTTGGCAAGGCCTAATAGCAAGGTAACAGTTGCATTCCAAAAGAAATATAAGCTTTGCCAGCCTCTGGCAACTTCCAGATTGAAAACCCCAAAGGTACTCTCTTCCCATCTTATTTCTGCCAAAGGCTTCAATTAGCATGTTGATCTAGGACAGTTATTTACAGTTATACTGGCCTATCCACTATGGGCCATAGATCTAAAGCCAGTCTTACTGCTTATTTAGCTTGCTCAATGACTATGTTCTCTTTCTCACCCCAGTGAAAGTCATAATAATGTTTCCTAGTTACTACATACAGAGGTTGTAAGATGTTAACCAAAGAAGGATTATGATGTCTCTAGAATTCAAACAGGCCAATATATCTTGGCCTCCTTTTTAGTTGTAGGAGTTGAAATTCTAGTATTTTAGCCTTAGCCTTTAGTAAAATGGACTATTTCCCTGCATTTCTTATAATCCTGAGGAATTTTACAGTTTGTGCATATCCTTGAATTTTATTAGGGTTAATTTCCCATTATTGATATAGGAACTGGGTTTTTACCTGCTCCAAGACCCAACTAACTACTTCTTCACTTTTACCATGACTAAGCCATTCAAACAACTGTTTTTATTTTCAGCAATAAGCTGATAGCTTTGAGCCAGATCAGTTAAGACATAGGCCTTGTACTGGGCCAGGGCCAATCTGGAAGTCAGATTAGCATTTTTCTTTGCCAGTTTATATCTATCTTGTAGCAACCAGTCTTTATCTTGACACATTAACTTATAAGCAGTAAGAAAACATCATCCATACTGGAATATCCCCTTGGCATCTGCTTTGCTGATTGAAACACTCTGTAGCACTTCATGCACAGTCAAAAGTTCGAATTGCAATATAGATTTTCAATTCTCACAAAGGTCAGTCACCCTGGACCATTCAATTGCCAACGGGGAGGACTGGGGGAGTCTCCATCCCAGGATATAGTAAGTCTGTGAGTTTTAACCCTATCCTTATGGCCAAAAAGTGAATCCTTCATAGTCTGATGAGTGTAATGGCTGACTCTGAAGCCCAATCTGTTGCTTTCTGGTCCGGTAATGAATCCTCCATAGTCTGGTGAGTGATACATATGTCAAATAGAGGTTATTTACCCTCAAAGGTATTTTCTTCTCTCTTCATGCGTCTCCCACACAGAAAAAGATGTCAGACAGGTTTTGTTATACTCCTTCTATTTTGGTGTTTAGACACAACAAATCACCAGCATTAATGTTAGAATAGAGATCATAATGTAGCAGGAATGGCCCCGGGAAACAGAGTTCCCCAACACCGAATACAGGAGGAAAGAGTTTATTTGGCCGGGAGCCAGAGCATAATTTGTCCAAAGCTCTACTCATCTAACAAAGAAAGGTTCTGCCTTTATATAGGCTTATACTTTAGACGTTACACATGGAAGAATCTTAGGTTTATAGCTTTAGAAATCACATATAAAAAGGGTCTTGGTTTACAGTTTCAGGAACCACATATGAAAGGGTTCTGGTTTACAGTTTCAGGACTCACATGTGAAAAGGTTTCTGGTTTGATACTGTTTTAAGTAAAAATAGTGCCTTCCAGAGCGTTTCCCCAAGACCAAGCATGTTATTTTCAGGAAGGAGATTCAGGAGGTGCCAGCTGGCCTGCTCTCTCTTGTGTTGAGCTGCACAGTGGATGACAGAGGGTGAGGGAATCCAAGATACCTGGGTCTCCTTCCTTAGTAAGACTGACAAAACTGACTCTGTGGCAATATGATACCTAATATTGGCAAGGTCATTCAAGGCAAGTGTTAATTCATGCCTATCTGTCAGTAATCTTGCTACACAGCATTTCTATATCCACCTAATAGTTAAAACTTTTACTTCTGCTGAATCCAAGTTTTAGACAAAGTCTTTTTCCTTTAACTGTTAACCATGAAGTGACTGAAGTGGATATCAATTGATAGAGGTGTATTTAACCAAGGCTGATTACATGACCAGGAAAATATACAAGTCAAACAAAAGATCTATGCTTTTTCCAAAGGGGGTTTTAGGAGCTTCAGTATTTACAGGCAAGTAAGAAAGCAGGCAGAAAAAAAAATGGAAGGATGTTAGGCATTGAGGCAAATTATTAAATTTTTGTGATGCTCTAGTTAGCCTCAATAAATCTGAATTTTACATATGAAAAAAGAGAATATAGACAAAAAGTGAATTGTGCAATCATCTCAGAGGCAGGTGGAAAGATGATTTCTGGGTTTTGTCCTTGTTCTGTGAAGATAAGCTGGTAGTTGACATTATCAGGTGAGATTCAACAGAACTTGATTTTGGGGCTTGTTTATTGAAGGGATATGTATCTAGAAAGATACAGGGGCTCAGAAAGAATTTTCTTGTGAGCAATTTATGAGGGAGACTATTCAGAGTGATATGTGAGTCTTCTGTCATTGTAGGAACCTAACTTATGGATGAGGGTATGACACAGTGTTGTAAAATTACAGCTATCTGTTTGGAAATAATAGAAAAGCAGTATTGTGTTACTCAGTTCCAAAGCTTAACTTTCCCTTTGAGATATTGAGTTAACTGGCACCAGATTTTACTTTATTTTACAGCCCTGTAGTAAATTCAAGAATCTCTGAATCTACCTTTCAAATCTATCTATCATCTGTAAGCCACTGCTTACAGATGTTGCATTTTTTTGGTCAAACCAATGTATATCTTTTATGTATTGATTTATAAATTCTCCTGTCATTTGTGCCTCTCTAAAATGTATAAAATCAAGTGTAACTTAACTGGTTTGCATGCACTTTCTCAGTACTCCTTAAGCATGTGATTCCCTAGGGCACAGTTGCTCATATAAGCTCAAAATAAACCTCTTTAAAATATCTTAAATAGTTTGAGATTTCTTCTAAAAATGTATAATGTAACTCATGGTAGTTGACATTTTTCAACACATCAGTAAGTTGTCTGACAGTGACAAAACATAACTTGCACTGTAGCAGAAGTGGCTGTGGGAAATGGATTTCTCAAACACCGAATAAAGAGGGAAGAGTTTATTCAGCTGGCAGATCAGGCAGTAATTTGTTGAAAGCCCAGTTCATTTAACAAAGGAAAGTTCTGCCTTTATATGGGTTTATACTTTAGATGTTACATGTGGAAGAATCTTAGGTTTATAGCTTTAGGAATCAAATATGAAAGGGTTCCAGTATACAGTTTAGGACTCACATGTGAAAAGGCCTCTGATTACAGTTTCAGGAATCACATATGAAAGGGTTCTGGTTTACGGTGTTAGGACTCACATGTGAAAAGGCCTCTGTTTGCAGTTTCAGGAATCACATATGAAAGGGTTCTGGTTTACAGTTTTAGGACTCACATGTGAAAAGGTCTCTGGTTTGATCTTGTTTTAGGTAAAAATAGTGTCTTCCAGAGGGTTTCCCTAAGACGAAGGATGTTATTTTCAGGAAGGAGATTCAGGAGGTGCCAGCTGGCCTGCTCTCTCTTCTATTGAACTGCACAATGGATGACAGAGGGGGAGGGAATTCCAGATGACTGGGTCTCCTTCCTCAGCACAAAGTAATTGGATATTATCTTCAAAATAATAGCAATCACACTTCAGATGTTCCTTATCCAGCACAGATATAATACCTAAGAGATAATGTATAACATAAAGATTCATTAGTTGTGTCAGCTTCTCCACCACAATCCATGATAATCACACACTTTGGAGCTTATTCTATGGAGAATAGTCTAAGGTGAAGTCATACTAATGATCATATTGATTTGCATTGTCATCTCCTCATTCTCCTCCTCCTTCTTCCCCTCCTCTTTCTCCTCGTCTGCCTCCTCCTTATCCTTCTCTTTTTCCTTCTAGATGGAGTCTTGCTCTTGTTACACAGGCTGGAGTGCAATGATGTGATCTTGTCTCACCGAAACTTCTGCCTTAGGGGTTCAAGTGATCCTCCTGTCTCAGCCTTTCAAGTAGCTGGGACTACAGGTGCGAGCCACCATGCCTAATTTTTTGTATTTTTAGTAGAGATGTGCTTTTGCCATGTTGGCCAGGCTGGTCTTGAATGCATTATGTGTCTTCTTAGAGTAGTCAGGGGATTCACCCTAACTTAGTTGTCACTTCTTGTAGTGAGTGCTGAGGTTTCTATTCAGATTTTTACATTTTGAATGTATCCTTTAGGATCTGATACACTCTTTTACACTCTAACCAAACTATATGACTTCTATAAATTTCAATTCTATCTTATTTCTTCAGGTACATACCATATTTTCCAAAGCCCATGATTATTTTCATGGTGAGAATACAAAATTCAGCAAGTAGTCATATAAAATATACTTAAGATCAAGATTCTAAAAAAAGTAATAATATTCTAGTATGGTATCTGCATACTTCCATGCAATATGTGTATGCAATACTTTAACATAAATATACCATTTTTTTATCTATTATGTATCTGAAGTTGAAATACAACTGTTTCTTTTGTTTTCTCTTAACTCCATTGTATGGGAACCCTGGTGCTCTTCTGTCCAAGCTTAGCTCCAATTACCTCCAGAGACCCAATGGAGAAAGACACCAGTTTTTGAACCAACATATAAGTCCTTTCTCAGTTTGCCATTGTCATTGAGGAGGACATGAATCAGAGGTAATGAACCAGATATATGACCATCAGTGAGAGAAGAAAATATTAAAATTTAAATATATTTTTAATGTGATTATTTTATCTTTTGGGGGTATAATTTGTTAGACATGCCATCTATTAAAATTATTTAGATATATAGTTAATAAATTATTACACGTATATTAGTAGTCCAGGTTCAATTATTTTATTGGTATTGGACTACAATTCTTAAAATATGGATACCATTGTGTCTTAAAGTCAATTATTTTTTTACTATTCCTGGGTCAAAAATGACAGTAAAATGCAAATATTTTGACTGTGCTGAGGTATGTTAGTGGCACCTATCAATTATTTGGTTCTGGCATTGACTACAAATATGTCTACTGAGGAGATTAATCTTTCAAATAGAGAACAACAACCATTTAATAAAACATAAAAATTTTTTATAACTTATGAATTTTAATAAGATTTTTTTTTATTGTCTATGATGGTGGGTTAGAGACTATTAGCATGCCTCAGCCACCTGGACATAGCATGATAGTGCATAAAGATCAACTTTCTGAACTTTAAAACATTAAATTTAAATTTGTTAAAAATGGGAATCCTCTAGAATGGTGTAGGACACCCAAGATTATGCAAAGGAGAATGCAGGCAAACTGACCCCATAATGGCATCCAGCTGCTAAAAGTGAGTGAAGTAACAGTAAGTAAGAGGCAGAGAGCCCTACTCTGTGACTCACCTTTCCACTAGAATCCAAGTGATCCAGCCTTCGAAAATATGACAAAATTTTGGGAGAGCATTTTGTTTCTCCCAAGCCCAGGAGCTATTTGAGGGAGAAGCTTAAAGATGCTAAGAGAAGACACTGAGAAAAACTGCAGGCATTTTCCCAGACTTGAGATCAAAAGAAGAATGCCAGGCACATACAAAGTTAACTATTATATGATTACCTGACAGCATGGCTGTGTAGATATTTTTGTCTCAGGCCAGAGATGAAAGCATTTGTTCTTAAGTAGGGTAGTGTTCATCACAGCCAGTATTGTAGAAAGCACTTCAGCAGTAAATACTAGTATTTTGCTCTTCCCCATCTCAATCCTGGAGCAGGAGGAGAGCTGCCACAGCTGCTTTATGCTGTCATTTTGACAGCTGGGGCCAGATTGGTCACCTGAAACCAGTCTGCATGTGTCATTTCTGGGTGCCAAAGACTGTTCCTCTGAGATCATGATTAAGTAGGGTTCTCTCTACTCCACCTCCAGTCAAAACTCCAGTCATTCAGAGCACATGCTTGCCTGGACCAGCAGCCTGAACTTCCTCCTGCTTCCTGGGCATAGATCATTGTGCTGAGGAGTCATCTGTACTCTATGCCCAGGCAGATCTCCAGGCATTCAGAGTACCAATTTGTCTGGATTACCAGTCTGTGCTGACCCCAAGACAGATCTATACACACCTGGAGCACACATCCTTTGCATTAGAAGTTTAGATTGCCCCTCTTGCTCATGCAGAGAACTTGCGGCTGAGAGGGTCTTACAACTCCACACCTAGGCACACCTTTGGTCACTGATGGCCATCCCCTAAATTCCCTCTCAGCCCTAGTACTTGTGTCTTCCCTCAGGGAATCTACAGGAAGGCCTGCCCATCTGATCCTGCTCATCTTATCTCCCAGGGATGAGGATGGAGCTCAGCCTACTGGCACTCCATGGACCAGCTTACATTGCCTAAGGCAACAGAGAGCTTCTCCCCATAAACAAGTACAAATGACATACACAACCACACTGATCAGAGCCAGCTCTTATTCAAAAGCATGATTTACTGGCTTATGGGTCAAACTACACAGCTCAAAATAAAACCTGCTGAAAGAAGTGCACAGAACTATAAAAGCAAAGCCCAATAATCTGACACAATATTTTCTATAGTCACACCACCTAGGAAGGGGAAAAAGGAAAGGGGAAACAAAAAACAATAATATTACAGGGAAAGAAAGAAAAATAAAAATGTCGACACATAAAAATAGTTACATAAATTACAAGTGTCACTGTCTCCAGGTGAGAAGGACCCAGTTTAAAAATTCTGGCACCATGAAAATTCTGAATGTAGTGACACCATCAGAGGATGACATTAGATATCCAGCAATGGCCCCTAATGGAAATAAAAAAGTGACAGGTTAAAAAAAAAACTAAAGCTTGCAAGGATGCTCAATTATATCAAAGAAAAGGTTGAAAATCAACATAAAGGGACTTCTAAATCAATCCAAAAAATTAGGAAACAGATAAACATCTTTTAAAAAGTCAATCAGAGCTTGAAAATGTTAAAAATTTAATAAATTGAGAGTAAAATAAAAAACATTATTAATAGACTGAACCAAGAATTAAAAAAAAATTTAGAGCTCAAAGATTGGTCTTTCAAACCAACCTAGTGAGACAAAAGTAAACAAAAAATAAAATATAAAGTGAAAAAAGTCTCTGAAAAACATGGGATTATGTAATCAATTAAACCTATAAATTATTGGCATTCCTGAGAGAGCAGGGGAAAAAGTAAACAATGTGGAAACCACATTTAAGAAAATATTTTGAGAAATTGTTTTTAATCTTTCTACAGAGGACTCATGCAGATATAAGAAACACAGAGATCACCTCCAAGATACTATACAAAATAAATATCATCAAGGCATAAGGTCACCAAACTGTTCAAGAATAATTTAAAATAAAATCATAAAGACTGCTATAGAAAAGTCAGATCACAGACAAAGGGAATTGCATCAGGGTAACAGTGGATTTCTCAGCAGTGACTTTACAAGCTAGAAGAGATTGGGGACCTAATTTCAGCATTCTGAAAGAAAATAAATTCTAACCAAGAATTTTATATCCTGTCAAACTAAGCTTCATAGGCAATATATAAATAAAATATTTTTCCAGAGACACATGTGCTAAGGAAATTTGTTCCCACTAAATCAGCCTTAAGGGACATCATTCAGGAAGTTCTAAACATAAAAACAACATAGCAAACCACACACACACAAAAAAAAAAAACGAAAAAAACAAGTACATTGCTCACAGACAGTACAAAAATCCACACAATAGCAACTACAAAGCAACAAGCTGACAACTTTATAATACGATAAAAACCTCACATATCAATATTTACCTTTAATGTAAATGCTGTAAATATTACATTTACTTAAAAAGAACAGAGTTTCAAATTAGATAAAAAACAAGATGTGGGAGGATATGGTGGCTCATGCCTGTAATCCCAGCATTTTGGTAGGCCAAGGTGGGCAGATCACTTGAAGTTAGGAGTTCGAGACCCACTTGGCCAGAATGGCAAAACCCCATTTCTACTCAAAATACAAAAAATTAGCTGGGTGTTGTGGTGGCACAGTCCTGTAGTCCCAAATACTCGGGAGGCTGAGGCATGATAATTGCTTGAGCTCGGGAGGGGGAGGTAGCAGTGAGCTGAGATTGCACCACTGCACTCTAGCCTGGGTGACAGAGAAAGACCCTGTCTCAAAAACCAACCAACCAACAAACAAACTAGCAAGAAAACAAGATGCATTTATTTGCTGTTTTCAAGAGACCCATCTCACATGCAATAACACTCATCAGCTCAAAATAAAGGGTTGGAGAAAGATCTATCATGAAAAAAAGTAAGGGTCACTGTCCTTATATCAGATAGAGTACATTAAATTAACAACTGTTAAAACAAAGAGAATGACATAATGAGAAAGGATTCAGCTCAATAAAGAACTTAACTATTTTAAATATATACACACCCAACATTGGAGCACATAGATTTATAAAACAACTACTTCTAGACCTATGAGATGATTTAAGTAACCACACAATAATAGTGGGGGGACTTCAACACCCCAGTAACGGTATTAGACAGATCATTGAAGCAGAAAACTAATAAAGAGATACTGCATTTAAATTCAATGCCTGATCAATTGGACCTACAAGACACTTCACTCGTCAATCACAGAACACACATTGGACTATGTGAAGATGAGTATACTGTCCAAAGCAATTTAGAGATTCAATGCTATTTCTAGCAATCTACCAATGTTATTTTTACAAAAGAAAGAGTATTCTAAAATTCATATGAAACCTAAATGGAGCCTGAATAGCCAAGCCAAAGCAATATGAAGATAAAACAAAACAAAAACAAAAGAACAGAAAATAAAAAACCCAAAAGCCTACAGCCATTATGTAACATGACTTCAAGCTATTCCAGAAGACTATAGTAATCAAAACAGCATGATACTGGTAGTAAAATAGGCACATAGAACGACAGAACATAATAGGAACTTGGAAATAAGGCCACATGCTTTCAACCATCTCATTTTGACAAGGTTGACAAAAATAATCAATGGAGGAAAGAATTTTTATTCAATAAATAATGTTGGGATAACTGGCTGGTCATATACCGAAGAATAAAACTGAACTCCCATCTTTCAGCCTATAAAAATTAACAATATGAATTAAACAGTTAAATGTGAAATCTCAAGCTATAAAAAGCCTAGAAGAAAACACCCTTATTAATATTAGCTTTGACAAATAATTTATGGCTAAGTCCTCAAAAGCAATTGTAACTAAAACAAAAATTGACAAGTGGGATTTAATTAAGCTGAAAATCATTTCCACAGCAAGAGAAACTATCAAGGGAGTAAACAGAATAAGAAAAAATATTTATGACCTAGGCATCTGACAGAGGTCTATTATTCAGAATCTATAAAGAAGCTAAATAAATCAACAAGCAGGGAGCAAGTAACTCCATTAAAAACTAGACAAAGACATGAACAGACACTTTTCAAAAGAAGACATACATATAAACACCCAACAAATATATGTAAAAGTTATTAGAGAAATGCAAATCAAAATCAAAATGAAATATAGTTTCACAACAGTCAGAATGGCTTTTGTTACAGAGTCAAAAGAAAACCATGTATTGGTGAGGCTGCATAGAAAAAAGGACACTTATACACCTTCTGAGGATGTATAAATTAGTTCATCCACTGTGAAAAGCAGGTTTGTGATTTCTTACAAATCTGAGACAAAAAAATTAGGAGAGAGATCCAAGATGGCCGACCACTAGCAGCTCAGGCTTGTAGCTCCCAGTGAAAGCGCAGAGAACGACAGGACGCCACACTTTCAGATGAATTTTTGTTGCTCAAGGACCAGGAGATTCCCAGTGGAGGAGCCCCACGGGTTGCCAGCGTGACTCTTGCAGCTGGCACTGAGGTTTTGCTGGTGCCCCCGTGAAGCGGTTCTTGGTGCAGAGTAAACGGGACTGGTTCCCCTTTTGGCCGATGTTTGGAACTGATTGAAGAAGGGATTCAGGAGGGAAGCCAGTCGAGAGACTCCCAGACAGAAAAGCATCAAGAATCTTGACATCTCTGTTTTAGCCGGCACAGTGGTTGCTCAGATTTCGGCCCTGGGAATTAACAAGTTGGACGTCAACTAAGAGACCTAATTTGAAAGTCAGTAATCACAAAGACGACACGTGGATAAATTTACAATGATGGGAAGAAACCAGCCTAAAAAGGCTGAGAATACTCAAAATCAGAATGCCTCTCCCTCAACAGAGGATCACAGTTCCTTGTTAACAGGGGACCAAGGCCTGATGGAGAATGAGTACATTCCATTAACAGAATCAGGCTTCAGAAGGTGGATAATAAGAAACATGAGTTAAAAGAACATGTTCTAGCCCAATGTAAAGAAACTAAGAACTTTGAAAAAAACATGTGATGAAATCCTAACGAGAATAGACTATTTAGAGAGGAATATAAGTGAATTAATGGAACTGAAGAATACTATACGAGAACTCTGAGAAGTATGCACAGGTTTTAACACTCGAATTGATCAAGCAGAAGAAAGGATATCAGAGGTCAAAGACCAACGTAATGAAATGAAATGAGAAGACAAGATTAGAGAAGAAAAAGTAAAAAGGAATGAGCAAAGACTCCAAGAAATATGGGACTATGTGAAAAGACCTAATTTACGTTTGACAGGTGTACCTGAATGTTGTGAAGAGAATGAATCCAAGCTGGAAAATATTCTTCAGGATATAATTCTGGAAACTTTCCTAACCTAGTAAGGTGGGACAATACTCAACTCCAGGTAATACAGAGAACACCACAAAGATATACCTCAAGTAGAGCAACCCCAAGGCAAATAATTGTTAGATTCACCAGGGTTGAAATAAAGAAGAAAATTCTAAGGGCTGCTAGAAAGAAATATCAGGTTACCCATAAAGGGAAGCCTATCAGACTTACAGCAGATCTCTCAGCAGAAACACTACAAGCTCTTCTAGAGAGTGGGGGTAAATATTCAATATCATCAAAGAAAAGAATTTTCAACCCAGAATCTCATATCCAGCCAAACTAAGCTTCATAGATAAAAGAAAAATAAATTTTTTTCATGAACAAGCAAGCACTCAGAGATTTCATCACCACCAGGCCTGCTTTACAGGAGCATCTGAAAGAAGCACTACACACAGAAAGGAACAACCAGTATAATTCATCCCAAAAATTTACCAAAAGATAAAGAGTATCTTTATAATGAAGTATTTATATCAACTAATGGGCAAAATAGCCAGCCAGCATTAAATGACAATATTAAGCTCACAAATATCAATATTAATCCTGAATTTAAATGGATTAAATGCCCCAATCAAAGACACAGAGATACAAACTAAATAAAAGGTCAAAACACATCGGCACTCTGTATCCAGATTCATCTCATAAGCAAGGATACACAAAGTCTCAAATCAAAAGGTTGGAGGAAGACTCACCAATCAAATGGAGAGGAAAGAAAAACAAAACAAACAAACAAAAAAACAGAAATTGTAACTTTTGTCTCTAACAAAATGGACTACAGTAGTAACCAAGACTAAAAAAAATAACGAAGGACATTACATAATGATAAAAAGATCAATGCAACAATAGGAGCCTATGATCATGAATATATATATACCCAATATAGGGGCACCCAGATATATAAGACAAGTTTTCAATGACTTATAAAGAGACTTGGACTCCCACACTAATAGCGGGAGACTTTGAAACCACATTGTTAATATTCGATGGATCAACGAGATAGAAAATTAACAGAGACATTTATGACTTAAACTCAGACCCAAAACAAGTAAACTCTGTGAATATTTATAGAATTCTTCAACCCAGGTCCACAGAACATACATTTTTTTAAATATCACATTACACCTATTTTGAAAGTGACCACATAAATGGAAGCAAATCACTCTACAGCACTTGCAGAGCATTTCACAGATTTAAATGAAATATTGGTTGGCTGTTTATTTGTTATTTTCTTTCCTTACTCCTTCCTGTCTCTGCTGTTAAGCACAATCATCAGCATAAAACAGGTTTTTAATGCCTATTTCTAGATTGTATTCCAGCCTGGGCAATAGAGCAAGACTCCTGTTCTCTCTCCCCCTTTTCTCTTTCTTTCTTAAAAAAAAAAGCAGAGAGTTGAACTACAATTCAACTAAGTAATCTCATTACTGGGTATATGCCCAAAGGAAAATAAATATCCCACCAAAAAGACACATGTATCTGTATTTTTATCATAGAATTTTTTACAATAGCAAACACAGGATCAACCCAGGTGCCCATCAGCGGTGGCCAGGATAAAGCAACATGGAGTACTGTTAGGCCATAAAAAAATAAAAATTATGACACTTGAAGTGACATGAATACATTGTTCTACACAATCTAATGCAAAAACAGAAAACCAAATCCTGCATGTTCTCACCTATAAGTGGGAACTAAACACTAAGTACACATGGACATAAACATGGGAACAATAGACAGTGAGAAATGCAAGAGGCAGGAGAAAAGGAGGGAATACAGATAAAAACTACCAATTGGTTAGTGTGTTCTCTACCATGGTAATGAATTTGTTTATACTCCAATTCTCAATATCATATAGATGAGTGAATGTAAATAATGTTACGTACCACAATGAGAATATTAAACGAATTAATATGTAAACAAAAATATTTTGACCTGTAAATAGAGGATATGCTTTAAATTTATAATACCAAATAAAAGTATATTAAAGAGAAGATTTGAATGCCAGTGAATTTATACAGCAGAAATCCATTGGGTCATATTTTTGAGAAGTATAGAATGATAATAGCAAATATTGGTAAAATGGTGTAAAGTTATAATGGCAATCATAAAAAAATTAGGAGACAGATGCTGGAGAAGATGTGGAGAAAGAGGAACACTCTTACACTGTTGGTGGGAGTGTAGATTAGTTCAATCATTGTGGAAGACACTGTAGTGATGTGGTGATTCCTCAAGGATCTAGAACTAGAAACACCATTTTACCCAGCAATCTCATTACTGGGTATATACCCAAAGGATTATAAAACATTCTATTACAAAGACACATGCACACATGTTTATTGTGGCACTGTACACAATAGCAAAGACTTGAAACAAACTCAAATGCCCATCAATGATGGACTGGAAAAAGAAAAATGTGGTACATACACACCATGGAATACTATGCAGCCATAAAAAAGCATAAGTTTATGTCCTTTGCAGGGACATCGATGAATCTGGGAACCATCATTCTCAGCAAACTGACACAAGAACAGAAAGCCAAACACCACATGTTCTCACTCATAAGTAGGTGCTGAGTAATGAGAACACGTGGGCAAAGGGAGGGGAACATCACACACCAGGGCCTGTTGGAAGGTGGAGGGGTAGGGGAGATATAGCAGGGGTGTGGGGACTAGGGGAGGGATAACATTAGGAGATACCTAATGTAGATAATGGGTGATGGATGCGGTGAACCACCATGGCACGTGTATACCTATGTAAACCTATACATTCCGCACATGCACCCCAGAACTTAAAGCATATTAAAAAAAGTGTAACTAAAGTTCAGAGTACTCAGCATTATACCACAAAAATCTATTAGAACTAATGAACTAATGTAGTAAAGTTACAAGATACAACATTATTATACAAAAATCTATGAAGTAAAAACAAAATAACCGAAAAGAAGTAAAAATTTAACTTACACTACCATTACAAATAAAATATTTAGGAGTAAATTTAACTGAGAAAATGAAAGGTCTGAAAATGAAACTATGAAATATTGAAATTATTTTAAAAAGACACAAAAATATATTCTGTTTATGAATTCAAAAATCACTATTGTTAAGATATTTATACTAGATAAAGTTATCTTCATATTAAAAGTGATCCGTCAAAAGTTTAGTGACATTTTTTCATACATATAGTAAATATAAATCTAAAATTAGTATAAACCTAGAAAATACCCCAAATAGCCAAAGCTATATCAGGAGGAACTAAAAAGATTGTAGCATCCAATCTTTTTATTTAAAAATCTATTGCAATGTTATATTCTTCAAAGTAGTAGAGTACTGATTTAAAAACCTACATAGAAACCAATGGAACAGAATGGAGAGCCCAGAAATAAACTCACACATACACAGCCAACTGATCTTTGACAAAGGTACCAAATAACACAGTTACAAAGTGATATTATTTGTTTCTGGAAAACTGGATATGGACATACCAAAAAAAGAAGCCCTTTTTATATCACAACAAAAATCATTTAAAGTGAACAAAAGACTTAAATGTAAGAACTAAAATCATAAATCCAATAAAATGAAACACAAAAAAATTTTGAAAACTAGCTTGGTTATGAGTTTTTAGATTTGACATCAAAAGCACAGGCAAAAACAAAAAAAAAGCAAAAATAAGCAAGTAAGACCATATCAAAGGATAAAGATTCTGCACAAAAAGGAAACAATAAACAAAATAAAAAGGCATATGAGGGAATAAGGAAAAATATCTGTAAACCATATATTCCATAATGAGTTAATATTTAATATATATTAGGAAGTCATACTACTCAACATCAAAAAAGGACAAAGCAAAGATCAATTACCTAATTAATAAATGCAATCTAAAACTGACATTTTTTTTCAATAGCATACAAATAACCAGTGGGAATATAAAAAGATGCTCAACATCATTACTTTTCAGAAAAATATAAGTCAAAACCACAATGAGATATCACTTCATGCCTGTTAGGACAGATATTATCAAAGCATCAAAAGACAAATAGTGTTAGTGACAGTGCACAGAGAAGAGAATATTTGTACACTGTTGATGAGAATGTAAACTGGTGCAGCCATTATTGAGAACGGTATGGACGTGCCTGAAAAATTTAAAACTATAATTACCACCAGTCTCAATGCTGGGTATATATTCAAAAGACATAAATAGTATCTCAAAAAGTATTTTTTTAGTAACAGGAATATAGAAACAACCTGTTTTATTGAAAAATGAATGAATAAACTGCTATATATAAAGATTTTCTGCAGGAAGGTAAAATGAAAATGAAGATGTAAGAGACACATTTTGAAAATATCAAATAATGGTGGACAATGAACTGAGGAAACCACATGGTTTTTTGGCACCAGCAAATTCAAAAGTGTTCTAATATAAAAGTGCAATTCCACATGCTTTATTGAGATCAGATAGCAAATTCTGTGCTTCTTGAATAATTTAACTGGTAATAGAAAATTAATATTTAATAAAAAATGTATCACTGATGTTAAAAATTGATGGCACTGTCATTCAAACTTTAACACAATATTGATGATTCTTATAACAGATCTGAGTGGCATAGATATCGACCACAAACCTTTGGAGACCGAGGATAACAGGGCCAAGTACCCATAACAGAACTGAAGGTGAAGAGACAATAAATTACAGTGAGTTCATAACCACAAAGAAACTCACCAGCAGTAGGAAGTTCTGAGTGACTCTTTTTTTCAGGGGAAGAACTTGAAGAGAGGCTGGTATTGCAAAGGCACTGGGATTACTTCTGATGTCTGAATAAAGGAAATACCATGTATAAACTTGATAGCAGCATAATTACTACAAAGAAGACATCCCTGAATAATGACAGAGTAAGAAAAATTTCTCAGTGATGGAGTTCATGCGAGACACTGCATAGTATTTACCGACATTCAGTAAATTTGTCTGGGTCATACTACAATAGGCTACAATATAAATGATCATGTCGCTAATGAAAAAAAATTGAGGGACCACAAAAAGAATAAACTTGAATATCGTAATTTAAAAATTTATGTTTAAATCTCATCAACCAGACGGTGTTGGGACTGATGATGGTGGCCTGGAGCACACTCTGGACGCAGGTGGTGCAGATGGGAAGGCCCCTTATCACCCTGCACATGTAAAACAAAGCCTGACATGTGAAGTTATTCAGAAAATTTTGTGACTCAAACATGTCTGGAGACTGCAGTGAAGATCATGACTATGTGGACAAAGTGATAGATAATCAGGTCATGGGGCTTAAGCCTGTGACCCTTAAAGAATATGAAGGTATAAAAGAGAAAGAGAAACGTGTGGACTGAAATTCCAATAATACATTGAAAAATAGGCATTTATTAAAGATAACATAAGTAAAAGTGTATTTTTTTTGATGGTTGATTTTTTAATAGCAATTTAGATTTTGGGATACATGTGAAGAACATGCAAGATTGTTGCATAGGTACACACATGGCAGTGTGTTTGCTGCCTTCCTCCCCATTATCTATATCTGGCATTTCTCCCTATGCTATCTCTCCTCAACTCCCCAGCCTCTACTGTCCCTCCCCTATTCCCCAGTGTGTGATGTTCCCCTCCCTGTGTCCACGTGTTCTCTTTGTTCAACAATGTAAAAGTGTATTTATCATGATGGCATAGGAGAAATATATTTTGTATATCTGAAAGAAAACATCAATAGACATTATATTACCAATGTCCTTTTCAGTGTTAAAATGAGTAACATCATTGTTATTTAAATTTCAACCATGTATTCTTGCTTAATCCTATCTTATATAAATTCTCAATTATGTATCTCCTTATGTATTTTTTAAACAAGATGATACACATGATGAACACATTTACAACTATGTATTTTACATTTCTGATGCACCTTAGCTTTTTTTAAATAAATCAATACCATATGATTCTGTGTTTTCTCACTTTATATTTAGTAACCAAAACAGAAACGGGAATATTAAATAAATGGTATTTGTACCTTAAATAGAAAGTCATTTATGTGGATGTGAAAGAATCCTTAAAACAACTAAAAAATATCCAGATTAGCTTTTCCAAGAACCTGTCACTTTGATAAATGTATTCTTTTTAAAATATGTTTATATCATTTTGTTACTGTACTCTAAGTTCTGGGGTGCATATGCAGATCTTGAAGGATTGTTACATAGGTACACACATGCCATGGTGGTTTGCTGTCTCTATCCTCACATAACCTACATTAGGCATTTATCCCAGTGTTATTACTCCTTAACCTCTCCTTTTCACACTGTCCCTCCCATAGGCCCCCACACTGCAACATACCCCAGTGTGCAATGTTCCCCTCCCTGTGCCCATATGTTCTCATTGTTCAACACCTGCCTATGGGTGAGAACATGCAGTGTTTGGTTTTTTATTCTTGTGTCAGTTTGCTGAGAATAATGGTTTCCAGATTTATCTCTCCCTATGAAGGACATAAACTCATTGTTTTTGATGGTTGCATTGTATTCTATGGTGTCTATCTGTCACATTTTCTTTATCCAGTCTATCACTGATGGGCATTTGGGTTGGTCCCAGGTCTTTGCTATTGTAAACAGTGACACAATAAACATTCATGTGCACGTGTCCTTATAATATAAGAATTTATAATCCTTTGGGTATATACCAGTAACGGGATTTTTGGGTCAAATGGAATTTCTATTTCTAGGCCCTTGAGAAATTACCATACTGTCTTCCACAATGGTTAAACTAATTTACACTCCCACCAACATTGTAAATAACAACCTATTTCTCCACATCCTGTCCAGCATCTGCCTCCAGATTTTTTAATGATTGCCATTCCAACTGGTGTGAGATGGTATCTGAATGTGGTTTTGACTTGCATTTCTCTAATGACTCATGATGATGAGCATTTTTCTATATGTTTGTTGGCCTTATATATGTCTTCTTTTCAAAAGTGTCTTTTCATGTTCTTCGTCCACTTTTGAATGGGTTTGTTTGCTTTTTTTCTTGTAAATCTGTTTTATCTCTTTGTAGATTTTGGATATCAACCCTTTGTCAGATGAGTAGATTGCAAATATTTTTTTCCCATTTCATTGGTTGCCAGTTCACTCTAACGATTGGTTCTTTCGCTGTACAGAATTTCTTAAGTTCAATTTGATTCCATTTGTCTATTTTGGCTTTCATTGACACTGCTTTTGATGTTTTAGTCATGAAGTTCTTGCCCATGCCTATGTTCTGAATGGTTTTGCCTAGATTTTCCTTTAACGTTTTTATGTTTTAGATCTTATGTTTAAGTCTTTAATCTATCTGGAGTGAATTATAATGTAAGGTGTGAAGAAGGGGTCCAGGTTCAGTTTTCTGCATATGGCTAGCCAATTTTCCCAACACCATTTATTAAACAGGGAATCTTTCCCCATTGCTTGTTTTTGTCAGGTTTGTCAAAGATCAGATGAGTGTAGATGTGTGGTGTTACTTCCAAGGCCTCTGTTCTGTTCCATTAATCTATATCTCTGTTTTGGTACGAGTACCATGCTGTTTTGATTACTGTAGGTTTGTAGTACAGTTTGAAGTCAGGTAGCATGATGCCTCCAGGTTTGTTCTTTTTGCTTAATATTGTCTTGGCTATGCAATCTCTCTTTTGGTTTCATATGAAGTTTAAAGTGTTTTTTTTTTCCAGTTCTGTGAAGAAGGTCAAGTGTAGCTTGATAGGAATAGTATTGAATCTATAAATTACTTTGGGCAGTATGGCCATTTTCATGATGCCAATTCTTCCTAACCATCAGCATGGAATGTTTTTCTATCTGTTTGTGCTCTCTCTTATTTCCTTGAGCAGTGGTTTGTAGTCCTCATTGAAGAGGTTCTTTACATCCTTTGTTAGTTGTATTCCTAGGCATTTTATTCTCTTTCTAGCAATTGTGAATGGGAGTTTGCTCATGATTTGGCTCTCTGTTTGTCTGTTGTTGGGGTATAGGAATGCTTGTGATTTCTGCACATTAATCTTATATCCTGAGACTTTGCTGAATTTGCTTATCAGCTTAAGGAGATTTTGGGCTGAGACAATGGGATCTTCTAAATATACAATCATGTCGTCTGCAAATAGAGACAATTTGGCTTCCTTTTTTCCTAACTGAATACACTTTATTGCTTTTTCTTGCTTGATTGCTCTGGCTAGAACTTCCTATACTATATTGAATAGTAGTGGTGAGAGAGGGCATCCTTGTCTAGTGCCAGATTTCAAAGGGAATGCTTCCAGTTTTTGACTGTTCTGTATTGGCTGTGGGTTTGTTGTAATTAGCTTTTATTATTTTGAGGTATGTTCCATTGATACCTAGTTTATTCAAGGCTTTTAGCATAAAGGTCTGTTGAATTTTGTTGAAGGCTATTCTGCATCTATTGAAATAATCATGTGGTTTTCACCTTAGGTTCTGTTTATGTGATGGAATTACACTTATAAACTTGCATATGTCGAACCTGCCTTTCATCCCCGGGATGAAGCCTACCTGATCATGATGTATAAGCTTTTTGATGTGCTGTTGCAATCGGTTTGCCAGTATTTGACTGACGATTTTTGCATCAATGTTCATCATGGATATTGGCCTGAAGTTTTCTTTTTTTGTTGAGGCTCTGTCAGGATGATTTTGGTCTCACAGAATGAGTTAGGAAGGATTCCCTCCTTTTGTATTGTTTGGAATACTTTCAGAAGGAATGGTACCAGCTCCTCTTTGTACATCTGGTGGAATTTGGCTGTAAACCAATCTGTACCTGGACTTTTCTTGGTTGGTAGCCTATTACTGCTTCAACCTCAGCCCTTGATTTTGGTCTATTCAGGGTTTCAACTTCTTTCTAGTTTAGTCTTGGGAAGTTGCAAGTTTCCAGGAACTTATCCATTTCTTCCAGATTTACTGGTTTATGTTCATAGAGTTGTTTGTAGTAATCTCTGATGGTAGTAAATTTCTGTGGAAAAGGGGTGCTATCCCCTTTATCATTTTTCATTGCATCTATTTGATTCTTCTTTCTTTTCTTTTTTGTTAGTCTGGCTAGAGGTCTGTCGACCTTGTTGATCTTTTCAAAAACCAGCTCCTTGACTTATTGATTTTTTGAAGGGTATTTTGTGTCTCTATCTCCTTCAGTTCTGTTCTGATCTTAGTTATTTCTTGTCTTCTGTTAGCTTTTGAGATTTAAAAAAATTTTTTTATTGCATTTTAGGTTTTGGGGTACATGTGCAGAACATGCAAGACAGTTGCATAGGTACACACATGGCAGTGTGTTTTGCTTCCTTTCTCCCCTTCATCAACATTTGGCATTTCTCCCCAGGCTATCCCCCCCAGCTCCCACACCACTGTCCCTCCCCTTTTCCCTCCAATAGAACCCAGTGTTTAGTACTCCCCTCCCTGTGTCCCTGTGTTCTCATATTTCATCACTCGCCTATGAGTGAGAATATGCAGTATTTCATTTTCTGTTCTTGTGTCAGTTTGCTGAGAATGATGTTCTCCAGATTCATCTGTGTCCCTACAAAGGACACGAACTCATCATTTCTGATTGCTGCGTAATATTCCATGGTGTATATGTGCCACATTTTCCCAATCCAGTCTATCATCAATGGGCATTTGGGTTAATTCCAGGCCTTTGCTAATGTAGACGGTGCTGCAATGAACATTCGTGTGCATGTATCCTTATAGTAGAACAATTTATAGTCCTTTGGATATATACCCAGTAATGGGATTGCTGGATCAAATGGAATTTCTATTTCTAAGGCCTTGAGGAATCACCACACTGTCTTCCACAATGGTTAAACTAGTTTGCCAGTCTGTGTCTTTTGATTGGTGCATTTAGTCCATTTACATTTAGGGTTAATATTGTTATGTGTGAATTTTATACTGCCATTTTGATGCTAGCTGGCTTTTGGCCCATTAGTTGTTATAGATTCTTCATTATGTTGATGCTCTTTAGAAATTAGTGCGATTTTGGAATGGCTGGTACTGGTTGTTCCTTTCTATGTGTAGTGCCTCTTTCAGGAGCTCTTGTAAAGCAGGCCTGGTGGTGACAAAATCTTTGAGTACTTGCATGTTCGCAAAGGATTTTATTTTTACTTCACTTATGAAGCTCAGTTTGGCTGGATATGAAATTCTGGGTTGAAAGTTCTTTTCTTTAAGAATGTTGAATATTGGCCCCCACTCTCTTCTGGCTTGTAGAGTTTCTGCCGAGAGATCTGCTGTGAGTCTGATGGGCATCCCTTTTTGGGTGACCCGACCTTTCTCTCTGGCTGCTTAGTATTTTCTCTCTTAGTATTTTCTCCTTTATTTCAACCTTGTTGAATCTGACGATTATGTGCCTTGGGGTTGTTCTTCTTGCGGAATATCTTTGTGGTGTTCTCTGTATTTCCTGCATTTGAGTGTTGGCCTGTCTTGCTAGGTGGGGGAAATTTTCCTGGATAATGTCCTGAAGAGTATTTTTCAGCTTGGATTCATCCTCTTCATCATATTCTGGTACATCTATCAAACGTAGGTTAGGTCTCTTCACATAGTCCCACATTTCTTGGAGACTTTGTTTATTCCTTTTTGTGCTTTTTTCTCTAATCTTGGTTTCTCGTTTTATTTCATTGAGTTGATCTTCGACTTCTGATATTCTTTCTTCTGCTTGGTCAATTCGGCTGTTGAAACTTGTGCATGCTTCGTGAAGTTCTTGTATTGTGTTTTTCAGCTCTTTTAATTCGTTCATATTCCTCTCTAAGTTATCCATTCTTGTTATCATTTCCTTGAATCTTTTTTCAAACCTTTTTTCAAGGTTCTTAGTTTCTTTGCTTTGATTTAAAACATGTTCTTTTAGCTCACAAAGGGTTCTCATTATCTATCTTCTGAAGTGTATTTCCATCATTTCGTCACAGTTATTCTCCATCTAGCTTTGTTCCCTTGCTGGTGAGGAGTTTTGGTCCTTTGTAGGAGGCGAGGTCTTCTGGTTTCAGGTGTTTTCCTTTTTTTTTGTGCTGGTTTCTTCCCATCTTTGTGGATTTATCCACCTGTCGTCTATGTAGTTGCTGACTTTTCGATTGGGTCTGTGAGTGGATGCCCAGATTGTTGATGATGAAGTATTTCTGTTACTTGGTTTTTCTTCTACCAGTCTAGCCCCTCCACTGTACGACTGCTGAGGTCCACTCCAGGCCCTGCTTGTCTGGGGTGCACCTATAGCAGCTGCGGAACAGTGAGGGATGCTACCAGTTTCTTTTTCTGCTATCTTTGTCCCAGAATAATGCCTGCCAAATGTCAGTGTTCTGGATATAGAGGGGTCAGGGAGCTGCTTGAGGAGAGAGTCTGTACTTTATAGGTGCTCAAGTGCTGAGCTGTGAGCTCTGTTGTTCATTCAGTGCTGTTAGGCTGCTACATTTAATTCTGCTGCAGCAGAACTCATAAAAAACCCCTTTTTTTTCTCAGATGCTCTGTCTCAGGGGGTGTTGGGGCTTTCTTTCTGAGTGTCCATTGTGCTGTCCTGTCCAGCTAGGAGGCAGTCTAGTCACTATTTGCCTGCCGAGGCTCCACTCTGCTGGTGTGAGATTTGCCCCATTGCTGCAGGCTCTGCCCTGCTGCTGCTGTCTCCAGCCTGCTGCCATGGGCTACGCCCTGTGGCGAAGTCTGTCTGTTGTAGTGGGTTGCCTCGGCAATGGCAGCCTGTGTCAGCAATGGGCGTGTACCTCAGTAGGGGTGAATTGCCTTGGTAATGACGGACGCCCCTCCCCCACAGAGCTGCACCATCCTGGGTTCAGCTGTGCCAGCAGAGAACCTCTCCACCTGGAGTGTTTGGAATCGCCATTTTGTTTGTCCCACTGCGCTACCCCAAACGCTGTCTTCCTGGAATCTTCTGGTTTGACTCACTGTCCAATTCCCGTTCAGTCTCAAGTTCAGCCCTCTCAAGTCTCAGATTACTGGTTCAACAGGGCACCCTGACTAGTGCTCTTTGTGTGGGAGCACTGTGTAGTGCCGCTGCACTACAGCTCCAGCCGCCAGCTCTACTGGCTGCCGGCTGCACCAGCCAAAACCTCTGCCTGGTGTCCCACGTCTCTTTTATACCTGGGAATTTCCCCGTTCTGTGGGCAACAAAGATCCATCTGGAAATGCGGCCCTGACTCACCCTCTCTGCACATTCACTGAGAGCTTCAATCCTGGATTGTTCTCACCGCACCATCTTGAGTCCCTCCTCCATTTATTACACATTAATACATGAAGTAGTTTTATACAGTACATATTTGAATTACACATTAATACATGCCATAGATTTACACAGTACACGTTATTACACATTAATTTATGCCATAATTTTTCACATTACACATTGTTATTACATATTAATATATATCATAGTTTTACATGCAACACTTTAAGTCAAACCATTGTTTTACACAGTACACATTGTAATAGCACATTTATACATGCCGTAGGTTTACATAGTACACGTCTTATTACATATTGATACATCCCGTAGTTTTACACCATACAAGTTGTCATTACACATTAATACATCCCGTAGTTTTACCCACTACAAGTTATTACACATTAATACATGTGGTAGTTTTATAGAGTACACCTTGTTATTAAACATTGATACATGCAGTAGTTTTACACTGTACCTGTTTATTATACATTAACACATTCCATAGTTTTCCACAGTACACGTTGTTATTACACATTAATAAATGCCACAGTTTCACACAGTACACATTGTCACTACACATTAATTTATGCCGTAGTTTTACACAGTACAAATTGCTATTACACATTAATGCATGCCTTAGTTTTACACAGTTCAAGTTATTACACATTAATACATAAAGTAGTTTGACACAGTACACATTTTAATTACATATTAATACATGCCTTAGTTTATACAGTACATATTGTTATTACATATTAATTTATGCCATAGTTTTCCACATTACACATTGTTACTACATATTAATATATATTGTAGTTTTACATAAAGTGCATTAAGACAAACTGTAGTTTTACACAGTACATATTATTATTACACTTTAATACATGTTGGAGTTTTACACAGTAAATGTTATTACACATTAATGCATTCCCTAGTTTTATACAGTATGCATTGTTATTACACATTAATACGTGCTGTAGGTTTACACTGTATACATTTTTATTACTCATTAGTACATGCCATAGTTTTACAGAGTACACATTGTTATTACACATTAATACATGCCATAGTTTTCCACATTACACATTATTCTATATTAATATATACTGTAGTTATACATGGTGCACATTAAGACATACCATAGTTTTACACAGTAGATATTGTTATTACACATAAATACATGCCGTAGTTTTACACAGTACACATTGTTATTATACATTAATTAATGAAATAGTTTTACACAGTACAAGTTATTGCACTTTAATACATGCCATAATTTTACATAGTACACATTGTTATTACACATTAATACATGCTGTACTTTCACACAGAACACGTTATTTCTCATTAATACATAAAGTAGTTTTACACAGAAAATATTATTACATATTAGTATATGCCATAGTTTTACACAGTACACATTGTTGTTTGTCATTAATACATGCCGTAGTTTTCCAGAGTACACATTGTTATTACACATTAATACATGCTGTAGTTTTACACAGTACACCTTATCACACATTGATACATGCAGTAGTTTTACACTGTACACATTGTTATTACACATTAGTACATGCCATAGTTTTCCAGAGTACACGTTGTTCTTACACATTAATACATGCCATAGTTTTACACAGTACGTGATGTTATTACGTATTAATAAATGCCGTAGTTTTACACAATACACGTTGTCATTACATATTAATACATGCCATAGAGTTACACTGTACAAATTATTACACATGAATGCATGCCGCAGTTTTACACAGTTCACGTTGTTGTTACACATTAATACATGCCATACTTTCACAGAGTACACCTTAATACATGAAGGAGATTTACACAGTACACATTTGAATTACACATTAATACATGCCATAGTTTTACACAGTACACATTGTTATTACACATTAATTTATTCCATAGTTTTCCACATTACACATTGTTATTACATATTAATACATACCGTAGTTTCACATACAACACATTAAGACAAATCGTAGTTTTACACAGTACACATTGTTATTACACATTAATACTTTTCATAGTTTTACACAGTATGCAGTGTTATTACACACTAATACATGCCATAGTTTTACACAGTACAAGTTTTTATTGCACATTAATAGATGAAGTAGTTTTACACAGTACACGTTGTCATTACATATTAATACATGCCATAGTTTTACACTGTACAAATTATTACACATGAATGCATGCCGCAGTTTTACACAGTTCACGTTGTTGTTACACATTAATCCATGCCATAGTTTTACACAGCACACATTGTTATTAATACATGCTGTACTTTTGCACAGTACACGTTATTTTACATTAATAGATGAAGTATTTTTACATAGTAAACTTTGCTATTGCACATTAATACATGCCGTACTTTCACACAGTACACGTTGTTATTACAAATTAGTACATGCCATAGTTTTCCACAGTACACATTTTTATTGCACATTAATATATTCCATAGTTTTTATACAGTACACATTGTTATTACACATTAATACATGCCATTGTTTTAGACAGTATACCTTGTTATTACACATTATTACATGCCACAGTTTTCCACCATACATGTTATTGCACATTAATACATACCATAGTTTTTCATATTACACGTTATTACATATTAATATATACTGTAGTTATACATAGGGCACATTAAGACATATCGTAGGTTTACACAATACATGTTGTTATTCCACATTAATATATGCCATAGTTCTACACAATACACATTATTACACATTAATTCATGCCGTAGTTTTACACAGTATGCATTGTTACTACACATTAATACATGCCGTTGTTTTCCAGAGTACACATTGTTATTCCACATTAATACATGTGGTACTTTCACTCAGTACATGTTATTACACATTAATACATGAAATAATTTTACACAGTACACATTGTTATCACCCATTGATACATGACGCACTTTCACACAGAACACGTTGTTACTGCACATTAATACATGAAGTAGTTTTACAGAACAAATTGTTATTACACATTAATACATGCAGTAGTTTACTTTGGCCTAAATACAGTGGATATTCATAAATGCTTGTTAAAGTTATTCAGCCTCTTTGAGCTCAACAATGCATACTGTGTAAAGCTACGGCATGTACTAATGTGCAATAACAATGTGTTTTTCATTAAACTGCTTCATGTATTAATGTGTAATAAAAACGTGTATTTTGTGAAAGTACAAATGTAATGTAAGAGTACAGCATATATTAATATGTAATATGTATTAACATATTAATACACATTAATACATTTTTATTATACATTGATATATGCCATTCTTTCACACAGTACGTGTTATTACACATTGATACATGCTGTAGTTTTACACAGTACACATTGTTATTACATATTAGTACATGCCATAATTTTCCACAATACACATTGTTATTTCACATAATTGCATTTTCTAGTTTTACACAGTATGCATTGTTATTACACATTGATACATGCCATAGTTTTACACAGAACACGTTGTTATTACACACTGATACATGCCATACTTTCACACAGTACATGTTGTTATTACACATTAATATATGAAGTAGTTCTACAAAGTACACATTGTTATTAAGCATTAATACATGCTGTAGTTTTCCACAATACACATTGTTATTACACATGAATACATGATGGAGTTTTCCATGGTACACACAGTACACAGTTTCCTCACTTGTTAAATAATTTTACGACCTATGAAGAGGATTCTTGGGAGAAACAAATAAAACATTATACCTTGAAAACTCATAGCACTTAACGTTAACTGAACACATTATTCCTCCTTAAGACTTACAATGGGCCCCGTTTCAATTACCTCACCTAGAATGCCTAAATAAAAAATAGACAAGACAAGAAATAAGAGAGGCATGTTTGGTTTGTTTGTTTGTTGGATTTTTAAAAAATCTCCCTGCATTTTTTTCAGTGTTAACAAATGAGCTTTATGATGTAGAAGCTAAGATACTCTGTTATGTCCAGTTACATGCATGAAAAACAATTGGACTGGAATTTATGATTAATTCTCAGGATCAAATGAATATGTGGCCAGACAGCTAGAAGTACGATCTTGGCATATTGTTGGGAAGTTCTGGCTCCTCAAAGTTTCCCAGCCTCTAGCCCTGCAGTCCTCTCCATCCCTATCCTTTCTTTGTTAAATGTCTATCCCCACATCTAATGAGCACTTACTAATCAGATATCTTTTGGTTTAGTCTTTCAGAGTGTGTGGCTGTTAGTTCTGAATGTCCCTAAGTGGTTTTTTTCTTGTACTTAGCAGAGCCAACTTAGTCATTTACAGAGAAGCAATCTCTCTATAAATGAACAGATTTCCACACGTGGGCTGTAATATATGCATAACACATTTCTCGTGGTGTTAATTTTGGTCTAACATCCTCCTGATGGTCTTGATTACCTTGGAGACTTACATCCTGTCTTCTATATATGTAGTTGTTAGTCACTTCTACTAAGTAATCTCACCACCATTTCTCAAAAATGATAACAGAAGACACAATATTTCAATAAGTGATTTTTCCTTTCAACAAATGTTCATTCAACCTCCTGTTTCCAGACGTTGTACTAAGGCTTAGTCTAATCTAAACCTCATGTAAAATTCTAAAATGCTATAAAGGTCCAGCTAACTTTGTAGTAAAATAACTGAAATAATTTCAGAATATTAATTGAATTTTTTTTAAAATACTAAGTAATATATAAATCTGAATATGTGTTCACTTTAAATTTATTACCTTTTTTCTAAAAATTGGAAATCCTAGACTTCAGTTTATGATTAGTTATATTACTGATATGGCTGTAAGTCAAACATAATCTGAATTCAAAGTATCTTCAGAAAACAACAGCATACGAATAAACATGGTGAGACAGTGTGGCAATAAATGCCATTTGGGATAACATATTAATGGTGAAAAGTAATAGATAGCAATATTTTTTAATTGGGAGTATTAGAAGCTTTATCCATTTTGCTTATTTTATTCATGGTGTGCTGATTAAACAGACTGGACACAAATTCTGTGTAAATGATCTATATTGTGACAAATCACAAGGCATCTGGTTAAGTTAGATATCTCCCTTGGGAAATAAGATGAAACAAGAAGTGTTTTTGTTCTTAAAAATCTGTACCCTGGTAGACATAATCCAACATAAAATTAAACATCTCATCTAACTTTTCCAATGCAATGTTTCCAAAAGGAAATTACGTTAACTTTGTCCATTCAAAATGCAAAAAGGAAGACATCCAAGAATGAGGTTCGTAGCAGAATGTAATTTTAAAGACATGATTTTTCTCCATTACTGGAGATATCAAACATTTTAAAAGCCTGTTCTTTCCTAATTGGATTCCAGATCATTATTTTTTTGGCCAAAAAAGAAAGGTTTTCTGCATTCTTAAAATAATTAGGCAAGATTTCAAATCAAATTATCCAATTTCAAAGCCCTATTTTTCTCTCTAAAATGCCTGTTAGAGGAGGACTGCTGATGACTAAGCTTTGTGTCATTCTCCTGGCTTTATTAGGAGAATGTTCTAAGTCCTTCACTTTCTATGTAATCAGAACTATAATTTCTTCAGGTTATTTTAAGACCTAGCTATGGCTAAAGCAGAAAACTCAATTTTATCCTGAGCTCTAGACATGTCGCACAGCAGAGCAGGGCTTCAGCTTTCTTCTTTCATAAACCCTCTTGCTTGGTGTCAGACCAAGGCTGTAGGCTAGTTGAACTTACTCGCTGGGTGTCAGGTAACTGCTTCCAAGACATTTAGGATAGTAGGACTGTTATTTTGGAAAACATGTGTTTACATATTATTACTCTACAAATGAAGAGCTTACTTGTCCAGAGAGCACCACTCTTCATTACATCAATTTGAAAATCATATTCAACAAAAGAGCAGTTGAGAAAACCCAGGTGTCAAAAACATTTGATAAAAAAGCAGAACAGAAAGCTCATATGTCTACTTGGTTCATCATACTCCCTTAGAATTTTATAACATGACTAACCAACTCTATTTAAGCCTGCTGCTTGCCTTTAATTATTCTGAAAAATTTTCTGTATTGCAAAGTGATATTAACAGTGAGTGACATTTCTGCAAGTAACAGGTAACCTATTTCTTCTATAATTGTGATATGTAACTAAGTAAAGAAAGTAGAATAGGAAGTATAATATAAAAGTTAACTGAAAGAGATGGTCTTCAAAATAAAAAGGAAAATATAGCTTTATTACTTTCGTATTTTGATGTATGTCAAGAAGGTTCTCACAGATATGTAAATTAATCTTATTCCTGAAGCAAACTTAATACTTTTAAGTTAATATATTGATATAAAAACGTTTTATTGTTTCACATTTGTGTATTATGTTTTTCACAAATTTCTTGAACTGTGATTTTCATTCTAGCATTTTTTTCTTTGGGAGAAAATACTTTTACTACTCTTCTGCTTCTACAACAATAAAATGATGGCAACAAGTATCATGAATTCATTAGTTGAGTCTTCTATGCTGTTATGTACTGTATATAATTCTACATTCTTTTTGCATTCACTAATATATTGAGTTCATCCTTCTATATTAATATATTCAGACATTACTTAATAACTTTAGTGATTTGTAATTCAGAGTGTGAATTATGTATTGACTTATAGTTAGATTGACTTCAATTTTTCGCGATTATAAATAAAACTGCTAATAAACACCCTGGTACATAAATTATTGTGCATTTGTGCAAGTATTTCTGTATAGGAATTAAGTGGAATTACTAAATTGTCAGGTATGTAGATTTTTAATTTTTTTAGTACTGCCAACTTACGCCACTCCAAAATTTTAACAGTGTGCTCTTCCACTAATATATGACAGCACTCTTTTCGTCCAAATCCCAACCAACACTAAGCATTATTTAGTCATTTTTACAACTATAATGTTGACAAAAATGGCACTTCATTGATGTGTTAATCATGACAAAGTATCTTCTCAGACACTTATTGCCTGTTTTTGGTTATTCCTCTGGAAATGTGTTATTCATAGCCTTTGATTATTTATCAACTGAGTTACTGGTATTTCTCACTTATTTACAGTTTATATTTCTGCTTTATACATATTAACCTCTTGAGCACTTAATATATGGTAACTTTTTATTTGTCTGTCATGTAATGAAAAATAGTGTCATTATTTGTCATTTAACTTGTTTCTGACTAAGAAAACAAAGTCAACCACTATTCTTTTTTTTAACTTTCTCTAGATAAGATTACACTGACCTAGATCTTTCCTAGAATGAGTTGTGATGACACCACTCATAAGCTGATTAATATAAATCAAATTTTTTTCCAAGGCATAATATCTAGACTATATTTTTTGCTAGCCTCATTTTCATATTAATCTATGAAGTAGAGTCTTCAAACTAAACTTTAAGTTTATTCTATACAAAGTATTTATCAATCATTTTAAGCCCACAGCTGTTTGCCAAACTAGTAAAATAGACTAGTTTCTATTTGCCAAACTAGTAAACTAGACAGGCTTCTGAACATAAAGATTCAATTTCTACCACACTGTAGCTTCAAGGGTCAAATGATACATCTGATACATCCCACAGCTTCATACACCTGTTTGATTTCATATTGGAATAAGAGGATCTAGAAAATAAACATTTCGGATATCTGAAGACTTTTCCTTGAAATACCAAAAAACAATTCTACTTTAACATTTTAAGGTATATCTTTCAAAATGAGTTAGATACATTGCTGCTTTTAATGACTTCTATAACACAGAGGAGCCAGGGCTATTACTGGCCTAACAGCAACAGCATTGTGATACTGTGTTTCCCTCAGGGCCAGTTATATACAATGGTTAGCTTTATTGAGGGTGGATAGCTTTTGTATTAGTTATTTCTTGATTTTTTCAATAACGGGGGGCGCAGCGTGGTTTTCTTCTTGCTTTTTATTGTGTTCTGTGGCTCTAGGTAAGTCTAAATCTAGTATCCCCCCCTCCTTGTAATCTGTGCCTTTTAATCTCTGGCTGAAAACCCAAATAATCAAATTTGTTATTACTCTTTCTAAAGCTAATCACTTATATTTGCTAGGGACAAACTTCTTCAGTGTTAAGACACAGAATTGATAGTCTCCCCCCCAAAATGCCAATGTATTCAAACATATTTGTTTGCAGACAAATTTTTAGATTCAGGAACTGCCTAAAGCTCATTCACAGATCCTTTGGGCTCTTCAAGTCTGTTTCTAAGTTACTTGAAACTCTTGATTTTGATTCATATAGAAGTAGTTCCCCAATAAGTCAGTCATTAATAGAAATCAGTCTAGTTGGAGAAGATAAATACTAGTAAATCAACCACTATGGGAAATTGTAAACAATAAATGCTAGAGTATGTGAAATAATAATAAATAACATACTCTTAAATGCTCAATTAATACAAAATATGTGATTATTTGCTTATGGTGAAAATTTCTCAAATATTTTATTTCAAATGAGAAAACAATAAAAAATGTTTGTGTAAACTGTACAACTGTAAATATGAGCATGTGAGTGAAAGAACTGGGACTAGAAAATGAGAGGGACCATTTGTATTTTTAAAACTAAAAATTGTACTTCAGCCAGAAAAGCTGTCATTCCAATTACTACTTCAGAAGTATAGTCAGGAGTTCCTTAGCATGTGAAAGAAGATTCTTGTCTTCACAACCCTGTATCTTGTCAACTCTGCACGAAAAGCCCATTTTCTGCCCTGCTGTCACAATTCTGGCAGAGACAGAGGAGTGAGAATGGAAAAAAATAAGAGCCGACCTTTTCTTTAATTAAGGCATCCTTGCTTAACTTGTACTCTTCTACCTGCAACATCCTGCTCTGAAAGATGGACAAATGTTCAAATCAGTGTTCAGATAAGAAATTTGATTGACAAGAGAATAACAAGGTTGGTATATGATGTGTAATAGATTACAGCAAATTCTTTAGAATGAATGTATAGAAGAACTATGATAGCAGCCGTACTAGACTCTAGAGTGTAAAAGAAGAGGAATGGAGATGAAGAAATAATGCAAGCAGACTTTGCATTTCATAAGCTGACCCTTTAGTTCATTCATTCCCAATCATTGTACTCAGTTCTTACCAGGTGTGAGGGACCATGTTTTACATGAAACTATGAGTAGAGAGTAGAAGGCAAATAAAACATCCTCAGAACTCATTTTCATCATGCTTTCTTTGAACTTTTATCATTTGTAAAAACAGAGTCAGATGGAAAGCAGCAAAATGAGGTAGTCACAAAGATGGACTCTTAAAAGATACCAATTTCTGTAAGCATGTGGTGCCCTGCATTGCATAACCTTTCTGAATATGTTTGTGTTTAAACACCAGAAAGTAAATCTGTCAATGTGTGAGGTCATCAGTTCTGAGCCAAAACATTTCTCTTGGACAAAATATTCATATTTATTCAAATGTAAATTAGAAGTATAGAGAATGCTGGCTGGATTGTGGTGATGGTAGTTGTTGCTGTTTCCAGAAAAAGAAGTCTAAAATCAGATGTCTTTTTAAATAATCTTCCTATATAATATTTTACTACTATGCCAGATGTTTGATTTTCAGCTTAGGCAGATCAGATGCTCAATGTATTACTATCTTTTTTTTTTCCTGAGACAAAGTCTGACTCTGTTGCCCAGGCTGGAGTGTAATGGCATGATCTTGGCTCACTGCAACCTCTGCCTCCCAGGTTCAAGTGATTCTCTTGCCTCAGCCTCCCAAGTAGCTGGAATTACAGGTGCACACCACCACACCCAGCTAAGTTTTATACTTTTAGTAGAGATAGGGTTTCACCATTTTGGCCAAGCTGGTCTCAAACTCCTGACCTCAGGGGATCCACCCACCTCAGTCTCCCAATGTGCTGGGATTACAGGCGTGAGCCACCAGGCAAAGCCTAATGTATGACTATCTAGAATTTGAATTTGACATACATCAGAATATCTTCTGGGGTTCTCATGTGAAGAAGTGAGAGGAAAGTTGAGTTGCACTTTCTCTATTTCTGTCCTTAGGTAAACAGGATATTGATTAGGGCATTAAGGTGACACCCTCCTTTTTGGAAAGTCTAGAACATACCAAAGACTCAAGAGATTTTGGCATTTTATTGTCCAAACTGCATTTTCTATGGAAACAAGCATAACTGAACATGTTTCACCCAGAGGAAATCCATCTTAAAGGTCTTTTAAATTTCACTTTAGAAACCAATACAATAAGCCCAATCATCTGATGTTTTATTCTCTAACTATATTGCACATAATAAATCAGGATGACACAATGTGGCCTTATTAGAATGAGGTCTATGGGAAAAATGAAGAATATAAAATCACAGCTGCAAAGCCATTTTCATCTGAAGAAAACAGCGCCCCAATTTTTTTTTTGAGATGGAGTTTCACTCTTGTTGCCCAAGCTGGTGTACAATGGTGCTATCTCAGCTCACTGCAACCTCCGCCTCCCAAGTACAAATGATTCTCCTGCCACAGCCTCCCAAATAGCTGGATTACAGGCCTGTGCCACCATGCCTGGCTAATTTGTTTTTATTTTTTATTTTTAGTAGAGACAGGGTTTCTCCATGTTGGTCAGGCTGGTCTCGAATTCCCAACCTCGGGTGATCCGACCGCTATGGCCTCCCAAAGCGCTGGGATTACAGGCATGAACCACTGCAGCCAGCCAAGCCCCTAAAATTTTTAAGTGTCACTGAAGAACCTCCATATTTGAAGTACGACATACTTAATATTCATAAAAATAATAGGCCGGGCGCGGTGGCTCAAGCCTGTAATCCCAGCACTTTGGGAGGCCGAGGCGGGTGGATCACAAGGTCAACAGATCGAGACCATCTTCGTCAACATGGTGAAACCCCGTCTCTACTAAAATTACAAAAAATTAGCTGGGCACGGTGGTGCGTGCCTGTAATCCCAGCTGCTCGGGAGGCTGAGGAAGGAGAATTGCCTGAACCCAGGAGGTGGAGATTGCGGTGAGCCGAGATTGCGCCATTGCACTCCAGCCTGGGTAACAAGAGTGAAACTCCGTCTCAAAAAAAAAAAATAAATAAAAATAATAATAATAATAATAATGTGTCCTTAGTAAAAGCATCATGAAGAAGGAAAAGAAGCTCTTCTTCTCTCTAAGCTTTAAAATTAAAAATTGGCTTTTAAAATATATTATTCATATATCTTATGCATAGAAAACCCAGGATAAAAAGCCTAGAACATTTAAAGTGCAAACACACATGTGCACTTGAAATAGCAGCTGCTGTAAATGGATGATAGTCAATTCATTCATTCACTTATCCCATAAATATTCATTAAGCAATAATTATATGTCAACCAATCTTCTAAGTCTTAGGTTTGCTTATTTCAAACTCCATGTTTTAATTAACTCAGGGATTGTATTTTTTTATTATTATTATTTTTTAAATTTTTTATTGGATTTTAGGTTTTGGGGTACATGAGCAGAGCATGCAAGACAGTTGCGTAGGTACACACATGGCAGTGTGCTTTGCTTTCCTTCTCCCCTTCACCCACATTTGGCATTTCTCCCCAGGCTATCCCTCCCCATCTCCCCCTCCCACTGGCTCTTCCCTTTTCCCCCCAATAGACCCCAGTGTTTAGTACTCCCCTTTCTGTGTCTCATTTTTCATCACCCGCCTATGAGTGAAAATATGCGGTGTTTCATTTTCTGTTCTTTCTTTAAATGTTAATGAATGTGTTCAGGAATGGAATCCACTTTGTTCTCCAAATTGTAATGCTCTTTGATCTCATCGACAAAATAGAAGACTGTTTACTGCCATTCTATTAACTGGCTACAAATCTTGGTCCAGGATACTGTAGCCTGAAGGGTCCAATGTATCTAGAACTTTACCGCATGTTTTGGGAGCTAATACTTAGTCCTGCATTCCACATAATATGTCTAACGCTGTAGGAGTTAGAATCTTTGCAAACTGGCTTTCTCCAACTACCCAAGTAGCTAAAAATATTTTTCATTCTCAGAATACTGAATATTTGTGAATGACTGATGTGTTTTTGGCAACCAAGTGAATACTTCAGTGAGGCAAACTATATTCAGCAATGAGAGACACTTAACATATGAAAGAAAAATTTCCATGCATTATATTTCAAAAGATTGGAATGAGAAAGAAGGAAAAAATACTCTTGTTATCTTGATTGCAACATGTAGCTTTGGCATCATTTAAATATCACCCATAGTAGGTGTAAAACCCAATAAAATATGACTTTAGAACCAATAACCAATATAATCTCTCTGTTTTTAAATTTTAAACATATGCCGGAGTTTAGAAAAAGTTATGAATAAAAATTCCTAAGGACTATGTAGTACTTATCCCAAAATGCTAGTTTTACAAGAAAATTATTTTTATTGTTATCATCATTATTAGTATTAATTTTAGAGACAGAGTCTTGCTATGTCATCGAGGCTAGAGTGCAGTGGCATGATCATAGCTCACTTCAAACTCAAACTCCTGGACTCAGGCAATCCTCCCACCTCAGCCACTGGAGTAGCTAGGACTACAGGTGCACACCACAACACCCAGCTAATTATTTTTTATTTTTATTTTTGTAGAGACAGGGTCTTACTATGTTGCTCTGGATGATCTCAATATCCTGACCTCAAACTATCCTCCCACCTTAGCCTTCCAAAGTACTGACATTTATCGGCATGAGCCACAGTGCACAGTGAAGAAAATTATTTTGATTAAAATAAATTGGGAAGGGCCGGGCGCGGTGGCTCACGCCTGTAATCCCAGCACTTTGGGAGGCTGAGGCGGGTGGATCACAAGGTCAAGAGATTGAGACCATCCAGGTCAACATGGTGAAACCCCGTCTCTACTAAAAACACAAAAAATTAGCTAGGCATGGTGGCGCGTGCCTGTAATCCCAGCTACTCAGGAGGCTGAGGCAGGAGAATTGCCTGAGCCCAGGAGGCAGAGGTTGTGGTGAGCCAAGATTGCGTCATTGCACTCCAGCTTGGGTAACAAGAGCGAAACTCCGTCTCAAAAAAATAAATAAATAAATAAATTGGGAAAAAAAGATAGCTGGAAATAATTATTTAATTATTAAGCAGCTGGTTTGTACCAATTAATTATATTAAGTATTAATATTTAACTGAAAATTCTGCTTTTTTACAATCATTTCTGTTATTTTGCTAAACTGAAATTTCTGCTATATTTTAGCCCAAAGTAAGTCCCAATTTTTAAAAGTATAATCTTAAATTGACATAGAATTGTAGTCACCAGGCAAAGGGAATAGAAGAAAAACATGAACACTAATGATAAAACTGTATTTCTGATAAACAATCAAATAATAATCTTCATTACTAAAATGGAAATAAATCATTCTAAGGTATAAGAAATTTGTACATAGGCAAATTTTCTTTGTATTTCTTTATACTTCAATTAGAAGAATGACATACATAGAAAAATATAATAGTTCAATTATAGTTTTAATACATACATTATATATATACATATATATGTGTATATATATGTGTGTGTATGTATATATGTGTGTTTGTGTGTATACACACCTGAGAAAAAGAGAGGTTGATTTGGATTGCTTTGAGGTAAAAAATTAAGCTAGGTAAGTCATAACAATCAGTAAATAGTTCTTTGTAAACAGGTCTATAACAGACCACAACAATATTGTGAAAAGGCAATACATTATAAGTCAAAGTCAGACACAGCATAAGCTTCAAAATAAGCAATAAAGTTCAAGTAAACTAGAACTGAATGAGTTTCTAAAATCTGCAGGATTATAAACTAGCAGTATCAAACAAATTACTGGGGTTATTTGCCTACTAAATCAAAATTACTTTGGGGGTAGGAGAAAGACATAGCCTTGTGATATGATCTGTTTTAGGGAATTAGAGTCGAATCTCTAACATTTTTAAAGATTGCAGGGACTCTAATGATAATCTAGGCAACCCATCATGGCTTACAGATGCGAGAGAAGGCAGCTAGATTACTTATCTTCACACAGACAGTGGCAGATTTGGTTTAACCTCCTGAAAATCCCCTCTGTTGTGTTGAAAGTGATGTGGCCACAGTGGCCTTCATTCTGAGAACAGCCAAATACATAAATAATCTCAAGGGCCATTGCACTGGCTGTTTTTCCTGCCTGTCCTATGATCTTTGTGTGGCTGCGCTCTTCTAGTCACTCAAGCATCAGCTTAAAAGTCACTCCTTCAGCCAGGTGCGGTGGTTCACACCTGTAATCCCAGCACTTTGGGAGGCAGAGACGGGCAGATACCTGAGGTCAGGAGTAGAAGACCAGCCTGATCAACATCGAGAAATCCCATCTCTACTAAAAATACAAAAATTAACTGGGCATGCTGGCACTTGTTTGTAATCCCAGCTACTCAGGAGGCTGAGGCAGGAAAATCCCCTGAACCTGGGAGAAGGAGGTTGCAGTGAGACAAGATTGTGTCATTGCACTCCAGCCTGGGCAACAAGAGCGAAACTTCATCTAAAAAAAGTCACTTCTTCATTGGTCTTTTAAAGTACCATACAGTGACTAATTTGGTGAAGCTTTAGGATAGAGTTATCTACCTTTCTTTCATGACTGAATTATCACCCCTCTGTTTCACTCTGTGGTACTCTTAGGTCTGAATATTTTATTTGATCTCAAGTTATATTTTGAGAATTAAGCTAGACTAACATTGTGTACTTCTCTCACCTAGTTTAGAACCACTTTACTAAAGTCCCTGACATATCTTCACAAAATTTCTTCCTCACCCTCTGTACAATGCAAGATTTTACATGGCATTATACAATACATAGGCTTTGCAGAAATTTACATTGTAACCTGCATAATTGAATAACAACAGTATTACAAAAATAGATATTTGAGTAGAAAATCATTTGGCTATGAGTTTACAAATTGAATATATTAATTCTTCCCAACGATGTAAAAGTTTGTCCTATTTCCCTTGATTTTTGATGCAAACTGTCACATACAAAGTTACTCATAATAAGAGTGTATTCTATTTCTTGTCATTTATGTGAGCATGTCCCTACCCAAACCAAATAATCATTATTAATACAGCTTTATGTAACGTGACATCCAGCCTTCTTCTCTCAATCTGTTGCTTTACAAAACTGCCATTTGTGCACACTTACTCATACATTTGAATTTTAGTATTAGTATGCTATGTTCCCTCATAGATCCCATCAGGATTTCAACAAACACTTTACTGATATATGATACATCTATAATATATAAAAGAAATTTATAGAAGACTATGCATGAGGCAAGAAATTGAACGGTTAGTAGAGCTGAAGTGGAAATAAGATGTACTTATTATATAACACTTAGTATATCCAACATCTTGCATCAGGTATCTTTTTTTTTAAAATGCTGTTTTAAAAACAAAGAGATATGTAAGTTAATTTGAGAATAAATAACTTTTTAAAGATGTAGTCTTCCTATTCTTGAGCATAGCATCTCTCAAATCTGATTAAGTTTTCTTATATGTCCTTCAACAACTTTATTAATTTTTCCATAGAACTTTAATTTGCCTTGTAAATGCTAGCACTATTACATTTTGCATTTGGTTGTTATTTTAAATATAAAATAGTCCTTCCAATTTTTTATTTTGTACTGACCTTACACTGAGCAATATAAGCAAACTCTTCATCATTTCAATTATTTTATTTTCCTTTTAATTTCTAATACATCTTATTGAATGTTCATTCTTGATACATTGACTAGGACCTCCAAAGACAGTTCCCGACACTAAAGAGAATGTGTTTTAATTTTACCATTAAAGTTTCAGATAGCGTAAATGGGTTTTGGTTGATAACACTTAATTTCTTCTTCTGTTTTTAGTTTAGTAAGAGTTTTTATGCTGGAAACACGCTAAAATTTATTGAATTTTTTTTACATCTAATGAGATTACTTTTTTTTCTTAATTAGTTATTAACAGGTCAACATTCACTGATAGACTTTCCCTTTAACCAATCTTGCATTCCTGGAATTATCTCTCCATAAAAGAAAACCCATATGGCTAATAACATACGAAAACCACTCAAATCCAACAGTGGTCAGGGAAATTCATAGAAGAAAGTAATTCTCTACCATTTTCATCTTTAAGTTTGACAAAAATATCTACAGTCTGACAATATCCAATATTGGCAGGGATGTAGAGAAAATGGGTTTCACATATATGACTGGTGAAGTATAGATATAATCTCTGTTACATTTTGGTTGAGTGCCCAAGGAAGTTGACTGGGCAGTAGATAATCAAATAGAATAATATTGTCTCCCATGTCTATTAAATAATTGAATATATTGTCTTTTCTTTCATTTATTTATTTATGTATTTATTTAAGACAGAGTCTGACTCTGTTGCCCAGGCTGGAGTGTAGTGGAGTGATGTTGGCACACGGAAGCCTTGACTTCCTGGCTCAAGATGAGATCCTCCAACCACAGCCTCCCAATGTGCTAGAATTAAAAGCATGAGACACCGTGCCTGGCAACTTAGTATGGTTTCTACTTATCTAAAACTGAACTGAGATATAAGTTTCTAGCATTAGAGTTATATCTATATTCAGATTTGAATCTATGTGCTGGAAAGAAAAAGTTAAAGGTCAAGGAGATGGAAGAATGTCCATATAATTATTGGGATAATGAATAGTGAGAGCCTAAGGGTACTATGGGCATCACTCTTTCAGCAAAAAAATAAATAATTCCAGTGAACTGAGTTTATAGCTCCAAAAATTAAAAGCCTCTGGAAAGTTTCTTGAACTAATTCTTATTTCTTGTTAATGCTTAATATAGGAATGAGGAACTTCTAAATCCAAGATCAGACCAACTCTGATCTGTTTTATCTTAACAGGATTATGGTACCAGTTAGAAATCTAGCTTCGGCCCACAGTGATAAGAAAGCCTAATTGGCAGCCTTTGCAATTTCACTGAAAGAACACCGGCATACATTTGTTCACCATGGCCTACTACACTGTGTTCAACACCGACGCTTTAAAATTTGGTTTTATTATAAAACTCCTTTCTTGGCCTACACTTATATTATCAATGAACTGAATTAATTTTCTAAGTCTTAATGGCCTTATGCTGTTTTAAGGATAAAATAGAGCAAAAAGACTACCCTGAAAGATTTACATCCTATTCCCTACACCATTTCTTTCCTACATTCACATAAATATAATTTTTTCATTCTTCTCTTTGAAGAGTTGTATATAGAGATTGATTCACCCATTCCATCTGTATTTCCTTAATAGCTCACTATGTAACTCCCTGTTCTGACATTTTACCTTAGATAATTTTGTAAGATACTGAAACCCTTTGCATTAAGATTTTGATTATTAAATTGTTCTTCAAAAAAATCATCTTTCCTTGCCCCCTTGTCAAATAATATAGCCAATTAAATAATGTCTAAATAAATTCAGATGAGCTAGATAGTAATCCGGGTGCTAAATCATTTCCAATTGATATTATTATTAACAAAAATTCCACCATATTTTTGCCCTTTATCTAAGAAAGCTGTGTCTACATAAAAATATGGCAGAAGGGAAAAATAGTATTAAATGCAAAGTGGTATTTAAATAACATAAAAGTATTCCTGTAATCATTTTCACAACTAAATTTATTCTTCTCTTGGATTAAAGAAAAAAGTAAGCATTTATATTCAAGCAGTCTTAAATTAGCTATTTCACATTTTGAATGCAGACACATATCCCAGGAAATTTATATTGGCATTCATTATTCATTGAAAAATCAAATGAAATAAGAATATTCCCAAATTCCCTTTGTTAGGAATAACTGAAGCATTTAAAGGGTCATATCCATATTGTCAAAGCATTGGAGGTCGTTCCTGCTTACATGCTATAATGAATGATTTTAATTTTGGGGTGAAAGGCTCTAACACCTCAAAAGTGTCTACGTTTTTCAAATCTACAAAGAAACTGAGGAGTAATTTTCTTCATAAAAGAAGAAAACATTTTTAAAAATACCAAATATATAAAAACACATTGTGCAATAACACTGTACTCTTTAATCACTCATTCATTCATCTAAAAATAATCTCAGGAATCAATTATATGCTAGGTACTGTAGGGAATAAAAATAGAAGTAAAACGTGATCCTTTTCCTCTTCGAGCTTATAATATAATTTGGGGGATGGGGACATGCATACATAAATATTCACCATGTAAGACAGACAATTGAAATGTTCCAAAGAGAGTAATAAAAGGAATATGTGGATAGAGAGACAAGGAATAAAAGGAATATGTGGATAGAGAGACAAGGGAGAGAGAAAAAATACATGTAATTAGGAAAGTGTTAATATTACAGAGGTAAGGGAAAATCAGTGATGGTGTCAAACATTGCATAACATTTGAATTGGGCTTTGTAAAGGAATTTTCCCCAGTGATGGCCAGTTGGAATAGAGCATTAGGATATCTCAGAAGAAGGAAATACCTGTTAATTACTACATATAAGACATCCACAATAACAGTAACAGATAAACAAGAAACCTAATTTTAAAAATACAGCTTTCAAGTACTCAGTAAATATTAATTGAATACGGCAATCACTGGGGGAGAATTGTTTTTCTTAAGCTACACTATGAATCCACAAAGCAAGTTGGCCAGGAGTTTGGCTCAGTCACAGTCTTCTCGAGGCTAGAAAAAAGAATTGTTTTTCTTAAGCTACACTATGAATCCACAAAGCAAGTTGGCCAGGAGTCTGGCTTAGTCGCAGTCTTCTCGAGGCTAGAAAAAAGCGTAGCTGACAGTCTTCTCTTGGTTCCCCCACCTACCCACTAATAAACGCTTCCCCATCCCTTCCACAAGGCAGAAGTAAGTAGAGATTAAAATAGCTCCTGAATACTTCCTGCTCTATTCTAACTGTGCTTTGACTTAGATCAATTGGAATGTTGAGGGAAAACCCCATGATGCAGCAAGCATGTGAGATGTCAGTCCCTCAAAAATGTTTGTCAAGCCTACTCTGTGTATCCACTGCTGTTTCCTATTCACAAAGAATAAAGTATGGGGAAAATAGCTCTTAGCTGCATCTCCCTTTTTAAAAAATATATCTGTCACCTTCATGAAATACTTCCTTATACAACTATTTCTTTATTACAGTGTGTCACAAATCTAGCCAGTTGCTAACCCAACAAAGACTATGTACACTAAACATTTTGTTTGGAAGTTAGGGTTTTCCAGCTGCCTAACAAAGGTGTGATTTGACCCATGACTTACCTGAATTAAATACCTCGCATGTCATAGGTACACAATAAATGTCTATGTAATGAATACTGTGTTTTATACTCCTTTAAAAACTGTACAATATTGTGCTGATGAGAAATTGTTCTGAAACTTCTAACTTCAGCTAGAGAAGATACTCTGCTCCCCTTCTTTTGGGTTTCTGAGAAAGAGAAACTGCTTCACTAAACTAGTAGCAGTGATTCACACTGCTTGGGTAAGAAGTTTTAGCACAATTGACAGCAGAGTTGAGATGAGGGACAAGGATGAACCTTAGAAACAAGGAGAAGCAACAAGTTCTAAAAAAGCCTTCACTTCAAGTCAATAATATGAATACAAGAAAGAAGCACCTGATTCATGATCTCTATGAAAAACAGAGAAAATCATGGCTAACAGCCTTTCTCTGGTTCCCTTACATATCTAACGCTCAAGGCTCCCTCATCTTTTCCAAGAAGCAGAGGTAACAATATTGAAACAGATCCAGAACCATTCCTCCACTATTCTAACTGTGCTTCTGTTCTACTTGACTTAGATCAAATTAAATGTTGAATGAAAATTTAGTTTTTTTTGGAAAGATACCCTTTACAGCTTAGCATACTCAAAAGGCTTCACTTAACTACCTAGTTAATACTGCTTCTGCTACCATCAGTCACTTTCTATCACACTGTCTTACTTTATTTCACCTTATTACTAATTCCTATCTCAAGTAGCCTTAACTATCCATCTATGATTCCATTGAACAATCAACCATGTATCTCCTTGTTTTGTTTCACAGATGTATCCTCTGTGTCTAGAATAATACATCATGTTGGTTGGTTCTTAAATATTTTTGGGTGAAAAAATGAACAGATCAATGATGCTTTCACCTCAGTTACAAAAGCTTCAAACAATTTTACCTCCCAAAATCTTCATCCTGATCATTAAGAGTGGTCAGGATGCAACAAGTTATGTTGTTCATTCAATTGCTTCCACTTCCACTCTCTAAATGTATTTTCACCTTGGCTTCTTTTAAGGTACACTTCAATTAGTGTGTGTTTCCTATTTTTGTCTTTAATTTTAGAAATTCCTAATGATCAGCATATGCCTTATAGCAAGCAAAAATGCAAAACATATTTACCTTTTTAAACATAATATGATGTTTCTGTAAACAACATTATTCAGTATATAATTAATGATAAAATTATGAATATTCTGAAGAACTTTATAAGTTATCCACTCTATTGCATTTGGCAAATGCATAATATAAAATGCACTGACATCCATTTTAACATTTTTATCATTTAGGAACACTGAGTTAATAGTCAAGAAATATAAAATGCAAATGTAACATTAAAACACAATTCTAATTTTAGAGCAAAGTATCAATTGCTAAGATTTGAATTAAGCACAGAATTAAAGTAACTACATGCCGTAGTTTCACACAGAACACGTTATTATTACACATTAATACATGCCACAGTTTTCCACAGCACACTTTGTTATTACACATTAATACATGCTGTAGTTTTACACAATGCACATTGTGTAGCAGTTTTACTTTAAATGAATGAATTTCATGTTATCTCAATAAAGCAGTTAAAATAATCTAATTAAATTGTTTAGATATACTGAGATCTAGGAATAACAAAAGGTAAATACACAGAACAAAATATTTCTTCATTCATAAATAAATACAATCACTGGAGAATTGGCATATTTCCTTTAGAAATTTTAAAGTATGCTCAGCCAAGTTGACAATCCCATATTAGTGTGCTCACGCTAGCTATTAAGGTTACATTTAAATTCAATACACACTATTATCAGCTTCTTTTGGAGAAGCACATGTGAAAGCATCAACTTAAAGTGCCACCACAAATAACTGACTCTTTCCTTTTAATCAAGACAATAGATCTATTTCATCTATTCTAATCACTTGAAAGTGAGAGAAAAATTATTCATGTTTTGTTTTTTTCTTTTTATACCCTACAACTGAAGGTTTTCTGGGGCTGACTGTTACAGTATGTAAGAACATTGGTGGTATCCTTCAAAAGTGCCAGTGTATTAATAAAATAGTCACTTTCTAATGCCAGGAGGAGAGCATGGGACAAGGTAAGGTCCAAGGAAACTTCCAGATGTGTTATCTGACCTCCATGGCCTTCTGCCTTTTCCCCTTTCCTTATCCTTAACATCCTCTTTCTCTCTACCCAGCTAATGCTTCCTCTCTGATTCTAGGAGAGTGAGTTCCACAGTTCCCATAATTGCCATAGCATCAAAATGCTTCACCTCTGTTCATGTCCCCTCTATCAAAACAAAGCAAGCCTTTAATGAAGTGCTTAATTTGTGTACTCACTCATTCAACAAATACCTACTGTTTACTAGGTGCTGGTCACTGTGTTGAGTAACAAAACAAGGCATTATGTTGAAGAGAAAACACATATTCCACTACACTGTAGTGAAGAAGTGCAATGTCAGAGTTGTACACATGACACAACAGGTGCTCTTTACACAACAAGGTTTTGGAACTGGGTATATGCAGGAAACCAAGCAGTTGTCACAGAGGCATACAGAGGATGCTGGTGTGGGGAGCAAGCAGAAGCTACATCACAAAGAGGTTGGGACTTAAAAAAATTAATATCTATATAGTGAATATTCTACAGGAGAAACGGTACTATTTCCTTTAAATTGAGTTTTTCAGTTAATTATCACAACTCCAAGAGGTCTTTAGTATTATGATTTCTAACTCACAGGTGGAATAGCAAGAGTGAGCCCAGTTACGGTCCATGCTCAATATCTCTCCTCTGACAGATAACATATACCTAACATTATGTCAGTTCAGTCAGAGTCCAATTATTTTTTATATTCTCCACATGAACCTTGTGATCTCCAGAAATGTATGAAATAAGAATCTCAAAAATAATTAAAAATTTGCCTCTTGGAAATAGAAACGTAACTGAGATTTAAAACAGAAAAAGAATTGTCATTACATAGTTTTTTGCCTATCTTAGCTTTTATATCATGTCATGTATTATTTATTCAAGTGAATGAATAATTAATCAAAACAAATATAGGAAGAATTTAGGATTTGGGTCAATTTGACTCATATGTAGTATAAGACTTACATTTAGGTGGTGTATCCAGCATTACTGCTTTGAACATACAAATATTTTTAAGACTTTACAATATGATATTTGAGCATAAAAAGTGTCTCAGACCACAGAGAAGGTTGAAAAAGTTATATTCCCAAAACTGTTACTAAATAATTGTTTTCATTTGGCTGAGACCCCACGAAAGTAGGTGTCAACTACTCCACATTCCAGACCACCTATACAGGCTGAAAAAGGAATAACTGAATACCAGTATGGGGGGCACTTAGCTTCTCAACACTCAAAGGTATAAAAGAACTGCAGTAAAACTGGTTCAAAGTGATGGAAAAAAGAGATGGGGAATGTCTTGAGAGAGAGTTGTCAGTATGTTCCACATTCACATCCCCACCCCCTTCTCCTCAGGGATGGTTCAGGCTTGCTTGTTCCTCACCTTAACATTAGATTTCAGAGAATTCATTTACAGAGAATGATATGCTTCCTGAAGTTTTAGAGATATGATCAATTGGTTTCTCACTCAAGCCTGAGAAATCTAAGTATAAACATCAAGGATAAGAAGGTGATTGAATTCACTTGGGCAAAGATGGCCCACCTAATTAGCAGGTTGAAGGTGTGGCTGTGTGTACTGTGTGGGTCAGATCTGGGCCAGGAGAGAGGGAGAATAAGATTATTGGCCTTTGCTGTCTTAGAATCTGCCCATGAGGGAAACCTAGTTGGAATTCAGCAGGAATATTCCAGAGTTGTACAGACTAATGTCCAAAATGTGATGAATAAATTGTAACTGGTCAGTTGGGGGATGCTTCACTTAGTTCAGGGAACTGTAGATGAGTGACTCCTCAGTAAGCATACACAAGAAAGAGAGGCAGCTTTAATCCCTGGTCCAAAGCAGTGATGTCAACTCACCCAACACGGAAGGCATTTCCCTGCCTTACCCATCCTCCTCACTTCCCAGTGTCACAATTCTTAACAAGCTGGCAAAGCAGCTACAGAAGACAAAAGCTGGGGCAAATAGCAAAGCTGGTCATCCCTTTCTTTTCTATTTCAGGTGTATCCATGCAGTGGATTGAGCTAGTGAATCTGAGAAACATTTATTGTGAAGAAAAATGTCATCATTACTGAATTGAGACCATTTGAGGCTAAAGTGCTTTGACAGCTTTTAATTGCCTGAATATGACCAGAAAAGTGAGTGCCCAAGTTGTGGTGACTCAGAATTCTCTTTCAGTGCTAGCTTGAGTGGGTAGAAGAGAAAGCAATTAAAGTTGATTTTCTGTTGGAAGCCTATAAAACCCATATATTTAATATAATCATTACAACAGAGGGACTAAATCTATGTATCATCTTGACATTATCAGAACCAAGCATTAGTGTGTTAGGCTAAGCCCAACCTAAGTTTCCCCATCTGTAGAGTATGGTGGATACATTAGTGAGCTGAGCCTGAAATGTGGTCTTGAAATGAACCCTGCTGTATAGATTTTAGATGACGTTGGCAGAACAAAGGCCTTAAGGTATCATTTTTATTTCCTCTTACCCTTTATTTATCTGTCATTCCTTTACTTATCAATGGCCTGTGAAATATACTATATTTAGGAACAAACCATTATGTTTATTTATTTTAGTAGCAGGAAAAATGAGTGTGTTTTCTGAGGATTCTAAGAATAAAGCATGTAAAACGTGAGAAAACTAAACATTAATAATGACAGATCAGAGATGACAGATTGCATAAAGTTCTAAATGGGAAAAAGAAACTATATCCTATGACTGGTTTATTAGCTCTGCCTTGTTTGGGGGCCCTTGTAAAAATGAAAATAAATGCTTTCTGTATTTGGGGGCCAAAGGCTAAACGATATAAGAGCATTCTTTAAACAGCTTTTAAAAATGCTTAAAGTATTTATGCTTGTTTATTCTAGGTTTTCTGTGTTATTAAAGTACTTTTAAATGCCAGATCCTTTCAAGTTCAGCAGGCTCACTTGTAAAAAAGAAAAATAAATGTTAGAACATGCTGAAATTAAATTAAATATTTATTAAGCCCCTAATATGCCAGAAGCCTAATATAAACCAACAATTTGTATATAAATAACATTTCTTTTTTGTTTTAAATTATAAAAATAACACATTTAATATCATAATAAAATTATAATATTTTATAATATAAAATATATTTTTAAATTTTAATAGTAATTTATAAAATATAATCTGCAATGTTCATGGCAAAACATTTTAACCATACAAGAGATAAAGTGGTGGGTCAAAAATCCCCTTTTCTCACCTCTTATTTCCTACTACTACTCCCAGTAGAAATCCCTAGTAACAGTTTCTCTGTATTCTCCATGAAGTCTATCTCTCATAAAATGTTATGTGTATATCTATGTTATGAGTATGTTATAGATAAATAGATACCTTAACTAAAATAAAGAACACACATAAGAATCCTACTTTTACTTAGATTTGTAATAAAAAAAATTGAGGGAGAGGTAGCTTTAAAGTATACTAAGAGGATTAAGGTTAGATATAAAAAAAAACTCATCACTGCTTTAAAGTTGTCAAAGCCCCAGGATAAAACAGCAAAAATGTTTACAGAATCTCCTTTGATCTATGTCTGCTTTTTAAATTTTAAGTCAATATCACATGGAGAATAGATCTAGAATGTTGAAATAACAGAACTCCAAAACAGCTTCTTCTGGCTTTAAAGATAAACACAATCATACTATTCCTATAGTAGGTGGGAATTTCAGCATAGAATCTTGTCTCCTAATTTAAAACTGAAATACAAATGAGATTGTTTAAAAGTTCCTCTTGAAGCTACTGAATTCCCTAACAAATTATCACCAGATATTTTTCTCACTAAAAGATATTCAGAAGCCCTCTCAATAAATAATATTAATAGATTCCTGAACTTGCCATAAAGAAAGCACATAAAAAGACTGGATAAGCCAGTAAGAAATTAAACAGTACTGATAGATTTACTTACTCAAGATTACTCAAAAGAATTATTTACACAACTTAAAGGAATGATTTACCACCCTACACCTAAAATTATTCTAAATGATGTAAAATCCATTTGATTTTCCATGGAATTACCAATTGTTGGTATGTAGCATTACCAACAATTTAACACACACATGAAAATGTGTGGGGAAACACTGAGAAACAGAAGTTTTATTTAGTTAAAAATATTAAGATAAGTGACAGTAATTTAAAAATATTCAGTTTACTTCCAGAGGAACACTTTTCCATATGTGGCATTTGGCTGCTGACTTCAACACCGAGTTGAGACAGAAATTGGGGAACTTAATTAAATAGCTAAGAGGACATCTGAAAATTCAGTAGACATTACTAAGATAGTAAAGATGCTTTGAATTTTTGATCTCATATGATATTGCTATCATAAGAGAAAATGACTTTCATCGGATTTTTGCGCAAAGGTGAGAGAAAAGTCAATTTTAGGTGTTGTCTCCTACTACATTTCTTATTTCTGAATCTTGGGCACTCAAGTCTTTGCTCAATGGATAATTATTGAATGAAGGGTTGAATAAATAATTTAATAAAAAGTAATATTAAGGAATTCACATTTCTGCTGAATTTACACAAATCTTTGTAACTGTTTTTTTCTATAGCAAATTTGTGAAATGTTGCCCTATCTTTACAATACACACAATATAAACTCCTCTCAACACGTATTTCTACCACAAAGTGCTACCTGTATTTATATATAGTCCTGATTTGCAGCTATATCATTTTTGAACTGCCTTCAATAATAACCTACAACTTATGAAGCACATAGTCTTCTAACACAATTTTTGATAATGTATTTATTTTTCTAATTAAAAGGATGTATTTATTATAGAAAAATAATTCAATAAAATGAAAAGAAAATCCCAGGACTAATGTCTAGAAACAATCATTATGAGATCTACTTTTGGAGTATAGACCAACCTATGTAAAAAGGTTTTCATCTTAATCTTTTCACTGAATACTACAACTATTTTTACTGTGTTATAAAAATTTCTCATATTGTCTTTGAATATAATGAAATAACACAGAATATACACCTATAATAATTAATTTAGCCATATGTTACTGATAAACACTTTCAATTCCTTGTTTATAAAAAATATCCTTATTTATTATACCCGTGTAATGGGTATTACAGAAATTAGAAAATAAAATAAAATACTGAAACTATCAACATCAATTGCTGATACCCAGATGTTACCATTGTTAAGATCTAGCATACCCTGTTGGATCTTTTACATATATACCACATCTATGTGTTTATTTGTGTGTGTGTCTGGATACTAAAATAAGGTAATATATTCATGTTACATTGTAGCTATATTATTTTTGGGGGTTAACAATCTCCATCTATTTCAGAGTAATTTCATCTCATCTAAAAGCCAGATCATATTCACACACAATTCCCCACAACCGTCCCCAAATTATCCATTAGAATTGGTTTGTCAATAATTAACCATGCTCCCATTCCCCAGACTTGTTGAAAACTTTCCAAAATTTTGATTTTAGTAACAGTTTTGAAATGGAGATTTTTGTGTTTTAGGCTTTTTCTATAATTAGAATTGTTCCCTTAGGAGAGGTTCCCAGAAATTGAATTAATGAATCAAATACCATGAACTTGTAAATCTCTTGAAACCTCCTGCCAAATGACTTTCCAAAAGCATTGTATCAAATTATATTTCCAAAAGTGGCACATAAGAATCTTTTTTAAATGAGCAAAGTTACATTAAAGGAGACTTTTGAACAGAATTTTAATTTGATGTCAAAAAAAGAAACTACATTTTATATGTTTTCATCAACTATACAACTACATAATTTTATATGTTCCTGCCAAGTTCAGGTCAGTTAATTGAATATGCACTTCACACATCGAATTTAACTAGGTAAGAAAGATGCAGTATATAGTTCCTGCCTGCAATATACACAGAAGCTATTGAAAAGAAAGGATCTTAATAGATTATGTCAATAGAATGCTAGAAGACAGTGACAGAGATGTACCCAAAGATTTATAAGAACCAGGTTTGTAGTAATCCAATACAGTTTAAGAAAAGAGAAAATTTATGAGGGCTTCTTGGAAGGTATAACAATTTAATTTATCTTGATGGTCAAGTAGGAGTTATCCAGGGCAGAAAATAAAAGAAGGGAGACAGAGGACAGTCATAGCAGACAAATCAGCATGATCTTCAAGAGATATCTGTAATACAAGTTGGTGTACACAGGAGCAACTAACTAGCCTTTTTCCCCCCCAGTCTTTTCTTAGCTTTTATGGTATGCATCATTCCTTTAACATAGTTTTGACAATACAGTTCTATAATCACTTCTTATGCATATAGTATATATTTCAGATCTTCCAAGTGTTCTAAGGAAGAAACAGTAGATTTAATACCTTCTCTAGAGGACATCTGATAAATATATGGACATATTTTTTTACTGTCACAGTAACTAATGGTGCTACTAATAATCACTGAGCAGAAGCTAAAGAAACTTAACTTCCTATGATGTATGGAACATTTCCATACAAGAAAAGAACTTCCCTACCTAAAATGCCAACAGTGTCCCACTCTCCCTTTATAAGAAATACTGAGACAGACTGTTAAGTCCCTTGAGGGTAAAGATGGTATTTTACTTATCCATTATTCTCATCACACAACACATACATGCTGGATATATAATAAACATATAATAAATATCTCTCAGTGGATTAAAATAAAAATTAGCAGAATTTCAAAAATAAAAATATTCAGACTGCTTCACTGACTCTCTTCTAATTTACTCTACTACTTACCATGCTTTACCATTAGGGGCATTACCAGAAAATAAAGAGGCTATAGGATGCTCATAGGTAAGATAAAATCAATCACACCCACCTATCTAATTGTTTAAATTGGCAAAGAAAACAAATCAGCTTTAATTCCCTCTATTATTTGTCCCAGGGGGAGAAAATTCCCAGAGACATTAAAGATCTGTGAAAAACTTATGCTTAAATAATTGTGACTTAAATCCCCTACCAATAGTTACCTGGAATTGAAGCATAATCTTTTGAAGCTTAACACCTTACACGTTATGAAAAGTGAAGAATAAAATGATAAGTTCACACAAGTACAGTTTGTTCTTAATTGTTTGATTGGACTTTTTGAAGTCTACAGCATGTATTATCTTCAAAAGTTTTCTTAAAACAAAATTGCAATGATTTATTTTTTACTCAATATTTACACACCATTAAAACACAGTCATTTAGGCGTTAAGGCAACCACAGTGTTCTTGAGGGGGGAAAAGCACCCTAAAAACATAGGGATCTTAAGGTTTTTATTTTACAATAAAACAGGCCACAGGCAAATAAACACAGTTCTGAGTTAAAAGTAGCAGGAGCATTAGGTTTCAGAATTATTGTAAAACAGGAAGGTTGTGAGGGTGTAACAGAGGATAAAAGCAGCCTCAGTCCTGGAGCCTTCCTGCTGACTTGGGCCATGCCAAAATACACAATGGTTTACATGCAGCACAAATACACACAAATGTACACGTGCACAATACTCAAATGGTATTTAGGACAGCTATTATTTTTCAAAAGGTCTAGTTCAAAAGAAGAAGATAATTTTGTTAAAAAAGTTTCAGAGTTAATGCAACTACTCCTGAAAATAACATACCACCAGCACAATTGAACTAGAAATGGTTTTCAAGCATGTGCATCTTAGCAGTTTCTATTAAGGTAATGCCATCTGGGAGAATAATCTCTCTTTGGTGATAATTCTACAAACACACATACACATTTAAATGCCTGAAACAGGTTTACCTCTAGTGTCGATGTTGAATTTCTCTTTGAAAAATTGCTTCTAAACCACATGTCAGAGGAAAAGTAAATATCTGTTTTGGTAAATATGGCTCAAAATATACACTGCAGTAAGGAAAATATACATTGTGGCAAAGAATGGCATACCTACAGTTACAGCCCATTCCAGTAAAAGAAATGGGAGAATATGCCAAATAGAGGTAGCAGTTAAATTGCTCACCAGAAAAATAATGAAAACTGGGTCATTATTTTTCCTTCCCTGAAATAAAGAAGCAGCTTCTGCTTAGTTTGGAAGTGTCACTGCAAAAAGGAAAGCTTATGCTTATTCAGCTCTCTTCTCAGCAGTCCACATCATTAGACTTGTAGTGCTTTTTGTTATATTATTTTTTAATTTGTTGCAGTAATTTGTGGGTACTATAAAGCCTACTCATTAAGTGAAAACTCAGAATCCTGTACTGTAGAATGTAAGCAAAAGACAATATAAATACACACAAAAAATACAGATTAATTTCCAAATATTCTGCAGTCTCAAAAAAAGGAAAACCTGAAAATCTAGCCACTTTTTCCAGATCATACTTTGCATTACTAATAATTTATATTTTCACTTACAAACCTACATAAACAATATAAAAATACTTGATATTCTTGATAAACTATATGGACAAATTTAATAAGAAGAGTGTAAGCTACAATATATTAGTCACTGTTTGAAATGAATTCCCGCATAATTTTAATCACAGTTATTACACAGAATTAATCAATAATTCCAAGCCAAATGCTTAATCTTTTACAAATGCACACATCCACAAGAAAATGTAGCCCAAAAAGTACTATTTATAGAAGATGCTGGTAATAACAAATGTGATCATAATAAAGACAAGATGTTTCATATCTTTTTCCTAACATAATTATATATAAAATACATTTCAATCCACTCTCCTAGAATAAGTAGAGTGGCTTCCTTCTGCTGTAAATAATGGGTCAAGGAAATTCAGACTCACCATAGAAAAACTGTTAACATCAAATATATTTCTTAAAACAACTGTAAAAAATGTGGACTCTGTTTGAAACTTAAGTAACAACAGCAACAACAAAGTCTACTTTTTCTAAGCAGGGCAAATTCCAAAAAATAACATGATCCTGTTTTCAGGATAAAAATAGAATAAAAATAAAATTAGGGATACAGGAAGATATTGAACCACATCATACACCTCTGCACTGACGGTAATAGGTATAGTTTAGTAATTAGATCCCTTTTGAAACTTGTTCTCTTGGCTGAGAGGACACTACACTGTCAGGTTTTCTATCTCACTGGTTGCTTCTTGGTCTCATTTTCTGGTTCCTTCTCTCTTCCCTGACCTCTTAACTCTGGTTCCCTGGGGTTTAGTTCTTGGTCTTCTCTACCTATAGTCACTTCCTCAGTAACCTCATCTAATCTCATGATAAATATCACTATGTGTTGGCAACTCTCAGATATGTACCTCTGACCTGAATCTCTTTCGTGAACTCCAGACTCATATACCTACAAGGAATGCCTACTTGTACGTCTAAAAGATATATCAAAGTTACCATATCTAAAAAAAGATCTCCTGATATTCACCCCCTCAAACCTGCTCCGTATCTTCTCCATACTGGTTGTTGGCAACACTATCCTTCCAGATGCTCATGCCCAAATCCTTGGAATAAATCTTTTACCCCTTCAATTCTCTCACATTCTGTATTAAATTCATCAGGAAATTCCTTTGACTCTATCTTCAAAATATCCTGAGGGTTTTTGGTGTATGTGGTTGTTGTTAATAATATGAATAATAATGCTCTCTGCTTTCACTGTTAAGGGTATAGAATAAGCCAATGTCTTTCTCAACAGGATTCCTAGGGTCCTAAACTGTAATTGAAATCATGTGGTCTTCTGCTGAAAGCCCTACCATGGCTGGCTATTTTGTTCAGAGGAAAAACCAAGACCTTTGAAAGCCCTGTGTAGTCAGACTTTTCTTTTCTGTCTGACCTTGCCTGCACCTACTCTCCTCTCAGCACTTTACTCCAGCCATTCTGATCTCCCTGCTGTTTCTTAAACATTCCAGGCATCTCACATCTTACCTAGTGCCTTTGGCCTTGCTATTTTCAGTGATCAGAAAACGCACTGCTCAGATCAATTTATGGCAAAATTCCTTACAGCTTCTTACACCTTAACCTGTTTGAAAATTTTGACTTCCCCTCCATTCCCACCTGACATCCCCCAACTGCTAAACTTTTTCTTTATCCCACAGCACTCACTAACTTCTAAAATTTACTTATGAATTAAGTCTATTTTGTTTCTGTCTCCCTCCCTTGCAAGCTTTAAAAGAGCAGCAATGTTTTTTCTATTTTGTTGACTGGTACATGCCAAGCCACATAGACTAACACCTGCCACATACCAAACACTCATTAAATATTTATTGAATAGAACAGAACAGAATAGGATGAATGGAATAGATATAGGCTGGGAAGTGATAAAATGGAATGGAATGAATAAAATGGGATCCAATATAGTACAATATAAAATAAAAGAACAGAACACATTGGTAGGGCACCTGGCTATTTTCAGTTTTGTTACTCTGTTCCCTGCTTTCTATCACTAAGTTTCTCTGCTTTAGTTTTTAATATTTAAAAAACAAAAAGGTTGTGTTCTAAAAGAATGAGATAGCTATAAAATGATGTGCCCTTCTCAAAAAGTCATGTATCCAAATAATAATCACAGAAAAATAAATAACTAAAATTGAATTGAAAATCATAAAAAAAGAAATGCCCGAGGCATTCCTAAGTGAGAAAAGTAAGCTATCTCAAAATCCTACCCAAAAAATAAAAAAGAAGAAGAAGAAGAGAAATGGGAGGGGGAGAGAAAGAAGAGGAAAAAGAAAGAAAAAGAAAGCCCACAAAAATAGAAACAATGATTTTGGAAAGAATAAATAAAATGTCTACATTCCCAATTTACTTCAAAATAACATTTTCCCACAAGAAACTGTGTGTGTGTGTGTGTGTGTAAAATATGACTTTACCAAAAGAAAAATTTTTGTTTTGAAATAATTATAGATTCACAGAGAGTTGCAAAAGTAGTACAGAGAGGAATCTTGTGAAAGCTTCACCTAGTTTTCTGCAATGGTTACATCTTACATCATAATAGTACAATATCAAAATCAGGAAGTTAACATCCTTACAATGTTAATAAATGGAATCATCATATTTAAACTTTTGAAATTGGCTTTTCTCTTTTAGTATGATGCCCTAGAGGTCCATCTAAGCTATTGTCTGTATCAACAGTTCATTCATTTTTATTGCTATTCAGTTTTCCATGGTATGGATGTACCACAGTTTGTTTAACCATTCAGCTATTGAGGGACACTGTGAATGTTTACTCTTTTGAGTTATTTCAAATGAAAAAAGCTGCAATGAACAACTGTGTACAATATTTTGTGTGAACATAAGTTTAAATTTTTGTAGGCCAAATTCCCAGAAGTGCAATTGCTGGGTTATACGGTAAGTATATTTTTTTATATTTTTAAAGAAAGAACTAAACTATTTTTCAGAATAGCAGTATCATTTTGCATTCCCAACACCAATGTATGAGTTCTCCAGTGTTTCCACATCTTCACTACCACTTGACATTGTAACTATTTTTGAATGCCAGCTGTTATCATATATATATATTACGTTATATATATATTACGTTATATATATAATATATATATAACGTAATATATATAATATACATATATATTTATATATCTCCAAGGGTATTTAACATGTTTTTGTGTGCTTTCTTGATATTTTTATATCCTCCTCAGTGGACAGTTTTTTAATATTTTTGCCCATTTCCTTTTGCTCTGTTTGGTTATTTTACTTCTGTGTTTTGAGAATTATTTATACATTTTCGATATGAGTGCTTTGTCATAAATGTAGTTACAAAGGTGTGACTTTTTCATATAGTAAAGGTTACACCAATAGACTCATACATTTATTAAAGCAATAAATCCAAAAGCTGATTACATATCAGATACAATTACAGACATGTCTCATTTTATTTTGCTTTGCTTTATTGTGCTTTGTAGATATTTGCCTCTTACAAATTGAAGGTTTGTGGCAACTTGGCTTTGAGCAAGTCTTTCAGTGCCATTTTTCCAGCAGCATGTGCTCACCTCGTATAGCTATCAAATTTTGGTAATTCTCGCAATATTTCAATTTTTTTCATTATTACCGTATCTGTTAGGGTAATCTGTAATCAGTGATCTTTGATATTACTACTGTAATTGTTTTTGGGGTGCCACAAACCACACCCATATAAGATGGCAAACTTAATCTGTAAATGTGGTGGTGTTCTGACTTCACTGATAAGCAGTCAGTCTCTGACTCTCTCCCTCTTCTCAGGTATCCCCGTTCTAAGAGATGCAACAATATTGAAATTAGGGCAATGAATAACCCTACAATGGCCTCTTAGTGCTCACCTGAAAAAGAAAGAGTTGCACACTCTCACTTTCAGTCAAGAGCTAGAAATGATTAAGTTGGGTGAGGAAGGCATGTTGAAAGCCAAGACAGGTGGAGATCAAGGTCTCTTGAACCAAACCACCAAGTTCTAAATGCAAAGGAAAAACTCTTGAAAGAGAGTAAAAGTGCTATTCCATTGAGCGTACAAATGATAAAGAAAAAAACAACAACAAAAAACAGTCTTATTACTTACTCGGAGAGAGTTTTAGAGGTCTGGATAGAAGATCAAACGAGCCACAACCTTTCCTTAAGCCAAAGCTTAATTCAAACAAGGCCCTAACTCTCTTCAATTCTATAAAGGCTTAGAGAGGCGAGAAGCTGCTAAAGAAAAGTTTGAAGTTAGCAAAGGTTGGTTCATGGGATTTAAGGAAAGAAGACATCACTGTAACATAAAAGTGTAAGCTGAAACATTAAATTTAAGTAGAGGCTGCAGCAAGTTATCCAGAAGATCATTGATGAAAATGGTTACACTAAATGACAGATTTCCTATGTCAGTGAAACAACTTTATATTGGAAGAAGATGCTATCTAAGACTTTCATAGCTAGAGAGAAGTCAATGCCTGGTTTCAAAGCTTCAAATGACAGGCTCACTCTCTTGTTGGAGGCTAATGCAGCTGGTGACTTTAAGTTGAAACCAATGTTGATTCACTATTCTAAAAACCCTAGGACCCTTAAGAATTATGCTGATGCAATTCTGCCTGTGCTCTATAGATAGGATGTCAAAGACCAGATGTCAACACTTCTGTTTACAGAAAGGTTTACTAAATATTTTAAGCCCACTGTTGAGATCTACTGCTCAGGAAAAAAAAAGATTCCTTTCCAAAATACTACCACTTTCTGACAATGCATCTAGTCACCTAAGAGCTTTGATGGATACATGCAAGGTGATTAATGTTTCTTTTATGCCATGTGACCCAACATCCATTCTGCAGCTCATAGATCAAGGAGTCATTTTAGCTTATTATTTAAGAAGTCCAATTTTTAAGTTTTCCTCAATAGTAATTGCTCTAATGAATCTGGGCAAAGTAAACTGAAACCTTCTGGAAAGGATTCATGATTCTAAGTGCCATTATGAATGGTCATAATTCATAGAAAAAGGTTAAAATATCAACATTCACAGGAGTTTGGAGAAAGTTGATTCCAATCCTCATGGATGAGTTTGAGGGGGTTACAAATAACAACCACAGATGTGGTGGAAATAGCAAGAAAACTAGAATTAGAAGTGAAGCCTGAATATATGACTGAATTGCTGCAATCTCATAATAAAACTTGAGTGGGTGAGTTGTTTCTTATGATAAATGAAGAAAATAGTTTCTTAAAGGTGGGGTGCAGTAGCTCACACCTGTAATCCCAGAACTTTGGGAGGCCAAGGCAAGTGATGACTTGAGGCCAGGAGTTCAAAACCAGACTGGCCAGCAGGACAAAACCTCATCGTTACTAAAAATCCCCCCACAAAAAATTAGCTGGGTGTGATGGTGTGCACCTGTAGTCCAAGCTACTGCAGAGGCTGAGGTAGAAGAATTGCTTGAACCTGGGAAGCAGAGCTTGCAGTGGGCCAAGATTGTGCCACTACACTCCAGCCTGGATGACAGAGCAAGATTCTTGTCTTGAAAAAAGGAGGGAGGGAGTGGGGGAGGAAGTTTGTTTATTGAAATGGAATCTACCCTTAGTGAAGATGCCATGAACATTGTTGAAATGACAACAAAGGATTCAGAATATTACATAAACTTAGCTGACAAAGTGAGAGCAGAGTTTGAGAAGCTTTGACTTCTCAAAGATGTTCTAATGTGGTTCAAACCACATCAGCATCACTTGCTATAGATAAACTGATGCAGCCAACTTCATTGTCTGATTTTAAGAAAGTGCCACAGTCACCCCAACCTTCAGCAGTCACCTCCCTGATCAGTCAGCAGTCAACAACACTGAGGCAAGACTCTCCACCAGCAAAAAGGTTATGACTCAATGAAGTCTCAGATGATCATTAGCATTTTTTAAGCAATAAAGCTATTTTTAATTAAAGTATGAATGGTTGTTAGACTCATGCTATTAAATACTTAAATGAGTATAGTATAGAATAAACATAACTTTTATATGTTGAATAAGATAAGTCAGCCAGATTTCACAGGTAGGCTGCATTTTGGCTGCTCTAGTAAAAAGATTTAGTAGAAGTTGTAAGTATTATGGAATTTTAGTTTTAATAGTTTCCTTGAAATATGATTATCCATGGGGTCTATAATCTCAAATTCTTCAGGACAGACCATTGCAAATGAGCAAGGCCACAAAACATACAATGGAGAGAAGTTTCACTGTGAACACTCTCAGGTGAGGGGAGACTGGTGATTCTCCATTTCTGTCCTTGCTGGGGAACTTTCTATGGATATAGTTATATCTCTTGATACACTACATTATTAATAGGGAAAATACTACCCCACCACTATACAACACAGAATACCAAGAAAGCAAAAAACTTGCCTATTAGAAAATGGCAATAAGGTCTATAAGCTTCTTCCTAGGAGTTAAAGTCCAACAAAAGACTAAGAGAATGAGAAGAAGGAAGGTGTCAGGATAGGTCAGGTTGAAACAGAAGGAGAAGCTATAGTTTATGGAATATCTTCTCTTGTATCGGGCACTGTGATAGGTACTTTTCATCAGCTAACTAGGCTAATCCTCATTAGAACTTTAAGAGTTCATATTCCAACCTTACAGGTGACAAAACAGAGTCAAAGAAACAGAACACCTTGTTCCAGATGTTACCCAGTAAGAGTGAGAAGCATGGGGCTACATACCCCATTCTAAAAGTTGACTTCTTGCCACTATACCAAGAATATTTCTACAAGTTTATATTCTGAAATCATATTCTTACACTGAAAAGATTTTTTTTTTCAAAAACAAAATAGAATCACTAACTCTAAAAAGAACATCTCTTTCCAATATCTATGTAATCATTAGGCTGGGGCATACAGTGCTTGGCAAAAGGTGCAGGAAGAAAAGCAGCCAAAGATTTAGGAGATATTCAAATTACTCCCATTCACATATTACTGCAGAATAAGATCACAGTTTTGTCATTATGCATAACATAAGTGAGAATAGAAATTTGTATTGGGAAAAAATAATATAATCTGAGAAAGTAAACTTGTATTAAACTCAAGAAATTTTAGTCTAGAGACTCACAGACCAAAGAATAAGAAAGTCAGGTTTCATTCTTTTCTCCTATCTTATTTTATCCTACATAAGTAAAAAGATATTTAAGAATATTGTAGTGCATAGTAAACAGTAGGTAGAATTTTGCTACTTAACATATAATTCTCTTTACACTACAGTGCACATGTGCCCCTTCATTTATTTCATACCTGCCATTTTATTTCTTAAATTATTAAATTTCCCTAAATCTCCATATGGATATGTTTGGCATCGTCACACCTCACACTTGGAGAAGGCACTGTTCTGGGTACTGCGAATGTTAAGTACTAATACACAATGCCTATTCCCAAATAAATTAAAGTTAAGCACAGCAGTTCTAAGCCTTCTGCTTTATGGTGCCCATGGCATATCAGTAATTTTTTACTAAACTCTCTAGGCTAAAACATATACCTAATAATTGAGTTTATTGAGTTGTCAATTCCAAAAAACTTAACTCTTTACATCTTTAAAGCTCAACACCAGGCTGGGCGCAGTGGCTCATGTCTGTAATCCCAGCACTTTGGGAGTCCAAGGAGGACAGATCACACAGTCAGGAGTTCAAGACCAGCCTGGTCAACATAGTAAAACCATGACTCTACTTAAAATAAAAAAATTAGCTGGGCATGGTGCCACACATCTGTAATCCCAGCTACTTGGGAGGCTAAGGCAGGACAATTGCTTGAACCTGTGAGGCAGATGTTGTAGTGAGCCAAGATTGCGCCATTGCACTCCTGCCTGGGCAATAGAGCGAGACTCCATCTCAACAAACAAAACCTCAACTCCTTCTGGTCACCACCCAACTTCACAAACCTTGAAGTCAGATTGGAAGCTGCCATTCTCACTTCTTATTCCACATTAATTTTCACCAAGTATTTGCTTCTTATCACAGCAACTTCCAAAATCAAGTTTTACAAAGATACATTATTTAAAAAAACAAAGAAAGGTTATGGTGAAACTGAATTGTCATGAGCTTGTAGTTTATTTAGTGCTTAACAGATGTCTTCGTATGTCCATTCAAACTTTAAAATATCTGATAGCACTCCTGTGGGTCCACCCTGGGGTGTCTGAGCACACTCTTTGGGAACTCTAAGTTTAATGCAGGATTTCTCAACTTTGGCACTATTAACATTTGTAGACAGATCACTTTTCCTGTTGTATGGGGGAAGCTGCCCTGTGCAGTGCAGGATGTTCAGCAGCATCCTTTGCCTTTATACATTAGATGCCAGTAGCATCACCACACTCCCACTCAGTTGTGACAACCAAAAATATCTCCAAATATTGCCAAAGGTTTCTGGAGTGCAAAATCATTCCTATGCAGGTTCACAGGTTTCCTGGAAGAAACAGATAAATAAAACAACATTTGCCAAGGAATAGCATCAAGGCTTTGACAAAGGTAGCCATTTGACAATGACCTCCACAATACAAATCTAGTGGTAAATTCTTTATGTATTTGACCTAGATGATCAGCTTCCCCTTCTTGAAATACTGTCTTTCCTTTGTTTTTAATAGTTCACATACTCCTTTTCTCTTAACCACTCCTACTCAGTTTTCTTTTTTGTTGACCTCTCTTTTTGCTCTCTAAATAGTGGAGTGTACCAGAGTTCAGACCTCAGAACTTGTGTCTTCACAGACTATGCCCACAGCCCTAGTAGGCATGTCAGCACCATAACTTTAAGTACTATCTATATGAAGATAATGCCCAAATATGTAACTCTGTTCTGACCCTTTTCCTAAACACTGTCCCTTCAACATGTCTACAATGATGCCTGGCTGACATCTCACATCTAATACAGTCAGAACCTATTTATATATTTTCATTCCTAAACATATTCTTCACCCAGTGTTTACCCAATCAGTGAGTTCAATAATCCATGCAATTATTGAAGCCCAAAACCTAAAGAGTTACCCTGGAGGCTTTGCTTTCTTTAACCTATACAAAATCTATTGGCTCTTATCAACTCTACCTTCAAAATATCCTTCAAATCTGTTAACTTCTCCCCACCTCCCTTCTTGTTACCTAGATCCAAGCCACCAATATCACTTAAGTAAATCACTATGACACCCTCTAGCTGACCATCCTGTTTTCACTTTGGGTCCTACAATTCCTTCTTACAGAACAGCCAGAAGGTTGCATATTAATGTTTTACAACATAAATAAGATCATGTTATTCTACACACTCAGATTAAAATCCAAAGATCTTACAGTGGCCTCAGGACTCTATCATCTGGCATCTGGGTGTCTTCCTGGTCTCATTTCTTGCTGTGCTTCTGTTGGCCTCAAACTTGAGAGCCACTTTTATATTCCTAAACTATGCTGAGCAAGTCCAGGACTTTTAGACATGCTGTTCCCAATACTTAGAATGCTTGTCCCTTGATGTTACTGCTGTTCACTCTCTTGCTTCTTTGAGCTTTATTGGGTTGTCAATTCCAAATTCTTTGACTTTGACTCATCAAAGTCACCTCAAAATAAATTTAAATTTTATGTTTTAAAAAAAACATTCCATCTCCTCCTTAAGAATGTAAGTCCCACAAAAGCAGGAAAATTTTACCTTTTTCTTCACCAACACTGTAGTTAGCACTTAATATAGAATCTGGCATTTCTCAATTCATATTTTAAACAAATGAATAGCAGAAAATATGGATGCATGCATGAATAAGTAGGTCCTCATGTGGTGTCACAAAAGTACAGAGAAGCAAGGCATGTGAATCTGAACAGTGTGACAGGATAAGTCTCCTAACCAGTGATGCTGCTAAACGTCCTAAAACATTACCAGGCAATGTCATAGCTTGGTTTGGAGAAGCGAAAAGCAGAAAAGGAAGGAAAGAACTCCAAGTAGAGGAAATGGCTTGGTGGGTGAGAGCTCAGAAGATAGAAGCAGCAGGGTTTGTTCAGGAAACTCTAGGTGGCTAAACAGAGCTGGGGTACTGGGCAGCAGTCCTCAGCCATTTTGGGTCTCCACATCATGCAAATTCACCATTCACATGTCCCTCATAAAATCTTCATGTCGTTTTCATGTAAAGACGTATGTCCCTCTATTTATGATGTATCAGAATCTCTTAAGGTGTGGGGGTAGAGAATTTGGAAGTAAACCTAGAGAGAAAAATGACTCTATAAATATGCAGGATCTGTCAGAAAATAACTTTAAAAGGTGTATGTTTATGTGTGCATGATCATGCACCCTTAAATATTTTTATTATTATCTTGAAAGTGATGGAGGCATTTTGAACCCGTTATTACCATGGTCAGAGCATTCTCCTAATTTACTATTACTTGAAAAATGTAATATCTACATATTGCATGACATAAATTCACTATGAGCTATTTCATCATTCTCATTATTGAGATTTTAGATTGCTTCTAATTTTGCCATTATAAAGAACAGTAATTAATATATCTCATTAATTTTTGAACATATTACACACTTAGGATAAATTTCTAGACCTAGATTTACTCTGTGAAAGGCTACAAATATTTTAAAGCTCTGATACAAAGGTGTAACTGATCCTCAGGAAAGAAAACAGACACACATTCTCATATCAGTAGCACATAGGGCCTTTTGCCACACTCTTTTTAATATAAAGTAGTTTTTAAAAATCTTTCCAAATGTAACCAATTTATATATTATGGTAGTATTTTGCATTTTCTTGATTATTAATGATATTGAGCTTTGCTTCATGTATTTACTGTTAGTTATTAATCTCCCTTTTTAAAAAGTATGTGCACATATGCTATAGAAAAAAATCTTAGAATTTTCCTTTATTGTAAGACTGTTGCTAACATTTAACAGTATTAGTTGATTATTCAAACATTAACTTAGACATCCTATGTGCAAGGAACTGCTTTAAATGTTTTATACATATTAGTTTATTTGATCCTCATGATAGTCATGTGAAGGAAGTTGTATTAATGTATTTATAGTAAAAATGAGGAAATTGAGGTATAGAAAAGTTTGGAATTTGATCAAGTTCCACAGCTATGAAAGGAGGCAGAATTTGCTTCAGACATGCTCCTAACCTCTCTGTAAGAAAAGCTCTAAAGGGAAAATGAATTTAATTTTGTATATGACATTTTTCGTAAGCCTATAGAACTCAAAATCAGTGGTTGTCCAATGGAGATGATTTTATTGCCCAGGGGTCTTCTGGCCATTTCTGAAGACATTTTGATTGTCACAACAGAGTGGAGTGGTACTCCTACTGGCATATAGTGTGCAGAGGCTAAGAATGCTGCTAAACATGTTACAATGGGAAGGATATCCCCTCACAACAAATAATTGGTCAGTTCAAAATGTTAATAGCACCAAGGCTCAAAACCCCTGATCTAAATGGATATATCTATAGGAAGTCTGGAATTTTAAAATGTGGTCTAGGCCAGAGAGAAAGATTTGGTATAAATAATACAGATTTACCATAAAGGATTACATTTTCATGAATCACTATGAACATATGTTGTTTTCTAAAATTCCACTCACAGTCTGCTTGCCATCAAATTTATTATTAAGATTTTCAGAATTAAACAGACTTTCAGATCTGAAAGCTTAAACACATATACTTCATTTAGAGAGGGTCCTTGTATTTCAGTCACTGTACAGAGATAGAATTCCTGTTTTTGTTCCCAAAAAATTCTAAATAAAATTCCACATAATTAATTATTATGTTTGTAACCACAATGCTTGCAAGCAAATAAGGTTATTGCTGAATAATACAGAACAGAATATTTTATACAGCAGGAAATTCCAACCACAGAAAAACATGAAATTAAGGAAAGAATGTATTAGAGAAACAGTTGAGCACCACTTAGAGTCATTAGCTTATGAGCCTCTTGTGAAAGGACTAGTGCAATGTGGATAGATATGGTGAGGCATAGTTGGTGATTCAAAGAGTTTCTTCAGGAAGTTAAGAGCTACTTTTGCTATTCTAGAATCTTGGCTGGCACACAGGGCTGCCAAGGTCATGTTCTACTGGCAGGCTGCAAAGCAAAAGGCACCCATCCATGCACATTAGCAAGGGGCAAGGTGCCAACTGGACAGCATGGCAAAGGCTATCTGTTCCAGAAAAAAACAAATGTTATAACTAGTTGTTTTTTAAAGCAGTATTAAAAAAACATGGTTCCTTGGATATTTGAAACACTTTATGCTCTTTCCAGCTGGGAAAATTAAATGACCATCACTACAGATGCCATGTATTTAGTGGAGTGAAGTGTGTGCTTTGGAGTCAAATGCCTGGACTCCAATTCTCACTTACTGGTTGTATGATCTTTGGCACATTACATGCTTGGTGTCAATTTCTTTATCTATAAAATGGGGGAAATAGTAGTATCTATCTTCTACAATTCTTGCAAAAATCCTGTAGGTTAACATATGTAAAGTCCTTACAGTAGTGTTTTACTTATGCTAAATGCTCATTAGTATTGGGTATTTGAATATACTTTGGAAACAAAAATATTACAATGTTTAAATTTCAATGTTCCTATTCTAAATATGTCTTACATCACAGACAAGAAAACTCTTCCCAAGTTCTTTTCACCTCCTTCACAAAAATTTTTTATTCATTCAAGGATGTCTTAAGTCTCCTCTTAACTTATGCCATCATAATTCACTTTGTTTAATAGAGTACCAACATTATCTTAGAATATCATGTAAATATTTCATGGCTGTTTAAGCCCCCATAAATCTAGGCCCTGACTTCATGTAAGCATATGCTGGCCTGTCTTAGAATAAGTACTTAACATCTAGAATATGTAATTTACAAGGAATTAACATCAAGTTCCTTGTTTATTACCAAGCCTTAGCATAGTGCTTGACACATCATTGGGATTCAACAAATATTTGTTAAGTGAAAGAATAAATATATTTCATAAGATTTTTTAAATTTGATGGTAACAATATTGTATGTAAGAAAGAAGGCAGCAATTTTATATGGCATATAAACTTTTTCCCTTTTGTCTTATTTACATAAATGGTACTTATTCTTCCCATTGATAATTGTTTCTTTTGTTTTATTTTAAACAAATTGGCATACAGTAAAATTGATGTTTTGCTGTATTCATTTTAACACATTTATAGATTCAAGTAACCATAATCACAATCAACATGTAGAAGAGCCTCATCACCCCCGAAACCTCCCTTATACTCCCCATACCCTAACTCCTGGAATGATCTGTTACCTACCACATGTTTTTCTAAGTTTAAACAACAACAACAAAAATAATTTTGTTTTGGAATAATTTCAGATTTGCAGAAGAGTTTCCAAGATAGTATAAGTTACAACAAAACTTCCACCTAGTTTTCCATAATGCTACCGTCTTACATAACCATGAGACATTTGTTAAAACAACAAAATTAATGTGAGTACAATATTGTTTACTAAACAGTATTTTATTTGAGCTTCATCAGTTTTTACCAGTGTCCTTTTGTTGTTCTAAGTTCTGTTCCAGAGTCCCAGGTTGCATTTACTTGCTGTCTCCTCTGATCTATAACAGTTTTTTGTCTTTCCTTGTTTTTCATGACCTTCACACTTTTTGAATATTTCCAATAAAGTATTTTATAGAATATTCCTGAATTTGAATTTGTCTTTTCTTTTTGAGATGGAGTATTCTTTTCATTACCCAGGCTGGAGTGTGATGGCAAGATCTCCTCTCACTGCAACCTCAGCCTCTGGGTTCAAGAGATTCTCCTGCTTCAGTCTCCCATTTTCATGACCCAGGCTGGAGTGTAATGGCATGATCTTGGCTCACTGCAACCTCAGCCTCTGGGTTCAAGTGATTCTCCTGCCTCAGCCTCCTGAGTAGCTGGGATAACAAGCACCTGCCACCAGGCCTGGCCAATTTTTGTATTTTTAGTAGAGACAGGGTTTTGCCATGTTGGCCAGGCTGATCTTGAACTCCTGACCTGGTGATTTGCCTGCCTTGGCCTGTGGGGGTCACCCCTGTGGGAGGCTAACAATGTGGCCTCCGCCATTAGGTGAGCTTGATCCCTTACACATTTTCCCTGGCTAGAGGCTGTAGAGTGATAAAGAAAGAGGAAATTAAGAAGCAGGACACTATCCTCAGCCCTCTTGGCCGATGAGATAATGGCTAGGTGAACGCTGAAGTGAGTTAATTGGGTATTGTGTTCCCCTTTCTGGCTCCTGATGTAAATCTGTTTTATGACTTTGTTTACCAGGCATTGTTTCAGCCTGGCTACCTCCCTTGTGGTCCTTGTCTCTCACAGATGCATGGTTTACTGCTGAGCTTGTGACTTCTAGTTAATTAAAGATTGTTATCCAAGTTACTGATTGTTCTGACAATATCGATAATCAGCATCACCTATTTCCCCCTTGATCTTTTAAAATTAGTATTTGTTCCTTTTGACACTTCCTCAGAATCATCCCCCAAGGAATTTTCTGTTCCTTTTATTGTTTGAGTAATAATCTGCATTGAGGTAATGATGTTAAAGAAAAATGTATATAAGGAAACCTACTGCACAAATAAAATTGCTGTATGGGCATAGCCCATCCAGTCCTCCAGACCCCTCCTTTCTCTGTCTCCTTTCTTTCCACACACGCCCTCTTCCAGGTTTGGGACCCTCTTGCTGGACGAGATTCCCGGGCTCGCATTCAGTTCACAACATTGGCCTTCCAAAGTGCTGGGATTACAGGCATGAGCCACTGCACAGACTTTGTCTGGTATTTATGACTAGACTGAGGATACAAATTTGGGGGGAAAAACAATGAGGTGAAGTTCCCTTCTCATCACACCCACATAAGTAGAGTAGAGCCACATGACTTATCACTGGTGATGTTCACCTTGATGACTTGGTGCTATTCTTTGAATGTGTTCCTGTGTTTCTAAGTTTCATTTGTTGGAAACTTAATCTCTAAACTCATATGTTGAAGCCATTTGGAGGTGGGGCTTTTAGAAGACTAGGTAAGGTCATCAGCGGGAGGCCTCATGGTAGAACTGGTGGCCTTACAAGATAAGGAAAGACGTGAGCTGGCATGCTCTCGCCCTCTCATAATGTGATGGCCTCCACATCACACTGTGAAAAGCCCTCCCTAGAGGCAGCCCCTACACTTTGAACTCCATATCCTCTTGAACTGTAAGAACTATAGTTCCTTTTTTTCCCTATAAATTACAGTCTCCAGCATTCTATCACAGAAACAGAAAACAGAATAAGAAACTTGGTTAAAGAGGTTTCTGCCAGGTTTCTTCAGTATAACTTTACAATTTTCCCTTTTCTACACTCCATTCTTGGAAGTGAGTCACTAATTTCAAAGTATTATTATGACTATGCCATGGCAAGCATAATTTATCTATACCCAGTCACGTGCAAGTCATCATGTAAAGAGTGCTTTCCATTTACTTATAACTACACACATGAGTCAAGTATTACCATCCTGACTTCACAAGAGAATTAAGGCTCATGGCTGTTAAATAGCTATTAGTTAGTAAGGGGTAAAAGTAAAATTCAAGTGTATGAATATCTGATTCCCAAACACATGATCTCTTCTAACTGTCCTTTCATCTACCTCAACATAAATGTCCAGGAAAAGGAAGCGGTAAATTCCTGTCACTGCTTCTAACATGCAACTCACACATTTTACTTTTACTCCTTAACATACCAACATACTTAACTAGTATGTTTATTTCACAGGGCTGTGGCTGAGCTGTATGATCATCAGCAAACTGACAGACAAGACTTGTCACTAGTGGGATACCAGACAACACAGATAAACATCATCGAGTTTGGGACGAGGAGGACTATATGGAAAGTGAGATCCCATAGGAGAATGTAAGTGAATGCATGACCATAAAATAAATTCAGAGCGTGAATGCCAGAGAAATGTACAGAAAATAATAGCAGACAGTTGTTACAGAAAAAAAAAAACACTGTAGTTCCCCTCTTTTCATAAAATCAAGGCTATGGAAGAATGAGTAGCCTACTGAAAAGTAAGTCCATTAAACTTGTAAAGCACAGAACAGAGCAGAAATCATGTCAGGCCAGAGGAAGATGCTGCCTGAGGTTATGAAGGACTGAGGGCAAGGCTCATCAACTGAGGCCTTAAGAAAGATGCTGGTCTACCTCTTTACTCTGTGGTTATGAAGGACTGAAGGAAATGCCCATCAATTGAGCCTTTAGGAAAGATGCTGGTCTACCTCTTCACTCTGTGGCCAAAACTGAAGTGCTCAAGTTCAAAATTTGGGCATTTTCAAGAGTTGCAATGTCTGTGGGCACTAAATAGATACTCAAATATTAGCTTAATCTCTCTGAAACTTAACTATTCTCCCATATAACTTTTAGGTCAGTGTTCCCCCCATATACAAAATCCAATGGCTTTCTCTGTATTCAAGGGAATTTCCAAGGACTTAGAACCTTAAGGTTACTTCTGGCTTTAACTTCCTGTCTCCACTAAATTACTGTTTTCAGCTCTGCATTTTCCGCCTTTATCCATGACCTGGCATTGATTCTGTTGTTGATAGAAATTAGGAAAAATAAAGTTTCTGCTTTTGATCTTTATAAAAATAAATCACTCATTGTGGCCTTTTTGTGGGCATTTACTTTTATTGTAGCATTGGAGATGTGTGCAGCGGAATCACTGTAAAATGCAATTGGATACAAGTTATTTTTTAGGTCTATTGGCTCCTCTCCTTATTCCTTTTCAAAACTTTCTCTCCTCTGTCCCAACCCTCTTAATTCAGTTCCATTCCTCTAGAAACAACAATGACAGATATGTTTCCTCCATTCTCCTGGCAAAGAGATTTAACTCTCTCCTTCACCTGTCTCAAAATTTACTCCTTAGTCTCTTCTAGTAGTTCCTGTTAGAAGACGAGAAAGCAGAATGGAGAAGTATGGAGGCAATTTTTATTCGGATTACACTTAAAATGTTTGCTTTACAATTATTTCTATTGGTTAAATTTTTGTAGTAGACTGACAGTAAGTTTGCTCTATAGTTCAGATAATCCCAAGAGAGTTAGGAGAATGTGGAAATATGTTAGCAATAAAGATATTCTAGTAAACTAATTTCCAGGAGAAGCTAGGAGAAAGCACACACAGATATACACATAGTATTTGGTGCATTTACGTATTTTATAACTTTTAAAGTATAACTTTAAAAATTTTTAGAATATTTTATATTCTATGAGTAGTAACTATCACTAACTTACTTAATACCCTCCCTAGTATATTCTCATAAATTTGCAGAAGCTTATGAAAGATCTTTGTTGTGCACTATTTAGTTAATAATCTCCTATTCCTTTAAAGTATCTTAACATTCACACATGTGTTTTCCTTAACCCAAGAGCTCTTACATATCCAGAATTTTAATTAGATAAATCATTCAGGGTGGTTTAAATTTCAAATAAAGGTCAAATATTAGAACTGTAGTATATTAGCTAGACTAAGTAGAAGTCTTCTTAAATATATACATAATCTTCACATTCTTAAACAGAATATAGTGAATATCAGACTGGCAAATTGGATAAAAATCCAAAACCCATCAGTGTGGTGTATCCAGGAAACCCATCTCACATGCAAGGATACACAAAGGCTCAAAATAAAGGGATGGAGGAAGATTTACCAAGCTAATGGAAAGCAAAAAAAAAGCAGGAGTTGCAATTCTCATCTCTGATAAAATAGACTTTAAAGCAACAAAGATCAAAAAAGACAAAGAAGGCCATTACATAATGGTAAAGGGATCGATACAATAAGAAGAGCTAACGATCCTAAACATATATGGACCCAACACAGGAGCACCCAGATATATAAGGCAAGTTCTTAATGACTTACAAAAGGACTTAGACTCCCACACAATAATAGTGGGAGACTTTAACACTCCACTGTCAATACTAGACAGATCAACCAGACAGAAAATCAACAAGGATATCCAGGGCTTGAACTCAGACCTGGAGCAAGCAAACCTGGTGGACATTTACAGAACTCTCCACCCCAAATCCACAGAATACACATTCTTCTCAGCACCACACCTACTCTAAAATTGACCACATAATTGGAAGTAAAACACTGCTCAACAAATGCAAAACAACAGAAATCATAACAAACAGCCTCTCAGACCATAGTGCAATCAAGTTAGAACTCAGAATTCAGAAATCGACCCAGAACCGCACAGCTTCATGGAAACTGAACAACTGGCTCTTGAATGTTGACTGGGTAAACAATGAAATGAAGGCAGAAATAAAGAAGTTCTTCGAAACCAATGAGAACGAAGACACAACGTGCCAGAACCTCTGGGACACATTTAAAGCAGTCTCTAGAGGAAAGTATATAGCAATAAGTGCCCATATGAGGAGAATGGAGAGATCCAAAATTGACACCCTATCGTCAAAATTGAAAGAGCTAGAGGAGCAAGATCAAAAAAACTCAAAACCCAGCAGAAGACAAGAAATTACTAAGATCAGAGCTGAGCTGAAGGAGATTGAGACACGAAAAACCCTTCAAAAAATCAATAAATCCAAGAGCTGGTTTTTTGAAAAGATCAACAAAATAGACAGACCACTAGCCAGATTGATTAAAAATAAAAGAGAGAACAACCAAATAGATGCAATAAAAAACGATAAAGGGGAAATCACCACAGATTCCACAGAAATTCAAACCATCATCAGAGAATATTACAAACAACTCTATGCCCATAAACTAGTAAACCTGGAAGAAATGGATAAATTCCTGGACTCCTGTGTCCTCCCAAGCCTAAACCAGGAGGAAGCTGAAACTATGAATAGACCAATAACAAGGTCTGAAGTCGAGGCAGCAATTAAGAGCCTACCTCACAAAAAAAGCCCAGGTCCAGACGGGTTCACAGCCGAATTCTACCAGACACACAAGGAGGAGCTGGTACCATTCCTTCTAAAACTATTTCAAACAATCCAAAAGGAGGGAATCCTTCTCAAATCATTTTATGAGACCAACATCATCCTGATACCAAAACCCGGCAGAGACCCAATGAGAAAAGAAAACTTCAGGCCAATATCCATGATGAACATAGATGCAAAAATCTTCAATAAAATATTGGCAAGCCGATTGCAACAGCAAATCAAAAAACTTATCCATCGTGATCAAGTAGGATTCATCCTGGGGATGCAAGGCTGGTTCAACATACGCAAGTCTATCAACGTAATTCACCACATAAACAGAACCAAAAACAAAAACCACATGATTATCTCAATTGACGCAGAGAAGGCATTTGACAAAATTCAACAGCCCTTTATGCTAAAAACCCTCAATAATCTCGGTATCGATGGCACGTATCTCAAAGTAATAAAAGCTATTTATGACAAACCAACAGCCAATATCATACTGAATGGGCAAAAACTGGAAGAATTCCCTTTGAAATCTGGCACTAGACAAGGATGCCCTCTCTCACCACTCCTATTCAATATAGTAATGGAAGTTCTAGCCAGAGCAATCAGGCAAGAAAAAGAAATAAAGGGTATTCAAATAGGAAAGGTGGAAGCCAAATTGTTTCTATTTGCAGACGACATGATAGTATACCTAGAAGACCCCATTGCCTCAGCCCAAAAACTCCTGAAACTGATAAACAACTTCAGCAAAGTCTCAGGATATAAAATCAATGTGCAAAAATCACAAGCATTCGTCTACACCAATAACAGACATAAAGAAAGCCAAATCAAGAGCGAACTGCCATTCGCAATTGCTACAAAAAGAATAAAATACCTTGGAATACAACTCACAAGGAACGTAAGGGACCTCTTCAAGGAGAACTACAAACCACTGCTCAATGAAATCAGAGAGGACACAAACAGATGGAGAAACATTCCATGTTCATGGTTAGGAAGAATTAATATCATGAAAATGGCTATACTGCCCAAAGTAATTTACAGAATCAACGCTATCCCCATCAAGCTACCATTGACTTTCTTCACAGAACTGGAAAAAACCACCATGAACTTCATATGGAGCCAAAAGAGAGCCCGCATAGCCAAGTCAATTCTAAGCAAAAAGAACACAGCAGGGGGCATCACACTACCGGATTTCAAACTATACTACAAGGCTACAGTAATCAAAACAGCATGGTACTGGTACCAAAACAGAGATATAGACCAATGGAACAAAACAGAGGCACCGGAGGCAACACAACATACATACAACTATACAATCTTTGATAAACCTGACAAAAACAAGCAATGGGGCAAGGATTCCATGTTTAGCAAATGGTGTTGGGAAAACTGGCTAGCCATGTGCAGAAAGCAGAAACTGGACCCCTTCCTGACACCTTACACTAAAATTAACTCCAGATGGATTAAAGACTTACACATAAGACCTGGCACCATAAAAACCCTAGAAGGAAATCTAGGCAAAACTCTCCAGGACATAGGAGTAGGCAAGGACTTCATGAACAAAACACCAAAAGCATTGGCAACAAAAGCCAAAATAGACAAATGGGACCTAATGAAACTCCACAGCTTCTGCACGGCAAAAGAAACAGTCACTAGAGTGGATCGGCAACCAACAGAATGGGAAAAAATTTTCGCAGTCTACCCATCTGACAAAGGGCTGATATCCAGAATTTACAAAGAACTCAAACAGATTTACAGGAAAAAACAAACAAGCCCATTCAAAAGTGGGCAAAGGATATGAACAGATACTTTACGAAAGAAGACATATATGAGGCCAACAATCATATGAAAAAATGCTCATCGTCACTGGTAATCAGAGAGATGCAAATCAAAACCACATTGAGATACCATCTCACGCCAGTTAGAATGGCGATCATTAAAAAATCTGGAGACAACAGATGCTGGAGAGGATGTGGAGAAAAAGGAACACTTTTACACTGTTGGTGGGAGTGTAAATTAGTTCAACCATTGTGGAAGACAGTGTGGCGATTCCTCAAGGCCTTAGAAATAGAAATTCCATTTGACCCAGCAATCCCATTACTGGGTATATATCCAAAAGACTATAAATCGTTCTACTATAAGGACACATGTACACGAATGTTCATTGCAGCACTGTTTACAATAGCAAAGACCTGGAATCAACCCAAATGCCCATTGATGATAGACTGGATTGGAAAAATGTGGCACATATACACCATGGAATATTATGCAGCAATCAGAAATGATGAGTTCGTGTCGTTTGTAGGGACATGGATGAATCTGGAGAACATCATCCTCAGCAAACTGACACAAGAACAGAAAATGAAACACCGCATATTCTCACTCATAGATGGGTGATGAAAAATGAGAACACATGGACACAGAAAGGGGAGTATTAAATACTGGGGTCTATTGGGGGGAAAAGGGGAGGGCCAGTGGGAGGGGGAGGTGGGGAGGGATAGCCTGGGGAGAAATGCCAAATGTGGGTGAAGGGGAGAAGAAAAGCAAAGCACACTGCCATGTGTGTACCTACGCAACTGTCTTGCATGCTCTGCTCATGTACCCCAAAACCTAAAATCCAATAAAAAATTTAAAAAAAAAAAGAATATAGTGAATATAACTGAAGTTTCCTCACTGAACATGGGTCATTCTGAAAATTAAATATTTTACTTTTTGTACATGTAATAATGTCCTGCTGAGGAATATATAATTATTCTCCAAATCTAAATAGTTCTTTCTTATTTTGGCTTCTCCCAAATCAAGTCACAAATTTTAGTACAAATTTGTGGTTTAGTTGGGAGCTGATTCAAGAAAACAGGCTTATAGCAGAGTTGGGAAATGAGACAGTAAAGAAAAGCAGGCAAGAAAACAGGCAGATTACCACAGTGACAACTGGAGCCCCATTCCTCCAGGGCCCTCTAGCCACGAGAGTACAACACATACATAGTCTTAGACAAGGGGCAAGGAAGCTGGGATATTTACTCATCAACTCTCTCAGTCATTCATTGCAGGCTACTTCCTGGTGGCATTAATTCTCTGGCACTTTTAACCTGTCATGCACCTGGGCTGTGGTGTAGGCTTAAACTACAAAAAAAGCTTTAAGGCAAAGAGAGATTCTCCTGACAAGAGCCAGGCCAGGGAACATAAAAATGATAGAACCTGGAAGGTTTGGGTGGGACACCTATAGCTTCTGCTACAAGCTCCTAATAGAAATGTGAGTGCCTTAGTTACCATCTCATTCCCCTGTCTTCTCTTTGTCTTTAAGAATTTCATTGATTATTCCTTGCCTGGTGATAGGCTTCCCTCTTATTTTCTTTTGTATTGTTTGCTAAGTTCTGAGTATTTGAAATGTAAATTTCAAAAGCTGTTGTACTTATATAAGTAAATGCTTTTTTTGCTTAATGCCTTTATGGGCTATCCCCAGATAAACATTTGTATATTCAATGCAAATGTTGTTTCAAAGCCATTTATGATACTGTGTTTGTTCTAGCATTTGTTATCAATAAAATGAGATTGGGGGATAACTGAGTTCTGGATGGATGAGCAATTAATAAGGAAATGAAAATATGTAGATAAAATAGAGATCATGATTGAGAGAGAATACAAATGTTCATCACAAATTTTAAACTTATGACATCCTCACTAAAATTATAGATATAAATATATCAAGTCCATGGAAATAATGGGCTTCCTTAGCAGTCTATTTTTTTATGGCATTTTAGGTTTTGGGGTACATGTGCAGAACATGCAATATAGTTGCATAGGTACACACATGGCAGTGTGCTTTGCTGCCTTCCTCCCCTTCACCCACATTTGACATTTCTCCCCAGGCTATCCCTCCCCAGCTCACACCCCGCTGTCCCACCCCTATTACCCCCAATAGACCCCAGTGTGTAGTGCTCCCTTCCCTGTGTCCATGTGTTCTCATTTTTCATCACCCGCCTATGAGCTAGAATATGCGGTATTTCAATTTCTGTTCTTGTGTCAGTTCGCTGAAAATGATGTTCTCCAGATTCATCCAAGACCCTAAAGTACACAAACTCATCATATTTTAAATTTTTTATTGCATTTTAGGTTTTGGGGTACATGTGCAGAACATGCAAGACAGTTGCATAGGTACACACATGGTAGTGTATTTTGCTTCCTTTCTCCCCTTCACCCACAATTGGCATTTCTCCGCAGGCTATCCCTCCCGACCTCCCCCTCCCACTGGCCCTCCCCTTTTCCCCCCAATAGACCCCAGTGTTTAGTACTCCCCTTTCTGTGTCCATGTGTACTCATTTTTCATCACCCACCTATAAGTGAGAATATGTGGTGTTTCATTTTCTGTTCTTGTGTCAGTTTGCTGAGAATGATGTTCTCCAGATTCATCCATGTCCCTACAAACGACAAAAACTCATCATTTCTGATTGCTGCATAATATTCCATGGCGTATATGTGCCACATTTTCCCAATCCAGTCTATCATCATTGGGCATTTGGGTTGATTCCAGGTCTTTGCTATTGTAAACAGTGCTGCAATGAACATTCGTGTGCATGTATCCTTATAGTAGAACGATTTATAGTCCTTTGGATATATACCCAGTAATGGGATTGCTGGGTCAAATGGAATTTCTATTTCTAAGGCCTTGAGGAATCGCCACACTGTCTTCCACAATGGTTGAACTAATTTACACTTCCAACAACAGTGTAAAAGTGTTCCTTTTTCTCCACATCCTCTCCAGCATCTGTTGTCTCCAGATTTTTTAATGATCGCCATTCTAACTGGCGTGAGATGGTATCTCAATGTGGTTTTGATTTGCAACTCTCTGATGACCAGTGACGATGAGCATTTTTTCATATGATTGTTGGCCCCATATATGTCTTCTTTCGTAAAGTGTCTGTTCATATCCTTTGCCCACTTTTGAATGGGCTTGTTTGTTTTTTTCCTGTAAATCTGTTTGAGTTCTTTGTAAATTCTGGATATCAGACCTCTGTCAGATGGGTAAACTGCAAAAATGTTTTCCCATTCTGTTGGTTGGTGATTCACTCTAGTGACTGTTTCTTTTGGCGTGCAGAAGCTGTGGAGTTTCATTAGGTCCCATTTTCTATTTTGGCTTTTGTTGCCAACGCTTTTGGTGTTTTGTTCATGAAGTCCTTGCCTACTCCTATGTCCTGGATAGTTTTGCCTAGATTTCCTTCTAGGGTTTTTATGGTGCCAGGTCTTATGTTTACGTCTTTAATCCATCTGGAGTTAATTTTAGTGTAAGGTGCCAGGAAGGGGTCCAGTTTCTGCTTTCTGCACATGGCTAGTCAGTTTTCCCAACACCATTTGTTAAACAGGGAATCCTTTCCCCATTGCTTGTTTTTGTCAGGTTTATCAAAGATTGTATGGTTGTATATATGTTGTGTTGCCTCCGATGCCTCTGTTTTGTTCCATTGGTCTATATCTCTGTTTTGGTACCAGTACCATGATGTTTTGATTACTGTAGCCTTGTAGTATAGTTTGAAATCCGGTAGTGTGATGCCCCCTGCTGTGTTCTTTTTGCTTAGAATTGACTTGGCTATGCGGGCTCTCTTTTGGCTCCATATGAAGTTCATGGTGGTTTTTTCCAGTTCTGTGAAGAAAGTCAATGGTAGCTTGATGGGGATAGCATTGATTCTGTAAATTACTTTGGGCAGTATAGCCATTTTCATGATATTGATTCTTCCTAACCATGAACATGGAATGTTTCTCCATCTGTTTGTGTCCGCTCTGATTTCGTTGAGCAGTAGTTTGTAGTTTTCCTTGAAGAGGTCCCTTACATTCCTTGTGAGTTGTATTCCTAGGTATTTTATTCTTTTTGTAGCAATTGTGAATGGCAGTTCGTTCTTGATTTGGCTTTCTTTAAGTCTGTTATTGGTGTAGAGGAATGCTTGTGACTTTTGAACATTGATTTTATATCCTGAGACTTTGCTGAAGTTGCTTATCAGTTTCAGGCGTTTTTGGGCTGAGGTGATGGGGTCTTCTAGGTATCTATCATGTCATCTGCAAATAGAGACAATTTGGCTTCCACCTTTCCTATTTGAATACCCTTTATTTCTTTTCCTTGCCTGATTGCTCTGGCTAGAACTTCCAGTAGTATATTGAATAGGCATCCTTGTCTAGTGCCGGATTTCAAAGGGAATGCTTCCAGTTTTTGCCCATTCAGTATGATATTGACTGTTGGTTTGTCATAAATAGCTTTTATTACTTTGAGATACGTTCCATTGATACCAAGTTTATTGAGTGTTTTTAGCATAAAAGGCTGTTGAATTTTGTCAAATGCCTTCTCTGCGTCAATTGAGATAATCATGTGGTTTTTGTTTTTGATTCTGTTTATGTGGTAAATTACGTTTATAGACTTGCATATGTTGAACCAGCCTTGCATCCCTGGGATAAATTCTACTTGATCATGATGGATAAGTTTTTTGATGTGCTGTTGCAATCGGCTTGCCCACATTTTATTGAAGATTTTTGCATTTATGTTCGTCATAGATACTGGCCTAAAGTTTTCTTTTTTTGTTGAGTCTCTGCCGGGTTTTGGTATCAGGATGATGTTTGTCTCATAAAATGATTTGGGAAGGATTCCCTCTTTTTAGATTATTTGGAATAGTTTCAGAAGAAATGGTACCATTTCCTCTTTGTGTGTTTGGTAGAATATGGCTGTGAACCCGTCTGGACCTCGTCTTTTTTTGTGTGGTAGGCTCTTAATTTCTGCCTTGACTTCTGACATTGTTACTGGTCTATTCATAGTTTCAGCTTCCTCCTGGTTTAGGCTTGGGAGGACACAGATGTCCAGGAATTTATCCATTTCTTCCAGGTTTACTAGAAGTGCATAGAGCTGTTTGTAATATTCTCTGATGATGGTTTGAATTTCTGGGGAATCTGATGATTTCCCCTTTATCGTTTTTTATTGCATCCATTTGTTTGTTCTCTCTTTTCTTTTTTATCAGTCTGTCTAGTGGTCTATTTTGTTGATCTTTTCAAAAAACCAGCTCTTGGATTTATTGATTATTTGAAGGGATTTTTGTGCCTCTATCTCCTTCAGTTCTGCTCTGATCTTAGTTATTTCTTGTCTTCTGCTGGGTTTTGAGATTTTTTGATCTTGCTCCTCTAGCTCTTTCAATTTTGATGATAGGGTGTCAATTTTGGATCTCTCCATTCTTCTCATATGGGCACTTATTGCTATATATTTTCCTCTGGAGACTGCTTTAAATGAGTCCCGGAGATTCTGGTATGTTGTGTCTTCGTTCTCATTGGTTTCAAAGAATTTCCTTATTTCTGCCTTCATTTCATTGTTTATCCAGTCAACATTCAAGAGCCAGTTGTTCAGTTTCCATGAAGCTGTGCAGTTCTGAGTTAGTTTCTGAATTCTGAGTTCTAACTTAATTGCACTATGATTTGAAAGACTGTTATTATGTCAGTTGTTTTGCATTTGCTGAGGAGTGCTTTACTTCCAACTATGTGGTCAATTTTAGAGTAGGTTTGATGTGGTGCTGAGAAGAATGTATATTCTGTGCATTTGGGGTTGAGAGTTCTGTAAATGTCTATCAGGTTTGCTTGTTCCAGGTCTGAGTTCAAGTCCTGGATATCCTTGTTAATTTTCTCTCTGGTTGAGCTGTCTAATATTGACAGTGAAGTGTGAAAGTCTCCCACTATTGTTGTGTGGGAGTCTAAGTCTCTTTGTAGGGCGTTTGGAATTTGCCTTATATATCTGGGTGCTCCTGTACTGGGTCCATATATATTTAGGATTGTTAGCTCTTCTTGTTGTATCGATCCTTTTACCATTACGTAATGATCTTCTTTGTCTCTTTTGATCTTTGTTGCTTTAAAGTCTATATTATCAGAGATGAGAATTGCAACTCTGCTTCTTTCTGCTGTCCATTTTCTTGGTATATCTTCCTCCATCCCTTTATTTTGAGCTTTTGTGTATTCTTGCATGTGAGATGGATTTCCTGGATACAGCACACTGATGGATTTTAGTTTTTTTATCCAAATTGGCAGTCTATGTCTTTTGATTGGTGCATTTAGTCCATTTACATTTATGGTTACTATTGTTATGTGTGAATTTGATCCTGCCATTTTGATTCTCGCTGGCTGTTTTGCCCATTAGTTGATGCAGATTCTTCATTTTGTTGATGCTGTTTAGCATTTGGTATATTTTTGGAACGGTTGGTACTGGTTGTTTCTTTCTATGTGTAGTTCCTCTTTCAGGAGCTCTTGTAAGGTGGGTCTTGTGGTGACAAAATCTCTGAGTACTTGCTTGTTTGCAAAGGATTTTATTTTTCCTTCACATATGACGCTTAGTTTGGCTAGATATGAAATTCTGGGGTGAAAGTTCTTTTCTTTTAGGATGTTGAATATTGGCCCTTACTCTCTTCTTGCTTGTAGAGTTTCTGCCGAGAGATCTGCGGTGAGTCTAATGGGCTTCCCTTTGTGGGTGACCCGTCCTTTCTCTCTGGCTGCCCTGAGTATTTTCTCCTTCATTTCAACCCTGGTGAATCTGATGATTATGTGCCTTCGGGTTGCTCTTCTTGCGGAATATCTTTGTGGTGTTCTCTGTATTTCCTGGACTTGAATATTGGCCTGCCTTGCTAGGTTTGGGAAATTTACCTGGATAATATGAAGAGTATTTTCCAGCTTGGATTCATTCTCTTCATCACATTCTGGTACACCTATCAAACGTAGGTTAGGTCTCTTCACATAGTCCCACATTTCTTGAAGACTTTGTTCATTCCTTTTTGCACTTTTTTCTCTAATCTTGGTTTCTCATTTTATTTCATTGAGTTGATCTTTGACTTCTGATATTATTTCTTCTACTTGGTCAATTAGACTGTTGAAACTTGTGCATTCTTTGTGAAGTTCTCGTGTTGTATTGTTCAGCTCCATCAATTCATTCATATTCCTCTCTACGTTGTCCATTCTTGTTATCATTTTCTTGAATCTTTTTTCAAATATTTTTTCAAGGTTCTTAGTTTCTTTGCATTGATTTAGAACATGTTCTTTTAGCTCACAGAAGTTTCTCATTCCCCACCTTCTGAAGTCTGATTCTATCATTTCATCACACTTATTCTCCATCCAGCTTTGTTCCCTTGCTGCTGAGGAGTTTTGGTTTTTTGTAGGAGGAGAGGCGTTTTGGTTTTGGGTATTTTCCTCCTTTTTGTGCTGGTTTCTTTCCATGTTTGTTGGTTTATCCACCTGTCATCTGAGTTGTTTCTGACTTTTCAATTGGGTCTCTGAGTGGATGCCCAGATTGTTGATGATAAAGTATTTCTGTTGCTTAGTTTTCCTTTTAACAATCTAGCCCCTCTGCTGTATCACTGCTGAGGTCCACTCCAGGCCCTGCTTGTCTGGGGTGCACCTGTAGCAGCTGCGGAACAGTGAGGGATGCTACCAGTTTCTTCTGCTATCTTTGTCCCAGAATGATGCCCGCCAAATGTCTGTCTGATCAGTCCTTTTTGAGGTGAGTCTTTGGATATACAGGGGTCAGGGAGCTGCTTGAGGAGACATTCTGTACTTTATTGGAGCTCAAGTGCTGAGCTGTCAGCTCCGTTGCTCATTCAGGGCTGTTAGGCTGGTACATTTACGTTTGCTGCAGTAGAACTCATAAAACCCATTTTTTTCCTCATATGCTCTCTCTTGGGGAGTTAGGGCTTTCTATATGAGTATCTGTCGCACTGTCCTTCCCAGCTAGGAGGCAGTCTACTCACTATTTCCCTGCTGTGGCTCCGCCCTGCTTTTGTGGGCTCTGTCCTGTTGCCATGTGCTTCGCTCTGTTGCCGTGGGCTCTGCTCTACTGTTTTGGGCTCTGCCCTGTTGCCGTGGTCTCCACATTAATACATGCTGTACTTTTACACAGTACACATTGTTATTACACAGTAATACATGCTGTAGTTTTACACAGCACACATTGGTATTACACATTAATACATGCTGTAGTTTTAAACAGTACACATTATTACACATTAATACATGCCATAGTACACGTTATTACACATTATTACATGCCATAGTTTTACACAGTACACATTGTTATTACACATTAATACATGCCATAGGTTTACATAGTACACATTAATATATGCTGTAATTTTGCACAGTACACATTAATACATGCTGTAGTTTTATACAGTACACATTGTTATTACATATTAATACATGCCATAGTTTTACACGGTATACATTGTTATTACACATTAATACATGCTGTTTTACATTAATATATGCCATATTTCTACACAGTACACTTTAATATATGCCGTAGTTTTACACAGTGCACTTTGTTATTACATATTAATGCATATGTAGTACACATTGTTATTACATGTTAGTAGGTATGGTATTTTTATGCAGCACACATTGTTATTACCTGTCAATCGGTACTGTATTTTTTAATGTAGTATACATTGGTATATATTCTGCATTTCTATGTAGTATACATTGTTATTACATGTTAATAGGTACCATATTGTTATGGAGTACACATTGTTATTACATGTTAATAGGTATCGTGTTTTTCTGTAGTATAGATTATTTCATGTTAATAAGTACTGTATGCTTTATGTCATACACATTGATATATCTTCCGCATTTTATGTAGTACACATTACATGTTATGTTATTACATGTTAATAGGTACTTTATATTTTATGTGGTACACACCGATATATATTCTGCATTTTTATGTAGTACACATTACTATTATGTTAATAGATCCCGTGTTATGTAGTACACACTATTACATGTTAATAGTTACCATATTCTTATGTAGTACACAGTGTTATTACATGCTAATAGGTACTGTATGTAGTACACATTGGCAGAAGGTATGCAGATTCTAACAAAAGTCTGGGTTCCTCCCTAACAATTTTAAAATCATTGCATGTACAGAATTATCCAACTTGGGCTTTTTATGGCAGTATATTCATCCTTGGTATACCACCCAGCAATAGAAAAGATCAAACTACAGCTACACAGAACAACATGGATGAATTTCACAGACAAAATGGTGAGCTGAAGAAGTCAGATACAAAAATAATAAAGCACTGTATTACTCCATTTACATGGATCTTAAAAGCAGGAAAAAATAATCTATAGCATTAGAAACCAGAATACTGGTTATCCTTGGGAACGTGAGGAGAGTGCTGATTGGGAGAAAGCAGAGCAGAACTATTTGGGTACTATGGACTGAATTCTGTTCTCCCGGAATTCCTATGTTGAAGCCCTAGCCCACAATGTGATGACATTAGGAGATGGGGTCTTTGGGAAGTAATTAGACTCGGATGAGGTAAAGTGGGTGGGGTCTTCAAGACAGGATAAGTGTCCTTAGACACACCAGAAAGCTTGCTTTCCTCCACCTACCTCTCCCCACACATATACATGAAAGAAAGGCCATGACTACACAGTGAGCAGCTAGGAAGAGGGCCTCACCAGAACCCAACTATGCTGGCACCCTGATCTCAGACTTCCAGCCTCCAAAACCACAAGGAAATAAATTTCTGTTGTTTGAGCCAGAACAAGAGATATTTTGGTATTTTGTTATGGTGGTCCAAGCTGACCAAGGTACCAGAAATGCTCTATGCCTCAATATGGACAGTGGTCACATTTGTGAATAAATGTGTAAAAATTACCTGAGCTGTACACTTAAGGTTGCTTCAGTATTTTAGAAGGAATAGCAAGAAACAAAGCACTAACTTAGCAAGAAATAACCTAGCATTAAGAAGCCGAGAGGTGGAAGCCTTTTCTACTTTTTGTTTGATTCCCTTGTCAGTGTGAATTCTTTTCCGTGAGTATATGTGACCTTACATAATTTTTAATAACTTGTTAATTTTAAAAGTGCTCTAAATTCCCTACTTCAGAGTGTGTGTCTCACCACTGCCCCTGAATCCTCAATGGCAATGAATGTCAAATCCATACCCGCCCCCGTGCACTCAAACTCCAACCATGAGTTTCCAGGCACCACTGGTGCATCTTCTCTCAAGCACACAATTGTCACACCCATCACGCCTCCATATGCAGTTATCTACCCCCAACCTCTCCTCCACCTCTGCTCCCTGGCTTCTCCCTCTCAGGTGCTAACTCACCCTCCTTCTCCTCTGCATCTCTATGTGTCCTCAGATTGTTTACCTACAGGTGTCCCTCCACTCTCAGACCAAACACATGTAGATAAAATTTTTCTGAGCAAGCAGGCAGGTATTCCTCATTCAAACTATTGCTACTCTCTAAAACTCAGGAAACCAAATACTATAGATTCAGATAACATGATATCCCTCACTCTCCAAACTCTCATTACTTAAACAGATTGACTAATTGATTTTTATGATGGAGTCTTGCTCCATTGCCTGGGCTAGAGTGCAATGGCAGCATATCAGCTCACTGCAACCTCCACCTCCCTAACTCAACCGTTTCTCCTGCCTCAGTCTCCCAAGTAGCTGAGATTACAGGCATGTGCCACCATGCCTGGCTAACTTTTGTATTCTTAGTGGAGATGGGTTTCACCATGTTGGCTAGGCTGGTCTCGAACTCCTGACCTCAGGTGATCTGCCCACCTCGGACTCCAAAAGTGCTGGGATTACAGGTGTGAGCCACAATGCCCGGTTCCAAAACATATTTAAATAGCATGGGATATTCGCACTTTTGCAACATTCTCTAACTGTTGCTTTCATCCCCTTCAGTATCACACAAGGCCAGATCTTCATTCCTTGAAGTCCGGGTCCTTGTTAGACGCTAGAACATGGTTTTCCTCCTTCTAGCCCCTCCCATTCCATGCACCCTAATCTCTGTGGCCACTTCTGCCTTTTTCTTTTTGAGATGGAGTTTCACTGTTGTCCCCCAGGCTGGAGTGCAGTGGCATGGTATCTGCAACCTCTGCCTCCCAGGTTCAAATGATTCTCCTGCCTCAGCCTCCTGAGAAGTTGGAATTACAGACATGTACCACAATGCCCATCTAATTACTGTATATAGTAGAGACGGGGTTTCACCATTTGGCCAGGCTGGTCTCGAACTCCTGACCTCAAGTGATCTGCTTGCCTGCCTCAGCCTCCCAAAGTGCTAGGAACACAGGCAAAAGCCACTGAGCCCGGCCCCACCTCTATTTTTCTGACACAGCTGTTGCTCCTGCTCAAAAAAAACTCACTGGTTCCCACTCACAGGTGAGGCACTGCCTTTAACTTTCTGACTCCCAGAATAAACCTTGTGTACCAGTCACCTGATTTACTTGGTTCCTGATCATTCTTGTATATGTCCTGTTGCATGTCATTTATCTCCAAAAGAAACACCTACCCAACCTTCCACTGCAACCCTGAGCTCCTTCCAGCTCCTTCACTCTTTAGCTGGATTACTTTGGGCAAATTAATTACTCTCTCTGGGCCTCATTTGTGAAATGAAAAAATAACTACCTTTCTCACCTGCCACATAGTAACTACTCTGTGGTGAGTATCATTATTACAACCAACTCAAGTCTTACCTACCAAATGGTCTTCCTCAATACACATCCTACAGAAATTTTCCTCATCTAAATTACTTTTACTCCATTCATTTATTTGTTTGCCTGACGTCATCTCCTGAGCTCTGCTGTGTATTAGTCCCCACTATGGGCTTTATTTGTATCATCTAATGTCATCTTCACAGCAGCCTTCTGGTGTCCAAAGAGACCAAGTAAATCAGGTAACTGGTACACAGGATTTTTCAGCAGGGGTAACAGCAATGTCAGAAAGACAAAGATGGCCACAGAGAGTGCATGGAGTGGGAGGGGCTAGAAGGAAGAAGGCCATGTTCTAGCATCTAACAATGACTTGGACTTTCCCCATCTTCCTCATTTCAGTAAATGGTATCTTCATGCTAGAAGTTGTTCTAGCCTAAAACCTTGGCATTGCCCTTGATTTCTTTTCTCCTCTTAAACCCTGCATTAACAATTCATTTCTACACTAAATTTATTCATAAAATATATACATGAGGCAGACCTACTTTTTGTCTTTTCTCCCACTGTCACCCTGGTGCAAGCCACTCTCATGTGTCTCATCTGGGTGATACAGTAGCCTCCTGTCTCCCTGTTCTTACTTTGGCCCCTTCCACTCCCCAGTCTGTTCTCCACACTACACTGGGAAGGAGTCTTAAGAGGCTCAAACCTTCAATAGCCCCCTCCAGTCAGAGACTGAGATCCACAGTCTTTACCCTGTGCTGTGAGGCCTACATAACTGTCCGCTGATGCAATTCCTTCTGCTACCACTCTTTCATAGGATTATGTGCTTTGGTCTTACGGCCTTCTGCTCTTCTTCAAATATCCTAAATACACTGCTGACTTGGGCTTTCGTAGTCACTGTTTCCTCTGCATCTGCAGGAATATTCTCCTTCAAAATACCTACCTGGCTCACCCCCTTACTTCATTCAGATCTCTGCTCAAAGGTCTCCTTTATAAAGAAGTTTCTCAGCACACCCCAGCTGCAGCAGCCCCACCATACATGCTACCATATTTCCGTTTTATTTCCTTGGTAGCATGTTATCAATTCCTGGCATCGCATGTTTATCTGTTTGTTCATTTATTGTCTGTTGCCTAATAGGCTCCTTGAGTCTGTGAACCTTGCCTGGTCTGTCCACAGCTCCTCACTGAACAGAAGCACCTAATGCTCAATAAATATGTGCTAAACAAATGAAGAAAGCAAGCAAGATAAGACTATAACTTTGGTGTACCTTACAAATCAATGTAGGAATTTTTGGCAAGGTTTGGGGAAGGTTCTTCTGGCAGTTAGCAACTGTGTATGGAAGATCTAGATGTTTGAGGACACAGTTGAAGCTATAAAAAAGTATAAAACTAAAAAATATGTCAAACTTTATGTTATTTAGAGGAGAAGAGATGTAAGTATTAACAGACAATAACATAAGGCAAGTAAGTGAGCTAGGAGGACTCTATCAAAATAAAAGGGATTCTCATATCTCTATGTCCAGCCCAACTCTCTTCCCAAGCCAGTACTTCCAACTGTTCACCTGATGATATCTATACCTGGATGATCCACAGGTGCCTCAAATTACACATGTCCCAAATCAGACTCATCACTTCTGTCTCCCTAGCCACTGCTACCACCTACTAATGCTTCCTCCTTCCGGGTTCCCAGACTCTTTGACAAAACAATTAGCACACTGTAAAGTAAGCCAGAAACCACCTTCCAGTCACCCCAGGGTCCCCCTTCACCTTCTCAACACTCAGCCCTTCTCAAGATCTACCTCTCAAACTTTTTGCAAAGTCATACCCTTTTCTCTTGCCCGTTCTCTGACTTAATGCCAACTAAGTCTTCTTGTTCCTCCAATCAACCTCCCCACGGTCAGAGAGGTCTTTCTGAAATGTCTTCCTGCCCTAAGTCCATCAGGGATACCTTCCATCCCCTACAGGATAAAATTCTCACATTTTGACAGAGCTATAAAGGGTGCTCTCCATAGAACAGACACTGCCACCCTTACTATCCTCATTTCTCACTGCCTTCCCCCTATTATACCCTAGCAATTCTCTATTCTTTGGAGTGTCTCATGTTTCCTCCCTTCATACTTCGTACATGCTAAGTACACACTCCGCAACACATTCCCATCCCTATCTTGTCAAATGGGGAACTCTAATGTATGCTGCAGCCAGCTGGAGCAGTACCCCCGATGTCAACCTCCTTCCACACTATTCTAAACCTTCTATACTGTTCTTCCCTAGTGCAGTAGTTGTGATTATTTCTCCACACGTATGTCTCCCTCTCTAGTGGCAAATTCCTATAGGGTAAGGTCCACAGATGCTCAACTCTGAGTCCTCAGCATTAGGTCTCGCACATAATAGGTACCAGATACATGCCTGTTGAATTAAAATTGCCTGTTCCCTGAACACATCTTGTGAGAGATCTTCCCTCTAACTTCATATTATTAAAATAAACTTTTTCATGAGGAGTGGGCCCCCTCATCTTCAGATCTTTGCTCTGACCTGTCCACCTCCTTGGTACATCCATCTTTCCATCAACTTTATTTTCTACTTCAGTCCATCAGGAAGCAGGTTAAGACCCTCAGGCTCACCACATCTCCAACTGCTCGCACATCAGGGTCTTCACACCTGCTCTACCCCCTACTTGCAATACTCTCAGAAAGTCCCATGACTTGCATACCCCCACCTGCAATATTCTCAGATAGTCCCATTATTCAAATATCCCTGTCCTCCCTTAGCAAACAGTCCTGACATCACATTTTTTATCTGTGCTTTTATTGCTAGTGGTGCCTTCCATAGGCACATCAGTTAAATGAGGGCAGGCCTGTCTCATTCGCCACTGTATCTCCATGCCCGCAACAGTCCCAGTAACATTCATCTAGTTCATATTTTTTGAGCACCTACTGTGTGCCAGACCTAGGTGCTAGGAATACATGAGGGAACAAAACATAAAAATCCCCTCACTCATATTCTACAGGGAGAAGACAACAATATGCAAGAAAAATATGTAAAATATAAGTGCTAAGAACAACTGAAGCAATGAAGGGAGGCAGGAAGTGAGGAAGGCCTCACTAGGTGACCCCTAGTAAGGACCTGGAAGAAGTGAGTGCAAACTACATGGATATTAAATTGCAAGCACAAAGGCCCTGAGGCCAAAGCATGTCTGACATGTGGAAGGGGAGGGAGCAAATGAGATTAGGAAAGTAACAGTGGGTCAGATTATGTAAAGCCTTATAGCTCACTGTAAGGGGTTTGTTTATCATTAATAAGATGGGGACTCACTGAAAGGATTTTTTCTAAATAAAGGAATGGTACAATCTGACAGCCTGTATTTTAAGAAGATCCCTCTAGCTGGTATGCTGAAAATAGGAGCCAGAACAGAAGCAGGGAAATCAAGTGGCAAACTATTTCAATAATCCAAAAGAGAGGTGGTGACTTAGCCCAGGACAGCAAGCATTATTTGCAGTGTGAAAAAGAGAGGGCTGGGTGTGGTGACTTACACCTGTGATTCCAACACTTTTGTGAGAGGCTGAAATGGTCAGATGACTTGAGGCCAGGAGTTCAAGACCACCCTGGCCAACATGGTGAAACCCCGTCTCTACTAAAAATATAAAAATTAGCCAGGTGAGGTGGCACATGCCTGTAGTCAAGATACTCGGGAGGCCAAGACAGAAAAATTGCTTGAGCCTGGGAGGCAGAGCTTACAGTGAGCCAAGACAGCACTACTGCACTCCAGCCTGAGCAACAGAGGGAGACTGTCTCAAAAAAAAAGAAAAGAAAAGAAAGAAAAAGAAAAGAAAAAAGAAAGAGAGCAGTCAATGACATCTCATTATTGGCCAGCATCTTTCCTATTATTGAGATGAAAAAAAAAGGCAACAGGAACAGTTTTGGGAAGGTAATGAAGGGGAGCTTGCTAGCCTTCTCTTGGCATGTCTGAGTTGCCTATCATACATCTCAGTGGAGATACTAAGTGGGTGGCTGGATAAAGGTCAGGGGTGAGGCCTGCAATGGAGATATAAATATGGAATCTCTTAGCCTCTGATATGTAGGTATTTAGTGCTATGAACCTGGATGAGATCACCATAAATGAAAATAAAAATATTGCAAACCCCAATGCACAAAGGAAGAGAACTGAAAGAAAAAAAGAAGAGAAGCTAGGATGACTGAGGATATTCTCCTACATCTCCCAGAAAGAATACAAAAAGACCCTCGCTTTTGCTCAAAGACAACTCAGTCAAAGCAAAAAAACAAATAAATAAAACCTCCTTCCCACGCCTAACAGAAGGGCAAACCCAGATCACAGGCTCTGTCAACGGGTCTTTCACACTTTCAGCAAAGACTCATAGGCCTGGCCCCATAATTTTTTCAAAAGAAACCCAGTGAACTTGGGCATTGCCTTTGCAGAGAACGGGATGGAGCAGGCACAGAGAAGAGGGGACCACTCCTGTGTTTCAATCCCTAGCATCCTCCTGGATGTACAAAAGACAAGCCAATGGTTGGGAGAAGTTCCCCTTGCCCCAAATATCCCTTCCCTCGCAGGGCAACGCCTCCCTAGAGAGTGTGTCCACGAGGGGCAGACGAGCAGGCAGGACGGGCTTGCGGGGCATGAGGTGGATGTGAGGGCAGGGGCGTGGCGCGAGGGCGTCACAGTGGAGAATGGGGAGTGACAGGCCTAGGTTCTGCATTTAGAAAGTGGGCGGATGAAAGGCACCCCCAGGGCAGCAGCTCGACTCTAAGCCTCGGGGGCGGCTAGGCGAGGCATTGTGTTGCCCTGAGGTGTGCCTGGCTGCCCTGAGGAGAACGGGAAGTGTGAGCCGCGGGGCTGCTAGCGTGAGGAAGGCGCTCCACCAGTTACGGGGTCCTGAGTTCAAGGATAAGCCCAGGGTCTGAAGGACGCGACCAGAGACACCCTTAACCTTGTACAACAGCTGTCTCCGCCGCTCCGGTGTGGGCTAAAGTATGCGGCCGCTGCTTCTCACGCTGCTCTCCCCCGCTTCCTGCTTGGCCAAGGCTGGCCATTCCCAGAAGCCCCAGCGCGGCGCGCCGCTAAACGAACTTTATGGAGACCCATGGGGGAGGACAGAACAGGGGTGGGGCAGGGGGCGGGGAGGAGGCGGGGCCTTGGGCCGAACCATCACGCCTTGGGCACAGGCAGCCACAACCCTCACCTTTCTCACTTGATTAGAGTAGGCTCTGTCAGGAGAAAGTGATTCTAAGTTAAAGGAATTTCTTAATCCTTGAGCGCCAAGGGCAGGGCCGTAGTCTACGATCTGGGAACACAGTGGCGACCACGACAGACAAGATCGCTGCCCTCATGGAGTTCCCAGGCTGGCAGAGGAAACAAAATATAATAAATAAGTAACTGCAGTTTGCAAGAAGAGCTATGAAAAAAAAACAGGGTGATGGGAGAGCGAATGCTTGGATGGTTAATGGAGGCTTTTCTGTGGCAGTGGCATCTTGAGCTGAATAAAGAAGGATGAGAAAGGATGGGGCTTGCAAAGTTCTGGCTTCAAAGAATTCCAAGCAGAGAGAACAAGAGTGAAGTCTCTGGGAGAAGCCAGATTAGTGTTTGGAGACTAGAAAGAAGGGGTGTGTGGCTGGAAGATGGTGAGTGGGGGTAAGTGGAGTCAGACATCCACAGACTGAATGGCTTATGTACAACAGAAATTTATTTCTCACCATTCTAGAAGCTGGGAAGCCTTAGATTAAAGCACTAGCAGATTCAGTGTCTTTTGAGGGCCCACCTCCTAATTCATAGATAGCACTTGATATGGTTTGGCTCTGTGTCCCCATCCAAATCTCACCTCGAATTATAGTCCCAATAATCCCCACATGTCAAGGGTGAGACCAGGTGGAGGTAATTGGATCATGGGGGCAGTTTCCACCATGCTGTTCTCGTGATATTATCACAAGATCTGATGGTTTTATAAGCATCTGGCATTTATCCTGCTTACACTCATTCTCTCTTCTCCTGCACTGTGAGCAGGTGCCTTCCACCATGATTGTAAGTTTCCTTAAGCCTCGAGTCATGCAGAAATATGAGTCAATTAAACTTTGTTTCTTTATAAATTATTCGGTCTCAGGTATTTCTTCATAGCAGCATGAGAACACACTAATAAAGCACTCTTCTCTCTGTAACCACACACAGAAGAAGGATGAGGGAGCTCTCCAATATTTCTTTTATAAGGGCTCTAATTGAGGCTCTCATGACCGAATCACCTACCAAAGTCCTCACCTTCTAATACCATACCATTGGGGGACAGAGTTTCAACATATAAATTTGAAAGGGGAGGACACAAATATTAAGAAGACTATAGTAACTAGTGTCCAACTTTATTTATTTATTTATTGAAACTGAGTCTCACTCTAGGGCTGGAGTGCAGTGGCATGATATCAGCTTACTGCAACCTCCTCTTCCAGGTTCAAATGATTCTCATGCCTCAGGCTTCCAAGTAGCTGTGGTTACAGGCACCCACTACCACACCCGGCTAGTTTTTGTATTTTCAGTAAAGATGGGGTTTCACCATGTTGGCCGAGCTGGTCTTGAACTCCTGACCTCAAGTGACATGCCTGCCTCAGCCTCCCAAAGTGCTGGGATCACAGGTATGAGTGACCATGCCCGGCCACTTTGTTTATTTTTAATACCTCACACCAGCATATTGTGAGTTCTCTATAAATAATTGGTGCTGATTAACAATATGTATGGATGTGGCCTTTGTTCTCAAGCTGTTAAATATGTAACAAGACCCTGCTCTGGCCAGAGAATATCTGCAAAGATAATAGTGTCTTGCATCTTATGAGAGATGGGAAAGTTATTCTTCAAAGTTTATATCTTAGACTACATTATAAGGAGTTATAATCTCTTGCTCTATGGCCATTATCTGCTATTAGCATAAACATATACCCAGGTATATATATTCTCTAATCAGCTACATCTTAAATCGGCTACCTTGACTTGCTGCAGCACGTCTGAACAGAATTGGACAAGCTCCAAAATCTGGTGCATGTCATTCCTTATTTGGAAACCTCCTGACCTTCTGACTAGCTGCTTCTTTTTCCTTGTCTTCTTTCCTCCTTATCTATTCATGGAATTTTCAAGTTTTTAGCCAATCGGGTCAAGCATAGAATGTGAGGTCCCATTCTGGCCAATGGAAACTTGACACAGAAGTAGGGCAGTTGCATCAGGTTACGAAAGTTATAAATGTCCCTGTCTCCTTTGATCAAGTGTGCTCTCGTGGCAAGACTGCCAATGAGTTGCACCCTTTCTGCAGAAAGTAAACTAGCCTTGCTGAGAAATCCATTATCTCAGTGTTGGATTTTCCCCAACATTGTAAACCAATTTCCAGCATATCTGAATAATGTTTCATACTTTTACTTTGCTTTTCCTTTATGTAAAAAAAAGAACTTTTAATGACATAGACAAATGCTTGTGCAACATTGCCAAATGAAAATTCAGGACACTTCCCTTTTAAAGTTGAGTATTTCTACATTGTAAAACCCAGCATTTCTACTCCTAGATATATGCTCTGGAGAAACTCTTACACATAGGCACCAGGAGATATAAGCAAGAATCTTCATAGAAGCACAGTTTGTGTTAGCAAAAACCTTGAAATTAGCCAAATATCAGTGAACCAAAAAAAAAAAAGGATTAAAAAAATGGTGGGGTATTATGCAATGGCACATTACATGGCAGTGAAAAATGAGTGTGCTTTAGCCACAGATACACCATGGATGAATCTTGAAAATGTAATGTTAAATGGAAAAAGTGGCTGGGCATAGTGGCTTACACCTATAATCCTAGCACTTTGGGAGGCTGAAGCAAGAGGGTAGCTGGAGCCTAGGAGTTCAAGACCAGCCTAAGCAACATGGTGAACCCCTGTCTCTACAAGAAATACAAAAAAATGGCTGGGTGTGGTAGCATGCACCTACAGTCCCAGCTACTGGGGAGGCTGAGGTGGGAGGATAACCTGAACCCAGGAGATCAAGGCTCCAGTTGAGCCGTGGTCGCACAACCGCACTCCAGCCTGTGTGACAGACTGAGACCTCATCTCAAAACCTTGCAGTTTTCTGGATTGTCTTCCCATATTCTTTCCTAGCTCCAGAGATAACCACAATCTGACATTTCCTATTTACCATTCCAAATGTTTTATAGTTTTATCACAAATGTATCTGTGCATAAACTATATATATTAAGAGAAGTGGATGCATTGGCTCACTCCTGTAATTTCAGCACTTTGGGAGGCCAAGGTGGGAGGATCACTTGAGCCTTGAAGTTCAAGACCAGCCTGGGCAATACAGTGAGACCTCCATCTCTACAAAAAAAAATTAATTAGCCAGGCATGGTGGTTCATGGGGTTGTAGTTCCAGCTACTTGAGAGGGTGAGGCAAGAGAATCACTTGAGCCCAGGAGGTGGAAGTTGCAGTGAGCTGTGATCGTGCCACTGCATTCCAGCCTGGGATACAGAACAAGATCCTGTTTCAAAAGTAAATAAATACACAAGAGACAAAGAAAGAGAGGATATTGAAATATGATTAAGTGGGAATGGTATCTCTCCTGGCTGGGGGAACCACAAATGAGCCCTTAAAAGCAAGTGTACTTTTCAAAGTTTCTCCAGTGAAATGATGCATACCTCCCTTAATAAAAATAATATATACGAAAACTGAGCTGGTTGGTTTTGTTTTGTTGGCACAGGGTTACAACCAACATCAGCTTCCCAAAATTTGCCCAGGTATATGACTCAAAGAATTTCCTTTGAGAATTCTGAACTCACCTCCAACTCCACTCCATTAACTGTCGTCTGGTCCAAGTGCCACACAGAGAGGAGTTTCTATCTCCTGGTGGCAAGATCTGTAACTGAGCTATTCCTGGAACTGTTTCTGTCAATTAATTATATAGCTTAGAAGAGCTTTCTTAAACATGACATTATCTGAGCTCAGAATCTTTCAAGAGTTTTTGCCTTGAGAATTGTTCTGCGATGTGCCTCAGAGCCCCTGCAGGGCCCCTTTCTCAGAGGTGGGGATTTTCAAACTCTTTCCTAATTAAAAGAAAGCTGAGTGGTGGAGGGGAGTCCTTATCTTCCCTCATTTAGTCCTGCTGGGTCCCAAATATTCTTTAACAGAATCCTGTTTTTCAAAGGGAGTCTTTGACAGAATCTTGTATTGTAAGATAGATTTGCATGTCTTCTATATATACCAAGTATATAACTGTACCTTTTTTGACTGCATGATCATATCAAACACAGTCCTTTTTACTCTTGTCTGGTTGAATTGTTCTTTTTGCTATTCTTAGTCTTCAGATGAACCCATTGATTATATGGGATGGGCATTCAATACACTATACTGTATTACTAGACAGTGATTCTCTGATGGACATCTGCTATTTTAACACTTCAACTCCCCTGTGGAGCGCTGCAGCCCCAAATTTCAGTCCCTGTGTTTTGATTGGTGGCATGTGACTCAGGCCTAGCCAATCAGAGCAGAGCACTGCCGTAGCCTGGCCACAGCGACTGGTCTAGGAATTGGTCTATAACCCAATAGGGTCAAGAAAATGCTCTCTTAAGATGTTCTGCTCAGACTGTTCTCTTTATGGCTGGATTAAATTAGAACTGTGAAGATGTTTTTGTAGGCATTATATTCCTTAAATATTGTTTAATTGTTTGTTTGTTTATTTTGAGACAGATTCTCACTCTTGGCTGGAGTGCAGTGGCACAATCTTGCCTTGCTACAGCGTCCACCTCTCAGGTTCGAGTGATTTTCATGCCGCAGCCCATGGGCAGCTCGGATTACAGGTGTGCGTCACTATGCCAAGCTAATTTTTGTATTTTTAGTAGAGATGGAATTGTACCATGTTGGCCATGCTGGTCTGGAACTCCTGACCTCAAGTGATCCACCCTCCTTGGCCTTCCAAAGTGCTGGAATTACAGGTGTGAGCCACCAGGCTGGCCTGTTTAATTGTTTATTATCCACAAAGGAAGAATTTGTCTGGGAAGGAAGACAACACAGAAGAAAGCAATGTAGTAATGAAGAGAGAGCCTGTATTCAAGTGACATTGTGACACAGCTTCTGGATCAAGCTGTGCCTTCTGGATGTTTTGTTGTATGACCTAGAAAATTCCATTTCCCGCTCAATTTCACTGAGGTTTTATGTCACTTGCAATCAAAATAATCCTGAATGATGCAGGTATTACTTGAGCCCGTATAGCATCTCATCTAACATGCTTGTTACAAGGTCAGTAGGCCAGAATTCAGTAAGCTTAATAAGCTTAATTCAGTGAACTTTCACCAGTCAAGTGGCTTTTCCATTACATGCAATATAGGGAGGCACTTTCCACAATGTTAAGAAGAATATTTTCACCATCAGATTACATTTATTCCACCCATTAACAAGGTAACATTAAACAATTCCATTTACAAAGGAAGTGAGAAAGTCTTACATTTATGTTCATTACATTTTGTTTCAAAATGACATTGTAACTTGGCAAAGAACACCGAATTATATTGCACTTTTTTGTTGTTATGTAGGTCCAATCAAGACTATGGTAAATTTTTATTATTAAAAAAAGGAGGCTGTTGGATACATAGCATTACAAAGTTGCTTGAACCCATAGAATGCACAACATCAAGTGTAAACTGTAATGTAAACTACAGATTGGATGATCATGATGTGTCAACATAAGCTCATCAGTTTTAACAAATGTGCAACTGTGGTGGGGGATGTTGGCAATGGAAGAGGTTAGGCATATGTATAGGTAGGGGATATGTGAAAAATCTCTGTACCTTTGGCTCAATTTTGTAGTGCACCTAAAACTGCTCTTAAAAAAAAGTCTTTTAAGACATTTTTAAAAGTAAGGCTCAGCCAGCCACGGTGGCTCACATCTGTAATCCCAGCACTTTGGGAGGCCAAGGCAGGTGGATCACTTGAGGTCACGAGTTTGAGACCAGCCTGGCCAACATGCTGAAACCCCATCTCTACTAAAAAATACAAAATTAGTCAGGCATGGTGGTGAGTGCCTGTAATATTAGCTACTTGGGAAGCTGGGGCAGGAGAATTGCTTGGACCCAGGAGGTGGAGGTTGCAGTGAGCCAAGATTGCAACCCTGAACTCGAGCCTGGGTGACAAAGCAAGATTCCATCTCAAATAAAAAATAAAAGTGAGGCTCAATGATTAACAACTCTCATGATGGTGTTTCTGGTGACTTTGTGAGGAAAGGGCCTCCATTTGACCTCCTTTCATTTAGTCTCTTGAAAAGTATTTGTTGAGTGCTTGCTATGTGCTGAGTGCTGGGGATTCAGAATGAATGAAATTGACAGGGTCCCTGGCCCATGGAGCTCACATTCTAATAAAGTGGACACATAATAAACACATGAACAGATTTTGGGGAAGGTTAATTTCAGGGAGTGATAAGCCTGTATATTAAAAGAAAGAAAGAAATAAAGGGCCAGGCACAGTGGCTCATGCCTGTAATCCCAGCACTTTGGGAGGCTGAGGCAGGAGATCACTTGAGCTCATGAGTTCAAGACTAGCCTGAGCAACATGGCAAATCCTCATCTCTACGAAATACCTAAAAAGTAGCCGGGTGTGGTGGCATGTCTGTAGTCCCAGCTACTTAGGGGGGCTGAAGTGGGAGGATCACTTGAGACCAGGAGGTCAAGGCTACAGTGAGCTATGATTGAGCCACTGCACTCCAGCCTGTGTGACAGAGTGAGATCCTGTTCCAAGAAGAAAAGAAAAAAAGAAAGTGCATCTGAGGGGAGTAGGTGCTGCTTCAGCTGGGGAAGTAATGGAGGGCCTCTCTGAAGAGGTAGCATCTGAGCAGAGACCTGGATTCCCAAAGGAGTAGCTATGTGGAGCTATGCAGGATCAGCAAGTGTCAAGGCCTATGGGACAGACAGAATTTCAAAACACACCTTCTCCTTCTGACCAAATCAAATAAATGCACCCAAACCAGAAAATTCCAGGCCTACGTGTCTTCCCTGGTGAAGTCTTTCAAATATCTAAGGGAGAAATAAATGAATCTTACATAAAGTCTTCCAGAGAATATAAAAAATAAGAACACTTGTCAACTTGTTCAATAAGGCTGGCAAATGTTGATTCCAAAACCTGGAAGTACCCTACAAGAAGAGAAATAGAACAGCCCTACTAAACATAAAGGCAAAAATCTAAAATAAGATATTGGGAAACCAAATCCAGCAATATAGCAAAAGGATAATACAACAGGATCATATGAAGAATTTTTTTTTTACCAAGAATGTAACATTAGAAAATGTATGTAATTCTCTGCACTAACAACAGAAATGAGAAAAATAAATGTTTATCTTAATAGATGCCAATAAAAAGCATTTAATACAATTTAACATGTATTTATGATCAAAACTGTTAGCAAACTAGGAGTAGATGGGAACTTAATCTAATGGAGGGTATCTATTAAAAACCTTCAGAAAATGTCACTTAATGGAAAAACATAAATATTTCTCCTAAAGTGATATAAACATAACAAAGATGTTGTTTATATTCAACAGGTTATTAGAAGTCTTAGCCAGTGCAGTAGGCAAGGAAAAGAAATAGCAGGCATAAAGCTTGGCAAGAAAAAAATAAAATCACCATAATGGACAAATGACATGAATACATAAGAAGAAAATCCACAATAATCTGTAGACAAGATATTAAAATTAGCTTATGAAGTTAGCAAGCCTATAAAAAAAGGTCAATATATGAAAATTCATTGTATTTCTATATATTTGTAAAGTACATAGAAGTTATTACTGGAAAATAAAATTTTCAAATGATATCATTTGCATTAGCATAAAAATCATATAAATAGTATTAAATCTCAGAAGACATACAAGATTTTGATACTAAAAACTACAAGGTATTAATGAGAGCAACTAAAGAAGACCTAAATAAATGTTGAGATAGACCACGTTTTTGGATTGAATACTCAAGATGCCAGTTCTCCTCAAAGTGATTTATAGATTCAATGCAATCCCAACCATAATCCTAGCAAATTTTTAATGAAAATTGACAAGCTGATTTTAAAATTTACCTGAAAATGCAAAAATATTCTTTTCACACATTCTTAAAGAAGAAAAAGTAGGAGAGAGACTTATATCTCAAAATTTCAACACTTAGTTTAAAGCTACCATAATTCAAAAAGTATGATCTTGGCAAAAGAATGAATAGACTGATGAAACAGAATATAGTCCAGAGACAAACCCACACTTGTATAATTACCTGATTTATAACAAAAGTAACTCGGGGGCAGAAAGGATTCTATTTTCAATAATTGGCATATTTCAATCTATTGGCTCTATAAAAAATTTAAAAGAACAGCAATATTCATCCATATACCAAGAATGAATTCCAGATGGCTTATAGACCTGAATGTGAAAAAAAGCACAATAAGCTTTCTTAAAGATAAGATAATAGACTTAGTGACCTAGAGGTTCTGGGGGTTGGCAAATGATTCTTAAACAAGACACAATAATTATTAACCATAAAGAAAAGACTGATAAATTAGATACAACTGAAAGAGTGAAAAGGCAAACCACTGGAATAAATTTGCAATACACTTATCTAAGACTCATATCTAGACTATGTATAGAACTCTTGTAAATCAAGAAGAAAAAGACAGACCCTGTTAGGGGTGGGTAAAAACCTAAACAGGTAGGTCATGAAAAAGGTTATGTGATGGTTAAATTGTACCTGTTAACTTGACTGGGCCACAGGATGCCCAGACATTTAATCAAATGTTATTCTGAGTATGTCTGTGGGGGTGTTTCTGGATGAGAATAACTTGTGCATGGGTAGACTGAGTAAAGCAGATTGCCCTCCTTAATGTGGGTGGGCCACCTCCAATCAGTTGAAGGCCTGAAAAAAAGCAAAGGGTGAGTAAGGGTGAGTAATAGAGAATTCCTTCTGCCTGTCTTTAAGTTGGGAATGGAATTTTTTTCTGTCTTTCAACTCAAACTGAAGCATCAGCTCTTCCTGGGTCTTGAGACTGTCAGACTGGGACTGGAACTACACCAACCATTATCCTAGGTCCTGGGTCTCCAGCTTGATGACTGCAGATCTTGAGACTTGTTAACCTTTATAATCATATTAGATTTATCTATCATCTATCTATCTATCTATCTATCTATCTATCTATCTATCTACCTACCTACCTATCTATGATCTATCTTCAGCATAAATGCGTACATGTTTTTCTTAAAAGCGAAGTACACCAATGTCCATAGCAGCATTATTTATACTAGCCTAACAGTGGAAACAACCCAGAAGTCCACTAACAGAAGAAGATATAAATAAATAATGTTGTGGTCATGTAATAAAATAATTCAGGAACAAAGATGAAAGCTCCATCCATAAGCAACAACATGAGTGAATCCCACAGACATTATGACATACAAAAAAGCTAACTTTAACTGTTTTTACATTAAGTTCAAGTAAGAAAAAACTAATCTATGATGACAAATGTCAGGACAGTGATTATTGTGAAGCAGGGAGACGTTGTTGCCCGAGAAGGGGAATGAAGGAAAATTCTGAGTTCTCTTAATGTTCTATGTCTTAATCTGGATGTTGAGTGCATGGATGTATTCACTTTTTAAAATTTCATTAAGCTGTATATTTAAGATTTGTACTTTACCATATATATATATATATATGGCTCACATCTGTAATCCTAGCATTTTGGGAGGCGGAGGAGGATGGATCACCTGAGGTTGGGAGTTCGAGACCACCCTGACTTACATAGAGAAATGCCATCTCTACTAAAAATGCAAAATTAACCAGGCTTGGTGGTGAATGCCTATAATCCCAGCTACTCAGGAGGCTGAGGTAGGAGAACCACTTGAACCTGGAAGGCAGAGGTTGCTCATTGCATTCCAGCCTGCACAACAAGAGTGAAACCGTGTCTCAAAAAAGTAAAAGTAAAGTAAAAGATTCCCTTCACTGTGGAATATTAAATATTTTTGCAACCCAGAATTTCTGTTACTTCCCCTAACTGTTCACACTCTGGAACCTTGCTTTCCTTCTTTGGCATTCCCCACAATGAACAGCATGTGAGTTCACGGAAGAAAAGCAAGAATTTTCTTTCTTTTTTTTTGAGACAGGGGTTTCACCATGTTGGCCAGGCTGGTCTTGAACTCCTGACCTCAGGTGATCCACCTACCTCAGCCTCTCAAAGTGCTGGGATTACAGGCATAAGCCACCAAGCCCAGCCAAAATAATTCTTAAATAACAGACACGGCTGGGCATGGTGGCTCATGCTTCTGCCAGAGATGATTTTTTACAACAGGTTACAAATTACATAAAGCTTGGTGAGCTGTGGCTGAGTGATCAGCAATATTCTTCAAAAGTCATTAAAAGGTTTGGCAAGGCATGGTGGCTCACCCCTGTAATTCCAGCACTTTGGTAGGCTGAGGCAGGCAGATCACTTGAGGTCAGGAGCTCGAGACCAGCCTGGCCAACATGATGAAATTCTGCCTTTACTAAAAATACAAAAATTAGGCAGGTGTGGTGGAGCGCACCTGTAGTCACAACTCTCAGGAGGCTGAGGCAGGAGAATCACCTGAACCCAGGAGGTGGAGGTTGCAGTGAGTCTAAACTGTGCCACTGCACTCCAGTTAAAAAAAAAGTCATTAAAATCATAAAAGGGAAGCCTCTTACTTTGCCTTTCAGATGGGTTTCATGTCAGTGGCACAGAAGGTGACTTAACATTATCCAGGATAGCAAACAGGCTTTTTCTAGAATGCCAGCTCCTGGTAATTTGTTGAATCTGAGAGAAGACAAGGCTAAAGGATACTGAGAGCAAATTCAGGCTCAGTGGAGGAAGGCTGGAATCATTTGATGTGTCAGTCCGGATGTTTGTGCTGCAAACAGTCAAAATTAACCTAAACAGTAAGAAAATGTATTAGCTAAACTAATTAGAAATCCAATGGTAAGGTGAGTGTCAGGTGGGTTGATTCAGCAACTCCCCAAGAATTTATGTCTTTCCATCTCTCTGCTCTGCCATCCGAGGTAGACACTCCATCTTGGGGGCAGTAAAGATGTTTCTGGTCAAAAAAGGTGGACAGCTCTTATACTACAAAATGGATCATAATTCTTAGGCTCTGTCAGCACTCCTGACAGATGTGTGGCACTTAAAAGTATGCTCTCCTGCTGAGATCTATTAAAGGGTAGACAAGAAAGGAAAGAGAAAAAAGATCACAGCCATCACTAAGAACAAACTGTGTGCAATGCCCTGTGCTAAGGTCTCCACAAGATCGTTCTCATTTAACCCTCACAATGACTCTTGGAGAGAGATGCTATAGAGATCCCTGTTTTACAGATGCAGAAAGTGAGGCTAGAGGGCCCAACTAGTTTATTCAAGGCCATGTAGCAAGCCCAGTGCAGAACAATGATTCAAACAAGACTCAGACCCAAACCCATGCTTTGTATTAATCCCAACACTATGTCTTCTCCTCCCTCAGAGTGACAGTGATGCCCCCTACATTGTAGAGGTCAGTTTGAAGTTAACAAGCATAATTAATATGTAGAGCAACTAGAGCTCTCACAAGTTTCTGGAGGGAGTGTAAAATTACACACATATGGCCAGGTGTTGTGGCTCACTCCTGTAATCCCAGCACTTTGAAAGGCCAAGGTGGGTGATCACTTGAGCCTAGGCGTTCAAGAGCAGCTTGGGTAATATAGTGAAACCCTGTCTCTACAAAAAATACAAAAATTATCCAGGTGTAGTGGTGCACACCTGTAGTTTCAGCTACTTGGGAGGCTGAGGTGGAGGATCACCTGAGCACAGGGAAGTTGAGGCTGCAGTGATCTGTGATTGTGCCACTGCACTCCAGCCTGAGTGACAGAGCAAGACCCTGTTTCAAAAAACAAACAAAAAAACAAATCTACAATTGCTTTGGAAAACTAGCAATTTATAAGAACATTAAACACATATCTACCCTATGAGCCAGGTGTTCTACTGCTAGGTTATTAACTCAAGGGAAATAAAAACACATGTACACAAAAATACTTATACAAAAATGTTCGAAGCAGTGTTAAAATATGCTCCTGGTAACAGACAAAATGTACTCCCCATGGCAAACTGAGAGGCTCAAAGTTAAAACATAACCAGGCAGTCAGGGGGCGGTGAGCAAGTGGTCACATACTCTGTGATCTCAGAAAGATGTAAAAGTATCACAGGACCTTCCTTTCTGCAATCAAATCAAACCAGTGCCTGTTTTCAGTGTGAGGACAAACTGCCCCTTCCCTTCGATGGGCCTTTTGAAAGAAACCTTTGAGAGAGTTTTCTGGTTCAGGGCTTGGAAGCCACCCCAACAGGGCTCGGAAGCCACCCCATCAGGGCTCAACTAGTTATTTATTTTTTCCTTTTGGTTAGATGGAGTCTCACTCTGTCACCTAGGCTGGAGTGCAGTGGCATGATCTCAGCCAACTGCAAACTCCACCTCCAGGGTTCAAGTGATTCTCCTGCCTCAGTCTCCTGAGTAGCTGGGGTTACAGGCATGCACCACCACGCCTGGCTAATTTTTGTAGTTTTAGTACAGACAGGGTTTTACCATGTTGACCAGGCTGGTCTCAAACTCCAGACCTCAAGTGACTGGCCTGCCTCAGCTTCCCAAAGTGTTGGGATTACAGGCGTGAGCCACCATGCCCGGCCTAGGACTTGAATATTTCAACTAATCAGAACTGAACCAGTTTGAATCCTTCATTTGTGTAAGTGGACCTAATTTAGAACCAGGGTGAGATTTTTCCCTATTGAAGCCAGACTCTGCCTTTGTTCTTCCCAGAGCACTTAAGCTAAAGGCTGTGACTCCTTATTTTGCAGATTGTTTTCCATGTCTATATAGAGAAAATAAAGCTCCCTTCTTCCTCTGGAGATCTCATGGTCTTTGTTAATGGCAGCTTTATTCATAATAATTTAAAACTGGAAACAATTCAGGTGTCTATCCAAAAGAGAAAAATGGGTTAACAAACTGGAATAGCCACGAAGCGGAATACTATTCTGCAGTAGAAAGGAACATACCACTGACTTCTGCATCAATAGAAATGAATCCCTGAAACCAATGTCAATGGAAAGCCAGACAGAAAAGAATATATGCTATGAGATTCTACATACATCAATTTCAAAACTAGCAAGCTTATCTCTAGTGATAGAGGAGAGAATAATTGTTCCTTGGAACTATCGGCCAGAAAAGTGCAGGAAACTTTTTGGGGTGTCAGGAATATACAGTATCTTGAGCTGAGTGGCAACACGGAAGTATACATATGCAAAAATGTATTTATTTGTCTATCTACCTACTTATTTATTTATTTAATGTATTCTTTTTGAAACAGGGTCTTACTCTGTCGCCCAGACTTGAGTGCAATGGTACGATCTTTGCTCACTGCAACTTCCACTTCCTGGGCTAAAGCTAACCTCCCATCTTAGCTGAGGTAGTCCTGAGTGACTGGCACTACAGTCATGTGCCACCACACTAGCTAATGTTTGTATTTTTTGTAGAGACAGGGTTTCACCACGTCACCCAAATTGGTCTCAAACTCCTGGACTCAAGTGATCTGCCCACTTCAACTTTCCAAAGTGCTGGGATTACAGGTGTGAGCCACTGGGCCCAGCCACAGAAATGTATTAAGCTGTACACTTAAGATTTGTGCATTGTACTGGATATAAGTATTTCTCAAAAATTTTAAATTAAGGAAAAAATGATTGACAGCTATTACTCCACTTGAGCCTTGCAACAACTTAGGAGGAGACAGGGCAGAGTTTATTATCATTATGTATCCTATGGGGAACCTAGTCTCCAAGGGGATTAAATGACTTACCCAAGGTCATATAAGGAAAGAGTGGCAAACCAGGGCTTCTACTCAAGTCTTCTGAAATCAAGCCCAGGCTGGGCATGGTGACTCATGCATGTAATCCCAGCACTCTGGGAGGCCAAGGCAGGTGAATCACTTGAGGTCAGGAGTTCGACACCAACATGGCGAAACTCCATCTCTACTAAATATACAAAAATCAGCCAGGTGTGGTGGTACATGCCTGTAGTCCCAAGATACTCAGGAGGCTAAGGCAGGAGAATCATCTGCACCCAGGAGGCAGAGGTTGTAGTGAGCCAAGATTGCATCACTGCACTCCAGTGTGGGCAAAAGAGTGAGACTCTCTCTCAAAAAAAAAAAAAAAATCAAGGCCAGTGCTTTCTATCCCAAGAAAGCCTCCAAAGTGAATTGAGAGCTTTTCATTAACCCCATCAAGGAATTATCCAGAGAAGTTCTTCAATTCCTGCCAGCTTTCTGAATTGAGATTGGAATGAATCCCACACTCATTTATCAGCAGCAGCTGACTATCAGATGACATTGTCAAGGTGGTAGGTTTTTTTTTTCCACATCTGTTTGTTTTATTTGTTATTAAACATACTGATTGTTGAATGAAAAAAATACGCATCCTACACATCTCTCCATTGCTACTGTTTAAAAACAGCTTTGCCAACATCTGTCAACTTTGTTTATGGCAAATTGCACAATTAGTCACTGATGCTGAATTTGCCGAAAGAAAAGTGAATTTGATTGACAAGGCCCAAGGATTTCTCTCTCTTCCTTTTCAACAATCCAGATGTTGAAAAAAGTTTGATCCACCCCCAGGAAGGCTCATCTGTGGGTTAAAAATATACCAAAGGAGCTTGGGGAATATGGTTTCAGTTTTTGTAGAAACTTTGCCTCCAAGCGACCCCATCTTCTTGATTCATTCAAATTACCCTCCAATTTTAATTGCTGCCTTTCAATGGAGCCATCTGTTTCAGAGTCCATCTGCCAAGGGCTCTCTTGTGGTTGATTATTAAATGTATTTGCAGCTGGAGTTTCAAGAAAAAAAAGTTAAATGATAATAGAAAAGTGTCCCCAAGAGTGAAAGTAGAATACAGAAACAGACTTGTAGCTGTTGCCACTCTTATAAATCAGAGGACTTAGGCTGGGCGCCATGGCTCACGCCTGTAATCTCAACACTTTAGGAGGCTGAAGAGGGTGGATCATTCAAGATCAGGAGTTCAAGACCCACCTGGCCAACATGAGAAACCCATTCCTATTAAAAATTAGCTGTGTATGGTGGCAGACACCTGTAATCCCAGCCACTCAAGAGGCTAAGGTACAAGAATCACTTGAACCTGGGAGGCAGAGGTTGCAGTGAGCTGAGCTCACATCACTGCACTCCAGCCTGGCTGACAGAGACTCTGTCTCAAAAAGAAATGGAGAGAGAGAGAGAGAGAGAAAGAGAGAGAGAGAGAGAGAGAGAGAGAGAGAGAGAGAGAGAGAGAGAGAGAGAGAGAAAGAGAGATAGATAGATATCAGAAAACTTAGTCCTTCTCGGCAAACCCAGAAGAAAATTATCAGCAAACAAGTGTGGAGGACAGTAGTGAACATGGCTGGCTTTGGGGCCTTCCAACACCCTTATTTGATAACTATACCAAAAACCTGTCCCCATTTGCTTTCCAGGGACTTACTTCTTTCACATTGTGGGTATTCTTATGGGGATAATAATAATCCACCATGAAGTGTTGTTATAAGGATTGAGTTACTTAATAATGTTAAAGACTTAGAAAAGAGCTTTGCATATGGTAGGTGCTAAATAAGTGTTAACCGTTTTATTTTTGGCAAGTCTTGTAACCCCAATACTCTAGAATTGAGTAGAGGTCTCCTTACCCCACCAATGCAAAACTACCAAGTACCCTACACACATCATAAAAAGTTGCAATATTTTATTCTTCTAGAGACACGGTCTCACTCTGTTACTGAGTCTGGAGTGGTACAATCATGGCTTACTGTAACCTCAAACTCCTGGGCTCAAACAATCCTTCTGCCTCAGCCTCTGGAGTAGTTATGACTATGGGCACATACCACCATGCCCAGCTATTTTAAAAATTTTTGTTGAGACAGGGGTCTCACTATGTTGGCCAGGTTGGTCTCAAACTCCCTCAAGTGATCCTTCCACCTCCACCTCCCAAAGGCCTGGAATTACAGGCTCAATTTCTGTTTTGTGCACAACTTTCACTAGAATGGAAGCCCTTGAAGGCTTTCTATCTATTAGTGGATGTTCAGTGAATATTAGTTTAAAAAGGTCCTGAATGACCTTCTAGGGGACTCTCAGAATGGAGGCCCCAGTCACTCAAGTTATCCAATTGTTTGAAGGCAGAGTCTTTACTCAAATTTGACCCAAACTGGGGCTAACACTGGCATGAGTGGCATAGCAGGGAAGACCAGCTCCTATACATGACCCTCTTGGGGGTCAGCCAGTTCAGCTGTTCTGCAACATTACTGTGTAGATTTTGTCAGCCTTGAGGGATAAGACTATGCCCAATGCTGGCCACTGGGAGGAACTCAGGCCTTAGTAAACCAACGCCAGAGTTCTGAAAACAATGGTACACACAAGCTGGTGGGTGTAGCCCCCTGGATGATGGCTGTCTAGAGATCTCATTCTGTTTTAGAATAGGTAATAATTTTTAAAAATTGTGAAAAAGTCAAGCTAAAAGTCAGGAAAGAGAGGACACTCAGGTAAGAACAAAACTTTATCCATCTAGCTGACAATGTTGAAATTTCTTTTCATGGAAGAGGATATTTATTTGCTTTTTAAATCCCTAAGTGTCTTCACAGCATTTACTTTTTATAATGTATTTGATTTTGGATTATGAGAAGTCTGATTTTTAGTTTCATAATTCAGTTAAAATTGGGAAGTGTGTGACCAGGTGCTGTGGCTCATGCCTTTAATCTCAGCACTTTGGGAGGCCAAGCCAGGAGGATGGCTTGAGACCAGGAGTTTGAGATGAGTTTGGGAAACATAGTGAGACCTATCCCTACAAAAAATGTTTAAAAATTAGCTGGACAGTCCCAGCTAAACAGGAAACTCAGGCAGGAGGATTTCTTGAGCCTAAGGAGGTTGGGGCTGTGGTGACCTGAGATCGTGCCACTGGACTCCAGCCTGGGCAACAGAGTGAGACCCTGTCTCAAAAACAAAAAAAAAGAAAGAAGGAAACAAAAGGAAAAGAAAATAAAAATTCAGAGGTGTGAAGGAAGAGTTTTTACTCCAATATAGTCTTAATTTTTAAATAATCAATTTCTCTGGTGTTTCTTGAAAATCTATGCTGTTTGTTTTGCCTGAAATTAATTACCTCAAATAAAATTAAAATAATGTTCACTTCAAGCAAAGCCCTGTGTAGAATAAGCCATTACTACACGTGTGCAATGAGTAAAAGAAATACAACAACCTGAGCAGAATGGGAAAAACTTCTGTGCTGTGGGCTTGGCCAGGCATGGCTTAGCCCATTGTTTCATTGCACCTGTTGACAACAATGGCATTTATAGAGGATCTATTGCACTCTGTTTTGGTTAAAAGGGCTTTTTTGTTCAGCAAGCCAGAAGCGCTGGAGTTTGAATATTCAGAATTGTCCTTTACTTAGAGCAGGATCAAGATTACTTTATCTCTGTCTAGCAAATAATCTTAGCACCACATTTGATACCCAGAGGATGTGTGATCAGTGTATATTTTGCATTAATGCTATTTTATTCTTCTCTGAGGCAACAAATGGTAGAGAACTCTATTATAATAAAAGGAAAGCTAGGGACAAGAACTATTTGCAAGACACTTTAAAAATGCTGTTCAGTTTAATCCTTCCAACAATCCTTCAAAGTATCCCCATTTTTTAGAGGAGAAAAAGGGGCTCAGCTAAGACCAGGGTCATGTCACTAAGAAACAGAGAAGAATTTGAACTCAGGCTGGCTGGCCTAATGTGTTCACAGATACACACTGTAATCCCAGCTACTCAGGAGACTGAGGCAGAAGAATGGCTTGAACCTGGGAGGCATAGGTTGCAGTGAGCCAAGATCACACAATTGCACTCCAGCCTGGGTGACAGAGTGAGAATTTGTCTCAAAGAAAAGAAGAAGAAAATGAAAAGCAGCTTTCTTGGTGCACTGGGCAGCATGTTGGTATAATAAGCTGAAGAAAATAAAAAGGCGAGACAGACTTAAAGGACATCTTCACACACATATATGACAAATGATAGGTATCCAAAATATGCAAAGAACTTCTGCAAATTAATAATTAAAAGACAATCTGATTCTTTTAATGAGCAAAAGATTTGAATAGTTACTTCATAAAATACAGTATAAAAATGCCAATGAACATGTGAAAAAATAGTCCACATCAGTAGTCATCAGGGATATATAAGGGTAAAGCCACAACGAATAACACTTCACAGCCAGTAGAATGACCACAATTTAAAAGCCTGACAATAGCAAGTGTTGGCAAGAATGTGAAGAAACTGGACCTCTCATATTTTGCCATTGGGCAGCATAAATACTACAACCACTTTAGAAAACAGTATGGCAGATTCTAATAGGACCCAGCGATTCCATTCCTTGGTATCTATCCCAGATAAATAAAAGCACAAGTCCACAAAAGACTTGCACAAGAATGCTTATAGTGGCTTTATTCATGACATCCCCAAACTGGAAACAACCTAAATGTCCATCAAAGAAGAATAGAAAAACAAACTGTGATACATGCATACAATGTAATACTACTTAGAGATATAAAATAACAAACTCTCAACACACACCATATGGATAGATTTTAAAAACATTGGGTTGAGTAAAAGAAACCAGAACAAAGAAGTACACACTCTCTGATTCTATTTATATGAAGTTTAGGAACAGGCAAAACTAATATGGGATAGAAATCACAATGGTGATATGGAGGGGACTCAAGATGGCGCTGTGAGAACAACCCAGGATTGGAGCCCGCGTTGAATCCGCAAACGGTGAGTCAGTGCTGCATTTCCAGACTGATCTTTGTTGCCCACAGAATGGGGAAACTCCCAAGTATAAAAAGACATGGGACGCCAGGCAGTAGGTCTGCCTGGCGAAGCTGGCAGCCGGAGTGGCGGCGGCCGGCCCTACCCAGCAATCCCCACAGGGCACGCTTGTCCGGGTGCCTTGTTGAACCGGCAGCCTGAGACTTGAGAGGGCTGGACTTGAGACTGAACAAGACTTGCACAGTAGCCCAGCCCAGGGGATTGCAGGGACAGATCGTTTGGGATACCCAGTGGGAAGAACAAAACCGCGATTTCAAACTATCCCGGGCAGACGGTCCGAGACGCTCTGTGGGGGAGGGGCGTCCACCACTACGGAGGCAACCTGCCCCAACTGATATACACGCCCACTGCTGACGCAGCCAGCCGTTGCCGAGGCAACCCGTCCCTACTGAGATACACGCCCACTGCTGACGCAGCCTGCCGTTGCTGAGGCAACACGCTACAACGAAGAGACTCCGCTGCAGGGCATGGCGGAGACCACAGCACAGCCGGCAGGAACAGCGCGAATCACACAACAGCAGGGCGGAGCCTCGGCAGCCAAACAGCGGCTAGTCTGCCTTCGAGCTGGGCAGGACACCTGATCGGACATCCAAAAATAAAGCCCAAACCCCTCAACACAGAGCATTTGAGAAAAAAAAAAAAGGGTTGTTTAATGAGCTGTGTTGCAGCAGAATAAAACATAGCAGCCTAACAGCCCTGAATGAACAACAGAGTGCACAGCTCAGCAATTAAACCCCTATAAAGTACAAACTGTCTCCTCAAGCAGCTCCCTGACCCCTCTATATCCAAAAGACTGTCATTAGGCAGGCATCATCCTGGGACAAAGAGAGCAGAAAAAGAAACTGGTAGCATCCCTCGCTATGCCACGGCTACTAGAGGTGCACCCCAGACAAGCAGGGTCTGGAGCGGACCTCAACAGTCGTACAGCGAAGGGGCTAGACTGGTAGAAGGAAAACCAAGCAACAGAAATACTTCATCATCAACATTCTGGGTGTCCACTCAGAGACCCAAACGAAAAGTCAGCAACTACGCAGACTACCAGCAGACAAATCCACAAAGATGGGAAGAAACCAGCGCAAAAAGGAGGAAAACACCCGAAACCAGAACACATCGCCTCCTAGAAAGGACCAAAACTCCTCACCAGCAAGGGAACAAAGCTGGACGGAGAATGACTGTGACGAAATGACGGAATTAGACTTCAGAAGACGGATAATGAGAAACTTTTGTGAGCTAAAAGATCATGTATTAAATCAATGCAAAGAAACTAAGAACCTTGAAAAAAGATTTGAAAAAAGATTCGAGGAAATGATAACAAGAATGGATAACTTAGAGAGGAATATGAATGAATTAAAGGAGCTGAAAAACACAATACGAGAACTTCGCGAAGCAAACACAAGTTTCAATAGCCGAATTGACCAAGCAGAAGAAAGAATATCTGAAGTCGAAGACCAACTCAATGAAATAAAACGAGAAACCAAGATCAGACAAAAAAGTGCAAAAAGGAATGAACAAAGTCTCCAAGAAATGTGGGACTATGTGAAAAGACCTAACCTACGTTTGATAGGTGTACCAGAAGGGGACGAAGAGAATGAATCCCAGCTGGAAAATACTCTTCAGGACATCATCCAGGAAAATTTCCCCCACCTAGCAAGACAAGCCAACACTCAATTGCAGGAAATACAGAGAACACCACAAAGATATTCCACAAGAAGAGCAACCCCAAGGCACATAATCGTCAGATTCAACAGGGTTGAAATAAAGGAGAGAATACTAAGGGCAGCCAGAGAGAAAGGTCAGGTCACCCACAAAGGGAAGCCCATCAGACTCACAGCAGATCTCTCGGCAGAAACACTACAAGCCAGAAGAGAGTGGGGGCCAATATTCAACATTCTTAAAGAAAAGAACTTTCAACCCAGAATTTCATATCCAGCCAAACTGAGCTTCAGAAGTGAAGGAAGAATAAAATCCTTTGCGAACAAGCAAGTACTCAGAGATTTTGTCACCACCAGGCCTGCTTTACAAGAGCTCCTAAAAGAGGCACTACACATAGAAAGGATCAATCAGTACCAGCCATTCCAAAATCACACTGAATGCTAAAGAGCTTCAACATAATGAAGAATCTACAACAACTAACAGGCAAAACAGCCACTTAGCATCAAAATGGCAGTATCAAATTCACACATAACAATATTAACCCTAAATGTAAATGGACTAAATGCACCAATCAAAAGACACAGACTGGCAAATTGGATAAAAATCCAAAACCCATCAGTGTGCTGTATCCAGGAAACCCATCTCACATGCAAGGATACACAAAGGCTCAAAATAAAGGGATGGAGGAAGATTTACCAAGCTAATGGAAAGCAAAAAAAAGCAGGAGTTGCAATTCTCATCTCTGATAAAATAGACTTTAAAGCAACAAAGATCAAAAGAGACAAAGAAGGCCATTACATAATGGTAAAAGGATCGATACAACAAGAAGAGCTAACGATCCTAAACATATATGGACCCAACACAGGAGCACCCAGATACATAAGGCAAGTTCTTAATGACTTACAGAAGGACTTAGACTCCCACACAATAATAGTGGGAGACTTTAACACTCCACTGTCAATACTAGACAGATCAACCAGACAGAAAATCAACAAGGATACCCAGGGCTTGAACTCAGACCTGGAGCAAGCAAACCTGGTGGACATTTACAGAACTCTCCACCCCAAATCCACAGAATACACATTCTTCTCAGCACCACATCACACCTACTCTAAAATTGACCACATAATTGGAAGTAAAGCACTGCTCAACAAATGCAAAACAACTGAAATCATAAAAAACAGCCTCTCAGACCATAGTGCAATCAAGTTAGAACTCAGAATTCAGAAACCGACCCAGAACCGCACAGCTTCATGGAAACTGAACAACTGGCTCTTGAATGTTGACTGGGTAAACAACGAAATGAAGGCAGAAATAAAGAAGTTCTTCGAAACCAATGAGAACGAAGACACAACATGCCAGAACCTCTGGGACACATTTAAAGCAGTCTCTAGAGGAAAGTATATAGCAATAAGTGCCCATATGAGGAGAATGGAGAGATCCAAAATTGACACCCTATCGTCAAAATTGAAAGAGCTAGAGGAGCAAGATCAAAAAAACTCAAAACCCAGCAGAAGACAAGAAATTACTAAGATCAGAGCTGAGCTGAAGGAGATTGAGACACGAAAAACCCTTCAAAAAATCAATAAACCAAGAGCTGGTTTTTTGAAAAGATCAACAAAATAGACAGATCACTAGCCAGATTGATTAAAAATAAAAGAGAGAACAACGAAATAGATGCAATAAAAAATGATAAAGGGGAAATCACCACAGATTCCACAGAAATTCAAACCATCATCAGAGAATATTACAAACAACTCTATGCACATAAACTAGGAAACCTGGAAGAAATGGATAAATTCCTGGACTCCTGTGTCCTCCCAAGCCTAAACCAGGAGGAAGCTGAAACTATGAATAGACCAATAACAAGGTCTGAAGTTGGGGCAGCAATTAAGAGCCTACCTCACAAAAAAAGCCCAGGTCCAGACGGGTTCACAGCCGAATTCTACCAGACACACAAGGAGGAGCTGGTACCATTCCTTCTAAAACTATTTCAAACAATCCAAAAAGAGGGAATCCTTCCCAAATCATTTTATGAGACCAACATCATCCTGATACCAAAACCCGGCAGAGACCCAACGAGAAAAGAAAACTTCAGGCCAATATCCATGATGAACATAGACGCAAAAATCTTCAATAAAATATTGGCAAGCCGATTGCAACAGCAAATCAAAAAACTTATTCATCGTGATCAAGTAGGATTCATCCCAGGGATGCAAGGCTGGTTCAACATACGCAAGTCTATCAACATAATTCACCACATAAACAGAACCAAAAACAAAAACCATGTGATTATCTCAATTGACCCAGAGAAGGCATTTGACAAAATTCAACAGCCCTTTATGCTAAAAACCCTCAATAAACTCGGTATCGATGGAACGTATCTCAAAGTAATAAAACCTATTTATGACAAACCAACAGCCAATATCATACTGAATGGGCAAAAACTGGAAGCATTCCCTTTGAAATCTGGCACTAGACAAGGTTGCCCTCTCTCACCACTCCTATTCAATATAGTACTGGAAGTTCTAGCCAGAGCAATCAGGCAAGAAAAAGAAATAAAGGGTATTCAAATAGGAAAGGTGGAAGCCAAATTGTCTCTATTTGCAGACGACATGATAGTATACCTAGTAGACCCCATCGCCTCAGCCCAAAAACTCCTGAAACTGATAAACAACTTCAGCAAAGTCTCAGGATATAAAATCAATGTGCAAAAATCACAAGCATTCGTCTACACCAATAACAGACTTAAAGAAAGCCAAATCAAGAGCGAACTGCCATTCGCCATTGCTACAAAAAGAATAAAATACCTTGGAATACAACTCACAAGGAATGTAAGGGACCTCTTCAAGGAGAACTACAAACCACTGCTCAACGAAATCAGAGAGGACACAAACAGATGGAGAAACATTCCATGTTCATGGTTAGGAAGAATTAATATCGTGAAAATGGCTATACTGCCCAAAGTAATTTACAGAATCAACGCTATCCCCATCAAGCTACCATTGACTTTCTTCACAGAACTGGAAAAAACCACCATGAACTTCATATGGAACCAAAAGAGAGCCCGCATAGCCAAGTCAATTCTAAGCAAAAAGAACACAGCGGGGGGCATCACACTACCGGATTTCAAACTATACTACAAGGCTACAGTAATCAAAACATCATGGTACTGGTACCAAAACAGAGATATAGACCAATGGAACAAAACAGAGGCACCGGAGGCAACACAACATACATACAACTATACAATCTTTGATAAACCTGACAAAAACAAGCAATGGGGCAAGGATTCCATGTTTAACAAATGGTGTTGGGAAAACTGGCTAGCCATGTGCAGAAAGCAGAAACTGGACCCCTTCCTGACACCTTACACTAAAATTAACTCCAGATGGATTAAAGACTTAAACATAAGACCTGGCACCATAAAAACCCTAGAAGGAAATCTAGGCAAAACTATCCAGGACATAGGAGTAGGCAAGGACTTCATGAACAAAACACCAAGAGCATTGGCAACAAAAGCCAAAATAGACAAATGGGACCTAATGAAACTCCACAGCTCCTGCACGGCAAAAGAAACAGTCACTAGAGTGGATCGGCAACCAACAGAATGGGAAAAAATTTTCGCAGTCTACCCATCTGACAAAGGGCTGATATCCAGAATTTACAAAGAACTCAAGCAGATTTACAGGAAAAAAACAAACAAGCCCATTCAAAAGTGGGCAAACATTATGAACAGATACTTTACGAAAGAAGACATATATGAGGCCAACAATCATATGAAAAAATGCTCATCGTCACTGGTCATCAGAGAGATGCAAATCAAAACCACATTGAGATACCATCTCACGCCAGTTAGAATGGCGATCATTAAAAAATCTGGAGACAACAGATGCTGGAGAGGATGTGGAGAAAAAGGAACACTTTTACACTGTTGGTGGGAGTGTAAATTAGTTCAACCATTGTGGAAGACAGTGTGGCGATTCCTCAAGGCCTTAGAAATAGAAATTCCATTTGACCCAGCAATCCCATTACTGGGTATATATCCAAAAGACTATAAATCGTTCTACTATAAGGACACATGTACACGAATGTTCATTGCAGCACTGTTTACAATAGCAAAGACCTGGAATCAACCCAAATGCCCACTGATAATAGACTGGATTGGAAAAATGTGGCACATATACACCATGGAATATTATGCAGCAATCAGAAATGATGAGTTCGTGTCGTTTGTAGGGACATGGATGAATCTGGAAAACATCATCCTCAGCAAACTGACACAAGAACATAAAATGAAACACCGCATATTCTCACTCATAGGTGGGTGATAAAAAATGAGAACACATGGACACAGAAAGGGGAGTACTAAACACTGGGGTCTATTGGGGGGAAAAGGGGAGGGCCAGTGGGAGGGGGAGGTGGGGAGGGATAGCCTGGGGAGAAATGCCAAATGTGGGTGAAGGGGAGAAGAAAAGCAAAGCACACTGCCATGTGTGTACCTACGCAACTGTCTTGCATGCTCTGCTCATGTACCCCAAAACCTATAATCCAATAAAAAATTAAAAAAATAAAATAAAATAAAATAAAAAAAGAAATCACAATGGTGCTTGTCTGGTCAGGGAGGGGTGGCATATTGGCTGTCGAGGGAATGAGGGAACTTTCTAAGGTGATGATATGTTCTAAACATTGAATGAGATATGGGTTACATGGGGGTGTATGTTTGTCAAAATAGTCGAAGTGTGCCATTAAGATTTGTGCATTTTAGCTGGGCATGATGGCTCATGCCTATAATCCTAGCACTTTGGGAAGCTGAGGCAGGTGGCTCACTTGAGGTCAGGAGTTTGAGACCAGCTTGGTCAACATGGTGAAATCCCATCTCTACTAAAAATACAAAAATTAGCTAGGGATAGCGGCCCACTCCTGTAATCCCAGCTACCTGGGAGGCTGAGGCAGGAGAATTGCTTGAACTCAGGAGGGCAAGATTGCAGTGAGCTGAGATCACATCACTGTACTCTAGCTTGGGTGACAGCGTAAGACTCCATCTCAAAAAAAAAAGATTTGTGCTTTTTATCAAATGTAAATATAATTTTAGCCCCAAAATTATGTGTGTGTGGATGCGGTGGTATGTGCTGTAGTTCCAACTACTTGGGAGGCTGAGGCAGGAGAATTGTTTGAACCTGGGAGGCAGAATTGCAGTGAGCTAAGATCCTGCCACTGCACTCCAGTCTGGGCAACAGAGCAAGACTCCGTCTAAAAAAATATCTGTGTGTGTGTGTGTGTGTGTGTGTGTGTGTGTATGTATGTGTGTGTGTATAAATTGCTAAGCTCAGAGATTATGACTAATGAGACGGGGGAATTGACATGCTGGGGCATTTTTATTAACCCTTCCTCCCTGCAGAATTTTGATTAAGTAGACGGGATGGAAGGGGGTTGCTCACGCTAAGGAGGAAGGTGTGGAGGCATGTGTCTCTGAAGGGAGTAGCTCCCTGACATCTGCAGGACCACAAGGTCTTGGGTCTGCTGTACACAGTGTCCTGGAGGAGGCTCTCAGATATAGCTGGTACCACAATGTCTGGGGACACTGGTGCCTAATACTGGAGTCTTGGGGGAGTACACAGGGTTCCATTGTGGAGGCTTGTGGTCAGTGGTGAGGGCAGCTGGGAGGACATCTTTGTGGCCTGTTAAGAGCAGCTGTGGCCAAAGACCAGTGGAAGCTCAGTCCTGAAGCAGCCTTGTTTGTGCAGCAGGATGCCTGGCAATAACAGTGACCAGGCTGGTAATCACAATGATGGGTGCCATTAACTGGAGCACTTCATAAATGCTGTTTTCCATGTATTTACTCATTTTATTATTCCCATTTTATGGATGAGAAAACTAAAAAACCAGGGGAGTTAAGCAACTTGCCTACCTCACACAACTAGTAACAGAGCCAGGAGTTTAACCAGACAGTTCCAGGGCTCACGTCCTTACCCTCTGGGCTGGCCTTCTCCCTTACCGCCCCCTGACACCCCCACTTTTCTGAACATGGTGCTCACTGCTGTAGCTGGAGGTGAAGGATGGAACTTCAAAAGATGAGTGAAGATTGAAAAAAACAAGATGATTAGGTTGGACTTCTGAAAGCCATGGTGAGTGGGAAGCCACAACCACCTGCAGGGCCAACCCAGTCTTATAAATAAGTAAAGCAGCAGGTGTGATGCATTAGGAAATGGTGGAACCTGTAGCACGACAGCTTTAAAGAAGGTGGCTTTTACTATGATGTACTCTTGGGGCCATGCAGAAACAATGGCCCAGGGCTCTGGAAGATCCAGATTTCTTAAGATTTTGATTTTGATAGTCCATGTTGCAGAAAAATGTATATGTGGGTGATGGCAATGTCTGCTCTCCTCTGCCTCCTGGGTGATCTGCACCAAGATGAGCAGCAGGCCAGTGACCTTCAGAGGCCCAGGCCTTTGAAGGATGAGGGTGCTTAGCCCGCTGTGAATGCACCCTCCCCTGCACCTTGAACCGAGGTTTTCTTAGACTGCCCTCCTGCCTGCATGACCCCATCTCCGACAAACAGAAGCTCTGTCTCAGACTTGAAAGATCCTCTGCCAGGCCTCTCTGCTGCTTTGTCCAAAGGTCTATACATCTCCCAAAGTTCAGGGTTATCTCCCCTCCACCTTCCCCCTTGTCTCCAGCTGCCTTTCTACTGGCTGACTTTATTGTTACTGTTTTTATAATTCCATTTGCACTATCATGCGGCCTGATCTTCCATCTCATTCCACATCAAGCTGCAGTCTGAGCTTGTGTGTTTGTGGGCTTTGCAGCCAGATACGAACAGAAGACAGATTCATTTTCTGCTGCCTGCTTCACCAACCCCAAATATCCCAGTGTGATCCAAGAGCCCTGAAGATTTGCCTTTACCACCCCACCCCCTGCTGTAGATGTTTCTTTATAAGCCTTGCTTGTGAATAGGTGTCAGCAAGGGTCTCAGTATGCATGATGTGAGCATGTGGGTGCTCGAGATCCTTCCGCCAGCTGTCACCATCCTCCTGCTGCTGCCAATGTGTTCCTTGAGGATGCCTGGCAGCTTACACCCCACCCTGGGGGCAAAGAGTGACTGACAACGGAACAAGCGCTCACCCCCTTGCCCCATAGCAGGACAGTTCAGTGGGAGGAATTTGCTCTAGAGCACCCTGGATTAGACCGAGGCTTTCCCCTTCCATATTCAGCTTCCTTTGCTCCTCCAGTAAGTCACACATGTGGAGCCCTACGGAGCTAAAAGAAAATTGAAAATGAGCTTAGCTGGCAAAAACAGACACAGGGTATAGGGGAGCGAATGTTCTGAAAAATAGCATCAACCTCAAAGGACTCACCAGCACCCCAGCTTTCTGTCGCAAGCGTTCAGCTCCCTGCCCACCTGCACCCAAGCTTCCTGTCTGCAAGCCTTCAGCGCAGGCAGCACGACCTTATAAAGTTTCCTGCAGCCCTGCTATTTTGCAGACAGCATTCCCTCTGCTGTGTTGCCTATTGCTGTCTTGCAACGCATCTCCAACTTTCTCTAATAAATCTACCTTTCTTTCCCACAACTGTCTTGATAAATTATTTCACCATCTGTGACACTGCCCCCAGGCAGTCGGGATTTTTTGTGTTTATTGTTTGTTTTGGGACAGAGTCTCCTCTGTCTTTCAGGCTGGAATGCATTAGTGCCAGCTCGGCTCTCTACAACTCTGCCTCCCAGGTTCAAGCGATTCTCTTGCCTCAGCCTCCTGAATAAGTGGTATTATAGGCATCTGCTACTACACCCGGCTAGTATTGATATTTTTAGTAGAGACGGAGTTTTACCTTTTTGGCTGGTCTTGTCTCAAACTCCTGACCTCAAGTGATCTTCCTGCCTCAGCCTCCCAAACTGCTGAGATTATAGGCATGAGCCACAGCACTCAGTCAGCTCCCAGGCAGTCGTTGACCATGACAACATGCACCTGAATCTTTGTCTCCAGCTCTGCATCTAAGAAACCCGGACATGAGACAACTCCTTACAACACTACAGTGGGCAAAGTGGTGTCTGTGGGCAGAAAAGGGGCAGCACAGGCTCAGTGGAGACCAGGCCAAAACACTCCCATGCTTCAAAGGTAAGGGATTTAAATCCTACCTGTCATAGTGGAATTTAAACAATCGTAACTTTTCAACAATAAGGAACAGACTCAATATATCATCAAACTTGCTTATGATACATATTATGCCATCATGAATGGTGCTGTATGAAGTACAGAAAAACATTGATATTTGTTGAAGCTCAAGGAATGGGTACATGGGGGTTCATTTTACTATTCGCTCTACCTTTGTATATGTTTGAAATTTTCCATAATAAAATATATATTAAAAATGGATGGAGAAGTTGCTGTAGAATATTGAATGATATTTAGAAATAATACACTATGTAGTTAACTGAAAAAGCTGGCTAATTATAACATAGTAAGTCTATATATTTGTGGATTTTTTAAGTATTAAGAAATTGAAAGCTGGGTTCTGAAGCTCACACCTGTAATCTCAGCAACTGGGAAGGCTGAATGGGAGGGTGGCTTGAGCCCAGAAGTTCAAGGCTTTCATGAGCCGTGATTTCACCACTGTGACCCAGCCTTGGTGACAGAGCAAGACCCCAAAGCGTAAAAAAAAGAAAGAAATTGAAATGTACTTTCTCATTCAACCAGCAATTCCACTTCTAGATAGAGAAATCCACATGGGAAAGGAGATAGGTACAGCCTAAATGGCCATTAATAAAATTAAAAAGTGGCTTTTGAAACTACTGTATTGGCTGGGCACAGTGGCCTATGCCTGTAATCTCAGCAGTTTGGGAGGCTAAGGCGAGTGAATTACGGAGTCAAGAGTTTGAGACCAGCCTGGCCAACATGGTGAAACCCTGTCTTTACTAAAAACACAAAAAATTTGGCTAGGTGAAGTGGCAAGCACCTGTCATCCCAGCTACTCAAGAGGCAGAGACAGGAGAATGGCTTGAACCCAGGAAGGGGAGGTTGCAATAACCTGAGATTGCACCACTGCATGCCAGCCCTGTCAACAGAGTGAGACTCTGTCTCAAACAAAACAAAAAAAAAACAAACAAACAAAATGTACTATATTAAGCCAGGCTCAGTGGTGCATGCCTGTAATCCCAGCACTTTGGGGCCCAAGATGGAAGGATTGCTTGAGGCCAGGAGTTTGAGACCAGCCTGGGCAACATAGTGAGACCCCTATCTCTCCAAAAAATAAAAATAAAAGAATTAGCCAGATGTGGTGACTATTGCCTGTAGTCCCAGCTACTCAGGAGGCTGGGGCAGGAGAATCACTTGAACCTGAAAGGTGAAGGTTGCAGTGAGCCAAGATTGTGCCACTGCACTCCAGTCTGGGCAATGGAGCAAGACTTTGTCTCAAAAGAAAAAAGAAAATCAAAAGTCTCTATATCGCTATGCAAATAAAGAATAGTCCAGAGTGCTATTTATTACCCTAATGAAGTGTGACAAAGTGATGAGGGCTGAAGGGAAGGGACCAGGAGTGGGGCTGGCTGACTACTGAGATTTATCTGTCGTGTTTAAATTTTTTTACAAGAAGAGTATATTTATCTATTATGCATAATTAAAAATTAATAATGCCAAAGACTACATGGATATACACTGAAGTACTAGCAAGGACCATCTTTGGATGGTGAGAGTTCCTTAGTTCTTTTCTATAATTTATGAATTTTCTACCGCAAGTGTATATGATGAGGGCAATCAAGGTTGAGGGAGGCAGGGAGAAGAATGAAAAAAGAAACTAAAGTATCATTATTGTGCCAAGATATGCCCCACTCTCATCTCCTGGTTGCATCCAATTCATTCTCCTGGCTCAAGGTCTCCCCATGCAAGGTTTCCTGATCCCTAGCCCCTCCCTTCAAGAGGCTGCTCTTTCCTCAGTATTCGCTGAGTCTTGGATAAGACCCCCTATAGTGGGCGCAAACCCCATAGGCCCACACTGGATGGATGTGTAGGCTTCTGTGCCCAGGGCAGGCCCACCCTGCTGGCTTCTGACCCCCTGGCAGCATCCCTCAACCCCACTCTTCATCCTGAGCATCAATTATAGTTGGTGAAATTAACATTGTTCAGAGACCTTCAACAGAGAAGAGGAATTCTTTACATGTGCTTTCCCCCCCCCAAATTGGGGGTCCTTCTGCATCCTAGGGGTCTTCTGGCTATTCCTCCCATCCCCAGAATCCCCAAGGGTACATTGCCACCCCAGCTTCTTGTTCAGCTGTTCTTTCTCACTAAGCACCTACTGTGTGCCAGACATTGTTCTGGGCATGGAGATATAGCAAAATAAGTGAGCCGCTCACAGTGACATGTCCAGTTAGTGACAGAGACATCACTTGACCTCAGACATTCAGATACCATGTCTGACAGTGACTCCAGAACCTCACACCCCAGAACCATCAAGGGTTAAATTCTTCTTTTGAGTAGAGCCACGGCAGCCATCACGGTTCATTTCTTGGCACCCTTTCACCAGTGTGGTTATTCTGAAGTTCAGGGCAATTACTTCACAATTGCCCTTTGCTGTAGGTTTTTTTTTGAGATGGAGTCTCTCTCTTTCCCAGACTGGAGTGCAGTGGCACCATATTGGCTCACTGCAACCTCCACCTCCTTTGTTTAAGTAATTCTCCTGCCTCAGCCTCCTGAGTAGCTGGGACTACAGGTGCATGACACCACACCCGGCTAGCCCTTTGCTGTTCTTATTCCTTCCTTGACTGAATAAATCTTTAAGGGAACAAGAAGGGAAAATATAGGGCAGATCTTCTCTGGACCTATAAAACCAAGATGTGAGATTATTATATTTTTTCATGTGCTAAGTCAAATAGATCAAATATTTTAACACATAATTTTACAAAGCACATCTTTTTCTATGACTACATAATGACTTATAATTGCTTTCTGCAAATACTGGCCCTATTTCCAAAGAAGGAGATCTTTAATTTGCAAGTTTGCCTTTTCTGACTCTTGTTTTATTTTTGTTTTTGTTTTCTTGAGACAGAGTCTGGCCCTGTTGCCCAGGCTGGAGTGTAATGGCATGATCGCAGTTCAATGCAGCCTCTACCTCCTAGGCTTAAGCGGTCCTCCTGCCCTGGTCCCCTTAGTAGGTGGGACAACAGGCACATGCCACCACTGCTGGCTAATTTTTTACCTTTGCTTGTGTAGAGACGAGGTCTTGCTGTGTTGCTCAGGCTGGCTTCAAACTCCTGGGCTCAAGCAATTTTCCCACCTCAACTTCTGAAAGTGCTGGGATTGCAGGTATGAGCCACCATGCCCAGCATCAGACTTATTTCTTAAGTATACACACTGCCATTTATGTATTTATTTATTTATGTTTGTTTATTTATTTATTTATTTATTTATTTATTTTTGAGTCAGAGTCTTGCTCTGTTGCCCAGGCTGGAGTCCAGTGGCATGATCTTGGCTCACTGCAACCTCTGCCTTCCAGTTTAAGCAATTCTCCTGCCTCAGCCTCCTGAGTAAGTGGGACTACTGGCCTGAACCACCACGCCCAGCTAATTTTTGTATTTTCAGTAGAGACAGGGTTTCACCATGTCAGCCAGGCTGGTCTCAAACTCCTGGCCTCAGATTATCCACCCACCTTGGCTACCAAAGTGCTGGGATTACAGGTGTGAACCACCGTGCCAGGCCATGCCCTGCCTTTTAAAGTCTGCAGTACGAAATAATTTTTTTCATTTATAAAATCCCTGCCCTTATGGAATATTCAGTTTGTTAGGGGAGGTAGACAACACATCAAATAATAATATGGGAGATTAGATAATGGCTGAGGCTCAGGGAAGAAAGAAACCTGGAAGAGGGGTGGGATGGGTTTCTGACAGGGAGGGAGCTGAGTGAAGTCTTGAGAGAAGGGAGGGAGGAAAGGAGGGAGCCAGCTGGCAGAGCATCCAGGCACCCAGGCAGAGGTGCAAAGTCCTTGAGGCAGGAATTCTTGGTGATCTTCAGGAAAAGGAAGAGGCAAATGTGGCTTGTAGGAGAGAGTCACGTAGGGCCTTTTGGCCCAACATAAGGACTTCAGCTTCTCCTCCAGGAGAAATGACAAGCCATGGAAGAGCTCAGGAAAGAGAAGTGACATGTTCTGCCAGGATGAATCCTGTGGCTGTGTTAAAAATACCTCACAGTTCGGGCTTCACTCGCCTGAAGTATCTCTTAGCCTCTTGAAACTTCATTGCTATTGCTATTAAATACCCAGTTTACGAGGGTTCACCTTAGGATTTCTTGACTTTACAATGGCACAAACACCTTCAGTAGAAACTGTACTTTTAATAACAATAGAGCCCTTCACTTTTTCACTTTTGGTGCAGTATTCAATAAATGACATGAGATGTGTAACACCTTCTTATAAAATAGGCTTTGTGTTAAATGATGTTGCCCAATTGTAGGATAATGGAAGGGTTCTGAGTATGTTTAAGGTAGGCCAGGCTAAGCTATGATGCTCAGTAGGTTAGATATATTAAATGCATTTTTCAACTTATGACAGGTTTATCAGGACGTAGCACCCTTCACCCCCTTAAGTCAAGGAGCATCTATATTGTAACAGCTGAAGAACTTGACGTCTGCCCAAGTCTAAACCTCAAATAACCATTTTATCTGGGCCTGGATGGACAAGGATGTGGCCTAAGCCTGGAAACTGAGGCTCAGGAAGACTCGTCACCCTCAAGGTCAACCAGGTCATTGAGTCACTATAGCAGCAGCTCTGACACCCCATGACACAGGATTCCCAGATGGCCTTGTTCCTAACAGTGTGCTGGAAAGTTCCACCTAGCCTTATTGAATTAATTCATCTATTTATAATAATCACACACATTTGGAAAACACTGCTTTGATGTATAAGATGTCCCTATATTATGGCACCCTGAATATGTCCATCTCCAAGTATACAAAATTCTCAAAAATACACTTACAAAAAGAATTCAAATGCACTGGATCACAAATTATAAATGCATTTCAAGTAGAACCTTTAGCAGTAGGAAAGGTAGGGGCAGAGTGGGTGTCATAAACATTCAAACTAAGGTAGGCCTGAGGAAAATGGGCAAGTTACTGCTTATTCCAGTTCTTGCTTACTCCAAACTATTTTCTCAAGGGCCTTTGTGTGCACCTCTCACATAATCTGAGCTGTGAGCCCCAGGGTTTCTTTCTAGAATCCGAGGAAAGTAGGTCTGACTGTCCTAACCTTTTTTTTTTTGAGACAGGGTCTCACATTGTAACCCAGGATGGAGGGAAGTGGCATGATCTCCTCTCACAGCAGCCTCAACTTCCCAGGCTCAAGCGATTCTCGTGACTCAGCCTCCCAAGTAGCTGGGATTACAGGTATGTGCCACCACGCCTGGCTAATTTTTGTATTTTTAGTATAGACAGGGTTTGGTCATCGTCTTAACTTTTTGATATGCTGTTTGGGTTGACTTAGAGATACTGAATTGGGATTTCTATCAGCTTGCAATAAAGAGAAATGACCACCAGGGGACAGCAAACATCCAGTAAGCAAAGTCAGTGCCTTTTCAAAAAGTACTGAGGCCTTGCAGAAGTGAACAGAAGAGCGGGGAATCTGTGACAGTGGGCGGGGGAGCACTTAAATTCTTGGTAACCACAGCTGAATTGTGTTAGTGACTTTTTTTTAACATACCCAGCTTTCAACCTGCCTAGAATCTCCTTGCCTTTATCTAGAAACTTAATTTTAAGAAAGTACTTACTTGATAAACTAAACAATGAATTAAACCAGTTCTCAACTGGCACTGAGGTTATTTTGCCTCTCAGGGACATTTGGCATATGTAGAAATATTTTAGTTGTCACAATTAAGGGTACAGTGCTGGGATTACAGGTGTGAGCCATTGTGCCCAGCCTCGCATTGGCTTTTTCATCTGTACCAGGGATTCAGCCCATGTAACCCACTTGAACCTGGGAGGCGGTGGTTGGAGTGAGCCAAGATCATGTCACTGCACTCCAGCCTTGGAGACAGAGGGAGAGTCTGTCATTTGTTGGACCAGTAAAAGGTGGGGACTGTGGGGTCATTCTTAGGACTCAAGTAAATGCCACGGGGTTGGGGTGTGTGCCTGTGATGGGTGTCCTTTGAGACACATTTCACCCCATGTCTCAGAACTCCCAAAGGGAATATCAAATCGGCTGAGGCTCCCTGGAGAATACAATTCTGGCCCTCCAGCTTTTTTAGCTGAACCCAGACCCCTGACTCTCCCCTCCCACCAAGACTGTGCCCAATGGAGGCATGGGAATTCCCCTAAAGTAAGTTGGGGGGGGTGGATGCCAGGCAGTCAAACTTAACCAATGCCCATGCCCGCCTGAATGCACCCCAGAGAGTCATTTCTCCGGGTGAAACATTGCCTTGTCTCTCAGAAGGGCCGCTGATGCTGACAAACTACCAGACTGGGAGACCCAAGATCACTGACATACTGGTATAGGTTCTGGCTTAGCCTTGCTCAGGTTTTGGGGGGTAGGCCCACCCCCAGGATGGAAATGATGTATCCAGTAAGCCAAGGTGGCTGGTGATGGGGCACAGGTCTATGCCCAGCTTTGTGAGGCTGCCTCTGGAACCCCCAGGGGACCAGTTCACCAAGCCCTTCATATCACCCAGGCCCAGGTGAAAACACTAGCCTCCCAGCCTTGCCTCTGCTCCCTCCCATTCGGACTCAGGAATCCCCAAGTCTGTCCAGCAGAGGCAGAGCCTCAGAGGAGGGAGAATCTCTGATCCCTGAAAAGTAGCCAGCCCTTCCACCCCACCCTAACCTCCCACTCCCTGCATAAAAGATTTGTGGGTTTCTGCAGGGAGGGAGAATCTTCCTCCACAGAGGGTGGAGGGGGCCAGAAAGGAACTAAGGATGGCAGATGAGGGTGAGGGGAACTAGGGTCAGCTTTGCTGACTTCACAGCTTCGCCCAGGGCAGGAGTTAAATGTGGTCCTTTGGCCAGCCAGGGGTGGCCCCAGGGATCACCCTGAAAAAGTGGCTCTTCCAGCACTGTTCACAATAAGAAAGACATGGAATCAACCTAAATGCCCATCAGTGACAGACTGGACAAAGAAAATGTGGTCCAGATACACCATGGAATATTATGCAGCCATTAAAAAAACAAGATCATGCCTTTTGTGGAAGCATGAATGGAGCTGGAGGCTGCCATACTTAGCAAACTAATGCAGAGACAGAAAACCAAACACTGCATCTTCTCACTTATAAGTGGGAGCTAAATCATAAGAACTTATGAACACAAAAAAGGATGACAGATGCTGGGGTCTACTTGAGGGGTGTGGTGGGAGAAGGGAGAAAGGCAAAAAATGTAACTATCAATCACTGCCTTGCATTTCCTCAACCTTGCTGTAATCTGGTCTCCATGTGATGAAATAATATTTGCAGCAAACACCCATGGCATGTGTTTATCTATGTAACAGACATTCACATATACCCCTCAAACCTAAAATTAAAAAAAAGAAAAGAAAAGAAATCAGGAAGGAAGGGAAAAAAGATGGCTTAGTAGGTACTGTGGTGCCACAAATGGAGCCAGGTAAGCATCCCATGGGACACACAGATGTGTGATTCAGGTTCTCTCCCCACCTCCAATCCTCACAGGGCTCTGAGCAGACTTGCTCAGCCACACCTGCAGACAGACATTCTGAGAGCCCTCAAATGCCTGCATTATTTCCATCTCCACCCTGACTCCTGTTTCTACCATACATGGCTTTCACCCTCACCCTTGACCCCGTCCAATCCCATAAACTGAATTCATCTTTAGATTAGTTAAGTTCTCCCAGGGTATAAGGAAGAGACACATGGTCTTTAGCGACAGGACACAGCCTATTTGAGGGTCTGCTGGATATTTTCTAGATTCACTCTCCACCCTCCTCCTGCTACCCGGAGAGAGGGAGGGAGCCATAGGGACAGCATCTGTTTGGGTTCAGTCAGTGAGGACATTGGCAGGAGATGGGAGAGAAGAGGACATCACAGAATGGAGAGGAGGTCATTGAATGGACTCTCTTTCACCAAGTTGTGTGGCACCCTGAGGGTCACAGCACCCATTGGGACACCCTCTCCTGCAGCTACTTTCTCTGAGGTCTAGGGCTAGCCATGCCTGGGTCTGGCAATTACTTCCCAGTGTTGCAGGTGGGTAAGTCTTTGCATCTTTTGTTTATTTCCTTTAATCCTTCCTGCTCCTTTGGAAACAACCCCTTCATTAAACTCTCCCCAATGACTTGCAGATCTTCTGCCAGGACTCCTCCTGCTAAAGGAAGAAACTCCACAGGGTGGGTCTCAGGGGGTGCAGACCTACTTGCCCCTAGGGAACCTGAAGGTGGCCAGATTCTTCTTCCCACTGCCAGCCAGATGGACTTCCTGAGACTTTGAATCCCAAGCTGGAGGTAAAGAATTCGATTAATTTTTTAGAACTCATTCACAGAGCCAGTGGCCAGTGGCAGTGGTGGGGGTATCTGGGGACAGCAGAAGCAGTGGTGACAGCTTTTCAAACTGCTGCAGCCCAGCCAGCCTGCTCCTGTGACATGACCTGACCACTCACAGCAACCCCCCATTTTCTGAGGCTAGTTCTCCATCCATCTAGTTGACTCCGTGGGTCCCCAGTATCTTTCCAATGAATTTGCTTTGCCTAATTTAGCTAGAGTCCTTTTCTTTTGCTTGTATCCAAGGAACACTGACTCACACAGAGTTTGCTTTCAGGATTCAAAGGGAGGTGGGTATTATTTGGACCCCTGTCAGCAGATGTTCAGCTTCTCTGGGTCTCTATAGGACTGAGCCATGTAGCAGTTCCCACAGAAAAGCAGACATGTGGTTTGGTCTAATTGTCCTCATGGCTTCTATTTAGGGTGGGCTCTTTACTATTCTCATAATGCAGCTTCAGTTATGACATGAGCTCTGGCAGCCCTGTTAGCCCCCCAGGTCTCTCAGAAGAGAGGATTTTAGTGGTTCAGTTTGCCTTCACCATCCACATTGGGCAGTGTCAGGACAGCTCCCTGTCCTGCTTGTCTAGACGACCCATCAATGTTCTATCTGCTGTGGGCCAAGATGTGACCATGCGAATAATAAATGAATGAGTAAATTTTTTGTTTTGTTTATTTTTTGAGACAGAATCTCACTCTGTCACTTAGGCTGGAGTGCAATGGCATGATCTCGGCTCACTGCAACATCTGCCTCCCAGGTTCAAGTGATTCTCCTGCCTCAGACTCCTGAGTAGCTGGGATTACAGGCACACACCACCAATGCCTGGCTAATTTTTGTATTTTTAGTAGGGACAGAGTTTTACCATGTTGGTCATCCTGGTCTCAAACTCCTGACTTTGTGATCTGCCTGCCTTGACCTCAAAAACTGCTGAGATTACAGGCATAAGCCACCGCACTTGGCTTTTTTTTTTTTTAACGGCCGATTGCAGTAACTTTTTTTAATGGGTTTTTAGACTCACAGAAAGGGGCTCTTTAGATGAGGCTGTGCCACTAGTCAACTATCTTCACTGTGGAGTCCTAGTCACTGATTTTGTTTTGTAGATCATGAAGATTCATTCAAATTGCCTTTGCTTCCATTCCTTCATAGTATGTTACTTGGTCTGAAAGTACATCCCTCTTTCTCTAGTGTATTGTATTCAAACATGTTGCTGCTGCTTCTCCATCAAAATTAATCTTTTTCATCACCTTCTTATTCCTCTTAGCATATTCGAAATGTAACGTATTATCTTCTGTGCCTAGGGATGGGAAAGTACAGGCAGGTATAAAGAAGAGAGAAATCATTATCCTGTGAATGGCAGACTCTCAGGCCTGACCTGCATGAAACTTCAGGTGTACCCAATCCTTTGGGTCTGCTGAGAGAAGTCTGCCAGGGACCACATGCCACCCAACACCAGAGGCTTACATCAAAAAGGCCTCACCAGAAGCAGGAATAGAACATGAATTCACAGCCTTAGGCTGAATGGTTCTCACAGCAATTCTTGCCCATGATGCCAACATGGCTTCCTGAGCCGAAGTTATCACTTCAAATGTATTAGTCTCTTCTGCTTTCTCATCTATCTCACGACTTTTCTAAAGCCTTGCTTTCATGGTCACTGCCTTGCATTTCCTTGACCATGGCTGTAATCTGCTCTCCTGTGACATTTCAGGAATATATTGTTGTTATTCAGGGTAAGCATGTGTATGGAGCCTCAGATAAACTTCTTTTTTTTTAGATGGAGTCTTGCTCTGTCTCCCAGGCTGGAGTACAGTGGTGTGATCTCGGCTCACTGCAGCCCCTGCCTCCTTGTTTCAAGTGATTCTCCTTTCTTAGCCTCTCAAGTAGCTGGTACTACAGGTGTGCACCTCCACATCTGGCTAGATTGTTTTTTTGTATTTTTAGTAGAAATGGGGTTTCACCACGTTGACTAGGCTGGTATCAAACTCCTGACCTCAGGTGATCTGCCAGCCTTGGCATCCCAAAACACTGGGATTACAGGCATGAGCCATCATGCCCAGCCCTCAGATAAACTATTTTCTTGCCATTAGAACTCAAACCTCATTGTTGGTACCAGTTCCACAAAATATCCCAGCACACCTCATTAATGGGAGGCAAAATGGTCGGCAAGGGATGGATTGGTATTCTGCATCTAGCTTTTGTGGAGCTGTGAATTGTTCATTCGTTTTAGGTAGATGAACTTTACTGGGTTTCTTAGACTTCTCCCATTTGTCATCAGCAGTTGAAGAAACAGTTGGTTCCACTTGTTCTATATTTGGATCATCTTTAATGGGTACCAATGTCAAAATTATACTTTCCTCATCATCTGTTTCCCCCTCAAAGAAATTCTTGTTGCCACTAACAAAATTTGAGTCTGACGTTTTCAGCAATGCCTCTGTCTTGTTTATTCAGAGCTACGTTTAAAAAAAAAATTAAACCGGGTGCGGTGACTCACACCTGTAATTTTAGCCCTTTGAGAGGCCCAGGTGGTGGATGGCTTCAGTCCAGGAATTCCAGACCAGCCCGGGAAACATGGTGAGACCACCCTGACTCTACCAAAAATACCTGTTTGTTTTTTGAGACAGGGTCTTTCTCGGTCACCCAGGCTGGAGTGCAGTGGCACAGTCTCAGCTCACTGTACCCTCAACATTCCAGGCTGAAGCGATTCTCCCATCTCAGCCTCCTGAATAGGTGGGGCTACAGATGCATGCCACCATGCCCAGCTAATTTAAAAAAAAAAATTTTGTAGAGACATTGTTTCATCATGTTGCCCAGGCTGGTCTCAAACTCCTGGGCTCAAGTGATCTGCCCTCCTCTGCCTTCCAAAATGCTGGGATTGCAGGCATGAGCCCCTGTGCCCAGCCGAGTGAATGTTTTTCTCCTGCTCTCCTGGTCTGTCTAAATCACATCCTTCTCCCAAAGTGCTCATACCTCTGTCTTAGCCTGTCTCATGCTCAGCCTATCCCAGAGTCAGTGTGGAATGGAACCTTCTTGTGGAGGTAGAAATCTTTATTTCCCATGTGTCTCTCTGCCCCAGCTCAGCAGCTGCATCTTGCAGTGGTAAATAATTGCTCCCTGATTTCAACAGAGACTTGAATAAGATCTCCAGCAAAGGAATTGGCTCTTATTTATATATTATCTTACCTCTCTGTGTGCAGTACAATGGTTTACATATGGTAGGGGGCCCAATAAGTGCTCATTGAATTAAGCAGAGAACATTTAGTAATCACCTACTGATTGCCAGACACCACACCTGGCCCACACTTACTGAGGCCTTCATAGGCTTCAGGGACTGTGCTAGCCAGATCAACCTTACCACAACCCCATGAGATAGGCCCTATTATTGTCCCTGCATGCAGTTAAATGTGAGGTGCAGAGACCACTTAACTTGCCTAACTAGTGGGGCTGTGGGTCCAGGCAGGCAGCCTGGCTCCAGAGCTGATGCACTTAACTGCTTTACCAGGCTGTTTCATGATGCTGTGCTTGACAATAAAACTTCTGGAATTAAGCCATTTCAATAATAGCCACATCAAAAAAACTGAATGACTCTACATGAATCTCTCCAACAGACATCCACAATAATCATGCCCCACCCAGCCCCAGGAAAGATAGGGCTCAGGACTGGGGGTGAGGGATGAAACAGGATGCCACTGCACCGATGACTTGGAAAAGAAAAAGCTGCAAGTTGAATGACCATGTTTATCAGACCTGGCAAAAACATTCTGTACCTATCCCTTGAGAGATTTGGCAGCTGCAATTTCGCAAAACAGAGTTGTGCAAAAGCAATGGCTGGGTGCATTTGTGGCACTGTACCAAATCTCAGACAAATGGGGCACTGCCCACATCACAGCCTTGCTCATGCCTTATGAGGTCTCTTTCATATTCTCTCACCAAAAATGGCACTTTAGGCACCAACCCACCCTCAGCGGGGTGGTGTCTCCATAGCATGAGCCCCCAAGGAGGCTCAGATCTGCCCTCTGAGCTTGGTTTGGTTTCTATGAAGACACTTGCCACACTGCATGGTGAGGCTTGCTTGCCTCTCCCTCCACAGCCAGCCAGGAGCTGGGCACCTCCAGGTTCCCTCGGTCACCAGTACAGGTAGCCACATGTTGGAGAGTTGCTCCAAACACCAACTGGGTTGGGAAATATCTCCTGGTCCTGAAACCAGAGAGGAACTGGCAGAGGTCATTTTATTTCACCAAATAATTCCATATGACTGCTTCAAACCTAGGTACTTATTAAAAATATACGTTCCCTGGGCCCACTTAGCCCTAAGAAAATCAAAAAGTGGGCTGCAGGGGTGGGGGAAGTGGAATAATGGCTTTTGTACTTTTCCAACCCCCCGCCAAGTGATTCAACTGTGCAGCCAGTGAGGCAGTCCTTCAGATGAATGAGGCATGACATGCCCTCTGCTCTCCCCTCTCCAAGGGGAACATGGGCTTCTCCCCTCACACAATTAGTCACACACTGGTCTTCTTTCTGTTCTCCAGGCGCCAGGCTCTTCCCCACTTCTGGACTCTTGCTAGAGCTGTGCCCCCTGCAGAAATGCAGCTCTCAGACCCAGTGGAAAGAGTTCTTCATTTAGGCTCACCCCAAGTACATTCAGTCACAGCACCTTTTTATTTTTATTTTTTGGAAATGGACTCTTGCTCTGTCATCCAGGATGGAGTGCAAGGGCACGATCTCAGCTCAGTGAATCCTCTGCTTCCCAGGTTCAAGCAATTCTCCTTCCTCAGCCTCCCAAGTAGCTGGGATTACAGGAACCCACCATTGTGGCCAGCTAATTTTTGTTTTTAGTAGAGACCGAGTTTTGCTATGTTGGCCATACTGATCTTGAACTCTGGACCTCAGGTGATCTGCCTGCCTTGTCCCCCCAAAGTGCTAGTATTACAGGTGTGAGCCATTGTGCCGAGCCTTAGCACCTTCTTTATAAGATTCTTTATTATCTGTCTCCCCAGCTACCCACAAGCCCCATGTTCCCCTCACCACCAAAAATCCCATGCCTAACTGTGTATGCAGTAGGCGCACCATAGGTGGCTGTTGAGTATAGGTGGTGTTACAGATACACAAAAAGGGCAGCTACTACCAGTTAGCTGTTGCTAGAGGGTGGTAGAATAAACACCCTAGTTTGCCACAGTTCACAAAGGAGAGCCAAGGCCTGGCAGGACACCTTGCACCCAGACCCCCACTGCCATGGTTTCCTCTCTGAAATGCCCCACAATATGGGTTCCCTACAACCCAACTAGAACCAAGTGCGATCTACCCAACAACAAATGAGATGCCCAGAGCCAGAATAGTCTAGATGAATGTATTGCCATTCACATATTTCATAGAAAATGTAGCAAATGTGTCAGTGTTGTATAAAAGAAAATCCAGGTCTATACAGGTTGCTTTATTTACATCTGGGAGCAAGGCTGTCCTGGCATCAGGCACAGCAGCTGCACTTGTCTGACATCTCTTTGCAGATGGAGCCCTGGGCACACTTGGCACAGCCCGCAGGGCAGCGGGAGCAGCAGCCTGGGGAAGAAGAGAGAGTGAGAGGTCAGAGCAGACTCCCTCCCCCAGCAGAGGCCCGGCTTGAGCCCTACCTCTGGCCCCAGCTGACCCTCATTTCAGGATGGTGTGGCTTTGTCAGGAGACAATTGGTGGATCATTGGGATGAGGGCTTTATGTGAAAAAGCTGTCCAGCCCCACCTGAGTCCGGGACAGGCCAGAAGAGTGGACAGGTAGTGATTGGGGGTATGAGAACAAAGGGAGGCCAGTTTCCCTAAAACCTACACTTAAGTGAGGAAAGTCTTCACAATTTAACAGGTGGCAAACCCCTGACATAGCAGTTCTGGGGAGGGCCAGGATAGCTCTGGGCTGCCTCTGCAGGAAAGGGCTGCATCATCAGATTAGAAACCACACGGGGTCTCCAAGATCCTGCGCCTGAAGTGCTCCAGGACCCTGAAGGGTTAAGAAGGCTGCATCAGGAGGCAGGATACCTAGGTTAACGTTCCAGCTTTGTCCCCAGCACTACCTGGCAATGTCTCTGGGCCTCAGTTTCTAGTTTAGTAAGGAGAGGCTATGACTCACCCATTTTTAAGGCACTTTGAGGTCTGATTCTGAATCACGTGCAGAGGGAGATGTTTGTGGAAGCTGGTCATTGGCCAACCTCTGCCTGCGGAGCTCTGGGTTCCCTGCTCTAAACTTGGCCCATCCACCAGATTCTCAGGGAAGGCCCTGCACTCACTCTTCTTGCAGGAGGTGCATTTACAGTCTTTGCATTTGCAGGAGCCAGCACAGCCACAGGAGCAACCTGCAAGGAAGAGAAAAAGGCAGTGAGTGGTGAGTGAAATGCAGAAGGCACAGCAGTAATCAATAACTCTTAGTGCCTCCTGCTCTGTGGGGCCAGGCCAGCACTTAGAGCTCCTTTCCTACTTGTGGGAGAGGAAGAGAAACCCCATCTCCTCTCCCTTCTTGCTGGGAAGGGCAAGTGTCCTCTTGCTTTTACTCCATAAGCAAAGCTCCAGGCTCCAGACACAGCCCAGGAAGACTGGGACTGGAGGCCGAAAGCTTCTGTCCTGAACTCCAAAGAGGCAATGATCTGCTGCCTTCCATCCACCCTGGCTGCTCAGAGCCTGGTCAGAGCACTGGGGTTCAGCCAGCAGCCCCCTGACCAACTGGGTGACATGGAGCAAGACAGCTTTGGGCCCCAGTACCCTCAACTCTGATTTAGAGGTACAGGGAGGAGGGAAGTGGTCTCATGGACGTGATCAGGAAGAAAGCCCTTAACGAATTAAAGGAGTCCCCTTCAGCTCAGAATTTAAAATGCGACTTTCTCAAACCCAGAAACAGTTTGTACTGTGCCTGGGAAGTGAGCATCCTAAGGGGCAGAGCCAGATTTTCCTTACCTGGTGAGCAGGAGCAGTTGGGGTTCATCTCGAGGCAAGGAGAAGCGGGAGTTCCCAATCCGGAAGCAAACATGCTGCAGCACAGATGAAAGGCGTGGTGACGCCCAGGAGCCTGCGGCTCCCTTTATAGCCCAGGAAGGGGGTCGGGGCAGAGGCCCCACCCCGTCCTTGCACCCGCCCGGCAGATTCTGTGATGCCGGAGGTCTCGCGCTGGGCTGTGCTAAGCAGGCGGGCCGGGTGCACCATCCCACCGGCTGAGCACAGTGAGTGCAGCGGAGCCCACCCCTTTGGCCCCAGCTCACTGAGAAACTGGCAGTACATGTCCCTGCCATCCTGCCTGCTTTCCCAATTTCTCTGGCGTTACCTGCCTCTCTCTTTCCTAGGCGTGCTGAAAAACTCGGAATCCCGCCTGTCTACACACCCCCAGCCCCCACTCCACTGTGCTCAACTTTCCATTTCCCAGAGTCACCAGATCACGTCCCTGGATCAGCAGAAGTGGGCGAGGGAGCAGTGTGCAAATGAGACATCAAGGACGGGACCCTTGGATTTCCTGCATTGCCGGTCTCTGTCCCAGTTGCCACCTCCGTCTGTTGGCCACGTTTCTCCTATGTCTAGGAACCGAACAGACACAGGGCTCTACCCGCTTCCTTCCATTCTCCACTATTGAGTGGCTGAATGGGCACATTTTTTGGGGGTCCTCCTTTGCATAAAACTCTCCAGGGTCTCCCCACAGCCTAGCTGGGCACCCCTCTACAGGATGGCATTTTGGAAAATGTGGGATGCTCCCAGAAGAGAGATCATTTTAGGTGACATGAGAGTCCTGGATTAAATGAAAATTCAAGAAACCTGGATGTTTTTCCTTCCATATTCCTATTACTCTACATAACATGAATCCATGTTAGTCATTTGGCATCTTTGAACTCACAGCAATCCTAAAGGGATACACATTCTGTTTATGAATCCATATTCCTAATCTGGACAATGACAATACAAGGAGGTCAAGTGCACTGGCCCAGGATCAGAGGGCCTTGAAGTTGGATTGCGAGCTCTGAATCCTCTCAGCTTCCCATGGAAGACAGGGCAATGATGAAGCTTCCCTTTGGCCTAGGTATCATCTCTTACTGCTTGAAATCTTTAAAATAAACCAAGCATCAAGGTCAGTCCTGGAAGCAAAACAGAGATGCAGAGGGGATATGAATAGGCAGAATTTGATGGCAATATTCTATGTCTGGAAGTTAAACTGATTCTTTTTTCGGTAGTGCTAATGAGTTTGCTTTTCATATAAATATATCTAAGGAAATAGGAATTATTTAAAAGAAAAATGTTATGTCACATATTGGTACAGGTGGTAGCGAAACTGGCAGGCATCCTTTCTTTTCTGTTATGGGGACAGGGACTGCCTTGCTCATGGCTTTATATTTCTTGTGTGAATCCCTGTTTTATGGGAAGAGGGCAAGGACCCTGTCAGGACCAAGGGCAATGTTTATGTAACTGATGAGAATGACTAAGGACACACAGGGAGGGACTCCAGGCCCGGCTTATTTGTCTGGAGTAAAAATGTCATCTATCTATGCCACTGAGATATTTGAGCTGTTAGCATGAGATACATTAGACTGGGTATCTTAAAATGCAGAAATCTATTTCTCTCAGTTCTGGAGGCATGGAAGTCCAAGGTCAAGGCACCAACATTTGGAGCCTTGTGAGAGCCCCGTTCCTCATGGATGTCTCTTTCCTGCTGGGTCTTCACACAGTGGAAATGTTTGAACAAGCCCCCTCAGGCCTCTCTTATTAAGGCACTAATCCCATTCATAAGTGCTTTGTCCTCTTACTGCAGTCACCTCCCAAACCCACCACCTCAATCCCAACACATTGAAAATTAGATTTGCACACATGAATATTGGAGGCACACAAGCATTTCAGCCAGAGCAGCCATGAATCATAATAACAAAATAATAGTTAATATTATAGATCACTTGCCATGAACAAGGCACCATTCTAAGTTCTTTATACCTATTAAATCATTTATTTCTACAAGTCAGACCCCATTACAGTGCTATGCTGCTTAGTGAGGGGAACACATTCTGAGAAATGCATTATTAGGTGATTTCATGGTTGTAAAAATATCATAAAGTGTATAATAACAAACCTAGACATTATGGCCTACCACAGACTTAAGCTTTGTGATGCTCCTAGGCTTCAAACCGGTACAGCATGTTACTGTACTGAATTCTGAAGGCAGTTATAACATAGTGATAAGTATTTGTATATCTAGATATAGCTAAATATAGAAAGGTTCAGTAGAATTACCTTATAACCTTATAGGACCACTATGCTATATGCAGTACATCTATAACTAAAATGTTCTTACAAAGTGCATGATGTATTATTACAGCCTACACTTTCACAGTGCAGGAAACTAAGCCAGAGAGAGGTTGAGTCATGCAGTTATACATGATGACACATCATACAGGCTGACCATAGGATAATGCCCTCAACCACAACCCTTTGTCACCCTGCCATGTGACACATGAAAACACAGATTCTGACACAGAGGCACAGTAGGAAGAGCACTGAGCTTGCTGTCAGAGCCTCGGCATAGCTGTGTGTCCTTTCTGGGCTTCAGTTACCCAGCTGTCAGGTCAGGGGCACAATCGGGATAACTAACCACGGGCCCTTCCAACTCTGGACTGCGAGGGGCCGGGCTTAGCATCCGCTGACAGACAGCATGATCTTCCACTATGGTGAGGGCATGAGGACAGCCATGGCATAGATTCATTCATGCCTTTACTTCTGAACTGTGTGACCTTGGGAAGATTGCTTAACTCTTCTAGGAGACAGTGCAACTCCTCTAGAAAACAGTATCATCTCACCAAACCCTGTGAATTCACTGTCTCTTTGCGTGAAGATCAGATGACTTGAAGGGTCAGAAAGCCTTGTTCTCTGAATGCTGGAGCAATGTCTTATCCTGGAGAGCTGGTGCAGGAGGTCATCCACATGACCTTGAGACCAGATCAGCAAGACTCCAGATCCAGCTCTAACTTCCAGTCCACATAATACCTCCAGGAAGATGAACCTTTTCCAAGAGGCTTGATGGGAGCTAACAGAATTGTCTGTCTGGAAAGTTCATGTGTGGACAAATAATTGTAATAGCACTGTTCAGTAAGCCCTAGGCCACTAGTACCAGGCCATTGTCCCATTTAACCCCTATATGGAAATATAATCTCCTTTATACAGATGAAGAAATGGAAGCTCAGAGAGGTTAAGTGACTTGTGCAGGCCACACAGCCAGTAAGGAGTGAAGCAGGCTGTGAACCAGTTGTGACACTAAAGCCTGCACTTGGCCTAGGCTACCTTCTGAAATTTCCTCTTCACAAAGAACACCTGCAACCCATCTAGGTCTTGACTCCTGGGCCTCTAGTCTCATCTTACTTCTGATTGAACATCAAGTTACAATTCCCTGAGCATATAGCTGGAGGGACCAGCTATAGGTAGCAATGATCAGTCCTCATTTTTCTCAGTGACCACCACATGCCTTCAAACTACAGAATATGCCATCAGCCCTGCATAGGTGGAGTCAAAATACTTCACCTGGGACCTTTAATTGCTATCTATAGTCAGCTTGCCAAGATAATGCTGGAAACTTCACTCCATCTCACTATTCACTGTACTGGCCTGAAGTAACCAAGGGCTGGAATTTGAAGGAGGAGATGCAGCCTGACCTTGGGAGAAACTTCCAAAGATTCAGAACCAAGTTAGAACAAGAAGCTCTCAGATGTAGCGAGAGTTCCATTAGTGACATGAGGCAGGTCAAGACTGATGGTTTCTTTTGGGCATGTCAAGGCCAGCACTGCTGAAGGTGTGTTGTTATCCATGCACTGGGGCCAGTCTGCAAACTGTTCCCAGTCTGAAATATACACCCTAGAACAAATATGCAATATTCATAAATCTTTTATTTTTCTGTGATTTTGCTTTTCATATGTGTATTTAAATATAGTCATATATACATATATTTGATTTTCATAAGTTTTTTTCATGTTTATATTAATAATTTGCCTATTGAATATAAAAAGTAGATTTTGTTTTTATATTTCATACTAATTCATTTTAGTTCACTTTGCCAAAGCTTAGGTGTGTTACAGATGTCCATGCCATTGTATCTCTTACATGTATAATGCCTTTTTTTTAGATGGAGTTTCCCTCTTGTCACCCAAGCTGGAGTGCAGTAGCATGATCTTGGCTTCTTGCAACCACTGCCTCTTAGGATCAAGTGATTCTCCTGCTTCAGCCTCCTGAATAGCTGGGATTACAGGCACTTGAAATCACTCACAACTAACTTTTGTATTTTTAGTAGAGATGGGGGTTTCATCATGTTGGCCAGGCAGGTCTTCAGCTTCTGACTTCAGGCGACCTACTCACCTTGGCCTCCCAAAATGCTGCAATTACAGGTGTAAGCCACCATGCCCGACCTACTGTATAATGCTTTTACATTTTTTAGCTGAGATAGGTAATGTGATTTGCCTTAAGGCTCTCTGTGTAAGATGATAGGACATGGTACCAGCACACACGTGTCTGATCTCAATGCAGTCCCTCATCCCAGCTCTGTTTGGTGTCAGGTTCCTTTATCCAAGGCACATAATATAAAACAGAGTTAGAATAAAGTCAACTTTTATTATGATTAACATATTTTATTTTTGAAAAAACAAATGCCCTATTGGGTCAGGATTGTATGGAAAACAATTCCAAGTTTGGACACTTTCTACCTCTGGGAGCAGGGCTTTCCCCACCTCAAGCACAGCAGCTGCACTTGTCCAACATCCCTTTGCAGACACATCCCTGGGCACACTTGGCACAGCCCATAAGGCAGCAGGAGCAGCAGCCTGGAGAAGAAGGGGAGAGTGACAGGTCACAGAAGACTTGACCAGGCACCTCCCTGCCCCAACAGCGGGCCTGGCCCAAGCTGACACCCAGACCCAGAGGAGCCTTAGTTCAGGATAGTGTGCTCTGTCGGGAGACAATGCATCAATTTTTGGAGTGGAAGTCTTCCTATTGTAATAACCTACCCTGGGCTAGCATAAATGACTCCATTTTAGCTGTAAACTCCAACCTGGCTTCCCCCTCCTTATCACAGCCCCTTTGGGTGCATAACTGGGTCATGCTGCACTTGGAAGCATTGAAGTGTACTGTTCTTAACACTTGTATCCTGCTTGGCATATCTCCCCCCACCCCTCATTGTAAGAAAAACGTTTTCCTTTGATCATTGTGTAGAAGGCACATGATCACCCCCTTCTTGGTAATTGTATGGAAGCGATTGTGCCCACAGACCTTCCTCTAACCTGCTTTTCTGCTTCCATAAAATTCCACTTCAGCTAGGTACTCTCCTCCCCTACCTAAATCAAGGTATAAAAGATAATCAGGCCCCTTCCTTGGGGCCAAGAGAGAATTTTAAGAGTTAGACCTCGCGGTCACCGGCTAATTAATAGACTCTTAATTTGGAACTCAGAGCATGGCGCTTTCCTTCTAACTCGCTCAGTTACACTATGAAAAAGATGCTCAGCCCCACCTCAGCCCAGGACAGGGCAGAAGACTGGACAGGCAGTGACTGGGGTCTGTGGGGACAAAGGAAGGCCAATTCCCCAGGTCCATACACTTCTGTGAGGAAAGTCCTCAACTATCAGGTCTGTGCTTGGCCAGCTGGTGCATTCTTGTGTCCTCAGTTTCTCCATTGTAAGAATGAAGGTTGGGTGGGGATCAACCATCTCTAATGTTCTTTCAGCTCTGATCCTGAATCCGTTTCAGGGGATGTGGGAAGCTGGTGGTTGGCGTGCTCCTCCCTGTGGACATCAGATCCCTCCTCTGACTCTGCCCAGCCCCCAGATTCCCAGGGAAGGCCCCATGCTCACTCCTCTTGCAAGAGGTGCATGTGCATGCTTTGCATTTGCAGAAGCTGGCATATAGGCGCAGGAGCCACCTGCAAGGAAGAAAAAGGCAGTGAATGGTGAGTATCGTGCAGGGTTAGGAGCAGCCCCTCAGCAGGCTCCTACTCAGTGCATGGGAAACCTGGTACCCTGTTCCACGCAGTCACACAGAAGCCCAGCCTCCGTTTCCTCCCCCACAGGCTCGGATGGGCAGATGCACCCCTAATTTTACTCCACAAGACCTTATGTCAGTAATTCCTGAGAGGCAATGCTCCCTGCCTCTCATCCACCTCAGGCAGCTCTAATGCTGGGTCAGTGCCCTGGTCCCAGCCCAGGACCCCACTGGCTATCAGGGTGACCTGGCAGTTTTGAGTCTTAGTCCTCTCTCCTCAGAAATGGGAGGCACTGGGAAGATGGCCTAAGTGGTGATGAAGGGGCTTGACGGGGAAAGCACCAGAAGTGCGAAGTAAAGGAGTCCACTTTAGGAAGAGCCAACATCCACCTCCCTCCTGTCCCAGGGACATTGTGTTCTCTGGCATGAAAATGGAGATCTTAAGTCCCGAAACGCGGCATCTCTTACTACTGGAGCAGGAGCAGTTGGGGTCCATTTCGAGGGGAAGTGAAGCTGGAGTTTCCAAGCAAGAGGCGAAGAAGCAGCGGGGCAGTTGGGAGGCGTGGTCAATTCTAGAACAGCGCGCGCTCAATTCACAGCCAGAGGAGGGGGCCAGGTGCAGAGCACTCCTCCCGACACCCACGTGGAATCGTCAGCGCCAGCTGTCCTCACTTGGGCTGTGCGCAGCTGGCGGGCCGGGCACACCATCCCCTGAGTGTCCCAGGGTGGGCCCCCGGGGGGCCTCCCCTTTGGCGCCCGCTTGCGTGGGAGGGGCTGTGCTGCCGGAGGTACGCGGCGCCCCTGCCACCCTGAGGGCCATTTTCCATTCCCAAGTCGTCTTGCTATCCACCCACTCTCCTCCCTCCAGTTCTCCTCTAGCTACGGCCCCGCTTCGCCTCCTGAGTCCGTGTGCAGCTCCATCCTGGTGCTCACCTTCTGCTTAGGCGGGAGCCTGGAGCAGACCTAGCGAGCTGTGTGCAGATGAGTGGCAGCAGAGGTGACTTTTACTTCTCCCCCGCCCTCCCCACGCATTGCCTGTCACTCTTCCCACTTAGGACCCTCAAACTCGTTCCCCCTGAACACAGAACGCGGCGACCACGCGTCGGCCCCTCTCTCTTCCTTCCCTGCTCCTTGGAGGTGATCACAGGCACATTTGTCCGGGTCCTTTTTTGCATATAATTCTCTGGGACTACCCGAGGCCTGCCTGCCTCCCCACTGCAGGATGGCAGTTTTGAAAATGAGGGATGCTCTCCAAAGAGGATGACTTTAGGTGACATGCAGACCCTGCTTTCAATCAAGATCAAGAAGAGAAGTGGGTATTTCTCCTCAATGTTTTATCATGTGACATTTAGATTTTGCCAGGCCTTTTAAAATCATTCATTCCTTGAACACTCCCAACAATCCTAAAGGGAAATACTATTTTGAACCTGTTTTACTCATCTGACAACTATGAAAAAAGGTTTACGTAACTTGCTCAACATCACAAAGCTGAAAACTTGTCACTGATTTTCAGCTTGCCTCTCAGGAGAAAGTGTCCATGATCAAGCCTTGCTTTGGCACAGGTATGTCGTTAGCACTTCTCTATTGCTGAAAATCTTTTAAACAATGTCAAGCCACAAGCTCAACCATGGGCTGTGACAAAAGAAATCCCTATGTGTAATATATGTGACTATAGATGTGTAGACAAGACATACATTTCCAGTTTTTCTTTCTTTTTTTTTTTTCTGAGACAGAATCTTGCTCTTGCCCAGCCTGGAGTGCAGTGCTGCACATCAAACAGCATTCCCTCCACAAATGGAGGGACTAACTTGTCATTAACAAGACATCCAGGAACTTTTTTCTTCCTAAGCCATGCTCAGCAACCTGCACAGTCTGCCATGGCTGTGTTCTGAGAACTTCTGTAAATAAAGTATTATTAATTGGCCAGGTGCGGTAGCTCAAGCCTGTAATCCCAGCACTTTAGGAGGCTGAGGCAGGTGGATCACGAGGTCAAGAGATCGAGACCAACCTGGTCAACATGGTGAAACCACGTCTCTACTGAAAATACAAAAAAATTAGCCGGCATGGCGGCACGTGCTTGTAATCCCAGCTATTCAGAAGGCTAAGGCAGGAAATTTGCCTGAACCCAGGAGGCAGAGGTTGTGGTGAACTGAGATCACACCATTGCACTCCAGCTTGGGTAACAAGAGCAAAACTCCATCTCAAAAAGAAAAAGTATTATTAATTATGGAGGTGATGAAATCAAAAGCAAAATTCCAAAATAACTTTATCTGCAACACACAATCACACTGCATCTTGCTGAGAGCATGCTGGTTTGAAGTAGTCAAGGGCTGGAATTTGTAAGAAGAAGAAACAGCCTGACCTTGGGAGAAACTTGCAAAGATTCAGAGACAAGGGTTCAGAGAGTGTCCTGAGTGTGCTGTCTGTGACACTGGGTAGGCCAAGCCTGATGGTTCCTCATGAAAATGTCCCGGCCTGTGCTGCTGAAGGTGCATGGTCCCCAGTGAGACCAGTCTGCTGTTTCTTGTCTGCAATGCAAATTATGTGCAGAATTTGTAAATCTTCAATTTCTCTCTTATTTCCATACATATTTATTGATTTTTTTATGGTAAAATGTAAAAAAATGGGTTCTGTATTTTGTGTTTCATTATCTTCATAGTTGATACTACTTTATTTACAAAGGTTTAGGTCTGGGATGGATAAAAAATGAAAACTCTCCCTTTACTATGGAGTTTGAGAACCTCGTGTAGGATTCAAGCAACTGAGGCTTAGAATCAACATCCTGTGGTCACTTTCAAGACTAAAATCTGATGACAAACTAAACTTGGACAGGGAAGTCTGAGAATAAAAATGAGGAATGGAGAAGGCTCTGTGCAACACTTAACATGATTGGAGGTGATCGTGTATGTCCAGTCCCCATGTGATCCAGCACAGTGCAGGGGCATTTTACAGATGATGTAGCTCAGTGAGTTAACCAGGCTTGCCTGAAGGTGCTCTGACTGTAAGGGACTCATATTTCCATCTAGAGCCCAGTCTGTAAACTCCCAGTTCAATCTCCCACCCCAATCCCTTATTGCAAAAAACAGAAAGGGAACCAGAACCAGATTAAGTCTAAGTGTTCAACTATTATTCACATATTTCAGAGAAACAGGAATGTAACAATGGGTCGGTGTTGTAGAAAAAAAAAAATCCTGGATTTTTTGTGTCACTCTATTTATATCTGGGAGCAGGGCTGTCTGAACATCAGGCACAGAAGCTGCACTTCTCTGATGCCCCTTTGCAAACGCAGCCCTGGGCACACTTGGCACAGCCCACAGGGCAGCAGGAGAAGCAGCCTGGGGAGAAAGGTGAGAGGGAGAGGTCAGAGCAGACTTAGCCAGCAGACTCTGATCCTACCCCATCAGAGGTTTGGCTTGACCCCTGCCTCCAGCCCCAGAGGATCCTTAGTTCAGGATAGCATGGCTTTGTCAGGAGACAACTGGTGGATATTGGGGTGGGTCTTCCTATGAAAAAGCTGCCAAACCCCACAGGAGCCCTGGACAGGGCAGAAGACTGGAAAAGCAGTGACTGCCTACAGGGACAAAGAAAGGCCAATCCCCCAGAAGAATGCTCTCAGGGTCAGCCTCGGGCTCCCTCCCAACTTTAGCCACAGCCTCAGATTCCTGGAGATGGCCCCACACTCACTCTTCTTGCAGGAGGTGCATTTGCACTCTTTGCACTTGCAGGAGCTAGGGCACGTGCAGGAGCCACCTGCAAGGAAGGGAAAAAGGCATTGAGCCCTGAGTGAGATGCAGAAGGTATAGCAGTGCATCAGTGAGTCTCCAGTGCCTCCTCCTGTGTGCAGGGGCAGCCGGCAGAGCTCCTTTCTCACTCAGCAGAGGAAGAGAAACTCCCTGTCCTCTCCCTTCATGCTGGGTAGAGCAAGTACCCTCCTGTTTGCACTCCAGAGGAAAGTCTCAGGCTCTGGGCGCAGCTTGGGAAGACTGTGACTTCGACTTTCTGTCCCGAACCCCAAAGCGGCAATGTCCCCTGCCTCCTATCTAAAGCAGCTGCTCAGAGCCTGGTTAAAGCATTAGGGCTCAGCTGGCAGCCCATGACCAACTGGGTAATGTGGAGCAGGACAGCCTTGAGCCTCAGGACCCTCAACTCTGACATAGAGGCACAGGCAGGAGGAAAATGCATTTAGGAACCTGGCCAAGAGGAGACCCCTGGACGAAGTAAAGAAATCCCCTACAGCGCAGATCACAAAATATGACCCCCTCAAACCCAGGAACTCTACGGTGCCTGGGAATTTGGCATCCCAAGGCACAGAACTCAGGCGTCCTTTACCAGAGGCACAGGAGCAGTTGGGGTCCATAGCAAGCTGAGGTGAGACTGGAGTTCCCAAGCGAGAAGCAAAGAGACAGTGGAGCACATGGAAGACCGGGTGAAGCTCAACAGTTGGCAGGTGTATTTATAGTCAAGGGAGGGAGCTGGGAGCAGAGACCCCGCCCCGCCCTTGCACCCGCCCCACTTTGTGTGTGCTGCCCACGATCCTTGGCTGGAGTGTACACAGCAAACAGGCCGGGCACAAAGTAGCCTGAGTGCAGCTCAGTGTACCCCACAGGGCCGCCCCTTTCCCACCTGCTCACCCGGGAGGCGCTGTGCAGCCAGGTGGGCTGCTTCTCTCACCTGCCAGGCCTTTCTAGTTCCTTGAGATTACCTGCTAGTCCCGCCCCTTGGCGTTCCCCGTGAGCCAAGATCCTGACCTTCGCCCCCACAGCCCCCGGTCTGTCTGGGTTTTGTCAAGAGCTAAGCCTTTCCGGAAGTCCGAGTAAAACCCCAGTCTCGTGGTCAACTGTCTGGATTGGCGGGAGCAGGGAGCACAGCAAGATAGTTGTGTGCAAAGGACAGGCTGAGGATGTGACATTCGGATCTCTGGCTTTGCCTGTCCCTGTCCCCTTTGCCATGTCAGTCCTTCAGCCACGTTTCTCCTGTGCCCAGCAACACGGAAGAAACAGGGTCCTGCCTCCCTTCTTTCCATTCTCCACACTTGAGATTCTGAATGGGCACATTTGTCTGTGTCCTCCTTTTGCATAAATCTCTCCAGGGTCTCCCCACAGCCTAGTCACCTTCCATGTATGAACTCTCACATACCCCAACATCCAGCCACTGCTTTTGTAGTCAGGGAAGGGGGCTGGGCACAGAGGACCCGGGGCCTGCCCTTGCACCTGCCTGGCTAGTCAGCGCTCCCATAAGTCCTACTCTGGGCTGTGCACAGCAGAAAGGCTGGGCTAAAGGTCCCCTGAGGGCAGCTCAGTGTGTGGGTAGGAGACCCCGCAAGTGCCAAGACAAGGGTCTGAAGTCTCAGCCAGACTGGGGTGCAATGGTGCAATCATGGCACACTGCAGCCCCCAATTCCTTAGCTAGATGGATTCTCCTGCCTTAGCCTCCAAGTAGCTAGGATTACAGGCTTGCACCACCACACCTTCCTTGTTATGTGTTTATTTATTTATTTATTTATTTAGAGACAGATGTTTCCCTATGTTCCCAAGGTTGGTCTCAATCTCTTGGTGTCAAGTGATCCTTTCATTTGAGCCTCTCAAATCACGGGGATTATAGGTGTGAGTCACCCTGCTAAGCCTGATTTTGTATTTTGTGTTTGATCTCATGATTTTCATTATTAATATTATTTTATTTACTAAGGTTTAGGTGCAGAATGGATAGGAATTAAAAACCCCTCCTTCACAGAGGAGTTTGAGAAGCCCCATGTAGGATTAAAATAACTAAGGATTTTGATTCCATCCCCTGTATTCACTTTTGAATCTGAAATCCAAAGAGGAATTGAAGTTGGGCAGACAAATTGGAGAAGGAACAGGAGGTATTGAGAAGTTTCTGTGCCACATTTGAGAATAAGGTGATCCTGTATCCTGGATTTCCACCAATGACCTGATGCAGGGATATTCCATTCTACAGAAGATGAAGCACATTGAGGCAGCCTCGCTTGCCTTAAGGCTCTTGGATTGTTAGGGGCTCACATTTTCATCTAGAGCACAAAAGTCTTCACCCCCAGTTCAATCCTCCACCCCAGTGTCTGATTTCCAAAGCACACAAGAGAAGCTGAAGTCAGAATCAGGTCTAAAATATTTTATTATCACTCACATGTTTCATAGGAAAAGGAATTTAGCAAATAGGTTACAGTGGTATAAAAAATCCAGATTTGTAAATATGACTGTTTACATCTGGGAGCAGGGCTGTCCTGGCATCAGACACAGCAGCTGCACTTCTCTGATGTCCCTTTGCAGAAGCAGCCCTGGGCACACTTGGCACAACCCATGGGGCAGCAGGAGCAGCAGCCTGAGGAAGAAGGGGAGAGTGAGAGTTCACAGCAGACTTGACTAGGGACCTTCCTGCCCAACAGAGGCCAGGCTGGTGGCTCCAGCCCCAAAAGACCCTTAGTTCAGGATGGCATGGCTTTGTCCGGAGACAACTGGGGAATATTTTGGGTGGGTCTTCCAGTGAGAAAGCTGCCCAACTCCACAGGCACCCTGGACAGGGCAGATGACTAGAAAGGCAGTGACAGCTTTTGGGGACAAAGGAAGGCCAGTCTCCCAGAAGCATGCACTCAGGGTTAGCCTTGGGTTTCCTCTCAACCTTAGACACAGCGCCAGATTCAAAGAAAAACTTAAGTCTGGGCGCAGTGGCTCACACCAGTAATGCCAGCAATTTGGGATGCTGAGATGGGCTGATCACTGCAGGCCAGAAGTTCAAGACCAGCCTGGCCAACATGGCAAACCCCATCTCTATTAAAAATATAAAAATTAGGTGGGCATTCTGACACAAGCCTGTAATCCCAGCTACTTGGGAGGCTGAGGCAGGAAAATCCCTTGAACTTGGGAGGTGGCGATTGCAGTGAGTCAAAATTGCGTCACTGTGTTCCAGCCTGGGTGACAGAGAGAGACTTTGTGTCAAAATAATAATAATAATAATAATGGCAAGTCACCAACTCAACCATGGGCAATGACAAAAGCAATCCATAAGTATAATAAGCATATGTGTGTGTGTGTGTGTGTGTGTGTGTGTGTATGCACCCACACATACATACATACATACATACAAATGCACATGTATATGCTTTTCTGGCTATCTTCTACATATGGATAAGACTGATTTTCTTTTTTGGTAGTGGAAGAAAGTTTGCTTTTTATAAAAATATATTTTAAAAAATTTTAGTGATTTCAATGTGAAATGATAGATAAAATGTGCACGTGGCAGCAGAAATGGCAGTCATTCTATATCTGACATGAGGTGCAGCATCTTGCTCACAGCTTTATAACCCTGTATTGATGACATATTTGTGGGAACAGTGAATGGCTCTCTTTGGTCCACAGGACCCATGTTTGAGTGGTAGATGACAATGACAGCATACACAGCTAGGCACACCAGGCCTGGCTGCTTTGTCCGTGAATAAACTAATACCCCCTATGCTATGTGTAATGATTTTTTAAAAAAGCAATAGCTAATATTACAGACTACTCACCACTTGTCAGGAATCATTCCAAGTTTCTTACATGTATTAAATTGTTTAATCCTACAAGCCAGATGCCATTATTATGCACCTTTTACAGGGGAGGAGACTGAGCCACAGAGAGGTTGTGAAGCACAGCTAAGTGGCAGAGGTGGGACTTCCACTCATGCATGCTGATGGCAACATCATGCCCTCACCCACCACTCTATGCCACCAAGTCGCAATGAAGATGAGGACACGGAAAATCTTGCCCCGAGGCAGCAGTGGGAAGCACATTCAGCTGGCAGTCAATGTCCCTGTGCACAGCTCTGTGACCTCTCCGGGCTTCAGTTCTCATCTCTCAAGCCCAGTGCAAAATCAGTCTATCCCAAAGCATGCTTCTAGATTTGAACCAGGATAGGCAGAGTTTAGCATCTAGTGATGTGCTGTTCACCATCTGCCAGCTGTGACGAGGACGACAGGCCAGGGTAGCAGCAGTTCATTTATCTTTTTACTTCTGAGCTACGTGGCCTTAGGCAGGTTGATTAACTACTCTGGAAGGCAACACAGGCACTCCAGGCCCTGCATATTTGTTGTCTTAGTTCTGAGGGCTGTGGCTCTCATTCCCAAGGTTGTGTGAAATTCCAATGATGTGAAGGGTGAGAAAGGCTGTCTGTACAAATGCCAAGCAACAGCATCTTATCACATTCCTCCTGGCAGGATCACTAGGCTGCATTCTCATTCCCAGCATCTAATCCAGAGTCATGCTTCCAAACCCATGAGCCTTTCTCCAGGAGGTTGTTGGGATTTAACAAAATTTGTCTGTCTAAAAAAGTAGAGGCTCCATCCTGGCCCTTGCACTCACCCTGCTGAGTCTGCATTGCCTGTGGTCCTTGGCTGGACTGTGAGCAGTGACCTGGTCTGGTTCATGACTGTCTTCACCTTCCCTGGACACCATGTGCAACCCCAGCCTCGTGTTCAACTTTCAGGATCAGCAGTAGTGGAAGCATAGGGAGAGAATTGTGTGCAAAGGACTGGTGAAGTCTGTGACCTTTGGATTTCCAGCCTTGCCTGAGTCTGTCTTCACCTGTGTCCTTCAGCCACATTTCTCCAGCACAGCAACAGGACAGACACAGGGCTCTGTCCTCCCTTCCATTCTTCACTCTTGAGAGGCTGAATGGGCACATTTGTCCTGGTCCTCCTTAGCATAAATCTCTCCAGGGTCTCTCCACAGCCTAGCCGGGCACCCCACTACAGAATGGCAGTTTGGAAAATGTGGGATGCCCCCAGAAAAGGAATCATGCAGATTCTGTCTTCAATTAGAAAGCAATTTCTTTCCATATTTATATTATGCTACATAACATTAATCCGTGTTAGGCCCTGTTTAGTCACTTTCCATCTTTGAACCCTCACAGCAATCAAAAAGAGACATACATTCTATTTATAAACCCATATCCTAATCTGGACAATGACAATATAAGGAGGTCAAGCCACTAGCTCAGGGTCAGAGGGCTGGGAAGTGGCAGTGCTGGGTCTGAATCCTCTCAGCTTCCAACGGGAGAGGGCAGTGATGACGCTTCCCTTTGGTCTAGGTAAGTTCATTTCTTATAGCTTTAAATCTCTAAACAAAATCAAACATCAAGGTCAGTCCTGGAAGCAAAACAGAGATGCAGAGGGGATATGAATAGGGAGAATTTGATGGCAACATTCTATGTCTGGAAGTTAAACTGATTCTTTTTTCAGCAGTGCTAATGAGTTTGCTTTTCATGTAAATATATCTAAGAAAATAGAATTATTTAAAAGAAAAATGTTGCATCACATATTGGTGCAGGTGGTAGTGGAACTGGCAGACACCCCTCTGTTTCTGTTATGGGGACAGGGACTGTCTTGCTTGTGGCTTTATATTTCTGGTGTGAATCTCTATTCTGTGGGAAGAGTGCAGGACTTTGTTCAGGACCACAGAGCAATGCTCATGTGGCTGATCAAAAAGAGGACACACAGGGAGGGACACCAGGCCCAGCTTTTTTGTCTAGAGTAAAAATGTCAAGTATACTATTGCCTGAGTTCATTTGAGTGGCGATAACCAGACACCTTAGACTGGATACCTTAAAACAACAGAAATCTATTTCTCTCAGTTCTGGAGGCATGGAAGTCCAAGGTCAAGGCACCAACATTTGGAGTCTTGTGAGAGTCCCGTTCCTCATGGATGTCTCTTTCTTGCTGGGTCTTCACATGGTGGAAAGGGTTAAACAAGCTCCCTCAGGCATCTTTTATTAAGTCGCTAATCTCATTCATGAGTGCTTTGCCCAAATAACATAGTCACTTTCCAGATGCACTACCTCTTAAAAGCAACAAAATGAAAGTAAGATTTCAACACGTGAATATTGGATGGACACAAGCATTCAGGCCATAGCAGCCATGAATAATAATAACAAAATAGTGGTTAATATTACTGACCACTGGTCATGTACAAGGCACCATTCTGAGTTCTTTACATCCATGAAATCATTTATCTTTACTAGTCCAACCCTATTACAGTCATGTGCCGCTTAATGAGAGGTATGCATTCTGAGAAATGTGTCTTTGGGAAATTTTGTCATTGTGCAAACATCATGGAATGTACCCACACCTAGATGATAATGGCTACTGCACATGTAGGCTGTATGTGGTAGCCTATTGTTCTTATGCTTCAAACCTGTATACTGTTAGGCAATTTTAACACAATGGTAAGTATCTGTGTAGCTAAACATAGAAAGGTACAGTAAAAATACCATATAATAGGCTGGGTACAGTGGCTCATGCCTGTAATCCCAGCACTTTGGGAGGCCAAGGAGGGTGGATCACAAGGTCAGGAGTTCAAGACCAGCTTGGCCAACATGGAGAAACCCTGTCTCTACTAAAAATACAAAAATTAGCCGGGCGTGGTGATGCACACCTGTAATCCTAGCTACTCAGGAGCCTGAAGCAGGAGAATCACTTGAACCTGGAAGACAGAGGTTACAGTAAGCTGAGATCACACCATTACACTCCAGCCTGGGCAACAGAGCAAGACTCGGTCTCAAAAACAAACAAACAAACAAAAACATATAATCTTAAGGGAACATCATGCTATATGCAATCCGTGGCTAAAATGTTACGTGGTGCATGACTGTATTATACCTCTTTCACAATGCAGGAGGCAGAGCTACAGAGAGGTTGTGTTACCCAGATATAAGCAGCACAGCTATGAATTGCACTCATACAGGCTGACTGCAGCATAATGCCCTCAATTAAAAAACTGTCACTCTGTCAGGGGAAAGACCAGGACACTGAAATCTGGCACAGAGGCACAGGGGGAAGAGTGTGGAGCTGGCATTTAGATTCCTCTGCATGGCTCTGTGACCTCTCTGGGCTTTGGTATATTCTTTCTCAAGTTAGGGAAACAATTGGCCTTACTGACCAAGGGCCCCTCTGGCTGTGAACTGTTAGGAGCAAGGCATAGCAACCAGTGACATCGTATCTGCCAGCTCTGGGGAGGACATGAGGACCTCTGTACCATAAGTTAATCCATTCCTATACTGCTGAGTTGTGTGACTTTGGGCAGATTCTTAACTACTCTAGAGGAGAGTGCACCCCTGCACAGCCAACTTCTGTACACTGTTACTCTGGTTCGTGTTAACATCAAATGACTCACAGATGGGCCTTTCCCTAGGAGCTTGATGGGAGCTAACAGGATTCTCTCTCCAGAAGGTCCGTGTGGACAAATGATTATAACAGGACTGTTGATTAACCCCAGCCAGATGCCATGCCACTGTCAAATTTTATCCCAATGTGAAGATATAATCTTTCTACAAATGAGGAAATGGGGACTCAGAGAGATCAGGTGACTTGTGCAGGCCACACGGCCAGTAAGTGGCGCAGTGGGCTGTGAACCCAGTTGTGTGACACCGAAACCTGGGCTTGGCCCAGGCTGTCTTCTGAAATGTGCTCTTCACAGAGGGCATCTGTGGGCAAGCATGGTCCTGACTCCTGGGCCACAGGCCTTATCTTCCCCTATGGCTGAACATCACATAGAATTCAAAAAGAAAAAGAATAAAAAATACAGAAAACAAATAGCAATTCCCTCAACAAATAAGCAGGGCAACCACTGTTGGCCTAATTACCAGTCACAGCCCTCATTCCTCCTTAATTAACAGCAAAGCATCTTCAGACCACAGAATATGCCATCACACCCCGCACAGGTGGACTCAAAGTACATAATCTGGAAACCAGTTTCTATCTACAGACATCTTGCCAGAAAAATGCTGAGCACTTTCTCCTCCATTCCTGCTCATTCAGCTGGCCTGAAGTAACCAAGGGCTGAGGGAGAGGCCAATTTCAGCCTCACCTTGGGAGAGGTACAGATTCAGAGCCAAGTCACAAGAGGGAGTTTTGAGGTGAAGGGAGACTCCCATCAGTGGCATGGTGCAGGTCAAGATTGATGAGTCCTGGGTGAATGTCTCCTCCAGGGGTGCTCAAGTTGTGCTAGCCATGCACAAGGACTGATTGGATGACTGTCTCCAGTGTGAAATGTACACTCCAGAAAAAATGGGTAGTATTTGTAATTCTTTTATTTCTCATGTAATTTTGTTTTTCATATATCCACATGTTTGTAGGTAATTGTTTACTTGTTGAATATAAAAATAGATTTTCTCATGATTTTATCATACTAAAACAGTTTATCTCATCAAAGCTTAGGTGTGAAACAGATTCCTGTGCCCTTTTATGAGCTGCCTCCCTCCTTTCACATCTGCCAGTGATTAAGTGGACTAAGTAGTTCAACATAGAAAGGCACAAAAAAACACACCATATTATCATCTTATAGGAATCTCTTTTAGCTGAAAAAGTGACCTGAGACAGGGAACCTAATTTTCCTTAAGCCATTCAGCATGCAGGATGATTAGGAAATGGTCCCAGCATCTACATCTTCGGGCAATACAATCACCCATGCCAGCTCTGTTGAGTATGAGGCCCTTTATTTCCAAGGCACACAAAGAAAACCAGAGCCAGAATAAAAGCAACAACTTTTTTTTATCATTCACATATTTTATAAAAGAGAGACAAATATAGTAAGGCCATGGAAAAAAATTCCAAATTTGTTTAGGTCACTCTTCCTACATCTGGGAGCAGGGCTGTCCTGACATGAGGCACAGCAGCTGCACTTGTCTGATGCCTCTTTGCAGATGCAGCCCTGGGCACAGTTTGCACAGCCCATAGGGCAGCAGGAGCAGCAGCCTGGGGAAGAAGGAGAGAGAAAGAGGTCAGAGAAGACTTGACTGGAGACCTCTCTGCCCCAACAGAGGCCTGGCTCAAGCCCTACCTCCAGCTCCAGAGGACCCTTAGTCCAGGGTGGCATTGCTCTGTCAGGAGTCAACTGAATCTTTGGAGTGAGGGTCTTCCAGTGAAAAAGCTGCCCAGTAAAACCTATACCCAGGAGAGGACAGAAGACTGGAGAGGCAGTGGCTGGGGCTACAGGGACAAAGGAAAACCAGTTCCCCAGAACCATGCACTTAAGTGAGAAAAGTCCTGAAGTATCAGGTCTGTGCTTGGCAGGCTGGTGCATTCGTGTGGCCTCAGTTTCCCTACTTTAAGAATGAAAGTTGGGAATCAACTATCTTGTGTTTTTCCAGCTGAGATCCTAAATCAGTTGCCAGGAAAGGAGAGGTGGAAAGTTGGTCACTGTCCTGCTCCTGCCCGCTAAGCTCTGGGTTTCCTCCTCTGACTCTGCTCAGCCCCCAGATTCTCAGGGAGGACCCCGAACTCACTCTCCCTGTAGGAGATGCAGGTGCACTCTTTGCATTTGCAGGAGCTGGTGCAGGTCCAGGCGCCACCAGCAGGGAAGAGAAAAAGGCAGTGAGCAGTGAGTGTGGTGCAGGGTTAGAAGCAGCCCCTCAACATCTTCCTGCTCACTGCATGGGAAACCTGTTACCTTGTTCCCTCCAGGCACGTGAGGCCCAGCCCCACCTTTCCTCCCCACAGGTTCTGATGGGCAGGTGCCCTCTTTTTCATACCACACAAAGACTTAAATGGGGAATCTTGAAGAAGCAATGTCTCCCACCTCCCTACCAGCCCAGGCAGCTCAAGTGCTGAACAGAGCACTGGGTCCCAGCTCAGCACACCTCTGGCCTATGGGTGACCTGGAGCAGGGGCGGTTTTGAGCCTCATTCCTCTCTCCTTGGAAATGGGAGGCACTGGGGTAATGGTAAGGTTTTCAGTGATAATAATAAAGGTCCCTGGTAAGAAAAAAAGCATCAGAAGTACAAAGTAAAAAAACAATCCACTTTAGGTAGAGCTCAAAATGCACCTGCCTCCTGCATTTTTTAATCCCTTATTAAAAATTGGGGATCCTAAAGGCCCCAAACCCTGGCATACTTTACCAGTGGTGCAGGAGCAGTTGGGGTCCATCTGGAGAGCAAGTGAGGCTGGAGTACCTATGCCAGAGGTGAAGAAGTAGGCAAGCCAGTGGGAGGTGGAACAGAGAGACCAGGAGTCCCCTCTGGCTTTGTAGTTGGGAGGGGTGCTGGGTTCAGAGGTCTCCCACCCTGGGTCTGGCTCTGGCTTCTGCAGTGTCAGAGGCACCATGGGTTCAGGGCCCAGCCAAGTGGAGAATCCTCCCTAGCATGGCTAGTGCACACCCCGGGGTGGCCCTTTGGCTCCCACTCACTTTGAAGGGGTTGCATGACTGGTGGTAGGTGGTGTTGCTGCTATAATCCTGGCCCACCTGAATTTCTCAGAGATTGTGGTCCACTCCTGCCCCTGCGCAGTCCAGGAATCCAGCCTCAGGTGATCACAGTGTCAGCTCAGCACCCTGCACCAGTGACCTGAGCCTCACCTCTGTTGGAGTCCATGTGCAACCCCAGCCTAGTGCTCATGTCCCTAGATAGGGAAGTGCAATGAGGGAGTTGTGTGCAGAGGACCAGCCTCCCATGTGACCTTTGCCTCACCTGCATTGCCACCCAGGTCCTTTGGCCACGTTTGTCTTATTCACAGCAGCAGAGCAGACATAGTGCCCTGCTTCCCTCCCTTCCATTCCCCACTCCTGGGAAAGTGATGGGCACATTTGTCCACATCCTCCTTTGCTGTAACTTCTTGGGGCTTCCCACAGCCTAGCTGGCCCACCAAGCCCAAGGATGGAGCTTCCCAAAACTTGGAATGTTACCAAGGGAGAGATCTTTTTCCTGATGTACTCACCCTTTCATTAAATTAAGAAGCATGAAAAGTAGTTATTACTTTCAGGATTCCTAACTATTACAGAGTTTTTAGACTCAGCCAGACGCTGTTTAGTCACTTTGGCTCTTTTAACCCTCACAGCAATCCTCAAGGGAAATACCCTTTATGACAGTGTCTTACTAATTAGACAAGAACAACACAAGGAGATAATTAACTAGCCCAGGACGGAGAGTGAAAGCAGTGCTGCAGGTTTGAAGCCACTCATCTTTTTTTTTTTTGAGACAGACTCTTGCTCCGTTGCCAGGCACCAGGTTGGAGTGCAGTGGCACAATCCTGGCTCACTGCAACCTCCACCTCCCAGGTTCAAGCAATTCTCCTGCCTCAGCCTCCCAAGTAGCTGGGACTATAGGCGCACACCACCACACCCAGCTAATTTTTGTATTTTTAGTAGAGACGGGGTTTTACCATGTTGGCCAGAATGGTCTTGATCTCTTGACCTGGTGATCCACCCACCTTGGCCTCCCAAAGTGCTCGGATTACAGGCTTAAGCCACCGTGCCTGGCCACCACTCAGCTTTTCAGGGAAAAGAGGTAAGTGATGAAACTTCCCTTCACCCTCACTATGTCTTCAGCACCTCTTTCCTGCTTAAAATCTTTAAACAAAAACAAATGTCAACGTCAATCCAGAGAGCAACAGAAGTGATACAGAGGGATATATATATAAATGTGTGGCTGCCTTCCATGTCTGCAAGGTGACTGATTCTTATTTTCAGTAGTGTCAGAGAGTTTGCTTCTTCTGTAAATACATTAAGGAAATAGCATTCTTTAAAGGAAAATAACAGTGCAGGTGTTGGCAAAAATGGCAAGAATCCTTTCACATCTGTTATGTGGACACAGACTATCTTGCTTATGGCTTTATATATGCAGTGTAGATCCCTATTTGTGGATGGGTAGGGTTCCCTCTCAGATCCATATGTCATATGCTCATGATATTGATGGGAACAACATGGGACACACAGCTAAGCCCATTCAGGACTGGCTTATTTGTCTGGAGGTACTAAAATGTTCCTATGCTGTGAATAAAGATAATAAAATCATAGCTATTACAGACTATTTGAGACACACTGAACACTGTATTAAGTTCTCTATATGAATTAAGTGATGTGGTCCTACCAGCCAGACCCTGTTATCATGCACGGAACAGGGTAGGAGCCTGAACCACAGAAAGGTTGTGTTACCCAGGTATATATGACACAGCTGAAATTTAAACTCATGCAATGTCATTGCCTCAACCACCACCCTATGTCATGTAAAACACAAGGACACAGAAAACCTGGCACAAGGACAGCAGAGGGAAGAGTGATGAGCTGGCAATCAATCCTTCTTCATAGCTCTTAACCTTCCTTGGCATCAGTATGTCTCTTTCCAGTCAGGGCACAATTGGGCCTACTCACCAAGGGCACTTCCACCTAAAAACTGTGATGGGGAGGGCTTAGCATCCACTTACAGAATAATCTGTCAGCTCTGGAGAGGGCTTGAGGACAGCTGTACCATAAGTTCATCCAACCTGTAGTTGGATGACCTTGTGAGTTGTGTGACCTTGGGCAGGTTTCTAACTACTCTAGAGGACAGTGTTCCCCTACATAATTAACCTCTGCACACACTATCTCTCTGGTTTGTGTGAAGATCAAATGACTTGAAGGGTGGAAAAGGCTTGATCTCTGTCCAAATGCTGGAGCAGTGTCTTATGCTGGAGAGTTGGTGCAGGAAGTCACCCACATACCCTTAAGACCAGATTAGCAAGACTCCAAACCCATTCGCAACTTCCACTCCACAGTCATGCTTCCAAGGAACTGATGGTCCTTTCCCAAGGAGCTTGATGAGATCTGATAGGATTTGGTCTGCAAAGTCCATGTGGACAAATAATTATAACAGCACCCTTCACTGAATCCTGGCCAGGTGCTAGGCCACTATCACATTTCATCCCAAAGTAGAGATAGAATCTTCTTTCTACAAATGAGTAAATGCAGCATCAGAGAGGTTAAGCACCTTGCCCAGGTCACACAGCCAGTAAGGGATAAAGTGGGCTGTGAACCCACTTGTGTGACACCAAACCACCTGCACTTCGCCAGGCTGCCTTCTCTTCTTGTTTTATTTTACATAGAAAGGGGTTCTCAGTACATTACCCAGGTTGGTCTCAAATTTCTGGCCTCAGGCAATCCTCCTGCCTTGGCTTGAGCAGAGCATGATGTGAGCCACTGAGGTGGTGTGACCAACTGCACCCGGCCAGGCTGCATTCTGAAATCCCTTATTCACAAAGCACTTTAAGGCAGCATGGTGCTTACTCTTGGGCCACATGACTCCTCTTCCTCTTTGAACATTAAACAGCAATTGCCTCACCAAATAGCCGGATAACTAACAGTTGCCATGAATTACAAGACACCCAGGGCCTTCTTCCTTCCTACTGAATATCACTACACCTTACAACAGATGTGCAGCATTAGTAGTTCTTTTTTCTGTTATTTTGTTCTTAATGTCCCTTTGAGATTTCCTTGTTGAATATGAAAAATGAACTTCGCATTTTTATTTTTCATACTTATTCATTCTATTTATCTCACCAAAGCTTAGGTCCACAACTGATTGCTGTGCCCTCAAATCATCTGGCATGATGCACATTTTTAGCTAGGAAACTGACCAGAGACAGGTAACCCAAGTTGCTTTAGGGCACTCAGTATATAGGATGATCCCAGCTCTGCTGGGTCTGGGGTCTCTTATGTCAGGATACCCTTCAAAAAAATTAGAGGCAGAATAAGGCCAACAATGTTTATCATCATTCCTATGTTTCACTTGAGAAAACAGGCATAGTAAATGGGTTATGTTTGTATTTAAAAAAAAACCTCTAGGTTTTTAAGGGTTGTGTTATTTACATCTGATATCAGGCACAGCAGGTGTACCTCTCTGATATCCCTTTGCATACACAGCCCTGGGCACAGTTGGCACAGCCCACAGAGCAGCAGGAGCAGCAGCCTGGGGAAGAAGGGGAGAGTAAGAGGTCAGAGCAGATTCAACCAGTGACCTCCCTGCCCCAACAGAGGCCTGGCTCAAGCTTTGCCTCCAGCCCCAAGGACCCTTAGTTCAGGAGACAACTCATGAATCTTTGCAGTGAGGGTCTTGCCATGAAAAAGCTACCCACCCCTCCTCTGCCCAGGACATGGTAGAAGCCTGGAGATGGAGTAACATGCTATTTGCAGTAAAAGGAAGGACAATCTCCTAGAATGATACACTTAAGTGAGGAAAGTCCTCAAGTATCAGGTCGTGCTTGGGATGCTGGTGTGTGCTCTTGGTGTAGCTTCCCCATGGTAAGAATGAAGATTGGGAATTAACCATCTCTAGTGTTCTTCCAGCTGTGATCCTAAGTCATTTGCTGAAGCAAGATGTGGGAGGCTCATCAATGGTCTGCTCCGGCCTGTGGAGATCCCTCCTTTGACTCTGCCCAGCCCCCAGATTCCTGGAGATGGTCCTGCACTCATTCTACTTACAGGAGATGTATGTGCACTCTGCATTTGCAGGAGCTGGCACAGATGCAGGAGCCACCTGCAAGGAAGAAAAAGGCAGTAAGCAGTGAATGTCATGCCTCCCATCCACCTCAGGCAGCTCAAATGCTGGACAAAGCACTGGGTCCTAGTTCAGCACACCTCTGGCCTTGAGGGTGACCTATAGCCAGGCAATTTTCAGCCTGTCCTCTTACCTCAGAAATGGGAGGCAGTGAGAAGATGGCAGTGTTCTGAGTAGTGATGAAGGTGCTTGGCAGGGAGAAAGCTCAAGAAGTGCAAAGCAAAGGAGTCCATTTTGGGTAGAGCTCAAAATGCACCTGCATCCTGCCCGAGGGACCTTCTACTCTGTAGTACGAAAATGAAGACCCTAAGCCCCAAAAGCTGGCATCCCTTACCCGCTGTGCAGGAGCAGTTGGGGTTCATTTGGAGGTCAGATGAGGCTGGAGATCCTAAACCAGAGGCAAAAAAACAGGCTGGCTGGTGGGAGGTGGAACAGAGCCCAGGATCAGGCCTCTGACTTTAGAGTCAGAGCAGGATGCCGGGTGCAGACACCCTGCCCCAGGTCTGGCAGCCACCCTGCACAGTGTCAGCCCTGACCCCGGGTTCAGGGCCTGACTGTATGCTGCAGGTGGGCCAGGCACAGGATCCTCCCTGGGCGCAGGATGCACAATGAGGGCGGCCCTTTGGCTCTCGCTCTCTTTGGAGGGGCTGTGCTCTCGGTGTTATGCAGCATCCTGACTATAATCCCGGCCCTCCCAAATTTCCTTCAGATTGCAGTCCACTCCTGTCCTGGGCGGTCCAGGAACCCAGCCTCAGGTGGTGGCGGTATCCCCACCCTCTCAGCCGGCACCAGTGACCTGAACTTTGCCTCCGTGGGAATCCGTGTGCAACCCCAGCCTGGTGCTCACATTCCTAGATAGGACCGAGGCGGGCAGTGCAGCGAGGGAGTTGTGTGCAGAGGACCAGCCTCCCATGTGACCTTCGACCCACCTGCATAGTCATCCATGTCCTTTGGCCTCATTTCTCCTCTTCACAGCAACAGGCCAGACACAGGGCCCTGCCTCCCTCCCTTCCATTCTCCACTTCTGAGAGGTTGATGGGTGTGGGGGTCACCCCTGTGAGAGGCTAACAACTTGGCCGCCGCCATTAGGTGAGCTTGACTCCTTACACATTTTCCCTGGCTGGAGGCTGTTGAGCTATGAGTGAGAGGAAATTCAGAAGAGAATGAAAGAGGAAATTGAGAATGATTAGGTAGGACACTATCCTCAGGCTTCTTGGCGGATGAGATAATGGCCAGGTGAATGCTGAAATGAGTTAATTGGATATTGTGTTCCCTTTCTGGCTCCTGATCTAAGACTTTGTTTACCAGGCATTGTTTCAGCCTGGCTACCTCCCCTGTGGTCCTTGTCTCTCACAGATGCATGGTTTACTGCTGAGCTTGTGACTTCTAGTTAATTAAAGATTGTTATCCAAGTTACTGATTGTTCTGACAATATCGATAATCAGCATCACCTATTTCCAATTGATCTTTTAAATTAGTATTTGTTCCCTTTGACAGTTCCTCAGAATCATCTCCCAAGGAATTTTCTGTTCCTTTTATTGTTTGAGTAATTATATGCATTGAGGTAATGATGTTAAAGAAAAAAGCATATAAGGAAACCTACTGCACAAATAAAATCGCTGTATGGGCATAGCCCATCCAGTCCTCCAGACCCCTCCTCTCTCTATCTCCTTTCTTTCCACACACACCCTCTTCCAGGTTTGGGACCCTCTCGCTGGACAAGATTCACGGGCTCGCGTTCAGTTCACAACAGCTGGTGCCCCAAACGTGGGACCTGGACACGAGGGACAGTCATGATGCCTACAAACTATAGAGGTGAAGCTGCAGCGTAAGTAAGTAAATAACCTTTTCTTTTCATCTGGAGTAAAACATGGGACAAATAGAATCTAAAGAGCATAATTTGTTTGTACAACTTTTGCAACATATGATTAAGTCACATGGTCATGAAATTAAACTAAAAACTGTTGAGGAATTTGTGCAGATAGCTTTGTCCGTGAGCTTTGTCCGTGGATTCCAGAGAGTGGATTCTTGGATGAAGACACTTGGAAGGTTATAGGTGAAAAAACTGATCACTTTTCTACCCACAACACGTCGCTACCTCAAACTGATATTTTGCTTTCCATTTGGCCTAAGTTGCATGATTCCCTTTGTCCCATTCATACTTCTCCCTCAGCCCCGCCTTATACCTCTGCAGCCACTTTTGCCTCTCCTCCTCCACTATCTCCTGATCCTCTTTATTTGGCAGAACGCGGCTCTCATCATTCTTATGCTGTGCCTCTGCCTATGGATGCGTTTGAGATCGTGGCCAAAGTGGTCTCGGACAGTTCTTCCCATCTTGCACAATGGACTCCTGGTCATTCCACCAGATTTAATTAGCCAGTTTCAAGATTTACTTTCACTTTGCTCCCGTGCTCTTTCTCAACAGCACCAGTGTTTTTCTATCACCCAGCAATCGCAACACCATGGACCTCCTGTTCCAGTTCGTGTGCAATCCACTTCCCTCTCTCCTATTTCACCACTGTCTCATGCCCTTATGTCCCTTCGCAGAGGACTTAGAGGCCCTGAAGCTTCTCTTACATACCCCATTATTGAGACTGTGGGCAATGATGGTAATGCTATCAGAAATTATGAACAACTTCCTCCCAAGGCTTTAAGGAACTTGAAGGATGCTGTTACTCAGTATGGATCGACTGCTGCTTATACCTTAACAATTTTGGATAATCTTTGTGTTGCAGCTCTTCTGCCTGCGGATTGGGGTCGCCTTGCTATGGCAGTCCTCTCCAGTGGGGATTTTTTGCTTTGGAAGCTTATTATGAGGATGCGGCTTTGGACCAGTCTATTCAAAACCGTCATCAGCAGTCTCCCGTTACCCTAGATATGCTTATGTGGGGGGCGCATTCTGAATTGCCTGACCAACTTAATTACCCTAATGAGGCTCAGATAACCTCCTTGGCGATGCATGCCTGCAGGCAGTTACCATCATCCAGTATTAGAACGGAGGAGCTTGCTAAAATTCATCAGGGACCTGACGAGCCTTTTCAAAAATTTGTCTCACGCCTCCTCCAGGCAGTTACTCGCCAGGTTGGTAATGATGAAACTGGATCTCTATTGGTGAAACAATTGTCTTTTGAGAATGCTAATATGGCATGCCAGGCAGCCATGAGGCCCTTTAAATGTAAAGGCACCTTAACTGATTATATTTGCCTCTGTGCTGATATCGGACCTGCTTATCAACAAGGTCTTGCTCTAGCAGCTGCTCAAGCAGGTATGTCTGTTGCCGCCTTTTAAAAACAGACCCAACCAACCTAGACCACCCCTTAAATGTTTTTGTTGTGGCAGTCTGGGCCATATGGCTAGACAGTGTCAAGTTCCTTTTGCTCCACAGCCTCAGATGTTAGCTTTGCCAGAACCCCCAGATCCTACTCCTCCTGCCACCCCATCACCCCAACCACGTCAACCAGGTTTGTGCCCTCACTGTCGCCGTGGCACCCATTGGGCCAACGAGTGCAGCTCTAAGCATGATGCCCAGGGCAATCCTCTTTCTCAGTGGTTGGGAAACTCCTAGGGGGGCAGTCCCAGCCCCTGCAAAATATCGGTACACCTTATGTTCAAGCTCCCGTCCTGAGTTCAAGCACAAATCCATTTCTGAACTCTGCAAAGCAACATCAGACAGCACAGGACTTGACCTCTTTCCCGCAGCCTGACAGGTATTAACCCCTGACATGAGACCCCAAGCAATCCCTATGGGCATTTTTGGCCCTCTTCCCTCAGGATATATTGGTCTTATTTTAGGTCATAGTAACTGTTCCTTAAGAGGACTACAGGTACTACCTGGAGTTGTTAATGCTGATTACTCAGGAGAAATTAAGGTGTTTGCCTGGTCACCCACAGGTCTTTTCACGCTGAGTCCTAAATTTTTTTTTTTTTTGCTCAAATACTTCTCATTCCTGTTGATACCTCAGCTGATTCTCAATTGCTGACTAAAGTTATGGGTAACCAAGGTCCTAAGCCTTCCTCTTCTTATGCTTACTGGGTTCAAGCCATTTCATCTACCAGACCTGAACTTACCATTAAAATTAATGGCAAAACATTTATTTATTTATTTATTTATTTATTTATTTATTTATATTTTAATTTTTTACTGGATTATAGGTTTTGGGGTACATGAGCAGAGCATGCAAGACAGTTGCCTAAGTACACACATGGCAGTGTGCTTTCTTTTCTTCTCCCCTTCACCCACATTTGGCTTTTCTCCCCAGGCTATCCCTCCCCACCTCCCCCTCCCACTGGCCCTCCCCTTTTCCCCCCAATAGACCCCAGTGTTTAGTACTCCCCTTTCTGTGTCCATGTGTTCTCATTTTTCATCACCCACCTATGAGTGAGAATATGCGGTGTTTCATTTTCTGTTCTTGTGTCAGTTTGCTGAGGATGATGTTCTCCAGATTCATCCATGTCCCTACAAACGACACAAACTCATCATTTCTGATTGCTGCATAATATTCCATGGTGTATATGTGCCACATTTTTCCAATCCAGTCTATTATCAATGGGCATTTGGGTTGATTCCAGGTCTTTCCTATTGTAAACAGTGCTGCAATGAACATTCGTGTACATGTGTCCTTATAGTAGAATGATTTATAGTCTTTTGGATATATACCCAGTAATGGGATTGCTGGGTCAAATGGAATTTCTATTTCTAAGGCCTTGAGGAATCGCCACACCGTCTTAAACAATGGTTGAACTAATTTACACTCCCACCAACAGTGTAAAAGTGTTCCTTTTTCTCCACATCCTCTCCAGCATCTGTTGTCTCCAGATTTTTTAATGATCGCCATTAAACTGGCGTGAGATGGTATCTCAATGTGGTTTTGATTTGCATCTCTCTGATGATCAGTGACGATGAGCATTTTTTCATATGATTGTTGGCCTCATATATGTCTTCTTTCGTAAAGTATCTGTTCATATCCTTTGCCCACTTTTGAATGGGCTTGTTTGTTTTTTCCTGTAAATCTATTTGAGTTCTTTGTAAATTCTGGATATCAGCCTTTTGTCAGATGGGTAAACTGCAAAAATTTTTTCCCAACAGACTTGCGTTTGTTGAACCAGCCTTGCATCCCCGGGATGAATCCTACTTGATCATGTTGAATAAGTTTTTTGATTTGCTGTTGCAATCGGCTTGCCAATATTTTATTGAAGATTTTTGCATCTATGTTCATCATGGATATTGGCCTGAAGTTTTCTTTTCTTGTTGGGTCTCTGCCGGGTTTTGGTATCAGGATAATGTTGGTCTCATAAAATGATTTGGGAAGGATTCCCTCTTTTTGGATTGTTTGAAATAGTTTTAGAAGACATGGTGCTAGCTCTTCCTTGTGTGTCTGGTAGAATTCGGCTGTGAACCCGTCTGGACCTGGCTTTTTTTGTGTGGTAGGCTCTTAATTGCTGCCTCAACTTCTGACCTTGTTATTGGTCTATTCATAGTTTCAGCTTCCTCCTGGTTTAGGCTTGGGAGGACACAGGAATCCAGGAATTTGTCCATTTCTTCCAGGTTTACTAGTTTATGCGCATAGAGTTGTTTGTAATATTCTCTGATGATGGTTTGGATTTCTGTGGAATCTGTGGTGATTTCCCCTTTATCATTTTTTATTGCATCTATTTGGTTGTTCTCTCTTTTCTTTTTAATCAATCTGGCTAGTGGTCTGTCTATTTTGTTGATCTTTTCAAAAAACCAGCTCTTGGATTTATTGATTTTTTGAAGTGTTTTTCGTGTCTCAATCTCCTTCAGCTCAGCTCTGATCTTAGTTATTTCTTGTCTTCTGCTGGGTTTTGAGTTGTTTTGGTCTTGCTCCTCTAGCTCTTTCAATTTTGACGATAGGGTGTCAATTTTGGATCTCTCCATTCTCCTCATATGGGCACTTATTGCTATATACTTTCCTCTAGAGACTGCTTTAAATGTGTCCCAGAGGTTCTGGCACGTTGTGTCTTCGTTCTCATTGGTTTCGAAGAACTTCTTTATTTCTGCCTTCATTTCGTTGTTTACCCAGTCAACATTCAAGAGCCAGTTGTTCAGTTTCCATGAAGCTGTGCGGTTCTGGGTCTGTTTCTGAATTCTGAGTTCTAACTTGATTGCACTACGCTCTGAGAGGCTCTTTGTTATGATTTCAGTTGATTTGCATTTGTTGAGCAGTGCTTTACTTCCAATTATGTGGTCAATTTTAGAGTAGGTGTGATGTGGTGCTGAGAAGAATGTGTATTCTGTGGATTTGGGGTAGAGAGTTCTGTAAATGTCTATCAGGTTTGCTTGCTCCAGGTCTGAGTTCAAGCCCTGGATATCCTTGTTGATTTTTTGTCTGGTAGATCTGTCTAGTAATGACAGTGGAGTGTTAAAGTCTCCCACTATTATTGTGTGGGAGTCTAAGTCCTTTTGTAAGTCCTTAAGAACTTGCCTTATGTATCTGGGTGCTCCTGCATTGGGTCCATATATGTTTAGGATCATTAGCTCTTCTTCTTGTATTGATCCTTTTACCATTATGTAATGGCCTTCTTTGTCTCTTTTGATCTTTGTTGCTTTAAAGTCTATTTTATCAGAGATGAGAATTGCAACTCCTGCTTTTTTTTGCTTTCCATTAGCTTGGTAAATCTTCCTCCATCCCTTTATTTTGAGCCTTTGTGTATCCTTGCATGTGAGATGGGTTTCCTGGATACAGCACACTGATGTGTTTTGGCTTTTTATCCAATTTGCCAGTCTGTGTCTTTTGATTGGTGCATTTAGTCCATTTCCATTTAGGGTTAATATTGTTATGTGTGAATTTGATACTGCCATTTTGATGCTAAGTGGCTGTTTTGCCTGTTAGTTGTTGTAGATTCTTCATTATGTTGATGCTCTTTAGCATTCAGTGTGATTTTGGAATGGCTGGTACTGGTTGATCCTTTCTATGTGTAGTGCCTCTTTTTGGAGCTCTTGTAAAGCAGGCCTGATGGTGACAAAATCTCTGAGTACTTGCTTGTTCGCAAAGGATTTTATTTTTCTTTCACTTCTGAAGCTCAGTTTGGCTGGATATAAAATTCTGGGTTGAAAGTTCTTTTCTTTAAGAATGTTGAATATTGGCCCCCACTCTCTTCTGGCTTGTAGTGTTTCTGCCGAGAGATCTGCTGTGAGTCTGAGGGGCTTCCCTTTATGGGTGACCCGACCTTTCTCTCTGGCTGCCCTTAGTATTCTCTCCTTTATTTCAACCCTATTGAATCTGACGATTATGTGCCTTGGGGTTGCTCTTCTTGCGGAATATCTTTGTGGTGTTCTCTGAATTTCCTGCAATTGAGTGTTGGCCTGTCTTGCTAGGTGGGGGAAATTTTCCTGGATGATGTCCTGAAGAGTATTTTCCAGCTTGGATTCATTCTCTTCGTCCCCTTCTGGTACACCTATCAAACGTAGGTTAGGTCTTTTCACATACTCCCACATTTCTTGGAGACTTTGTTCATTCCTTTTTGCACTTTTTTCTCTGATCTTGGTTTCTCGTTTTATTTCATTGAGTTGGTCTTCGACTTCAGATATTCTTTCTTCTGCTTGGTCAATTTGGCTATTGAAACTTGTGCATGCTTTGCGAAGTTCTCGTTTTGTGTTTCTCAGCTCCTTTAATTCATTCATATTCCTCTCTAAGTTATCCATTCTTGTTATCATTTCCTCAAATCTTTTTTCAAATCTTTTCTCAAGGTTCTTAGTTTCTTTGCATTGATTTAATACATGATCTTTTAGCTCACAAAAGTTTCTCATTATCCATCTTCTGAAGTCTAATTCCATCATTTCGTCACAGTCATTCTCCATCCAGCTTTGTTCCCTTGCTGGTGAGGAGTTTTGGTCCTTTCTAGGAGGCGATGTGTTCTGGTTTCGGGTGTTTTCCTCCTTTTTGCGCTGGTTTCTTCCCATCTTTGTGGATTTGTCCGCTGGTCGTCTGCTTAGTTGCTGACTTTTCGATTGGGTCTCTGAGTGGACACCCTGAATGTTGATGATGAAGTATTTCTGTTGCTTGGTATTCCTTCTACCAGTCTAGCCCCTTCACTGTACGACTGCTGAGGTCTGCTCCAGACCCTGCTTGTCTGGGGTGCACCTCTAGCAGCTGTGGCACAGCGAGGGATGCTACCAGTTTATTTTTCTGCTATCTTTGTCCCAGGATGGTGCCTGCCTAATGTCAGTCTTTTGGATATAGAGGGGTCAGGGAGCTGCTTGAGGAGACAGTTTGTACTTTATAGGGGTTTAATTGCTGAGCTGTGAGCTGTGTTGTTCATTCAGGGCTGTTAGGCTGCTATGTTTGATTCTGCTGCAACAGAGCTCATTAAAAAAACCCTTTTTTTTCTCAAATGCTCTGTGTTGAGGGGTTTGGGCTTTATTTTTGGATGTCCATTGAGGTCCTGCCCAGCTAGGATGCAGACTAGCCACTGTTGGCCTGCCGAGGCTCTGCCCTGCTGTTATGAGGCTCGTCCTGGCTCCGCTGTTCTGCTGTTCTCCGCCACACCCTGCAGCGGATTCTCTTTGTTGTAGCGGGTTACCTCAGCAACGGCAGGCTGTGACAGCAGTGGGCGTGTATCTCAGTAGGGACGGGTTGCCTCGGCAACGGTGTCAGCAATGGGCGTGTATTTCAGTTGGGGTGGGTTGCCTCGGTAATGGTGGCTGCCCCTCCCCCTCAGAGCGTCTTGGGCCGTCTGCACGGGGCTTGTTTGAAATCGCGGTTTTGTTCGTCCCACTGGGCCAATCCTAACGCTCTGTTCCTGCAATCCCCTGGGCTGGCCCACTGTTCAAGTCTAGCTCAGTCTCAAGTCCAGCCCTCTCACGTCTCCAGTTGCCGGTTCAACGGGGCACCCGGACAAGTGCGCCTGTGGGGAGTGCTGGGTAGGGCCAGCTGCCGCCACCCCGGCTGCCGGCTTCGCCAGGCGGAATATCTGCCTGTCGTCCCGCGTCTCCTCTTCACTTGGGAATTTCCCCTTTCCGTGAGCAACAAAGATCAGTCTGGAAATGCAGCTCAGACTCACCTCTCCGCAGACACAACGAGAACTCCAATCCTGGGTTGTTCTCACAGCGCCATCTTAAGTCCTCCCTCGGCAAAACATTTAAAGGCCTCCTGGACACAGGGGCCGATGTGTCTGTAATTTCCCATAAATATTGTCCTTCTCAATGGCTTACAACTACTGCCACGACTTCTCTATAAGGCATAGGAATGACTAACAATCCTATGCAATCTGCAAGTTTATTAACATGGACTGATGATGAGGGTCACTCTGGCTCATTTTGCCCCTATGTAATTCCTGGTATCCCACTCAATCTTTGGGCTGTGATGTTTTAGAAGCCATGGGGGCTCGATTGGTGACCAATCCCATTGCTCTCGACATTATGACTAAACAGGCCTACTTGCCTGGCAAGGGCTTGGAAAAACTTTGCAGGGAAATCCTGAGCCTCTTGCCCTTCCCCAGAAAACTGACCGTTCTGGCCTAGGAAATTTTTCCTAGGGGTCACCGTGATTCCTGATACCCATGCTGATAAAATTACTTGGTTATCAGACACACCCATATGGGTAGAGCAGTGGCCCCTTTCTGATGAAAAGATTAAATCGCGAGTTGGTTCGGGAACAACTCTCTGCGGGTTGTATTAGACCTACTAAGAGTCCTTGGAATTCCCCTATCTTTGTTATTAAGAAGCGCTCTGGTAAATGGAGGCTTTTACAGGATTTAAGAAAAGTTAATGCTACTATGGAAGTCATGGGACCCTTGCAACCGGGTCTGTCTTCTCCTGTCATTGTGCCTCAGACTTGGAAACTGTTAGTGATTGATCTGAAAGATTGTTTCTTTTCCATTCCTTTGCATCCCTCAGATTGTCATCGTTTTGTCTTTAGCATACCGTCCACTAATTTTGATAGACTGTATGAGCAGTATGAGTGGATTGTGTTGCCTCAAGGTATGGCTAACAGCCCCACTTTGTATCAGACCTTTGTGTCTAAAGCCATCCAACCCATTCATCAACAATTTTCTGATATCCAACTACTACATTATATGGATGATCTCCTCTTAGCTGCTCCAACTGAGACCCTTCTTTATCAAGCCTTTGAATGTTTGCAAACCTGTTTGACAAAAAATAACCTTGTTATCACACCAGATAAAGTTCAGAATGCCATTCCCTACCATTACTTGGGAAAGCTTATTGAATCTAACCAAGTTTCCTTAAGACTCATATTCTCTCCACAGCAAATTTAACCACACTGCATGACTTTCAGAAATTTTTAGGAGACATTAACTGGATTCACCCGAGCTTGAAACTTACCACAGGACAATTGAAGCCCTTATTTGACATTCTCAAAGGACCCTCTAATCCAACTTCCCCTTGTTCTTTGTCAGCTCCTGCCAAGGTGGCTTTGCAATTAGTTCATGACGCCTTGTCCCAGCAAAAACTTTCTCGTATTAAGGACAACTCCTGCTGGTGTTATTGTGTTCTTCCCACTGTTTATACTCCTACTGGGGTTTTTTGGCAACAAGGTATCCTGGAATGGCTTCATCTCCCAGCCAGCTGTGGGAAAGTTGTAACCCCTTACTTTGAGTTAGTTTCTGTTTTGGTAGCTAAAGATCGTGTACAGGCTCTTTCTCTTTTTGGTACTGATCCTCCTGAAATCATTGTTCCTTATTCTAGCACTCAGCAACAGTGGCTTTGGCAGTTCTCTGACTCCTGGCAATTAGCCTTTGCTGGCTTTTCTGGTCAAATACTGTGCCATTAACCTGCTGATAAATTGTTACATTTTTACTCCCAAAACTTCCTTATTTTTCCACAGACCTGCCTCAAGTCACCGTTATCTGAAGCATTCTTTACTGACAGCTCCTCTTCTGGTATTGACACAGGCACTGTTAAAGCACACCCTTTTTTTGTTTCAGACCCCTGAATGCTCCGCTCAGTGCGTGGAGCTCCTGGCAGTCCAAAATGTCCTGACTAATTGGGATGTCCCTTCGAATATTTACTCTGATAGTCAATATGTTGTTAATTTGGTTCAAAATCTGGAAACAGCCCCTTTGTCCTTTTCTGACTCCTCCTCTATAATTCATCTTTTGCTCCTTTTACAGCAGACACTTCACCGCAGATCGCATCCTTTTTTTCATTGGTCATATCAGAGCCCACTCCTCCCTGCCAGTTCCTCTAACTGAGGGCAACGCCCAAGCTGATCAGCTCACTCAGTGTATTTTTCCTGTTCTGTCCCCTGTACAGCAGGCTGAGACTTCTCATGCCCTGCACCATCAGAATGCTCACAGTCTGCAATTGCAATTTCAGATTACCAAAGAATAGGCCCACCAAATTGTTAAACAATGCACAGCCTGTTTGACTTACTTGCCTGTTGCTCACCACTATGGGGTGAATCCCCCAGAACTGCAATCTGGCCATGTATATCAAATGGATGTTACTCACTCTCCCCCATTGGGTAAATTACAGTATGTGCATGTTTCCATTGACACTTTTTCTCATTTTATAGTTGCTACCACTCATTCTGGGGAAGCAGTTAAGGATGTTGTAGCACATTGCCTAACCATTTTTTCTATTATTGGCCACCTAAAATCCTAAAGACAGACAATGGACCTGCTTATACCAGCAAAAGTTTCGCTTCGTTTTGCTCTCATTTTCAGATTTCTCACCGTACAGGCATTCCTTTTAATCCTCAAGGCCAAGGCATCATCGAAAGAAGCCATGCTGTTTTGAATGACCACACCAGGCTCGGCTAGAAGTCCAGTGCACTATCCATTGCACCACAGAGCCAGCTGAAGCCATGCTGTTTTGAAAAATTTATTACACAAATTAAAACATGGTTCAATTTCTGACATTACATAAAACCTCTCACACTTGGCTTAAACATGCTGTTTATGTTCTCAATTTATTAATTTTAGATGCTGATGGACTCTCTGCAGTGGATTGCCATTGGCACCCTAATAATATATCTCATCCCTAGGTCTTGTGGAAAGACACACTCACTAACCAGTGGCATGGTCCAGATCCAGTCCTAATATGTGGACGAGGACATGTTTGTATTTTTCCCAGGTCTGCTCCCTCTCCAGTTTGGGTTCCTGAACGCCTTGTCAAGCATGAATTCTTCACCAGGTGGGGCAGACGCCCTGATACCCCGTCTTTGTCGTCTCCAGCTGACGCCACCCCCGCCTCACCGCTGCCGCCGGACTCGCCGAGCAGCTTGATCAGCAAACTTCCAGACTCCGCAACGAGACAGGCCCCTGCCGACGTGGGCCCAGATGTGCCATCTGACTGCTGAAGCAGCCACCCTGGTTGCATCTTCCAGACAATCCCATTCTCCTACTGTTATGTTTATTGCTATCATGGCTATATTGTATTGTCAATTAGCACAGGCCTTCCCTCTCCCTGATTCTCATGTTATGTGGGCTTATGTTCCCAACCCTCCTTTTCTTCAACATGTTACCTGGAATGATCCCACCTTCCCCATCTACATTAATGATACTTCTATTCTTGGCTTCCCCTCTTCTTCTCATATTACTCCTCAGGTTGCTACCTATACTTACTCTACCCAAGTTGTTTCCCCTCCCACGTGCTTCTATGCCTCCAAAATCTGGGATCGTGATTCCTCTGCTAATGTCTATTCCCCTCCTTCTATTCTTTCTTTTTCTGGTTCTTATTGCTTTGATCTTGGAATTCACCGACTTCATACCTTTTCTGGCCCCTCTGACCTCTTCCCAGGTGAAACCGTTTATTCTCGTGATTGGATACTTAGCCATGTGGGAATTCGAGAAACTTATAACTTTTCCTCCACTCAGCATTTTCCCCTCATGGAGTGCCAGCGTTGTCAACGTTCTAACTCCTCTTTGGACCCTTCCCCGCACTGGCAGTTCTGTTTCCCTAACCAAAAGCAAGCTATTAATTACACCCTGCCTTTTGGTTTCTCCTTGTATGACTGGTCTGTTCCTCATCCTCTTGACATTGCCTTAGCTCATTATGAAACACCTGGTGGTTGGAGCACTCCCATTTACACTACCTTCTCCAGCAAAGCCTACACTTCTCTCTGGAAGCTGTTTGTATCCTTATCTTCTACCTTTGTTCACGCTGGTTCCCGTAGTTTATCTTATCCCGCCAATCAGACTATTTATACTAAATCCTCCGTTGCTTCTCCTTATGCTATTATTGCGGGTAATGTTTCCATCACCCAAGCTTCTGACTCATATTCCATTTATTGTGAAAACTGGATTCTTAAAAACTGCATTGATTCTTCCTTTTTCCCTGTTCATACCCTTCTTCTTGTACACCAGCCCCCCTATGTTATGTTACTTGTTCATGTTTCTGGACCCTGGTATGATGAAAGAGCCCTACTTATTTTTTAACAAGTCTGCAATCTTATGATCCACCCTAAATGTTTCCTTGGTATTCTCATTGCTAGCATTATTGCTGTTGTTTCAGTTGTAGCTACAGCTGCTATGGCAGCTGTTAGCCTTGCAAACAGTGTTCAAACTGCTACTTATGTTAATCATCTTGCAAAGAATATTTCTGTTATAATGGGAACTCAAATGGATATTGATAAGAAAATTGATGAGGGACTTAATGTTTTGGAACAAACTGTTACTACTCTTGGTGATAAACTTTATAATTCAAAACCACCTGGCCCTTCATTGCCATGCAGGTTATAAATATATCTGTGTTACTAATACTCCTTATAATGACACTAAATGGCAGTGGCCTCTTGTTAAGGCCCATTTACAAGGAATTTGGACTCATGACAATTTATCCCTAGATGTTTTCAAGCTTCAGCAGGAAATTCATGCCATTGATTTTTCTTGTCAGGAGCTGCCTGAGGATGACACAATCACCTGTGATATTGTTGACACTTTGTCTTCTGGTTCACCAGCTTTCACCTTCCCTCCTTTTCGTCCATGATTGCTGTTGGTGCTTGTGTCCTCTTTCTCATCCTTCTCTTACCATTCCTCTTTCACCTTGTGTTCTCCACCCTCCAGCGTTTTCAGCTCCAATTATTTGAGCTTCATTTAAAAACACGGAAAAGAGAGAATATTGTGGGGGTCGCCCCTGCAACCCCCACAAGGCTAACAACTTGCCCTCCGCCATTAGGTGAGCTTGACTCCTTACACATTTTCCCTGGCTGGAGGCTATTGAGCTATGAGTGAGAAAAAATTAAGAAGAGAATGAAAGAGGAAATGGAGAATGATTAAGCAGGACACTATCCTCAGGCTTCTTGGCCGATGAGATAATGGCCAGGTGAATGCTGAGGTGAGTTAATTGGGTATTGTGTTTCCCTTTCTGGCTCCTGATCTAAGAATTTGTTTACCAGGCATTGTTTCAGCCTAGGACCTCCCCTGCAGTCCTTGTCTCTCACAGATGCACAGTTTACTGCTGAGCTTGTGACTTCTAGTTAATTAAAGATTGTTATCCAAGTTACTGATTGTTTTTGACAATATCAGTAATCAGCATTACCTATTTCCCATTGATCTTTTAAATTAGTATTTGTTCCCTTTGACAGTTCCTCAGAATCATCTCCCAAGGAATTTTCTGTTCCTTTTATTGTTTGAGTAATGATATACATTGAGGTAATGATGTTAAAGAAGAAAGTATATAAGGAAACCTACTGCACAAATAAAATCACTGTATGGGCATAGCCCATCCAGTCCTCCAGACACCTCCTCTCTCTGTCTCCTTTCTTTCTGTGTACACCCTCTTCCAGGTTTGGGACCCTCTCGCTGGATGAGATTCACTGGCTCACGTTCAGTTCACAACAGATGGGCACATTTGTTTAAGTCCTCTTTTGCTTTTTAACATCATTTGAACTTTCCACAGCCTACCTGGCCCACCAAGACCAAGGACATCCAAAGCTTGGGATGTCACCAAGGGAGAGATCTTTGCCTTTATGTGGTGACTGCATTAAATTAAGAAGGATGATAAGTGCCTACTTCAAGGAAAGAGGTCCCGGGCTGGGGTGGGCTGTGCACAGCAGAGGATCCAGGCTCACCACCCACTGAGTGCTCCTTGTTGCACATCACGGGACCACGCTGTTGGCACCTGCTCACTCTTGCAGAAAGGGCTGTGTGCCTGGAGGTACGCAGGTCCCCGAGGTCCTGGCTGCCTTTCCCAGTGTTTCTGAGGTTGCCTTCCACATCACCATATTGTCAAAGTTTGTACATCTTTTGTTTTTCCTGTTGTTTCTTCATGTATTCATTGAATTTTTTCTTATTGAATCTAAAAACTAGGTCACGTTTGACAATTGATACTGTAAGTGATCATCTATAACACCTCACCCATTTGATGGGGCAAGGTGCAATGCCATTTTACAGCAGTGTAGACTCAGTGAGGTAGCCTGGCTTCCTGAAGGTGTTCACATTGTTAGTGGCTCACATTTCCATTCAGATCCTTGTCTCTAAAATCCAGGCTCAACTCTCACCCCAGTCCATTTATTCCAAGACACACAATAAAGGCCAGAATAAGATTCAAGTTGTTTTATTGTCACTCACATATTTAATAGAAAAAGAAATGCAGCAAATGGCTTAGGGTAATATATTTTTTAAATCCAGGTTTGTGCAGGTTGGTCTATTTACATCTTGGAGCAGAGCTGTTTCCACATCAGGCACAGTGACTGCACTTCTCAGATGCTCCTTTGCAGATGCAGCACTGGGCACACTTGACACAGCCTATGGGGCAACAGGAACAGCAGCCTGAGGTGAAAGGGAAAAATGAGAGGTGAGCTGACTTGATCAGGCGCCTCCCTGCCCCAATAGCAAGTTTGACTGCAGCTCAGATGGCAGACCCAGAGGGCACAAAGCCCTCTGAGAGAAAATGACACAGCCAACAGGGACAAAGAAAGCCTAGTTTCCCAGAAGAATGTACTCAGTGCCAGCCTTGGATTTCCTCCCAACCTTAGCCACAGCCCCAGATTCCTGGAGATGGCCCCACACTCACTCTTCTTTCAGGAGGTGCATTTGCACTCTTTGCACTTGCAGGAGCTGGTGCATGTGCAGGAGCCAACTGCAAGGAAAAGAAAAGGCGGTGGTCAGTGAGTGAGATGCAGAAGGTACAGCAGTGGGTCAATGGGTCTCCAGTACCCCTCCTCTGTGCAGGGGCAGCCCTCAGAACTCTTGTCCTGATCAGGACAGAAGACCACAAGCCCCATGTCCTCCCCACTCAGGCTGGAAAGGGCAAACACCCTCCTGTTTTACCCCACCAGGAAGGTCCCAGGTGCACACACAACCCAGAAATACTGAGATTCCGAGCTGGAACCTTCTGTCCTGAACCTGAGGGTTCAGGGTTTCCAGTCCCCATCCACCCTGATTGCCCAGAGCCACCCTGATTGCAGAAAGGGCTGTGTGCCTGGAGATACGCAGGTCCCCGAGGTCCTGGCTGCCTTTCCCAGTGTTTCTGAGGTTGCCTTCCACATCACCAGAGCATTGGGGGCAGCAGGGTGGGGGGGGAGTCTGACCAACTGGGTGATTTGCAGCAGGACAGCCTTGAGACTCGGTATCCGAACTCTTACTTAGAGACCCAGGGAGGAGGTCAATGCTCTCAGGGGTGTGATCAGGAAGACAGCACCTAACCAAGTAAAGGAATCCCCTTCCTTTCAGAACTTAAAATGCGACTTCCAGGTCAGGCGACATGGTTCATGCCTGTAATCCCAGCATTTTGAGAGGACAAGGTGGGGGGGCTCACAAGGTCAAGAGTTGGCGATTAGCCTGACCAATATGGTGAAACCCCGTCTCTATAAAAAATACAAAAATTAGCTGGGTGTGGTGGCATGCATTTGTAATTTCAGCTACTCCGGAGGCTGAGGCAGGAGAATTGCCTCAACCCGGGAGGCGGAGGTTGTAGTTAGCCGAGACTGAGTCATTGCACTCCAGCCTGGGCGACAGAGCAGGACTCCCTCCAGGCCCTGTACCCCCCACAAAAAAAGTGACTTCCTGAATTGCAGAGACCCTCTGTCCTGGGGATGGAAATGGGGATCCCAGGGTACAGAGTTGGGCTTCTCTTACCAGTGGCTCAGGAGTAGTTGGGGTCCATTTCGAGCTGCGATGAGGCTAGAAATCCCACGCGAGAAATTCACGGACTATGAGGCATGTGGAAGGTGTGGCGCAACCCAACAGCCTCGGCTGCTTTTATAGTCAAGGAGGGACCTGGCGCAGAGGCCCCACCCCGCACTTGCACCCCAACTTGCTGAGTGCGAGCCGCTGGCGGTCCTGGGCTGGGCTGTGCACAGCAGAGGGACCACGCACACCATCCCCAGCTCTACTCCGTGCGCACCACGGGACCACCCCTTTGGCTGTGCGCCCGGTGGTGCGATGCGTCCCCAAGGTCCCCACCACCTTTCCCAGTTTCCACGAGGTTGCCTTCTACCCTCCTCCCTGCCGGTTCCTGGAACCCAGACTTACCGTAGCGATAGTCTCCACCTCACACCTCGCCCCACCGTTTTCTGCCTGGCCTGTCCCAGAGTCTGTGTGCAGCTTACTGCTCGCTTACCAGAATTGGCTGAGTGCGGGGCGGGGAGGGTGTGGTTTTGAGCGAGTTGTGTGCAGAGCATCCGCCACCCCTGTGGCTTTTATTTCTCCTTGTCCTGTGCCATGCTTGTCCCTGTCCACACCTTGGTCCCTCAAACAAGCTCCTCCATCCACAGTAACATGGGAACACGGGTTGGCCCCTCTCTCCTGTCCATTCTGCTCGCCTGAGAGGATGTGGGGCAAATTTATTTAGGTCCTCCTTCACAAAAAACTCTCCATGTCCCCATAGGCTTAGGGCCACCTCATTATCAGATGGCAGTTCTGGACATGCAAGATGTCCCCAAAAGAGCGATGACTTCAGGTGATATGCAGACCCTGCTTTAAATTAGAAAGCAAAATGGGGGAGGTGGCAGGAAGCTGTAGTCTCAGCTACTTCAGAGGCTGAGGCAGCAGGATCGCTTGAGTCCAGGAGCTTGAGTCATGCCTGGACAACACAGGGAGTCAACGTCTTTAAAAAAATATTTTAAAAAGACATCCAGTTATTTCTCTAGTACATCTGACTATTCATAACATTAAGTTGATACCATTCCCACCCTCCCCTACCCCATGCCTTTCTCTTTTGCTTTTTTTTTCTTTTTTTTTGAGACGGAGTCTGGCTCTTGTGGCCCAGGCTGGAGTGCAATGGCAGGATCTCGGCTCCCTGCAGCCTCCTCCTCTTGGATTCAAGTGACTCTCCTGCTTCAGCCTCCTGAGTAGCTGTTATTACAGGCCCCCACAACCATGCACGGCTAATGTTTTTGTATTTTTAGTAGAGACGGGTTTCACCGTGATAGTCAGGGCCTCCTCTGTGCAGGGCGGGCCTGCAGAGTTATTTTCCCAATCAGGACAGAAGAACAGTAGCCCCATGTCCTCTCCACTCACGCTGGGAAGAGCAACCACTCTCCTGTTTTACTTTGCCAGGAAAGTCCCAGGTCCACAGGCAACCCAGGAATACTGAGATTCCGAGCCATAACTTTCTTTCCTGAACGCTGAAGGTTCAGGGTTCCAACCCCCATTCACCCTGATTTTTGTTCAGAATCTGCACAGAGAATTGGGGACCAGCCAGTAGTCCCCTGACCAACTGGATGATGTGCAGCAGGACAGCCTTGAGCCTCAGTATCCTTAACTCTAACTTAGAGGCCCAGGCAGGAGGACAATTGTCTCAGGGGCATCATTAGGAAGAAAGTACCCAACCAAGTAAAGGAATAACCTTCCTCTCAGAAGTTAAATGTGACCTCCAGGCTGGGTGCAGTGGCTCATGCCTGTAATCCCAGCACTTTGAAAGGCCAAGGAGAGCACATCATGAGGTCAGGACTTCGAGACCAGCCTGACCAACATGGTGAAACCCCATCTCTACTAAAAATACAAAATTTGGGGGGGGCCACAGTGGCTCTGGCCAGTTGTTCTGGTGCTTGAGGAGGTGAGGCCATGAGTTCAAGGCTAACCTGAGAGGTGGAGGTTGTAGTGAGCCAAGATTGTGCCATTGTATTCCAGCCTGGGCGAGAGAGCCAGAATCTGTATAAGAAAAAAAGAGAGAGAGAGAGAGAAAGAAAAGAAAGGAAGAAAAAGACGCGTTGGGAGGCCGAAGCCAGCTGATCTCGAGGTTGGTGATTGAGACCATCCTGGCTAACACGGTGAAATTTCGACTCTACTAAAAATACAAAAACTTAGCTGGGCGTGGTGGCAGGCACCTGTAGTCCCAATTACTGGGGAGGATGAGGTAGGAGAATTGCTTGAACCCGGGATGTGGAAGTTGTAATGAGCTGAGATCACGCCACTGCACTCCATTTTTGGAGACACAGTAAAACTCGTGCTTGCACCTGCCCCGCTGAGTCCTCGCCGCCAGCGGTCCTGGGCTGGGTGGTGCGCAGCAGAGGCGCTGGGCGCACCATCCCCGGAGCTCTGCTCCGTGCGCACAGCGGGACCGTTCCTTTGGCGCCAGAACGCGTGCGAGGGGCTTTGCGCACAGCGGCCCGTGGGGTCCCTGAGGTCCTAGCTGCTTTTTCCAGTTTCCACGAGGTTGTCTCCCACCCTCTTCTCCTCGAGTCTGCGACCCCAACCTTGGCATCGCCGTGGTCTCCACCCCACCCGTCGCCCCGCCGTTTTCAGCACTGCCTGCCCCGGAGTCCCTGTGCAGCCCCAGCCTCCTGCTCCAGTCCGGGGATTGGCCGAGTGCAGAGCGGGGAGAGTGCGGTTGCGAGCGAGTTGTGTGCAGAGCTCCCGTCACCCACGTGGCGTTCGTTTCTCCTGTTCCCCGCCATGCCTGTCCCTGTCCACACCTAGGTACCTTGGACCTGCTCGTAGGTGCACAGCAACACTAGAACATGAGGCGGCCTCTCTCTCCCGTCTATTCTGCTTGCCTGAAAGAATGTCGGGGCACATTTCTCCACGTCCTCCTTTGCGTATAAGTTTCCATGCTCCCCACATCCTTAGGGCCGCCCCACTACTGGTGGCAGTTCTGGACATGCAGGATGTCCCCAAAGACAAATGACTTCAGGTGATACGCAGACCCTGCTTTAAGTTGAAAAGCAAGACGGGGGAGGTGGCGGGAAGCTGTAGCTCCAGCTACTTAGGAGGCTGAGGTGGGAGGATCGCTTGAGTCCAGGAGTTTGAGTTATGCCTGAACAATATGTGGAGTCAACCTCTCTAAAAAAATATTGAAAAGAAGACATCTAGTTATCTCTCTTCAATATACCTATTGCATAACATTAAGTCTATCTCAGTGTTCTTTTGTTTTTGTTTTGTTGTTGCTGTTGTTGTTGACACATTCTCAATCTGTCACCCAGGCTGGAGTGCAATGGGGCAATCTCCTCTCACTGCAGGCTCCGCCTCTTAGGTTCAAGCAATTCTCCTGCCTCAGCCTCCTGAGTAGCTGGAATTACAGACATCCGCCACCATGCCAGGCTAATTTTTTTACATTTTTAGTACAGACGGGTTTTCGCCATGTTGACCAGGCTAATCTTGAATTCCTGACCTCATGATCCACTCACCTCAACCTCCCAAAGTGATGGGATTACAGGCGTGAGCCATTGTGCCTGGCCACCAGTCCCTTTTCAAACATTTCCATTCTTTGAATCCTCAGAACAATCCTAAATGGAATTAGAATCATAAACCCATTTTCTAATCAAAAGACTACTAAGAAAAGAGTTCAAGTAACTGGCTAGTCATCACAGAGATGAAAAGTTTTGCACTGATTTAAATCCAGCCAGTCTCTTCAAGGAAAGTGTCCATGATAAATCGTTCCTTTGGCCCAGGTATGTCGCCAACATGTCTCTATTGCTGGAAATCTTTTAAGCAACAGGGGCCTGGCTCACACCTGTAATCCCAGCACCTAGGAAGGTCGAGACCGATGGATCACCTGAGGTCAGGAGTTAAATACCAGCCTGGCTAACATGGTGAAACCCCATCTTCACTAAAAATACCAAAATTACCCAGGCATGGTGGTAGTCACCTGCAATCCCAGCTACTCAGGAATCTCAGGCAGGAGAATTGCTTGACTCCAGGAGGCGCAGGTTGCAGATTGTGCCATTGCATTCCAGCTGGGAACAAAGACGAAACTGTCTCTCTAAAAACGAATCCAAACAACTCCCAAATAAACAACAGGAAGCTATCAGCTACATTGGGGTACTGCAAAGACAACCATAAATGTAATACATGCACATACACACACATGCACATGTGCACACACACACATTAATGTGGGGCTATCTTCCATGTGTGGGACAAGATTTATTTTAATTTTCTTTGGTAAAAAAGAGTTTTCTTTTCATAAAAGTATGTTTAAGAAAATATGAATAATTTCAATGTAAAATATTAACTAAAAGATGGTGCAGGTGGTAACAGAAAGGCCAGTCATTCCTCTGTATCTGACATGAAGCACAGAACTTTGCTCATAAATTTATAAACCTAGTGTTGATTAAAAGTTTCTGGGAACAGTGAATGGTCTCTTTGGACCACAGGACACATGCTTTGTGTGGTAGATGAGAATAACAGGATACACAGCTGAGCACTCCAGGCCTTTGTGTGCAAAGAAATAAATATCCCCTTTGCTCCTTAAAGTGATACAAAAAAGCAATAGTTAATATTGTAGAGCACCCACCTCACACAATTTTAAGTTCCTTCTAAGTGTTAAATTCTTTAATGTTATAAGCCAGAGGTTAGTATTATGCCCCTTGTACAGTGGAGGAGACTGGGCCACAGAGAGGTTATGTCATGCAGCTAAAAGTGACAGAGGTAGGATTTGCACTCGTGCATGCTGACTGCACCATGATACCCTCACCCACTACTCTGTGCCACCAAGTCATGTGAAAAATAAGGACATGGAAAATGTAGCACAGAGGCAGCAGTAGGAAGTGAACTCTGTTGACAGTCATGTCCTGCTGCACAGCTCTGTGATTGCTCTGGGCATCAGTCTCATCTCTCAAGCCAAGAGCCAAATTTGTGCATCCCAAAGAGTCTGTATCTTTGAATTGAGATAGGCAAGGTTTAGCATCCAGTGGCATCATAATCTACCAGCTGTGTTCAGGGCAACAGGTCCAGGGCAACATAGGTTCATTCATCCCTTTACTTCTGAGATATGTGACATTGGGTAGGTAACTTAACTACTCTGGAAGATAGTGTCAGCACTCCAGGCCCTGCATATTTGCTGTCCCAGTCTTGAGGCCTGTGACTGTCATTCCTGAAGTCGTGTGATTAGATGAGATGAAGGATGGGAAAGGCTTTTATGTCTGCTCAAATGCAGGGGCAGCATCTGATTGAAAAGTGCTTTCCACAGGTTATCCACCCTCCTCCTGGCAGGATCAGCCAGGTTGCAATCCCATTCCCAGCATCCAATCCACAGCAATGTTTTCAAACCTTTAAGCATTCTCTTAGCTTTACTATTTAAGCAGATTCATTCTCCAAAAAAGCCAGTGTACAGAGAATCATCATGATTGCTACTATTTATTAAACCCTAGTCAGGGGCCAGACCATGCTGTTGGTTAATCCCTGCATTGAGATACAATCTGCTTTCTACAAACAAGGAAGTGAAGGCTCAGAGAGTTTCCATGATGCACTCAGGCCACATAGCCAGTACATGGAAAAGTGGGCTGTGAACCAGGACTGCCTGACACTAAAACCCATGACCCAGGCACAGGCTGCCTTCTGAAATCTCTTCACAGGGCAGCAGTTGGCAAGCCTGGTCTTCACCTCTAGGCCAGAAGGATCACCTTCCTCTTTGATTGAACATCAAATTGCATTCTCGCCACATAGCCAGGGGAACTAATTGCTGGCTTTAATTACAAGTCAGCCAGAGCCTCACTTCTTCCTAACGAGCCCCACCACACTCTCCAAACTGCAGAATCTGCCATCATGCCTGCATAGGCAGACATGAAGTATTTCATATGGAACCCATGATCACACACACCTCATTGTGTCAGGAACATGCCAGGTATTTCCTTCCAAATTCCCAGTCACTTTACTGGTTTGAAGTAGTCAAGGGCCGAAATTTGAAAGAGGAACAAATTCAGCCTGATCTTGGGAGAAATTTCCAAATATTCAGAGCCATTTCACAACAGGGAGCTCTCAGGGGTCAGTAAGTGTCTTGTCAGTGAGTCTGGGAAGGCCAAGCCTGATGGTCCCTTGTGGGGAAGTGCTGGGCAGTGCTGCTCAGGTTATGTAGCCACACACTGGGGCCTGTTTGCTCTTTCTTTCTCTTTTTTTGTGACAGAATCTCAGTTGCCCAGGCTGGAATGCAATGGTGCAATCTTGGCTCACTGTAACATTTGCCTTGGGGGTTCAAGCAACTCTCATGCCTCAGCCTCCCAAGTAGCTGGGATTACGGGAACATGATTTCATACCTGACTAATTTTGGTATTTTTAGTAGAGATGAGGTTTTATCATGTTGGCCAGGCTGGTCTTGAACCCCTGGCTTCAAATGATCCACCCACCATGGCCTCCCAAAGTGCTGGGATTAGAGACAGGCCTGAGCCACTACACCTGGTCTAGTTTGCTGTTTCCTGTCTGCAGTGAACATCATCATATGTTCAAATCTTGTACATCTTTCATTTTCCATTATTTCTTCATGTAGTCATTGAATTTTTTTCTAGTTGAATATTAAATATTGGTTTTGTATCTTTCGTTTTATTTCATTATCTCCATAATCGATACAATCACATTTACCAAGGTTTGAGTCTGCAATGGATAGAAAATAAACACTGTCCCTTCCCATAGTGTTTAAAAAGCCCCACTGTGTTGGTCTATTTGCTTTGCTGGAAGGGAATCCCTGAGACTATGGAATTTAAAAAGAAAAAATGTTTGTTTTGACTTCTGCTTCTACAAACTGTGCAGAAGTGTGGTGCAGGCATCTACCTCTGGTGAGGGTCCCAGGAAGCCTACAATTCTGGCGGAAGGCCAAAGGAGAGAAGATACATCACATGGAGAGATGGGGAGCAAAAGAGAGAAGGGGCTGGTGCTTGGCTCTTTTAAACCACCAGCTGCAGAATGACCTACCAGAGGAATAACTCTCTTCACCATGGGATGGCACCAAGCCATTCTTTAGGGATCACTCCTCATGATTCCAAAACCTCCCACTAGACCCAATATTGGAGGTCACATTGCAACATGAGATTTGGCAGTGACAAAACATCTGAATCATAGCACCCATGTAGGATTCAAGAACTGAGGAGTTGGGTTCCAGCACTGTAGACACTTTAGAGCCTAAAATCAAATGTGGATCAAAGTTGGGCAGGAAAATCAGAAAACAAAAATGAAGGATGAAGCTTCTGTGCCACATTTGACATGAGACTGGAAGCGATCATGTATGGTTCCCATCCATGTAGTGTGGCACAGTGCAATGCCATTTTACAGCAGTGTAGACTCAGTTAGGTAGTCTGGCTTCCTGTAGTTGTTCACGTTATTAGTGGCTCAAATTTTCATCCAGAGCCTGGTCTCTAAAATCCTGGTTCAACTGCCACCCCAGTCCATTTTTTCCAAGGCCACACAAAGAAGACCAGAGTAAGATTCAAATTAAAATTGTTGTATTGTCATTCACCCATTTAATAGAAAAAGAAATGCAGCAAAAGGTTCAGGGTTGAATTTTTTTAAAATCCAGGTTTGTGCAGGTTAGTCTGTTTATATCTGGGAGCAGGGTTGTCCCCACATCATGCACAGCAGCTGCACTTCTCTGATGCCCCTTTGCAGATGCAGCCCTGGGCACACTTGGCACAGCCCATGGGGAAGCAGGAGCAGCAGCCTGGGGAAAAAGGGGAGAGTGCGAGGTGGCAGTAGACTTGACCAGGCACCTCCCTGCCCCAATAGCAAGTCTGGCTCCAGCTCAGACCCCAGACCAAGAGTATGCTTTTTTAGCTTGGTGCAACTCTGTTTTGAAACCATGGGTGGTACAGTTGGGGTTTGTGTCACAACAGAAAAAGTATTTGCTGTTCTGTCTCAACTCAGGCCACAAAGCATGGAGAGAAAATGACACTGCCAACAGGGACAAAGAAAGCCCAGTTTCCCAAAAGGATGCATTCAGGGCCAGCCTAGGGCTCCCTCCCAACCTTAACCACAGCCCCAGATTCCTGGAAATGGCCCCACACTCACTCTTCTTGCAGAAGGTGCATTTGCACTCTTTGTGCTTGCAGGAGCTGGTGCATGTGCAGGAGCCACCTGCAAGGAAGAGAAAAGGTGGTGGGCAGTGAGATGCAGAAGAAGTGAGTCAATGAGTCTCCAGTATCACCTCCTCTGTGCAGGGCCAGCCCTCAGAGCTCCTTTCTCACTCAGGACAGAGGAACAGAAGCTCCATGTCCTCTCCACTCATGCCGGGAAGGGGAAGCACCCTCCTGTTTTACCCCACCAGGAAGGTCCCAGGTGCACACACAACCCAGGAATACAGAGATTGAGAGCCAGAACCTTCTGTCCTGAACCCTGAGGGTTCAATGTCTCCAGCCCCCATCCACCCTGATTGCTCAGAGCCTGGACAGAGCATTGGGGACCAGCCAGCAGTCCCCTGACCAGCTGGGTGATTTGCAGCAGGACAGCCTTGAGCCTCAATGTCCAGAACTTTTACTTAGAGGCCCATGGAGGGGGGCAATTCACTCAGGGGTGTGATCAGGAAGAAAACACCTAAAGAAGTAAGTTGGGGAGAGATATTATGGGGAGAAATGCCAGATATAGTTGAAGGGGAGAAAGGCAGCAAATCACACTGCCACGTGTGTACCTATGCAACTATCTTGCATGTTCTTCACATGTACCCCAAAACGTAAAATGCAATTAAAAATGTTTTAAATTAGCCAGGCCTCGTGGTGCATGCCTTCAGTCCCCAGGCTACTCAGAAGGCTGAAGCTTGAGGAGCACTTGAACATGGGAGGTCAAGGCTGCAGTGAGCCACAATCACATGACTGCACACCAGGCCGGTGACAGAGCAGAACCCTGTCTCAGAAAACTGATCTCTGGAGAAGGCATTTTCTTTTTCTGCAATGTAGCCAAACAGCTAAGTATGTCTTAAAGTCATCTTTTAATTTTTAACAGGGCAAGAATGTTTTATAAAACCCCAATCTCCAGAGTTGCGATGGGGCAAATCCTGAAGCATACATGGAAATCCCTGACAGTTAAAGCATCTCTCACCCCATCCAGTACTTCTTACCCCTGGAGCATGAGAATCACCTTCAGGAAGGGAAACTTTCAAAATCCCTTAAGCCAAAGTTGTGACAGAGCAATCAGATCAAAATCACTGGAGTTAGATCTAAAAAACAAGATGGTTTCCAGATGATTATAATGTGTAGCCAAGCCACAAAACAACAGCTTTAACCAGCAGCTTTTGTTATAAATGATTTCTCAAATGAGAAATGTTTGCTGCTGAATTGTGACCTTTCAGTTTTACCTGCATTTCCTACTAAATATTCTTGCAGACCCAACCTCTTCTACTCATTTTGTTTCTGATTCCCCCAGTTCCATGTGTGCTCAGTGCATCCTGTTCACAGGTGCTGTGTGTGTGCCCTGGCCTGGGGAGCATCATTCTCAGGGGAGAACCTTGCTGAAAACAAAGCTGCATTCCAAAAAGTTAAAACCATGCTATTTACTGTATTGAGGTAAAAATTAAAAGACCTAGCTGGCTCACCCAAAGGTTAAAACATAAATAAATAACTTGGAACATTAATATACACCTGATGATGTCCTGAGCAAATATGTTCCACGTTAAAATAAAACAAAACATTACTATTATACTAAAATATTAATTTAGGATTATTATGCACATAGGTACTATTTAGATTTTTATTAATGTATAACATGTATACAGAAATATATGCACAAACATTTATGGAACACTGCTCTGTTGCCCAGGCTGGATTGAGTGCTGTAAGACAATACCGGCTCACTGCAATTTCCACCTCCCGAGTAGCTGGGATTACAATTGCCCCCCCACTACACCCTGGCTAATGTTTGTATTTTTAGTAGAGATGTGGTTTCACTATTGCCCCCACCTCAACCACCCAAAGTGCTGGGTTTACAGGTGTGTGCCACCACACCCGGCCTATACAAGTATTTTATTACAGAATGTTAAAAAATACAAAAAAGTATAGCAGAACTGTCACCCAACTTTAATAGCCTCTAGTCATGTGTCATTTTTGTTTCATTTATACTTCCAGCCATTCCCCTCAGTTTTATAAGATTTTAGGTTTTTTGAATAAAATGTATATTCATTGCAACGTACAATCTGAACTGTACCTTTTTGACAAATGAATATACTCATATAAACTTTCCCCCTTTTAGAAATAAAATTACAACACGTTGCAATCATTAATGTGCATATTAGTTACCTCAAATAATTATTTAAAATCTAGATTTGTATTTAATAGGTCTGAGATTTGACTGAGAATTCATATTTCTAACAAAGTACAAATCCATAGGGCACATGACAACTGCAATGTCTGTTTATCTACAGTAAATACAATTTGATGGATAAAATTAAAGGCAATTGACCTAAGGCAAAAAAAAAATACCAAAAAACACAAAGCATTAGTGCTATGTGCTATCTCTAGGAGCATTTGGTTACTAACAACAAACTAAACAATTTTATTATTCTAATAACCAAAATTGGTAAAATTTCTACTATTTTTTTCATAGAAATGCTCTTTGCCAGAAAAAAATTTTATATGAGAGCAAAAATGGCAAACATTTGCAAGTAAATTTTCTTTTTTTTTTGAGATGGAGTTTCGTGCTTGTTACCCAGGCTGGAATGCAATGATGTGATCTTGGCCCACCACAACCTTCACCTCCTGGGTTAAAGCAGTTCTCCTACCTCAGCTTCCCAAATAGCTGGGACTACAGCCTGTGCCACCATGCCCAGCTAAGTTTTTGTATTTTTAGTAGAGACGAAGTTTCACCATGTTGACCAGGATGGTCTCGATCTCTTGACCTAGTGATCCACCTGGCTTGGCCTCCCAAAGTGCTGGGATTATAGGCATGAGCCACCGCGCCCAGCTGCAAGTAAATTTCTTATAAAAGTAAGTAGCAGATATTTTTTCAAGCCCATGGCCTTCAGATTGTTACCCAAAACTCAATCATGTACATAGAAAGTGCAAATAATTTTCATAGCTTCCTATTAAAATTATATTTTAATGACTTTACAAATTATAACTGTTTTTAAATAAAGTTCACTATAATTTTGTATATGACATATGATAAGTTCCCCTTAAAGTTACCTTAAATTTACTTAATTGTATTAGGCAGTGTCTGTCTACCATCCAGTACTATTAGGGGATCCTCTCTCCATTTGCACAGGCTTCATAGCTGGGGAAACAGGGATTCACAGAACACAGGCTTTTCCCTGCATATTTTTCCTCCTCAGATATCAGTTCATCTGTCAACTAACTCATGTGAGAGTTGAGGCCATGCATTCCCCATTATTCCTGGGCAGTCTCCTCAAAGGAAGAAAAGGTCAGGAAGTCCTGTTATGGGATGCCTGCTAACAGGCTAAGCTCCCTAAGCTGTGGGAGCTTTAATCATCAGGTGTAGACTTTTCAGAAGGGAGAAATGAGGCAGACATTCTGAACCTGAAACTTCATCACATTTTGTTTCATCTTAGGACAGTTTTGACAGGCTGTTTTGGAAAATGTCTGGAAGGTGAACTCTGAAGAAGAGTGTACTTTGATGTGACTCAGATGAGGTCTTTCATGCGGATCAGGAATTCAATGCCCAGTATCTGACCTGGTATCTTTGAGGTCATAGGTTGCCTCTTTCTATCAAGTCCACTGTTACCAGGGAGTAGGCTGGAGATTCTAAATGGCTTCCAGAACCCCTCTCCCCTCTCTGATTCTCTTTGGAAGACAGGGTCTGAAAAAGACAAAGTCAGTATTTTTGGGAAATTCTAGAAAGTCTGGTTGGAAACCTGGGAGGACCTCTTGCCTGATGCCTTAATGCTCAGTTTTCAACTCTAGCTTGGTAGGCGTAGAGCTGGGTTTGCATTTATATCAGCACAACCCATGTCAGAGTTGAAGAAGTAGCCGGGATAAAGTGTCTTGGTTGCAGGCTGGGGAACATCTTAAAAGCAAACTAGTCTGTTGACTTTCATCTTGGCAATGAGTGTTGGGTCCTAGCCAAAGTGCTTGAATGCAGCATGAGTCCAATCCATAAATACACCTTCTAATGGAGAAATGTTTGTATATTTTCAGTTTGATGCAATCAAGGTGAAATTACAATGCTATTGGCTTCTTTACTTTTTATTATTTAATATCAAATTTAAGACAAAACACATTAAATGCTTATTGATGTACATATTTGTTCTTCACCAGGCTCGTAGTATCTGCCTAATTTTAAGCTTTCTTCCATTTTGTAGGTTTCAACTTATTTTATTGTGGAATATTAAATCTAATACAGACATTGTCCTTTTACATATAATTTCCTTTTATGTAATATATTTTTTTGGCATTTTACCTTAAATTATGGACTATTTTTATCATATAAATAGCTTCATTTCTATTTAGAAGATTAAAGTATTGGGGTTTCTTGTCTTGTAATTCTTATATTACTTAGTAATGAGATAAACATTAATTTTTTCAGGGTATTTTAAATTTTAGATAATCACTCATTATATCCATGTGAAGCTTGTTTTTACTGCATGTATGGGTTGGAGAGTTGTTTTCACTTCTGTTTCAGCTTTACTCTGATCTCCCTAGAACTCTTCGCTCTTGTAGTTGGGAAATAGCAGGTTCTCATTCCAATAAATGGGACAAATTCAATAATACCCCACTACAAATGAGTTAGAAAGTAGGACATGTCTTCAAAGCATAAACAACATGAGCCTACATATGTACAACAATAGTAATGTGTAAGTTACAGTTTGGATGAAAAATAAAAGCACAGAAAATTTGTTAAAGTAGATTAAAAGGACATCAGGTCTCAAGAATTTCTGAGCAGACAAAATTAGTTAGGTCTCATAAGTAATCTCAACCTTTCTTGATTTGCAAATATAAGCAAAACTTAAATTATTTCTCATAGCTGCCTATTTAAAAAACAAAAATTAAGCTCAAAAATCAGGAGTAGTCAGCAATCTTATATAAATAGGAACTGTCCAATAAGGTAAAAAAAAAGAAAGGAAAAACCAATCAAAGAGGAAAGAATAAAAAATTTTGTACTACCACTAAGCAAATGATTTCTTTCTACATTTTTCCTTTGAATACCTGCTTCTTACACTGTAAATGAAACACTATGTTTCAGCAGATGTTCTACAACTTATCAATTTCTTTTACTCAAATAAACACTTTACAATTTCATTGTGTCTCAAATTACTTATTAGAAGAATAAATAAACTATCAAGGAATCAACATTACAAAAATGTGTACAGAATATGAAAAAAACCATATAAAGTTTTAAAATATATGAATGTAGACACAAGCAAATAGAAAATTTGTATCATATTCTTAGGCAACAAAACTCGATATTATCAATGTAAATTGTCCTTAAAGTAAGTTATAAATTCAATTTTCTTTCAATAGAGATACCAGATACCATTAGATATGGGAAGTAGGCATGTTACTATTATATATTATACAGATGAAAACACAAATAAGAATAGCCAAGAAAACTAAAAAAAAAAAGACTGGCCAGCCCTGTGAAAAATCTTGGTTGATTAAAAAACACAGATCATTGAAACTAAAAATTCAGAAATAGACCAAAGGGCCTATGAAAGTGTCAAAGTGCATCCAGGCTGCTACACAAAAATATTTTAGACAGAGTAAGAATTAACAACCTAAATATTTTTCACAGTTCTGGAGGCTGAAAGTGCAAATTTTGTGTTTGGTGAGAGCCCTGTTCCCCATAGATGGTACATACCTTCTTGCACAAGGGACAAAGGTGTTCTCTTTAACATCCTCTGAAAAGGCATTTATTCCATTTATGAAGATGAAGCACTCTTGGCTTAATCATCTGGCTTAGGCATCTGGCTTTGAGAGAGTTCTCAAAGGCCAGATGCCTAATACTCTCCACATATAAATTTGAAAGGGGACCTAAACATTCAGGCCAGAGCAATAATTTAGTAAGCAATAAAAGCAATGTGGAGAATGGCATCATTAATACTTGAGGTATAAAAATATGATGCTCTTAACACAAAAATAATTCATTTTTCATGGCATATAACAAAATAAAAGTCCAATGAAATTATATTTTTCATAAATATAAATATGTATGGCAAAAAGTTAAGTGTTGATAAGGTTAATTCTACAGGTGGTATCAGGATTTCCTAGGTTTCTGAGGATGGGCAAGGCTCCAGATTTTTCTTCTGTAATGTTTTCCTAGAAGGTGCCAATGCTCTTATGCAATTTGAAAGTAGATAAAAATGTTTGTTTCCATTTCAACATTTTCTACATTTAAAATAATAAAGGCCAATTTATAAATAATTCAACTATGATTCATCAGTGGTGCTGTGCTTAGGAAGACACAGACTCTCTGACACACACACGTGTAATTTTTGGTCAAATGGATTTCTCCTTGTGCCAGAGTCACAAATGTTACACTTGATCAGAGGTTTTCACAGGCAAGCATTGCTCTGCAGCCCTACCACAGACTTTAACCCTGAAACTATGATCCAGAGGTGAGGGATAAACATCCACCCTAGTGTTCTGATCTACATGAATCATTTCTTAATAATAACTTACATGGATCTGGAATCTTTTGTGAATTCATCAGCCACACACAGATAGATTTGAAAATTTGGACAGAAGTTTTTATTCTCACTGGGACTCCTGCCCTGTACTGCCAGCTTCTCTAGAAGTACACTTTTCTAATCACTCCTGAGACATTCCATCTAAAGTTATCTCTCTGTGTCAACATTATTGATCTCATAAAGTGGGATGAGAAATAGTTTAGAATCCAGCTATGCTAGTGTCTGTGTCCAGGATTTCTTACCTGACTTATGTTTCTGACTTACCTGACTTATGTTTCTGACTTACCTAAATATTGATAAGTGCAGATTTATCTCCAGAAGGTAGAAAAACTAAAGAAGAAATTCCAGTTCACAGAGGAAGACCTAATTGTTTCCAGATTAGGTCAAACTTAGTTTGACAGGAGTTCTGTGGCAAGCTCTTAGCTGACTAAAATCTGTGTAACCAGTAATAGTGTCAAGATGGCTATGAGTCCAAAAGCCAAAAGAACAGCTTTAGGTGGAGGCTAATCCTTTACTGAAGGCTCTAAATGTCAAAATCAAGATTTGATTGGCCTCAGGATGAATTGCACAAAGCAAATCTCCCCAAATATTTTTACTAAACCTTAATTGGAAAGTAAGACTCTAAATTGTTTAACCCTCACAAAAAATAAATTTCTGATCTTTTCACCTGGGATCTATATATGTGTGTTGGAGCATGCCTTTACCAGACAGCATGAAGTTACAACTCCCCTTGTGCCTCTACTTTGTACTTGCACAGACTTTCAAATACAGAGGTGAGAGCTTAGGGTTTCCTGGTCTTTGCTAAGCATGGCCCTTTGAATCCCCATTTCCTTCTATTATTAGGACTATGACCAGAGTCCCGATTCCCAGCAGCTTTTTGCTTTATCTCCTACGGCCTTTCAGTATGATTATTTTAAGGCCCAATTGATACCTTTGTTCCTGGTGGACTGGGTAGTTGATTTCAAAGTAAATGCTTTTACAAACATCTCAAGCTATTAATTTAAGTTTTCTCTGCTTTTTAAATGAAGTAATTCTGCTGTCACCTTTCCTCATAACTTGAGGGTTATAAATAAAGAAAGCATAAATATTTAATACAAATATTTAAAATACAAACAGCATAAAAAGAGACTGGGGGTGACTATATTAATAGCAGACAAAATACACTAAAAATTAGAAGAGAAAATAAGACATTATATAGTAATAAAATGTTTACTTGGCAAAAAGATAGTAATATTTTAAACAATTACATACCTAATAACAAAACATTAAGATATAGAAAGAGTAAGTTGATAGAATCAGAGCAACAAATAGACAGTTCTAAAATAATAGCTGAAGATGTTAATACTCCACTCAATAATAAATAGAATAATGAGACACATGATAAATTAGAAAGTAGAGAGCCTTCTACTCAAAGAAGGCGCTGTAGGACCAACTCAGGATTGTAGCTCCCAGTGAAACCTCGGATGGTGAGTAGATGCCACATTTCCAGACGGATCTTTATTGCCCACAGACCAGGAGATTCCCAGCTGTAGAAGCCGGACGGGCCACCAGCGCGACTGCTTGGGCTGGCGCAGCTGTTTGGGCCGGGGCCACAGTGCAGTGGCATTCCATACAAAATACACTGGTTTGGTTGCCCTATTAAACCGGCAATGGGAGATTTCAGAAGGCAGATTAGCACATTCATCTGATTAAATGGGACTTAAACAGAAAGCCAGGCCATAGATTCCCAGGCAGCAACGTGGTTCCAGCTGGCATGAGGGTCGCTGCACAATAAATCCCACAGGTCCTGGAGCCCTTTCAGCAGGCTACTGGAACACCTGAAAGAGAGTAAACTGTTCAACTTTAAAAAAAAGGGGGCTCTGAGGCAGGGAGCCAGATGATCAGGCTCGGCGGGTCACACCTCCACAAAAACAAACAAAACATAAATTGGAAATGCTCAGGGTCGAGAGCTTGACAGCAAGCATAGCTGAACCCAGAATGGTGCAGTTGATAGAAAGAGGGGCATCTGCCATTACTGAGGCACTCAACCCCTACAGAAGTATACTGCCATTCCTGATGCAGCCTGCCATTGCCAAGGCAACCCATCATAACATAGGGAGTCCACAACTACAGAGGTGGGCCATTAGCACAATGGCAGCTCTAGCCACACCTATATTAACAAGACTATAGGGAATTACACACGACAGCAGGGCAGAGCCCACAGCAGCAGGGCAGAGACCATGGCAACAAAGTGGACCCCATGGCAAAAGGGCAGAGCCCACAGAAGCTCAGCATAGCCACTACAGGCAGGCAGTAATTAGGCTGCCTCCCTGCTGGGCAGGACAGTGCAACAGATACTCATAAATAAAGCCCTAACTCTTCAGAACCAAGCACCTGAGGAGAAAAAGGGGCTTTATGAGTTCTGCTGCAGTAGACTTAAACATACCTGCGTAGCAGCCTTGAATGAACAATGGAGCTCACAGCTCAGCACTTGAGTTCCTATAAAGTACAGACTGTCTCCTCAAGTAAAAAGTACTGATAATCTTCTCAAGCAGCTCCCTGAACCCTGTACATCCAAAGAGTCACCTCACAAAAGACCGATCAGACTGACATTTGGCAGGCATCATTCAGGGACAAAGATAGCAGAAGAAGAAACGAGTAGCAATCCTCATGGTTTTGCAGATGCTACAGGTGTACCCCAGGCAAGCAGGGCCTGGAGTGGACCTCAGTAGTCCTACAGCAGAGGGGCTGGACTGTTAGAAGGAAAACTAAGAAACAGACATACTTCATTATTGACAATCTGGACGTCCACTCAGAGACACAATTCAAAAAGCAGCAACTACACAGACGACAGGTGGATAAATCCACAAAGATGGGAAGAAACCAGCGCAAAAAGGAGGAAAACAGCCAAAATCAGAACACCTCACGTCCCACAAGGGACCACAACTGCTCACCAGCAAGGGAACAAAGCTGGACAGAGAATGACTGTGATGAAATGACAGAATCAGACTTCAGAAGGTGGGTAATGAGAAATTTCCATGAACTAAAAGAACATGCTTTAACTAAATGCAAAGAAACTTAGAACCTTGTAAAAATAATTATAGGAAATGATAACAAGAATGGACAACTTAGAAACAAATATGAGAGAATTGATGGAGTTGAAAAACACAACACGAGAACTTCACGAAGCATGCACAAGACTCAACGGCCAAATTGACCAAGCAGAAGAAAGGATATCAGAAGTTGAAGATCAATTCAATGAAATAAAATCAGAAGGCAAAATTAGAGAAAAAAGTGCAAAAAGGAATGAACAAAATCTCCAAGAAATGTGGGACTATGTGAAGAGAGCTAATCTACATTTGATAGGTGTACCTAAATGTGATGAAGAGAATGAATCAAAGCTGGAAAATACTCTTCAGGATGTTATCCAGAAGAATTTCCCCAACCTAGCAAGGCAGGCCAATATTCAAGTCCAGGAAATACAGAGAACACCACAAAGATATTCTGCAAGAAGAGCAACCCGAAGGCATATAATCGTCAGATTCACCAGGGTTGAAATGAAGGAGAAAATGCTAAGGGCAGCCAGAGAGAAAGGTCGGGTCACCCACAAAGGGAAGCCCATCAGACTCACAGCAGATCTCTCGGCAGAAATGCTACAAGCCAGAAAAGAGTGGGAGAAAATATTCAACCTTTTGAAAGAAAACAACTTACAGCCCAGAATTTCATATCCAGCCAAAATAAGCTTCATAAGTGAAGGAAAAATAAAATTCTTCATGAACAAGCAAGTACTCAAAGATTTTGTCACCACCAGGCCTGCTTTACAAGAGCTCCTGAAAAAGGCACTACACATAGAAAGGAACAACCAGTACTAGCCATTCCAAAAACATGCCAAATGCTAAAGAGCATCAACAAAATGAAAAATATGCATCAACTAACAGGGAAAACAGTCACCTAGCATCAAAATGGTAGTATCAAATACACACATAACAATATTAACCCTAAATGTAAATGGGCTAAATGCACCAATCAAAAGACACAGACTGGAAAATTGAATAAAAAACCAAAACCCATCGGTGTGCTATATCCAGGGAACCCATCTCACATGCAAGGATACACAAAGGCTCAAAATAAAAGGCTGGTGGAAGATTTACCAAGCAAATGGTGAGCAAAAAATAGCAGAAGCTGCAATTCTTGTCTCTGATAAAATAGACATTAAAGCAACAAAGATCAAAAGAGACAAAGAAGGACATTACATAATGGTAAAAGGATTGATATTACAAGAAGAGCTAACGATCCTAAATATATATGGACCCAATTCAGGAGCACCCAGATATATAAGGCAAATTCTTAATGACTTAAAAACAGACTTAGACTCCCACACAATAATAGTGGGAGATTTTAACAGTCCACTGTTAAAATTAGACAGATCAACCAGATGGAAAATTAGCAAGGATATCCAGCACTTGAACTCAGACCTGGGACAAGCAAACATGATAGACATTTACAGAACTCTCGACCCTAAGTCCACAGAATATACATTCTTCTCAGCATCACATCACACCTACTCTAAAATTGACCACATGATTGGAACTAAATCACTCCTCAGCAAATGCAAAACAACTAAAAGTATAACAAACTGTCTCACACCATAGTGCAATCAAGTTAGAACTCAGAATTCAGAAACTAACTCAGAACCGCACAGCTTCATAAAAACTGAACAACTGGCTATTGAATGTTGACTGGATAAACAATAAAATGAAGGCAGAAATAAAGAAGTTCTTCAAAACCAATGAGAATGAAGACACAACATACCAGAATCTCTGGGAAACATTTACATTGGTCTCTAGAGGAAAATATATAGGTATAAGTGCCCACATGAGAAGAGTGGAGAGATCCAAAATTGACACACTAACGTCAAAATTGAAAAAGCTAGAGGAGCAAGATAAAAAAAACTCAAAACCTAGCAGAAGACAAGAAATAACTAAGATCAGAGCAAAACTGAAGAAGATAGAGACATGAAAAACCCTTCAAAAAATCAATAAATCCAAGAGCTGGTTTTTTGAAAAGAACAACAAAATAGACCACTAGCCAGATTGATAAAAAAGAAAACAGAGAATAACCAAACAGATGCAATAAAAAATGATAAAGGGGAAATCACCACAGATTCCACAGAAATTCAAACCATCATCACAGAATATTACAGACAACTCTATGCGTATAAACTAGTAAACCTGGAAGAAAGGGATAAATTCCAGGACACCTGTGTCCTCCCAAGCCTAAACCAGGAGGAAGCTGAAACTATGAATAGACTAATAACAAGGTCTGAAGTCAAGACAGAAATTAAGAGCCTACCACACACACACACACACACACACACACAAAAAAAAAAAAAAAAAAAAAAAAAAAGCCCAGGTCCAGATGGGTTCACAGCCGAATTCTACCAGACACACAAATAAGAACTGGTACGATTCCTTCTGAAACTATTCCAAATAATCCAAATAAAGGGAATCCTTTCCAAATCATTTTATGAAACCAACATCATCCTGATACCAAAACCTGGCAGAGACTCAACAAGAAAAGAAAACTTCAGGTTAATATCCATGATGAACATAGACGCAAAAAGCCTTCAATAAAATACTGGCAAGCCAATTGCAAAAGAACATCAAAAAGTTTATCCATCATGACCAAGTAGGATGCATCGTGGGGATGCAAGGCTGGTTCAACATATTGAAGTCTATAAACGTAATTCACCACATTAACAGAACCAAAAACAAAAACCACATGATTATCTCAATTGACGCAGAAAAGGCATTTGACAAAATTCAAAAGCCCTTTATGCTAAAAACCCTCAATAAACGCGGTATTGATGGAATGTATCTCAAAGTAATAAAAGCTATTTATGACTAACCAACAGCCAATATCATACTGAATGGACAAAAACTGGAAGCATTTCCTTTGAAATCTGGCACTAGACAAGGATGTCCTCTCTCACCACTCCTATTCAATATAGTACTGGAAGTTCTAGCGAAAGCAATCAGGCAAGAAAAAGAAATAAACGGTATTCAAACCGGAAAGGAGAAAGCCAAACTGTCTCTATTTGGAAACGACATGATGGTATATTTAGAAGACCCCATCGTCTCAGCCCAGAAACTCCTGAAACTGGTAAGCAACTTTAGCAAAGTCTCAGGACACAAAATCAGTGTGCAAATATTACAAGCATTTCTATACACCAATAACAGACTTAGAGAGAGCCAAATCAAGAACGAACTGCCATTTACAATTGCTACAAAAAGAATAAAATACCTAGGAATACAAATTACAAGGAACGTAAGGGACCTTTTCAAGGAGAATTACAAACCACTGCTCAACGAAATGAGAGGACACAAATAGATGAAGAAACATTCCATGTTCATGGTTAGGAAGAATTAATATGGTGAAAATGGCCATACCGCCCAAAGTAATTTACAGAATCAACACTATCCCCATCAAGCTACCATTGACTTTCTTCACAGAACTGGAAAAAACCTCCTTGAACTTCATATGGAACCAAAAGAGAGCCAGCATAGCCAAGTCAATTCTAAGCAAAAAGAGCACAGAAGGAGGCATCACACTAACGTACTTCAAACTATACTACAGAGCTACAGTAATCAAAACAGCATGATACTGGTACCAAAACAGAGATATAGACCAATGGAACAGAACAGAGGAATCGGAGGCAACATAATATATCTACAACCATACAATCTTTGATAAACCTGAAAAAAAACATGCAATGGGGAAAGGATTCCCTGTTTAATAAATGGTGTTGGGAAAACTGGCCAGCCACGTGCATAAAGCAGAAACTGGACCCCTTCCTGACACCTTACACTAAAATTAACTCCAGATGGATTAAAGACTTAAACATGAGACCTGACACCATAAAAACCCTAGAAGAAAATCTAGGCAAAATCATTCAGGACATAGGAGTAGGCAAGGACTTCATGACCAAAACACCAATAGCATTGGCAACAAAAGCCAAAATAGACAAATGGGACCACATCAAACTCCACAGCTTCTGCACGGCAAAAGAAACAGTCACTGGAGTGAATCGGCAACCAACAGAATGGGAAAAAATTTTTGCAGCTTACCCATCTGACAAAGGGCTGATATCCAGAATTTACAAAGAACTCAAGCAGATTTACAAGAAAAAAACAAACAAGCCCATTCAAAAGTGGGCAGAGGATATGGACACACACTTTACAAAAGAAGACATACATGAGGCCAACAAACATATGAAAAAATGCTCGTCATCTCTGGTCATTAGAGAAATGCAAATCAAAACTACATTCAGATACCATCTCATGCCTGTTAGAATGGCAATCATTAAAAAATCTGGAGACAACAGATGCTGGAGAGAATGTGGAGAAATAGAAACACCTTTACACTGCTGGTGGGAGTGTAAATTAGTTCAACCATTGTGGAAGACAGTGTGGCGATTCCTCAAAGACATAGAAATAGAAATTCCATTTGACCCAGCAATCCCATTACTGGGTATATGTCCAAAGGACTATAAGTTGTTCTACTATAAGGACACATGCACACGAATGTTCATTGCAGCACTGTTTACAATAGCAAAGACCTGGAACCAACCCAAATGCCCATCGATGACAGACTGGACTGGGAAAATGTGGCACATATACACCATGGAATATTACGCAGCAATCAAAAACGATGTGTCCATGTCCTTTGTAGGGACATGGATGAACCTGGAGAACATCATCCTCAGCAAACTGACACAAGAACAGAAAATAAAATACCACATATTCTCACTCATAGGTGGGTGATGAACAATGTGAACAAATGGGCACAGGGAGGGGGAATAGGGGAGGGACAGCGGAGAGGGGGAGCTGGGGAGGGATAACACTGGGAGAAATGCCAGATGTGGGTGAAGAGGAGGAAGACAGCAATTCACCCTGCCACGTGTGTACCTATGCAACTATGTTGCATGTTCTGTACATGTACCTCAAAACCTAAAATGCAATTAAAAAATTGTAAACATTGAAAAATGAAAAAAAAATAGAGAGCCTGACAAACAAAACAAACCAAATCGATCTCACAGATATATACAAGACACTCCATCAAACAAGAGAGTACACACTCTTCGCAAATGCAGATGTGGAATTTTCCATGTTGGGTTGTATATTAGATCAAAAATTAAATCAATAACAGAAGAAAAACTAGAAAATTTGCAAACTTGTATAAATTAAGCAACATACTCTTAAACAACCAACAAGTAAAGGAAGAAATCACAAGGGAAGTAGGAAAATACAGAGGAAGAAAAATGACAAAGCAACATATCAAAAGTTATTGGAAGCAGCAAAAACAGTGCTAAGATAAAAAGTCTGCAGCTAGCGGGGCACAGTGGCTCACACCTATAATCCCAGCACTTTGGGAGGCCGAGACGTGTGAATCACAAGGCCAAGAGATCGAGACCATCCTGGTCAACATGGTGAAACCCTGTCTCTACTAAAAATACAAAAATTAGCTGGGCATGGTGGCACATGCCTGTAGTCCTAGCTACTCGGAAGGCTGAGGCAGGAGAATTGCTTGAACCCAGGAGATGGAGGTTGTGGTGAGCCGAGATCTCATCATTGCACTCCCCCAACTGGGTAAAAAGAGCGAACCTCCGTCTCAAAAAAAAAAAAAAAAAGCCTGCAACTAAAAAACATTTAAAAAGTACAAAGACCGCAGTTGCTTCAGCATCCTGGTGCTGCTGCACTGTGAAGCCTGTGCAGTCCTTTAGCCAAGATGCCTGAGGAAACCCAGACCCAAGACCAACCAATGGAGGAGAAGGAGGTGGAGACGTTCGCCTTTCAGGCAGAAATTGCTCAGTTGATGTCACTGATCATCAATACTTTCTATTCGAACAAAGAGATCTTTCTGTGAGAGCTCATTGCAAATTCCTCAGATGCCTTGGACAAAATCCGGTATGAGAGCTTGAAGGATCCCAGTAAACTGGACTCTGGGAAAGAGCTGCATATTAACCTTATGCCGAACAAACAAGATCGAACCCTCACTATTGTGGATACTGGAATTGGAATGGCCAATGCTGACTTGATTAATAACCTTAGTACTATGGCCAAGTCTGGGACCAAAGCATTCATGGAAGCTTTGCAGGCTGGTGCAGATATCTTTACAATTGGCCAGTTTGGTGTTGGTTTTTATTTTGCTTATTTGGTTGCTGAGAAAGTAACAGTGATCACCAAACATAAAGATGATGAGCAGTATGCCTGGGAGTCCTCAGCAGGGGGATTATTCACAGTGAGGACAGACACAGGTGAAACTATGGGTCATGGTATAAAGGTTATCCTACCCCTGAAGGAAGACCAAACCGAGTACTTGGAGGAATAAAGAATAAAGGAGATTGTGAGGAAACATTCTCAGTTTATTGGCTATCCCATTATTCTATTTTGGAGAAGTGGAAGTCAGCAATGATGAGGCTGAAGAAAAGGAAAATAAAGAAGAAGAAAAAGAAAAATAAGATAAAAAGCCTGAAGACAAACCTGAAATTGAAGATGTTGGTTCTGATGAAGAAGAAGAAAAGAAGGATGGTGACAACAAGAAGAAGAAGATTAAGGAAAAGTACATCGATCAAGAAGAACTCAACTAAACAAAGCCCATCTGGACCAGAAATCCCGACGATATTACTAATGAGGAGTATGGAGAATTCTACAAAAACTTAACCAATGACTGGGGAGATCACTTGGCAGTGAAGCATTTTTCAGTTGAAGGACAGTTGGAATTCAGAGCTTTTCTACTTGTCCCACGACGTGCTCCTTTTGACCTGTTTGAAAACAGAAAAAAAAAAGAACAACACCAAGTTGTATGTATGCAGAGTTTTCATCATGGGTAACTGTGAGGAGGTAATTCCTGAATATCTGAACTTCATTAGAGGGGTAGTAGATTCAGGGGGTCTCTCTCTAAATATTTCCCATGAGATGTTGCAACAAAGCAAAAATTTGAAAGTTATCAGGAAGAAATTGGTCAAAAAATGCTTAGAACTATTTACTGAACTGGTAGAAGATAAAGAGAACTACAAGAAGTTCTATGAGCAGCTCTCTAAAAACATAAAGCTTGAAATATGTGAAGACTCTCAAAATTGGAAGCTTTCAGAGCTGTCGAGATACTACACATCTGCCCCTGGTGATGAGACGGTTTCTCCGAAAGACTACCGCACCAGAATGAAGGAAAACCAGAAACATATCTATTATATCACAGGTGAGACTAAGGACCAAGTAGCTAGTTCAGCCTTTGTGGAACGTCTTCGATCTAGGCCAAACATGGCCTAGAAGTGATCTATATGATTAAGCCCATTGATGAGTACTGTGTCCAACAGCTGAAGGAATTTGAGGAGAAGACTTTAGTGTCAGTCACCAATGAGGGCTTGGAACTTCCAGAGGATGAAGAAGAGAAACAGAAACAGGAAGAGAAAAAAACAAAGTTTGAGAACCTTTGCAAAATCATGAAAGACATACTGGAGAAAAAAGTTGAAAAGATGGTTGTTTCAAACTGATTGGTGATGTCTCCATGTTGTATTGTCATAAGCACATATGGATGGACAGCAAATATGGAGAGAATCATGAAAGCTCAAGCCCTAAGAGACAACTCAACAATGGGTTACATGGCAGCAAAGAAACACCTGGAGATAAACCCTGACCATTTCATCATCGAGACCTTAAGGCAAAAGGCAGAGGCTGATAAGAATGACAAGTCTGTGAAGGATCTGGTCATCTTGCTTTATGAAACTGTGCTTCTGTCTTCCAGCTTCAGTCTGGAGGATCCCAGAGGGATGCTAACAGGATCTACAGGATGATCAAACTTGGTCTAGGTATTGATGAAGATTACCCTACTGCTGATGATATCAGTGCAGCTGTAACTGAAGAAATGCCACCCCTCAAAGGAGATGATGACACATCATGCATGGAAGAAGTAGACTAAGTTCCAGCTGAGGGATGACTTACCTGTTCAGTATTCTACAGTTCCTCTAATAATATATTTTCAAGGATATTTTTCTTTATTTTTGTTAACATTAAAAAGTCTGTATGGCATGACAACAACTACTTTATAAGGGGAAAATAAAGATTTCTGTCGACTTCTAAGTGATGCTGTGATACTTTAGGCAGTAAAGCAGAGCTAGTAATGCTTTTTTAGTTTCACATTGACTTACATTAACAGATCGAGGTACTGTGTGTTGTAAGATGTATGTAACATGTTAACTTTGTGGTCTAAAGTGTTTAGCTATCAAGCCAGATTCCTTAGTAGACCAAATCTTGTTATCGAAGTGTTTCCAAGCTATACCTTGATGTTTAGAAGAGAAGTATTTGTTATATCTTGTAGGATCTACTCTCTGAACTTTTCATTCCCCGTACCTGCCAATTCTGCATGTACTAGTCCTCTAGAAATACGTTAAACAGAAGCAAATTGATGAAACTCTCCACAGGGCTTGTTTCCCAAAGAAAAGTATTGTTTGGAGGAGCAGTTACTAGCCTACCCAAGCATATCATAAGCTTTTCAAAAATAACTCAGAGCCAGCCTTGTGGATGGAAATGTAGTGCTCAAGTTACATTCTGCTTAAAGTTGTAACAAATACAGATGAGTTAAAAGAAAAAAAAAGTACAAAGACCTTAAATCAATAATAACTTTGTCCCCTAGCAATTCAGAAAAATAATACCAAATTAGATTTAAAGAAAAAAGTAATAAATAAAGCTTTTAGCAGAGATAAATGAAATAGAGATTATACAAACAACAGAATACCAAGAAACTAAAAACTAGTTCTCAGTTCTTCAAAAAAGAATTAACAATTGGCAAATCTTCAGCTATACTGAAAAAAATCAGAGTATTTACATAATAAAAAGAGAAATAAATATGAGACAATATTAATTCTAAAGGATAAGAATGTTTTAAAAAGTGTACTATAAAGTATGAGAGGACAATAAATTGGAAAATCAAGATTAAATAGGCAGATTTCTATGTATACAAGACTTGATTACAAAGAAATACAAAATCTGAATATACCTACAACTATTACGGAAATGGAATCAGTCATTAAAAACTTGATGAAGAAAAACCTTTGATTTGTTGGCTTCACTAGTGAATTATGTCAAGCATTTATAGAAGAAAAATTATTTCCAAACTCTACCAAAACTACTCAGCCAAATCCGAGCTAGCCACATTCAGCAGCCTACTAGCAAGATTACACCCCATGACCAAGGAGAATTTATTATTGGAATGCAAGAAAGTTTTAGCATATGACTGGTTTCTGTGCAGTGGTATTTAGAAATTAATTGCAACCAGTTACAGATTTCTTTACTCCATCTCCACTCCCACTGCTTCACCTTTCTTAACAAACATTTTAGCATATGAAAATTAATCAATGCATAGAGCACATTAATATGTTTTTATTAAAAAATATTATTAATACAGAAAAAGGAGTTTACAAAATTCAAAATATTTTACTTCTTTTTACACAAAGACAATTATTTAAGATCTTTATTAACAGGTGTTTGCAGTTTGTTGACTTTTTGAAAAAATCAAGTTGTAAACTTTTATTACAAATTAAAAATGAAGTTCTTAAAAATCTCAATTTGACCAGATATGAAACAATTTAAAAACCTTTAACGGTGTATTGAGAAAAACCAAGCTTTTTTAAAAAACACATTTGTTATTACCAAAATGAGACATCTTTAGGTAAAAATAATAAAAACCCCATGCTGCATAGATAATGCAGGTAGTTGTATTTATCTTGTCAATGGGCAAAAGCAAGCACTTAAGGTGTTCAGCTCCAATCTTTAGTTCATTTCTTATTGCTAGAAATTCTTTTTTTTTTTAATTTTATATTGGATTATAGGTTTTGGGGTACATGAGCAGAGCATACAAGACAGTTGCGTAGGTACACACATGGCAGTGTGCTTTCTTTTCTTCTCCCCTTCACCCACATTTGGCTTTTCTCCCCAGGCTATCCCTCCCCACCTCCCCCTCCCACTGGCCCTCCCCTTTTCCCCCCAATAGACAACAGTGTTTAGTACTCCCCTTTCTGTGTCCATGTGTTCTCATTTTTCATCACCCGCCTATGGGTGAGAATATGCGGTGTTTCATTTTCTGTTCTTGTGTCAGTTTGCTGAGGATGATGTTCTCCAGATTCATCCATGTCCCTACAAACGACACAAACTCATCATTTCTGATTGCTGCATAATATTCCATGGTGTATATGTGCCACATTTTTCCAATCCAGTCTATTATCAATGGGCATTTGGGTTAATTCCAGGTCTTTGCTATTGTAAACAGTGCTGCAATGAACATTCGTGTACATGTGTCCTTATAGTAGAACGATTTATAGTCTTTTGGATATATACCCAGTAATGGGATTGCTGGGTCAAATGGAATTTCTATTTCTAAGGCCTTGAGGAATCACCACACCGTCTTCCACAATGGTTGAACTAATTTACCCTCCCACCAACAGTGTAAAATTCTTCCTTTTTCTCCACATCCTCTCCAGCATCTGTTGTCTCCAGATTTTTTAATGATCGCCATTCTAACTGGCGTGAGATGGTATCTCAATGTGGTTTTGATTTGCATCTCTCTGATGACCAGTGATGATGAGCATTTTTCATATGATTGTTGGCCTCATATATGTCTTCTTTCGTAAAGTGTCTGTTCATATCCTTTGCCCACTTTTGAATGGGCTTGTTTGTTTTTTTCCTGTAAATCTGTTTGAGTTCTTTGTAAATTCTGGATATCAGCCCTTTGTCAGATGGGTAGACTGCGAAAATTTTTTCCCATTCTGTTGGTTGCCGATCCACTCTAGTGACTGTTTCTTTTGCCGTGCAGAAGCTGTGGAGTTTGATTAGGTCCCATTTGTCTATTTTGGCTTTTGTTGCCAACGCTTTTGGTGTTTTGTTCATGAAGTCCTTGCCTACTCCTATGTCCTGGATAGTTTTGCCTAGATTTCCTTCTAGGGTTTTTATCGTGCCAGGTCTTATGTTTAAGTCTTGAATCCATCTGGAGTTAATTTTAGTGTAAGGTGTCAGGAAGGGGTCCAGTTTCTGCTTTCTGCACATGGCTGGCCAGTTTTCCCAACACCATTTATTAAACATGGAATCCTTTCCCCATTGCTTGTTTTTGTCAGGTTTATCAAAGATTGTATAGTTGTATGTATGTTGTGTTGCCTCCGGTGCCTCTGTTTTGTTCCACTGGTCTATATCTCTGTTTTGGTACCAGTACCATGCTGTTTTGATTACTGTAGCCTTGTAGTATAGTTTGAAATCCGGTAGTGTGATGCCCCCCGCTGTGTTCCTTTTGCTTAGAATTGACTTGGCTATGCGGGCTCTCTTTTGGTTCCATATGAAGTTCATGGTGGTTTTTTCCAGTTCTGTGAAGAAAGTCAATGGTAGCTTGATGGGGATAGCGTTGATTCTGTAAATTACTTTGGGCAGTATAGCCATTTTCACAATATTAATTCTTCCTAACCATGAACATGGAATATTTCTCCATCTGTTTGTGTCCTCTCTGATTTCGTTGAGCAGTGGTTTGTAGTTCTCCTTGTAGAGGTCTCTTACGTTCCTTGTGAGTTGTATTCCAAGGTATTTTATTCTTTTTGTAGCAATTGCGAATGGCAGTTTGCTCTTGATTTGGCTTTCTTTAAGTCTGTTATTGGTGTAGACGAATGCTTGTGATTTTTGCACATTGATTTTATATCCTGAGACTTTGCTGAAGTTGCTTATCAGTTTCAGGAGTTTTTGGGCTGAGGCAATGGGGTCTTCTAGGTATACTATTATGTCGTCTGCAAATAGAGACAATTTGGCTTCCACCTTTCCTATTTGAATACCCTTTATTTCTTTTTCTTGCCTGATTGCTCTGGCTAGAACTTCCAGTACTATATTGAATAGGAGTGGTGAAAGAGGGCATCCTTGTTGCTGGAATTTCTTATTTCTTCTTGTTGAATGACTAAACCGGATGATGGTAGAGATGGTAAGCTGGCATTTACTCAGGCCAACCCTGCTCAGCTGGTGGATTGGCTGCTTCTCTGTCTTTGCCATCTTGTGGTTTAGGGTTTTCTGGGTGTCTGCAGCCGTAATTGAAGTTGTGGCGGTACCGACGTTGAGGTGGCTGCTGACCTTGGGTCTCATCTTCTTGGTTTTCTTTATCCTCTTCATTGCCGTCCTCTCTAGGCTGACTTTGGCAAGGAGGGCCCCTGCGGAATCATGGTCTATATATCCGATACATATTCTGCCTCACTGGTCTACCTTGTTCTCCTGCACCCTGGTTGTCAGCACCTTCCATCACTTCTCCCTGTACAGGAGGGTTGGAATATTGTGGTTGATGCCCACAGGGTCTCCGCATGTAGTAAGGTGGGAATCTCCACCTGTGGTAGGGCCGGCATTGTTGGGCCTGGCCTTCAGGAGCACTCTCTGATCCCTCGTTCTTTTCCCCACTCTCACTATTCTGGCAATTTTGCTGGCAATTGCGTGGGGGACCCCTATGACATGGATAGCATCTATAATGGTTACGGTCTGTTGCATATTTACTGCCTTGAACTGGAACACCACCAGGACCTGTAACATTTGCTGCCTCTGCACCTTTTTCTCCTTCAACAACATCAAACTCCACAGTCTCTCCATCTCCTACACTGCGAAGGTACTTCCTGGGGTTATTCTTCTTTATGGAAGTCTGGTGTACAAATACATCTTCCTTGGTGTCATTCCTGTTCATGAAACCATATCCGTTTCTTACACTGAACCATTTTACTGATCCCAAAACCTTCTTTGCGAGGACCTTCTTGTCCCCGCCGGCAGTCACCGCCAATGTGAGGCCACCCGGGCCATCGCTTCCTGTGCCACTGCCCATGGTGCTGGGCTTGGTGTCGGCTGCGCTGAGGGAGGGGGCGGCGGGGGGGTGGCGGGCAACTGCTGGGTCTCAGCCTCGCTGCTCATGGTTGCAGTGATGGTGACTGGAGCTGGCTTTGGCAGCTATGGCTTTTCCAGGGATGTGATGGTAACTAGGCCGGCGGTGGTGGTGGGGCTGCTCAGGGTTCTCTGGGGTCCACTCTCTGCTCCCACTACCGATCAAACTCTCAAAATATTTTTATAATAAATTAGGAATTTATTGTGTTCAAAGAAATAGAAGGAAACCATCTTTGTAAAATTCACATATAAAAACCAACAGCAAACAACATATTCCAAAGGAAAAGACCAAAAGGCTTTTCTCTAAGCTCAAAAGTAAGGCAAGAATGTCTGCACTTGCAACTTCTATTCAACATGGTTTTGGAAGTTCCAATCAGAGAAATTTAAAAAAAGAAATAAATAAACTGCATCAAAATATGGACAGAAAATATATCCTTATATGTAGAAAATTTTAAATATTCCACACAAAAACTATTACAATTAATGAATTCGGCAAAGTAGAGCATTTAAAATTGACATAAAAAAATAAATTGTATTGGTGTAGACGAATGCTTGTGATTTTTGCACAGCTTCTGCACGGCAAAAGAAACAGTCACTAGAGTGGATCGGCAACCAACAGAATGGGAAAAAATTTTTGCAGTTTACCCATCTGACAAAGGGCTGATGTCCAGAATTTACAAAGAACTCAAACGGATTTACAGGAAAAAAACAAACAAGCCCATTCAAAACTGGGCAAAGGATATGAAGAGACACTTTACGAAAGAAGACATATATGAGGCCAACAATCATATGAAAAATGCTCATCATCACTGGTCATCAGAGAGATGCAAATCAAAACCACATTGAGATACCATCTCACGCCAGTTAGAATGGCGATCATTAAAAAATCTGGAGACAACAGATGCTGGAGAGGATGTGGAGAAAAAGGAAGAATTTTACACTGTTGGTGGGAGTGTAAATTAGTTCAACCATTGTGGAAGACAGTGTGGCGATTCCTCAAGGCCTTAGAAATAGAAATTCCATTTGACCCAGCAATCCCATTACTGGGTATATATCCAAAGGACTATAAATCGTTCTACTATAAGGACACATGTACACGAATGTTCATTGCAGCACTGTTTACAATAGCAAAGACCTGGAATCAACCCAAATGCCCATTGATAATAGACTGGATTGGAAAAATGTGGCACATATACACCATGGAATATTATGCAGCAATCAGAAATGATGAGTTTGTGTCGTTTGTAGGGACATGGATGAATCTGGAGAACGTCATCCTCAGCAAACTGACACAAGAACAGAAAACGAAACACCGCATATTCTCACTCATAGGCGGGTGATGAAAAATGAGAACACATGGACACAGAAAGGGGAGTACTAAACACTGGGGTCTATTGGGGGAAAAGGGAGGGCGAGTGGGAGCGGAAGGTGGGGAGGGATAGCCTGGGGAGAAATGCCAAAGGTGGGTGAAGGGGAGAAGGAAAGAAAAGCAAACTGCCATGTGTGTTCCTACGCAACTGTCTTGCATGCTCTGCTCATGTACCCCAAAACCTAAAATCCAATAAAAAAAATAAAAATAAATTGTATTTTTGTATAGCAACATAATCTGAGAAGTAAACTATAAAAGTAATTTAATTTACAATAACATACAAATAATAAAGTACTTAGAGTGTAACCAAAAAGTAAAATTTCAATGACTTAGTGTAGACATTAAAAATAAATCAATTTATAAGTTTATGTAAAATCTCAAAGGGACCCTAAATGGCAAAAATAATTTTGAAAAAAAAATCAGTTAGAGAAGTCACACTTACTGATTTAAGAACTTAGTATAAAAGTTTTAAATAATATACTACAAATAGACTAGTAGAGTAATATGGAAAGCCAACATAAATAAACATGCTGAAGTGCAATAAAATATATGTTAAAAAAGAAATAAAATATTTGAATATGTTTTTTAAAAAATTAAAAATATTAACATGCATATATATGGTCTAATAATTTTTATGAGAAAGAAATTGTCTTTACAATTGGTGCTAGAAAACTGGGTACCTACATGTAAAAGAATAAAACCGAACCCTAAGAAATAAATTAACTAAGTGGATTAGAGACCTAAACATAAGAGCTAAAACTAAAAGTTCTTAGAATACAATATAGGTAAATGTTATAACATCGGATTTGGCAGTGATTTTTTTTAGCAGGACACCCAAAAAGCAAGAAAAAACGAATGAAAAATAGACAAATAGAACTTTATCCAGAATATACAAAGAACAATTCAGCAATAATGAAACAAACTACTTGTTTGAAATATAGGCAAAAAAACTTAAACAGTCATTTCTCTAAAAATTATGTAAACTGGCTAATAAGCACATGAAACGATGCTCAACAAAACTAATAATTAGTGAAATGCGAATGTAATCCCAAATTACATATCACTTAAATCCCATCAGCATAGCTACTACCAAAAGTAAAACAAGCAAACAAACAACAAAATCACAAGTGTTGGTGAGGATGTGGAGAAATTAGAACATTTGTACACCGTTGGCAGAAATGTAAAATGCTGCAGCTGCTATAAAATAACAGTATAGTAGTTACTAAAAATGTTTACACAAAAAATTACCATATGACCCAGCAATTTTACATCTGGGTATGTAATAAAAGATATAAAAGCAAAGACAAAAATAATACATGTACACCCAGATTTATTGCAGCATTACTCACATCACCCAAAAGGTGAAAGCAACCCAAATGTTATTTGAATTATCATCAAGGAATAAATCGAAAAAAATGTGACTTATACATGCAGTGGAATATTACTGAGTTAAATAAAATAAGGAAATTCTGGCACATAATATATCAGGCGTAAACCATAAGAAATTGTGCAACGTGATATGAGCCAGACATAAAAGGACAAATACTATATAATTCCACTTATGAGACACTTAAAGTAGTTAAATTCTAAAAATCCAAGTAGAAGAGCTGTTCCTAGGAGCCAGAGGAGGAATAACAGGGAGCTGTTATTTAATGGATATAGAGTTTTGGTTTTGCAAGTTGAAAGATTGTCCTTATGAATGGGAATGATATTTGTAATACAATGTAGATGTACTTATTTTTTTTGAGATGCACACTTAAAGTAGCTAAAATGGTTAATTTTATGTATACTTTACCAAAATGTGAAAAATAATTTTTTAATTATACTTTTAGTTCTGGGGTACATGTACAGAATGTGAAGGTTTGCTACATAGGTATACACGTGCTGTGGTGTTTTGCTGCACCCATCAACCTGTCATCAACATTAGGTATTTTTCCTAATACTATCTTTCCCCTAGTCCCCATTCCCCCTGCCAACAGGCTCCAGTGTGTGATGTTCCCCTCCCTGTGCCCATGTGTTCTCATTGTTCAACTCCCACTTATGAGTGAGAACATGCCGTGTTGTTTTTCTGTTCTTGGGTTAGTTTCTGAGATTTATGGTCTCCCACTTCATCCATGTCCCTGCCAAAGAAATAAACTCATTTTTTTATAGCTGCATAGTATTCCATGGTGTATATGTGCCACATTTTCTGTATCCAGTTTATCATTGATTCTTTGGGTTGGTTCCACGTCTTTACTATTGTGAACAGTGTCACAATAAACATATATGTACATGTGTCTTTATGGTAGAAAAATTTAATGTTCTTTGGGTATATAGCCAGTAATGAACTTGCTGGGTCAAATGGTATTTCTGGTTCTAGATCCTTGAGAAATTGCCATACTGTCTTCCACAATGGTTGAACTAATTTACACTCCCACAAACAGTGTACAAGCATTCCTATTTCTCCACATCCTCTTCGGAATCTGTTGTTTCCTGACGTTTTAATGATCACCAATCTAACAGGCATGAGATGCTATCTCATTGTGGTTTTCATTTGCATTTCTCTAATGACCAGTGATAATAATCTTTTTTTCTTATATATTTGTTGGCTGCATAAATGTTTTCTTTTGAAAAATGTCTGTTCATATCCTTGACCCCCTTCTTGATGGGGTTGTTTTTTTTTCTTGTAAATTTAAGTTATTTGTAGATTCTGGATATTAGCTCTTTGTCAGATAGAAAGAATGTAAAATTTTTCTCCCATTCTGTAGGTTGCCTGTTCACTCTGATGATAGCTTTTTTCTGTGCAGAAGCTCTTTAGTTTTCTTAGATCCCATTTGTCAATTTTGACTTTTGTTGCCATTGCTTTTGATGTGCAGTCATAAAGTATTTGCCCATGCCTATGTCTTTAATGGTATTGCCTAGGTTTCCTTCTAGGGTTTTAATAATTTTAGATCTTACATTTAAGTCTTTAATCCATCTTGAGTTAATTTTTGTATAAAATGTAAAGAAGGGGTCTAGTTTCAGTTTTCTGCAAATGGCTAGATAGTCTCTGAACACCATTTGTAAATAGGAAATCCTTTCCCCATTGCTTGTTTTTGTCTGGTTTGTCAAACATTAGATGTATGTAGATGTGTGGTGGTATTTCTGAGTCCTCTGTTTGGTTCCATTGGTCTATAAACAACTCTATGCAAATAAACTAAAAATTCTAGAAGAAATTGATAAATTCCTGAACACATACATCCTCCCAAGTCTAAACCAGGAAGAAGTTGAATCTCTGAATAGACCAACAACAAAATTGAGGTAGTCATTCTAAAATTGAGTAATTAATAGCCTAGCAACAGAAAACAGTTAAGGACCAGATGGGTTCACAGATGAATTCCACCAGAGATACAAAGAAAAGCTGGTATTATTTCTTTCGAAACTCTTCCAAACAATAGAAAAAGAGGGACTCCTTTTCTATCTCATTTTATGAGACCAGCATCATCCTGATACCAAAACATAACAGAGACACAATGACAACAACAACAAAAATTTCAGGCCAATGTCACTAATAAATATCAATACAAAAATCCTCAATGAAATTCTGGCACACTGAATCCAGCAGCAAATCAAAAAGGTTATTTATCATGATCAAGTTTACTTTATCTCTGGGATACAAACCTGGTTCAACATATGGAAATTGATAAATGTAATCAACCACATAAACAGAACCAATAGCAAAAACCACAGGATTATTTCAATAGATGCAGAAAAGGCTTCAAAAAGATTCAACAGCTCTTCAAGCTAAAAACTCTCAATAAACTAGGTATTCATGAAACATATCTCTAAATAATAAGCTCTATTTATGACAAACCAATGGCCAATATCACACTGAATGGGCCAAAGCTGAAAGCATTTTCTTTGAAAATTGGCACAAGAAAATGATGCCCTCTCTCACCACTCCTATTCAACATAGTATTGGAAGTTATGGCCAGGGAAATTAGGCACGACAAAGAAATGAAGATTATTCAAATAGGAAGAGAGGCAGTCAAATTGTCTCTGCAGATCACATGATTTTATATTTAGAAAACTCCATTATCTCAGCCCCAAATCTCCTTAAGTTGATGAGCAAATTCAGAAGTTTCAGGATATAAAATCGATGTGGAAAAATTACAAGCATTTCTATACAACAATAGCAGACAGAGAGCAAAATCATGAGTGAACTCCCATTCACAATTGCTATGAAGAGAATAAAATACCTAGAAATACAACTAACAAGGGATGTGAAGGACCCCTTTAAGGAGAACTACAAACCACTGCTCAAGGAAATAAGAGAGGACACAAACAAATGGAAAAACATTCCATGCTCATGAATAGGAAGAAAAAATATCGTGAAAATTATTGTACTGCCCAAAGTATAGTATAGATTCAGTACTATTTCCACTAAGCTACTACTGACTTTCTTCACAGAGAGAACCCACATAAAAAATTATTTTTTAAGTGAACAAACTATAGCCATCTGCAATAGCATAAATCTAAATATAATGTTGCATAGAAGAAAGTTGATGTAAAAGTGTGCATATTATATAATTTCACTTACATGAAATCTAAAAAGTGAACAAAACTGAGGTTCTGACTTCCAGTAATAATGAAGTAGTTTGTTGAATAACTATTTCACAGATAAGTATAATAAAGCTTAATAAAATATTATATTTTGCTATTTAGAAATGCACATCTATGTATAATGCATATATAATATGCATCTTTGGAAGAACTGAATGAGGATTTCAGCTATGTCACTGTAACAGATGTAAGAATTGAAGTTTGAATCTATTCAAATTAACTCCTTCTTAAAATAATAAAAATTTTCAAAGATATACAACAGAATTCAGAGTCCCTGTAGTTCCTATTACACAATTTAAAAATTCATGAGGGGGGTGTTCTGGAAGATGGCACGGTAGGAGCAACTCAGGATTGCAGCTCTCTGTGAAGGCACAGAAAGTGAGTCCAAGCTGCATTTCTGGACGGACCTCTGCTGCCCACAGAACGGGGAAATTCCCAGGTGTAGGAGAAACACGGGATGCCAGTGCATCTTTTTCAGCTGGTGCTGCCATTCTGGCTGGCGCTGCAGTGCAGGGGCACTCTGCACAAAACGCACTGGTCTGGGTGCCCTGTTAAACCGGCAATCTGAAACTTGGGAGGGCAGATTAGCATTTCCATCTGATTAAATAGGAGTTGAACAGTGAGCCAGACCAGGAGATTCCCATGAAGTGACATTTGAGCCAGTGCAGTGGGTTGCTGCACGGAAAATCACACAGATCCCTGTGCCCTATCAGCAGGACATTGAAACACCTGATAGAGAGTCAACCACTCAACTTAAAAATAAAAGGGCTCTGAGGCAGCGAGCCAGGTGATCAGGCTGGGCGGGTCCCACCCCAACAGGGACAAACAAAATGGCGATTCAATACGCTCGGGGCTGAGAGTTTCACTGTGAGCACAGCTGAACCCAGAATGCTGCAGCTCTGTTGGAGAGGGGCGTCTGCCATTACCGAGGCATTGCACTTCTACTGAGGTACACTCCAATTGCTAATGCAGCCTGCCATTGCCGAGGCAACCTGCCATAACAGAGAGACTCTGCCAATACAGAGGCAACAGAGTGGAGCCCAAAACAGCAGGGCAGAGACCATGGCAACAGTGCAGAGCCCATGGCAATAGGGCAGAGCCCATGGCAACAGGGCGGAGCCCATGAAAGCAGGACAGAGCCCATGGCATCAGGGCAGAGCCCACAGCAAAAGGTCAGAGCCCATGGCAACAGGCAGGACCCCATGGCAGTAGGGCGGAGCCTTAGCAGGCAAATAGTGACTAGACTGCCTCCTAGATGGGCAGGACAGTGCAACAGATACTCGTAAAGAAAGCCCTAACTCTCCGAGACAGAGCATCTGAGGAAAAAAAGGGGTTTTATTAGTTCTGCTGCAGCAGACTTAAACGTACCAGCCTAACAGCACTGAGTGAACAACGCAGCTCACAGCTCAGCACTTGAGCTCCAATATAGTACAGACCGTTTCCTCAAGAAGCTCCCTGACGCCTGTATATCCAAGGAGTCACCTCAAAAAAGGACTAATTAGACTGACATTTGGCGGGCATCATTCTGGGACAAAGATAGCAGAAGAAGAAATGGGTAGCATCCCTCACTTCTCTGCAGCTGCTGTAGGTGTACCCCAGACAAGCAGGGCCTGGAGTGGACCTCAGCAGTCATACAGCAGAGAAGCTAGATTATAAGAAGAAAAACTAAGCAACAGATATACTTCATCATCAACAATCTGCGTGTCCACTCTGAGACCCAATCGAAAAGTCAACAACTACTAAGGCGACAAGTGGATAAATCCACAAAGATGAGAAGAAACAAGCACAAAAAGGAGGAAAACACCCGAAACCAAAACACCTCACCTCCTACAAAGAACCAAAACCTCTCACCAGCAATGGAACAAAGTTGGACTGAGAATGAGTGTGATAAAATGACGAAATCAGACTTCAGAAGGTGGGTAATGAGAAACTTCCGTGAGCTAAAAGAACATGTTCTAATTCAATGCAAAGAAACTAAGAACCTTGAAAAAAAATTTGGAAAAAGACTCGAGAAAATGATAACAAGAATGGACAACTTAGAGAGGAATATGAGTGAAGTGAAGCAGCTGAAAAACACAACACAAGAACTTCGTGAATCATGCAAAGTTTCAACAGTTGAATTGACCAAGCAGAAGAAAGAATATCAGAAGTCGAAAATGAACTCAATGAAATAAAATGAGAAGGCAAGATTAGAGAAAATAGCACAAAAAGGAATAAAACAAAGTCTCCAAGAAATGTGGACTATGTGAAAAGACCTAACCTACATTTGATAGGTGTACCTAAATGTGACGAAGAGAATGAATCCAAGCTGGAAAATACTCTTCAGAATGTTATCCAGGAAAATTTCCCCAACCTAGCAAGGCAGGCCAATATTCAAGTCCAGGAAATACAGAGAACACCACAAAAATATTCTGCAAGAAGAGCAACCCCAAGGCACATAATCATCAGATTCACCAGGGTTGAAATGAATAAGAAAATGCTAAGGGCAGCCAGAGAGAAAGGTCGGGTCACCCACAAAGGGAAGCCCATCAGACTCACAGCAGATCTCTGGGCAGAAACTCTACAAGCCAGAAGAGAGTGGGGCCAATATTTAACATCCTTAAAGAAAAGAACTTTCAACCCAGAATTTCATATTCAGCCAAACTGAGCTTCATGAGTGAAGGAAAAATAAAATCCCTTGCAAACAAGCAAATACACAGAGATTTTGGTCACCATGAGGCCTGCTCTACAAGAGCTCCTGAAAGAGGCACTACACATAGAAAGAAACAACCAGTAACAGCCATTCCAAAAACACACCAAAGGCTAAAGAGCATCAACAAAATGAAGAATCTGCATCAACTAAGGGGCAAAACAGCCAGCTAGCATCAAAATGGCAGTATCAAATTCACACATAACAATATTAACCCTAAATGTAAATAAGCTAAATGCACCAATCAAAAGACACAGACTGGCAAATTGGATAAAAAGCCAAAACCCATCGGTGTGCTGTATCCAGGAACCCATCTCACATGCAAGGATACACAAAGGCTCAAAATAAAGGGATGGAGGAAGATTTACCAAGCAAATGGAGAGCCAAAAAAAAGCAGGAGTTGCAATTCTCATCTCTGATAAAATAGACTTTAAAGCAGCAAAGATCAAAAGAGACAAAAATGTCATTACATAATGGTAAAAGGATTAATACAACAAGAAGAGCTAACGATCCTAAATATATATGGACCCAATACAGGAGCACCCAGATATATAGGGCAAGTTCTTAACGACTTACAAAGAGACTTAGACTCCCACACAATATTAGTGGGAGACCTTAACACTCCACTGTCAATATTAGGCAGATCAACCAGACAGAAAATTAGCAAATATATTCAGGGCTTGAACACAGACCAGGAAGAAGCAAACATGATAGACATTTGCAGAACTCTCCACCCCAAATCCACAGAATATACATTCTTCTCAGCACCACATCACACCTACCCTTAAATTGACCACATAATTGGAAGTAAAGCACTCCTCAGCAAACGCAAAGCAACAAATAGTCTCTCAGACCATAGTGTAATGAAGTTAGAACTCAGAATTCAGAAACTAACTCAGAACCACATAGCATCATGAAAACTGAACAACCGGCTCTTGAATGTTGATTGGATAAACAATGAAATGAAGACAGAAATAAAGAAGTTTTTCAAAACCAACGAGAACAAAGACACAACATACCAGTACCTCTGGGACACATTTAAAGCACTCTCCAAAGAAAAATATATAGCAATAAGTGCCCATATGAGAAGAGTGGAGAGATCCAAAATTGACACCCTATCATCAAAATTGAAAGAGCTAGAGGAGAAAGATAAAAAAAAACTCAAAACCTAGCAGAAGACAAGAAATAGAGACTGAAGGAGATAGAGACACACAAAAAAAAAACCCTTCAAAAAATCAATAAATCCAAGAGCTGGTTTTTTTAAAAAGATCAACAAAATAGACAGATTACTAGCCAGACTGTTAAAAAAGAAAAGAAAAAACATCGAATAGATGCAATAAAAAAGATAAAGGGAATATCATCATAGATTCCACAGAAATTCAAACCATCATCAGAGAATATTACAAACAACTCGATGCACATAAACTAGTAAACCTGGAAGAAATGGGTAAATTCCAGGACACTTGTGTTCTCCCAAGCCTAAACCAGGAGGAAGTCAAAACTATGAATAGACCAATAACAAGGTCTGAAGTCGAGGCAGAAATTAAGAGCCTACCACACAAAAAAAGCCCAGGTCCAGATGGGTTCACAGCCGAATTCTACCAGACACACAAAAAGGAGCTGGTACCATTTTTTCTGAAACTACTTCAAATAGTCCAAAAAGAAGGAATCCTTCCCAAATTATTTTATGAGACCAACATCGTCCTGATACCAAAGCGCGGCAGAGACTCAACAAGAAAAGAAAACTTCAGGCCAATATCCATGATGAACATAGATGCAAAAATCTTCAATAAAATATTGGCAAGCCGATTTCAACAGCACATCAAAAAACTTATCCATCATGATCAAGTACGATTCATTCTGGGGATGCAAGGCTGGTTCAACATATTGAAGTCTATAAATGTAATTCACCACATAAACAGAACCAAAAACAAAAACCACTTGATTATCTCAATTGATGCAGAGAAGGCTTTTGACAAAATTCAACAGCCTTTATGCTAAAAATCCTCAATAAACTCGGTATTGATGGAATTTTATTATCTCAAAGTAATAAAAGCTATTTATGACAAACCAACAGCCAATATCATACTGAATGGGCAAAAACTGAAAGCATTCCCTTTGAAATCGGGCACTAGACCAAGGATGCTCTCTTTCACTACTCCTATTCAAAATAGTACTGGAAGTTCTAGCCAGAGCAATGAGGCAAAAAAAAAAAAAAAAAGAAATAAAGGATATTCAAATAGGAAAGGTGGAAGCCAAATTGTCTCTATTTGCAGACGACATGATAGTATACCTAGAAGATCTTATCACCCCAGCCCAAAAACTCCTGAAACTGATAAGCAACTTTAGCAAAGTCTCAGAATATAAAATCAATGTGCAAAAATTACAAGCATTCCTATACACCAATAACAGACTTAAAGAGATCTAAATCAAGAATGAACTGCCATGTACAATTGCTACAAAAATAATAAAATACCTAGGAATACAACTTACAAGGAACATAAGGGACTTCTTCAAGGAAAACTACAAACCACTGCTCAACAAAATAAGAGAAGACACAAACAGATGGAGAAACATTCCATATTCATGGTTAGGAAGAATCCATATCATGAAAATGGCTATACTGCCCAAAGTAATTTACAGAATCAATGCTATCCCCATCAAGCTACCATTGACTTTCTTCACGGAACTGGAATAAACCACCTTGAACATCATATGAAACCAAAAGAGAGCCCACATAGCCAAGTCAATTATAAGCAAAAAGAACACAGCAGGAGGCATCACACTACCGGATTTCAAACTATACTACAAGGCTACAGTAATCAAAACAACATGGTACAGGTATCAAAACAGAGATATAGACCAATGGAACAGAACAGAGACATCGGAGGCAACACAACATATCTACAACCATACAATCTTTGATAAACCTGACAACACAAGCAATGGGGAAAGGATTCCCTGTTTAATAAATGGTGTTGAGAAAACTGGCTAGGCATGTGAAGAAAGCAGAAACTGGACCCCTTCCTGACACCTTAAACTAAAATTAACTCCAGATTGATTAAAGACTTAACCATTAGACCTGCACCATCAAAAAGCTAAAAAAAAAATCTAAACAAAACCATTCAGGATATAGGAGTAGGCAAGGACTTCATGACAAAAACACCAAAAGCATTGGCAACAAAAGCCAAAGTAGACAAACAGGATCTAATCAAACTCCACAGCTTCTGCACGGCAAAAGGAACAGTCACTAGAGTGAATCGCCAACCAACAGAATGGGAAAACATTTTTGCAGTTTACCCATCTGACAAAGGGCTGATATCCAGAATTTACAAAGAACTCAAACAGATTTACAGGAAAAAAACAAACAAGCCCATTCAAAAATGGACAAGGGATATGAACAGACACTTTACAAAAGAAGACATACATGAGGCCAGCAAACATATGAAAAAATGCTCATCATCACTGGTCATTAGAAAGATGCAAATCAAAACCACATTGAGATACCATCTCACGCCAGTTAGAATGGCGATCATTAAAAAATCTGGTGAAAACAGATTCTGGGGAGGATGTGGAGAAATAGGAACACTTTTCCACTGTTGGTGGGAGTGTAAATTAGTTTAACCATTGTGGAAGACAGTGTGGCGATTCCTCAAAACCTTCGAAATAGAAATTCCATTTGACCTAGCAATCCCATTATTGGGTATATATCCAAAGGACTATAAATCGTTCTACTATAAGGACACATGCACACGAATGTTCATTGCAGCACTGTTTACAATAGGAAAGACCTGGAATCAACTCAAATGCCCATCGATGATAGACTGGACTGGGAAAACGTGGCACATATACACCATGGAATATTTTGCAGCCATCAATAATGATGAGTGCATGTCCTTTGTAGGGACATGGATGAATCTGGAGAACATCATTCTCAGCAAACTGATACAAGAACAGGAAATGAAATACCGCATATTCTCGCTCATAGGCCAGTGATGAACAATGAGAACACATGGACACCGGGAAGGGAGTACTACACACTGGGGTCTATTGGGGGGAATACGGGAGGGACAGCATGGGGGGGATGAGGGAGAGATAGCCTGAGGAGAAATGACAAATGTGGGTGAAGGGGAGGAAGGCAGCAAAGCACACTACCATGTGTGTACCTATGCAACTATCTTGTATGCTCTGCACATGTACCCCAAAACCTAAAATGCAATTAAAAAAATTTCATGAGATGTATGAAGAAGCATGAAAATGCAATCAATTCACAAGATAAAAAGCAGACAACGGACCCTATTCTCAACATGTCCAGGATGCTGTAATCAGTATCTCAGACTTGAAGAAAGCTATTGTAAGTATGTTTATGAGGTAAAGAAAAACATTCTCATGACAAGTGAACAGATCTGTAAGAATACACTCCCAGTCCTTTGTTCAGAGGGCTAAAAGACTACAATCCCAGCATGGACCGGGCTCAAAGACAATGTGCATTATTGGAGGAAGAGGCGAGGTTGTGTGCACCTCATTAGGCTTGTTGGGAGATGTAGTCCTATAGTTACTCCCATCCCTTTCATCACAGTGCTACGGGATAATTCCACTATGCACTGGGTTAACATACAGCTCATGTCTGTTAGACTGGAAGAAAAGGGGAGAGGCTATAAGCACATTTTGGGCTTGCTGGGAGATGTAGTCTTATAAACACTCCCAGCCATTTGGTCACAGGGCTACAGCACAGTCATCCCAGCATATACTGGAATCAGGAACAGTACACATCGCTGGAGGAAGAGGTAGGGCTGTGAGTGAATTGCTGGGCTTACTGGAAAATGTCATCTCATGAACACTTCTTCAGGGACCATGTGCATCCCTGGAGGAAAAGGCGGGGCTCTGCATGCCTCACTTTGCTTGCTAAGAGATGCAGTCTCATAAACACTCCAAGCCCTTTGGTCGCAGGGCTGCTGTACTACAATCCCACCATGCACCCTGCTCAGGAATAGTGTGTGTGACTGGAGGAAGAGGCAGGGCTGTGCGTGCCTATTTCAACTTGCTAGGAGATGTAGTTTTATAAAAACTTTCATTCCTTTCATTACAGGGCTGCAGGGCTACAATTCCCTTATGTACCAAGATCAAGAATAGTGCATGTCCCTGGAGAAAAAAGGCGGGGCTGTGCATGCCTTGCTGGGCTTGCTGGGATATGTATTTTCATAAACACTCTCAGCTCTGGTCACAGGGCTGCAGGACTACAATCCCAGCATGCACCTGGCTCAAGGACAGTGCCCATCACTGGAGGAAGAGGCAGTGCTGTGCACTCCTCGCTACGTTTTTTTGGGAGATGTAGTCACGAGGCTGTGAGACCCGTGCCAACACCTGTCTCAGGGACATTTTTGCATCACTGGAGGAAGAGGCTGGGTTGTTTGTGACTCGCTGGGCTTGCTGGGAGATGGATTCTCAAACACTCTCAGTTTTTTAACAAAAGGGCTGAAGGACTACAATCCCAGAGTGCACCAGGTTCAGTGACAGTGCTGGTAACTGGAGGAAAACGCAAGTTATGAGCACCTCACTAGGCTTTCCAGGAGATGTAGTCTCAAGAACACCCTCAGACTTTTGGTCACAGGGCTGGAGGACTAAAATCCCAGGATGCAACAGGCACAGGACAGTGCGTGACACTGGAGGAAGAGGCAGGGCTGTGTGTGCCTCGCTGGGTTTGCTGGGTTATGTATGCTCATACACACTCCCAGACCTTCGTTCACAGGACTACAGGACTACACTTCCAGCATGCACCGGGTTTAGAAACAGTGCCCCTCACTGGAGTAAGAGGCGGGGCTGTGCACTTTTGGCTATGCTTTTTGGGAGATGTAGTCACATAAACACTCCCAGTCCTCTGGTTGCAGGGCTTCAGGACTACAATCCCAGCCAGCAACAGGATCAGGGACACAGTGTGTCACTAAAAGAAGAGGTGCAGTTGCAGGCGACTCACTGGAATTGCTGTGAGATGTATTCTCATAAACACTCCTGGCTCTTTGGTCACAGGGCTGAAGGACTACAATCCCAGCGTGTGCAGGGCTCAGGGACAGTGTGGGTCACTGGAGAAAGAGGCGGGGCTGGTTGCAGCTCGCTGGGCTTTCTGTGAGATGTAGTTTCAACAACACTCCTAGCCCTTTGGTCACAGCACTGCAGGACTACAGTCCCAGCCTGCAGTGGGCACAGGGACAATGCTGTGTCACAATGCCATGTCACTGGAGGAAAAGGCGGGGCTGCACATGCCTCGCCTGGACTGCTGGGAGATGTAGTCTTATAAACACTTCCAGCACTTTGGTCACAGGGCTACAGCACCACAATCACAGCATACACCGAGCTCAGGGACAATGTACGTCAATAAGGAAGAGGCGGGCTGCGTACACCTCCTTGGGCTTGCTGGGAAATGTATTCGCTCCCAGCCCTTTTGTCATACGACTGGAATACTTTAACACCGGAGTCAGGGACAGAGCACGTCACTGGAGGAAGAGAAAGAGTTGTGCACTTCTCACTATGCTTTTTGGGAGATGTAGTCTCATTAACACTCCCAGCTCTTTGGTCACAGTGTTCCAGGACTACAATCCTAGCATGTATGGGGCTCAGGGACAGTTCTCTAGTCACTGGAAAAAGAGGCGAGGCTGTGCGCACCTCGCTGGTCCTGCTGGGAGATGCAGTTTCTTAAACACTCCCAGCCCTTTGGTCACAGGAATGCAGTACTAAATTCCAGCATGCACCGAGCTCAGGGAGAGGGCACTTCACTGGAGGAAGAGGAAGAGCTGTGCACACCTCACTTGGCTTGCTGGGAGATGTAGTCTCATAACCACTCCCAGCCTTTTTACCATCAGGCTGCAGGAGTGCAATCCCAGCATGCACTCGGCTCAGGAACACTACGCATTACATGAGGAAGCGGCAGAGCAGTGAGTGCCTCCTTCTCCTTGCTGGGAGATGTAGTTTTATAAAGACTCCCGGACCTTTTCTTAAAGGGCTGAAGGACTACAATCCCAGTATACACCGGGGCGCGTCACTGGAGGAAGAGTCGGTCCTGTGTGTGACTCTCCCAGGCTTTCTGGGAGATATATGCTCATAAACACTCCCAGCCCTTTGGTCACAGAGAGACGACAATTCTAGCATGCACCAGTCTCAGGGACAAGGCAAGCGAGGGGGCTGTGTGCACCTCCCTAGGCCTGCTGGGAGTTGTATGCTTATAAACACTCCCAGCCCTTTGGTCAAGCAGCTGCAGGACTACAATCCCAGCATGCAGCAGGCTCCAGGGCTTTGCACAGCTCTGGAAAGAGGAGCAGAGTGGTCCACATCCCACCTAGTCATATGCTGGGAGCTCTAGTCCATTAACTGCTCTCAGCCTGTTTGTCGGTAGGCTTTAGAAATATAATCCCACCATGTCCCAGGATCTGGAGTGCATAGCCCTGGAGGGAGGGGCAGACCGGTGTTGACTTCTTGGTGTACAAAGTACTGTTGGACTCTGAATCCATGCTGACTCTTTGCCAAGAATAGTGAGTGCAGATGTGGACATTAAGGGAAGGTCTGGGCTGGGCACTGAGAAAGGCATTACGCTACAAAGATACCTTACCTTTGCCATAATTGGGCGGGTTGTTCTCACCCTATTGGTTTTGTCCTGCTTGATTTTCTCTTTCACCTGCACCCAGGGTTCTTTCCAGAACATTGCGTCTTCTGCAGCCCAGGGCGCTGCCTTCTTTCCTAAACTGTTGGGGAAACTGTGCTGATATCTGAGACACTCTCCATTGTGCCAAAACCCTCTTTTTCCTCTAGCCAGAGCACATGCTCAACTGCTTTTGAGAGAAATCCTCCACCTGGCCTGATTATGAACAGCATCAGAGCTCTGTAGAACAGTGACCAAGACTGTGACTTTCTGGAAATGTCACTCTCAATGGCGGGTTTTTCATGAATGTGAAAGTCGAGACATTAGGAAGGTTAAGTGTAGGGTTGCACAAAATATGCTAAAAGTAAAGGAGAAAACCCCATTTCTGAGGCATGAGTTTTGTGAGCCATTTTCATCAACCCATTAAAGTGGACTAGCTCCAAAATGCAACCTGAAGCTGCTGACGATTTAGGCACTTTACAATTGAATCATCGGTCTCATCTCAAGTAGGGCCTAACTTGCCAGTGTCTCAGAGACACTAATGGGATCTGATCCTTCAAGAATAGACAGCGTTCCAGCTTTGTGGGAGTGACTTTTAAGATGTGGAGTACTTGGAGTCATTTGAAACCTGTATTCCATAGGGACTTTTACTTCTAGAGGGCACGTGCATTTTTATTTTACCTGTCCTCAAGCTGACGCTTTGCTCATTTCAATAATAAAAAACACACTCTTGGGGGAATATTTAAGATGCTAATGAGATATGCAATGGATGCACAAATATGTAGAGCTGCTGCACATGTGCACTGAGAAGATCAGGCAGAACATGCTTAGTGAAACATTTCTTTCCACCTTCTTGTGAATAATCATGTAAAACTCCTCATAAAGAGGGTTTCTCCACCAATAATTAATGCTATCTTACCATTATGAGCAGGCTGCCCTGGAATTTTTTTTTATCAGAGTGTACCATCTATTCTGCATTTAATTTTCAAAATATTCTTTTTTTTCAATAAATTACTCTATGTTGTACTTCTTTTGCTGTGTATCTTGTTTAAATTCTTTTAAACTGGGGGAGGACTCAAGATGGCGCTGTGAGAACAACCCAGGATTGGAGCTCGCGTTGAACCCGCAAACAGTGAGTCAGAGCTGCATTTCCAGACTGATCTTTGTTGCCCACAGAACGGGGAAACTCCCAAGTATAAAAAAGACACGGGACGCCAGGCAGTAGGTCTGCCTGGCGAAGCCAGCAGCCGGGGCGGCGACAGCCGGCCCTACCCAGCAATCCCCACAGGGCGCGCTTGTCCGGGTGCCCTGTTGAACCGGCAACCTGAGACTTGAGAGGGCTGGACTTGAGACTGAACAAGATTTGGACAGTAGACCAGCCCAGGGGATTGCAGGAACAGATCGTTGGGGATACCCAGTGGGATGAACAAAACCGGGATTTCAAACTATCCCGAGCAGACAGTTTGAGATGCTCTGTGGGGGAGGGGCGTCCACAACTACCGAGGCAACCCGCCCCAACTGAGATACACGCCCACTGCTGACGCAGCCAGCCGTTGCCGAGGCAACCCGTCCCTACTGAGATACACGCCCACTGCTGACGCAGCCTGCCGTTGCTGAGGCAACACGCAACAACGAAGAGAGTCCACCGCAGGGCGTGGCGGAGACCACAGCAGAGCCTGCAGGAACAGGGCGAATCACACAACAGCAGGGCGGAGCCTCGACAGCCAAACAGTGGCTAGTCTGCCTTCTAGCTGGGCAGGACACCTCAACGGACATCCAAAAATAAAGCCCAAACCCCTCAACACAGAGCATTTGAGAAAAAAAAAAGGTTTTTTTAATGACCTCTGTTGCAGCAGAATAAAACATAGCAGCCTAACAGCCCTGAATGAACAACAGAGTGCACAGCTCAGCAATTAAGACCCTATAAAGTACAAACTGTCTCCTCAAGCAGCTCCCTGACCCCTCTATATCCAAAAGACTGACATTAGACAGACATCATCCTGGGACAAAGATAGCAGAAAAAAAAACTGGTAGCATCCCTCGCAGTGCCACAGCTGCTAGAGGTGCACCCCAGACAAGCAGGGTCTGGAGTGGACCTCAGCATTCGTACAGCGAAGGGGCTAGACAGGTAGAAGGAAAACCAAGCAACAGAAATACTTCATCATCAACATTCTGGGTGTCCACTCAGAGACCCAATCGAAAAGTTAGCAACTACATAGATGACCAGCGGACAAATCCACAAAGATGGGAAGAAACCAGCGCAAAAAGGAGGAAAACACCTGAAACCAGAACACCTCGCCTCCTAGAAAGGACCAAAACTCCTCACCAGCAAGGGAAAAAACTGGACGGAGAATGACTGTGACGAAATGATGGAATTAGACTTCAGAAGATGGATAATGAGAAACTTTTGTAAGCTAAAAGATCATGTATTAAATCAATGCAAAGAAACTAAGAACCTTGAAAAAAAATTTGAAAAAAGATTCGAGGAAATGATAACAAGAATGGATAACTTAGAGAGGAATATGAATGAATTAAAGGAACTGAAAAACACAATACGAGAACTTCGCGAAGCAAACACAAGTTTCAATAGCCGAATTGACCAAGCAGAAGAAAGAATATCTGAAGACGAAGACCAACTCAATGAAATAAAATGAGAAACCAAGATCAGAGAAAAAAGTGCAAAAAGGAATGAACAAAGTCTCCAAGAAATGTGGGACTCTGTGAAAAGACCTAACCTACGTTTGATAGGTGTACCAGAAGGGGACGAAGAGAATGAATCCAAGCTGGAAAATACTCTTCAGGACATCATCCAGGAAAATTTCCCCCACCTAGCAAGACAGGCCAACACTCAATTGCAGGAAATACAGAGAACACCACAAAGATATTCTGCAAGAAGAGCAACCCCAAGGCACACAATCGTCAGATTCAACAGGGTTGAAATAAAGGAGAGAATACTAAGGGCAGCCAGAGAGAAAGGTCGGGTCACCCACAAAGGGAAGCCCATCAGACTCACAGCAGATCTCTCGGCAGAAACACTACAAGCCATAAGAGAGTGGGGGCCAATATTCAACATTCTTAAAGAAAAGAACTTCAACCCAGAATTTCATATCCAGCCAAACTGAGCTTCAGAAGTGAAGGAAAAATAAAATCCTTTGCGAACAACCAAGTACTCAGAGATTTTGTCACCACCAGGCCTGCTTTACAAGAGCTCCTAAAAGAGGCACTACACATAGAAAGGATCAACCAGTACCAGCCATTCCAAAATCACACTGAATGCTAAAGAGCTTCAACATAATGAAGAATCTACAACAACTAACAGGCAAAACAGCCACTTAGCATCAAAATGGCAGTATCAAATTCACACATAACAATATTAACCCTAAATGGAAATGGACGAAATGCACCAATCAAAAGACACAGACTGGCAAATTGGATAAAAATCCAAAACCCATCAGTGTGCTGTATCCAGGAAACCCATCTCACATGCAAGGATACACAAAGGCTCAAAATAAAGGGATGGAGGAAGATTTACCAAGCTAATGGAAAGCAAAAAAAAGCAGGAGTTGCAATTCTCATCTCCGATAAAATAGACTTTAAAGCAACAAAGATCAAAAGAGACAAAGAAGGCCATTACATAATGGTAAAAGGATCAATACAACAAGAAGAGCTAACGATCCTAAACATATATGGACCCAATGCAGGAGCACCCAGATACATAAGGCAAGTTCTTAATGACTTACAAAAGGACTTAGACTCCCACACAATAATAGTGGGAGACTTTAAGACTCCACTGTCAATACTAGACAGATCAACCAGACAGAAAATCAACAAGGATATCCAGGGCTTGAACTCAGACCTGGAGCAAGCAAACCTGATAGACATTTACAGAACTCTCCACCCCAAATCCACAGAATACACATTCTTCTCAGCACCACATCACACCTACTCAAAAATTGACCAATAATTGGAAGTAAAGCACTGCTCAACAAATGCAAAACAACTGAAATCATAACAAACAGCCTCTCAGACCATAGTGCAATCAAGTTAGAACTCAGAATTCAGAAACAGACCCAGAACCGCACAGCTTCATGGAAACTGAACAACTGGCTCTTGAATGTTGACTGGGTAAACAACGAAATGAAGGCAGAAATAAAGAAGTTCTTCGAAACCAATGAGAACGAAGACACAACGTGCCAGAACCTCTGGGACACATTTAAAGCAGTCTCTAGAGGAAAGTATATAGCAATAAGTGCCCATATGAGGAGAATGGAGAGATCCAAAATTGACACCCTATTGTCAAAATGGAAAGAGCTAGAGGAGCAAGATCAAAAAAACTCAAAACCCAGCAGAAGACAAGAAACAACTAAGATCAGAGCTGAGCTGAAGGAGATTGAGACAAGAAAACCCCTTCAAAAAATCAATAAATCCAAGAGCTGGTTTTTTGAAAAGATCAACAAAATAGACAGACCACTAGCCAGATTGATTAAAAATAAAAGAGAGAACAACCAAATAGATGCAATAAAAAATGATAAAGGGGAAATCACCACAGATTCCACAGAAATTCAAACCATCATCAGAGAATATTACAAACAACTCTATGCGCATAAACTAGTAAACCTGGAAGAAATGGATAAATTCCTGGACTCCTGTGTCCTCCCAAGCCTAAACCAGGAGGAAGCTGAAACTATGAATAGACCAATAACAGGTCTGAAGTTGAGGCAGCAATTAAGAGCCTACCACACAAAAAAGCCCAGGTCCAGACGGGTTCACAGCCGAATTCTACCAGACACACAAGGAGGAGCTGGTCCCATTCCTTCTAAAACTATTTCAAACAATCCAAAAAGAGGGAATCCTTCCCAAATCATTTTATGAGACCAACATCATCCTGATACTAAAACCCGGCAGAGACCCAACGAGAAAAGAAAACTTCAGGCCAATATCCATGATGAACATAGATGCAAAAATCTTCAATAAAATATTGGCAAGCCGATTGCAACAGCAAATCAAAAAACTTATTCATCATGATCAAGTAGGATTCATCCCGGGGATGCAAGGCTGGTTCAACATACGCAAGTCTATCAACGTAATTCACCACATAAACAGAACCAAAAACAAAAACCACATGATTATCCCAATTGACGCAGAGAAGGCATTTGACAAAATTCAAGAGCCCTTTATGCTAAAAACCCTCAATAAACTCGGTATCGATAGAACGTATCTCAAAGTAATAAAAGCTATTTATGACAAACCAACAGCCAATATCATACTGAATGGGCAAAAACTGGAAGCATTCCCTTTGAAATCTGGCACTAGACAAGGATGCCCTCTCTCACCACTCCTATTCAATATAGTACTGGAAGTTCTAGCCAGAGCAATCAGGCAAGAAGAAGAAATAAAGTGTATTCAAATAGGAAAGGTGGAAGCCAAATTGTCTCTATTTGCAGACGACATGATAGTATACCTAGAAGACCCCATCACCTCAGCCCAAAAACTCCTGAAACTGATAAGCAACTTCAGCAAAGTCTCAGGATATAAAATCAATGTGCAAAAATCACAAGCATTCGTCTACACCAATAACAGACTTAAAGAAAGCCAAATCAAGAGCGAACTGCCATTCGCAATTGCTACAAAAGAAATAAAATACCTTGGAATACAACTCACAAGGAACGTAAGAGACCTCTTCAAGGAGAACTACAAACCACTGCTCAATGAAATCAGAGAGGACACAAACAGATGGAGAAACATTCCATGTTCATGGTTAGGAAGAATTAATATCGTGAAAATGGCTATACTGCCCAAAGTAATTTATAGAATCAACGCTATCCCCATCAAGCTACCATTGACTTTCTTCACAGAACTGGAAAAAACCACCATGAACTTCCTATGGAACCAAAAGAGAGTCCGCATAGCCAAGTCAATTCTAAGCAAAAAGAACACAGCGGGGGGCATCACACTACCGGATTTCAAACTATACTACAAGGCTACAGTAATCAAAACAGCACAGTACTGGTACCAAAACAGAGATTATAGACCAATGGAACAAAACAGAGGCACCGGAGGCAACAGAACATACATACAAGTACACAATCTTTGATAAACCCGACAAAAACAAGCAATGGGGAAAGGATTCCATGTTTAACAAATGGTGTTGGGAAAACTGGCCAGCCATGTGCAGAAAGCAGAAACTGGACCCCTTCCTGACACCTTACACTAAAATTAACTCCAGATGGATTCAAGACTTAAACATAAGACCTGGCACGATAAAAACCCTAGAAGGAAATCTAGGCAAAACTCTCCAGGACATAGGAGTAGGCAAGGACTTCATGAACAAAACACCAAAAGCATTGGCAACAAAAGCCAAAATAGACAAATGGGACCTAATCAAACTCCACAGCTTTTGCTTGGCAAAAGAAACAGTCACTAGAGTGAATCGGCAACCAACAGAATGGAAAAACATTTTTGCAGTTTACCCATCTGACAAAGGGCTGATATCCAGAATTTACAAAGAACTCAAACAGATTTACAGGAAAAAACAAAGAAGCCCATTCAAAAGTGGGCAAGGGATATGAACAGACACTTTACGAAAGAAGACATATATGAGGCCAGCAATCATATGAAAAATGCTCATCGTCACTGGTCATCAGAGAGATGCAAATCAAAACCACATTGAGATATCATCTCACGCCAGTTAGACTGGCGATCATTAAAAAATCTGGAGACAACAGATGCTGGAGAGGATGTGGAGAAAAAGGAACAATTTTACACTGTTGGTGGGAGTGTAAATTAGTTCAACCATTGTGGAAGACAGTGTGGCGATTCCTCAAGGCCTTAGAAATAGAAATTCCATTTGACCCAGCAATCCCATTACTGGGTATATATCCAAAAGACTATAAATCGTTCTACTATAAGGACACATGTACATGAATGTTCATTGCAGCACTGTTTACAATAGCAAAGACCTGGAATCAACCCAAGTGCCCAATGATGATAGACTGGATTGGAAAAATGTGGCACATATACACCATGGAATATTATGCAGCAATCAGAAATGATGAGTTTGTGTCGTTTGTAAGGACATGGATGAATCTGGAGAACATCATCCTCAGCAAACTGACACAAGAACAGAAAATGAAACACCGCATATTCTCACTCATATGTGGGTGATGAAAAATGAGAACACATGGACACAGAAAGGGGAGTACTAAACACTGGGGTCTATTGGGGGGAAAAGGGGAGGGCCAGTGGGAGGGGGAGGTGGGGAGGGATAGCCTGGGGAGAAATGCCAAATGTGGGTGAAGGGGAGAAGAAAAGCAAAGCACACTGCCATGTGTGTACCTACGCAACTGTCTTGCATGCTCTTCTCATGTACCCCAAAACCTATAATCCAATAGAAAATTTAAAAAAAAAATTTCTGGAAAAAAAGGAAAAAAAATTCTTTTAAACTAAGAAGATAAAAACCAAGTTATTACATCAGCCATCAACATTTCTGGTGCCATGGCCCGGTGAGACGCTAGTCCGCTTTATTAATTTCACTTTCCCTTTACTTGAAGTGAATATTATAGCAGTTCCAGACTACCTGGTTAACTATCACAGCTTGTTCCAGTGCTGTTTCAGTAAAGTTCTGAGGGAAACGTTTTTAAGTCACCTTAAAGTCTGATCTCCTTTTGGCTGCGACTTCTATACTATCCATAAATACACTAACCACATGGGTCACTCTCAACATTTCATATTCGGGTACATTGGTGCTTAGTTTCACATCTTTCTGGCCACACTTCAGACTCTGCTTACCGTTTGCTGTTCCTTCAGCAATACTCAATCGCCACCTACTGGCTATTGTAATTTATTTTCTGATCAGGTTTTCTGTATACAAAATTTTTGTTTTGTTTTGTTTTAAGGGGCAGAATAAGAGCACCCTGTCCCTTCGGGCTTTGCAAATTTTCCAGCTCCTTGACATTGTTCTTCAACAGGCTTTCTTTGCTGAACAAAAAGTGCAGTCATGTAGATGCCCGGTCATGAGGATTGCATCTGATCATTCCATATATTAATAATTGAGCATCACAAATGGCAAACTGGTGATTTAAGAAAAGGCTTGTCAGCCGGACATCTGCCCCACAGCCAGCAATGGGAGTCATCTCAGTAGGGCTGGAAATGTCCAGTACTGGTGAGAGGTAGGACAGTGTATGGCAAATGCCTATGGCCTCCTAGAGCTTTAGTTATCGGGTTTTGAAGGGATTCTCTGGACACCTTGGTGGTTCCACTTGGCTCATGGGGATGCCCGTGGCCTCCTGGACTTCATACATGTTCTGTCATTGTGGGATTCTCTCAGCACTGTGGGGAGCATTTACCTCTACTGTTATCAAAACACCACCAGGATGTTATTGGAATGGCTTTTTGCTAGATGAACTTGAAAAAAAATAGTCTTATCTTCTTTTGTAACACTATTTAGCCTATGTACAGAGTAGCTGACAAAACATGACTGGAGAATGAGACTGTGAACTTTAATAGCATCCTACAGCGAGATCTTTTCTGTAGAAATCAGGGGAAATGATCTGAAGTATTCTATGTGCAAGCCTTTATGGCCTGAGAACAAAACCCAGTTCTACGCAGCACCTGTGGGCTAAAGCCTAGTAAGCAAGAAACCTCTCAGACCCATTAGAAGACCCATTCTTATTAAGGGGAAGAGACTCCAGACCCCATATCTCAACACCAGCTCCAGATAGGGGCTCTCAGGAGCCCACACCTCTTTTAGAATCCCCATCATCCCACACACTATCAGAGCCTTCTGTAGAATCTAATCTTGTTTAACCTCCTCTTTACAGTCATCCTTGAAGGCCTTTGACAGGTACAATAGAGACCAGCCCAGCTGCAAAACTCACAGTGGGACTTCATACCATCCAGGGCCAGCAAAATTGCTCCTCCTACAGAAAGTTCCAAATGCAGAGAGAACCATCAGATTGCATGTTCTATTCTCAATAAATGATCTAATCCAATGTAAGGAACAACTCTGATGGCTCTTAGAGAACTTCAGTGTGTTTACTGAAGACTTCTTTGTCCACCATTCAGCTTTATCATCCATAAATAGACCCAATTACTGCTGTCAACTTAGCTACACAAAACTTGCTTATTTGCAAAAAACGGAAAACACTAAAACTTTCACTGCTTTCACCACTTTAATGCAAAATACTTTTGCAGCACAAATGTCACCATAAGGTGGAGCCTTGGGAATCTAGTATAAAGGATCTCAGGAAACCACAATGGCTTCCCAACAAGCAGCAGAGGGCCTCAGTAGACTTCAACAACGTCTGTACTCCTTGGCCACTGAAGTCCTACAGAACCAAAGAGTCTGGGATCTTCTCACAGCCAGGCTTTGAGGAACATGTTTATGTCTAAAAGAAGAATGGTGTTTTTGAGACCAATTATTCTGGTTCATTCCAAGAAAATAGTAATAATATCATCATCCAGACAGACAAAATTGAATCTCTAGGAACTTCCATTGGAACATGAAAGCAATGTCTATTAACTGCCTTGCTTTCTTTAATAGTATCAGTCATTACTATACTTTCAGCTTTAACTTTTGTTCCAACTTTGTTTAAAATGTTAACTGATTTCTTGCTGTCTTGCTTACAGCAGTTCCTTTTTTGTATGATAGTTTTTCAAGGCTTTCAACCTTTGGCTGCCAACACCTTACCTGTTTGTTCCATAAATACGTGGTTTACACCCCGTTAGATCACACAGGAAAAAACTTTAGGGCCCAGGCTTGGCAGAAATAACACCCACTCAGCAGAAAATAGCTCCAGAAAAAATGACCTAACCCCTCAACCTCCAATGTGATCATGACTGTAAGATCTCTTAGGGGGAAATTGAAGCAGAAAAGATAGTCAAGGAAATAGCCATGATCTTGGGATACAGAAACTGTGGTGACTGCAAAGCCAACATAATAAGCCTTAGCATTCCCATTGGGCATATTCAAGCAAAGCTATCTTCATTAAAAACTTTCTGCTCTGGAGAGCATGTGCACTTTGATTTTACCTGTCGTTAAACTTAACTTTTGCTTATTTTAATAGCAAAACATGCAACCCCCAGTCAGGCACAGTGGCTCAGACCTGTACTCCCAGCACTTTTGGAAGGCTGAGGAGGGTGAATCACTTGAAACCAGAAGCTGGAGACTAGATTTGCCAACATGATGAAACACCATCTCTACTAAAAACACAAACACCAGCCGAGTATGGTGGTGCATGCATGTAATCCCAGCTACTCAGGAGGCACAAGAATCACTTGAACTCAGGAGGAGAAGGTTGGAGTGACTGGAGATCACTTCAGCCTGGGCAACAGAGTGAGACTCCATCTCAAACAAACAAACAACGAACATACACTCCTAGGTGGAGATCTAAGATGCTAATGAGTCATACAACATATGAAGAAGCACGTAAAGCTGCTGCACATGTGCACTAAACTAAGAAGACAAGAACCGAGGTATCACATCAGCTGTTAACACAGCAACACGTCAGTCTCTTTTCTGTGAACATAGCCCATGCAGAAAAGGAGAGTCATGTCACCTATGTGCTGACCCAGAGAAATGTCACAATTTATCTTATGCACAAAGTTAAGGTAATAGAAGAGAGTCATATTAAATAGTTTCTGGGCCCAGAGATATGTCACAATGCCTCCTGTGAGCAGAAATCAGGCAGAATAATTACATAACCAGTGTGCTAGACAGAGGGATAAGTCATTCTTTCATCTGTGGGCATGACCCAGGCAAGAAAGAAGAGTCATGGCATTTAGGTGCTTGGTGCTGAGGTATGTGACAATTTATGGGCGACGCCCAGGTAAGAGAGGAGAGTCATCTCTCCAAGGTGATTAATGTAGAAATACGTTACAAGAAACTTTTTAGGTATGGCCCATGCAGAGTCTCCTTACCTTCTAGATGTTAGGTCCAGAGATATGTTACAATGCCCAAAATACACAGTTATTAGTCAAAAAAGGAGAGTCACATCACCTAGGTGCTGGATCTAGACATATGTCACATCCGTTTTATGGGAAAAGCTCAGATAGGCCCAGAGATATGTTCCACTGCCCCCTGCTTGAAGTGTTTAGGCCAAAGACTCACATCATCTTGGTTGTAGGCTCATGTTTATATGTAAACATTCAACCACAGTTGAAAGGGTGACTCATTTTTCTTCTTTTTTTTTTGAGAGAGTCTCACTTCATCACCAGGCGGCAGGCTGGAGTGCAGTGGTGCAATCTTGGATCACTGCAATCTCTGCCTTCTGGGTTCAAGCAATTCTCCTGCCTCAGCCTCCTTATGAGTATGGTGGGACTACAGGCACACACCACCAATCCTAGCTAATTTTTGTATTTTTTTTAGTAGAGACGGGGTTTCACCATGTTGGCCAGGATGGTCTTGATTTCTTGACCTCATGATCTGCCTGCCTCAGCCTCCCAAGGTGCTGGGACTACAGGCATGAGCCACTGTGCCCAGCCAGGGTGACTCATTTTTAAATCCAGCTCACAGGCAAGAGAGAACTCTCCTATCTTGACCTAGTTAATTGTAGTGATGTTGACTCTCATACCCAAACTTAATGCCACAGGTGCAATAATGGATTCATACCAGCAGGAAGGTCTTAAAATTGATTGCAACTCTCATTCATACTGTATAAGGCCATTGAATAGTATACAGAGTGTGCTAACCAGGCCAAGCACAACAGGTGAGATTCTGACACTCATATGCACACCCAGCCAACAGTAAATATTGTCATCCTCTGACATAAACACACGCCACTGTTTAGGTTCTGAATCTCACACCTATAGTCAGCCAAAGACGGAAAAATTGACTCATACACAGATACATGTAGGTTGGTGATTCTCAGAACAAGATTTAACACACCTGTGAGGCTGTGACTTCCCTAAGGAGACACAGTCTGCACAGAAATTGATGCTGTCATGCACAAATCCAGTTGGCTGTTGAGCTGGTTACTCTTGGGCTTACACCCAACATACAGGAGGTATTGAATGCCATACCTACAACTCAGTTGTGGATTGTTCATCTCATTTCTGGGCCATTCTGCTGGTTTGACTGTGAAATCTGCCAGTGCTTAGCACCTGAATGACTTGATGCTCTTGCATGGACCTAGCCCACAGATGGGATATTAATGTATTGCTGGATCCAGCATCTTGAAGATGTAACTCTGTTCCCCTCCCTTGGCACTGCCCACAGTGAGCATTTTTACATATGGCTAGATTTTGCAACCAGATCATGTGAGTCTTTTTTTCTTCCTTGGTTCTGCCCTTAGAAAGCATTGTTGTATATAGTTTTGCCTCACCCAGGTTATGTGACTCACCTGCTTGTGCACTGCCCATATGGGACACTTTTGTATATCCAATACCCAGGCAATGTAACTCTACTCCCTGGGCCCTGCCTACAAGGGGCATTATGACATATCTCTGTGCCCATCACCAGGTAATGTGATTCTCTTCTCCTGCCTAGTCCCTTTGCACAGAAGGGATTTTGACATGTTACTGGCCTTAGCACCAAGTTGATGTGAATCTTCTGCCTGGATCAAGTTAACAGAAGGCATTGTGATATACCTCTGGGTCCATCACCTAGATGATGTGACTCTTATCTCTTACCTGAATATTCCCCATAAGAAAGATTGTGACATATTTCTGGGTCTAGAACTCGGATAATGTGACTCTTCTCTCCTGCCTGAGTCAGGCCCATTGAAAGAAGTGTGACTTATAACTGGGCACAGCATGCAGGTCATGTGATTCTTCTTCCTGTCCCCTACCTACAGGGGTTACTGTCAAATACCTCTGGGCCCATCACCTAGACTATGTGACTCTCTACTTCTTCCTATGGATGCTCACAGTAAAGACTGTGACCTATTAATTTGCCCAGTACCTACATGATGTGACTTTTCTCTCATGCCTGAGCCCCAGCTTGGGGCTGAATCTGACACATAACTAGGCCTAGTCCCTAGGTTATTTACTTCTTTTTCAAAATTCTACCCATCAGGGGCATTGAAACAACTTTTTTATACTTCACTTAGGTAATGTTACCGTGTTGCCCGGACTCTCCCTTCAGGAAGTGTTGTGAGATATTGCTGGACCCAGTGCCTAGGTGATATTACTCTCCTTTTTTTGACTGGGCCCTGTATATACTGTGTATTTTTATATATAGCTGGCTTCAATGGCTAGGTGATGCAACTCTTATGCATAGGCCCTGCCCACAGAGACATCATATTTCTTTAGCTCTGACTCTCCTCCTTTTCCTTAGCCCTGACAAAAAGGGAGATAATGAGGTATAACTGGACCTAGCAACTCATGTTTCTTTCTCTTTCTTTTTTTTTTTTTTGAAACAGAGTTTTGCTCTTGTTACCCAGGCTGGAGTGCAATACTGCGATCTCGGCTCATCGCAACCTCCACCTCCTGGGTTCAGGCAATTTTCCTGCCTTCGCCTCCTGAGTAGCTGGGATTGCAGGCACGTGCTGCCTTTCCCAGCTAATCTTTTGTATTATTAATAGAGACGGGGTTTCACCACATTGAGCAGGATGGTCTCTATCTCTTGACCTTGTGATCCACCCGCCTCGGCCTCCCAAAGTGCTGGGATTACAGGTGTGAGCCACCGCCCCCAGCCCAGCAACTCATGTTTTAATTCAGCAGCTGAGAAACACTCTTGGTGTAAAATCTAAAAACAAATATTTCCAACACCACTCTGGCCTATGGGAAAAACACAAATGACTGGCTTTAAAACCTAGAAGCAAGCTATCTGTGAAACTGTTTACTGTGCGTGCACTCACCTCAGAGAGTTGAACATATATTTTGATTTAGCAGTTTAGAAACACACTGTGTGTCCAATCTAGAAAGAAAAATTTCAGACTGAATGGAGGCCTATGGTAAAAAGATAAATATCTCATGATCAAAACTAATGGGAAGCTATTTGTGAAACTGCTTTGTGCTGTGTGCATTCAGCTGCCAGAGTTTAACTTATATTTGGATTCAGCAGCTGAGAAACACTCTTTGGGTAGAATCTAAAAACAGATATTTCCAATGTCACTCTGGCCTGTGTGTACATTCATATCAGAAGGTTGAAACTATGTTTTGATTCAGCAGTTTAGAAACACATTTCATGAATAATCTAGAAAGGGACTTTTCAAACCAAATGAAGGCCTGTGGGGAAAAGACAAATATCTCCCAATGAAAACTAGTGGGAAGCTATTTGTAAAACTACTTTGCAATGTGTGCATTCACCTTCCAGAGTTTAACTTATGTTTGGATTCAGCAGATGAGAAACAGTTTTTTGTGAAAACTAAAAACAGATTTTTTCTTTTGAGATGGAGTTTTGCTGTTGTTACCCAGACTGGCGTGCAATGGCACGATCTCAGCTCACTGCAACCTCCACCTCCTAGGTTCAAGGAATTCTCTTGCCTCAGCCTCCGGAGTAGCTGGGACTACAGGCATGCATTACCATGCCCAGATAATTTTTGTATTTTTAGTAGAGATGGGGTTTCACCTTGTTGACCAGGATGGTCTCGATCTCTTGACCTCGTGATTCACATGCCTCGGCCTCCCAAAGTGTTGGGATTATAGGTGTGAGCCACCGCACTTAGCCAAAAACAGATATTTCTAATGGTACTCTGGCTTATGGGGTAATCCTGAGTGACTAGCTTTAAAAACTAGAAGCAAGCTATCCATCAAATTGCTTCACTTTGTGTGCATTCACCCCAGAGAGTTGAACCTATGTTTGGATTCAGCAGTTTAGAAATACACTTCATGTCAAACCTAGAAAGGGACATTTCAGACTCAATGGAGGCCTATGGTAAAAGGCAAATATCTCCTGATCAAAACTAATGGGAATCTATTTGTGAAACTGCTTTGTGCTGTGTGCATTCAGCTGCCAGAGTTTAAATTACATTTGGATTCAGCAGCTGAGAAACACTCTTTGTGTAGAATCTAAGAATAGATATTTCAAATTCCACTCTGGCCTATGTGGGAAACCCAAATTACTGTCTTTAAAACCTGTGAAACTGCTTTGCTTTGTGTGTGTTCACCTCAAAGTTGAACCTATGTTTTGATTCAGCAGTTTAGAAACACACTTCGTGTAGAATCTAGAAAGGGACATTTCAGACTGAGTGGAGGCCTATGGTGAAAAGACAAATATCTCTTGATCAAAACTAGTGGGAAGCCATTTGTGAAACTGCTTTGCAGTGTGTGCATTCACCTTCCACAGTTTAACCTGTGTTTGGATTCAGCAGCTGACAAACCCTCTTCATTTAAAATCTAAAAACAGATATTTCCAATGCCACTCTGGCCTCTGAGGGAACCCTGAATGACTGGCTTTGAAACCTAGAAGTAAGCTATCTGTGAAACTGCATTTCTGTGTAAGAGTTCACCTGAGAGAGTTTACTCTATGTTTTAATTCAGCAGTTTCATGTAGAATCTAGAAAGAAACATTTCAGACTGAATGGAAGCTTATGGTACAAAGGCAAATTATTTTTTTTTGAGACTGAGTTTCATTCTTGTTACCCAGGCTGGAGTGCAATGGCTCGATCTCAGCTCACTGCAACCTCCGCCTTCTGGGTTCAGGCAATTCTCCTACTTCAGCCTCCTGAGTAGCTGGGATTACAGGCAGGCGCCACAATGCCAAGCTAATTTTTTGTATTTTTAGTAGAGACGGGTTTCATCATTTTGACCAGGATGGTCTCGATCTGTTGACCTCGTGATCTACCTGCCTCAGCCTCTTAAAGTGCTGGGATTACAGGCTTGAGCCACCATGCCCGGCCAAAGGCAAATATTTTTTAATAAAAACTAATGGGAAGCTATTTGTGAAACTTCTTTTTTGAGGTGTTCATTCACCTTCTGGAGTTTAACTAATATTTTGATTCAGCAGTTTAGAAACAGACTTCATGTAGAATCTAGAAGTGCACATATCAGACTTAATTGAAGCTGACTTAGAATTGACAAATATCCCATGTTAAAAACTAATTGGAAGCTATTCGTGAAACCGGTTTGTGATGTGTGCCTTCAACTTCCAGAATTTAACTTATGATTTGATTCAGCGGGTTAGAAATACTCTTTGTTAGAATCTATAAACAGATATTTTTCACTCCACTCTTGCCTATGGAGGAAAAGCCAATAATTGGCTTTGAAACTTAGAAGCAAGCTATCTGTGAAACTGCTTTGCTATTTTCACCTCAGAGAGTTGGACCTACATTTTCATTAAGCAGCTTGGAAACACACTTCATGTAGAATCTAGAAAGGGACATTTCAGACTGAATGGAAGCCTATGGTAAAAACATATCTCATGAGAAAAACTAATGAAAAGTGATTTGTGAAACTGCTTTGAGATGTGTGCCTCACCTTCCAGGGTTTATCTTTTTTTTTTATTCAGCAGTTTAGAAACACTCTTTGTGTAGAATCTAAAAACCTATATTTTCAATGCCACTCTGGCCTATGTGGGAAAAACCACATAACTGGCTTTAAAACCTAGAAGCAAGCTATCTGTGACACAGCTTTGCTACATGTGGATTCGCCTGAGAGAATTGAACCTGTGTTTTAATTCAGCAGTTTAGAAACACACTTGGTGTAGAATCTAGAAGGGACTTTTCAGACTGAATGAAAGTCCATGGTGAAATGGCAAATATCTCATGATATAAACTAATGGGAAGCTATTTGTTAAACTGCTTTGCAATGCGTGCATTCACTTTCCAGAGTTTAACTTATGTTTGGAGTTAGTGGTCTAGAAACACTTTTTGAGTAGAATGTTAAAGCAGATATTTCCAACTGTACTCTGGCCTACGGGGGAAACAAAATAACTGGCTTTAAAACCTAGAAGTAAGCTATCTGTGAAACTGCTTTGCTCTGTGTACATTCAGCTCAGATAGTTTAGCCTATGTTTTGATTCAGCACTTTAGAAACCCACTTAATGTGAAATCTAGAAGGGGACATTTCAGACTGAATGAAAGCCTATGGTGACGAGAGAAATATCTCACATTATAAACTCATGGGAAACTATGTTTGAAACTGCTTTGTGATGTGTGCTGTCACTTTCAACAGTTTAACATACATATATACATACATATGTATGTATATATGTATATTATATATATTTTATATATACCTGTATATAAATATAATGTATAGACCACCATTATCAGCTGTTTATACAGTAATTTAGAGCTATAGTATAACTTTTAGGAAGAAAGTACTTTGGCTTTTCCAGTAGGAGCTGTGATCAACTGTGCTGACAACACAGGAGCCAAAAACCTGTATATCATCTCTGTGAAGGGGATCAAGGGATGGCTGAACAGACTTTCTGTGGCTGGTGTCAGTGACATGGTGATGGCCACAGTCAAGAAAGGCAAACCAGAATTGAGAAAAAAAAGTACCACCAGTAGTGGTCATTCGACAATGAAAGTCATACTGGAGAAAAGATGGCATGTTTCTTTATTTTGAAGATAATGCAGGGGTCATACTGAACAATAAAGGTGAGTATAGACTGAAAAAGTACAATATGTATATTTTATATATATATTATACATGTAAAATTTTATATTTGTTAATTTAAATAATTATATATATAAAATATACATAAAATAGGTAAACGTATAATACCTTTTTTCATAAACAGGTATATATAAATATAAAAATATTCACTCTGTAAATAATTAAATAAATTTAAAAAATCTCTAAATACAATTTTTTTTCACTGCAGATAAATATTCTTTTATTTCCATACTCTTTGTGACATTTGTGGCACAGGTATTCAATCTCACAGGGATGTTAAAACCCACACTTGGAGGGTAACCAGGATGCTTTAAAGTCATGGATTTGGGCACTCACAAGCCAAGCCTAAGGGTCCTCAGGGAAGCTACTTCTCCAGGTCACCTGCCAGGTAGGTGGGCTTCCTTAGGCAATGGGTGACCCCACCAGGACAAGGGGAACTACCAGAGACTCGATGCCACCACACAGCAGTCACATGTTCTGACAATGTGACACAGGCCAACTAATGCCCAGGAGAAGCCACAGCAGAGCAGCCTGGGTTGGTGCCAAAGCAACAGGCAGAAGTGACTGTGCTGCCCCAGGCTGTTTTCCACTGGTGGCTACTATGTCATTCTGATAAAAAGTAAAACTAAGATGCCACGAGACTGAAAATCTGAATCATTGCAGAGACACATTCTTAAAATTAAAACAAATCCATAAAATTGTGTCTGGAAACTCTGCCTGGTGCCAATAAGCAGCAAAGTCAACAAAGAGTAAAAAATAAAACTTCAACAACATTATTAAAAATCAAAACTGGACTCGACTGCAATCACTTCTGGTTGGTCCACTAGTGAGCTCAAAAGTGACTTAAAAGTAAAAATCAGGCTGGGCACGGTGGCTCAAGCCTGTGATCCCAGCACTTTGGGAGGCTGAAGCGGGTGGATCATGAGGTCAAGAGATCGAGACCATCCTGGTCAACATGGTGAAACCCTGTCTCTACTAAAAATACAAAAAATTAGCTGGGCATGGTGGTGTGTGCCTGTAATCCCAGCTACTCGGGAGGCTGAGGCAGGAGAATTGCCTGAACCCAGAAGGCAGAGGTTGCGGTGAGCCGAGATCGCGCCATTGCACTCCAGCCTGGGTAACAAGAGCGAAACTCCATCTCAAAAAAAAAAAGTAAAAATCATTATTAGGAAGAGATTAAGAATGTAACTTCATTGAGAAGTCAATGTTAAATGAATAGTTCATTAAAAGTTTCCTGTTTAAAAAGAAAAAGAAAGGCCCAAACAACCATTTCAAGGCAGAGCCGGTGAAAGGCCCAGAACACTCTGGTTCGCTCACTGCTGGTTGCTGAACAGGGAACTCAAGGCCATCAGGATGGAGGGCGTGACTGAGGGCTTGAGGAGGTTGTGTAAAAACTTCCTCAATTTGCCTGGCCAGGGCAAAGCTGCAAGTCCTGCCTTTCTGTTTCTGTTGTAGTGAAACCTTCCACCGTTTCCTTCTCAGACCATGAAGGGCAAAACAAAAACAAAAACAGAATTACAAAACAAAACAAAGAAGGTGTTAAGATCCAAACAACAAAAAATCCAACCAAACCAAGAGGCATCCAACCGAGTCCATGTCCTGCATCACAGCCACATGCCCACACAGAGGGAGCACGTGGCAGGGGCTCTAGGGAGCCCCAGGACAGCATGGCCCCACCTTGTCACTTATCCCCACCCTGTCTGGCAGCGCAGTGGGGATGCCCCCCTCCATCTCAGGTAGTGGGGAAGTTGGAGGGGAAGGGGCCTCCCTTGTGGGGCCTGTGGGGGGCTCTATTTTCCATTTAGTCTTCCTTTCCCAGTCCCCTACTCCCAAGGCAATGTGGGGCACAACAGCGTGGAGCAGGCCCAGGCCTGAGCAGGGAGGCACTGTGAACAAGACTTACCTTTGTGGCCAGCTGTGCCAGGGTGGGGCCGGTAGGGCTGAAGGTGCAGGCGGCTTTTATCCCAGGGACTCACTGGGCCCCATCAAGCTTATGTCATGTCCTCTGAATCCCACCTCCCTTGTGCTCAGCAGTCCTGCCCATGCCCCCAGCCTGGTGAGAAAGCTGTCCAAGAGCAGCCCATGGCAGACTCCAACAGAAAGAGCTGACCTGGCTCCAAGACTCAGGTGCACCCCAGGGGAGAACGAAGGAACCCCGGCCAGCCAGGAGCCACTTCTCACACCGCTGAACATGGCCAGGCAGGCCCTGAGGCTGAGGACATGCTGCGCCTGGCCGTCGCTTGCTTTCTGGAGGAGGCCTGGGGCCTGTGCACACCAAGGCCGACCTCCTGCTGCCTGCTGGGACCCAGCTCTTCCTGCCGTGCCCTTGAGAGCCCAGTCCCACTAGGGGTACCCAGGGATGGGCCAACATCTGGCTGCACTACAAGGTTAGGAGTCACAGTGGCTGTGGGCCAGGATGGACACAGCCAGAGCAGAGGCCCATGGGAAGGGCAGGGGGTGGGGGAGCCTGAGCCCACCCCTCCCTGCTCCCAGGACAGGTGTCCAGGTGGCAGGAGCAGCACCAAGGACAGCCAAGCTCTCAGGCAGGCAGAGCAGGAGTAGAGCAGGTGGCAGGGAGGAACCCCTCTCAAGGTAGGGAGCACTGGAGTAGGCAAGCAGCAAAAAATCCAGGCTCCAGATGCAGCTCTGCTGTCTCATGAAATGTCAAAGATTTTAAAATACACCTCACTTTCTATTCCGCATCAGCTACTGAAGCTCTCGAAATGAAATTCTCCTTTTTTATTCCCATTGTACATAGCCCCAGCCCTCCCTCCGGCTTTGTCCTCTATACAGAGCCACTGTCCCTCTGTATAGAGGTTCCAGACCCTTCTCCTGCACAGCTCACCACTCCCCCCCTTCGCCCAGATCCCTGGGACTGAAGCTGAGCCCCAGAGTTCCTTTCTTACCGTTCTGTATGCTTCTAAATTGTGACCATTCAAATTAACAATATTATCATTATTAAGATTATTAATGAAGATTTCTTTCTTCAAACCAGAAAAAAACCTTTGCTGCTAAATACTCAATTATATACAGTAATATACTATATATAATATTTTCATTGCATTTTAGGTTTTGGGGTACATGTGAAGAACATGCAAGATAGTTGCATAGGTACACATGTGGCAGTGTGATTTGCTGCTTTCCTACTCTTCACCTATATCTGGCATTTCTCTCCAACTCCCCACTCCCCACTGTCCCTTCACTATTTTCCCCAACAGACCAGTGTGTAGTGCTCCCTTCCCTGTGTCCATCATGGGTTGTCATTGTTCAACACCCGCCTATCAGTGTTTTTTTTTAGTCTTTAGCAGATTTTTTTTTTTCTAATCACATTTAATACGAAATGTAACACAATATTCTAAGTTCAAAATTAACTTTTTTCTGACAGGAAATTGAAACTTGATAGATGGCTAGGTTAGAAAATAAAGGAAAAGAAAAAAATAATAAACATGGCTTGATGAGGGAGGTCTGATTCAGACCAAGCCCTTTGATGGTTACAGATTAAAACAAGCTCACAAAGAAACAGCAGATCATACAGGCAATGGGTTCCCAGACTGCAAGAGTGACGATTCCCATGACATTCAGCATTAAGGAGACCTTTTCAGAGCTACCATAGTCTATAAGAGGTGCAAAATTTTACAAGGACCAGTGACTGGAGTGCTCCCAAAAGGAAAGAACCAGAGAAGTTGGACATATTTAGTCTAGGTGAAAGAGGACTTGGGAAGCCCCAACAAGAGTTTTCAGATATGTGAAGGGCCTGAATAAGGAGAAAAGCTTCTACTCTGCACTAGCAGTCACTCTTAAGAGTCTCGAACATCACAAACCCCAGTACACACACACATAACCACAAAGAACTGAGCAGGCCGTGATCACGATTTATGTAATTATTTACCTACGCATCACAACAAATACAAACACCTCAGAAGAAACACTGACTCTTATCAGAAGCAATCTCTCTAACACTTTCTATTTTGTTTACTTAAATGATGACTGTGACACACTATAAATAAGCACTCACAGTCCAGCACAGATTACACCCACAGCACAGACTCCTCCAATGGAAAAAAAAATGGGGTTGTGGTTTAGGATTCTAAAGGGGTAGAGAGAATCCCAGGAGAGAATGGGAGGTCTCAGAGGGCAGTGGGCAGCCCTTGTGGGGCAGGAGGCAGTGGGGAATTCAAGGAGGTGAAAGGCAGTCCCAAGAAGCAGTGAGCTCCATGATGTGGAGGATATTCACACTTGTGTCAGAGAAGAATAAGACAACAATTTTCCCACCAAGTAAGAGGTCGGATTAAATGAGATGTGAAACCCCTCTTCTGAATTCAGGACCTTACTCATCAAAACAAAAATTTACCAGCACGTATTTAAAAAAACCCTGAGAGAGAAAAGGAAGAGGGCGCTGTAGGACCAGCTCAGGATTGCAGCTCCCAGTGAAAGCGCAAGGGTGAGTGGATGCCACATTTCCAGACGGATCTTAATTGCCCACAGACCAGGAGATTCTCAGGTGGAGGAGCCCCACAAGTCACCAGGGTGACAGTTTTGGCGGGCACAGCTTTTTCAGCTGGTGCAGCTGTTTCGGCCAGTACGGCAGGGCAGCGGCTCGCCCTACAAAATACGCTGGTCTGGTTGCCCTGCTAAACTGGCAATTAGATATCTGGGAAGGCAGATTAGCACATTTATCTGATTAAACAGGTCTCAAACATACAGCCAAACCAGGAGATTCCTGGTCAGCGACGTTGTTTCAGCGAATGCAGTGGGTCACCGCATGGGAAATCAAACAGATCCCGGAGCCCTTTCAGCAGGCAACTGGAACACCTGGGAGAGAGTCAACCATAAAACTTACAAAAAAAAGGGCTCTGAAGCAGGGAACCAGGTGATCAGGCTCGGTGGGTCCCACTCCACAAACAAACAAACAAAAAAACGCTGCCATTGGAAACACTCGAAGTTGAGGGTTTCTCTTTTTTTTTAAATTATTTATTGCTTTTTAGGTTTTGGGGTACATGTGCAGAACATGCAAGACAGTTGCATAGGTACACACATGGCAGTGTGTTTTGCTTTCTTTCTCCCCTTACCCCACATTTGGCATTTCTCATCAGGCTATCTCTCCCCAGCTCTCCCCCAATGGACCTCCCCTTTTCTCCCCAATAGACCCCAGTGTTTAGTACTCCCCTCCCTGTGTCCATGTGTTATCATTTTTCATCACCCAGCTATGAGTGAGAATATGCAGTATTTCATTTTCTGTTCTTGTGTCAGTTTGCTGAGAATGATGTTCTCCAGATTCATCCATGTCCCTACAAACGACACAAACTCATCATTTCTGATCGCTGCATAATATTCCATAGTGTATATGTGCTACATTTTCCCAATCCAGTCTATCATCGATGGGCATTTGTGTTGATTCCAGGTCTTTGCTATTGTAAACAGTGCTGCAATGAACATTCGTGTGCATGTGTCCTTATAGTAGAACGATTTATAGTCCTTTGGATATATACCCAGTAATGGGATTGCTGGGTCAAATGGAATTTCTATTTCTAAGGCCTTGAGGAATCGCCACACTGTCTTCCACAATAATTGAACTAATTTACATTCCCACCAACAGTGTAAAAGTGTTCCTTATCCTCCACATTCTCTCCAGCATCTGTTGTCTCCAGATTTTTTAATGATTACCATTCTAACTGGCATGAGATGGTATCTCAATGTGGTTTTGATTCGCATCTCTCTAATGACCAGTGATGATGAGCATTTTTTCATATGATTGTTGGCCTCATATATGTCTTCTTTTGTAAAGTGTCTGTTCATATCCTTTGCCCAATTTTGAATGGGCTTGTTTGTTTTTTTCCTGTAAATCTGTTTGAGTTCTTTGTAAATTCTGGATATCAGCCCTTTGTCAGATGGGTAAACTGCAAAAATGTTTTTCCATTCTGTTGGTTGCCAATTCACTCTAGTGACTGTTTCTTTTGCCAAGCAAAAGCTGTGGAATTTCATTACATCCCATTTGTCTATTTTGGCTTTTGCTGACAATGCTTTTGGTGTTTTGTTCATGAAGTTCTTGCCTACTCCTATGTCCTGGATGGTTTTGCCTACTTTTCCATATAGGGTTTTTATGGTGTCAGGTCTTATGTTTAAGTCTTTAATCCATCTGGAGTTAATTTTAGTGTAAGGTGTCAGGAAGGGGTCCAGTTTCTGCTTTCTGCACATGGCTAGAAAGTTTTCCCAACACCATTTGTTAAACAGGAAATTCTTTCCCTATTTCTTGTTTATGTCAGGTTTATCAAAGATTGTATAGTTGTAGATATGTTGTGTTGCCTCTGATGCCTCTGTTTTGTTCCATTGGTCTATATTTCTGTTTTGGTACCAGTACCATGCTGTTTTGATTACTGTAGCTTTGTAGTATAGTTTGAAATTTCATAGTGTGATACCCCCCGCTGTGTTCTTTTTGCCTAAAATTGACTTGGCTATGCGGGCTTTCTTGGTTCCATATGAAGTTCATGGTGGTTTTTTCCAGTTCTGTGAAGAAAGTCAATGGTAGCTTGATGGGGATAGCGTTGATTCTGTAAATTACTTTGGGCAGTATAGCCATTTTCACGATATTAATTCTTCCTAACCATGAACATGAAATGTTTCTCCATCTGTTTGTGTCTTCTCATTTCGTTGAGTAGTGGTTTGTAGTTTTCCTTGAAGAGGTCCCTTAGGGTCCTTGTGAGTTGTATTCCTAGGTATTTTATTTTTTCTTTAGCAATTGTGAATGGCAGTTTGTTCTTGATTTGGCTTTCTTTAAGTCTATTATTGGTGTAGAGGAATGCTTGTGATTTTTGCAAATTGATTTTATATCCTGAGACTTTGCTGAAGTTGCTTATCAGTTTCAGGAGTTTTTGGGCTGAGGCGATGGGGTCTTCTAGGTATACTATCATGTCGTCTGCAAATAGAGACAATTTGGCTTCCACCTTTCCTATTTGAAAATACTTTATTATTTTTTTTTGCCTCATTTCTCTGGCTAGAACTTCCAGTAATATGTTGAATAGGAGTGGTGAAAGATGGCATCCTTGTCTAGTGCCCGATTTCAAAGGGAATGCTTTCAGTTTTTGCCCATTCAGTATGATATTGGCTGTTGGTTTGTCGTAAATAGCTTTTATTACTTTGAGATACGTTCCATCGATACCGAGTTTATTGAGGGTGTTTAGCATAAAGGGCTGTTGAATTTTCTCAAATGCCTTCTCTGAGTCAATTGAGATAATCACGTGGTTTTTGCTTTTGGTTCTGTTTATGTGGTGAATTACGTTTATAGCCTTGCGTATGTTGAACCAGCCTTGCATCCCCGGGATGAATCCTACTTGATCATGATGGATAAGTTTTTTGAAGTGCTGTTGCAATCAGCTTGCCAATATTTTATTGAAGATTTTTGCATCTATGTTCATCATGGATATTGACCTGAAGTTTTCTTTTCTTGTTTGTTCTCTGCCGGGTTGTGGCATCAGGATGACATTGGTCTCATAAAATGATTTGGGAAGGATTCCTTCTTTTTGGATTATTTGGAATAGTTTTAGAAGGAATGGTACAAGCTCCTCTTTGTGTGTCTGGTAGAATTCGGCTGTGAACCCATCTGGACCTGGGCTTTTTTTGTGAGGTAGGCTCTTAATTGCTGCCTCGACTTCTGACCTTTTTATTGGTCTATTCATAGTTTCAGCTTCCTCCTGGTTTAGGCTTGAAAGGACACCAGAGTCCAGAAATTTATCCATTTCTTCCATGTTTACTAGTTTATGTGCATAGAGTTGTTTGCAATATTCTCTGATGATGGTTTGAATTTCTGTGGAATCTGTGGTGATTTCCCCTTTATCATTTTTTATTGCATCTATTTGGTTGTTCTCTTTTCTTTTTATTCAATCTGGCTAGTGGTCTGTCTATTTTGTTGATCTTTTAAAAAAATCAGCTCTTGGATTTATTGATTTTTTGAAGGGTTTTTCAGGTCTCTATTTCCTTCAGTTCAGCTCTGATCTTAGTTATTTCTTGTCTTCTGCTAGGTTTTGAGTTTTGTTTTAATCTTGCTCCTCTAGCTCTTTCCATTTTGACGATAGGGTGTAAATTTTGGATCTCTCCATTCTCCTCATATGGGCACTTACTGCTATATTTTTTTGGGGGGAGTGCTTTAAATGTGTCCCAGAGATTCTGACATGTTGTGTCTTCGTTCTCATTGGTTTTGAAGAACTTCTTTATTTCTGCCTTTATTTCATTGTTTATCCAGACAACATTCAAGAGCCAGTTGTTCAGTTTCCATGAAGCTGTGCGGTTCTGGGTTGGTTTCTAAATTCTGAGTTCTAATTTGATTGCACTATGGTCTGAGAGACTGTTTGTTATGATTTCAGTTGTTTTGAATTTGCTGAGGTGTGCTTTACTTCCAATTATGTGGTCAATTTTAGAGTAGGTGTGATGTGTTGCTGAGAAGAATGTATATTCTGTGGATTTGGGGTGGAGAGTTCTGTAAATGTCTATCAGGTTTGCTTGCTCCAGGTCTGAGTTCAAGCCCTGGATATCCTTGTTGATTTTCTGTCTGGTTGATCTGTCTAATATTGACAGTAGAGTGTTAAAGTCTCCCAGTATTATTGTGTGAGAGTGTAATTCTCTTTGTAAGTCATTAAGAACTTGCCTTATGTATATGGGTGCTCCTGTATTTGGTCCATATATGTTTAGGATCGTTAGCTCTTCTTGTTGTATCAATTTTTTACCATTATGTAATGGCCTTCTTTGTCTCTTTTGATCTTTGTTGCTTTAAAGTCTATTTTATCAGAGATGAGAATTGCAATGCCTGCTTTTTTTTTTTTGCTCTCCATTTGCTTGGTAAATCTTCCTCCATCTTTTTATTTTGAGTGTTTGTGTATCCTTGCATGTGAGATGGGTTTCCTGGATACAGCACACTGATGGGTTTTGGATTTTTATCCAATTTGCCAGTCTGTGTCTTTTGATTGGTGCATTTAGTCAATTTCCATTTAGGGTTAATATTGTTATGTGTGAATTTGATACTGCCATTTTGATGCTAGCTGGCTGTTTTGCCCATTAGTTGTTGTAGTTTCTTCATCATGTTGATGCTCTTTAGCATTTAGTGTGATTTTGGAATGGCTGGTACTTGTTCCGTTCTATGTGTAGTGCCTCTTTCACGAGCTCTTGTAAAGCAGGCCTGGTGGTGACAAAATCTCTGAGTACTTGCTTGTTTGCAAATAATTTTATTTTTTTTTTCACTAATGAAGGTCAGTTTGGATGGATATGAAATTCTGGGTTGAAAGTTCTTTTCTTTAAGGATGTTGAATATTGGCCCCCACTCTCTTGTGGTTTGTAGTGTTTCTGCTGAGAGATCTGCTGTGAGTCTGATGGGCTTCCCTTTGTGGGTGACCTGAGCTTTCTCTCTGGCTGCCCTTAGTATTTTCTTTTTTATTTCAACCTTGTTGAATCTGAAGATTATGTGCCTTGGGGTTGCCCTTCTTGTGGAATATCTTTGTGGTGTTCTCTGTATTTCCTGCATTTGAGTGTTGGTCTGTCTTGCTAGGTGGGGGAAATTTTCTGTATAATGTCCTGAAGAGTATTTTTCAGCTTGGATTCATTCTCTTCGTCACATTCTGATACACCAATCAAATGTAGGTTAGGTCTCTTCACATAGTCCCACATTTCTTGGAGACTTTGTTCATTCCTTTTTGCCCTTTTTTCTCTGATCTTGGTTTCTCGTTTTATTTCATTGAGTTGATCTTCGACTTCTAATATTCTTTCTTCTGCTTGGTTAATTCGGCTGTTGAATCTTGTCCATGCTTCACGAAGTTCTCATGTTGTGTTTTTTAGCTTTTTTAATTCATGCATATTTCTCTCTAAGTTATCCATTCTTGTTATCATTTCCTCAAATCTTTTTTGAAATCTTTTTTCAAGGTTCTTAGTTTCTTTGCATTGATTTAAAATATGTTCTTTTAGCTCACAAAAGTTTCTCATTATCCATCTTCTGAAGTCTAATTCCATCATTTCGTCACAGTCGTTCTCCGTCCAGCTTTGTTCTCTTGCTGGTGAGGAGTTTTGGTCCTTTGTAGGAGGTGAGGTTTTCTGGTTTCAGGTGTTTACCTCCTTTTTGCCCTGGTTTCTTCCCATCTTTTTGGATTTATCCACCGGTCGTCTGTGTAGTTGTTGACTTTTCGATTGGGTTTCTGAGTGGATGCCCAGATTGTTGATGATGTAGTATTTCTGTTACTTGGTTTTCCTTCTACAAGTCTAACCCCTCCACTGTATGACTGCTGAGGTCCGCTCCAGGCCCTGCTTGTCTGGGGTGCACCTCTAGCAGCTGTGGCACAGTGAGGGATGCTACCAGTTTCTTTTTCTGCTATCTTTGTCCCAGGATGATGCCTGCCAAATGTCAGTCTTTTGGATATAGAGGGGTCAGGGAGCTGCTTGAAGAGACAGTCTGTACTTTATAGGAGCTCAATTGCTTAGCTGTGAGCTCTGTTGTTCATTCAGGGCTGTTAGGCTGCTACGTTTAATTCTGCTGCAGCAGAACTCATAAAAAAACCTTTTGTTCTCAGATGCTCTATCTTGGGGGGGATTGGGGTTTTCTTTGTGAGTGTTTATTGTGCTGTCCTGCCCAGCTAGGAGGCAGTCTAGTCATTATTTGCCTGCCAAGGCTCCACCCTGCTTGTGTGAGGTTCACCCTGTTGCTGCAGGCTCTGCCCTGCTGCTGTGGCCTCCAGCCTGCTGCCATAGGCTATGCCCTGTAGCAGAGTCTCTCTGTTTTAGCAGATTGCCTCAGCAATTGCAGGCCACATCAGCAATGGCCGTGTACCTCAGTAGGGGCAGATTGCCTTGGTAATGGTGGACGCTCCTCCCCCACAGAGGTTCACCATCCTGGGTTCAGCTGTGCCCGCAGGGAACCTCTCCACCAGGAGCGTTTGGAATCACCATTTTGTTTGTCCCACTGCGCTACCCCAAACGCTGTTTCCCTGGAATCTCCTTGTTTGGCTCATTGTCCAAGTCTCATTCAGTCTCAAGTTCAGCCCTCTCAAGTCTCAGATTGCTGGTTCAACAGGGCACCCTGACCAGTGCACTTTGTGGGGAGCGCTGTGTAGTGCCATTGCACTACAGCACCAGCCCCCACTTGCACTGGCTGCCAGCTGCACCAGCCAAAATCTCTGCCTGGCGTCCCGCATTTCTTTTATACCTGGGAATTTCCCCGTTCTGTGGGCAACAAAGATCCATCTGAAAATGCGGCCCTGACTCACTCTCTTCGTGCATTCACCAAGAGCTTCAATCCTGGGTTGTTCTCACTGTGCCTTCTTGAGTCCCTCGAAGTTGAGAGTTTCATGACAAGCACAGCTGAACCCAGGATTGTGCAGCTCGGTGGGGGAAGGGCATCTGCCATTACCAAGGCACTCCACCCCGATGGAGGTAGTCTCCCATTGCTGATGCAGCCTGCCATTGCCAAGGCAACCCTCCATAACAGAGAAAGTCCGCCATTACAGAGGTGGGCCATCATCACCACGGCAGTTCTGACCACACCCATATAAACAGGACTGCAGTGAAATACACGTGGCAGCATAGCAGAGGCCACAACAGCAGGGTGAAGCCCGTGGTAGCAGGGCAGACCCCAGAGCAGCTCAGCAAAGCCTCTGCAGGCAGGCAGTGACTAGGCTGCTGTCTTTTGGGACAGGACAGTGCCATAGATACTCATAAATAAAGCCCTAACTTTCCGGGACAGAGCACCTGGGGACAAAAAGGGGGTTTTATGAGTTCTGCTGCAGCAGACTTAAATGTACCTGCCTAGCAGCTCTGAATGAACAACAGAACTCACAGCTAAGCACTTGAGCTCCTATAAAGAACAGACTGTCTCCTCAAGCATGTCTCTGACCTTTGTATATACAAAGAGTCACCTTAAAAAGGACTGATCAAACTGACATTTGGCGGACATCATTCTGGGACAAAGATAACAGAAGAAGAAACTAGTAGTAAACCTTACTGTTCTGCAGCTGCTGCAGGTGTTCCCCAGGCAAGCAGGGCCTGAAGTGGACCTCAGCAGTCCTACAGCAGAGGGGCCAGACTATCAAAAGGAAAACTAAGAAACAGAAACACTTCATCATCAACAATCTGGACGTCCACTCAGAGACACAATCAGAAAAGCAGCAACTACACAGACGACAGGTGGATAAATCCACAAATATGGGGAAAAAAACAGCACAAAAAAAGGAAAACACCCGAAACCAGAACACCTTGCCGCCTACAAGGGATCACAACTTTTCACCAGCAAGGGAACAAAGCTGGATGGAGAATGAGTGTGGTGAAATGATGAAATCAGACTTTAGAAGGTGGGTAATGAGAAACTTCTGTGAGCTAAAAGAACATGTTCTAATTCAATGCAAAGAAACTAAGAACCTTGAAAACAGATTTGAGAAAATGATAACAAAAATGAACAATTTAGAGAGAAAAATAAATGAATTGATGGAACTAAAAAACACAACATGAGAATTTCCTGAAGCATGCACAAAATTCAACAGCCGAATTGACCAAGCAGAAGAAAGGATATCAGAGGTTGAAGATCAACCCCATGAAATAAGATGAGAAGGAAAGATTAGAGATAAAAGCGCAAAAAAGAATGAACAAAATCTCCAAAAAATGTGGGACTATGTGAAGAGACCTAATCTGCGTTTGATAGGTGTACCTGAATGTGACGAAGTGAATGAATTCAAGCTGGAAAATACTGTTCAAGATATTTTCCAGGAAAATTTCCCCAATCTAGCAAGGCAGGCCAATATTCAAGTCCAGGAAATACAGAGAACACCACAAAGATATTCCACAAGAAGAGTAACCCCAAGGCACATAATTGTCAGATTCACCAGGGTTGAAATGAAGGAGAAAATGCTAAGGGCAGCCATAGAGAAAGGTCGGGTCACCCACAAAGGGAAGCCCATTAGACTCACAGCAGATCTCTCAGCAGAAACCCTACAAGCCATAAGAAAGTAAGAGCCAATATTCAACATCCTTAAAAAAAAGAGCTTTCAACCCAGAATTTCATATCCAGCCAAACTAAGCTACAAAAGTGAAAGAGAAATAACATCCTTTGCGAACAAGCAAGTACTCAGAGATTTTGTCATCACCAAGCCTGCTTTACAACAGCCCCTGAAAAAGGCACTACACATAGAAAGGAACAACCAGTACCAGCCATTCCAAAAGCATACCAAATGCTAAAGAGCATCAACAAAATGAAGAATCTGCATCAACTAATAGGGAAAACTGCCAGGTAGCATCAAAATGGCAGTATCAGATACACACATAACAATATTAACCCTAAATGTAAGTGGGCTAAGTGCACCAATCAAAAGACACAGACCGGCAAATTGGATAAAAAACCAAAACCCATCGGTGGGCTGTATCCAGGAAACCCATCTCACATGCAAGAATACACAAAGGCTCAAAATAAAGAAATGGAGGAAGATTTACCAAGCAAATGGAGAGCAAAACAAAATCAGAACTTGCAATTCTCATCTCTGATAAAATAAATTTTAAATCAACAAAGACCAAAAGAGACAAAGAAGGTCATTACATAATGGTAAAATAATCAATACAACAAAAAGAGCTAACGATCCTAAATATATATAGACCCAATACAGAAGCACCCAGATATATAAGGCAAGTTCTTAATAACATACAAAGAGAATTAGACTCCCACACAATAATAGTGGGAGACTCTAACACTCCACTGTCAATATTAGACAGATCAACCAGACAGAAAATTAGCAAGGATATCCAGCACTTGAACTCAGACCTGGAACAAGCAAAACTGATAGACATTTACAGAACTCTCCTCCCCAAATCCACCGAATATACATTCTTCTCAGTACCACATTACACCTACTCTAAAATTGACCACACAATTGGAAGTAAATCACTCCTCAGCAAATGCAAAAGAACGGAAATAATAATAAACTGTCTCTCAGACCATAATGCAATCAACTTAGAACTCAGAATTCAGAATCTAACTCAGAACCACACAGCTTCATGGAAACTGAACAACTGGATCTTGAATGTTAATTGGATAAACAATAAAATGAAGGCAGAAATAAAGAAGTTCTTCAAAACCAATGAGAATGAAGACAAAAGATACCAGAATCTCTGGGACACACTTAGCACAATCTCTAGAGGAAAATATATAGCAATAAGTGCCCACATGAGAAGAGTGAAGAGATCCAAAATTGACACCCTATCGTCAAAATTGAAAGAGCTAGAGGAGCAAGATCAAAACAACTCAAAACCTAGCAAAAGACAAGAAATAACTAAGATCAGAGCAGAACTGAAGGAGATAGAAACACAAAAAACCCTTCAGAAATCAATAAATCCAGGAGCTGGTTTTTTGAACAGATCAACAAAATAGACCACTAGCCAGATTGATAAAAAAGAAAAGAGAGAACAACCAAATAGATGCAATAAAAAATGATAAAGGGAAATCGCCACAGATTCCACAGAAATTCAAACCATCATCAGAGAATATTACAAACAGCTCTATGCACATAAACTAGTAAACCGGGAAGAAATGGATAAATTCCTGGACTCCTGTGTCCTTCCATGCCTAAACCAGGAAGAAGTCGAAACTATGAATAGACCAATAACAAGGTCTGAAGTTGAGGCAGCAATTAAGAGCATACCACACAAAAAAGCCCAGGTCCAGATGGGTTCACAGCTGAATTCTACCAGACACAAAAAGAAGAACTGTTAAAATTATTTTTGAAACTATTCCAAATAATCCAAAAAGAGGGAATCCTTCCCAAGTCATTTTATGAGACCAACCTTATCCTCATACCAAAACGCGGCAGAGACTCAATAAGAAAAGAAAACTTCAGGCCAATATCCATGATGAACATAGACACAAAAATCTTCAATAAAATACCGGCAAGCCGATTGCAACAGCACATCAAAAAGCTTATCCACCATGATCAAGTAGGCTTCATCCCAGGAATGCAAGGCTGGTTCAACATATGCAAGTCCATTAACATAATTCACCACATAAACAGAACCAAAAACAAAAACCACATGATTATCTCAATTGATGCAGAGAAGGCCTTTGACAAAATTCAACAGCTCTTTATGCTAAAAACCCTCAATTAACTCGGTATTGATGGAATGTATCTCAAAATAATAAAAGCTATTTACAACAAACCAACAGCCAATATCATACTGAATGGGCAAAAACTGAAAGCATTCCCTTTGAATCGGGCACTAGACAAGGATGCCCTCTCTCACCACTCCTATTCAATATAGTACTGGCAGTTCTTACGAGAGCAATCAGGCAAAAGAAAGAAATAAAGGGCATTCAAATAGGAAAGGTGGAAGCCAAATTGTCTCTATTTGCAGACCACATGATTGTATATCTATAAGATCCCATCGTCTCGGCCCAAAATCTTCTGAAACTGATAAGCAACTTCAGCAAAGTCTCAGGATACAAAATCAATGTGAAAAAAATCACAAGCATTCCTCTACATCAATAACAGACTGAACGAGAGCCAAATCAAGAATAAACTGTCATTCACAATTGCTACAATATGAATAAAATACCTAGAAATACAACTAACAAGGAATGTAAATGACCTCTTCAAGGATAACTACAAACCACTGCTCAATGAAATAAGAGAGGACACAAACAGATGGAGAAACAGTCCATGTTAATGGTTAGGAAGAATCAATATCATGAAAGTGGTTATACTCTCTAAAGTAATTTACAGATTCAACACTATCCCCATCAAGCTACTAAGGACCTTCTTCACAGAACTAGAAAAAAAAAATTCCTTAAACTTCGTATGGAACCAACAGAGAGCCTGCAAAGCTAAGTCAAGTCTAAACAAAAAGAACACAGCAGGAGACATTATACTACCGGACTTCAAACTGTACTATAATGCTACAGTAATCAAAACAGCATGGTACTGGTACCAAAACAGAGATATAGACCAATGGAACAGAACAGAGGCCTTGGCAGCAACACAACATATCTACAACCATCCGATCTTTGACAAACCTGACAAATACAAGCAATGGGAAAAGAATTCCTGTTCAATAAATGGTGTAGGGAGAACTGGCTAGCTATGTGCTGAAAGCAGAAACTGGACTCCTTCTTTACACCTTACACTAAAATTAACTCCAGATGGATTAAAGACTTAAACATAAGACCTAACACCAGGGGCCAGGCACGGTGGCTCATGCCTGTAATCCCAGCACTTTGGGAGGCCAAGGCTGGTGAATCACGAGGTCAAGAGATCTAGACCATCCTGGTCAACATGGTGAATACCCGTCTCTACTAAAAATACAAAAAATTACCTGGGTATGGTGGCATGTTCCCATAAACTGAGCTACTCAGGAGGATGAGGCAGGAGAATTGCCTGAACCCAGGAGTCGGAGGTTGCAGTGAGCTGAGATCACACCATTGCACTCCAGCTTGGGTAACAAGAGCAAAACTCCATCTCAAAAAAAAAAAGACCTAACATTGTAAAAACCATAGAAGAAGGTTGGGCATGGTGGCTCAAGCCTGTAATTCCAGCACTTTGGGAGGGTGAGGCAGGTGGATCATGAGGTCAAGATATAGAGACCATCCTGGTCAACATGGTGAAACCCCGTCTCTACTAAAAATACAAAAAATTAGCTGGGCATAGTGGTGCATACCTGTAGTCCCAGCTACCCAGGAGGCTGAGGCAGGAGAATTGCCTGAACACAGGAGGTGGATGTTGCGGTGAGCTGAGATCACACCATTGCACTCCAGCTTGGGTAACAAGAGCAAAACTCCATCTCAAAAAAAAAAAAAAGACCTAACATTGTAAAAACCGTAGAAGAAGGTTGGGCATGGTGGCTCAAGCCTGTAATTCCAGCACTTTGGGAGGGTGAGGCAGGTGGATCATGAGGTCAAGATATAGAGACCATCCTGGTCAACATGATGAAACCCCGTCTCTACTAAAAATACAAAAAATTAGCTGGGCATAGTGGTGCATACCTGTAATCCCAGCTACCCAGGAGGCTGAAGCAGGAGAATTGCCTGAACACAGGAGGTGGATGTTGCGGTGAGCTGAGATCACGCCATTGCACTCCAGCCTGGGTAACAAGAGTGAAACTCCATCTCAAAAAAAAAAAAAAAACCCTAGAAGAAAATCTAGGCAAAACCATTCAGGACATAGGTGTAGGCAAGGACTTCATGACAAAAACCCCAGAAGCATTGGCAACAAAATTCAAAATAGACAAATGGGACCACATCAAATTTCACAGCTTCTGCACAGCAAAACAGTGATTAGAGTGAATCGGCCACCAACAGAATGGGAAAACATTTTTGCAGTTTACCCATCTGATAAAGGGCTGATATCCAGAATCTACAAAGAACTACAACAGATTTACAAGAAAAAACAAAGAAGCCTATTCAAAAGTGGGCAAAAAATATGAACAGACACTTTACAAAAGAAGACATACATGAGGCCAACAAACATATGAAAAAATGCTCATCATGATTGCTCATTAGAGAAATGCAAATCAAAACTATGTTGAAATACCATCTCATGCCAGTTAGAGTGGCGATCACTAAAAAATCTGGAGACAACAGATGCTGGAGAGGATGTGGAGAAATAGGTACACTTTTACACTGCCGGTGGGAGTTTAAATGAGTTCAACCATTGTGGAAGACAGTGTGGCGATTCCTCAAGGACCTAGAAATAGAAATTCCATTTGACCCAGCAATCCCATTACTGGGTATATATCAAAAGGATTATAAATCATTCTACTATAAGGACACATGCACACGAATGTTCACTGCAGCACTGTTTCCAATAGCAAAAACCTGTAACCAACCCAAATGTTCAATAATGATAGACTTGACAAGGAAAATGTGTCATATATACACCATGGAATATTATGCAGCCATCAAAAAAGATGAGTTTATGTCCTTTGTAGAAACATGAACGAACCTGGAGACCATCATTCTCAGCAAACTCACAGAACAGAAAATGAAATATGGCATGTTCTCACTCATAGGTGGGTGTTGAACAATGAGAACACATGGACACAGGAGGTTAGCACTACACCCTGGGGTCTGTTGGAGGTTGGGGAGATGGGAAGAAATAGCATGGGGAGAAATGCCAGATATAGGTGAAGGAGAGGAAGGCAACAAATCACACTGCCATGTGTGTACCTATGCAGCAATCTTGCATGTTCTTCACACGTACCCCAAAACCTAAAATGCAATAACAAAAATAAAATAAAAAAATAAAAAAATTGCCCAGTGTGGTGGGTAACGCCTGTAATCCCAGCACTTTGGGAGGTCCAAATGGGTGGATCACGAGGTCAAGAGATCGAGACCATCCTGGTCAACATAATGAAACCCCGTTTCTACTAAAAATTCAAAAAATTAGCTGGGCATGGTGGCACGTGCCTGTAATCCCAGCTACTCAGGAGGCTGAGGCAGGAGGATTGTGTGAATCCAGGAGGTGGAGGTTGCAGTGAGCTGAGATCACGCCATTCACTCCAGCCTGGGTAACAAGAGCAAAAACTTTGTCTCAAAAAAAAAAAAACATGCTAAGTGAAAGAAATCAAATCCCCCCCAAAGCACATATTGTATAACTGCAAGTTACAAATTGTCCAGAACAGGCCAATCTATAGAAATAAAAAGTAGATTAGCAGACACCAAAAAATAGAGGGTTAGGAGAGATGAAAGTGTTCTAAAAATGACTACAGTAATTCTTGACACAACTCTGTAAAAATACTAAAACCTACTGAATTGTACACTTTAACCAGGTAAATTATATGGTATGTGAATATCTAAATAAAGTTGTTATTAAAGAAAAATGTACAGTTTTTCCTGTATCTTTGAGTCTTCATTCTGAAAGTTTCTGTGTCATGTCAAACTGTGATTGCATAAATGTGTGTGTCTTTTCACCTATTTATGTGCCTTTGTTAGTTGATTTTCAGTGAACCTTCACAGGGTAATATGAAGTCATCCCTCCCTCCTACATGCACTGCACGTCACTCTCCTGGTTTACTTTTTCCTTTATACATGGAGTGGGTCTGCTAAAAGGTCTGTATTTTTGCATTGATTTCTTAAACTCTTGAATGAAGAATTTCCCTCTTATGTTTTCTTTCCTGGTATGAGGAAACTGAAAAAGAGCAGCCCCTGATATGTAGAAGGGGGTCTGTCACTCACAGAAGGTGTCACAGATCCCCGATCCCAAGCAAGGTTCACCTGACACCTTGATAAAGCAAGACAAGATGAGGGCCATTTACAAGATTTTCCAAGTGAAGAGAAACTCAAGAACACTGTGCCACACCCCAAAATACCAGACACTTCGCTGACTTGGTCAAAATGAGTGACATCCACCTCATTCCCAGTAGCAGCTTTTTCCTGGCCATTGGCTGCCCTCTTCTAGATAAGATTCATTGAGATATGGAACAATAGAAAAGCCTCCTCCATCAGAAGGTATCCAACTTAGAGCGACACCCCCACACTGTCAGACACTCCCCCAGATCACCCAATCACAGTCCATATCCTATGAAAGTTTCTTTTGATTCTGTCCTTCTGAGACCAACCACAGCTCCTCAGGCTGTGCTCCTCTCTCATCTTGAATGTAATCAACATAGCTTTATCTAGGTTGGCTTGGTTCACAGGGGAGTTACTGTTGGTCTTGTTCTTTTTGGACTCCGCTATGAGACCAGGCCCTGGATTACCAAGGACCCTGGTTTTTCTTTTTTTATGACAGCCTCTGTACACCTGGACATGTTGCTTCTAGCACCCTGAAAGCTTCTTGTGGGCTAAGTGAGGAGGGATGTGTGCCCAACCATACTCCTGGTACTTACTGTGGCCCATGTTAAAAATCATTTCATAAAATCTTCTTAATTAATGGAAAGGAATCAATGCTTTCTAATCTGCCTCAGATGTTAGTTGAACCACTGTAATAATATATATTTTTGGTAATAATATTTTTGAAAATAGTTTTAACTTTTTCAAGTAGTCAAAGAATTGTTTTCAGAAAAATCTTTCAGAATAAAATAGCATTAAGCCTTCAAATGTAATGGTGCAAAGAAACTCCCAATTATTCAATCTAAGTTATTTGTTTTATAGGTAAATTATAAATATTCTTATAACTTCTGATATTCTTCAAAGTAAAATTTTGGAAAAAGTAAAATTGTTCAAAATATTCTTTGAAATATGCCATAAATTTATTTTAAAAATGGTTACCAAAGGCAATATTTTTATTTTAGATTCGTGGGCTATGTTTGCAGTTTTGTTACACGGATGCATTGTGTGAGGCTGAGGTTTGGGTACAGATAATACCATCACCCAGGTAGAAAGCATAGTATACAGTAGGAAGTTTTTTAGGCAATGTCCTCCTCCCTCCCTCCTTCCCCCTCTGTTACTCCCCAGTATGTACTGTTCTCATCTTTATGTCTATGTGTACTCAGTGCTTAGTTCCCACATGTAAGTGAGATCATGCTGGATTTGGTTTTCTCTTCCTGCATTAATTTACTTAGGACAATGACCTCTGGCTGCATTCATGTCATTTTATTTATTCAGCCCACTGTTGACAGCCATGTAGATTGATTTCATGTCTTTGCTAGTGTGAATAGTGCTGCAGTGAAGATAAGAACACATGTGTCTTTTTCGTAGAATGATTTATTTTCTTTTGGGTATATACCTGGTAATGGGTTAGCTGGGTCAATAGTAGTGTTTTTATTTTAATTTATTTGAGAAATCACCAAACTGCTTTCCACAGTGGCTGATCTAATTTACATCCTCACAAACAGTATATAAGTGTTTATAATGCATAAGTAATAATACATACATTATAATGTATAAGTGTAGGTATACATAAAGGTTTGTAATGTAGATTTTATTTACAAGCCTGTGATCCTTTTTTTATGGATAAGGTGTTAAGATTAGGCTGAAATTTTGAGCTGGATGCTTATTGTCTCTAGTAGCATTTGATAAACAGACTATCATTTCTCCTTCCATGCTTTTATACCTAGTCAAAAACGAGTTGAGCATAATTGAATGGGTTCATTTCTTGTTTTTGTTATTGTGTTCCATTGATCTGTGTATTTATCTCTCCACCAGTATCATACTGTTTGATTACTGTAACAATGAACTAATGTTGCATTGAACTGAGCACAGAAAATCAACACCAGAACAAAAGTATGCCAAATTGCAGGGTTTATTGCCGGCAACCACAGAGGACTTGTGTCTCTCCAACCCATCGCAGAGAAAGAAGGGTGACAAGACCTTTTTATACCCGTAAAATCACCTTGGAGATGAGGGGAGAGGATGGGGTGAGGGGCTTCAGACACTCCAAGGGCCAGTGGATTCAGATCACCTTCTGGGGGGAGATGAGGGTGAGGGGGTTCCGGACATTTTGAGGGCCAGGGGACTATTCTGATTGTCACTTAAGGAGTTCACAGATGCTAAGATTAGCATTCGTTTACACATCATCTGGGTAGGGGTGGGATAAATAGATTTCCAGTTGCTTGGCATCAGGATGGAATTATCTGGGGGTGCTTACTCTGGGAAACAAAGGCCAGCAATTCTGGCAGATAAGAGAAAATATGCAGCTTTACCTCTCTTTGCATCCTGCAAATAATCTAGCAGTTTACAGAAACCAAGGTTAGCAGTCCTTGTGAGGAGAATGGAAACATTTTTCCCATTTTAAAATGGCAGTGTACTGGTTCTAATTCTAGGCCAGCTATATCACACTAAATTTTAATATCTAGCAAAATCATCACTGTCGTTTGGTTATAGTTTGCTTGGCCTCACCAAATCTCCTTTTGCAATCTGATTTTTAGGTACCAGAATGAGCTAACTTTATGGCTCAAACTAATAGGACAACTTGCTGAAATCTGGCAGCACCTCCTCTAGAGAATCCCTCATCTCTCCAAACTTGGTAGAGATCTAAAGTTTATTTTGCTTTACAGCTCCTTTTTTTTTTTCTTTCTGGAGTTTTACTTGCTTACAACAAGTAAGGCAAGATTTCCTGTTTCCATGACAACGGAAGGCAGGTAACATTTTTATGTATTATGAGCTCCTAGTAGAGAAGACAAGTTCGAGGTTATATTTTTCTTGTTCTAGGATGGTAGAGAACAGTCTTCAGCCTGAGATCTATCCCTAGGTAAGTAGCTGAACTGCAGTTTTGCCTTTCCTGAAGTTTAACCTCCAGCTAATCTTAATTTCTCCTTACAATTATAGCACTCATTTCTGTGATTGTTTTGCTTAACTGTTGGTTCTTTTTGTGTAGTTGTTTGTTTATATTTTTGTTGTTTTTTTCAGTCTTTCTCTCATTGGGTTAGACCAACTGTATCTGACTTGATGAAGAAAGTTTCGAATTATGGGGAACAAGACCTTTTACATGGGTAAATTCCCTACTTTCCCCACAAAAGGTGGTGTGGTGGGAGAGAAAAACAGCCAGCAACATAAAAGGAGGAAAGGCTTTTGATTTTGACTACTAAAAGGGCTTTATTTACAAAACAAGGCCACCTTTTTACTAGTGACACAGATCTGAAGAGCAATGGCTATTATCCCATGCAGTAGTTGGATAGCTAAGATTCTTCTTTTCCACCATGATAGCCTGGGTTCATTTCCTAAATCAATCATGTTTCAGCTTGATATTTGGTACTTCTGAAATAGCAGGAATTTGCCACAGCTTAAATATGGTAAGAATATTAAAAAATGTTTTTGAAGTAGCTCATTGGTTAAAGTCAGCTTAATTAAAAGCAAACATTCAAGGTGTGTGTATGTGTGTGTGTGAGTGGGGGGGCACACTTGCATGTCTGTATTTACAATATCTTCTTTTTCTTTCTAGGACCTTGTCTTTTTTTTAAATTTTTATTTATTTTTTATCTTTAAGATTGTCTTTTTTTGAGCAGAGTTTTTCTCTTCTCAGTTAACTGAATTCCATTTTCTTCATTTGCTTCTGTGCTCTCTCCTTTCTCTTGCAGTCTGCTGCATGAGTGACCTAAAATAGTTTATAATAGCCTGGAGTTTCTTAAAGAAAATGGAGAAAGTGACAGGCTTCCTTTTGGGAAAAACCTCTGTTTTTTTTTCTTGGGGTAAACAAATAAGTTCATCTCAGCTTTTAAAATAGTTGCTTTTGTATTGTGTCACCTGAATTTTTAACTAAAATAGCTATTGCCACAGAGGCTAGCTACTTTGGGTTTTTAAGAAAGAGTGTAGTTTAGTCATTTGAAGTGTCTTCGATTAAATTTTTTTTTAATTTTTTATTGGATTTTAGGTTTTGGGGTACATGAGCAGAGTATGCAAGACAGTTGCGTAGGTACGCACATGGCAGTGTGCTTTGCTTTGCTTCTCCCCTTCACCCACATTTGGCATTTCTCCCCAGGCTATCCCTCCCCACCTCCCCCTCCCACTGGCCCTCCCCTTTTCCCCCCAATAGACCCCAGTGTTTAGTACTCCCCTTTCTGTGTCCATGTGTTCTCATTTTCCATCACCCGCCTATGAGTGAGAATATGCGGTGTTTCATTTTCTGTTCTTGTGTCAGTTTGCTGAGGATGATGTTCTCCACATTCATCCATGTCCCTACAAATGACACAAACTCATAATTTCTGATTGCTGCATAATATTCCATGGTGAATGAACTGTAAAACATCATGTGATCTAGTCTCATTATTTTTTTTTCTTTTGGAGATTAAAGATTCAGTGTGGGCTCTGCCCAGAGCTCAGAGATCTAGTTAAAAGATAGGTAATCCTCATTTAAATAGAATTGGTCTACACAATCGCATGAAAGATTTCTATGATTTTATGTTTAATTTGGCATTCATCTTTAATCTCCATCTAGCACCAGCAGACATTTTCTCTCTGTATCTTAAGATGTAAATTTTGTTATATGATATTCACCTGAGTTGTTTTCTTTAATATGCAAATTTAAGGCTATTTAGCAGAAAACTGCCTAGGGTTGTAAAACAGGTTATCAAGAATTTGAAAGTCTAACAGAAACATTTATCTTGGAACCTCAAGAGAAGGAGAATTCACCTAACTCATAAGCATTTCATAGTACAAATTCATGGCTGGGTTCAGCTTTTCAAAAGTCTTATCTGAGACTTACCCTTCTGTACAACAAATTTTCATCAAAGCCAATTTAAAAATTCTATGGAAAATATATATATTCTTGCTGCACTGCATACAAATAACAAGGTTAAGTGTAATAAATCAAATCAGTCCTACTACAATTTGTCTTCAGTAAAAAATAAGAAAGTGGAGAGAAAAATTATTAAAAAACTATAGTACATCTGTGTTTAAATTCTAATCTCTTCTAATATTATTCAATTTTTTCTATTTTCTACAGTTTGGATTGAATTCTAATTTTTCTTGGATACAAGTTTGTAAAAAACCATTTTCAATTTTTTCCTTCTTTTTTCCCTTTTGTTTTCTAATTTGTAGTCAACAAAAACTAAGCTGTGCTTTTGCAAATCCCTTTGAACTAAAGCTGGACAACTTAAATCTCAAAAGAAAATAACAGCAACCCATTGCCTATATTGATTTTTTCAGAATTGTTCTTTGGTTTGTTGTTGTTTTTCTTTATTTCTCCCTTTATTTTCTCTGCATAAGACATGAGACTTTACAATCTGCTAAAAATGGACTTGCCTAATAACTCGGGACCTACCCATCTAGAAATAAATTATTCTAGCCATGAGAGATTAGATGAAACTTGTGACCAGAGACTTATTTTCTTTAAAATGCTTTTCCCATAAGATTTTTAAAAAAGAAAAGCAGGAAATGTAAAAGAAAGATAAATCTCGGGGCCCCAAAATCACTAAGGTAAAAGAAAAAGTCAATCTGGGAACTTCTTAAGGCAAAGGAGCCTCCCATTCCATTCAAAATCACCCTTCTGCTCTCTGAGATAAATGGGTCTGATTGCCTTCTTTGAAGAGGCTAATCAGAAACTCAAGAGAATGCAACTGTTTGTCTGTTACCTTCCTATAGCCTGGAAGCCCTCTCTTGGCTATTTCTGATTTCTCTTCTTTAACTTTAATTGAGAAATAAGAGTTTAATATATTTCTGGTGTACAAAATGATATTTGTATGTATGTACACATGATTGGATAATTAAATCAAGCTCATTAACTTGTATTACTTCAACGTATTTTATGTGTGTGGTGAGAACAGTTGAAATTTACTTTTTTAGCAATTCTAAAATACACATTACTACTAACCTACTCACCACACTTGCAACATCTCTCAAAAACATACTTCCTTTAACTGTAACTTGTATCTTTGACCATGTACCTCCACTCTCTCCCACCCCAGTCTCTCATAAACACCATTCTACTCTCTGCTTGTATGAGTTCAACTTTTTTAGATTCTGTATATAAATGAGATCAGGCAGTATTTGTCTTTCTGTACCTGGATTATTTTACTCACCATAATGTCCCTTAGGTTAGTCCATGTTGCCCCAAATAGCAGTTTTGTATTTTTTTAAGGCAGAACAGTATTTCATTATTAATACACACACAGCACACACCACGTTTTATTTATGTATCTTTCAATGCATAAAAACGCAGGTTTTTTCCCCACATTTTGACTGTTGTAAACAGTGCTGTTATCAGTTTCACAAGTGAGAGTGCAGTTATCACTTCACCGTTTTAAATCCTTTGTATATATACTCAGATGTGAGATTCCTGAATCATATGGCAGTTTTATTTCTGATTTCTGGGGGATCCTCTATCCATTAGAGATGTACTCATTTTCATTTCCTCCAAGAGTGTACATCTTTTCCCTTATTTTTATATCCTCATCAACACTTGTTAACCTTCATCTTATTAATAAGAGAAATTCTTGCATGCATGAGATGATAACTTCTTGTGATTTCACTTGCATTTCCCTTATAATTAGTGATATTGAACACATTTTTATATGTCTGTTGGCCATTTATATCTTTCTTTGAAACATATATTCAGGTGTCTTGACCATTTTTGTTATTATTATTTTTATTTTTGCTATTGAATCATGTGAGTTCCTTACAGGTTTTGAATACTAACTTCCTAGCAGATGTATACTTTGTGAATAATTTTTCCAGTTCTGAAAGCTGACTCTTACTCTGTCAGTTGCATCCTTGTGCATAAGCTTTGTATTTGAGGTAACTTCCATCTGTCTATTTTTATTTTTGCCTGTGCCTTTGTGGTTAAATAAAAAAAAATCAGTGAATAGACCAGTGTTGTGGAGTTTTCCCTCTCTGTTTTCTTCTTGTAGTTTTGCAGTTTCACATCTCACATTTAGGTTTTTAATTCATTTCAAGTCAATTTTTCTATATATTGTAAGATAAGGTTCCAATACTATTATTCTGCATGTGGATATCTAATTCTCTCTATATCCTATTTTAAATAAATTGTTTTTTCCCCATTGAGTGTTCTTAGAACTATTGTCAAAAATTAATTTACAGTCAATTGGTTGGTTTATTTCTGGTTTTGTATCTTGTTGCATGGGTAAGAGTGTTTGTTTTTGTGTGGTATCATGTTGTTTTGATGACTGTAGCTTTACAGAATATTTTGAGAGCAGGTAGTGTGATGTCTGACTTCGGCATTGTTCTTAACTCATGACTGTGTTGCCTACTGTGATTTCATATAAATATTAGGATATTTTTCATTTGTGTAAAAAATGTCATTGGAATTTTGATAAAGATGGCATTGAATCTCAGGATTACTTTGAGTAGTATAGACATTTTAATAATTGATATTTCTTCCAATCCATGAATAGGGAAACTCTTTCCACTTATTGGTGCTAATATTTCTTTTATTAGTATAGTTTTCAATGTACAGATTTTTTACTTTTTTGATTAATTTGAAACCTGTCTTAATTTTTAAAAATAACTATTGTATATGAAATTGTTTTATTGATTTGTTTTCAGATAGTTCACTGAAAACATGTTGAAAAGCTAATGATTTTTATGGCAGTTTTGTATTTTTTTGGTGGCACTTAGGTTTTTGTACATATATTGCCATGTCTTCTGTAAACAAGGACAATTTTACTCTACTTTTTTGAATTGGGTGTCTTTTATTTCTTTCTCTCACCTAATTTCTCTGGCAAAGTTTTTTAGTACTAAGTTGAAATAGAAGAGATTAGGGCAGATCTCTATGTCTTGTCCCTGACCTTAGATATAAACATTTGACATTTTCACCATTAACTATGATGTTAGTGTGGGCATGTCATATGTAACCTTTATTGTGTTGAAATAAACTTTTTTGTAATTCAACAAATTATAAGGATATTTAATTTTTTCAAATATTTTTTCTGCATCTATTGATATGATCATTTGGTTTTGTTTTACATTCTGTTAATGTGGTGTATCCACAGGATGCAGGTATTCGGTCATCCTTGCATCCTAGGGATAAATCTCTCATAATCAGTGAATAATTCTCTCAATGTGCTCCTAAATTCTGCTTGCTAATTTTTTGTTGAATATTTTTGCATGCATGCTCCCGAGGGTTATTGACCTATAATTTTTTTCATGTAAAGTTTCCTTTCTGGCTTTAATATCAGCATAATACTGGCCTCATAAAATCAGTTTGGTGTATTTCCTCTTCTTCAGTTTTTGGACTGTTTGAGAAAGTTTGCTGTTATACTGTATTACTTTATGAACTTGTTCAAAATTAATATTAAAATGCTAAACAATTATTGTTAAATACATTCCAGGAAGTGTAGGAGGCAAAAAGTATCAGACAGTGTCATTAGAGCAGAAACCAAGCAATCCACCAGATCTTCCTTAGAAGAATATTCTTATGGAATCTATAGACAAGAGACCATGAAGCTTCATGCAGCTTCCTTCCATGGAGATGGATTTATAGTATCCTCATACTAGAAAGAGCATTAATGTCTGTGAAACTAGACATACTATGTAGTAGGTTCAAATTATAAAAGGCTTTCGTGTTTCTTTTCTGCTCTGATAGAGCATGCCCTAAGATTCAAGTGCAATAAATTAAATGTGTTAATAGAAAATAATCTTTCAATATTAGCTACAGTAAAGAAATTATGCAAAAAATTATATAACATATAACACACTTATCAATTTGAATAAAAACACTAACAGATCAGTAGTACCTAGTGATTATAGAAACAGGAAAAAGGGGATTGGAAAGGCATTTTAAATGTATTACTATGGTGCCTCAAGTACCAGAGCAGGACCCCATGCTTACCCCAGTCCCGGGACTGGGCAGTAGTGAAACTGGGAGCCCAGTGCAGCTATCTGACTCCCAAAGCACACACTCAGCCCAAATTTTCCTGTGCCCTGAGACACTCTACCCCTGCTACCTGCACCTCATCAAATAATGGCCTGTTTTTTCTGGCCTTCAGGATGATGCTTGCCTACTAGGTTAGGGGCTGCAACCATCAGGATGTAGAGAAAGCTGTGGGGGCATTGGGCCACATCAAGGTTGCCTCCCATTTCCTGCCTTGTTGGAGGCCCACAGCCTCAGTCGTCACCACTGCAACAAGACCTGACACAGATCAGGGCACCATGGTGACAAGTTCTCTGCAGCTGGCCACAAGAGAGCCTCTGCCAACCCTCCACCTATTTGCTAAGACCCCACCATTCCTCCTCACTGACCTGCTCCACTGAATGAAACCAGGTGAGGATTTGGCTTGAAATGTCTGTTTTTAGATTTTTAACAGAAAGGGTTTCCAAACTGCTGCATACACATCAGTTTAACTCTGTAAGTTGAATTCACATATTGACAAAAATTCTGTTAGATAGCATCGTTTTTGTTTTAGAACCAGATATTTCTCACGCCAGCATATACTCCCATTCACTCTGGAATGTCCAAACGCAGCCCTAGAAGAAAGTATTTCTAACTTGCTGAATGTAAACATAGATTTAACTCTCTTAGTTGAACGAATACACAGCAGAGCAGTTTGAAAGATACGTTTCTTCTGTGTTTTAGATTCAGTCTTACTGCTATTTGTTATATGCCAGGATTTTCCTGGAAATGTTTGTTTTTAGATTTTCCACAGAAAAAGTTTCCAAACTGAGGCATACACACCTCAGTGTAACTCTGTACGTTGAATGCACACATTGGCAACCATTCTGTTAGATATCTTCCTTTTCATTTTAGAACCAGATAGTTCTCATTACAGCACATACTCCCATTTACTCTGGAATGTCCAAACACAGCTTCTAGAAGAAACGTGTTTGTGACTTGCTGAACCAAAACATAAATTCAACTGTCCTAGTTGAACAAACTAATAGCAGAGCAGTTTGAAAAACACGGTTCTTCTGTGTTTTAGATGCAGTCTTACTGCTATTTCTTATATGTTGAAATTTGGCTGGAAATGTCTATTTTTAAATTCTCCATAGAAAATGTTTCCACGTCTTATGTTTAAGTCTTTAATCCATCTGCACCATAAGAACCCTAGAAGAAAATCTAGGCAAACCCATCCGGGACATAGGAGTAGGCAAGGACTTCATAAAAAAACACCAAAAGCATTGGCAACAAAAGCTAAAATAGACAAATGGGACCTAATCAAACTCCACAGCTTCTGCATGGCAAAAGAAACAGTCACTAGAGTGAATCAGCAACCAACAGAATGGGAAAACATTTTTGCAGTTTACCCATCTGACAAAGGGCTGATATCCAGAATTTACAAAGAACTCAAACAGATTTACAGGAAAAAAACAAACAAGCCCATTCAAAAATGGGCAAAAATATAAACAGACACTTTACAAAAGAAGACATATATGAGGCCAACAATCATATGAAAAAATGCTCATCATCACTGGTCATTAGAGAGATGCAAATCAAAACCACATTGAGATACCATCTCATGCCAGTTAGAATGGCGATCATTAAAAATCTGGAGACAACAGATGCTGGAGAGGATGTGGAGAAATAGGAACACTTTTACACTGTTGGGGGGAGTGCAAATTAGTTCAACCATTGTGGAAGACAAGTGTGGCGATTCCCCAAGGCCTTAGAAATAGAAATTCCATTTGACCCAGCAATCCCATTACTGGGTATATATCCAAAGGACTATAAATCGTTCTACTATAAGGACACATGCACACAAATGTTCATTGCAGCACTGTTTACAATAGCAAAGACCTGAAACCAACCCGAATGCCCATCGATGATAGATTGGATTGGGAAAATGTGGCACATATACACCATGGAATATTACACAGCAATCAGAAATGATGAGTTTGTGTCGTTAGGGACATGGATGAATCTGGAGAACATTATTATCAGCAAACTGACACAAGAACAGAAAATGAAATACCGCATATTTTCACTCATAGGCAGGTGATGAAAAATGAGAACACATGGACACAGGGAAGGGAGTACTAAACACTGGGATCTATTGGGGGGAAAAGGGGAGGGCCAGCTGGGGGGAGAGCTGGGGAGGGATAGCCTGGGGAGAAATGCCAAATGTGGGTTAAGGGGAGAACGGAAGCAAAACACACTGCCATGTGTGTACCTATGCAACTGTCTTGCATATTCTGCACATGTACCCCAAAACCTAAAATGCAATAAAAAATTTAAAAAAAAAGAAAATGTTTCCACACTGCTGCATGGACACATCATTTTAACTCTGTAAGTTGAATGTACACATTGACAGCCATTCTCCTGGAAAGCTCCATTTTCATTTTTGAACCAGATAATTCTCATTACAACATATACCCTGAATTCACCCAAAAATGTCCAAATGCAAGTCCTAGAAGAAATGTGTTTCTAACTCGCTGAATCAAAACATATATTCAACTCTCTTAGTTAAACAAGCAGACAGCAGAGCAGTTTGAAAGATACTTTTTTTCTGTGTTTTAGACACAGTCTTACTGCTATTTCTTATGTGCTGGGATGTGGCTGCAAATGTCTGTTTTGGATTTTCCACAAACAGGGTTTTCAAACTGCTGCATGTACACATCAGTTTACCTCTGCATGTTGAATGCACACATTGACAAAAATTCTGTCAGATAGCTCCGTTTTTTATTCAGGACCAGATATTTCTTATTACAGCATACACCCCCATGCATTCTGGAATGTCAAAATGCAGCTCCTAGAAGAAACGTGTTTCTAACTCGCTGATCCTAAGCAGGCATTCAACTCTCTTAGTTGAAGGAACACACAGCAGAGCAGTCTGACAGATGCTTTTCCTCTGTGTGTTAGATGCAGTCTTACTGCTATTTCTTATATGCCAGTAATTGGCAAGAAATGTCTGTTTTTAGATTCTCCACAGAAATGGTTTCCAAACTGCTGCATACACACATCAGTTTAACTCATTAAGTTGAATGCACACATGGACAACTATTCTGATAGATAGGTCCATTTTCATTTTAGAACCAGATATTTCTCATTGCAGCCTAAACCCCTATTCACTCTGGAAAGTCTAAATGCAGCTCCCAGAAAACACATGTTTCTAACTAGCTGAATCTAAACATAGATTCAACTGTCTTATTTGAAAGAACACACAGCAGAGCAGCTTGAAAGAGATGTTTGTTTTATGTTTTAGACTCAGTTTTACTGATATTGTTTATATGCTGGGATTTGGCTGGATATGTCTGTTATTAAATTTTCCACAAAAAGAATTTCCAAACTGCTGCATGCACACATCAGTTTAACTCTGTAAGGTGAATGCACACATTGACAACCATTTCATTAGATAGTTTTGTTTTCATTTTAGAACCAGATATTTCTCATTACGGCATATACTCCCATTCACTCTGGAATGTGCAAATGCAGCTTCTAGAAGAAATGTGTTTCTAATTCGTTGAATCTAAACATAGATTCAACACTCTTAGTTGAACGAGCATACAGCACAGCAGTTTGAAAGATACGTTTGCTTTGTGTTTTAGACGCAATCTTACTGCTGTTTCTTATATGCTGGGATTTGGTTGGAAGTGTCCGTTTTAGATTCTCCACAGAAAGTGTTTCCTAACCGTTGCATACACACAACATTTTAACTCTGTAAGTTGAATTCACACATTGACAACCATTCTGTTAGATAGCTCAGTTTTTGTATAAAAACCAGATATTTCTGATTTCAACATATACTTCCATTCACTCTGGAATGTACAAACTCAGCTTTCAGAGGAAATGTCTTTCTAACTTGCTGAATCTAAACATAGATTCACCTCTCTCAGTTAAATGAACACACAGCAGAAAAGTTTGAAAGATACGTTTGTTTGTTTGTTTTAGACACAGTCTTTTTTTTTTTTCAGACAAAGTGTCACTCTTTTTACCCAGGCTGGAATGCAATGCCGCAATCTTGGCTCACTGCAGCCTCCACCTCCTGGGTTCAGGCAATTCTCCGCCTCAGTCTCCCCAGTAGCTGGGATTACAGGCATGCACCACTATGCCCAGCTAATTTTTTTGTATTTTTAGTAGAGACGGGGTTTCACCATGTTGACAAGGATGGTCTCGATCTCTTGACCTTGTGATCCACCCACCTCGGCCTCCCAAAGTGCTGAAATTACAGGCTTGAGCCACCACACCTGGCCCATAGACACCGTCTTACTGCTGTTTCTCATATGCTGGGATTTGCCTGGAATTGTTTGTTTTTAGAATCTCCACATAAAATGTTTCCAAACTGCTGCATGCACACATTAGTTTAACTCTGTAAGTTGAATGCACACATTGACAATCATTCTGTTAGATAGCTTCATTTTCATTTTAGAACCAGATATTTCTCATTACAGCATATACACCCATTCACTCTGGAATGTCCAAACTCAGCTCCTAGAAGAAACCTGTTTCTAACTCGCTGAATCTAAACATAGATTCCACTCTCTTAGTTGAATGAGCACACAGCAGAGCAGTTTGAAGGATACATTTGTTTTGTGTTTTAGACACAGTCTTACTGCTATTTTTTATATGCTCTGATTTGGCTGGAAATGTCCATTTTTAGATTCTTCACAGAAAAAGTTTCCAAACTGCTGCATACACACATCATTTTAACTCTGTGAGTGGAATGCACACATTGATCACCATTCTGTTAGAGGGCTCCGTTTTTATTTAAGAACCAGATATTTCTCAATATAGCCTAAACTCCCATTCACTCTGGAATGTCCAAACACAGCTTCAGGAATAAACGTGTCTTCAACTCACTGAATGTAAACACAGATTTGACTCTGTTCACAGCCTAACATTTTGAATGATACATTTGTTTTGTGTTTTAGATGCAGTCTTGCTTCTCTTTCCTATACTCTAGGATTTGGCTGGAAATGTCCGTTTTTACATTCTCCACAGAAAGGGTTTCCAAACTACTGCATACACACATCAGTTTAACTCTGTACATTAAATGCATACATTGACAACCATTCTGTTAGATAGCTATGTTTTCATTTTAGAACCAGATATTTCTCATTACAGAACATAATGCCATTACTCTGGCATCACCAAATGCAGCTCCTAGAAGAAACTCGCTTAATCTAAACATTTCTAACTCGCTGAATCTAAACATGGATTCAACTCTCTTAGTTGAAGGAACACACAGCAGAGCAGTTTGAAGGATACGTTTCTTTTGTGTTTTAGAAGCAGTCTTACTGCTATTTCTTATATGCCAGGATTTTCCTGGAAATGTCTGTTTTTAGATTCTCCTGGAAAGTGATTCCAAATTGCTGCATATACACATAAGTTTAACTCTCTACATTGAATGCCACATTGACAACCACTCTGTTAGATAGCTCCGTTTTAGTTTTAGAACCAGCTATTTCTCATTATACCAAATACTCGCAATCACTCAGGAATGTCCAATCTCAGCTCCTATAGGAAACGTGTTTCTAACTCGCTGATTCTAAACATGGATTCAACTCTCTTAGTTTAACCAATACACAGCAGAGCAGTTTGAAAGATACATTGTTTCTGTGTTTTAGACACAGTCTTACCGCTATTTCTTATATGCCGGGATTTGGCTGGAAATGTCCATTTTTAAATTCTCCACAGAAAGGGTTTCCAAACTGCTGCATACACACATCAGTTTAACTCTGTAAGTTGAATGCACACATTGACAACCTTTCTGTTAGATAGCTCTGTTTTTGTTTTAGAATGAGGTATTCCTCATTACAGCATACACTGCCTTTCACTCTGGAATGTCCAAACGCAGTTGCTAGGAGAAATGTATTTCTCATTCTCTGTATCAAAACATACATTGAACTCTCTTAGTTTAATGAACACACAGCAGAGCACTTTGAAAGATACGTTTCTTCTGTGTTTTAGATATAGTCTTAATGCTATTTCTTATATGCTGGGATTTGGCTGGAAATGTTTGTTTTTGATTCACCACAGAAAGGGATTCCAAACTGTTGCATACACGCATCAGTTTAACTTTGTAAGTTGAATGCACACATTGACAAAAATTCTGTAAGATAACTATCTTTCTGATTTATGACCAGATATTTCTCATTACAGCATATACTCCCATTCACTCTGGAATGTAAAAATTCAGCTATTAGAAAAATTGTGTTTCTAACTCGCTGAATCTAAACATAGATTCAAGTCTCTTAGTTGAATGAACACACAGCAGAGCAGTTTGAAAAATAAGTTCTTCTGTGTTTTAGATGCATTCTTACTCCTATTCCTTACATGCCAGTATTTTCCTGGAAATGTCTGTTTTAGATTTGCCACAAAAAGTGTTTCCAAACTGATGCATGCACAACTCAGTGTAACTCTGTAAGTTGAATGTACACATTGACATTCATTCTGTTAGATAGCTTTGTTTTTGTTTTAGAACCAGATACACATTACATCATATACTCCCATTCACTCTGGAATGTCCAAATGCAGCTTCTAGAAGAAAAGTGTTTTTTACTCGCTGAACCTAAAAATAGATTCAACCCTCTTAGTTGAACGGACACACACAAGAGCAGTTTGAAAGATACATTTCTTCTGTATTTTAGAAGCAGTCTTACTGCTATTTCTTACATATCAGGATTTGGCTGAAAATGTCTGTTTTTGTATTCTCCACAAAAAGGGTTTCCAAACTGCTGCATGGACACATCAGTTTAACTCTGTAAGTTAAATGCATACATTGACAACCATTCTGTTAGATAGCTCCTTTTTCATTTTACAACCAGATATTTCTCATTCCAGCATATAATACCATTCACTCTGGAATGTCCAAATGCAGTTGCTAGGAGAAATGTATTTCTCATTCTCTGTATCAAAACATACATTGAACTCTCTTAGTTTAATGAACACAAAGCAGAGCAGTTTGAAAGATACGTTTTCTCTGTGTTTTAGATGCTGTCTTACTGCTATTTCTTATATGCCATGAATTAGCAAGAAATGTCCGTTTTTAGATTCTTCAGAGAAAGTGTTTCCACAATGCTGCATACACATATCAGTTTAACTTTGTAAGTTGAATGCACACATTGACAACCATTCTGTTACAAAGCTCTCTTTTTGTTTTAGAACCAGATATTTCTCATTACAGCATATACTCCCATTCATTCTGGAATGTCCAAACACAGCTCCTAGAAGAAACCTGTTTCTAACTCACTGAATGTAAATATAGATTCAACTCTTTATTTAAACAAACACACAGCAGAGAAGTTAGACAGATAAGTTTTTTCTGGGTTTTAGACACAGTCTTACTACTATTTCTTATATGCCAGAATTTGGCTGGAAATGTCCATTTTTAGATTCTCCACAGAAAGGGTTTCCACAATGTTACATACACTGTAAGTTGAATGCATGCATTGACATCATTCTGTGAGATAGCTTCATTTTCATTTTAGAACCAGGTATTTCTCATTACAGCATATACTCCCATTCATTCTGGAATGTCCAAACACAGCTCATAGAAGAAATGTGTTTCTTACTCGCTGAATCTAAATATAGATTCAACTTTCTTAGTTGAATGAACACACAGCAGAGCAGTTTAAAAGATACGTTATTTGTGTGTTTTTGACGCAGTCTTACTTCTCTTTCTTATATGCTGGAATTTGGCTGGAAATGTCCCATTTTAGATTCTCCACAGAAAAAGTTTCCAAACTGCTGCATAAAGATTGGCAGCCATTCTGTTAGATAGCTCCATTTTCATTATATAAAAAGATATTTCTCATTATAGCATCTACCCTCATTCACTTTGGAATGTCCAGATATTTCTCATTACAGCATATACTTTCATTCACTCAGGAATGTCCAAATGCAGCTTCTAGAAGAAATGTGTTTTTATCTCACAGAATTTATATATGGATTCAACTCTTTTAGTTTAACAAACACACGGCAGAACAGTTTGAAAGATACGTTTCTTCTGTGTTTTAGATGAAGTCTTACTGTTATTTCTTACATGCTGGAAATTGGCAAAAAATGTCTGTTTTTACATTCTCCACACAAAGGATTTTCAAACTGCTGCATACACACATCAGTTTAACTCTATAAGTTGAATGCACTACACTGACAACTATTCTGTTATATAGCTTTGTTTTTGTTTTAGAACCAGATATTTTCCATTACAGCATGTACTCCAATTTTCTCTGGAATGTCCAAATGCAGCTCCTAGAAGAAACGTGTTTCTAACTCGGTGAATGTAAACATAGGTTCAACTCTCTTAGGTGAACGAACACACAGCAGAGAAGTTTGAAAATTTCATTTGTTTTGTGTTTTAGATGCAGTCTTATTGCTCCTTTTTATATGCTGAGATTTTGATGGAAAAGTCTCTTTTTAGGTTCTCCACAGAAGAAAGAGCTTCCAAACTGCTGCATACATGCATCAGTTTAACTCTGTAATTTGGATACACACATTGACAACCATTCTGTTAGATAGCTCCGTTTTCGTTGTAGAACCAAATATTTCTTATTACAGCATGTACTCCAATTCACTGTGCAATGATCAAAAGCAGCTCCTAGAAGAAAGTGTTTCTAACTCGCTGAATCTAAACATAGATTCCACTCTCTTAGTTGAATAAACACACAGTAGAGCAGTTTGAAAGATACGTTTGTTTTGTGTTTTAGACGCAGTCTTACTGGTGTTTCTTATATGCTGGGATTTGGCTGCAGATGTCTGTTTTAGATTGTCCACAGGAAGTGTTTCCAAATTGCTGCATGTACACGTCTGTTTTAGATTGTCCACAGAAAGTGTTTCCAAACTGCTGCATGTACACATTAGTTTAACTCTGGAAGCTGGATGTACACATTGACAACCATTCTGTTCGATAGCTCCATTTTTGTTTTAGAACCAAATATTTCTCATTACAGCATGTACTCCAATTCACTCTGGAGTGACCAAATGCAGCTCCTAGAAGAAACGTGTTTCTAACTCAGTGAATGTAAACAAAGATTCAACTCTCTTAGTTGAACAAACATACAGCAGAGCAGTTTGAGGGATACCTTTGTTTTGGGTTTTAGACGCAATCTTACTGCTCTTTTTTATATGCTGTGATTTGGCTGGAAATGTCTGTTTCAGAATCTCCACAGAAACTGTTTCCAAACTGTTGCATGCATACATCAGTTTAACTCTGTTAGGTGAATACACACATTGACAACCGTTTTGTTAGTTTCGTTTTCATTTTAGAACCAGCTATTTCTCATTACAGCATGTATTCCCATTCACTCTGGAATGTGCAAATGCAGCTCCTAGAAGAAACGTGTTTCTAACTCGCTGAATCTAAACATAGATTGAACTGACTCAGGTGAACAAACACACAGCAGAGCAGTTTGAAAGATACTTTTTTGTGCATTTTTGATGCAGTCTTACTAGTCTTTCTCACATGCTGGGATTTGGCTAGAAGTGTTCGTTTTTAGATTCTCCACAGAAAGGGATTCCAAACTGCTGCATACACACATCAGTTTAACTCTGTAAGTTGAATACACATATTGGCAACCACTGTGTTAGATAGCTCTGTTGTCATTTTAGAAGCAGATATTTCTGATTACAGCATATACTCCATTCACTCTGGATTCTCCAAACGCAGCTCCTAGAAGAAACGTGTTTCTAACCTGCTGAAACTAAACATAGATTCAACTCTTTTAGTTGAACATGCACACAGTAAAGCTGTTTGAAATATGCATTTGTTTCATGTTTTAGACGCAGTCTTACTGCTCTTTCTTATATGCTAGGATTTGGCTGAAAATGTCCATTTTTAGATTCTCCAAAGAAAGAATTTCCAAGTTGCTGCATACACACGTCAATTTAACTCTGTAAGTTGAATGCACACATTGACAATTATTCTGTTAGATAGCTCCGTTTTTGTTTTGGAACCAGATATTTCTCATTACACATATACTCCCATTCACTCTAAAATGTCCAAATGCAGCTATTAGAAGAAACATGTTTTTAACTCACTGAATCTAAACATAAATTTAACTCTCTTATTTTTATGAAAACACAGCAGAGCAGTTTAAAGATGAGTTCGTTTTGTGTTTTAGATCCAGTCTTCCTGCTCTTTCTTATATGCTGAAATTGGCTGGAAATTTTTTGTTTCTAGACTTTTTACAGAAAGGGTGTCCAAACTGCTGCAGACACACATCAGTTTAACTCAGTAAGTTAAATGCACACATTGATAACCATTCTCATAGGTAGCTTCATTTTTGTTTTAGAACCAGATATTTTTTATTACACCATGTATTCTCATTCACTCTGGAATGTCCAAACGCAGCTCCTAGAAAAAATGTGTTTCTAACTCGCTGAATCTAAACATAGATTCAACTATCTTCCTTGAATGAACATACAGCAGAGCAGTTTGAAATATATATTTGTTTTGTCTTTCAGACACAGTCTTACTGCTCTTCCTTATATGCTGGGATTTGAATGGAAATGTCCATTTTTAGATTCTCCACAGAACGGGTTTTCAAACTGCTGCATACACACATCAGTTTAACTCTGTAAGTTTCATGCATACATTGACAACCATTTTGTTAGATAGCTCTGTTTTCATTTTAGAACCAGATATTTCTCATTACAGCCTATAGTCATATTTACTCTGGAATGTCCAAACGCAGCTCCTAGAAGAAACATGTTTCTAACTCACTGAATCGAAACATAGATTTGACTCTCTTAGTTGAAGGAACACACAGCAGAGAAATTTGAAATATACATTTGTTTTGTGTTTTAGACGCAGTCTTACTGCTCTTTCTTATATGCTGGGATTTGGCAGAAATTATCCGTTTTTAGATTCTCTACAGATAAGGTTTCCAAACTGCTGCATGCACATATCAGTTTAACTCTGTAAGTTGAATCACACTTTGACAACCATTCTGTTAGATAGCTCCGTTTTCGTTTTAGAACCAGATATTTCTCATTACATCATATACTCCCATTCACTCTGAAATGTCTAAATGCAGCTCCTAGAAGAAGCATGTTTCTAACTCACTGAATCTAAACATAGATTTATCTCTCTTAGTTGAACAAATGCACAGCAGAGCAGTTTGAATGATAGGTTTGTTTTTTGTTTTAGATGCAGTCTTACTGCTGTGTTTTATATGCTGGGATTTGGTGGGAAATGTCCATTTTTAGATTCTGTACAGAGAGTTGAATGCACACATTTTTAAGTTGAATGCACACATTGACAACCATTCTGTTAGATAGCTCCATTTTCGTTTTGAAACCAGATATTTCTCATTACAGCATATACTCCCATTCACTCTGGAATGTCCAAACGCAGCTCCTAGAAGAAACTTGTTTCTAACCCACTGAATCTAAACATAGATTGAACTCTCTTAGTTGAATGAAAACACAGCAGAGCAGTTTAAAGATACGTTTGTTTTGTGTTTAAGATACAGTCTTTCTGCTCTTTCTTATATGCTGGGATTTGGCGGGAAGTGTTTGCTTTTGGATTCTCCACAGAAAGGGTTTACAAACTGCTGCATGGACACATCAGTTTAACTCTGTAAGTTGAATGCACACACTGACAACCGTTCTGTTAGATAGCTTCGTTATTATTTAAGAACCAGATATTTCTCATTCACTCTGGAATTTCTAAATGCAGCTTCCAGAAGAAATGTGTTTCTTACTCCCTGAATCTAAACATAGATTTGACTCTCTTTTTTGAATGAACACACAGAAAAGCATTTTGAATGATACATTTTTGGGGGGGTTTTAGACACAGTCATACTGCTTTTTCTTATATGCTGGGATTTGGCTGGAAATGTCTGTTTTTAGATTCTCCACAGAAAGGGTTTCCAAACTGCTGCATACACACACCAGTTTGACTCCGTAAGTTGAATGCACACATTGACAACCATTCTGTTAGATAGATCCGCTTTCATTTTGGAACCAGATAATTTTCATTACAGCATATACTCCCATTATCTCTGGAATGTTCAAATGCAGCTCCTAGAAGAAACATGTTCCTAACTCACTGAATCTAAGCATAGATTCAACTCTCTTATTTGAATGAACACACAGCAGAGGCATTTAAAGATACATTTTTTGTGTGTGTTTTAGATGCAGTCTTCCTGTTCTTTATTATATGCTGGAATTTGGCTGGAAATATTTGTTTCTAGATTCTTTACAGAAAGTGTGTCCAAACTGCTGCAGGCACACATCAGTTTAACTCACTACATTGAATGCACACATTGACAACCATTCTGTCAGATAGCTCCGTTTTTGTTTTGGAAATAGATATTTCTCATTACAGCATATACTCCCTTTCACTCTGGAATGTCCAAGTGCAGCTCTTGGAAGAAAGGTGTTACTAACTCACTGAATCTAAACATAGATTCAACTCTCTTAGTTGAAGGAAAACACAGCAGAGCAGTTTAAAAATATGTTTGTTTTGTGTTTTAGATGCAGTCTTATTGCTCTTTCTTATATGCTGGGATTTGGCTGGAAATATTTGTTTCTAGATTCTTTACAGAAAGTGTTTCCAAACTGCTGCATACACATCAGTTTAACTCTGTAAGTTGAATGCACACATTGACAACCATTCTGTTAGATAGCTTCATTTTTGTTTTAGAACCAGATATTTCTCATTACACCATATATTCCCATTCACTCTGAAATGTCCAGTGGGGGGTGCATGGAGGGATGGTGGGGGGAGCCTGGATTAGGGGTGGTGTCAGGACCATGAAGGGGACAGGGCTGGGGCCAGTGTATCTCTGAAGGTACAGGGGATGGGACTGGCTGCAGAGACCATGTCTGTGGTCATTCAGCATGCCCAGGTTAAAATCTTGACTCTGGCCCTCTGTCCAGGAGCAGGGTTTTCCCCATGTATTTTGATTAGACAGAAAGCTGGTTCCAAGTTCGAAGGACTGTTGTGATGACTACATGAGTTCACATTGCCGGGCAGGGTGCTGGTTATTATTATTATTGCTGCTGTTGTTATTTAAGGGGAGGAGGGAATGAGATGGGGATTGTATGCTTCAAAGTGCAGACTCTGGAATCAGGCTCCCTCGGTTTTTATTTCTAAATCTTCACTAGCCAGCTGTGAAACCTGGGGCCTCAATTTCCCCATCTGAAATGGGAATAATAATAATACTCATCTTGGGCTGGGTGTTGTGGCTCATGCCTGTAATTCCAGCACTTTGGGAGGCTGAGGTGAGTGGATCACTTGAGGTCAGAAGTTTGAGGCCAGCCTGGCTAAAAATACAAAAATTAGCCAGGCGGTATCTGTAATCCCAGCTACTTGGGAGGCTGAGGCAGGAGAATCACTTTAATCCTGGAGGTTGCAGTGAGCCAAGATGACACCACTGCATTCCAGCCTGGGTGGCAGAGGGAGACTCCATCTAAACAAAACAAAACATCTCGGTCAGGTATAGTGGCTCACACTTACAATCCCTTTGGGAGGCTGGGAGTCGAATTATTGGGCTCAAGTGATACTCCTGCCTTGGCCTTCCAAGATGCTGGGATTAACAGGCATGAGGCATGAGCCACCATACCTGGCTCTTTCAATTCCAATGAAAGCAGAGACTGGTTTGGGTCCCCATCATCCTTCCGCCCCCTCCCCCAGGAGCCTTTGCCTACAACATGAATCAGGACAAGGCCCATATCAGGGATAGGTTCATGTGGCTCATTGAACCCATGGCTGCCAGCCTGCCGTACATGACATGTCCTGGGAATTATAAAGAATGCTAGTGAGGACCAAGGGCCATGGTGGTGGATAAAAGCTTGATCAATGGAAATGGTCCTGTTCTTCTTAGTGTCTCCCCTGAGTCTCTCATGCTGCAACATCTCGATTGTGGTAGCAAGAGGAGGTGGGGGTGGGCTGGAAGCCAGACTCAGGGCCTGACAGTGGCGGGAGGGGCATAGGAGCAGGGCTATGAAATTCAGTCCCTCACCTCCATCCCGTGTACTTCCTTTATTATAGCAACTTCTCTAACTACAAGGCTTGCTTCAGCATGCCTGGGGATAATGAGGGCCTGTGGTATAGGTAATGTGGGGGTGCTGGGGCACTGGCCCTCTGCCCTGAAGGGTGGGAGATGCAGTGGAGCCTGGTCCTAACCTCTGCCCTTTGCCTCTCCCAGTTGGGATCTGGGTCCCGCCCACATCATCTCCTTCTCCACTGAGGTCTATTTCTTTCTCCATTATGGCCACCACCTGGTACAGAGGCAGTTTTGCTGGCTGGAGAGCAACCTCCAGGTAACCGGGGTGGAGGTCCCTGCTAGTTCCCTGCTGGCCCCACTTCCCCCTCCACCCCAGACCCCCAGCCCCTCACTCTGAGCCCTTCTCCCTAAAAAGCCAATAGGAACTGGGCAGCCTGGCCCTGGATCATCGCCATGGGACACTGGCCCATGTACTGCTCCAATGAAGATCTGGACGACAGCACATGGCATGAGAGCAAGGTGAGACCCCTCCCTGGGAGGCATCAGGGAGGTCCCGGGAGGCATTGGGGAGGTGCTGAGATCCAGGCAGGCATTGGTCTGCATCACCCTCACCAGCTCATTCACCCTGCCCAGGTCCACAAAAGCCTCTGAGGCAAGTTGTATGGGTTGGGCAATCTTTTCTACAAACATGGTGAGCAACCCTCAGGACCCACACCCCACACTCCACCTCTGCCCACTTCAGAGATTTGATCCTGGCTTGCTCTGTCTCAGGGGTGGACTTGCACCTGTGGGCTCATAAGCACTCATAGAAACGACTTATTTACAACTACCAGCTGAGGCTTGTGAAGGGCTGAGCACCCACACGGCTGGGGTCCATGTGGCATATGCCCCCAGCATGGCCCAGCATGACTGCCCGCTACTCAATGCTGTTCCCCTCCACAGATATTTAACAGTAGCCAAGAGATATGCCCTACACTAACCCAAGGGGACTTGTCCACATCATCACAGGATCTGCTTTGAGCAGAGGGAAGGGTGCCTTTGGCTTCTCTCTCTCTTCCTACCTTTCGAGGGCTAGCTTTGTTCTAGCCTGAGTGTTGGGTGCTTTACACAGTGGATATCACTTCAACCTCAGCCCTAAGGCCAGGAACTCTCAGCAGCATGTCCACTGGTATTGAAAATAGGTGCTTGGTGCCACAAAGGAAAATTAGCACTGAAGCAAAGGATCTTTCAGTAATGCAATTTAAACTTCCTGGATTGCATGAAAGGTACTCTTATCAGCCATTGTGCCAAGAGAGTACAAAGGACAAAGGGAATACACACACATTTATTCCTTATGCATTTGGGGTCACCCTTACTGCTGTGTCTGATCTCCATTGCCTGGAGCCAGACCCCACAATCTAAACTAAAACCTGATTGGCTAACAACTTAAAACTTTTTCAAACAGGTAAAAGCAATGGAGAGCTGGGACATGCTGTGAGAACTTCCATCACAGATATCTTAAGTACAAGGATATAGAATGTACTACGTGCCTGTAAGCATGGCATGTCTAACAGCTACATAGGATAGGGCTTAACAAAGTTATTGGCACACTTATGATTTATTCCTTTTTTTTAAGATGAAGTTTCACTCTTGTTACACAGGCTGGAGTGCTATGGCATGATCTCAGGTCACTGCAACCTCCACCTCCTGGGTTCAAGCAATTCTGCCTCAGCCTCCCAAGTAGATGGGACTACAGGTGCAAGCCACCATGCCCAGCTAATTTTTGTATTTTTTCTTTTTGTAGAGATGGAGTTTTGTCATGTTGCCCAGGCTGATCTTAAACTCCTGGACTCAAGCAATTTGCCCGCCTTGACCTTCCAAAGGGCTGGGATGGCAGGCATGAGCCACCAATCCTGCACCAGCTGCACGATGTCTTTTAACCTCCTTGAGCCTCTGATTTCTAAGCTGAAAGTGTGATATGGATGGGTCTTATTACTGATGATGTTCACTTTGATCACTTGGTTAGAGAGGTGTCTGCCAGCCCTCTCCACTATAATGTGATTCTCTTTTTTCCTTTGTAATTAACAAGCATCTCCTGGAGAGATACTTTGAAATTATGCAAATGTCCTATTATGCCTCAAACTTTCCCTGCTAGTTTTATAATCCATTCATGAATCTTGCTTCAATCTGGTATTACAATGCTGGGTGCAAAACAGTAATATTCCTCACTCCAACAACCTCTCTGCTCCTCGTTCCCAGCTTGTCTGCTGCATACAAACACAAGCATTCTGTTTCCCCAGACACTAATGTTTTAAAACGCATTCTTGAAGGTTCTACCATGCAGCCAGCTTCAGACCCAGTGATTTCTCTGTTCTTCACATTGTTTTCTTCCCTTCACACACATCTTGGCCATCTTCCCTTATCACCCTGCATCTCTGCTTTGCGATGGCTATGCTATAATGTATTTAACTGATTCCCTGATGGGTGTAGAGATGGCCTCTGGTTCAGAGCTTTTATTGTAATGCTGTAGCGAGCAGCCTTATACAGCCATGTACTTTTTCTTTTTCTTCTTTCTCGTTTTTTTTTTTTTTTGAGATGGAGTTTCACTATTGTTGCCCAGGCTTGAGTGCAATGGCAGAATCTCTGCTGACTGCAACTTCTACCTCCTGGTTTCAAGTGATTCTTCTGCCTCAGCCTTCGGAGTAACTGGGATTACAGGTGTGCACCACCACACATGGCTAATTTTGTATTTTTAGTAGAGACAGGGTTTCACCATATTGGTCAGGCTGGTCTCGAACTCCTGACCTCAGGTGATCTGCCCACCTCAGCCTCCCAAAATGCTGGGACAGCCACGTACTTTTCTAGAAGTCAGAGACCTGGAGCAAGGGAAGCCTGGCTGGGGCAGAATGTTTAATTGTGAGCATTATTGTGGCCAGGTCTTTTGTTTGTTTGTTTGCTTGCTTTTGTTTGAAACAGTCTTGCTCCGTTTCCCAGGCTGGAGTGCAATGGCATGATCTCGGCTCACTGCAACCTCCACCTCCCAGGTTCAAGCTATTGTTCTGCTTTAGCCTCCAAAATAGCTGGGATTACAGGCATGCACCAGACTAATTTTTGTATTTTTGGTAGAGAAGGGGTTTCACCATGTTGGCCAGGCTGGTCTCTGACCTACTGACCTCAAGCTATCCACCCACCTCAGCCTCCCAAAGTGCTGGGATTACAGGAGCCACCATGCCCAGCCTCTATGGTGGCCAAATCTTAACTGACTGTCTTTCTTGAAGGCAGCAGGGTCTTGGAATGGCAGGTCATTTTTGCTTCCCTGTGGGTCATCCACCTGCCATGGGTCTGACCAGTTCTCCCCCCTAGGGCTTTGAGGAGCAGCTGATGCCCTTTGCTGTCTTCCCAAGGTCCTGGAGTGCCATGCGTGTGAAGGAGTATGGGTATATATGACTGCACATCCTCAACGGGACCTACATCCACGTCCAGCAGGTGTTGGACTACCAGGTCAGTGAGGGGCAGGCCCAAGTCACCCTACTGCCTAGCCAGGCCCAGCCAGGCAGATGAGTTGTTAAAAACATGGACTCCTGGCTGGATGCAGTGACATAAAGATTACTTGAGTCCAGGAGCTCAAGACCAGCCTGGGTAACATGGTGAGACCTAGTTTCTACAAAAAAAAAATACAAAAATTAGGCCAAGTACACTGGTTCACACATGAAGTCCCAGCACTTTGGGAGGCTGAGGAGGGTGGATTACTTGAGGTCAAGAGTTAGAGACCAGCCTGACCAACATGGTGAAAATTACAAAAATTAGCTGGACGTGGTGACAGGTGCCTGTAATTGCTACTAAATTTAGTCTCTGCTAAAATTACACAAATTAGGTAGGCATGGTGGTAGGTGTCTGTAATCCCAGTGACATGGGAGGCTAAGGGAGGAGAATCACTTAAATCCGGGAGGTGGAGGTTGCAGTGAGCTGAGATGGCACCACTGCACTCCAGCCTGTGTGACAGAGCAAGACTCTATCTCAAAAAAACAAAACAAAACAAAATGAAAATTAGTCGTGTGGTGGCAGATGTCTGTAGTACCAGCTACTTGGGAGGCTGAGGCAGGAGAATCACTTGAGTGCAGGAGTTAGAGGCTGCAGTGAGCTGTAATCACACCTCTGTACTCTAGCCTGGGAAATAGAGTGAGACCCTAACTCAAAACAGACAAACAAACAAATGTGGATTGTAGAGCTAGAAATCTGCTCCTGCTACTTGGCAGCTGAATGATCTTGAGCTTCTTATCTAACTTCTTTGAGCCTCAGTTTTCCCGTCTGTGAGAGGGATGATCATAGTTTCCATCTCACAGGACTATATGGGGGTTGAATGACTTATTACATATAAAATGCTTAGAACAGTGTGGAACTTGGTAAATTCTGTAGGTATTTACCATTGAGAGGCAGGGGAAGATAAAGGTCAGGGTGGGATGCACGTGGGAGGAAACAATAACTGGGGTGTGTAGAAGGAGTGGCTTACCGTTAGGTAGACCCAAATAATAATGGCTCACCTTTCTTTATTTTTGCCATTGTAGTTTTAAAATAATAAAAATATTTATGATTTATTGAGCAGCTACTGCGTACCAGGCATTGCCTAGATGTTCTGTATTTAGTAGCACTTTATTTAATTAATTAATGTATTTATTTTTGAGACAGTCCCACTCTGTCACCCAGACTAGAGTACAGTGGCATGATCTCAGCTCACTGCAGCCTCCACTTCCTGGGTTCAAGTAATTCTTCTGCCTCAGCCTCTGGAGGAGCTGGGACTACAGGCATGTGCCACCACACCTGGCTAATTTTTTGTGTTTTTAGGAGAGAGGGGATTTTGCCATGTTAGCCAGGCTGGTCTTGAACTCCTGACCTCAGGTGATCTGCCCACCTCAGCCTCCCACAGTCCTGGGATTACAGGTGTGAGCCACCGCATCCAGCACCAACAGCTATTTATACACCAAAATAATCCCATAGGAGTGGATTTCCTTTTCATTTTATAGGTGAGGGAACAGAGACTCAGAGAGAGGAAGTAATTTTCCCAGGGTCACACAGCTGGAGGACAGTGAAGTTGATATCTGATAACTACAATTTATTGAGTGGCACTGGCACTGGCCACATGCTTTGTGTATTTGACATCACTCGGTTCTTGCGATCACCCTGGTTATCTATTACTTTGTGCATTGCATAGAACATGGAAGTTATGCTCAGAGAGTCCAGCCACATGCTGGAGAGTGGATGTGTTGGCCAGGCACAGTGGCTCATGCCTGTAATCCCAGCACTTTGGGAGGCTGAGGTGAGTTGATCACTTGAGGTCAGAAGTCTGAGACCAGCCTGGCTAACATGGAAAAACCCTGTTTCCACTAAAAATACAAAAATTAGCCAGACATGGTGATGTAAGCCTGTATTCCCAGCTACTTGGGAGGCTGGGGCAGGAGAATGGCTTGAACCTGGGAGGCAGAAGTTACAGTGAGCCAAGATCAAGCCACTGCACTCCAGTCTGGGTAACAGAGCAAAACTCTGTCTCAAAAGAGAGAGAGAGAGAGAGAGAGGGAATGTGCTGGAATATAAGGCAAGGTCTGGTCTGTCTGACTCCACAGTTTGTGCCCTAAAAATATCCTACACTCACACAGCCCTTTCCATATGCTGTGGTTCCATTTACAAATACTATCTCATTTAACTCCCACAACATGAGTGATGTGGCTACTGTTACTCTCCCAACACTTTTCAGATGAGGAAAACTGAGGCCCAGAAAGGACTAGCACCTTGCTCAGGGTTGCACAGCCCATCAGAGGGCAGAGGTGGGATTGGAAACCAGGCCATCTGGCCCCAGATTTCAGGCTTTCAGCTCTAACTACTGTCCCTGTTTTTGTCTCTCACAGGATGGATTGTAGATGATGTCTGGGTGGTGAGCCCTGTTTGGCCAGAGGACGTACCTCTAGGGATGGGAGCCACTCTCCTCCAGAAGCCTATATTTTGCTACCTTGGCTGCTTTGACCAGACACTGACCAGACCTGGGTGGGGAGTTGGGTGTGTCCTGATATTCCTGCCATCCAGAGGCCCCATGTAGGCTGCATGCCGCTCTATGGAGCTAGGGCAGCTGTCCCCTCCTAGAGAGGTGGGAGTCCTGGCTGGCTGTGGAGGGAGCAGGCACAGAGTGACACAGGGTGGGCCTCTGCTGGCATGGCCCCACCCTCCTGCAAAGCACTGATCAAGTGAGGTGCCCGTAGGGCTTCTGGAATCAAGAGCCTTAAACTGTGGCTCGGTGGACTTTGCATGTTTGCTGGGGCAGGAGAATGGCTTGAACCTGGGAGGCAGAAGTTGCAGTGAGCCAAGATCAAGATCAGGAGTATTTTTAGTAGAGACAGGGTTTCACTATTGGCCAGGGTGGTCTTGAAATTCTGATGCACATGCCTTGGTCTCTCAAAAGTGTCCCTGGGCTAGCTCCTTTCCTGCCCAACTCTCAAGGGCATCGCCAGCCTTCCATCAGCAAAGTGGGCAAAATCATTGTGACACTACTCACCAGCAGGTAGCATCAGGGGGCTTTTTCTTCTGAGCCCCACACTGAGAGTTGGTCTGAAGCTGGCTCCTGCTTCACGGCTCATGGAGTGTGACCCAGGGTCCCCTCATGTCTCAGTTTCCCTGCCTGGCACCATCTTATCTGGGAAGAGGAGACATGCTAAAACTCGTGCTTCCCAACTGGCAACCTCCACAGAGGGCAGAGGTCGGACACTGGGGTCAAACAGAAACTGGCTCAGATCCCAGCTCTGCCACTTCCCATGTGACCATGGGAAAGTCAGCAACCCTCACTGAACCTCTGTTTCTTTATCTGTAATCCAAGAATGATAATACTCTGAAGCTGCCTTGGGATTAAATGAGATTGAAAACCTTTGGATGGATCTTAACTCTTCTTTTGCTCATGCTCCACATCTGAGTATCTAGAAATCCTGTTTGCCTTCAAAATTGATCTAGACTCTTTTTTTTTGAGAAGGAGTTTTGACCCTGTTGCCCAGGTTGGAGTATGGTGGAGTGATCTCAGCTCACTGCAACCTCTGGATTCAACTTATTTTCCTGCTGCAGCCTCCCAAGTAGCTGGGATTATAGGCACACACCACCACACCTGGCTAATTTTTGTATTTTTAGTAGAGACAAGGTTTCACTGTTGACCAGGGTGGTCTTGAAATTCTGATGCGCCTGCCTTGGTCTCTTAAAGTGTTGGAATTAAAGGTGTGAGCCACAGTGCCCGGCTCAATTTAGACTCTCTATACTTCTGCCACCCCAAAATCCCCACCCTGGTCCTGTCTGCACTCATTTTCTGCAGATTTCTTGGACTCCCTGCTCCTTCCTGGTCCCTGGGGTCTATTCTCCACACACAACCAAAGCAGAGACAGGGTTTTACCATGTTGGCCAAGCTGGTCTCAAACTCCTGACCTCAAGTGATCCTGCATCAGATCACACCCGCCCCTGCTCGCAGCTCTCTGTGGCTCTGTCTCAGGTCCATGAGGCCCCAGACAATCTGTCCCTGTCACCCCTCTGTCCTCACTCCCTCCACTCACCCACTCACCCACTCTGCCGCAGCCACACTGGCCTCTGCATTGGGCTCCCCACCCACTTTTGCACCGGGAGTTCCCTCTGCTGGGAATGCTGTTCCCCAGGGAACTGTGTGGCTCCCGTTATCCCTCCCTCAGGTGCCGCCCTCAGTGCCATCCTCTCTGACCCTCTTGTTTAAAACAGCTACACCCAACTGGAGGTCATCAGTTTGAGGGAAATAAGCCAGGCACAGAAAGACAAAGTCACATATTCTCACTCGTTTGTGAAAGCTAAAAGTCAAAACAGTTGCTCTCACGGACACGGAGGGTAGAAGGAGACCAGAGGTTGGGAAGGGGGGTGGGGGCTATGGGGGTGGGCTTTTTATGTTGTGGGTTTGTTGTTTTTCAAGAAGAAGTCTTGCTTTGTCTCGAAGGCTGGAGTGCAATGGCAATATATTGGCTCACTGCAACTTCCATCTCCCGTGTTCTAGTGATTCTCCTGCCTCAGCCCCCTGAGTATCTGGCATTATAGGCATCTGCCACCACATCTGACTCATTTTTGTATTTTTAGCAGAGACAGAGTTCTACCATGTTGGCGCTGGGCTGGTCTTGAACTCCTGACCTCAAGTGATCCACCTGCGTAGGCCTCCCAAAGCACTGGGATTACAGGCGTGAGCCACCACACTCGGCCTTGGTTTTGTTAATGGGTTAAAAAAATTAGAATGAGTAAGACCTGCTATTTGACCACACAATAAAGTGACTGTACTCAATTGTAATTGTACATTTTAAATAACTAAAAGAGTGTAATTGGATTGTAACTCAAAGGATAAAAGCTTGAGGATGGATACCCCATTCTTCCTGAGATGATTATTTCACGTTGCATGCCTGTGTCAAAACATCTAATGTACCCCATAAATACATACATTTACTATGGACCCAACAAAAATTAAAACTTAAGGCCAGGCATGGTGGCTCACACCTGTAACCTCAGCGCTTTGGGAAGCCAGGGTGAAAGGATCACTTGAACTCAGGAGTTTGAGACCAGCCTGGCCAACATGGCAAAACCTCTCTGTAGGAAAAATACAATTAGCTGGGCATGGTGGCGTACACCTATGATCCAGCTACTCAGGAGGCTGAGGTGGGAAGATCACTGGAGTCTGGGAAGTCAAGGTTGCAATGAACCAAGGTCACCCCACAGCCTGGATGACAGACAGCCTGTCTAAAAAAATAATGATAATAAATTTCTTAAAAATTAATAATAAAATAGTTTTATCTTCCCACACACCTCCCATCCTTCTTCCCTGCTTTATATTTCTTCAAGACACCTAGGACCAGGCACAGTGGCTCACACCAGTAATCCCAGCACTTTGGGAAGCTGAGGAAGGCAGGTCATCTGAGTTCAGGAGTTCAAGACCAGCCTGACAACATGGTGAAACCCTGTTTCTAGTAAAAACACAAAAATTCGCTGGGTGTGGTGTCACACCCCTATAATCCCAGCTACTAGGGAGGATGAGGCAGGAAAATGGCTTAAACCCGGGAGGTTGCAGTGAGGTGATATCGCACCACTGCACTCCAGCCTGTGTGAAACAGTAAGACTCCATCTCAAAAAAAAAAAAGCATTTAGATCTTGTGACCCACTATATAGATACATGCTTAATTATTTGTTCCTTGTCTTTCCCAGAAGAATGTGAGTTCCCTGGACCACAGGGTTTTTTGTTGTTGTTTTTTGCCAGTTCTGTTTCCTGGCTGTTACCCTGATCACTGGTATGTAGTAGGTGCTCAAAAAACGTGGTTTGCATACAAGAAGGACGGAGTGAGAAATAAAAGTAAAACGCTTAGCACAGGGCCTGGTACTGAAGAATGCACAACAATCAGTAGGAACGACAGTGACTTAGGTGACTGATAAAGGCTCAGCCCTTGGGAGCTCCCCATGGCTGGATGTGCAGGATACTGGCAGGCAGGACTGATGGCAACACCTGCCCCATGTGACCTGCACAGGAAGTTGCGGGTTGTAGGGTCAGAGACTCTGAAGCTGCTGAGAGGTGAAGCTGAGCAAGGCCTTTTTTTTTTTAAGATGGAATCTCACTCTGTTACCAGGCTGGAGTGCAGTGGTATAATCTCAGCTAACTGCAACCTCCACCTCCTGGGTTCAAGTGATTCTCCTGCCTCAGCCTCCCAAGTAGCTGTCACTACAGGTGTGTGCCACCACACCCAGCTAATTTTTTTTTTGTATTTTTAGTAGAGATGGAGCTTCACCATGTTGGTCAGGCTGGTCTCGAACTCCTAATCTCAGGTAATCCACCTGCCTTGGCCTCCCAAAGTACTGGGATTACAGGTGTGACTTACCACACCTGGGCTATTTTTATTTTTTGTTTTCTGAGACAGGGTCTTGCTCTGCTGCCCAGGCTGAAGTGCAGTGGTACAATTATAGCTCACTGCATCTTCAACATCCAGTGCTCAAGCAATCCTCCTGCCTCAGCCTCCCAAGTAGCTGGGACCACAGGTGAATGCCACCATGACCAGCCAATTTTCTAATTTTTTTTGTAGAGACAGAGGTGGTGGGGGGAGTGAGAGGTGGGGAGTTGAGAGGTTTGGTGGGGGGCGGTTGCTATGTTTCCCAGGCTGGTCTAGATCCTCCTGCCTCCCACAGTGCTGGGATTCCAGGTGTGAGCCACCAGTCCCAGCCTGCATCTTACATTTGTATTGACTAAATTTGGACACCCTAAGATTGAGCAAGAAGGACATGGAGGGAGATGAGAGAGCATGTGGAGTGGGCAAAAAGTTGAGCAGGAGCCTCAGTTCCTCCTGGATTCCACACACACAGCCAAAAAGACAGGATGCTCCTGGAGGATTTTTGCAGGGGTTTCTGTTTTTTTTTGTTGTTGTTGTTTTTTGAGATGGAGTTCTGCTCTTATTGCCTATGCTGGAGTGCAATGGCATGATCTCAGCTTACCACAACCTCTGCCTCCTGGGTTCAAGTGATTCTCCTGCCTCAGCCTCCGAAGTAGCTGGGATTATAGGCATGTGCCACCACGCTTGGCTAATTTTGTTTTTTTAGTAAAGAAAAAAGGGTTTCTCCATGTTGGTCAGGCTGGTCTTGAACTCCCAACCTCAGGTGACCTGCCCGCCTTGGCCTCCCAAAGAGCTGAGATTACAGGCATGAGCCACCACCCCCTGCTAGGGGCTTCTGTTATATGGGTTCCCTCCTTGGGTAAGAGTCCTCCTCCCAGAACTTTGATGCTTCTTTTCAGCAAATTTTAAAAATGGAAATATATTAATTTTATTTCAGGTGAGAAAGCAACACATTCATTGCTAAAAAGATATAAACTCAAACCATGCAATAAAGAATAAAGCAGTCACAAAAATTATAGTTATGTGAGGTAATGCATATGTTAATTAACTAGAGTTAGTCATCCTGAAATGTATATATACTTCAAACATCGTGTTATACACGTTAAATACATATGAAGTGTTGGATACAAGATTGAAATAATCAACCAAGACAAAAGTATGCCAAATTGCAGGGTCTTTATTGCCGGTGACCATGGAGGACTCATGTCTCTCCAATCCGTGGCTCCAGACTCAGGGGATCAGGGTATTTAAGCTGAAAAACCACATAATGGATGCAGGGCAAGCAACTTTACAGTAACTACTGATAAGCAAAGGCCAGACAATTATTGATAAGAAAAAGGGAAGCAGTGTACATTCTTTAGAGTAAGCTAGCAGTTTTGTTTACAGAAGCCAAGTCAGCAATTATCGCAAGGAGAATGGGACAGTACAACTTATCTTTGTAAAAAACAGCTTTGTCTTATAAAATGACGTTTCTCAGGCTCTAACTCTAGGTCCGCTATAGCACATTCCCCCCTGTTATTTTAACATGTATGAAATCTTTAGTAGTTTTTCTCTTTTTGGATCCCTTTTCAATTAAGGAACTAACATACCCTCCAGTGGATCTTTTAGTAAGGACCCACCGGTAATAGGTGGGAGTCAAGGGGGGTCCTCTCCGAGGGGCTACACCAGGAATCGGGGGAGAAGGAGGTTTACTGTGAGGAGCATGAAGGTCTCAGCTTTAGGTGGTCTGCTGAAGCTGAGGTCACTCTCCATTGTGTGTCTGGGGGGGCAGTCTTGACATGTGAGTGGTGGATCCAGGCAGTCAGTCCATCCACCTTGATTGCCGTGGGAGTGATCAGGATCACGGTGTAGGGTCCTTTCCAGTGAGGAGTTAGGCCAGAGGCAGTGAATCTCTTTACCAGGACTTTGTCCCCGGGCTGGAAGGGGTGGTGTGGCTGGTCAGTGAGGTCCACTGGGGTAGGTTGAATTCCCCTGATGAGCAGGTGCACCTGAGACTGAACAGACTGTATTGCCTGCAAGGACTGAAGGAGTGTATGATTATGGACTTCAGCATGTATGGTGTCTGCAAGTTTGGGGAGTAAGAGAGGGGGCCTTCCAAACTTCAAAAGGAGTGAAGCCTTTTTTATAGGGAGTACATCGGGTATGGAGGAGAACAAAAGGAAGCAGGTTGACCCAGTTTTCACTGGTCTCTAGAATGAATTTTGTTAAAGTCTCCTTTATGGTCCGGTTCATCCTTTCAACCTGCCCTGAACTCTGGGGGCGATAGGCACAATATAGTTTCCAGGATATGCCCAGGGCTTTGGCCAGGCCCTGAGAAACCTGTGCTGTGAATGCAGGGCCATTATTTGATCCCAGTGTCAGGGGCAAGCCAAATCGAGGAACCAGTCCTGTAACAGTCTTTTGGTTACTACCAGTGCAGTTTCTGACCTAGTAGGAAAAGCCTCGACCCATCCAGAGAAAGTGTCTACAAACACAAGGAAGTATTTATAGCCACATGCTGGAGGCTTTACTTCAGTAAAATCTACCTCCCAGTGTTCCCCTAGGCTAGTACCCTTAAGTCTTATCCCTGCCTGACTAGACCTACTGCCTCCTGGATTTACCCTGGCACACACATCACATTGAGTAGTAGTTTCCCTAACAATTTCATGTAAATGTGGAATGTAGTATCTGGCCCTCAGTAGCTCAGTGAGTTTTGTTTGTCCTAAGTGCGTGGCCTGGTGTGTGTCCTTAACTAGAGTATGTCCTAGAGTCTTGGGGAGCACAATCCTCGTGTCTGGTAGGGTCCACCATCCTGTGGAATCTTGTCATCCCCCCTGTTCTTTAGCAAAGTTTTCTTCATCAGGTGAGTACATAGGGGTAGGGGGCAGGGTTGGGACCAGCAGAGTCACAAGAAGAGGTTTTACTGGCCCCAAGGCTGCCTGTCTGGCTTGCAGGTCAGCTTCCCTATTTCTCCTTGCCTCTGGTGTATCTCCCTTTTGGTGTCCTTTGCAGTGTATTAATGCTACTTGCATACAAGAAGGACAGAGTGTATTAATGCTTCTTGCATACAAGAAGTCTTGGGCTTCCATATAGCCTCTAGTAGGGCTAGGATTTCCTCTGTTTTTGATGACTTTTCCCTCTGAGGTAAGTAGTCCTCTTTCTTTATAAATGGTTCCATGTATATGAGCTGTGGCAAAGGTATATTGGCTATCAGTGTAGATGTTGACAGTTTTTCCCTCTGCCCAGTCCAAGGCCTTAATCAGAGCTATGAGTTCTGCCTTTTGGGCTGAGGTTCCATGTGGAAGAGCCTGGGCCCAGATGACCTGCTCTAGGGTGACCACGGCTGCTCCGGCATAGCTGACTCTGTCGACCATGAAACTGCTGCCATCTGTATACAGTACCTCCTCTGGGTTCTGTAGGGGAACGTCGGTGAGATCCGGTCACGCAGCATGGAAGACATCTATTGTCTGTTGGCAGTCATGTATGGGCTCCTCTAGCTTGCTGTCAGGTAGCAATGTGGCAGGGTTTAGAACTGTTGTTTTTGAAAACTTTATGCAGGGCTGATCCAAAAGTAAGGCCTGGTATTGGACTACGCAGGCATTAGACATCCATTTTCCCAGAGCTCCACAGAGTAGTGACTCCACTGCGTGGGGTGCCACTAAGTTTAACTCCTGCCCCAAAGTCAGCTTGTCTTCCTCTTTGACTAATAGGGCTGTGGCCGCCACCACTCTTAGGCAAGCCAGCCATCTGGAGGCTACAGGATCAAGTCTTTTAGAGAGATAGGCGACTGGCCAGGACCAGGAACCCAGAGTCTGGGTGAGTACCCCCTTAATGACCCCATTTTTCATGTACAAAGAGCTGGAAGGGCTTAGAGTTGTCAGGCAAAGCCAAGGTTGGGGCCGTGGTCAAGTCTTCTTTTAGCATGTGAAAAGCCTGCTGTTCTGTTACCATCCAAGTCAATGGCTGGTCCCCTCCACTACAAACGTACAAGGGTTTCGCTATTTCAGCAAATCCCAAAATCCATAGCCTACAGTACTCTACTGCCCCGAGGAATTCCCGAACTTGGTGTTTGGTGGTAGGGGTGGGTATCTGCAGTACAGCTTGGACTCAGCTGAGTGCCAGCTCTCAGTTTCCCTTTTCTATGATACAGCTCAGATAAGTGACTCTCGACTGGCATATTTGGGCCTCCTTGGCTGTGACCCGGTAGCCCAAAGTCTGTAGGGTCCTTAGTAGGGACAAGGTGGTCTCCTTAAAGTCCTCCTGGGTTTTTGTGGCCAAGAGTAAGTCATCCACATATTAAAGGAGGGTACACCTTGAGTGTTCAGCTCAGAAGGCCACGAGATCTTGGCTCAGCGCCTCAACAAACAGAATGGGGGGATTTTTGAAACCCTGCAGCAATCTTGTCCATGTGAGTTGCCCAGAGACTCCTGTATCAGGGTCAGTCCATTCAAAAGCAAATATGGCCGGCTGACTGGAGACAGTAGTATACAGAAGAATGCATCTTTCAGGTCCAAGAGAGTATAGTGGAGGGGGTCTGGGTGCAATAGTCTCAGGAGGGTGTATGGGCTTGGGACTCTGGGATGAACAGTTTCTACCCATTTATTTACCTCCCTCAAATCCTGCACAGGCTGATAGTCCTGTGTGCCTGGTTTTAGCACGGGGAGCAGGGGGATATTCCAGGGAGATTTACAGGTAGTGAGGATTCCTCACTTGAAGAGCCTGGTGATGTGTGGAGCAATTCCTTTTCTGGCTTCCTGGCTCTTAGGGTATCGTTTCACCTGGACTAGAGTTACTGTTGCCAAGAGTTGGACCATGACTGGGGTGCAGTGACTTGCCAAACCTGGGGGACTTGTCTCAGCCCATACTTCTGGTACATTCTCTTGGAACTGGTGGAGGAGGTCTGGCATTGGTGGTTGGTCTGTCTTTGTGGATAGGGCTTCCTGCAAGAGATACTCCTCTGACAGCACAGGAGATAAGGATCTGCTGAGGTGGTCCCATGGCTAGGGGAGGAAGAATTGACCTTTGCTGCCGGCTTGTGGGTCAGCTGCCTTATTTCCCCTTGCCTCTGGTGAATCTCCCTTTTGTCGGCAGTATGCACATTGGTTGCGCCCTAACTTGGGCCTCCGTCCCCCTGGGCCTCTCTGCTGGGTTTCTGGTCTTTGGGAGAAAGCCTGGGTTTCCTGGAGTGCTGCTATCACTGTCTTAGCAATCCTCTTATCTTGCTTGGCCTCTAGGGTGTCTCTATTGTTAAAGACTTTTTGGGCAATCTCCAACAACTGAGTTAGATTCATTCCCTGGAGCCCCTCTAATTTTTGCAATTTTCTTTTGATGTCTGGGGCAGACTGGGAAACAAAAGCCGGATTTATGGCCCGCTGATTTGCTGGGACCTCAGGGTCAATAGGAGTGTAGGTGCAGTAGGCGCCCTGTAGGTGCTCAAGGAAAGTGGCTGGGAACTCCTGTGGACCCTGGGTCATGGTCCCTACCTTGGAAAGGTTCGTGGGTTTTCAGGATGCCCCCCTAACCCTCTCTAACAAGTACCGGTGAAGATTGTTCAAAGCCTGCGTGCCTGCTGGGGTGTTTGGGTCCCATTTGGGCCTGGTGGAAGGAAAAATTGCATTAATTTGTTCCTGGCGATCTTCTACTGATCCTCCCCCCATCCCAATTATTGCTTTATGGGCTTCTTGTCTAATTTTACTTTTTTCCTCTGTTGTAAACAAAACCAGGAGTAGCTGCTGGCAATTGTCCCAGTTAGGACAGTAGGTTTGTAAAACTGACTCCAGGAGCCCGGTGAGTGCCTGGGGCTTCTCAGAAAATGAGGTATGTTGAGCCTTCCATTATACAAATCACTAGAGGAAAAAGAGATATGAACAAGGAAGGGGTGGGCCCGGCTGCTGCCATCTGCGGGAGGTGCTTCCCAGAGGGGCAGCAGCTTTGGTGGGTGTGGGGCCCCACTTTGTGTATGGAGGGGGGACAAGGGCTGATTATTAGTACTGTCTGAAGAGGAGTGTCTGGACCCCGTTACCAAGGGCCAAGAATAAGGTGGGGGCCACTCTTGGTCCTCAGCAGGGGCTGAAAGAACAGCAGGTACCGAGGGGCTTTTCTTTGGGCCTGCCAGCATAATCTGAAGTCCAGCCTGCTTTATGCATTTCTCCAGCCAAGGAGGAAGGTGCTGGATCAATTTCAGCCACTGATCAATGTATGGAAATTGATCGGCTTGGCCTAGGGACCCTGTCACCTTGTTCCAGACAGCCTGAGTGATCTTGGGGTTGTATGTCTCTGTTTCTGGCCAGCCTACCCCAAAGGCCAGCCACTCAAACTCACAGAGGGTCTGAAGCCTCTGTGGGGTTAGTTTAACACCATACTGGCCAGAGAACCCTGTTTTAAAAGTTGTTGTCATGCATCAAAGGGGGGTGCATGGTCGGGACTGTGATGAGCCCATTTGGTTTTTCCTTCAGTTTTTGAATTTTTCCAAGAGATTTAACTAATTTAAGACTGGCTACACTGAGGATTTGAACCAACAATCTTGCAGTCGTGGGCCCCACCCCTTAACTACTGTTCTAACAAGTAACTTGCACTACAAAGAGTTAGAAAGCTGTTCATAAAGCCAGATTTTAGATGCAAATACTGCACCCTGAGGCAGTGTGGCCTGCCTGAAAGCCAGGCGGGGTTGTTGGCTGGCAGAGACAGAGAAAAAAATGCTTTTTTGTGTCAGTTTAAAAACTGAGCTCTAAGCCGCTGGGCTGGCTGCCAGCTCCCTGCCCCTGCCCCTGCCCCTTCACACAGGGACCCTGAAAAGCATTAAATTCCTGTCTCTCTATCTCTCTCTCCTTGTTTCTCTTTTCTGTCTCCTCTATTCATCCCCTCTCTCCTCTTTCCTTCCCTGTTTACTTTCTCTCTCTCCTTCCCCTACTTTCTGATCCTCTTTTCTCTTTCCTTCCCCTACTTTCTGGTCCTCTCTTCTCTTTCCTTCCCCTACTTTCTCTTTCCCTCTTCTACTTTCATGTTCTCTCTCCTCTCTTTTCCGTTCTGTTTCTGCTGTCTCCTTTTGGGCCCCTTGCTTGCTACTCGTGTCTTCCTCTTTTGAGGCCAATTTTGGAAAGCCTCAAATTCAAATTTGGCCCTCTTTAAAGCAGGTTTTAGCAGGGCTTCTACAGCCAGGTCCTGCAAGGACCAGACAATTAAGTTGGTGGGTCTATCTTTAGTCCTAGTCAAAGGAACAGGGGGTAAGGGCCAGGGTAAGGTGGCAGCCTCTCTCCCTGTACATCACAATTTGTAGAGTGTGCAAAAGAGTTGCCAATCTGTCTTTAGTGGTTTATAGCACCCGAATTAAGAGAATAAAACAACTAGAGTTAATACTATCTGCCACATGGAAAAGGAAGAAAGAGTGAGGCCTCAGTGATAGAAGAAGAAGATGAGAAAGAAAGAGAAGAGGATAATTTCTTCTGGGGTGTAATCAATAAAAGTTCCCTGCATCCAGTGGTCTGTCAACCAATGCAAGATATCCCCTACTTCAAGGGAGGATGGCCTGAGCCAGTGTATGTCTGCTAGCAAAAGTCTAATAAAACTGACAAATTTACAGACCAGACAGAACCACATACAAGAGTGATAAACAAAGGGTGGGAGTCCCCCAGAAGTGGGGCCAATCAGTTGCCTGCCTGGCCGTGTTCCCAAAGGAATGTTTCAGGGGCATCTTGGCTAAGGTGTGCCCGTATAATCCCCGGGCCTGGTCATCTCAGGATGGAAGTCCAAGTAGGACAGCTCTGAGGTGAATCACTGTAATGCCTTATGACACTCCTGTAGAACCATGGGTGAGGGCCCACTGAAGCCCCATAGCTTTTCAGCCATGGGACTACATATATACACATTCACTCTCTCACTCACACAGAGGTTATGAAAAACAACCAAATGCTGACACCCACTATGCCAGCTACCCGATGCTGATACCCACTATGCCAGCTACCAGAAGGCTGCTACCCACTGCAACAGCCACCAGAAGGCTGCCACCCACTATGACAGCCACTAGAAGCCTCAAGAAATGCCTCAGTGAGGCTTGCCAGTCCCCCAATGCAGGCCCTTCCTTTGAACTAGTTCCCAGATTCCAGACCTACCTCTGGAGGCTTTTTTTTTAGGACCCTGAAGAATTTTGGGTGAATGTCAGCCAGGTGGTTGCTTATCCTCCATGGTGACATTCTGGAGCCCTGGGCCAACTCAGGGGGTGCCTCCCCTAGCGGTCCCTGAGGTGGGAGTGGCTGCCCAGGTGAGACTCTGAGATGGCTTTTGTCTAGGTGATGGAGAAATATAATTAATATCTCACTGGGGCCTCCAAATGAAGTATTGGATGCAAGATTGAAATAATCAACCAAGACAAAAGTATGCCAAATTGCAGGGTCTTTATTGCCGGTGACCACGGAGGACTCACGTCTCTCCAACCCATGGCTCCATACTCAGGGGGATCAGGGTATTTAAGCTGAAAAACCACATAGTGGATGCAGGGCAAGCAACTTTACAGTAACTACTGATAAGCAAAGGCCAGACAGTTACTGATAAGAAAAAGGCAAGCCATGTACGTTCTTTAGAGAAAGCTAGCAGTTTTGTTTACAGAAGCCAAGTCAGCAGTTATCGCAAGGAGAATGGGACAGTACAACTTATTTTTGTAAAAAACAACTTTGTCTTATAAAATGATGTTTCTCAAGCTCTAACTCTAGGTCCGCTATAGCACACATACCTTTTACCTGCTAATTTAAAAAAAGAGGTCTGGGTGCAGTGGCTCACACCTGAAATCCCAATACTTTGGGAGACCAAGGCAGGAGGATCTTTTGAGACCAGGAGTTTAAGATCAGCCTGGGCAACAAAGTAAGAAACTCTCCCTGTTTTTGCTAGCTAGCTAGCTATAAAAATAAATAAATACATAAAATAAAACAAAAAGAATGTAGGCCAGGCACAGTGGCTTACTCCTGTAATCCCAGCACTTTGGGAGGCTGAGGTGGGTGGATCACTTGAAGTTACGAGTTCGAGACCAACCTGGCCAACATGGTGAAACCCCGTCTCTGCTAAAAATACAAAAATAAATTAGCCAGGCATGGTGGTGTGTGCCTGTAATCCCCACTGCTCTGGAGGCTGAGGCAGAAGAATTGCTTGAACCTGGGAGGCAGAGGTTGCAGTGAGCCAAGATTGTGCTATTGCACTCCAGCCAGGGCAACAAGAATGAAACTCTGCCCCAAAAAGAAAAAAAAAAAGAATGTAGAACTGGAAAGTGCTGCCGTTTCATTGCTAATGGCTACTAACTTTTAACATTTTAATATTTATCCTTGTAACCTTTAATTTTGTTAAATGAAAATCCTATCATATGATATGGGAGGATTTGTAGCTTTTCTGCTTAAATTAACATGGGTATGAAATCATCTGCATTTTTTTCTATTTTAAGAAATAAACTATTTTTTTGAAGCAGTTTTAAATTTACAGAAAAATTGTAAAGGTAGTAGGTTCCATAAACCACACACCCAGTTTCCCCTATTATTAAAATCTTATATTAGTATGGCCGTTTGTTAAAATTGATAAACCAATATTGACATATTATTATTAACTAAAATACAAATTTTATTCTACTGTCTTTTCTTTTTTTTGAGACAGAGTTTCCTTCTTATTGCCTAGGCTGAAGTGCAATGGTGTGATCTCAGCTCACCCCAACATCTGCCTCCTAAATTCAAGCGACTCTCCTGCATCACCCTCCTGAGTAGCTGGGTTCATAGGCATGCATCACCACACCCAGTTAACTTTTTTTTTTGAGATGGAGTCTTGCTTTGTCACTCAGCCTGGAGTGCAGTGGCACGAATTTGACTCATTGCAACCTCTGCCTCCTGGGTCCAAGCAAGTCTCCTTTGTCAGCCTCTGAGTAGCTGGCATCACAGGTGCACACAGGGCTAATTCTTGTATTTTTGTAGACATGGGGTTTCAACATGTTGACCAGGCTGGTCTGGAACTACTGACCTCAGGTGATCTGCCTGCCTCAGCCTCCCAAAGTGCTGGAATTACAGGTGTGAGCCACCATGCTGGACCTTAATCTTTCTATTTTTAGTAGAGACAGGGTTTCACCATGTTGGCCAGGTTGGTCTTGACCTCTTGACCTCATGATCTGTTTTAATATAACTTTACTGAGACTTTATTTTTCAGACAGGGTCTCATTCTGTCACTCAGACTGGAGTGCAGTGGTGCAGTCTCGACTCACTGCAACCTCTGCCTCTTGGGTTCAAGTGATTCTCCTGCCTCAGCCTCCTGAGTAGCTGGGTTTACAGGAGTGTGCCACGACACCTGGCTAGTGTTTTTTGTAGAGAGGGGGTTTTACTATGTTGGCCAGGCTGGTCTTGAACTCCAGACCTCATGTGATCCACCAGCCTCAGCCTTCTAAAGTGCTGGGATTACAAGCAGGTGCCACAGTGCCCAGCTAAGATCCCACTTTAAATATAAATGATGACAGTTAGATAAGATCAAGTAGTTAGGCTGAGCATCAGTTCATGCCTATAGCCCAGCACTTTGGGAGGTGAAAGTGGGAGGATCACTTGAGGCTAGGAGTTGGAGACCAGCCTGGCCAACATATTGAGACCCAGTCTTTACACAAAATTTTTAAATGAGCTGGGTGTGGTGGTGCATGCCTGTAGTCCCAGCTACTCAGGAGATTGAGGCAGAAGAATCACTTAAACCCAGGAATACAAGGTTATAGTGTGCTTTATCATCCAGCCATTGTGTTCCAGCCTGAGTAACAGAGACTCTGTTTCTAAAACAAAACAAAAGATCATTTAGGTAAAGTAGATTTAGAGAGGGTCTGGCGTAGAGGGCAGGAAAAAACCTGGAAGCAACCCAAATGTACAACAATAGGGAATTCAATTACTTTTTTTTTTAGATGGAGTTTTGCTCTTGCTGTCCAGGCTGGTGCAATCTTGGCTCTCTGCAACCTCCACCTCCCAGGTTCAAGCAATTCTCCTATGCCAGCCTCCCAAGTAGCTGGGATTACAGGCATGTGCCACCACGCCTGGCTAATTTTTTTGTATTTTTAGTGGAGACAGGATTTCTCCATGTTGCTTAGACTGGTCTCGAACTCCCAAACTCAGGTGATCTACCCACCGCAGCCTCCCAAAATGCTGGGATTACAGGCGTGAGCCACCACACCCGGACACTTTTTTTTTGAGACAGGGTCTGGCTTTGTCACCCAAGCTAGAGTGCAGTGGTTGATCTTAGCTCACTGCAACCTTCACACATCCCCATACCCCACTGGCTCAAGTGATCCTCCCACCTCAGTCTCCTCAGTAGTTGGCATTACAGGCATGAGCCATCACACCTGGCTAATTTTCACATTTTAGTAGAGCTGTGGTTTCACTATGTTGGCCAGACCAGTCTTGAACTTCTGATCTCAAGTGATCTGCCTGCCTTGGCCTCCCAACTTACTGGGATTACAGGTGTGAGCCACTGTGCCTGCCCAAGTACATTATGATACATCAGTAATATTATATATAAAAAGCAATATTTACAATAAACATTAAAATTGTACTTTCTAATGATAATATTTGCACATATATACCTTTATCTATGTGTTCTTTTTCCCTAAGGAAAGCAACACCAGTCTTTCTTCTTCTTTAAGATCAGTTCCATCTGGGTATGGTAACTCATGCCTGGAATCCCAACACTTTGGGAGGCCAAGGCAGGCAGATCACTTGAGGCCAGGAGTTCAAGATCATCCTGGCCAACGTGGGGAAGCCCCATCTCTACTAAAAATGCAAAAATTAGCCAGTCATGGCAGTCACCCAGGAGTTGCTTGAACCCTGGAGGTGGAGATTGCAGTGAGACAAGATCACACCACTGCACTCCAGCCTGGGTGACAAAGTAAGATTCTGTCTCAAAAAAAAAATTAGCTGGTGTGGTGGCATGTGCCTGTAGTCCCAGCTACTTGAGAGATGGAAGTGGATCACTTGAGCCCAGGAGTTGCAGACTGCAACCCAGCCGGGGTGACAGAGTAAGACCCCCTGCTTTCAAAAAAATACAAAAGAAAGAACGAACAAGGAAAAGAAAAAAGGTAGGTAAAACACAAAGAAAAATGAATTCATCATTCAATCTTTCATTCATTATTGCCACCGACATTAGTGGAAATTAACTAAATGCCTACTATATAGCTGTTCTGGAACAGAGGAGAAGAACCAGACATTTAAAAGTATCTCTGAAGAGATGGAATTACCATTCATTCAAATATTTCTTCCACCATTCATTTCAAACATCCCTTCTGGTGATATTTGCAATCAATGTTTTCTGAGTATCTATATACCAGGGCACTGGGAATGCAGCAGTGAACAAAGACAGAATTCCATGTTGTCATGGGCTGACATTCCAGCAGAGGAGAGAACCAATGAGCAGTAACTGCAATTAGCAATGAGCAATAAGTAAAACGCAGACAGAATTGGGTAATATGTGACAGAGATGTTTGCTGCTTTCCTCCGGGTAAGCAAGGGAATTATTTCACTGAGAAAGTGACATCTGTATAAAGCCCCAGAAAAGTGAGGAAGAGACAGGTGTGGTGGCTCAAGCATATAACCCCAGAACTTTGGGAGGCCCAGGTGGTTGGATCATCTGAGGTCAGGAGTTCGAGACCAGCCTGGCCAACATGGTGAAACCCGTCTCTACTGAAAATACAAAAGTCAGCCAGGCGTGGTGGCGCATGCCTGTAATACCAGCTACCCAGGATGTTTACAAGAACCCACAAGGTAAAGGTTGCAGCTAGCCAAGATGTTGCCACTGCATTCCAGCCTGGAAAACAAAGTTAGACTCTGTCTCAAAAACAAAAATAACCTATTTTAAAAAAAAGAGGCGAGGGAAGGAAGGGAACTATAAGGATACCTAGGGGAAGAGTAAGTTCCAGACAGAGGAACAGCCAATGCAAAGACCATGAGGTGGGAGCACACCTGAGAGTGTTCAGGAACAGTAAGAAGGCTGTCGTCCAGTGAATAAGATCGTGGAGAAAAAGGTGTCTGGCTCCACATGGTGGCTAACGCCTGCAATCCCAGCACTTTGGGAGGCTGAGGCAGTAAGATAGCTTGAGCCCAGGAGTTGGAGCAACCTGTTCAACATGGCAAAACCCTCTCTTTAAAAAGAAAAGAAAAAGGCCAGGCGAGTTGGCTTACACCTATAATCCCAGCACTCTGGGAGGCCGAGGGGGGTTGGATCAACTGCGGTTGGGAGTTCAAGACCAGCCTGGCCCAGGTGGCGAAACCCTCATCTCTACTAAAAATACAAAAAAATTAGCCGGGCATGGTGGTGGATGCCTGCAATTCCAGCTACTCTAGAGGCTGAGGCAGGAGAATCTATTGAACCCCGGGAGGTGGAGGTTGCAGTAAGCCGAGATCGTGACATTGCACTCCAGCCTGGCAACAAGCATAAAACTCCATCTCAAAAATAATAATAATAATTAAAAATAAAATGAAAGAATTCTAAAAATAGGATGTCTGGTGTTTTTTTCCAATATTTTGACTAGCTACTTTTTAAAAATTTATTTAAAAATTAAAGATCAAACAGTATTAGTTTCCCAGGCTCAAATAGACCAGCATTAAAAACTCATTTTCTTCTTTCTATGATGCCAAGCCAGCTATTTCACCCTCTGAACCTCAGTTTCTTTATCGGTAAAATGGGTATTAATTATATTATACCACAGGGTTGTGTATGCACTGAGAAAAATGCAAATAAAGCATTTATCCAGGTGCCTGGTTCCTAGCAAGTGTTTAAAAACTATTTCTGGCCATTATTAACCCATTACTCTCTCCCGGCCCCTAACTCCTTTTTGGGGGAAGTTGGGAAATCGGTATCACACAAAAACAGTCTTTTATCTTTTTTTTTCTTTTTTTTGAGATGGAGTTTTGCTCTCGTTACTCAGGATGGAGTGCAATGGCTTGATCTCGGCTCACCGCAACCTCCACCTCCTGGGTTCAAGCAATTCCCCTGCCTCAGCCTCCCGAGTAGCTGGGACTATCGGCATGCGCCACCATGCCCAGCTGATTTTTGTATTTTCAGTAGAGATAGGGTTTCACTATGTTGACCAGGATGGTCTTGATCTCTTGACATCGTGATCCACCTGCCTCCCAAAGTGCTGGGATTATAGGCGTGAGCCACTGTGCCGGGCCAACAGTCATTTCCCCTTTAAGGACCTCAGTGGGCCAGGAGCCCACTTTTTCAAAAATTTCACTTCCCGCACTTTTTCCAAAATTTCGAGTCCGTGCTTGGCATTTTCTGCCTGAATGTCTTCGATTGGATGCTTTGCACCAATTAGAGGCTGGAGCGGGCTTGGCAAGGAGCCTGGCTCCGCCCCCGCTCTGGTTTTGCCCACTGTCAGTCAGCTTCTTTGCTATGGGAACTGGTGGGCGGTGGGGTGGGGGAGCCCCAGATATTCCCTGGGGATGCAACATGATGGCAGCACTAACCGCGGTGGCAGTGGCTGTGGCGGTGGCGCAAGAGAGCTGAAGGAGGTGAGAGGGCACGGAGTTCCAGGCGGAGCATCTAGGCTGCGAGCTACTGCGTTGCCGAGCCAGTAGAATAAGGGGTCTAGCCAGGGGCTTGTAGTGGGTCGGGTGCTGGCGGAGGAAAGGCATTTCTGTGAGGAGGGGGCGTGGCCGCCAGGGTCAAAGTTCACTGGTGGAGGGAAGAGTCTTTTCCGAAGGGTCAGGGGTTAACGCTGACTGGAGGGAGGGGTAGTGAAGCTCGGAGGTCAAACTAGCAAAGGTGGTGTGGTGAAGGGGAGTGCAAAGTTTGAAATTCGAATTGGGTGCACGTTGGAGGGGATCTGGGCAAGTCTCAAAAAAGGTAAGGTCAAAGTTTATAATTTGAGGGGACGCTGCACCTACGAGGGTCAGAGGTCACAGCCTCACAGCCACGGGGGGCGCCAGGTTGGAAGTTTATTTTTATTTTTATTTATTTTATTTTTTTTGAGACAGAGTTTCGCTCTGGTTACCCAGGCTGGAGTGCAATGGCGCGATCTCATCTCACCACAAACTCTGCCTCCTGGGTTCAGGCAATTCTCCTGCCTTAGCCTCCTGAGTAGCTGGGATTACAGGCACGTGCCACCATGCCCAGCTAATTTTTTTGTATTTTTAGTAGAGACAGGGTTTCGCCATGTTGACCAAGATGGTCTCGATCTCTTGACCTCATGATCCACCCGCCTTGGCCTCCCAAAGTGCTGGGATGACAGGCTTAAGCCACCATGCCCAGCCCAGTGTGGAGGTTTAAAGCTGACCCTAGTGGAGCAGATGAATGAGTTTTAGGTTCTGGGGCATCTTTTAGGGCATGAAAGTTGGGGCATGCCTAGAAGGTGCAAAGTTCAGAATCTCACAGTGGGGCAGGTGTTTTCCAGACTCAGAAATTAAAACCCAAGGAGGGGCATATTGCAGGGGACCGTGGGTCGGGGGGAGTCCTGGGGCATGGTCAGAGATGATTCCTGGTGGCTGGAGAAGGGAAACCCTCCTGCAAATAATAATAGGAAACACTAATGAAGCACTTACTATGGGCTAGACCCTCTTTTTAATGCTTTACTTGTATTGGCTTATTCAGTCCTCACTACAGTCTTAGAGGGTCTTAACCTGGTATTAAGAGGTAATGTGATTTGCCCAAGGTCACCTGATGCATAAGTTGTGCTCTGGGATTCCAACTCTGGAGTTCTGGCCCAGAGCCCTGCTCTGGCCAACGCATCATACCATCGGTTAATGTTGAATGAAGGCTCACACTGTGCTCCACACCCTCTGTGCAAGGTCTTATTTCACCCCTGCTGCACTCTTGTGAAGTGAGTGCTTAGGATGAACCTACTTTACAGATGGAAAGAGTGAGGCTCAGAAGCTTCTGCTGAAGGCAGAGTGAGAATCGAAGCTGGGTCTGGGTGATTTCAGGGCTCCTGCCCCTGGCTGCTACCTTGTCTTCAGCCAGCCATTAGGTCTTTCCTGGAAGCAGAGTCCCGGACAGGGCTAGGCCACTCCCTAGACAGGACAGGATTGTCTGCTTGGTTTCCTTGGAAGGCTGTGATCTGGCAGGGAAGATTCCTGTGGGCCTATGGGAGTGGGGTGTTTGTGGGTGGCCTGGAGTCCAAGTGAGGGAGTTGGATGAGTTTCTGACTGGGGAGGGTGTCCCTGGGTGGTACCCTGGGCAGAGCTGGGTGTTCACTGTTCTTTTTTATTCTTAATTAATTAATTTTTTTTTTGAGACAGAATTTCACTCTTGTTACCCAGGCTGGGGTGCAATGGCATGATCTCGGCTCACTGCAACCTCTGCCTCCTGGGTTCAGGCAGTTCTCCTGCCTCAGCCTCCTGAGTACTGTTCTTAAAACCCTAAGGTCTCACTGTGGTCCCCAGTCACTCCCACCTCACTTCTATGGCTCTGCCCATTTCTCCCTGGTCCATTTGCTGTTCTCTAACTCCAGGCCTGTGCCTTCCACCTGTTCTTTGACTTTCCTATTCCTTCTGCTGGGAATCCTTTCCCCACCCTGTCCTCTGTCTCCAACAGGTTGCTCACTCTCAGCTGGCCTGGTACCACCCTGGCTCGAACTGGCTGCAGGCTCTCATTCTCTCATCTGCCCAGCCCTTCCTTCCCTCCTTACCTTGTTTATTAGGGTGCCTGGCAGAATTATTCTTTGGGGTTCCTTGTCTTGGTCCTGGTCCTGCTGAAGCTCTGTCTGGTCTGCAGAGGATATGATGTTGCTGGGGGTTGACTGTTGGGCACTGTGCCAGGTGCTGGGAGTGGGGCAGGGGATGAGACCCACAGAGCCCCTAGCCTTAGTGGGCACCCAGTCTCCCAGTGGGAGCAGAGTGGAAGCAGCCCCTCAGCCAGTAATGCAAGGCTACATCTCTGCAAATGGTGATGTGGCTTTCGAGGGCATATTCAGGAAGCTGGGAGAGTGTCCCTACCCTGGGCTGAAGCCCAAGTCCCTTTCCCCTGGGAAGGCTCTGAAGGATGAGGAGAAGGGCTGGGAATGGGCTCATCAGGCAGAGAAGCAGTGTGCAGAGGCCCTGGAGTGAGTTGAGGGTGCAGAGTTGGGGATCCAGGGCAACACGGAGGCTGTGCAGGTGCTGGGTGAGACCTTGAGGGGGCTCAGCCTGGGAGGGACAGTGGGAGCAGGGGAGGGCTGAGGATTACCGGTGTGTGGAGCTGTGTGAGGCTGTGATGGAGTGTGATTCAGAGAGCAGTGCTGGGCCAGCAGTTCGTGGTACGTACCTGGCTCCATCACTCACAGGGCGCGTGAGGACCTCTGTTTCCTCTTCTGCAAAATGGGCATAGCATTGGCACTGCCTCATAGAATTGCTGTGAGGATGCCAGGTAGAGAGCTGTGGCCGAAGGCCCCGCATCCAGTAGTTGCTGTGTAAGCATTAGTCTTGCTGCTGCCGCCGCCCCTGCACTGCCTGAGGAGAGACGGTGGAGGCCCTAGCTCCTCCTGCCTCCTGGCTTTCTCTGGCTGCCACCCCATCCCCACCTGGCTCTGTCAGGGTCAGGGAGCTGGCACACTGCCAGGCAGGCCTCTAAGGCTGACCCAGACTTCCAGCCTTGCAGTGCCAGCTCACTCAGCATCTCAGCATTTGGCACAGATAAGAAAGGATAGGGTTTGGGCATTGGAGACCCATATTCAGGTCCTTCCCTTGTCACTTACCAACCTTGGACAAATGATTTCTTACTTGCCACTTTCATTTCTTCAACACACGCTGGGCTAGGGAAAAAAGCAGGGCTTTCAGTATAATGACACTCATGCAGCCAGCCAGCCTCTGGCCTGGGACAGAGTGCACTGTGATAAAGTTAGAGGCCAAGGGTCTCCTCTTCACACCCCTTACTCCCTCCCTTCCAGGGAAAGCCACTGTCCTGGGTTTGGCAGTCACCATTCCTCTGCAACCTTTCATGCTTTTACTGCCTTTGGATGTATTCACCAACAATAGCTCTTGCCCCTGGCTGGCTGCACAGTGGAACCCCCTAGAGAGCTTTGAAAAGATGCTTTGTCCCAGGCCTACCATGGAAATTTTCTTTCCAACTTACTTGGCCTGGGCTGGGACTGGTCTCAGTCTTTTGGAAGCTCCCTGCCTGGGCAGTTCATACAGCCAGCAGGGGCTGTCCATCATTGTTTCACAGTTCAGTTGGATGGTGTCACCATAAATATGTCATTCTACAACTTACTCTGCTCAACATTGTAGGGATATTTGAGATGGAGTCTTACTGGGTTGCCTAGACTGAACTCTAACTCCTAGGCTCAAGATCCTCTCACCTCAGCCTCTTGGGTAGCTGGGATTACAGGCGCATACCCCTGCACCAGGCTTTGAGCTGAGCATTAGAGTCTGGCTCTCTCTCCATGGGGATGTGTGGCGGTCTGGGCCAGGCCATTCATTTTTTTCTGCTGCTATTTCTTTTTGTGCTGGTGTCACATGGGAGTTGGCTCTTTACCTGTTGTTCGCCACTGAGGTGGTCTCCTGTTGGGGCTGCAATGGTGTGGTGACAGGCCTTCTGGAATGTGTGTCCCTGTAGACCATGGCCAGAGTCTCTCCCACACATGCCTAGCAGTAGAAAAGCCAGAGCCCTTTCTTTGCAGTTGCCAAGTGACACCCCCAGCGGCTGGACCACTGTGCTCCCAGCAGGCTCCAGACCTCCCTTCCTTCCAAGTCCTGCTTTGCACAGCTTTGTGTCCCTCATTGAAACGATTTCCTCAGCCATGAGATGGGAAGTTTATGGACCCACCCACCCATGAGGCTGGTTGGAAACAGATGGGGAGATGGTTCACACAACTGGCTTAGCCAGGATCTTGTCCCCACCGAGTCCCCACACTCAGAGAAGAAGGCAGGCTGGGAAGACTTTCACCTTTACCTCCTCAGGCATCCAGGACGGTGACTGCAGCTTTGCCCCACCTGCCCTTGGGGACAGGTGTGGGGGCTGACAGCTGGGAAAGAGAACTGTATTGACTGGAACCTCTTAGGGAAAACAGAGGTGAAAGTTCGAGGCTGGGCAAGGCCTTGTAACATTCTTTCTGATTGTTGGTCCCGGTGGTAACCAGCACAGCCCAGCTCTACCCTTGTAGATTATAATACAGTGAAGGAGACAGACCTGCTGTCCTGTCAGTGACAGAGAGCCAGGGCTGTGAAGGAGAAGCCTAGGTGAGGGGTCAGGGTGGGATGGGGGTCCCAGGCAGAGGGGTCAAGGTGGGATGGAGGCATACCCAGGCAGAGGCGTCAGGGTGGGATGGGGGCATACCCAGGCAGAAGGGTCAGGGTAGGATAGGGGCATACCCAGGCAGAGGGGTCAGGGTGGGATGGGGGCATACCCAGGCAGAGGGGTCAGGGTGGGATGGGGCATACCTAGAGGGGTCAGGGTGGGATCGGGGGCATACCCAGGCCAAGGGGTCAGGGTGGGATGGGTCATACCCAGGCCGAGGGGTCAGGGTGGGATGGGGGCGTACCCAGGCAGAGGGGTCAGGGTGGGATAGGGGTGTACCCAGGCAGAGGGTTCAGGGTGGGATGGAGGTGTATCCAGGTGGAGGGGTTGGGACTGGATGGTGGAGAGGGGCACAGAGAGGGGCAGGGGCTGGGATGGAGGCATGGCGACGATAGGAATCCAGAGGAGACATCTGACCCAGCCTGGGGAGTAGAGGAGGACTTTCTGGAGAAGATGACATCTGACTGATGAGAAAATTTGAGCAAGGCTTGGAAGGAAGTGGAAAGAATGTAGCAGGTCATGGGTACAGAAGTGCCAAGGCCCTGAGGTCAGAGTGACCTTGGATGTTCGAGGGTCATCTAACAGGCTGATGTGGGCTACCAGGTGCACTCAGCCTGCATGGTAGCCTTGCTCTGCAAAGAGCAGTTAAATAAATACATAAATTATAAAAGGAAGAAGTCAAACAGCCAAAAATGGCCAGTGTGGCATCAGAGGTGTGGAGGCTGTGGCAGTTACAGCAGGGCCGGGCAGAGCCAGGTGGGGTTTGTGGATTCCATTCTGTGCATAATGGGAAGTCATCAGAGGCTTTAGTGACATCTGGTTTTCCTTTTATAAAGCTTGCTCAGGCTGCTGTGTGGGGGACGGATCGTGGGGGTTGGTGACAGTGAGGCTGCTGTGGCAGTCTGGGCAGAAGAGGGTGGAGAGGATGAGGGGCAGTGATGGAGGAGCATCCTCATGCCAGCTGAGGTTGTTGGCACTTTACCTGGGTTACCTCACTTGAAATTCACAGCGGCCTGTGAAGTAGGTGCTAGTATCATCCCCATTCTAGAGATGAGAAATCCGAGACCCAGAGAGGTACTGGGACTTGCCTAAGGTCTCACAGCAGGCAAGTGGCAGAGGTAGGATTTGAACCCCAGGCCTCAGGGCTTCAGCATCACTGCCCACCAGAGCTGCCCTCCTGTGATTTCAAACTGGCTTGGATGAGACGGGCCCAATTCCTGTCCAGTAGGTTCTTACCCAGACTCCTTTTTAGACAGAAGCTCCATGGGAACCTGTCCCCACTGGGTAGTTTCCAGGTGCTGGGTTCCTACCTCCCTCAGAGCTTCCCTTTCCTTTCTTGCCTACTCCTCATCCTGCTGGCTCATGGTGAGCCATACTTCCTGGCCAGACACTGGTTAGGAGTGTCCCAAGCAGCTGTTTCTCCCATCACCCAGCCCAGCCTCACAGATGCTGCCAGCAGGAAGCAGTGTCCTTCCAAGTCACAGCCAGAGAAGTAGGGCCCTTTCCCCTAGTCACTCACTGGGGCTCTGGCTTCTTGTCTGCCAGCTGCCTGGGCCCTCAGGAAGGTTGGGGGGGGTCAGGGAGGGTGAGAAGGGGAACACGTTCCCATCCCAAGGGAGCCAGCTCTGGCAGATGCAACAGAAGCCACTGCTCACTGAAGCCTGTCTCCTGGGGTGCGGCCCTGACCCTTCCCAGGCTTGGAGGCCATCTGCTGCCTTCCTGAGGGGCACTGGGAATTTCCCCTGCTGGGGCTGCCCAGTCCACGTACATCCCTTAGCCTTCCCAATAGCTGGGAGCCCCTGGGGAAGAGATGGATCTTCCCTAGGCCTCTGGTTCCATGCCTGTTACAGGGAGTGTTGGCGGCCACCTCTCCAGGCTGTGGGAGGATGGGAGTTTATGTGAGCATGTGTACATCATGCTTAGCCCAATGCTTGGCATACAGTAAGCGCTTGGTAAATGTTGAACTTGGTGCTATATATATATTTTTTCTTGAGACAGAGTCTCTGTTGCTGGAGTGCAGTGGCACAATCTCAGCTCACTGTAACCTCCACCTCCTGGGTTCAAGCGATTCTTCTGCCTTAGTCTCCCAAGTAGCTAGAATTACAGATGCCTGCCACTACGCCCAGCTAATTTTTTTGTGTTTTTAGTAGAAATGGGATTTCACCATGTTGGTGAGGCTGGTCTCAAACTTCTGACCTCATGATTCACCCACCTTGCCCTCCCAAAGTGCTGGGATTACAGGTATGAGCCACTGTGCCCGGCCCAAACTTGGTACTTTTGACAGTTTCCATCTCCTTGCACCCTGTTCCCCCTCTGGGTTTTCATCTCGTAGTGAGCATAATAACCCTGGACCGTGGTGTCCCATCTCTGTGTGCCAAGGCACAAGTGTGCTGTAAATCTGTCAGCATGGTCGTGTATCTCTACCCAGAGACCCTGAGGAGGAGGTGTTATTAACCTCATTTCTCTTCTCCTGTGTTTTAATTTTAAGAAAGCACATTTTTGATCCATGTGCATGTATTACCTATTCCCCTAAATAATCACTGAAAAATTGCACACAGCACAAAAGGATGTACGGGGCAAGCAAATCTCTTTCCCAGCCACCTGCCAGGCCCCTTCCCAGAGATAGCATCATCACTCCTGGTTTTTCTTTCTTTCTTGGAATATGTGTTCCCCCCAGTGCCTGCCCCTCCCTTTTGCTTTTACTCAGATGCAGCAGACTTCCCATGTTTATATTCTGTCCTGTGCTTTGCATTTGCTGCTCCGAAGCTCGCTCTCAGGACAGAGTGCTGCCTCGAGTGTCCCATACACATGCATGTCCCCACGGAAGGTTGTCTTTCTGTGCTGTGAACAGGGCTGTGCCCGCCTGAGTATGACTGTGCACACGTCTCTGATGTGACTCTGAGCTTGTGGCCTTGTGGTCCATGACAGGCGTCCCGTTAGCTTTGCCAGTAGTGTTTCACCCTGCCAGGGAGGTTGTCCAGCTCACACTCTTACCCCCAGTGCCTGATGGCACAAGGGTTTCCTCACTCCCCTGCTGGAATAGATGGGTGTCACCTGACACTCTCATCTTTGTGAGATAGGTGACAAACGGCCCCATTGTGATTCTGATTTTAATAAGAGCAAAGCGGGACAGCTTTGTTTTTGAAAGCCATCTTGAGCTTCCTTTTTTTGGAGTTGTTTATTCCTGATAATTTTACTTTCTCTGAGAAGGGGAAACTGAGGCATAGGCCAGCAGCCCCACAGCAAATACATGGCAGATCTGGCACTCAAACCCTGGCTCCATTCTGGAGCTCCTAACCCATATGACACAGCATAGGTCAAGGGCTTGGCCTCCAGAGCCAGCTTTGTCTCTTACTAGCTGTGTGACCCCTGACAAGTCATGTCACCTTTCTGAGGCCAAGTGTCCTCATCTGTAAAATGGGGGTGCTAATGGTATCTCCTCATAGGGTTGTTTTGAAGCTAGAAAGGTATATTCAGCAGGTGCTCAAAGACTGTTAGGTGCATTGCTAGTAGCTGTATTATTAATATTATAGCTATATTTCTAGTAGCTGTGTTATTAACATGAGCAGGCACTGTTTGAGTGCCTTCTGTAAACTAACCTCCTGGACCCTCCCATCAGCCCCAAGAGACACGTGATATTATTATCTCCATTTTCTTTTTTTCCTTTTTTTTTGAGATGGAGTCTCTCTCTCTCTCTCCAGGCTAGAATGCAACCTCTGCCTACTGGGTTCAAGTCATTCTCCTGCCTCAGCTTCCTGAGTAGCTGGGACTACAGGTGCACACCACCATGACCAACTAAGTTTTGTATATTTAGTAGAGACCGGGTTTCACTATGTTGGCCAGGATGGTCTTGATCCCTTGACCTTGTGATCACCTGCCTTGGGTTCCCAGAGAGCTGGGATTATAGGCTTGAGCCACCTCACTGGCCTATCATCTCCCTTTCCTAAGGGAGGAGGCTGAGAGCCTGGAGACCTGCCCTGGGTTACAGAGCTGGATTTGTATGCAGGAGGCCTGGCTCCTAATCACTGTGGTGGCTTCCCCTGCCCCCCTGGGCTAAGCCCAAGGATTAGAAAGCTGCCCCTCCTGCTTTCCCCACCCTTGTTCTGCCATTTCCATTCCAGGCAGGCTGCCCTGGAGCTTTTGAGCAGACACCTTGAGGGGTGGGAGCACTGGGTAGGCTTGGTCCTCACCTAGAGGCCTCCCTCCTGGGCCCTCCCTTCTCCTGCCACCAGGCACCTGGCCCTGTCCTGGGAACTCCTGATAAAGTGGCTTTGTGCAGCTGTTTCCAGTTTGCTTCCCAACCTGATTTTGCCATGCCCACACTTCACTCCCAAAGGCAGAAGGCAGCCGGCCTTCCTGGGCTGAATGGGGTGCCACCTCCCCTTCCCTTTCCTTCCCTCCCTTGCTGCACCCACAGTCTGTGGTCAGCACTGGGTGTGGGGAAACAGTAGGACCCTGTAGGGCACTGGCCCCTCCACAGACTTATCCCCAGGTGAAGACCCCTCACTGCCCTCCCCACAGGTGACCCCTGTCCCTCTCTCCCTGGGAACCCTCCTTTCCTGCCACCCAAAGGGGCCTCCATAGTTAGTTCTGTCATCCCTTCCCCGAAAATCTGCTGCTGCAGCCTCGCCCCACGTTATTTGACTCTGAAATGCTGTATATATACACAGCACTTCTAACTCCACTGCTTTGCAAAAACCTTTAATAATTGCCAATTATAATATGCCCACAGAAAGATGCATAAAATGCACAGGTAAGCTTAGCAAGGAATTGCATAGTGGACAACACTTCCCCACCAAGCCCTCAGTAAAGACAGAGCACAGCATCCCAGAAGCCCCCCAATATCCCCTGTCAGTCATGACCACAGTCATGAGTGCTCTCCTGACCTTGGTGGTCACTGTGTACTTGCTTTTCCTGATAGTTTTTACAATGAGGTGCGTATGCTTGAATTACAGAATGTCATCATGCCTGCTTTTGAACTTGACATAAATGGGATCTTTTGAGATGGAGTCTCAAAAAAAGACTCCATCTCAAAAAAAAAGACTCCAGCCTGTTGCCCAGGCTGGTGTGCAGTGGCATGGTCTTGGCTCACTGCAGCCTCTGTCTCCTGAGTTCAAGCGATTCTCCTGCCTCAGCCTCCTGAGTAACTGGGATTACAGGCACACACCAACATGCCTGGCTAATTTTATTTTATTTTATTTTTTGTATTTTTAGTAAAGACTGGGGTTCACTATGTTGGCTAGGCTGATCTTGAGCTGCTGACCTCAGGTGATCCACCTCCCTCAGCTTCCCAAAGTGCTGGGATTATAGGCATGAGCTGCTGCACCCAGCCCTATATAATATTCTGTTTCTCCATCTCCTGCAGCACTGGTGTAAGCCATCTCTGTAGCATCACCTGGGGTGCCAGAGCATGCATTTCTTCAGGGAATATACTTGGGAGTGCATGGCCCAGGGCAGAGGGTAGGGTAGTTTCACATTTAGTGGATGCTGCTGCCCAGCCTCCCAAGGTGGTCATATCTGTGTGTGCTCCTAGCAGTGGTGACTGAGGATCTTAGTTGCTCCACCTCTTTGCCAACATTTGGTACTGTCAGACTTTTTAGTTTATTTTGGAACATTTTCTTTTTCTTCTGCAAAAGTAACCCCACTGGTTATCATCGGGCTAAGCCCCTTGTGTTATTTTCTCCTACCCATGCTCCTGTCCATTTTGGTTCTCACCCATTCTGTGGACAGGAGTCAAGTGCTTACTCCTTTTTTTTTGAGATGGAGTCTTGCTCTATCACCAAGGCTGGAGTGCAGTGGCACAATCTCGGCTCACAACCTCTGCCTCCTAGATTCAAGGGACTCTCTTCCCTCAACCCCTCAAGTAGCTGGGATTACAGGCATGTGCCACCATGCCAGGCTAATTTTGTAGTTTTAGTAGAGATGAGGTTTTACCATATTGACCAGGCTGGTTTCAAACTCCTGACCTCAAGTGATCTGCCTGTCTCAGCCTCCCAAAGTGCTGGGATTACAGGTGTCAGCCACCATACCCAGCCCAAGTGCATATTCTTTGACCAGCCTTGTGCTAGGGCCCAGTGACCCAAGGGTGAACCCAGACAACGGGCAGCCCTCTCTGAGCTCAGCCGGTTGGGGAACACAGACCTCGACCAAAGAGTGACAGAGAGATAGCCGGACTGGAAGTTCCCAACCCCTGTCATCCCTCAGTGACCCCATTTTGGGAACAGGCACCTCCATCCCTCATCTTGTTTCAGGAACAGTCTTCTCTGAGTCTGGCATCACCCTGACTCCTTTCTTGTCCCCTCCACATCCAAGTGTCCAGAAAGCCTGTGACTCCCCCTGAGAACATAGCCTGGTGTTTCCCACTCTTCTTCCTCTTCACCCCCCTTCCTCATCATTTCCTAGTGTCGAGCCACCCTCATCTCCCTCCTGGACCATTGAGGCAGCCTCCCTGCTCTCTACTCCACCACTGTCCCCACAGTTGTCCCCACACAGCCAGAGGGAGCCAGGCACAGCTGGTCAGGTCAGGAACCCTTCCCTGGCTTCCCAAGAGAGAAGTCTGCTAGGCCCCAGGTGAGCTGGCCACTTTCCTGCCTGCCCCCTTCCTTCCTCTCCTGTCACCATTCCTGGAACATTCCAGGTGGGTCCTACCTGGGGTCCTTTGTCCTTGCTGCACCCTTGGGGGAAGTACCCTCCCTCCCTCCATCCAGGCAGCCTCTGCTGATGGTGGCCTCCCTTGGGGAGACCTTTCTTCCCTGCCACTGGTCACCAGGAGCAGCCCCTGTCATCCTCTTTCTAGCACCCCCCATGATGGTTACTTACATTATGATGTATGGGTCTGTTGGTTTATTTCATCTCCTGGCATAACTGAGCCTCAGGGCACTGGGGCAGGGCTAGACCAGCAGGGCCTTGCCCTGCATCTTGCTGTGTTCTCAGGGGTTGTGGTGTTGAGGTATCTAGGTAAATATTGATTGACTGGCTGACTGGCTGAACTATTGTAAGCCAGGCTGCCAGAGTGTCTAATAGGGACCCTCCCTGGGTAGAGCACAGCAGGCAGGTTTTCTCCTGAGGAGGAAATGCCACTTGAAGGAGGAACTTGGCCTTAACCAAGGGAAGAGGAGTCTGAGGCAGCTGGCATAGCAGAGGTCTCTGGGCAGGGGAGTGCAGGGGGCCTTTGAGGAATTGAAGATGAATAGGCTGGTTCTTGGGTTGGTCTGGATTCCAATCTTGACAGCCACTTGAGCCTATCTGTGCCTTCGTGTATTCCTCCCTAGAAGGGGCTGCTTTAGATGTTCCTGGACATCCCTGAAGTTCTGCTCCTAACACACTTATCCTGGTTCCTGACATATCAATATAAATGTGATTGTTATTTTTTTCCAACAAATTCAGTGGAGTGCTGGCCCACGGTAGTGGGCCTTTAGAGCCTTTCCTCTGGAGCCATCTGGGCACTCCTGTTTGGAGGCAGGGGAAGGCCTGGTGTGACCTTGGGCCTTGGGAGTCCTTAATCTGAATTCAGAAAATGATTCTGGATCATCTTCAGGGTGATTCCTAGGGAAGACGAATGGAGGGTTTGCATGTGCTGGCCCTGTGTCTGGCCAGTGTTCCCAAGATGCTGCCTGGGCCTCTCTGAAATCCCAGGAGGTGGCTTCACCCTTGTGACCCATTTCCAATGGTGAGGGTGGCACCATTGGTACGTCCTTGGCCCATTTTGCAAACTAGAGCAGATCTGGTGGTATCTCCTCTGTGGTCTGATGTGCATTTTTCTGGTAACCAGTCAGGTGGGGAGCTTTCATTTTTTCATCAGGATTCCTGTGAAGGAAGAACCACTTCAGGGCACTTTCCCTTTTTTTTTTCTTTTTGAGACAGAATCTCTCTCTGTCACCCAGGCTAGAGTGCTGTGGCGAGATCTTGGCTCACTGCAACTTCCACCTCCTGGATTTAAGCAATTCTCCTCAGCCTCCTGAGTAGCTGGGACTACAGGCACATGCCACCACACCTGGATAATTTTTTGTATTTTTAGTAGAGATAGGGTTTTATCATGCTGGCCATCCTGTTCTCAGTTGTTTTTGTTTTGTGTTTTTGTAGAGATGGGATTTCACCATGTTGCGCAGGATGATCTCAAACTCCTGAGCTCAAGCCAGCCTCCCAAAGTGCTGGGAATACAGGTGTGAGCCACTGCACCCAGCACATGCTTGACTTTTTGTAATTCCCTTTGCATATTAGACAAGAATCTTGTCAGTGTATGTACGTGTGTGCTTGTGCACACACCTAACACTGAGTCTCTCAATCCATAAACGTGGTATGTCTCACCATTGGTTTGTCTTCTCATTCATACTTTTCCAGCCAAGGCGTTGCCCACCTCATGTGGGTTTGTCCAGGGGTAGTTCATGATGTGGCAGGGGGTCTGTGCCCTCCACTTCCATGAGATGCCTTGCACCATAGGTTTGGCCTTGCTGGGGGAGGACCTCATGGTTGTGGCAGGAGGCCACTTTCCCCGTTCTCTGCTTCTTCCCTGGCACCACCCCTGGACCCTGACAGAGGGTAGGCAGAGCACTCAGAAAGGAGGCTATAATTTTCCTGAACAATTTCAAGGGCTAATTAAAGTTTGCCTTGACTAATCAGCTTATGGTTTAATTATCAGGGAACAGGCTCTGGCTGCAGGAAGCAGCTTAGCTGGGGTCTCCCCACAGCATGGCAGGAAGAAGCCAGGGTCCCTCCCTACACTGTGGGGGTGGCAGGATATGGGGATACCCCAGCACCCTCCAGTGGGTCAGTGGGGGTTTCTCCATCCCCCTTCTTGCTGTGACAGGTGGAGGACAGCAGGTGTGATGGAGATGACAGCCAATTCCTCCCCTTATTCTCATAATTTCCCAGAGCCCCTGCTGGGGAAGGGCTAGCCCCATCGCTCCAACAGCACTGGCAGGGCCCACCGCTCCCCACTTGCCTGCAGCACTTCAGCCTCGCTGGACTTTGTGGAGTGCTCTGACTTCATTTATTCTGTGTGTCTTGTCTTAAAGGTCAGCACCTCTGGGAAGCCTCCTCAGGCCTCCCTCCTACCAGAGCTGGAGATCAGCCTCAAGGCCCCTTGCCTTCTCTGGGGGTCACGGCTGTTCATCCACTGCTCCTCCTGCAGACACTGAGAAGTACACTAAGGGGGATGTGTCAGGCCAGTGTCAGGGTACCCAGTGGGACAAAGGGTTTGGGACCGGGGCTCTGAGGAGGGGGCTGGGAGGGGCTGATCAGGCCAGGAGGACTGAGTGATGGCTTGAAGGTGACTGGACCAGCAATGGCTCCTGGGAGTTTGTGAAGGGGGAGGGGACCCCAGAGATGGCCGTGCCAGGCCTGGCTTCATTCCTTGCATTCCTCAGCAGGCCTCAGACTCCTGATGGCCCTAGGTGGGGGACGGTGAGTCGGAGAGGGCCTTCTGGGCACTGCTCCCCCCATCACTTTGTCTCAGTCTCTCTTTACACCCTCCCCTGCCCAGGCCTTGGGGCTGGATCTGCCCTCCTACCCACTCCCCAATCTCCTGCTCATACTTTGGCTGCACCTTGGGGCCATCTGGGGTGGGGAGGGTTCACTGCAGGGGCCCAAGCTGGACCATTTGATGCCGACTCTCCAGCTGTGGGGTCTGGGCCTGGGGTTTTCAATACTCCCGTGGTGACTCTAGCACACTTCTGAGCCGGGGTGAGAGCTACCTACTTGCAGGAATGGCAACAACGTGTTTTAGCTTTTTGCGAGTTCTGGGTGCTTTTCTAGGCTTCTGACATGGAGGTGTTAAGTCACAGCATGCCACAGGGGTGTGTGATTGTAATGCCTGTGTTCCAGATGAGGCAACTGAGGCCAAGCAAAAACCTCCGAGTAGGGCATTGCAGCCTCTGTCGCTGTCTTATCTTCCCATTTCTGGTTTGTCAGACATCTGTCTGGGCCTTCTACATTTCACTCCTGTCTCCCTCCCTGCTTCTCTGCCTCTTATCTCCCTCCTCCACCCCACCCCCTGCCTTTTAGCTTCCCTTCTCCCTTGACAGAAACTTCCCAGATTTCTTTTTTATTTATTTCTTTTTTTTTTCTTGAGACAGCAGCTCACTCTGTTGCTCAGGTTGGAGTGCAGTGCTGCAATCTTGGCTCACTGCAACCTCTGGATTGAGATTACAGGCCTGTAATCCCAGCACATTGGGAGGCTGAGGCTGGGGGATCACCTGAGGTCAGGAGTTCAAGACCAGCCTGGCCAACATGGCAAAACGTGTCTCTACTAAAAATACAAAAATTAGCCGGGTGTAGTGGCATGCACCTGTAATCCCAGCTACTCAGGAGGCTGAAGCAGGAGAACTGCTGGAACCCTGGAAACAGAGGTTGCAGTGAGCTGAGAGAGCACCCTTGCATGCCATCCTGGGTGACAGAGCAAGACTCTGTCTTAGAAAAAAGGAATTGTTGAGTGCATGAACGAATGAAAGAAGGAGTGTGACTGGGCACAGTGGCTCACATCCCAGCACTCTGGGAGGCTGAGAGGCTGAGGTGGGCAGATCACGTGAGACCAGCCTGGGCTGTAGTGAGACCTCTCTACCAAACAATTTTAAAATGATTGCTTCTAAATAATTTTAACATTATTTAAAATTTAAAAGGGCATAGTGGCATGTACCTGCGGTCCCAGCTACTCAGGAGACTGAGATGGGAGGATTGATTGAGCCCAGGAGTTGGAGGCAGTAGTGAGCTATGATTGCACCACTGCTCTCCAGCCTGGGTGACAGAGCAAGATCCTTTCTCGAGATGGATGGACAGATGAATTGATAGAGAGAGAGCAAGAGAGCAAGACTCTGTCTCAAGATAGATAGGTAGGTAAGTAGATAGAGAGAGAGGTAGGTAAGTAGAGATAGATGATGATAGATGATGATAGATAGATAGATAGATAGATAGATAGATAGATAGATAGATAGACAGATAGTAAGAATAGAAAAATGGACATGGTTAAGTGAGTGGACTTTGGCTTAGGTGAGACCTGCCGTGGCCTCCTGGTTCTGATATGCTCGCTGTGTGACTGAGGGCTGGCATATCTTTCTGTGCACACTCCTCTGCAAAACAGGGTGTGAACAGCACCCTCCCCACCACCTTATTTTGCACTAGGATGGAGCCTGCACGTAACGGCAGGTCTAGCTGCTGTTCTGTGTCTTCAGCACAAGGCACAGATGAGCCAGAAGTGGTCCCTGCCACAAGGAAGTTTAAACCAATCTTTTTCTTTTTTTTTGAGACAGAGTCTTGTTCCATTGCTGGGAACCAGGGTGGCAGAGGTTGCAGTGAGCCAAGATTGTGCCACTGCACTCCAGCCTGGGAAACAGACTGAGATTCTGTCTCAAAATAAAAAAAAAAAAATAGAAAACAAGACATTTCTTCAGATTCCCTTCTAACCAATGTGGCTTTTCTGGTCTTGGTCTGGTCATTGTCAGGGATGTTGTCCCTCCCTGTTTTGTCCTGTAATCCTCCAGGGTCCTTTCCCTAGAGTGGAGGCCTTGGCTGGAGCCAGGGCCACTGGGGAAGAGGAGTCTGGATTGTGTTGACTTGCCTTCTCTGTGGGACAGAGTGGCCACTTTGGTGACCTAGCACTGGGTGGCCCTGGGCAGTGACTTCCCATCTTCTGGCCTCAGTTTTCCAGTTTGGGGAACAGAAAGGAATAGGACTCCCCATCCACCACCCAGAACTGTTTAAAGGGCTTCGTGTGGCCTGGTCTGCATGCCTCTCATAGGCCTGGCCTGCATGTCTGTCATGGGCCTGGCGAGTCTGCAGCCACGAAGGGGGCCCCACTGAGGCCACACCTGGCTCTAGGCATTGGGATGCAGTGTTGGAAAGGAAAATGTGGTCCCTGCCTGTGAGAGCCCCTGACTTAGCAAGGAAGACAGCAACAGACAGGCAAACAACCATGCCATGTGAGGTGATGCTGAGGGGCCTGCAGGGAATGGAGCCAGGCTGGCATGTGCTAAGCTCAGGGCCAGACTCTGGGGTGCCGCATGGAGCAAGACCAGGCTGAGCCCCTGCCCATGAGCTCACGCTGCAGCCCTTGGCCAGTCCTGCCACCTTCACCTTTACCTCATGCCCGGAACCCACTCATGCTGCCCTCTCTGCAGCTCCCACATGCAGCTTTTTTTTTTTTTTGTTTAGAAATGTGGTATTTAATTTCCCAGGTATTTGGAGGTTTTTCCAGCTATCTTTCTGTTACTGATTTCTAGGTTATTTCCATGGTGGTCTGGGGACAGATACTATGTGATTTATCCTCTTTTACATATATATATATATGTATATTTTAATTTTTATTGCATTTTAGGTTTTGGGGTACATGTGCAGAACGTGCAAGACAGTTGCATAGGTACACACATGGCAGTATGTTTTGCTTCCTCTCTCCCCTTGACCCACATTTGGCATTTCTCCCCGGGCTATCCCTCCCTAGCTCCCCACCCCCCTCTGGCCCTCACCTTTTACATATATTAAGGTTTGTTTTCTTGCCCAGGTTGTAATCTGTTCTGGTGAATGTTCAATGTGACCCCAAGAAGAATGTCTGTTCTGCTGTTGTTAATGAAGTTGTCTTTTGATGTCCATTATCTCCAGTTCATTGACAGTGTTGCTGAATTCAACTATGTCCTTACTGATTTTCTGTCTACTGCCTCTGTCCATTTCTGATAGAAAGGTTGATTTCCTTGATTTCCACTGGACTATCACAGCCACCTTCTCCCTGGTCCCCCTTTCTGTTCTGCCCCCACAGACTGTTTCCAGCCAGTGGGAGCTTGTGAACTCCAGAGTCAGGCAGTGACCCTCTTGGGCTCAGGGCCTCCCACAACTCCATCTTATTCAGGAAAGAACCAGGTCCCTCCCTGTGGCCCCCAAAGCCTGATCTGCCCCATGACCTCCTTGGCCTGTCCTTCCACTCACTCCCTCGTCCACCCTGCTCCAGTCCCACAGCCTCCTCGATGCCCCTTGACCCCATCAAGCACATTCCCACTGCAGGGCATCCACCCTGGCTGTTCTTTCCTCCTGGGCTGTTCTTCCTCCAGAGCCCTACATGGCTCCCTTACCTCTCCTCACACAAGTCCCTGCTCAGGTGTCCCCTTCTTAGCAAGGCCTGCCTGATTGCTTTATCATTATCATTATTATTATTATTATTATTTTGAGACAGAGTCTCATTCTGTCGCCCAGGCTGGAGTGCAGTGGCACAATATTGGCTCACTGCAACCTCCGTTTCCCAGGTCCAAGTGATGCTCCTGCCTCAGCCTCCTGAGTAGCTGGGATTATAGACACGTACCACCACGCCAGGCTGGTTTTTTGCATTTTTATTAGAGACCGAGTTTCACTAAGTTGGCCAGGCTGATCTTGAACTCCTGACCTCAAGTGATCCACCTCCCTTGGCCTCCAGAAGTGCTGGGATTCCAGGTGTGAGCCAGTGCACCCAGCCTATTATTCTTATGTTTGAGACAAGGTCTCTCTCTGTCACCCAGGCTGGAGTGCAGTGGCTTGATCACTCACTGCAGCCTCAATCTCCCAGGCTCAGATGATGCTCTCACCTCAGCCTCCTCAGTAGCTGGGACCACAGGAACACACCACCATGCCCAGCTAATTTTCTATTTTTGGAGATAGAGACAGGGTCTCATTAGGTTGCCCAAGTTGGGCTCGAGTGATACTTCCTCTTTGCTTCCCAAAGTGCTGGGATTACAGGCATGACCACTTTATTGGAAATTCCAGCCCCTCCTCCCCTCAGCTCCCTTTTGATCACTGCATTATTTTCCATTGCAGCATTTCTCACCCAACTTAGTAGATATTTTTGATTTATCTCACACATTGAATCCCTTCTTCCTTCTAGAATGTGAGTGCTTCAAGGACAGGGATGTTTCTGACTGTTGGGTGCACTGGCAAGGGCCCCAGGCCCAGCAGAGAGTCAGTCCCTGGTAGATACTGACTCATGCATGGGTCAATGCATGGGTGGGTGTGATGGGATCACTTGTGGGTGAAGTAGATATTTGCTAAGGAGGACCTTGAGGATGTGTCAATCCCAAAGCCTGAGGACTCCTTGGAGGAACGAGGCTCAATGTGGGAGGCCAGAAGAAAGATGTGGATAGAGGAGGGTCAGGGGTTGTGCAAGATGGGGTAAGAGCTAAGCCACGGTTTGAGGCAGGACTGGTGTGGGGGACTTGGGACACTGAGGAGCCTGCTGTGCCAGGATGGGAGGCCAAACTCCCAGGGCCTCCACCATCAGAGCACATCTGCAGAAGGTAGAGGGTAAACTGAGACAGGGAGGGGCCCTCCCAGATCTGGTAGGTGAAGACTGTGGTAGAGTGGTGAGTGGGGACCAATGGTGGAAGCCTGACTGCAGGCTGGAGACAGTGAGCACTCTGGGCCCCCTTCCTGATTCGGGTTTCATTTTGGTGATGATGAAAGAATGCCTGTAGGCCTGGCCATCTCCCCTGCTCTGCCCTGGGCCCCTGCATTCCAGCTAAGCCAGCCCCATCCCTTGCAGGGACTGCAGCTTTCATCAGAGCCTGGAGGGGGCAGGGCAGGAGGTGAGGGGTTCTGCAGGTGTCTGCTCATACCAACAGCTTTGACACAGTGGCTTTCGCTTTTCCATTTGGGCCGATTATCTTGTGGGGGAGAATGGGGGCAGTAGTACCCTCTTCCACCTGTAAAAGGTCAGAGGATGCAGAGGTGACTGGAAAATCTGAAGTGTTTGTTAGGCCGGGTTGACGCTGCCTGTCCCACATGTTAAACAATTTAAAAGATTTTTTTGTTGTTGAGACGGAGTTTCTCTCTTGTTACCCAGGCTGGAGTGCAATGGCGCAATCTCGGCTCACCGCAACCTCCGCCTCCCGGGTTCAGGCAATTCTCCTGCCTCAGCCTCCTGAGTAGCTGGGATTACAGGCACACACCACCATGCCCAGCTAATTTTTTGTATTTTTGGTAGAGACAGGGTTTCACCATGTTGAGCAGGATGGTCTCGATCTCTTGACTTCATAATCCACCCGTCTTGGCCTCCCAAAGTGCTGGGATTACAGGCTTGAGCCACCGCGCCCGGCCCTAAAATATTTTTTTTAATGTGAAACAAACATTTTAGAGTAGGATACAAAATGTGCCTGCATTTTGGTGACTAAATACTGGACTTCACAGGTATCTGGGCCCTGGCTGGGGCAGAAAGTGGCATCTTCCTGCCGCTTTGGTCCAAGCTGCTTATCTGAAAGATCCAAGCTGCTTGTCTGAAAGATTCTCAGGTGCCTCTGAGCAGGGGTGTAGTGCAGTGGGCAGGGACCATCATTTCACTGAGTCCTACTGTGGACTGCCCTGGGCTATGAGGGGAAAGACAGAGGATAGTCCCTGTCTTGCAGAGCTGACACATTCTAGGGGGAGAGGCAGATGCTAAAGAATTACACGCATGGCTGGACGTGGTGGCTCATGCCTGTAATCCCAGGACTGTGGGGGACCAGGTCCGGTAGATCATGAGGTCAGGAGATCTGGACTATCCTGGCCAACATGTTAAAACCCCATCTCTACTAAAAATACAAATTAGCCAGGCGTGGTGGCAGATACCTGTAGTCCCAGCTACTTGGAAGGCTGAGGCAGGACAATTGCTTGAACCCAGGAGGCGGAGGTTGCAGTGAGCTGAGATTGCATCATTACACTCAACAACAGGAGCGAAACTCTGTCTCAAAACAAAAGAATTTTATGCACACACACATGTGCACATGTATGCTTCATATACATAGTAAGAGCCCTGAGGGAAGATAAGGCAGACAGGCAAGAGGGAGACAGGACAGGAGCAGAGCCTGTGAGCACAGGCGAGCCTGGGAAGTCGGGAAGAGAGAGCCACCTAGGGACCAGTGAGAGGAGAGTTCAGGTGGGGCACTCACCCATGCAAAGGCCCTGAGATGGAATCATGTTTCGGATTTGAGGAACAGCATGGGGGGCCTATGTGGCTGGGGCACAGAAAGCCCAGGGGTTCCTTAGAGGAGAGGAGGGCAGCCTGGTGATGGGTGTGTCCTGTGGGGACTCTCAGGCCATGAGGGGGCCAGGAAAGCATTTCAGGCTGTGGACTCCAGAGTGGGCAGGACTGGCTTCTGGGCCCAACTCTGCTTGGTGAACTTAGTGAGAGATTTTACCTCTGTTAGCCTGCATTTCCACATCTGCAAAATGGGGCTCAGAATGGCCACTCCACTGAGGCTGAGGGTGCTGGTGAGCTCAGTGTCAGCATCTGCTCTGGGCCATGGGTCCTTTGTGGTGGCAGTGATGGTTGTGGGGGTACCAAGCTGAGCCTCAGGCCGCATTTGGTGGTGGGGATTGGTTTTAAGCACCTTTTCTGCTGCAGAGGCCTGTGGGAAAGTGTGGTGAACAGCCATGGGGGAGGTGGGAGCCCTGGAGCCCACTTGGTGCTCCTTCCCATTTCCCGTGGGGTCCAAGACAGGTCAGACAGGAGGGAGGGATTCTAACTCAGCAGAGACTAGGCCAGGAGAGGAAAGGCAAGGTCTGGGGGTGGACAGAAAGAATGAGGGATGGAGGGAGAGGGGAGCCAGGACCAGCCTTGGGAGGATAATAAGAATAATAATAAATAGTAATAGGCAAAACCAGCAGCATCACCCCAGCCCTCCAGGGCAGCAGGAAAGGCAGGTAAGAGCTCAGCCTTCAGTGCCTTCCACACACAACCATTCAGGTTCAAATCCTCGCTGCTTCTCACTGTCTGGGTGCCCTGGACAAAGTCCTTCCCCTCTCTGGGCCTCAGTTTCCCTACTTGTGAATTGGAATGAAGATCCTTGTGAGGATGGAACAGGATGAGATGCACAGCAGGGAGGGGACCCATGCATCTCTGCAGATAGGCCTGAAGTCTGGTGTCCACCCTGTCACTCTAACTGGGTCACCTTGGTTAATGAGACCCCCTCCGTGCCTTGTTTTCCATGTCTGTAATCTGGGGCTCATAATAGCTCCTCCTTCCAGGGTCAGATGTGGGACTCCAGATAAAGTGCCCAGAAGAACGCTGGTACACAGTAGGTTCTCAGTAAGTGCTGGCTGCTATTGTAATGGTGACAACACTTACTGAGCACTTGCTGTGTGTGCTTTGCCTTGGCTCTGATCCCAGCTGCAGTCTCTGGCCCAGGCCTTCCATGCCCTGTGTTCTCCCTAATTCCTTAAAAAATGCCAGAAAGCAGCTACTGTCATCACCATCTTTGAACAGAGGAGGAAACTGAGGCACAGCATGGCTGAATTGCTCATGCAGAGCCACACATTGAGGTCCCAGATTGGGTTAGATCCCCATTTCACAAATACAGAAAGTGAGGTCACACAGGGCAGGGCATAGGAGCCCTGCTGAGGTTTGGAGCCCTGGGTGGCCTGACTGCCAAACTTGGAGCTGACCTGGAAGCCCAGCCCCTACCCTTCCCTCCCTTTCACCTGGGCCGGCCCAGCTTTCTGCTCAGCTCTTCTCCCTCCTCTCAGGCCCAGCACTGCCTCTGTGGGCCCCCATAAGGTCAGGAGCTTACGGTGGGAAGGGAGTGCCTGCTGGGGGAGATAGCAGCACCTGGAGCTTCCCAGGAGGGGCTGGGGTGGGGCCCCTGCCTGGTTATTACAAACACCGTCAGTTCCTCTGTTTGTCCTGCCCTCTGTGCAGTGCCCAGAGAGAAGGGGTGGCACCAGGCATACATCCTGAGGCATGTCCCTTGCCCCCTTCCCTTGGGAGTTTATGGGTGGGAGGGCAGGAGCCCAGGCCTCAGAGGACATCCCCAGCCCCTGTGCTGCTAGCTGGGTCATCTGCCCATCCTCCAGGCTGCTACCTCAAGTCCCAGGCATCCCAGACCTCAGGATCTGCCCCCCTCTCCACCCTCTGGGATTATTGAAGGGTCACATGGCTGATCCTTTTCCTGTGGCTGTGGGAGCTGCCTAGTGCCACAAAGAGGGGCCAAATGGGCTGGGCCACAAGTTCACGATGAAGGGCATGGGGCCAAAGGGGATGGAGGGACCTCTGGGAGGACAGAGAGGCCAGAGGACAAAGGATGCAGATCCGGAGTGACAGCAGGCAGAGTGGGGAGATGGGAACAGTTGGGGTGTGTGGATGACCCTAGGAGCTGAGCCTGGAAAACTGTGAGAGAATAGGTTAGGGCCACCACGGGGTGGGCAGGGCTAGAAGGCTGTGAGGGAGGGGTGGACACTGCTCAGGGCACTGACATTGGGCTCAGAGAAGGGGCTGGGCAGAGACAAAGGAGCCCCTCCCCAATGCCTGCCCTCCATCCCAGGCCCCAGGGCAAGCAGGGAAAATGGGCCAACTCTGGGGGCCCTGGCCAGGCCTGGCTCTGACCACCCGCTGGCCTCTTGGGACCAGTTGAGACAGGTTGGCTGCTGGGTCCCCACCTGCCTCCCACGGGGCTCCTGCTGCCAAACCGGTACCCCTGGTTGGCTCCCATCGATGGTCCTACCTCAGGGCCTCACCTTCCCAGCTGCTCCCAGGGAAGCAGCTTGAGCCAGGAGAAGGAGCAGGTGTGGAGGGGCCACATGGATCTGCACATCCTCCATCCTCTCACTAGGGCCATAGGACTTTCTGGGCTGGGCGCAATGCCAGGTGCTGGGGAGCCAGCTGGGAACAAGACAGGAACTCCACCAGTGTTTCCCCTCATCCATTGGTCTCCAGGCTTCCCCTCATCCAGGAAGCCTCCCTGCTGCCCACCCTGACATCCCTCCAGGGTCCCATGCTCCCACCACTCAGCACTAACCACTCTGGGCTGCTGCTGCATGGGGACAGTTCTATGCCCCACATGAACTTCCCATGAGGTCAAAGGCTGTCTGGATCACTACAGTGGCCACAGAGGAGGCCCATTGCTGAGTAATTACTGAATGAATGAACGAATGAGTAAATGGATGCATTCTTCACATTTGACAGATGAGTAACTGGATGCCCCCAGAGGAGAGGTCACCTGCCTGAGGGCACTTCTGTCCCACCAGCATCAAACCCGGTATGTGAAACTCCAGGGCCCAGGCCTAGAACAGCTGGGATGGGGCCTTCCAGGAAAGCAGGATCTGGGCCCCTCCTCCCACAGGCACTGTGGGGACCACCCCAGCCACCACAGTGGTCCCCACAGACAGGCCCCCCCGCATATGCCCAGCCTCACCCCGAGCTCTTTGCTCCCAGTCACCCACTACCCATCACAGCAGCCCCGTGGGGGTTCATCCACAGCACAGAGAGGTGGTCACTTGCCCAAGGTCAAGGCGGCATGTGGTGGAGAGTGGAACTCTGGCTGCCTGGCTGCCCTTCACGTCTTTCTCCAGGCTCTCTGTGGGACGCCTCCACCAGCATGTCTCCCCTTGGATCCTGTGTGGTGTTTTGTTTTGTTTTGTTTTGTTTTGAGACAGAGTCTCACTCTGTCACCCAAGCTGGAGCATGCAGTGGCTCGATCTCAGCTCACTGCAAACTCCACCTCCTGAGTTCAAGCAATTCCCTTGCCTCAGCCTCCAAAATAGCTGGGATTACAGGCGCATGCCATCATGCCCCACTAATTTTTATATTTTTAGTAGAGATGAGGTTTCACCATGCTGGCCAGGTTGGTCTCAAACTTGGGGTGGTCAGGCAAGGAGTCCTTGCTGCTCTGAGAACTGAAGGAGGGGAGGGGCACCCCTGTGTGGACACTGGGAAGTGAGCTCCAGGCAGAGGGAGCAGCCCCTTCAAAGGCCCTGAGGTCTCCAGGGGATGAGAACAGAGAGGCGGTGGGGTCTTGTGGGCCCAAAGAGACAGGCAGGAAGGTTCTGAGCAGAGGGATGTGGCCCCTTGGGTGCTCACCGGTGCCCTCTGGCTGCATGTGCCATGTAGATGGGGCAGGGGGTGAGCAGGGAGACAGGAAGGAGGCTGCTGCCTCCTGTGGGTCCTGGTAGAAGATGAGGGTGAAAGGGACAGGTTAGAGGCGGGCAGAGGAGGAAGATGCAGGCAGGCTCACTGCTGCCACTTAGCCACCGTGATTCCCTCACACGGGTCGCACCGAGACCCCGGCACCATGTTTGGGAAGAGGAAGAAGCGGGTGGAGATCTCTGCACCATCCAACTTTGAGCACTGCATGCACATGGACTTTGACCAGCATGAGTAGAAACTCACTGGGCTGCCCACCAGTGGCAGAGCCTGATGGAGGAGTTGGATCGCCGGCCCAAGCCCCTCATCGACCCCGCCTGCATCACCTCCATCCAGCCCAGGGTCCCCAAGGTATGCAGCACCCACCACCACCTCCCCCAGCCCACACTCACCCCCAGAGTGGCCTGGCCCTCACCCCACACTCGACCCTGTAACAAATACCTTCTCATTTACATGGAAACAACCCTGACTTCCACCCTGATCCTGGGTCCAAGGCTGGCCCTTCACCCACCCTCCACCCACTGGCTCCAAGTTCTGAGAATCCCATGCCACCCCAACCTGAGGCTTCCATGATGCATCTGACAGCCCCCACACCAGCCTCCAACCTAAGCCTCATGCCCTGGGCACTATGCTCCTGTCCCTGGACCACACCCATCCCACCTTTCCAGAGCTCCTGGCAGTGGGTGACAGACCCATTTCCAGAGGGTGACAGTCCCCAGTGGTCAGGGCTTGGATGGGGGTGCCTGGAGGAAGCACCTGACCCAGACCAGGGATCCAGGCAAGCTTCTGGGAAGAGGGGGCACCGTGGCTGAAGAGGAGGAGGAGGGATGGCAGCAGATTCAGGGGAAGCCAGGCTTTCATGGAGGAAATCACCCCTGTGGGACACTGTGGGCTTTTTGGTTTTGGGTTTTTTTTAACCTGCCATCTAGAGCAAAATGGCAAGGTTGGGATTTGAACCAAAGTCTGTTTCCAAGCACCATGCTCTTAACACCTCTCCTGCCTCCATGTGAAATTATCAGAGTTGCAGAGCCATTGTCTGGGTGTGGCCTGGCATGAGGCTTCCTGGCAGGAGCCTGTGCTGGGCCTTGGGAAGCCAGCCTTGGAGCCTGGACTCTCTCCCATGGTCCGTGGGGACTGGGAAGGGTCACAGGCCAGGGGAAGCTCACCAGGTTTGTTTCCAGCTGGTGATGTATATGCCTGGACTCACCTCTCCTGGTGCCCAGCCCAGCCTGGCAGGGAGGATTGCCAAGACCCACAAGTTGGCCATAGACACAAGTGCAGCCTTAATGTGGTGGCCCATGGAAGGGTCCATGTGGCCCCACGCAGGGCACTTTTGAATGCCTTGACTTCTTTGCCACTACTTAAAAAGTGACAGCCTTCACTTTCAAAGCTGTTGACTTCTGGTGACAGACCAGCTGGAGCTGAGTGGCAGCTGCCTCTGCAGGTATGGCCCTGGCTCTTGTGGGCCACAGGCCACACCTGACCCCCTCTGCTCCATGCCCTGCCTGGCTCCATGGCCACTGGCATGTGTCTTCAAAATCCTGGCCCCTGCCTGGCTCACCAGATGTGAGGCCTGGCTGTGACTGTCCCACCAGGAAATAGGGCACCTGAATTCACACACAGTGCCTCATGGCCAGCACACACCTGGGGCCCCATGGGCGCTTGTGTTTGCTGCCCTTTGCCAGATCCCAGGTTGCTCAGGGCCCTCTGAACCCCCTGGTTTTTGTTTTGTTTCATTTTGTTTTGAGACAGAGTCCCGCTCTGTCTCCCAGGCTGGAGTGCAGTGGCACTGTGATCTCAGCTCACTGTGACTGTCGCCTCCTGGGTTTAAGTAATTCTCCTGCCTCAGCCTCCTTCCTGCCTCAGCCTCCAGAGTAGTTCCCAAGGGATTACAGGGGCTTACCACCATGGCCAGCTAATTTTTGTATTTTTAGTGAAGACTGTTTCACCATGTTGGCCAGGATGGTCTTGAACTCTGAACTCAGGTGATCCTCCTGCTTGGCCTCTCAAAGTGCTGGGATTACAGGCACCCACCACCATGCCCAGCTAATTTTTGTATTTTTAGTGGAGACTGTTTTGCCATGTTGGCCAGGATGGTCTTGAACTCTGACCTCAGGTGATCCTTTCACCTCAGTCCCCTCGAGGTGTTGGGATATTAGGGGTGAGCCATCGTACCCTGCCTCAACCCCCTGTTCTAACAGCAAAGTCTGGCCTTATGTCCACTTTGCTTTCCTGGGGCCCCTGGGCAAGGCCCAGCTTTAGGCAGACAGACATGGCCAGGAGAGATGGGGCAGCAGCAGGCCACGGGTTTTGTGGGATCAGTGTTTCCTTCACATTAGAGGCTGGCCTCTAGCTGCAGATGCCTAGCAGCCCCGGGCAGGGTCCCTATCAGCAGGGCCCATGTTCTCAGCTCACTGTGGCCCCAGCACAACCACCTCATCAATCTGGTTTAGCAAAAGTTCACTGAGCCCCTGCTGTGCACCAGATGCTGATCTAGGTGCTGAGATTTAGTGGGACCCAACGCAGACAGGAAAAAACAATCCCTACCCCCAGGAGCATGCCCCAGGCAGAGCCAGGAGCAGACATATGCCTGCATGCTCCATGTCGGCCGCTGTCAGGTGATCTTGGTGGAACACAGGCAGGGCAGGGGCTGGCATTTTACATGACAGGTGGCCAGTGGAAGCTTGAGCAAAGACCTGAAAGAGTGGAGGGAGAGAGCCACAGGGACCCTAGGAGCTGATGTTCCAGGCAGAGGGAGCCACCAGCACAGAGGCCCTGGAGCAGGGCAGGAGCAGGTGGAGCAGTGAGGACACCTGTGTGCCTGGAAATGGAGCAGGGGACAGAGGGGCCGTGTATGACACAACTCAGACCATGGAGGTTGGGGGTGGGGGGAATCAGGGGCCCTGGATGGTTCCCACATGGGTTTGTATTTGGCACCCAGCTCCTGGAAACCCCTTGCCCTCTACCTTGGGGCCAGGCCTTTGTGACTCTCCATATCCCCCACCCCTTGTCCTTCATGGGAGCAGAGAGTGTGGTTTTGGGGCTCATGAACTCTGGCGACCACAGGGGAGGAAGTGCCAGCCCAGGCCTGGCCCCAGCATCCTGTAATTTGTAGACCTTGGCCTGATTATGGGGTTGGCTTCTGCCCTCCCTCCCCTCCACCCCACCCATCTGGGGAACAGGAGAAAAACAAGGGGTGCCTCTCCGTGGTCCCATCCAGCCCAGGGAGGCAGCAGCCTGGCTGTGGCCATCACTCTTCTGTGTCCCAGTGAGGGAGGGGCCACAGCCTATGCCATCCTTACTCCACGGTATCTCCTAATTGTGTCTGTGTCTTGTCTCTGTGTGTGTCGTGCCATCCTGTCCCTGCATGTTGGATGCCCATCCTGTGTGCCCCACTTCTTGCTGGGCCCCCACCCACCATTGCCCAGGACCCCAGACCATGATGTAGGGCAGCAAACGTGCCAAGGTTGGGGCTCTCACGCTTCTGCTGGGCGAGTTTGAGAACATGTTGGTGACAGGCTCCAACTCCCTTTGGAGAGGTAGCCTGCTGCTGCTTGCCCGTGCCTGCCAGGAAAATGGGATACCAGAGGAGCCGGCTGCCATGGCCAGAGTGGTCCTGGGGAAGGCAGTTAGTCGAGGCCAGATCACCAGTCACAGTGAGGTGGGTGGCGGCAGTGGTGACAGGTGACAGGTGGGGCCAGAGAAGAGGCCCAAGTCTTCCAGGGAGGGCTCAGGGCACCCCCAGGAGTCCTGCCGGGACAAACGCCCCCTCTCTGGGCCTGATGTCAGCACCCCGCAGCCTGTTGATCTGGCCAGTGGGGCGAAACTGGCAGCTGGCTGGCCCTTTAACACCAGACACCAACCACCCATACCAGGGTGCCCAGGTAATGCATCCCCCACCCCAGGGCCTCCAAGTTCCCCTGCCTGTTGCTCTCCCGTCCCCACCTTCCAGCCCTGCATGACCCAAGGTGCATCTCATCCTGACCACCCATGTGTCTGTCCCATCGCTGAGCCTCTCCCCTGCTTAGGGAGCAGAGCTCGCCCCAGGCACCTTTCACTGACAGTTACCTCTCTTCTGCTTCACAGAAGTCTCATGACGTGGCCTGGTGGTCCCCCACTCCTCTTCCTCCTCCTGGCCACCCACCTGAGCCCTAGGCACCCCCAGCCCTGGAGTGCTGGGCCCCCACGCCTCAGAGCCCCAGCTGGCCCCTCCAGCCCAAGTCACTGCCGCCCCCACCACCCTTGCTGTTCCCGGCCCCCTGGCCCCCACTCGCCACAGCAGGAGCCACAGCACATATCCCATGAGCAGTTCCAGGCTGCCCTGCAGCTGGTGGTGGACACAGGCACCCCAGATCCTACCTGTACAACTTTATCAAGATTGGCAAAGGCTCCACAGGTATCGTGTGCGTTACCACCATGCGCAGTTTAGTCAAGCTGGTGGCCATCAAGAAGATGGACCTGTGCAATCAGCACAGGCATGAGCTGCTCTTCAATGAGGTGCAGGAGCTGCTGCCCTGCTGTCCTCTTCCTGCCATCCTCCCTCCCTGCCCTCCCTCCTCTCCTTGCACTTCTCTGTGCTGGGCCAGGCCCCCCTCCTCCCCTCACTGTTCCCCACCCCCAGGCCATCTCTTCCACTCTAGGTAGGTCCCTGCCTCTGTCCACATAGTGTCCTCACCAATGTCTCTGTCCCTGAACCCCAGATCCAGGGTTCCTCGGCTCACTGAACCCCCACCCAGTGTCTTCTAGGACCCTCACACCCACTGAGGCCCACCTGGGCTCCAGGATACAGTGTCCTCCAGACCTGTCCTCTTGGGTTCCCCATGCCCCATCCCAGCCTGTCAATCCTGCGCCAGTCACTCCTCCCACTGTCTGCAGAGCCCATTGTCTCCCACTCCAGACCTCGCCCTGGCCTCCACTCGGGCATCCTCAGCACAGCCCACAGAACCACCAAGAGGAAGTTTCTCATGTTCAGGCCCATCCCTATTCCACCTTAGAAACCCTGGCAGTGCCCCACAGCACCCTGAAAAGAGGAAGCCTGCACCCCTTTGCCGGGTGTATGGGGCCCCTCTCGATGTGCCATGGCTTTGCCTGGCCCTTTGGCCTGGGCTCTTGGCCTCACTTGGCCTTTTGGCCTGGCCTCTTGGTCTCGCCCGGCCTTTCGGCCTGGCCTTGTCTTTTGGCCTGGTCTTCTGGCCTGATCTGGCCTTTTGTCCTGGTCTTTTGGCCTGGCCTGGCCTTTTGCTCTGGCCTGGCCTGATCTTGTCTTTTGGCCTGGCCTTACCTTTTGGCAGAGACATGAGCTGCTCTTCAATAAGGTGTGGGAGCTGCTGCCCTGCCGTCCTCCTCACCCTGATATCCTCCCTCCCTGCCCTTTCTCCTCTTTCTGCCATCCTCCCTCCCTGCCCTTCCCTCTGCTCCCTGCCATCCTCCCTCCCTGCCATCCTCCCTCCCTGCCCTCCCTCCTCTTTCTGCCATCCTCCCTCCTTTCTCCTCCCTCCTCTCCCTGCCATCCTTTCTCCCTGTCCTCCCTCCTCTCCCTGCTGTCCTCCCGCTCTGCCCTCCTTCTCTTTCCGCCTTCTTCTCTCCCTGCCCCTCCCTCCTCTCCCTGTCATCCTCCCTCCCTGCCATCCCTCCTCTCCAGCCATCCTCCCTCCTCTCACTGCACTCCTCTGTGCTGGGTTAGGCTCCTGTCCTCCCCTCACTGCTCCCCACCCCTAGGCCATCTCCTCCACCCCAGGTAGATCCCTGCCTCTGTCTTCACAGCATCCTCACCCACGTCTCTGTCCCTGAGCCTCTGACCCAGGGTTCCTCGGCTCACTGACTACCCACCCAGTGTCTTCTAGGCCCCTCACACCCATTGAGGCCCACCTAGGCTCTAGGGTACAGTGTCCTCCAGAGCTGCCCCTCCTGGGTTCCCTGTGCCCTGCCCCAGACTGTCAGCCCCATGCCAGCAGCTTCTCCCCATGTCTGCACAGCCCATTGTCTCCCACTCCAGGCCCCACCCCAGCCTCCACTCGGGAGTCCTCAGCACAGCCCACACAACCACCAAGAGGAAGTTTCTCATGTTCAGGCCCACCTCATCCCAATTCCACCTTAGAGACCCTGGCATTGCCCTGCAGCACCCTGACAAGAGAAATCCTGCACCCCTTTGCCAGGTTTATGGGGCCCCTCTTGACCTGCCATGCATCACAGCACCTAGCTGAACCAGGTGCTCCCCACCTGGGTTCCTCATCTGCCCCCATGAGCACGCCTCTTCTCTCATCCTTGCCCAATACCTGCTTGTCCAGGGTCTCAGCCCTGAGCTTGAATGCTCTTCCCACCTCCACCCAGCACCAGCCCAGGTCTGACCTGAGATGGGTGTTGTCCCAGGGGAGTGCACCCAGAAGGGAGGTGTGGGCTTTAGTCTGCCTCTGAGGCCCATGTGGCTGTGGTAGTAGTAGGGGAGGGCAGTCCAGGTGGCCCCATGAGCACAAGCTCGATGTAGAACTACTGCAAGGGGACCCAGGGGTTGGCAGTGGCTGGGTCTGAGGTGGGCCTGGGCAGCCCTCCTGCCCCCCTCTGCCCACCTCCTGCCCCATTCACTGCTGACCCAGCCCCTGCACAGGTGGTGATCACGCGGGACTATCAGCATGAGAATGTGGTGGAGATGTACAACAGCTGCCTGGTGTGGGACAAGCTCTGGGTGATCATGATCCCGGAAGGAGGTGCCCTCACCAACATTGTCACCCATACCAGGTACTGCCAGGGCCTCAGACTCCTCCTGTGACATGACCAGGTCCCCTCCAGAATGCTTGGGGTGTGGTCACATCTCCAAACCAGCTGTGCTGCATACTCCTCAACCCCCCCAAGGCATGGGGTTGTGTCTTCCATTTCTGCAACTCCAGAGTGGGGTCAAGCTGTCTCAGGTTCCTCCCAGCCCAAGACAGGGCTTCACTCCCCTCAGCCCCTGGTGGGCTGTTGACCTGCCTGCTCACCCCCACCCGCAGGATGAACAAGGAGCAGATCTTGGTAGGGTGCCTGGCAGTGCTGCAGGCCCTGTTGGTGCTACACAACCAGGACGTCATCCACCGGGACATCACGAGTGACTCGATCCTGCTGACCCATGACGACAGGGTGAGAGGTCAGGTGGTGGGCTGTGGGGGGGTCGGGGTTCCCATGGTGGGGCTTCCCTGTCTCTTCCCCATCCCCTTTGAGGATAGGTGGACTCGACCCCCTAGACCTGTGTCGAGGATCCAGGACTTCATCAGTCCCTGATGCAGCCCAGAGTCAGGCTCCCACTCTTTGGGGGCTCAGTGCAGTAGGAGGACACTGGCTGGTGGGGGCTCTGTGTAGTGGGAGGTCACAGGCTGGAGGGGGCTCTGCTTAGTTGGAGGACACAGGCTGGTGGGGGCTCTGCATAGTGGGAGAGCACAGGCTGGTGGGGGCTCTGTGCAGTGGGAGGACACAGCCTGGTGGGGGCTCTGTGCAGTGGGAGGGCACAGTCTGGGGGGGCTCTGTGTAGTGGTAGGGCACAGGCTGGTGGGGGCTCTGTGTAGTGAGAGGGCACAGGCTGGTGGCTGCTCTGTGTAATGGGAGGGCACAGGCTGGTGGGGGTTCTTTGCAGTGGGAGGGTACAGGCTGGTGGGGGCTCTTTGTAGTGGGAGGACACAGGCTGGTGGGGGCTCTGCATAGTGGGAGGGCACAGGCTGGTGGGGGCTCTGTGTAGTGGGAAGATGAGGTGGTGGCAGCTCTGCATAGTGGGAGGGCACGGGCTGGTGGGGGCTCTGTGCAGTGGTAGGGTATGGGCTGGTGGGTGCTCTGTGCAGTGGGAGGACATGGGCTGGTGGGGGCTCTGTGCAGTAGGAAGGCATGGGCTACTTGGGGCTCTGTGCAGTAGGAGGACACAGGCTCATGGGGGCTCTTCCATCAACACTGGATGCTGGGCCCAGGGGCAGGGTTCTGGGCAGACAGTGCAGCCCCCACCACAGGCTTCTCCCTCCACTGAAAAGCCACGCTGGCCAAGCACCCAGGTCGGGCCATGAATCCAGCCCTATCTCCGATACTTTGGACTGAGGTTCTGAACCCTGGGCTGTGGCACTTATAATGCAGGGTGGATGTGACTTTCTGTAAGAAAGGGCCCTAGACTCCAATGAAATTATTTCAGAAGTGGATGATTCCATCCCTTTCCCCAAGGAAAATAAAACTGCAGCATTCAGTCTAGGCAGAGGCAGAGAGAGCTCTTTTACTGACAGTCCGTGGAAATCTCAGGATGTCTGCAGATATATTTTGGGGCATCTGTAGGCCACCTGAGATTGCCCTCCTGTGGTTGTGGGGGTGTTCTATGGAGACAAGAAGACCCATAGAGATCCCCAAAATTTGGAAAGTGGGCCAGGTGCAGTGGTTCACACCTGTAATCCCAGCACTTTGGGAGGCCAAGGTGGGTGAATCATGAGGTCAGGAGTTTGAGACCACCCTGACCAACATAGTGAAACCCTAACTTTAGTAAAAATACAAAAAATTACCTGGGCATGGTGGCAGTCACCTGTAATCCCTGCTACTTGGGAGGCTGAGGCAGAATTGCTTGAACCTGGAAGGTGGAGGCTGCAGTGAGCCAAGATTGCACTGTTGCACTCCAGGTTGGGCTACAGAGCAAGACTATTTAAAAAAAATCATAAAAAGACCCACAGTTCCTAAGAAGGTGTGGAGCCTGGTTGTTGTAGAGGTAGGCTATGGCCCCTCACAGCCCCAGAGCAGGGCTGCCTTCCTCTTCAACCCAACACAAGATGCTCCAGGGCAGCAGGGCCCCAGGGCACAGGCTTTCAGGGCCACCCATTCCCAGCCCTGCCTGGCCTTTGCTGTCTGAAGTACTCAGGCCACTGCCCCCAAGAGTCCTAGAGGCCGTCAGGGAGGGAGATGGGGGGACCCTGTGGGAGGTGACTCACCTGCGAGCCCCCACTGGGAGATGGTAGAGCTCCGCAGTGGTCTGGCTCTGGAGCCCAGCTCTGACCTCTGGGCCGCACATCGTGCCTAAAGCTGAGGAATTACACAGCTGGATTCCCTTGCTCACCCTTCCACTGTGCCAGCTCTGCTGACTCCACTGCCTCTGTCCTGCCCCAGGTGAACCTGTCAGACTTTGGGTTCTGCACCCAGGTGAGCAAAGAAGTGCCCCAGAGGAAGTCACTGGTCAACAAACCCTACTGGATGGCCCCAGAGCTCATCTCCCGCCTTCCCCATGGGCCAGAGGTGAGCCCCAGGGTGGCTTGCTTGTCCTGCTGTCAGCAGCTCTAGTCCAGCTGCAGTGCTGGCGGGAGGTGAGGCTCAGCCTGTGGAGTGGTTGGGCATGGTGCTCTGGATGAGGAGGTACTGCAGGCATACATATGTTCATTTGTTCATTCATTCTTTTTTTTTCTTTCTTTTTGACATGGAGTCTTGCTCTGTTGCCAGGCTGGAGTGCAGTGGTGTAATCTCGGCTCACTGCAACCTCTGCCTCCCTGGGTTCATGTGATTCTCCTGCCTCAGCCTCCTGAGTAGCTGAGATTACAGGTGCCTGCCACCATGCCCAGCTAATTTTTGTATTTTTAGTAGAGTTGTGGTTTCACCATGTTGGCCAGGCTGGTCTACAACTCCTGACCTTAGGTGATCTTCCTGCCTTGGCCTCCCAAAGTGCTGAGATTACAACCATAAGCCACTGCTCCCAACCTTGGCTGTGATTTCTGAGTGATGTCTTCAGGCAGGCCGCTTTCCCTTTGTGGGAGCAGAGCCCACCTCAGCAGCTCTGGGAAATGTCTCCCACCTATGGGCTTCCCTCTTTCCCTGGCTGTTTTGGGTAAAGGCCCCAGCTTGGCTCATAAAGCCTGAGCAGATGCACACCTCCTTGCCTTAGACAGGACAAAGCAAGAAGTGAGCCCATTCTGGATCCTGTGGTGCCAAGCTTGACAGATCCCAGAGTTCCCTCCAGGCCACTTCCTTCACAGATCTTGAAGCTGAGGTCCAGAGGAAGCAGGGGCAGATCCTGGGTGCTCCCCAGGCAAAGGGAGCTGATCTCAGGGATGGGGTCACAAGGCTCCACTTCTGCCACCTCTAGGGCCATAGAGCCAGGGAGGGTGAGAGACCAGAGGCCTTTAGTTCACCCCTGGGGCTGGACAGAGGCTCAGCCTGTGCCACATCCCAAAGCTGTTCTGGCCACCCTGAGCTGCAGCCCCTTTAAGAGGGGGTGGTGCTTCAGCGTGAGGCGAGGCACGCTGCCAGCATGTGTGCCCTATGGAAGTGGAGACTGTGCTTCCTGGGAGGATCTGGCAGGAGCCATGATGCGGCCAGAGGAAGTCAGTGAAAGCCGAACCGCAGCCAGAGGGAGTTGGCAGAGGCAGCCACGTGGCCAGAGGGAGTCGTCAGAGGTGGTGGCGCAGTCAGAGTTTCTTTGGAGAAGTCGTGGTGTCTTCCACGTGATGGTGGAGGAGGAGGCAGGTCTCTGCAGTAAGTGGTGGGGACTCGTATCCCACGAGGAACCCTCCAGGCCTCCCTGCTCCTTCTCCGTGTCTCCCTGCTTTCCAGCCCTGGACTTCTTTGTGGGCATTTGGGCCCCAGTCATACGCGTGGGGGCAAAATTGCAGGGTCCTGGCCATGGCAGTGTCTGCAACCCTGCTGTGAAGTCTATGTCTGCATCTGACCCACATCCAGCATCTAGGAATGCACAGGTCCTGAGTCATGGTGAAGCCTGGGACCTGGGTCCCTCCATGCCCCACAGCCCTCTAAGCTGGTGTATTCTAATTTTCATTTCCCCCTGGAGTGTATGAGTTCCCCCTTTTCTAAAACCACACATACATTTCTACTTTTTTTTTAAGAGACTGAGTCTGGCTCTGTTGCCCAGGCTTGAGTACAGTGTTGCAATTTCGGTTCACTGCAACCTTCACCTCCTGGGTTCAGGCAATTCTCCTATCTCAGCCTCCTGAGTACCTGGGACTACAGACACCCACCATGATGATGCCAGGCTAATATTTGTATTTTTAGTAAAGATGGGGTTTCACCATATTGGTCAGACTGGCTTCAATCCACCCCTCATGTAATCTGCCCAACTAGGCCTCCCAAAGGGCTGGGATTACAGGCGTGAGCCACCTTGCCTGGCGAATTAGTTTCCTAATGAATAGTTCATTTTGAGGACCTAATCTCTTATCTGTTGTTTGATTTTATGTCTGCAGAATTGTCTGGTCAGGTTCTAGATTGGATTTTTCTGCTACTCTGTAGTGTTTTTTTTTGTACACATTGGTCTCACCATTTCAGATACTTCTGAGTACGTGGGCCCACCTGCTCTGAGCTGGCTTAGAGGAGAAGGAGGAGTAGTCACCCACCACCCATGCTGGAGGCTGGAGCCTGCAGTATCACCTCACCTGCCTGTTGCGGTTGGTGGCAGTGACTGAGATTACAGTGCAACTGGAAAGGTAAAAAGATGACGGGTTCACCATCCTGGCCTGCACAGCCTGAGGCATGGGGAACGGCTTTGGGGTGTGCTGCCGTGGGCAGTGGGCACTATCACAATATCCAGGGTGGCACTGCTGGTGTCGTGGAGGCAGGTTGGGGGGTTATTTGAGGCACCACTGCCCATGGAGGGGAGAGGGTTGGGGGTCCTTTCCTGGGGTGTGCTGCCTATTGCCAGGGGATGGGATGGGGCCTGTCCCAAGTGGTACTGCCAGCAGCAGTGGGGCATTTTGTGGGCACTATCTGGGGATGTACTGCCCTAGGTGGGGGGTAAGTTGAAGGAGCTGTCGGGTGCTGCAATGCCCTTGTCAGGGATGGGTTATTGGCACTATGGGGTGCAACACTGCCAGTGGTGAGGGGTAGGTTGGGGATGCTGTCAAGTGTTACATTGCCCCCAGTGGATAGGTGATGTGATATCCAGGGCATCATTGCCTGTGTCTGGGAACTGGTTGGGGGCAGTATGCAAGGCTGAATTGCCCACATGGGGAGCAGGTTGGGGGCACTATCTAGGGCTGTAGTGCTGGTGGTGGAGGATGGGTTAGGGTTACTGTAGGGTGCTACACTGCTGGTGGTGGGGATAGAGGGTGTTAAAAGGCACTATGGAGACTATACTGAGACAGAGGTGGGGGAGTTTGTTGGAAGAGCTACACAGGGTTGGACTGCCTGTGGAGAGGGTAGAGGGTTGGTTGGGGCACTTTTGGGGCCAGAAACACAGCCTGAGTGAGAGGGAGGCAGCAGGTGGGTTGGGTGCTCTCAGGGATCTGCACTGGCTGGCAAAGAGTGGGTAAAGCATACTATTCCAGGCTGCATTGATTATGGCAGGGGCGGTTAAGGGCACTATCAGGGGCTACCTGAGGTATCCATGGTGGTACTTCCCAAAGTGGAGAGGGAGTTTGGAGTGCTATCCATGGCTACACTGCCCAAGGCAGGGAGTTGGTTGGGGGTGCTATCCAGGGCAGCACTGTTCCTGACAGGGAGTGGGTTAGGGCACTCACTGTTCAGGGTTGCAGTGCCCGCAGTGGGGGTGGTTTGGGTGCCATATGGGAGCATCACTGCCTGCGGTGGGGGTCTGGTTGGGGATGCTATCTGTGGCTACACTGCCCACCACAGTGAACCAGTTGGGGCACTATCCCGGGATGTGCTGCCCATGGCAGGGGGTTGGTTTGTGGGTGCCATCGAGTGCTGCAGTGTCTAAGGCAGGGGCAGGTTAGGGGCTGCCATCACGTGCTATGCTTCTGGTGGTGGGGGATGGAGTGTTGGCACTATCCTGGGATTACACTGCCAGTGGCAGCGGGTTAGGGGCTCTGTCAGAAGCTGCAGTGCTGGTGGCAGGCAATAAAAGTTTCAGTGACAGTGGTGGTCTCTCAGAGGAGGACCACTGCTCCAGCCTCCAGAGAGGCTCCACTCCAGAGAGGAGTGGTCCTCCTCTCCCCAGACTCTAAATGGCCATCTCCTCCTGCATGGCAAACACATGTTTATGTAAAAATCCTGATCACAGCAGGGCACCCAGACCCATCATGGTTCCCAGGCTCAAGCCCTCACATTCTGTGTTGCATAGACTGCCAAGGATGCCCAGGCATGCAGTAGCAGACACCATGGGGTGACAGGGCCCTGTGGATGGAGGTCTCAGGAATGGGAACCAGCACGTTGGTGGGGAGGGCTGGCTGGGGCTGAGTTACTGCTGCTACTCCTTCCCGAGCACAGCCTGGGTGGTCCTAGTGGTTCCTGTGAAGCGGGGAGCCCAGGCACCATGGTGTCTCTGGTCTCCACTCCCTAGCCAGTTTGGGTCAAAAAGAGATGCTGTGGACTTTGGAGGGTGGGTGTGAGTGTCTTCACTAAAATGCCCGTGGCACCAAGTGGCCAGCATGACAAGGTGGGGGTCTAATGCTACCACTCTTTGTGTCCCATTCTAGGCTTTTCTGGCTTTGCCCGCCCTGCTGCTCCATGCCAGGAGAAGGAAGAGCCATCTGCTGCATGCTGGAGGCTGGAGCCTGTGACACCACAGCTCACCTCTCTGCAGTGGGTGGCAGTGACGGGGACTGCAGAGCACCAGAGAGGTAGGAGCATGGCTGGCTGCCACCAGGGCAGGGACAGGTGCAGAGGTGGCCAGGTGGCAGCCTCTGAGGCAGCCTTGGGCCCTCGGTCTCCTGCTGCTGGTTGTAGCAGGCAGAGATGGGGTTGCTACCACTACTGCCATGCCTTGTGCAGGTGGCAGCTGCAGTTGAGCCCGTAGCAGAGGGTGGCAGTGCAGGTCCCAGACCTGAGTGAGGTCTGAGGGTCATAAAATACTCCCCTCCCACCCTAGGATTCTCTCCTCTTTGTTGGCTTCCTGAGTGCTGGGCTGTGGGTCTCTATACTGTGTGGCCACTAGAATGGGGCTGAGCACCACTTCCCACCATCCTGCTGCTGGGGCTTCACTGCCCCTGTTAGGGCCATGGTGGCATCTGGCCCCTGGTTCTGTGCTGCTGGCCACCGTGTGCATGTCCAGGATTGCCACTGCTGCTGATGTACACCATCTGCAAGGGGCTACTGAACCTGTGGCATCAGCTGGCTGGGCTAGTCCCAGAAGACCCAAGGGCTGTCCAGTGGACCACCCTCCCAGCCTAGGGCTTCTCTTTCTTGGCCAATGCACAGATAAATGGGTGGCAATCACTGGGTGCTCTGCAGCTGCTGGATCCCCTAGGCTGACTGGCCGGTTCCTGCTTTCCTGCAGCAGCAGGGCCGACTGCCTGCGTGAAGAGCTATGGAGGCTTCTGGCCCTGGGATTCTCACTGTTGTGGGGTGGGCAGGCAGCATCAGTGGTTGTCAATGTGGCTGCTGCATGGTCATGTGCAGGTGGCAGCTGCAGCTGAACCCAAGGCAGAGGCTGGCCCTAGATGGCCTGAGAATTTTCAGTGCACCGCATAGGGTCCATTTTCCTTGCCTCTGCCTAGAGTGCAGAGTCTGGGTGCTGGGTGCTGTGCAGCCTCGGGGGTGGACTGAGCACCAGTTCCCACCCTCCTGTTTTTCCTTTTTGGCCCTGGTCCAGGGTGCTGGTTGTGGGCACTGGGTACCCTGCAGCCACTGGGATGGGGCTGGGCTCCAGTTCCAGTCCTCCTCCTCCTGTGAGGCCTGATTTAAGCACCACAGCAGGGTCTGGCTCTTGGGTCCGTGTTGCTGGTGGAGGAGGGCAGGAGCAGGGGTTGCCACCGCTGCTTCCACATGCCATCTATTAAGTGGCAGGTGCAGCAGAATGCACGGGAGGCTGCAGGGCTGGTCTTAGCCTGGGAGTCGCCCAAGGCACCTCCCCCCACCCTAAGATCCATGCTTCCTTTGCCCAAGCCCAGAGTGTGGGGTTGTGGGCTCTGGACCCACTGCAGCCCCTGGGATGAGGCTGAATGCCAGTTTCATCCCCTTGCAGCTGTGCTGCTGATCACCTAAATTAGGCATCATGGTGACATCTGGCATTGTGTTTCCTGTTGCGGGTGGGGGAGGACAGGGCCAAGGGTTGCCATTGATACTGACTTGTGCCATTTCCAGGTAGCAGCTGTGGCTGAGCGCACAGCAGATTCTGGCGGGGCTGCTCCCCGAGGGCATGAGGATCACAGAATGTACCACCATCCCACCCTAGGGTCCACTTTTCCTTGGCCCTGGCCCAGAGCACAGGTTTGTGGGTGCTGGGCACTATGCAGCCACAGAGTTGTGACTGAGCACCTCCTGCCATCCTGCACCTGCGGGTTGAGTGTGGCAGTATCTGCTCCTGGGTTTCATGCTACTGAGGCCAGTGTCCAGGGTTGCCACTGCTGCTGCCCCATGCATGTACTGCAATAGTCTGATAGCTGAACCAGCTACTGAGTGCCTGACAGAATTGTTAGTGTAGACAGTGAGGATAGGCTACAAAGGGGAGATTCATGGCCCCAGGCAGGGCACTTGGGATGGTGTAAGATTTCATCACGCTCCTTGGAATGGTATGCAAATGAAAACTGAATGTTTTATTTCTGGAATTTTCCATTTGATATTTTGGGGATGTACTCAGGGAACTGAAACTGCAGAAAGCTACAGTGTGGGTAATGGGAAACGACTGTGCCTCTTAGTTTTTATATTAGTTTCCTATGGTTGCTGTAGCCAATTATCATTCACTTAGCCACTTAATATAATAAAAGTATATTATCTTTAAGTTCTGGAGGTCTGAGCTTGAAATGTATCTTACTAGGATAAAATCAGGATATTGTCAGGGCTACATTCATTTGGAGATGCAGGGGGAGAATCTGTTTTCTTGCTTTGTCCAACTTCCATAGAAGTTGCCTGCATTCCTTAGCTCATAGCCCCTCTTCCATCTTCAAAGGCAACAGTGCAGCATCTTCAAATCTCTCTCCTGACTCCTACCTTCCTCTTCCATCTTTTTTTCCCTCAAGACAGGGTCTTACTCTTTTCTCCAGGCTGCGGTGCAGTGGCATGATCATGGCTCACTGCAGCCTTGACCTACCTGGGCTCAAATGATCCTCCCACTTTAGCCTCCCATGTAGGTAGAAGTACAGGTGTGTGCTACCACTCCCAGTTAATTATTATTATCATTGTTTTATATCTATCATAGGGACAGGGTTTTGCCATGTTGCCCAGGCTGATCTTTTAAAAAATATTTTTAAAATTTTACTTTAAGTTCTGGGGTACATGTGCAGAACATGCAGGTTTTTTACACAGGTATACATGTGACATGGTGGTTTGCTGCAGTTGTCAACCTGTCATCTAGGTTTTAAGCCCCACATGCTTTAGGCATTTATCCTAATGCTCTTCCTCCCCTTTCCCCCTACTCCTGACAGGCCTCAGTGTGAGATATTCCACTCCCTATGGCCATGTGTTCTCATTGTGCAACTCCCACTTACAAATGAGAACATGCAGTGTTTGGTTTTCTGTTCCTGTGTTGTTTTGCTGAGAATGATGGTTTCCAGCTTCATCCATGTCCCTGCAAAAGACATGAACTCATTCATTTTACGGTCACATAGTATTTCATGGTGTATATGTGCTGTATTTTCTGGACCCCCAAGGCTGGGAAGGCAGATTCTCACTCAATTTCCACTTTTTCTGCTGACTTCTCATCCCTCTGCCATCCTCTCCCTTTCCTTCTGTTCTTTGGGGAAAATAGGTCTGCAGCAGCCACTGAACTTTGTCTTGCTTTGTGTTCTACTCTTGGTCTCACTTCCTTTCTTTCTCCTTCCACCTTGCCTGGCTGATTTTTCATATCACCCCCTTGAGAAGGCTTTTTGATGTCCTTAAGAATCTTCTCAAAAGTGAATTTCTGCTTATGGTTTAAATGGCTGCCATTGTCAGCAGGGGTCAGTGATGACCCACCCATTTCCTACACTACTTCCCTTTCCTCTCTGGTTCCCACATTTGATTCTGTTCATGTTCCCACACTTGATTCTGTTCCCTTTCCTCTCTGGTTCCCACAGTTGATTCTGTTCAAGTTCCCACACTTCCTCGGTCTGTCAGGTAGTCCTGGCCTGACCTGATCTCTACCACATGAATGGAAGGAAAACTAAGCCGTCCTTCCTGGCTTTCCAGTGAGTCAGCAGGTGGACCTTCAGACCTCCCTGCCTATTTTGGCATCCAGAAAACTTTTGGGATGTGTTGCCATGGAGACAATGGAGTATTTATTGTACTACCTTCCTTAGACTTTATTATGCAACCTGCCCTCTTTCCCGGATTGCTGTGATGCTGCAGGGAGATTTCTTAAATTAACCTTTTCAAAATACCCTTCAGATCCTTTTGGAGCAAGAATTTCTTTTTAATCTCACAAGACACAAACTGTTCAAGGGAGGAATTAGGAACAAAGACAACTTGTGCAGGGAGACTGGACAGAACTTGGAAAGCATTTAGAGAAAAGTGGGGAAATGATTGTTTGGTTGGAAAACAGGAGCATGGATAAGTGGTGAGAGGAATGGGGATTATTTAACTGGGACAGAGAGGCTGACAAGTGACCTAGTAATAGGCTTCCCGTTTGTGGAGGGTTAGCACAGGGAGACTGGCTTCCCATTACCAGGGAAGAAAAGACACTGAAAGTGGGAGGTAGCAGAGCCTGAAACTGAGGAAGAACTTATAATCACAGGGTCTGTTAATTATAGCAAGGGAGGATGGATCACAAGCTCCTCACTGAGTAGTCTTCCCAGACAAGAGCAGCACTGGGATGGTGGTAGGGCTTTCTGTGAGTCATCTGGTGCAGAGCTTCCTGATCACTTGTCCTCAGATAGTAGCAAGATGGCTGCCTCAGCATCTCCAGGGACACGTGGTTAAAATACAATTTTCTGGGCCCTACCCAGACCTTCTAGTTTAGAATTTCTGGGAGGAAAATCCAGGTGTCTGTATTTTTATACACCCCACCCCCAGAGAAATGTAGAACTAACTCATGGAGAACCAAGAATCTGGTGATGTGGAGAAAGAGGAAACACCTCCCCCAGATCCCTCTGATTTTCCCTGTAGCATCCTGCTAGTGCTTCCACTGACCTTGAGCTGCTCCGAAGCCCAGGCCACACCTGCCCTGGTGATTCTATCCAGCATCCCTGCTTGGAGCTGATGTTCCTCTGTGTAAGATGGAGCTAAGAGATAGATGGAGCTGGGAATGAAAGGAGCTCAGAGCAGATGGTGCTCAGAGCAAGATGGAGCTCAGAGAAGATGGAGCTCTGAGCAAGATGGAGCTCAGAGCAGATGGAGCTCTGAGCAAGATGGAGCTCAGAGCAGATGGAGCTCTGAGCAAGATAGTTCAGAGCAGATGGAGCTCTGAGCAAGATGGAGCTCAGAGCAGATGGAGCTCTGAGCAAGATAAAGCTCAGAGCAGATGGAGCTCAGCGCAGATGGAGGTCTGAGCAAGATAGAGCTCAGAGCAAATGGAGCTCAGAGCAGATGGAGCTGTGAGCAAGGTAAAGCTCAGAGCAGATGGAGCTCAGAGCAGATGGAGGTCTGAGCAAGATAAAGCTCAGAGCAGATGGAGCTCTTAGCAGATTAAGCTCTGAGCAAAATAAAGCTCAGAGCAGATGGAGCTCTGAGCAAGGTAAAGCTCAGAGAAGATGGAGTTCTTAGCAGATTGAGCTCTGAGCAAGATGTAGCTCAGAGCTGATGGAGCTCTGAGTAAGCTGTAGCTCAGGGCAGATGGAGCTCTGAGCAAGATAGAGCTCAGAGCAAATGGAGCTCAGAGCAGATGGAGCTGTGAGCAAGGTAAAGCTCAGAGCAGATGGAGCTCCAAGCAGATTGAGCTCTGAGCAAAATAAAGCTCAGAGCAGATGAAACTCCGAGCAAGATAAAGCTCAGAGCAGATGAAGCTCTGAGCAGATGGAGCTCAGAGCAAGATGGAGCTCAGAGTGATTGAGCACTGAGCAAGATGGAGCTCGGAGAAGATGGAGCTCTGAGCAAGATGGAGCTAAGAGCAGATGGAGCTCTTAGCAGATTGAGCTCTGAGCAGATTAAACTCAGAAAAACAGCAGCTCCATGCAAGATTAAACTTGGAGCTGATGTTCCTCTGTGTAAGATGGAGTGCAGAGCAAGATGGAGCTCTCAACAAGATTGTGCTCGGAGGTGATGGATCTCTGATCAATAAGGAGCTATAAGCAAGATGGAGCTTGGTGCAGATGTTGCTTGGTTTTAGGAGGAGCTCAGAGCAGATGGTCCTTACAGCAGGATGGAGTTTATAGTGATTAGAACTCCAAGCAAGATGGACCTTCGAGCTGAGGGAGCTTTGAGCAACATGGAACTCGGAGAAGATGTTTTTCAGAGTAAGAAGGAGTTCCAAGCAAATGGCACTCAGAGCAAGATGGATCTCGAATAAGTTATTCACAGTGAGATGGAGCTCTGAGCAGATAGTGCTTAGAGGAAGATGGAACTCTTGAGTAGATGATGCTCAGAGCAAAATGGAGCTCGAAGTGATGGAAGTTCTTAGCAAGATGGAGCTCCAAGTAGATAGTGCTCAGAGCAAGATGGAGCTCAGAGAAGATGTTGTTCACAGTGAGAGGGAGCTCCAAATGGATGGTGCTGAGAGCAAGATGGAGCTCCAAGCAAATTGTGCCTGCCCAGAACAAGATGGAACTCAGAGTAGATGGAGCTCTGAGCAAAATGGAACTCTGAGCATATAGTACTTACAGCGAGATGGAGCTTAGAATGATTAGAGCTCAGAACAGATGGGGCTCACAGAAATTGCTTCCATGCAGATGGTAATCAGAGCAATCTGGAGCTCCAAGTAGATGGTGCGCAGAGAAAGATGAACCTCAGAATGATCAGAACTCAGAAAAATTAAACTCTTTGCAGATGGTGCTTAAAGCAAAATACAGCTCAGAGTGATTGAAGCTCTGAGAAAGATGGCACTAGGAGGAGATAGAGTTTTGAGCAGGAAGTACCTCCGACTAAGATAGAGCTTGCAGAAGTTGTTTCCTAGTGTAAGATGGAGCTCAGAGCAAGATGGAGCTTGGAGTGATTGGAACTGTGAACTTTGCTCTGAGCAGTTGGAACTCTGAGCAAGATGGATCTCTGAGCAAGAAGGAGCTCTAAACAAGATGGAGATTTGAACAGACATTTCTTGGTTTTAGATGGAGCTCACATTAGCACTCCAAGGAAGATGGAGCTCAGAGCAGACAGAGCTCTGAACAAAAAGAAGCTCCAAGCAAAATGGAACTTGGAGCAGATGTTGCTTGGTGTAAGGTGGAGCTTTGAGCAGATGGTGCTTGGAGCAAAATGGATTTGGAAGTGACTGGAAATCTCAGCAAGGTGGACCTATGAGAAGATGGATATCTTAGCAGAGGGTGCTCAGAGCAAGATGGAGTTTGGAGTGATTGGAGCTCTGAGAAAGATGTAGCTTGAAGCAAATGCAACTCCAAGTAGATGAAACTCTGAGCAGATGGTGTTCAGAGCAAAATGGAGTTCAGAGTGATGGGAACTGTAAGCAAGATGAGCTCAGATCAGATGGAGCTTTGAGCAGATGGTGTTCAGAGCAAGATGGAGCTTGAAGTAATTGGAGTTTTAAACCAGATGGAGCTCAGATCAGATAGACCTCTGAGCAACAAGGAGCTCCAAGCAAGATGGAGTTTGAAGCAAATGTTGCTGGTGTAAGATGGACCTTAGAGCAGATAGTGTTTAGAGTAAGAGGCAGCTCAAAGTGATTGGCACTCTGAACATTGCTCTGAACAATTGGAGCTCTGAGCAAGATGCGGCTTGGAGTATATAGAGCTCTGAGCAAAAATGAGCTCTAAGCAAGATGGAGTTTGGAGATGTTGCTAGGTTTTAGAGCCCAGAGCAAAATGGCGCCCATAGTGATTATAGCTCCAGGCAAGTTGGACCTCAGAGCACATGTTGCTCAGTGTAAGATGAGCTCTGGCCAGATGGTGCTCAGAGCAAAATAGAGCTGGGAGTGACTGGAGCTCCCAGCATGATAGAGCATAGAGTGATTAGAACTCCCAGCAAGATGGAGCTTAGAGTAAATGGATCTCTGACTAGATGAAGCTCCGAGTAAGATAAATGTCTGTGAAGATGGTGTTCAGAGAAAGATAATGCTTGGAGTGATTGGAGCTCTGAACAAGATGGAGCTTGGAGCACGTGGAGTTTGGAATAAATAGAGCTTGAAGCAAGAAGGACCCACAAGCAAGATGGAGCTTGCAGCAGTTGTTGCTTGGTGTAAGATGGAGCTCAGAAAAGATGATGCTCACAGCAAGATTGAGGTCAGAGTGACTGGCACTCCAAACATTGCTCTGAGCCATTGGAATTTGGAGTAGATTATGCTTAGAGCAAGATGGTGCTCAGAGTGATTGGAGCTCTGAGCAAGCTGGAGTTTGGAGAAGATGGAGCTCAGAAAAGATTATGCTTAGAGTAAGATGGAGCTCTAAGCAGATGATGCTCAGAACAAAATGAAGCTCAGAGTGATTGGATCTCCAAGCCAGCTGGAGCTCAGAGCAGATGGACTTGGAAAAGGGGCACATCATTTGTGGTATATTTTATTCCTTCATGGTGAACTTTTTAAACAGCACACACATTATTTAGATATCATTTGGGAAAAAACACTCAGCATTTATCTTTTGCAGTCTTACAGAAGGAAATTCTAGCAGATTTTACTACAGACTTCTAGTGAAGGAATAGACCAGATGTTTATTGGCCACATATACTATGATGCCAGTCCTAGAATCACCTTGCAATGGAAAGTTTAATGACAGTTTAGGTCTCAACAGAATACATAATCCAAGAGAAGACTTAAGGATTTCTACGTCAAGCTCATTGTCTTCAAATATCAGAATGGAGAACTACTTATCTAAGGTAAGTTACAGTATCCTTTTTCTGTAGTTTTCAGATTTCTACCATAATTCTTGTATTTTTCTGTTAACAGATCAGAGTAGGTCTAGGAGTACATTAGAGATCTTATAGACCAGGCCTCTCATCTTTGGTAAAGGGTTATTAAGAGTTGGCTCTGCTGGGGTGTCACCTGGTCTTCATTCTTATAGCTCTTCCCTTTTCTGGGACCCCTGGTCTCTATCTTCCTTCTCCTTTTTGAGCCTTGCTCTCTGAATCTTCTCAGTTTATTTTCTCCCACCTAGAAGCCATCAGATTTCAAATGGTCTTGTGATGAGGATATCAACTTTTTCTCTCCCTCCCGGACAACCAAGTCCCTATATGTCTCGTCTGAACAGCACTGGTGAAATCTTCTAAGAGACAACAATCATCAAAACCTCCTCACCATGACAGCAAGCAAGGAGGAAGGACCCTGAAGACCCTCGATGTCCCTTTTCAGCAGGAAGTAGCTATAGAGAATGACGTCTGCCCCATCTCCCCAAAGATTTCTGGGTCCCAGCCACTTGAAGGAGAATGTAAGAGGAGTAGACAGTCAGATATGAGCAGGCACAACGTGGAGGTTTCCATGTTGGAAAGAACCCCCCCAGAACACCTCTTTGGATACTCAGTACTCTATCTTTGAACTGTCAGAATGTTGTTAACTAGATCATGATAAGGAGAAAAGGCAAAGGGGAATTCCTGAGAGCTGAACAGGCACAATGATTACAAAATTGACAGCTATACCTTCCCAGGGTGGTGGTAATATGAAGTGCCACCATTAGATAGGATTCGTGTTGATTAATGTTTCCCATGCATGTGCATTAAGCACAGTAATAGAGGGTCCCCCAAGATTTGTTGAGAACAGGGCAAAGGAATAACTGAGGCAATAAAAGATAACAATGCAGAATGTCATGGGGATGTTTCCAGCAGGGTCAGCCCCCTCCTCTCTTGGAGTGTGTTTGTACTTTCCCAATAAAACGTTTCTTTATTTACAAATTGGTCTTTTGTGTAAATTCTTCCACGAAGACAAGCAAGGATTGCCTGGGTAACATCTTCATATGATTTCACTCATAGTAAGAGTCTATTTCTGGGCATCTCAAAGTGAATCCAATAATGACAAGGAGTATTAATTTACAGAGTTGGTAAGGAAAACAAATAGTTCAACTATGTTTGACTTATTAAGAAATTTATCTAGGGTTTGACTATTTTTTCACGGGAAAATCACAAAAGCCAAGTGCAGTAATGCACAGCTGTAGTCCCAGCTACTCCAGAGGCTGAGGCAGAAAGATTATTTAAGCCCAGGAGTTCAAAGATGTACTGTGAAATGATGGTGCCAGTCAACAGCCACTGCACCCTGTCACTGAAGCCTGAGCAACAGCATGATCCTGACTCTTGAAAATATTAACAATTATAAAACATTTGTTTTAACAAAAATAATTAAATTGTAACTTATTTTGTCTCATTGCTATTTTAAAAATTCAGTCAATGTACTTTAACTTATAGTTTTGACGGTGCTTCTATGATCTCCTCAATGCCTGGAAAAGTAATATAAGCCCATGTTAAATGAGGTTTCAAACTCCTTTCTCTACCTGGGTTCATGTACTAGCACATCATAAAAAAGCAAATCTAATGTTTTTAGGAAAGCACTGCAGCATATAACTTAGAACAAATTAAATGGTTGTTCTGATACAAAAAGTACTCCCTGCTAGCTGATATAAAAAATCTTATGCTTTGTGTTATTTCTCTACAAAAATGATTTGATGAGAGTCTAAGTACTTTAGAGGCACAAAATTTTGCCAATGGGTGAAAAATTTTTTTTGAGGTTAAATTTTGCTTATAATTTTATACATTTATGGAGTACAGCATAGATTTTGTTACACGGGTGTACTCTGCAGTGGTGCAGTGTAGGCTTTCCTTGCAACTATCACCCAAAGTGTGTACATTGTACCCAATAGGTGATTTCTCATCCCTCATCCTGCCCCTGTTTGCCCACCCTTGTGAGTCTCCAATGTCTATTTTTCCAGTCTCTATGTCCATGTATATTATTTACCTCCCACTTATACAGAAAACTTCCATAAATTAAGCATGATGAAAATGTAAACGTTCTCAGTTTTTTGCCAGCAAAATCAGGTAGTATGTCATTTTACAAGATGACATTGAGGAGTATACAAATAAAGATTAATAGTTTGCCAAGTCATGTAAAGCTTAATACATGATTCAAAATTATTCTGTTGAGATAGAAAGGTGTGATTTCATAAGCACTGCAGGATGCCTTGAAAGAATTTTAATATTGTTGCTATCCACTAAATTTTTAAGTTACAGAAAGAAGATGCTTTTTAGAGTTGTCAGTAAGTGTGAATTGATTTTAAACAGTGATGAACTTTCTGGATGCTTCTTTCATGTTGGACTTTAATTTTCAAGCAGAAGTCATTTTTTTATTCTGTGATGAGCTAAATGATAGAATAACAAGCACTCAATGAAGATATTTGGAGAGTAGTGCATGGATATTATATCTATCTAATGCTGTTAGACTGCTTCTTGCAAATGGCATTTGTCATGGCCACCAGAGCCAGAAAGATAGAAGAAAAAGTTTTTTCCACCAAAGATTGGCAAAAATCTAGAGAGAGGAGTGGAAACCTATGTAAAGGGCATCTACAGAAAACCACTGGGGAGTGTAAAGTGTATTGGTCCTCTACAGACAAATACGGTTCCATACTATGAAAACCAAAACAGACTGTGTTCATGTAAACATAATGTAATGATAACTTGCTTCTAGAAAACATGGAAACAAATGTCACAATTCAGGTGCTTTGAAAACCTGGTGAACTGACTCCACACAAATAGTTCTAGGCAACATATTTGAAATAGCTAAATATTTGCCTTATGACTTTAGGCATATTGGGTATCAGAAATGAAAAACAAGTCAGTATTCTTAGATGAGAGGAGGTAATACAGTGAAAATTGAAACTAAGTACTTTTATCATGTTTTCTTCTTGTGGAGAATTCAAAAACTAAATAGATCTCAGGAACATTTTAATAACAGACTGCCATGAGGAATTTTTCTGCTTTTGGCCTTGAAGACCAAAATGATTATTCCATGATAGCTCTCACTTACAGAACAGTAAGATACGTGGAATACATCTATCCAGGATTTGTCATCTCTGGTGTGACTAGAACCTTTTGGATGAAAGTGCCTTGCATCACATTTCAGATGTTAGATATAGGTGATATAATCCCACAGAACATCACAAATGTAGCAGAAGCCATTATTAAATGTGAAGAGAAGTATGACCCAGGATTCTATATTGATTGGCAGAGAACAACATTCATTTCTGTAATCAGGTATACTTCTTTGACAAAGTTTATGATAGCAAACCTCACAAGGGCAACCAGAACTCTGCATTGTTCACACCTCACACTGCAGACCACTACAGTGTAGTAAAGGTGACAGCCGAGATAGAGAAAAACATATTTTTTGATGATCAATCTTTGGAACTTGAGTCTGAAAATATACATTTCCTCAGACTATTTTTCTTTTAGCACCTCCAGGTGTAATTTTGACAGTACTTTATATTGGGCTGGTGACACAATGAGGAAACACAAACTACTGACACTGGACATTGCCATGTTTTTTTGCATGGCATTATCAACTATAGACATTCTGCATGATTTCTATAGTTGAAACATCATTCTTTCACAGCATGATGTATCTTGTCTTTAGAAATGGACCTTATGCATCATATGCTTCATAAGAGCTTAGAAAACTCTCACCTAGGTATTACCAAATGCCAAACATCTCTCTGTGTGTGCCATATTCTCCCACAGCCAGAATTCATTCTGGGTGATATGCTGATCTCGGCTGCTAAGGATGTGATAAGGAAGTGACATGGAGGTGCCAGGTGTCTCTCACTCTCTGTGAGTCTATGGCAAAAAGGAGAACACTGAAAGGCACTAAGTTTACCACCGCCTTTAAAGGAACTTGTCAAAGAAACACTCTAATTCTCCCCATATGAATGTTGTAGTCCTATGTGGGCAACACCAACTTGGGTTTTTACAGCAATTACTTCATTAATAATCGCGATCACATTCAAGTTTACATTCTAAATCATAGGTCCTACAGAAACTCCGATCATGTCCTATAGACCTTGCAGTAGCTAAAATCAATTAGTTAAACAATTTTAATTTGGCTTGCTCACTTCTTCAACAGAATGCACCGGTGAGTTCTGCTCTGTCCTTGTATTTTATATGTGTGGCTATCCCTCTTGCTATGTTGGAAGTCAATGTTAAAGAATGTCAACTTCTACAAATACTTATGTACAGAGCAAAGAGAAAACTCTTCAAGTGAAAAGAGTGTATGTTGTTTCTTGGGAATCTGTAGCCTTGGATTTGGAGCTCTCTTTACTACACAGAAAGATGGTTATTTTTTATATTTTATTTTTAACTTTGTGGGTATATAGTATTTATTGCATATGTGACATGTTTTGATATGGAAGGCATGCAATATGAAAAAAGCACATCATAGGAAATGGGGTATACATCCCCTCAATCATTCTTAAAGTTACACATATTCCAATTACACTCTTTATGTTAGTTTCAAATATATTATTACGTTTTAACTGACTATGGTCACCTGGGTTTTATTATTTCTATTTTTCTGTATCCATGAATAATTCCCACATGCTGCTCACTCTCTCACTACCCTTCCTAGCCTCTGGTTATCATCCTTCCACCATCTATGTTCATGAGTTTAATTGTTTTGATTTTTAGATTTCAGAAATAAGTGAGTACATGGGACATTTGATCATAAAACTTTTGCTACAGCCTATGTTCAGAATACTATACTCTGGGCTTTTGTCTAAAGTTTTTTTTAGCTTTAAGTTTTATATTTAGGTCTTTAATCCATCTTAAGTTGATTTTGTTAATGTGTTAGAAGGAAATTGTACAGTTTCAATTTTCTGAATATAGCTAACCAGTTATCCTAGTTCCACTCATTTAATAGGAATCCATTCCCCACTGCTTCCAATTATAGACTTTGTCAAAGATCAGATGGCTGTAAAAGTGCAGCCTACAACCTTCTCTAACCTGTTCCATTGGTTTTCTGTAATTATTTTTTGTGTCAGAACTATGATGTTTTGGTTACTATAACCTTGAAGTATAGTTTGTAACCCCCCCAAATCTGAGACAGGTCTCAGTAAATTTAGAAAGTTTACTTAGCAAAGGTTGGGTATGCACACCTGTGACACAGCCTCAGGAGGTCCAAATAACTTGTGGCCAAGGTGGCAAGGGCACAGCTTTGTTTTATACATTTTAGGGAGACATAAGACATAATTAAATATGTATGAAAGATTTACATTGGTTTAGTCTGAAATGATGGGATAATTGGAGGTTAAGATGGGAAAACTTGAAGTGGAGAGGAGGCTTCAAGGTTATAGGTAGACAAGAGAGAAATGATTGCATTCATTTTTCTAATTGGTCTTTCCAAATGAGACAATTATATATAAATTTATCTTAGCACAAGGATGACTCTGAATAGAATGGAAGGCAGGTTTGCCCTAACCAGTTTCCAACTTGACTTTTTAGCTCAATATAAATCTTTGGTTCATAAGATTTATTTTTCTTTCACATTTTTCCCTTTATCTTTTAAAAAATCTATGGAAATTCTCACATTTCAGCTGAATAGGAACAGATTCGGTTTGCAGTTCCCAGTAAGATCAATGGAGAAGGTGGGTGATTTCTGCATTTCCAACTGAGGTGCCCAGTTCATCTCTTTGGGACTGGTTAGAGAGTTGGTGCAGGCCACAAAAGGCAAGCCAAAGCAAAGTGGGGAAATCACCTCCCCCAGGAAGCACAAGGAGTACAAGGATTTCTCTCCTCAAGCCAAAGAAGCCATGAAAGACTGTACTAGGAAGAACAGCGCATTCCAATCTAGATACTATGGTTTTCCCATGATCTTCACAACCAGCATATTAGGAGATTCCCTCCAGTCACTACACTACCAGAGCCCTGGGTTTCAAGCACAAAACTAAGGAGCCATTTGGACAGATATGGAGCTAATGGCAGGAGCTTTTCTTTTTTCACACCCCAGGTGCATCTGGAATACCTGTAAGACAAAATCCTCCACTGCTTTGGAAGGAGGGCTGAAGACAGGGAGCCAAGTGATCTGACTCAGCAGGTCCCACCTTCAAGGAGCACAGCAAGCTAAGGTCCACTGTCTTGAAATTCTAACTACCAGCACAGCAGTATGAGTTCAATCTGGGATGACTGAGCTTGGTGAAGATAGAGGCATCCATCATTGCTGAGGCTTGAGTAGGCATTTTTTTCCCTCATAGCTAACCAAAGCTTCCAGGAAGGTCAAACTGGGTGGGTCCCACTACATCCCTGAAAGGCTTCTGTGGCCAGAATGCCTGTCTAGATTTCTCCTCTCTGGGCAGGGCACCTCTGAAAGAGAGCAGCCCTAGTCAGAAACTTATAAATAATACCATATCCCAGGGAAAAAGCACCCCCCAGCAGATTTAAACATCTCGCCTGACAGCTCTGAAGGTAGCAGCAGATCTCCCAGCACAGTGTTCAAGCTCTGATAAGGAAAAGACTCCCTCATCAATTGGATCCCTGAACCTTGTGTATCCTGACTTGGAGACACCTCCCAGTAGGGGCCGACAGACACCTCATAGCGATCTCTGGCTGGCATCTGGTGGGTGCACCTCTGGGACAAATCTTCCAGAGGACGGAACAGGCAGCAAGCAATTTTTGCTGTTCTACAGCCTCTGCTCGTGATACCAAAGCAAATGGGATTTAGGGTGGACCTCCAGCAGAGCTGGAACAGAGGGGCTTTACTGTTAGAAAGAAAACCAAAAGAAAGGAATAATATAAACATCAACAAAAATGTCCACTCAGAGAACCCATCCAAAAGTCACCAACGTCAAAGATTCCCATCATGATGGGGAGAAACCAGAGCAAAAAGGCTGAAAATTCCAAAAACTAAAATGCCTTTTCTCTCCCAAAAGATAACAACTTTTCACCAGAAAGGGAACAAAACTGGATGGATAATGAATTTGATAACTGACAGAAGTAGGCTTTAGATGTGGGTAATAACAAATTCTTCCCAGATAAAGAAGCATGTTCTAACCCAATACAAACATGCTAAGAACCTTGAAAAAAGGCTGTATGAATTGCTAACTAGAATAACCAGTTTAGAGAAGTACATAAAAGACCTGATGGACCTGTAAAACACAGCACGAGAACTTCATGAAACATAGATAAGTATCAATAGCCAAATTGATAAAGCATAAGAATGGATATCAGAGATTGAAGATCAACTCAATGAAATAAAGTGAGAAAACAAAATTAGAGAAAAGTGAAAAGAAACAAAGCCTCCAAGAAAGGATTGGAGAAAAGGGAAAAGAAATAAACAAAGCCTCCAAGAAATATGGGACTATGTGAAAAGACCAAATCTACATTTTATTGGTGTACCTGATACTGACAGGAGAATGGAACCAAGTTTGAAAACTCTCTTTAGGATCTTATCCAGAAGAACTTTCCCAACCTAGAAAGACAGCCCAATATTCATGTTCAGGAAACAGAGAACACCACAAAGATACTCCTCGAGAAGAGGAACCCCAAGACACGTAATTGTCAGATTCACCAAGGTTGAAATGAAGGAAAAAATGCTAAGGGCAGCAAGAGAGAAACATCAGTTCACCCACAAAGGGAAGCTTATAAGACTAACGGCAGATATCTTTGCAGAAACCCTACCAGCCAGAACAGGGTGTGGGCCAATAGTCAACATTCTTAAAATAATTTTCAACCCAGAATTTAATACCCAGTCAAACTAAGCTTCACAAGGAGAAATAAAATTCTTTACATACAAGCAAATGCTGAGAGGCTTTGTCACCACTAGGCCTGTATTACAAGAGCTCCTGCAGGAAGCACTAAACATGGGAAGGAACAACTGATACTAGCCATTGCAAAAAAATAACAAATTGTAAAGGCCATTGATGATATGAAGAAACTGTACCAACTAATGAGCAATATGACCAGCTAGCATCATAATAACAGAATCAAATTCACACATTGTCATATTACTCTTAAATGTAAAGCACAGGCTGGCAAATTAAATAAAAGAGTCAAGACCCATTGGTGTGCTATATTCAGGAGACCCATCTAGTTCAAAAACACACATAGGCTCAAAATAAAGGAATGGAGGAATATTTACCAAGCAAATGGAATGAAACAAAACCACAGGGGTTGCAATTCTAGTCACTCATAAAATAAACTTTAAACCAACAAATACCAAAAAAGACAAAGTAGGGATCACATAATAATACAAGGATCAATGCAACAATAACTATCCTAAATATATATGCACCCAATACACGAGCACACAGATTCATAAAGCATGTTCTTTGAGACCTCGAAGAGACTTAGACTCCCACAAAATAATAGTAGGAGACTTTAGCACCCCACTGACAACATTAGATAGATCAATTAGACAGAAAATTATAAAGGATATCCGGGACTTAAACTCAGCTCTGGACCAAGTGGACCTAAGAGACATCCACAGCACTCTCCATCCCAAATCAACAGAATATAAATTCTTCTCAGCACCACATTGCACTTATCTAAAATTGATGACATAATTGAAAGTAAAATACTACTCAGCAAATGCAGTAGAATGGAAATTATAACAGTTTCTCAGACCACAGTCAGTGAAATTAAATTAGAACTTATAATTAAGAAACTCACTCAAGACTGCACAACTACATGGAAATTGAAAAAATTAAGGCAGAAATAAAGATGTTCTCTGAAACCAATGAGAACAAAGACAAAATATACCAAAATCTCTGGGACACTTTTAGATCAGTGTGTAGAGGGAAATTTATAGCACTAAATGCCTACAAGAGAAATCAGGAATGACCTAAAATGAACACCCTAACATCATGATTGAAAAAGCTAGAGAAGAAAGAACAAACAAATTCAAAAGCTAGCAGAAAATGAGAAATAACTAAGATCAGAATGGAACTAAAAGAGATAGAGGGAAAAAGAAAACTTCAAAAATCAATGAATCCAGGAGCTGATTTCTGGAAAAGATCAACAAAGTAGAAAAAAAGAGAAGAATCAAATAGACACAATAAAAATGATAAATGGGATATCACCATCAATCCCACAGAAAATACAAACTACCACCAGAGAGTACAAACAACACCTCTATGCTAATAAAGCACAATATCTAGAAGAAATGGATAAATTCCTGGACACATACACCCTTTCAAGACTGAACAAGGAAGAACTCAAATCTCTGAATAGAGTAATAAGTTCTGAAATTGAGGCAGCAATCAACAGCCTACCAACCAAAAGTTTCCAGGACCAGATGGATTCATATTCAAATTCTACCAGAGGTATAAAAAGAACTGGTATTATTTCTTCTGAAACTATTTCAATAAATAGAGAATGAGAGACCCCTCCCTAACTCATTTTATGAGACCAGCATCATCCTGATAACAAAACCTGGCAGAGACACAATTAAAAAAAGAAAATTTCAAACCAATATCCCTGATGAACATCGAAGCAAAAATCCTCAATAAAATACTGGCAAACTGAATCAAGCAGCACATCAAAAAGCTTATCTACCAGGATCAAGTCAGTTTCATCTCTGGAATAGAAGGCTGGATCACAAATCATACACAAATCAATAAATGTAATTCATCACAAACAGAACCAATGGCAAAAAACACATGACTATCTCAACAGATGCAGAAAAGGCCTTTGACAAAATTCAATAGTCTTTCATGCTAAAAAACTCAATAAACTAAGTATTGATGGAACGTATCTAAAAACAATAAGAGCCAATATCATACTAATTGGACCTAAACTAGAAGGGTTTCCTTTGAAAACTGGCACAAGACAAGGATGCCTTCTCTCACCACTTCTATTTAATATAATATTGAAAGTTCTGGCCAGGACAAGTAGTCAAAAATAAATAAATAAACTGTATTCCGTTAGGATAAGAAGACGTCAAATTTTCTCTGTTTCAGATGGCATGATTGTATGTTTAGAAATCTCCATCATCTTAGTCCAAAATCTCCTTAAGTTGATAAGCAACTTCAGCAATGTCTCAGGATACAAAATCAATGTGCAAAGTTATAAGCATATCTATATACCAATAACAAACAGCCAATTCATGAGTGAACTTCCATTCACAATTGCTTTATACAAAGAGAATAAAATACTAAGGAATGCAACTTACAAAGGTTGCAAAAGACGTTTTCAAGAAGAACTACAGACCACTGCTCAAGGAAATGGGAGGACATAAACAAATGAAAAAACATTTCTTTCTCATGGATAGGAAAGCTCAACATTGTGCACATGGCCATATTGCACAAAGTAATTTATAGATTCAATGAAATGCCCATCAAGCTATCATTGACTTTCTTTACACAATTAAACAAAACTATATTTTACATAAAAACAAAGAAAGCCCACATAGCCAAGACAATTCTAAGAAAAAAGAGCAAAGCTGGAGGCATTATGCTACCTAACTTCAAACTGTACTACAAGGCTACAGTAACAAAAACAGCATGGCACTGGTACCAAAAGAGATACATAGACTAATGGAACAGAACAGAGGCCTCAGAAATAACACTACACATCTAAAACCATCTGATCTAAAACAAACCTGACAAAAACAAGCAATGGGGGAAGAATTTCCTGTTTAATAAATGGTGTTGGGAAAACTGGCTAGCCATATACAGAAAGCTGAAACTGTATTTCTTCCTTACACCTTATATTGAAAGTAACTCATAATGGATTAAAGACAAAGGTAAGACCTAAAGTGATTAATAAAAAAAAAGAACTCTGGAGGAAAACCTAGGCAATATCATTCAGGACATAAGAATAAGCAAAGATATCATGACTAAAACACCAAAATCAATGACAACACAGTCAAAATTCACAAATGGGATCTTATTAAACTAAGGAGCTTCTGCACAACAAAAGAAACTATCATTAGAAGAAACAGGCAACCTACATAATGGGAGAAAAATTTTGCAATCTATCTGGATTGCAAAGGGCTAATATCCAGAATCTACAGAGAATGTGCACAAATTTACAAAAAAAATTATAAAGTGGGTGAAGGGTATAATCAGAAACTTCTCAAAGAAAATCATTTATGCAGCCAACAGACATATTTTTAAAAGCTCATCTCTAGTCGTTAGAGAAATGCAAATCAAAACCGCACTGAGATATCATCTCAAGCCAGTTAGAATGGTGATTATTAACAAGTCAGGAAATAACAGATGCTGGAGAGGATGTGGAGAAATAGGAACACTTTTACAGTGTTGGTGAGAGTGTAAATTAGTTTACTCATTGTGGAAGACAGTGTTGCAATTCCTCAAGGATCTAAAACTAAAAATGCCATTTGACCCAGCAATTCCGTTACTGGGTACATACTCAGAGGGTTATAAATCATTTTACTACAAAGACTCATGGTCATGTATCGGGCACTCTTCACAGTAACGAAAGACTTGGAACCAACTCAAATGCCCATCAATAATAGACTGGATATAAAAAATGTGGCACACAGTCACCATGGAATACTATACAGTCATAAAAAGGATGAGTTTATGTCCTTTTCAGGGATGTGGATGAAACTGGAAGCAATCATACTCAGCAAACTAACAAAAGAATAAAAAACCAAATACTGCAGGTTCTCACTCGTGAGAGTTGAATAATGAGAACACATGGACACAGGTAAAGGAACATCACACTCTGGAGCCTGTTGGGAGCTGAGGAGCTAGGGGAGGGATAGCATTAGGAAAAACATCTAATGTAAATGACAGGTTGATGCGTGTAGCAAACCACCATGACACATATAATTCTATGTAACAAATCAGCACATTCTGTACATGTACCCAGAACTTAAAGTATAATAATAAAAAAAATCTATTGGAGAAATTATTTTCAGATTAAATGAGTCCCCGATTGCAGATTTTTTTCTTATCTCTCATAGCTAGGATGGTTTTTTTATAGATGAGTAGGGTAAGGAAGAAAGAAAAAACGAATAAAATAACAATCCTGGAAAATCAATATAGGCCATATTACTCTGAAGTCTATACCTCAGTAGGCAGGTATGAAAGTGGCTGACAATATTTTGAAGACAACAATTTCAGGAGAATGTTCTGAAGACTTGTAGCCAAGAAAAATTAGAATTTGGTCTAAACTGTAGAAAATAATTACAATTGAATAACGTCAGGTAAGACTAGAATCTAACCAAAGGTGTAATATAGTTTTTGAAACATAAATTTTCTCTCTCCAGTTTTTCATTTTTTCTAAAAATAAATCACGGTAGGACCGATTTGCTTTATTATACTTGGCCTGATTATTTGTATGCAGTGCAGCAGGAATAATTTTCTTTGTTAGGTAAGCTTTTAAATTGGCTTTCATGAAACTTTGTTTCAGGTGACTTTCTTTACCTGTCACAGGTCAGGAACCCTGTACAAGGACTGTGTAGGCAAGGTATGACGTCAGTTTTCCCAAGGGGTTTTTATTGCCTTCATAAGTCAAGCTTGATTTGTAAAAGGAAAGAACATCATTCCAGGCAAAGTCTTGGTGAAATAACCAGTTTATCCAATTGTGTCATATTATAAGTGAAAACAGATTCTTATTTTATTTATGCAAATAACTGTATGGCTGTAAGTTCAGAATACTAAAAAATAGTAAAATTTTGGAGAAAACAGAAAGAAACAAACATGCTCTAAATTTTCTACATATGAGTATATAAAATTGTTAAAAGCTTTCAATAGCTCAAAAGAAGTTTCCTTGACTCTGAGAAAAAACAACAAAGAATCAGCGCATATTAAACAAAGAAGTAAAAAGATTACTTCAGTCTTTTATTAGTTCTGTTCATGTAGTTAATGCCTATTCTGCTTGATATTCATGGATATTACATTTCTCCATGAGTACTGAAAGTTTTTTTTTCTATTCCGACGTCACAGTTATCAAAGTTATCAGAAACTTGTATTAAGAGCACCTATTAGAGTTTTATTAATGATTATAAAACCACCTTCTAACGAGGACCAAAACAAGACAAAAATTATTCATGGATGATAAAAAGTTTTAGAAAACTTTTTGTGTCCAAGTCAAAGACACAAATTGACAAGGAAATTTTTTAACTCTGTGACACACAATAATTTAACAGAAGTTTTATAATTATTACTGATAATGTAGATTGTTATATCAAAATTTTAGGAGTTTCACAAAATTGTGGAACACATGCCAATAACATATTTATGCAAATATAGACTAAAGGAAAGCAAACACCATTTTATATTTGATGATGCATCCTGCATAATTTTTATACCACATAAGCCAAATTATGTTATTTATTGGACTTTAGAAAACCTAATATCTCAAAAAATTAATTAGGTCATACATGGTCAAAATTTATAATTTGATTTACTAAGGTTTTTTTAAATATCAAGAGTTTAGAACACTTGATATCACAGGTCACTGTAAAATAAGTTATTCATTTGACAAAAGTGAAACGATTTTTTTAAAAGGGTGAAAACCTTCATTCTTTGAGAGATGAAACTTAAATTCTAAAATAATAAACCCTACTAAAAGCAGTATGAAGTCAATTAAATTTGTTTTCAAAATTTTATAAACGGTTTATAAAATTTTAATCTTGGCCACCAGCTATACCTTTTGTAAGAATTTTCTAACCTTTATAAGGTGTATTAGGGTGCTGGTTAATGCTTGAAAAAACAAATTGTTAAGCTGACACCAGGACTCATATGCTAGTCCTGCATTAGTGTGCCTTTAACATTACTTGTCCCGTAAAATCTCACATGCCTACCTCTTCCAAGACAGTTCCTTGGCATTGAGGAGTTGAGTAGTTTTAATTTCTGGCCCTGTGTCTCAACAATGCAGTTTATTTTCATTGGCATCTTCTCCTGGGCCTAAAGATGAGACATTAATTATTGTCAGTCTTAAAGGTTTAGCTGGACTTGGTGTCTTTTTAGACCCAGGAGTCAAAGCCCTGTAACTCAATGTCACAAATACTTTAAAAGCCTATACAGAAAGATACATGGATATATTAATCTTAATTAATTTTTTTCCTAAGCAAAGCAAACCTTCATAATAATGACATAGGAGTTGTTTTTATAGACCATAAAATCTGCTAGGCCAGTGATCAAAAAGAAAAAAAAGACCTGCACTGTACAGAACATGATGTTGGAAGAAAACATTTTCTTTAAACCTTTAAGAAAATATTGTTAGAATCAGACCATAACAAACAGAACTGAAGGGAAAAAAATACTTATATGAACTGAAAATGAGTTTAAGGAGAGTATCTTCATTTTGCATGCTTTAAAAGAAGAAAAAAACAAAAATGGTAAGATGCAATAAAAGTTGGACTTTCAGTTAAAAGACTTAAAAATTTTTATAGTGTATTAGGAGTAAAACAATCAAGATAATTTCATTGTTCTAACCAATTATTTAGTGTGTAAGTGTTTTTTACATTAAGTCGAATTTCTAGAAAGACCATGATAATTTTTCTTTAATTATAGATAGCTTAACATATAAAAGTTTTCAGTTTTTAAAAATAAATTCACTTATTGTGACTCACATAAACCATTTATGACTTTCTTGGACTTTTTTTATTCTAAGACTAAACCTACCATACAGAGTCTTTCTCATATAAAACTTTTGTAAACTTTCTTACAAAAAAAATTTATTTCTCTAACTTTGTTTACTTCTCTCTTATTTTCTGGTTCAATTTACCTTGTTTTATATAACCTTTAAGCTTTGAATTAGACAAATATTGTTCACCTTTTTTAAAAGAACTTTTTTTAAGAGAGAATATTTCTTAAAAATACATTTTATTGGATGATATCCAAAAAATAAAATATGTATTATTTAATTTAATATGTATTTAGACTAAATTATGATTCATTTATCTACATGTGTTTATTATTACATTTACCTAATTATTTTATGTTAACCATGTACATAGATTATTTATGAAAACTGCAATAGCTATCATTTAAAGTTATAAAATCACAATTGGAAAGTTATAACTGAGAAAGTGAAAAAAATCTGACCTAACTGACTCTATGTTGATTCTAACCTTCAAGCTGTTCTTGCTCATTTTTGGTTGCAGGCCAAAATAACTTTGGGGTAAATTAGTTTATAGTTTATCTTTGAAACAAAGATGATATTAGTATCTTCCCAAAACAAACCTTACTGCCTGTGGGCTAGATCTCGTAATGACACAGGATTAGAAATTATAGTAATCTTACCAAATTCAAGATATAGCTATTTGTATTAAACCTTTATTAATGTCTTATATATTAAAGATGATACAAACCAAGATTATTCTGTTTTGGTCTGGGTTTACAATTTTGCAATTCCTTATGCCAAATGTTGACACCTTATAGTATTTGGCAGAGATTACTATAAAATTTCTTCATTAATAAATGCAAATAAAATTATATGCTGGCAATTTGTAATACATTTCTAATATTACTTTACCAATAATTTTAAAGTTAGCTTATTTACTAAAAATTTTACTTGTTATGTAAACTTGAAAATACATTTTACTAGTCTTTTCTACTTTCCTGATAAACTATTTGATTCAAACACTTTTATTGTCTTAAGCCAATTAATATGTTATGTTATATGTTTTCAGTAGTGAAACATTATGTACACAACACAGAAATACATAGACGTATTAGGCATACCAATAGAGGTACATCTTATAGATTCATTAAAAATCTTATACTCTCATCTTAGACTTTCAAATTCTTGATAACCTGTTTCAATATGTAATCTGCATTCATTAATGATAACCCTGGGCAGTTTTCAGCTAGATAGTCTTAAATTTGCATATTAAGGAAAACAATGCAGGAGAAAATCAAACAGCAAAGTTTACATTATAAGGCAAGGAGAGAAAATTTTGATAGAGAAAAATTAAATGGATTTTATTACCAATTAACATAAATTTGTAAATAGTATAAGGACCTTTAAAATGTATATACACATACACACAACAATCCTGTATCATTTACTTGAGAACTTTAGCCATTGACACAACCATTGCAAAATTATGACTGAGACAGTGAAAGAGTCTTAAACTAACTGACTCCATCTTTCTTTTACTCCTTAAGCTGTTCTTACTCTTTCCTGGATGTAGGGTGAACTATCTTTGGGAAAAACTTAGTTTACAGTTTATGACAAAGATGATAACAGCCCTTTCCCAAAACAAACCTCCTTCTTGTCTGAGTGCTAGGCTGCTTGTGTAGGACTAACCAATTAGCCAAAGGATTATAAATTATGGCCTAGAAGTCATGCAGCTGGGGGCTACAAGATTTTGACCCTCCCTAAGCTGCCTCTAAGAGCAGTGTTCAAGATATTTTTCAGACCCTGCACTTGATGGATCAGCTGATTGATTAGCTGGCTCATCTTATCTTGAGGCCAAACCCAGGAAATGACTTTAGCACAAGAGAACAGCTTCAACTTTCTATGATTTCAATTTTAGCCCAACCAATAATCACACTTGACTCATTGGCTTTTTTCCACCCACCAAGTTGCCCTTAAAAACTGTTATCCTCAAATGCTCAGGGACACTGATTTGAATAATAATAAAACTCTGATCTCCTGCACTGCTGGCTATGTATGCATTACTCTTTCTGTATTTCAATTCCCCATTTTTGAAAAATTGACTCTGTTTAGGTGGTGAGCTAGGTGAACTCATTGGGTGGTCACACCATGAGATATATGCAAATTCACTGGTGTGCAAAAAAAATTCTGTTATATCAAAACTGTAATTTTTCTCTTAATAGAAAATTGACAGCAGATTTCAAGCAGGCACAAAAGAGAAAGTAAACTTAGAAACTCTGTAATTATCAAATCAACCTTAGAGCTCTTTTTCCTTAATGTAAATATGCACAATGGACATATTACTTCTATTTTACCTAAACTTTGGCAAGTAGATATGTCATAGAACCTATGGAGTGCTTGAAAGACAGTAATTCTCCTTTTCTTCTCATTTTTAGATTATTTGTTTCCAACGTATTTTTAAAGGAGGAACTTATCCGTGGGCTATGATTTTATTTTATGTGTGTTGTTTGTGGACAGGATTCCACAGTGTGTCAGTACTGATTGTTTCCACCCACTTACATGTCTCAGTTTCTCTCTTCAGAAATCTGTGTCCTCTGAGAGGGCTTAATACCAGGTGATCAACCCTTATATATGTTTCCTGGATAAGCCTTTTTAAAATTATTTTTTGTTAGGGATTTCCTTTTGGAGCCACTGCATGTCATGGGAGGATCAACCCCCCATACACTCCTGTAAGGCCTCCAGTCACCCAGGAGTGCCTTTCACCTGGAAGAAACAAACACCTTTTCTCTTCAGAGATGAGAAATCTAAGTTTCTTCTTTACCTATGAAAACAACAGTTCAGTTTCTCACACAAATGCACACAGACAAGAAGAATCGAGATTAATTTTGGGAGAAAAAGCAATAGAGAAGACCCCTTAGGATACATAGCCACACTAGAATCAGGATCCTTAAACAATAAATTTTTAGGAGAGAAAAACAACAGCAAGCACCACTTTCTATAAACTGTGCTTAGCCACTCCTACTTTGTAGTTTTGGCCACCATTACACATGCCAAAGCCAAGTTTTTCCATAGCACAAGGTAACCTTTGGTACCTCCAAAGCCAAAGAGGTCAGCTCATGCAATATAAAAAAAAAGACACCCAAAGGGGTGAGGGGTGTCTTTGTTCTGAATTCTTTAAACAACTTCAAGTCATTATAAGCCTAACATTTTTGTTACTAGAGATGGCAATGGGGAAGGAGATATAGGGTGGAAATAAAGTAAATGAGAGAACTTTTTCTTAAGATGGGAAGCAAACACAGAAACCAAGTGCATTTGTTTTGTTTTCTTTATTTGTTTATTTTTTTTTGTTTTCTACTTTTGCATTTGTCAAAAATTTTAGCCAAACTAGAGGGAATTTGTTATTCATAATTTGGAATTTCCACTCAGATTTGACCAAGTAAGGTAGAGTTGGTCAAATCTGATGGGAGAAAGATCTAAACAAACAACAACAACAACAAAAGGAAAAACGCAAAAATCCAACAATATGAATCACTGAGTGTTCTAATGGTACAAAAAGTAAGACCAGCCTGTTTTTAAACTTTAGCCTAAACAAAATCTTAATTTATCTACTTACCTAGCAATGGGTCTCAGACATAAGATTGTTTTATGCCATCCTAGAAGTAGGAAAAACCCTCAAACTCATATTTTTTGCTGGGAGTGAGACCAAGGTCTATTAAAAATTTATCTGCCTTCTATTATTATGGAAAGAGCAAATCTTGCCTTCCTTGTTGGAAACAAGTAAAACTCCAAATATAGTTGTACAACAAAATGAACTTGGATCTTAGCCAAATTCTGAGAGATCAGGAATTCTCAGCAAATTGTCCTACTGAATTTAGTCATAAAGTTAGCTCATGCTGCTACCAACCATCAGTAGGAAATTTGCCAAAAGTCATGGGCATCTTCACTCAGAATCCCTTCATCGTTACCAAAATGTAAACCCCAGAAATCCAAGGTGGGTCTCAGTTAACTTAGAAAGTTTATTTTGCCAAGGTTTAGGATGTGTGCTCATGACACAGCTTCAGGTAGTTCTAATGACATGTGCTTAAGTTGGTAGAAGCACAGCTTGTTTTTATATAATTTAGGAAGACATAAAACATCAATCAATGTGTGTAAGATGTACATTGTTTCAGTCCAAAAAGTGGGACAACTTGAAGTAAAAGTGAAACAACTTGAAGAGAAGAGGTAGCTTTCATGTTACAGGTAGAAGAGACAAATATTTGCATATTTTTGAGATTCTGATTAGCCTCTACAAATAAGGAATCAATTATGCATTTATTTCAGTGAGCAGAATGACTTTGAATATAATGAGAGGCAGGTATGCCATCTGGTTTCCAGCTTGACTTTTTCTTTTAACTTAGTGATTTGGGGGTTCCAAAATTTATTTTCCTATTACAGTTTGAAGTCAGGTAGTTTGAGGCCTCCACAGGTGTCCTTTGTGTTTAAAATTTCTTTGCCTATTCAGGCTATTTTTTTGGTTTTATATAAATTTTAGGATAGTTTCTTCTTAATTCTGTAAAAAAATAGCTTTGGTAGTTTGACCAGAGTAGCATTGAGTCTGTAAATTACTTTTGGTAGTATGGCCATTTTAACCATATTGATTTTTTTTCTATTCATGATTATAGAATGTTTTTCCAATGGTTTGTGTCATTTCTGATTGCTTTCAACAGTGTTATATGATTCTTCTTGTAGAGATATTTCACACCTTTAATTAGCATTATTCCTAGTCATTTTGTTTTTCTTGTGGCTATTGTGAATTGGATTGCATTCTTGATTTGGCTCTCAGCTTGGATGTTGATAGACATATAATACAACTGAATTTTGTACATTGTTTTTGTATTATGAGATGTGAGAAACAACTAATGTAGTTTATCAGTTATCAGATCTTGGAGTTTGGGCAGCCACTAAATGGTTTTCTAAGTATAGAATTATATTGTTATGTTATTTCTAAAGGGAGAGGAGACTCTTTCTCATTTTTGGATGCCTTTTATTTCTCTCTTTCCTGATTGCTCTGGCTAAGAATTCCAGTACTATGTTGAATAGAAGTGGTGAGAGTGGGCAGATTCTTCCTCCACACAGCATACATGGACCCACAGACTATGGATGGATGAGGATGGTGGTACCATTCAGTAAAGAACCCAAGGTTAAGTGTGACTGGAGTTGCACTTCAGCTTCATCTCCTTGGCAGGGACATTAAAGAGCTGTCTTCAGTGCTTTCATAGTTTTGTTTTCTAATGCAATAAATAGCCAGGATTTCTGAATTATTGCTTCAACAGTCAGTCATAACTCTAGAGAAACACTTCATCTTCATCTCAGAATTCCAGCGGCCATCTAGGTACAATGGTGAGAGAGCAAGAGAGAGGCATGAACACACAGTAACCTTCAGTCCCCATTCTTTTAACCCAAGAGTCAACAGGAGACTCTCTGCTGAGGTCCACCCTCACTTCCAAGAGGCTGAATTCTGGTTTGCCACAGAAGAGGGGGCTTTCTTCCTCCACCCAGTGGATACCCCCCAATGCATGAGGGAAAAGCCATTAAGCAGGGTACAGCCCCTGATGGTCTCCAGCCGCACCCCTCACCGGTTTCATTCTTACTGCCTTTTCTAGAGGGCTCCCATTGGTAGAGCTGGGGTGCTCTCTGTTTCCATCAGCATTTGGCTTTCTGTTCCTACGGCCCGTCCCGCACCAGCATTTTGGAACTGCAGAGAGAGCCTTTCTCCCAGCTTTGCCGCCTGTGCTGCCATTAGAGAAAAAAGAAGCGTAACACAGACAGACATATATATTTGGCTTTTTCGTGTGTGATGGCATTCTTCCCTAATTGCTACACCTACTATAAGCTCATCCTCTCTCCCACACTCATCCCTGCTTCTTTGGGGCAAAAGTGAGGCAGGTTAGGAGAGGAGGGGACTGAGAATGGTGGTGAGGTTTTGACACCCATACCCAGCCATCTGGAGGCCCACGACGTCTCTATGCTGGATGACCTTTGTAAGTTAAGGTCCTTGTGCATCTTACCCTTTCCTCACCTTGGAGTTTGCTTTGTTAGTTAGTCTTTCCCAGCTAGAGAAATGCAGTCCAAAATGGAAAGATGGAGAGATCAAACTACTGTATTTGATGTAAGCTTTTCTGGCCTTCAGATTTTGAAATGGACTCATTTTCAGGAGGTGAGGGGAAAAGATGTTTATGAGTTTAGCCAACAGGACAGGTAATTTTCTTCTGCTTGCAGAATGCTTTCATTGGGGAAGGGAACTGAATCCAAGAATCTGTTTTCAACACCATTTCAAGTCTGTAATTTCCTGACTTTTCTAGATGTCAGCCACTACTACTAATTCAAGCTTGTGTAGTCACATTAGGCAATAATCTCTAGATATAATAGTTCCCTCTGTAATTTTCCAAGCTCAGGTCTTTATTTTGTAATGGAATTATCTTGCTCCTACTTCTTTTGATTACATCCCAAAGCTCCATGCTTCCCCACTTTCTTCCAGTATCGAGGCACCAGAATTTTTTTGTCTCAATGCAGTGGGTAGGGTTTTTGGTGTGTTGAGTGTTTCTAATCTCCTTCTTAAGCCTGTTTTCCTGCTCAGCATTCTCCCTACTGCCTTCTCAAACTTGGAGTACCCAAGGTCTCCAATGAGAGATGTCTCATTCATGTCTGCAACTGCTCCCAGCAACAGCCTGGGGGCAGCTGTAGAAACTTTCCCTCTGTGGGAGAGCATGAATATTTCTGATGAGCACAAGTAAAACTATGGTTAGAGCCATACTATAGAGGAGGAAGCAGATGTAAGCTCCCAAGAACCTGGGGGATTGCAGGTCCCTCTGCAAAACTTCCTGTAGTTCAGCCCAGCAAGGCCAGACCAAGGAGGCAGTAACTTGCCTTTCCCCATTGCCTTCCCTGCTGCCTGCACACTGCATGCCTGCCACTTCCGCTGCTCCCATTGGCTGGCTCACCACTGTCCCCTTAGGACTGGAATTCTGAACTAGAACAGGTCCAAATGCAGAATACTGATACATCAAACAACTTCATTCTTAATCTCTGCCTTGGGGAGTTTGCCCTCTCCTGACTGAACTTGGATGGGAGGGCATAGCAGATCTGGAAGGAATATACTTTTCTATCTTTCTCTGACCCCTGAACCACCAAACCATGTCTTCCTGGGGACAGATGTGCAGGACCTTCAGTAGACTGGGTAGAAACCCCAGGGATGATTCTTCAAAGTCCCCTTCCCCATGAGAGAGGACTGAAGTGCCACAGCTGATGCTGGTCTTCAGGGCAGACAATGAGTACTTCTTCAAAGGCGGTCCTTCTTAGAGTTCTTCTCCCTCCTGCTGGAGAACAGCCACCCACCCTAAAGGAGGTGGGGATTAGATTCCATTGGCAGAAAGGTTAGCTGCTGTGCAGGAGTGGGTAGGAAAAGGAGTTCTGTAGAGGCACCATCATTCTGTTTCCTACAAATCCTGCAGGATTCCTTCCCTAATGGTAACCCTTCTCGTTCCCAGTGACTTGGAACCTAGCCCATCCTCTCCAGGGGAAAATCTAAGAGAATGAATTCCTCTGGGGACTACTAGAGGGAGATGGAAAGAAGGAAGACACAGAACTCTTTCTGACAGCCTAGGAGTTAACTTCCCACCCTTATAACCCCCAACGTGGCACCCAGGGACGTAAAGACACAGTGCATGGAGACTGCGTTGAGCTAGCAGCATTCCTTAGACTTCAGGAGCTCGGAGTTGGTCCTGGTGACTTTCACGCTGGCTGCTTTGGACAATTTGTCTTGGGTATATGGAAGGCTTTTTGTCAGGCAGCAGCTCCTAGCCCTGTTCACACAAATTTTATGACAGGCCCCCATGCCAGTCAGTGTCCCCATCATGGTGGCTTTAAGTCCATGACTGAAGATTCCAGAAGGTCTTGGTCTCCCATGCCCAAAAAATGCCATGTAGCCCCAGCTGGAGGTGACTTTTGCAGGAATTGAGAGGGAAAAGCACACCCCTCACTCTGTCCTGCAGCTGATAGACTTAGGGACTGGTGACCTTGGTAGCCCAATGGAGAGGTGGCTAAGTGACTGACAAATGCAGCTTGACTCATTCTTGCTGCAAGAGCAGGTATCCTACCCCCTGCCCCAGAAAACACAAGTGATGATCAAGAAGGCATTCTCCTTGGGAGAGAAGGGGTAATGGACCCTGACCCCCTTGATCCCAAAAGAAGCTGTGCCCCTTCACTTCAGAAGTACACAAAAATAGGAAACATTTTTTTAAAGAACACTCCAATTCAGCCTGAGTGCAACCTGACTGTCTTCATCTGTGTCCTGTTGAGAGATGCAATTACTCTCAAAGAATCTGGGTGGTTTTTCTGCCTTTTTGTCTTACACTTGAACTTGTCTTTCTATTTACTCAGGAAAACAGGAGCTACCTGTAAGCCCTGGTATCTCCTCATCCCTACTCCCAATGCCTTGTCCAAGGGTTCAGAGCCAGGACCCCTTAATCTAGGCAAATAGGCAGAAATATCATCTTGGAAGGCAAACAAGATTTTAAGCCTCTGATCTTTGAAAGCATCATTTGCCTTTTGAGACACACTTTCATAAACCAGATGTGTAAACTTTGGTCAACTGAGGTTTATATGATGTCTTAGGCAAGGCTAGTGGTTTCAGAAATGTCTGTGTGTTTTATTTGCAGAGAACAGGATGTGTCTTATGACTTTCCTTTTATGATATCTGCTCTTTCTCAAATTTCACTTGACAAATGGTCTATGATCTTGTGGTTATCCAAAAGAGCCTGTGAAAAATGAACAGGTCCTTTTGACAATAATGCCTCTCCCAGCTTCCCATTCACAGAATCATAAAGTGATACATTTCAAAACTGAGAGAAACAAATTTACCTTTAATTCCAAATGCCTCCTACTAGATGTAAGTCCAGACTCAGGTCATAAATCAAAGACAGTATTGCCCATTGCTCTTCACCTAACTGTAGCAGTTTTCCTGAGGCCCTCTGAGGACATGAACAGAAAATAAAGGATGTAACCACCTGGGACAGCTCCTTGGTTTGGGCTGGCCTGACCATGTGTGGGATCCGTGTTTGCTGTGTTTTTGCTCTCCTTCCTTGCAGAAGATGCTAAGCTCTGCTCCTCCTAACTGCAGGTCTCAAACCCCATTGGGTCATTTTGCCACACTATTTTACCAAAAGCCTACAGTCATGACATTTTTTGCCATTTCACCAAGATACAGGGAGGGTCTAGAATCCCCCTACAAGGAAGGGCCCCTCTTCCTATACCATTGTAATGATACATATGAACTAAGATTAAACTTCTAGACTTCAGCACATCCTGGTTGTATATAACCAGGAAGTCTGCAGAGCTGAGACCCCTTTTCAGACATCTGTCTGAAAAGACCTCAAATCAGAACATTCTCATTGACCTCTGTAGTGATCACCATGGAGCTCAGAGTCCATAACCTAAAAACCTTACTGTAGCCACCTTCCCTCCACACCTGATTGCTCAACTGCCCCAGAAGGGAAGAATCCATCTGAATTAGTAAAGAAGCATCAAGGGCCAAGCATGGTGGATCATGCTTGTAATCCCAGCACTTTGGGAGGCTGAGGCAGGTGTATCACTTGAGGTCAGGAGTTCAAGACCAGCATGGCCAACATGGTGAAACTACATCTCTACTTAAAAAATACAAAAATTAGCCACATATGGCGGCAGGTACCTGTAATCCCAGCTACTCTGGAGGCTGGGGCAAGAGAATCGATTGAACCTGGGAGGTGGAGGCTGCAGTGAGCTGAGATCGTGCCATTGCACTCCAGCCTGGAGGACAGAGTGAAACTCCACCTAAAAATAATTTTAAAAAAGAAGCATTATTCACCAGCTAAGACTTTTCAATTTTAATTATTTAAAGTGATGGCAACATAGAGGATAATTTGGGCTGCTTCTTACAGACCCAGTCTCCATGATAATTTAAGTGTCAAAACTGTTCAGCTTCACTTCATACTTGCTTTGACTAAGTCACTCAGGGGACTGTCCTCAGTTTTTCAGCCCTTTTTGGCCTTGCCATAAATTGTTGTATGTTAGTCGATTTTTCATTCTTATAAAGGAATATCTTAACACTGGGTAATTTATAAAGAAAAGAGGTTTATTTGGCTCATGGTTTGGCAGGCTGTATGAACAAGGTGAGGCCTCAGGAAGCTTTTTCATGATTGAAGGTGAAAGGGGAGCAGGCATGTCACATGGAAAGAACAGAAACAAGAGAGAGGAGAGGAGGTGCCAGTCTTCTTTTCTTAATAACCAGCAATTGCATGAACTAATAAAGTGAGAATTCACTCATTACCATAGGGAGGGCACTGAGTCATTCATAAGAAATCTGTCCCTGTGACCCAAATGCCTCCTAGCAGGCCCCACCTCCAACATTGGAGATCAATATGAAATTTGGAGGGAACAAATATCCAAACTGTGTGATTGGTTTGGAGGAATGAGATCGATTACACCAACGAGCTTGGCATTTCTCTTAATATCCTATGCTCATTGCTAATGTAAGTGGTCATTTTGACAGCTATGGTTTCTCCTTCATATTTATTTGGGACTCTTCATAGGGTCTCGAGAGACATGATAACAATGTTCAAAATGTGTCCAAGGCAAATTTAATTTTATTCAATTGGCTTGAAATATACCACAAAGAATGAGGTTTTTTTCAGTCCCACCCACAAGACAGTCCTCTGAAAATGGATGAAAGTTGACCAGCTGCCTGCCCCCGACTCTGACCTTGGGGTGGTTCATCAGTTGAGCACAGCCCCCATACCAAGCATAGACTCACCCATCTCCTTTCCTCAGGTGAGATGGGTTGGCTTTCAAACTAGTGCTTCTTACATGGCTAAAAGTTGTTAGGTTGTTGTCCAAGTGGAAAAGACACAGAGGCTGGAATTTTCCAGTGGGGTAGAAGAGCAGGCTAATTAGAAAGAAATATTCCAGGGAACACAAGATGCAGCTGTGATACTGCTCCATCCCTGGACTTGAGAGAGACAAAGAAAATTCTTAAAGGGCTGAAGATGCCATCCTCTGAAGGTCTTCTCAGGATTGCTGGCCTATTTTGGAAACACACAGGCCATTGGGTGTCATGGGGATGCCCATCAGTCTGATCCACCTGAAAGGCTTTGTGAATTTCAAGAGCAGGCTGGTAGCTCACCATTCCTTGGAGGATGCTGACATCTGTCAAGCCCAGAATGCTTCTCCCAGGGTGCTCAGACCTGTTGAACTGAGGCGAGGAGAGCAGAGGAAAGAGCCGGAAGTGCTGTTGGTGCTACCAGCTGGAGAAAGAACAGAAGGTGGGACTCCTCCACCATCTAGGTTATGCTGAGTGACATGCCTCCCTGACTTCAGGTTTCTCTAAAGCCAGAGGAAAAGTAAAGCAGACAAGCCTTCCCATCTGTTTCATCTGAAAGAAGACAGAGTGAATGCTCCCTACTGAGAGGGTCTGAATTTCTCCAGTGAATTGCACTAGGAGATGGCAGCTTTTTGTGGAACACAAGTCCCAAGAGGCAGTTGTGATGAAGTCTCTCGTTTGGTGTCTGCTGTCTGTAAATGAAGCAATGCAAATTGGTTTATGTCAAGTGTTTCATATCTCGCAGGCAAGAGGTTTTGTTTATTCCTTAAGGACTTGCTGGTTGGAGGGAGCATCAAAGATGAGCTTTCTGTCTTAGTCTTGGCAAGTGTGAAAATAAAGGAAGTCAGTCACCTCCCCAAAGGTCATGTGAATCAGAACTCAGGAGAAAGTTGGGGGAAACAAGCCCAGATTCCAAGAAGAGAAGCTTATTTGCTTATTTGTCCATCTGAGAAAGGCTTTCTAAAAGCTAATGAATAAAGAGCACAATTTCCAGCTATTTCTTTCTTTCCTTTTTTTTCTGGCTACTATAACAGCAACACCAGTATAGGTTGATAGTGGTTTCTAATTATTTCTAATACCACAGAAGGAAGAGAGTCACAGTCTCTGGTGATTGTGAGGAATTAGCTTAACAGTCCTGGGGCACCAGCCCCCTGCAATTGCCCTTTAATGGCTAAGGAGGGAATGCTGAGTGTTGAGAGGTGCCCGCTATTGAGGTAACCCAGCCATGACCAGGGAGAGAGGGCAGGAAGAGAGTGGCTGTAGGAGTCACAGGTCTCTTTTTCCCTCTTCCTAAAGTAGACTAATGTCCCAGTAATTGTTTTTCTAACAAGCCCTGTTGTTCTTTCTGAAAAAGCCTTAGATTGGCCAAGAAAAGATTCTCTCAGCTCTTGGTGGACAGTTACACAAGCCAGTGCATCTCAACTCTCTCCAAGGAAAATTAAAGCATATTTTCTCTTTCTTAGCTCAAAATCAGCTTTCAGATGTCCTTGAGTGGCTTCTTAGTAGGGTCTGATTTTCTCCCCCAGCTCTGAACCAGAAAGAAGCTATTTCTCCAAGGACTAACAAAAGACAATTACTTTGGAGAGAAGTTAGACTCAGAAAGCCTGTCCAGGCACTGGGTTGGTAAAATGTCATCTGCTGGGAGGGGAGGAGGGGTCGCTGTGACCGTAGCAGTCATTGGACTTGGGACATAAGTTTTCTCTCAAAGCGCAGTACTAAATGACTGTAATCTTTGACCTGGTATGTTGGGTGTAAATATAAGCACAGCTGGGGATTGAGCATGGACAGGCCCATTGGAGCTTGGTAGCTCTCATATCTAGAATGAACCACTAAGACTGAACTCATTGATTACCATCTTCCCATTTACCTCATTCACATTCCAATTCTTTCATTCAGTATTAGTTGATGATTTCTGATATTAAGTGATGAGAAAGTCAGCTAACTAGTCAAAAAATAATCTTTATATAAAGTGTACATATTAATATAAATTAACTTAGCATGCAACTTACAGATCAAATGAAGTATATATTATTAATACATTACCTTAGTGTATAAAGGAAAACTGCCATATTTACCAGAGTTTTCTTTAACCGAACTTGTCTGTAAATATATAATCTATATAAAAAAGAGTCTAATTTACCATTATTTATGCAATAGAGAAAAATAAAAGTTTTTTTTTCTTTTGATGAGAGATTCCATTCCTTATATGTGGTTTGATTTGCAAATAGGCCGGGAGACTCATTTCCAGGACTCCAAAAGTCAACCAGGTCTGTTCAGTGACAGCCTGCCCTCACCAAGTTGCCACGGGTAAGAAAGCTGCCATGGATCTCACTGTCTGCTGGGATGCTAAAATGACTGGCGTTATGGGAAGTAAGTGGACTCTGGAACATAAGGTGAGAAATATGAAATGTCTTCTGGCTGGGGAACAGATATTATAATTTTAAGAACTTTGCAGACACCCTAGCTAATGGTGTTATCCTTCTGGGATCCTGTGTGCCAAATTCTTTTCAACATGACATTAAGGCATTGCATAGCTTTTGCTTAAGCTTTAAGAACTTTTCATGTTATTTGAGCTTTTTGGGAATAGAAGAAGACACATATTTCTTTAAATAAGGAAACAATGCAGGGTATGAAAAAAGTTAACTGACTTGGTTAAGTGAACTGGCTGAGGTCATGCCCAAAATTTATTTTATTTTATTATTTTTTTTGATACAGAGTCTTACTCTGTTGCCCAGGCTGGAGTGCAGTGGCTTGATCTCAGCTCACTGCAAGCTCCGTCTCCCAGGTTCAAGTGATTCTCCTGCCTCAGTCTCCCAAGTAGCTGGGACTACAGGCGTCCACCACCTAACCTGGCTGTTTTATTTTGTATTTTTAGTAGAGTTGGGGATTCACCATACTGGCCAGGCTCATCTTGAACTCCTGACATTGTGATCCGCCTGCCTTGGCCTCCCAAAGTAATCCCTCAAACTGGGGGTGCCACCGCACATGGCCTATTTTCTCCTTTCTTCTTTCCTTCCTTCCTTCCTTCCTTCCTTCCTTCCTTCCTTCCATCCTTCCTTCCTTTTTTCCTTCTTTCCTACCCTCCTTCCTTCCCTCCCTTCCTCCCTTTCTCTCTCTTTCCCTTCCTTCCTTTCTCTTCTTTCATTTTTTCTTTCTTTCCTTCTCTCTTTCTTTTCTTTCTCCCTCCTTCTTTCCCTCCCTCTTTCCTTCCTTCCTTCCTTCCTTTCTTCCTTCCTTCTTTCTCAAGACAGGGTCTCCCTCTGTCACCCAGACTGGAGTACAGTGCTGCAATCATAGCTCACTGCAGCCTCAGACACCTGGGCTCAGCAATCCATCTACCTTGGCTTCCTGGGTAGCTAGGACTACAGGAGGGCACCATTATGCATGGCTAATTTTAAAAGTATTTTGGAGACGGGGTCTCAGTATGTTGCCCAGGATGATCTTGAACTCCTGGGCTCAAGCAATCTTCCTGTACCTCAGCCTTCTGAATAGCTGAGACTGCAGGCTCGTCCCACTGCACCCAGTTAATTTTTATTTTAATTTTTATTTTTTTGGCAGACAGGGTCTCACTCTATTACCCAGACTGGTGTCAAACTCCTGGGCTCCAGCGATCTTCCCACTTCAGCCTCCTGAGTAGCTGAGACTATGTATTTACAGCCCAAATTTGGACCAGAAGTTGGCCTCCCATTTCCAAGAACCATGAAGCATTTCATATTTTCTTCACTTCTCAAAAATATTATCCCACAGTTTTCCAGGTGTCTTTTTTTTAGCCAAAAGACTGAGTTTCCAGTTTTTGGGTTGGGTCTCCCAGTGTCCTCTGGGGTACCCTGTTTTAAATATTACATTTTATATACCTTCTCGAGGGTAGCTTATGAGGTGAATTCAATAAGCATCTGTTATTGTTTCAAAAATCCTAAAAATAGAATGTTTCAGGCATAAAGCACACTTTTCTTTATGCTTTTCACTCCATTAAAGGGGGCATCTGGAAAATTCCTGTGAGATGATGGCTTAGAGGTTATCCTCTCCAATTGGCCATCTTTCATTTTTGTTATTATAATCTAGCACCTAGTTATGAATATTCTTTCTTCTGGGCAATTTATCCAGGAGTTTCCTGTATAACAAACAGCACAGGAGAAGGTTGACCACAGAACTCAGTGTCTCAAATCCTGACACACTGAGATGAGGACAAGGAACCCCCGAAGACTCATTGTCCAGTGTGGGCCCAAGCTGGATAAGTGTCCAAGGTAAAACAAAATTCTCTCTTAAGATGTGAACCTACCTTTGAATTCCATTGAAAGTTTTCCATAATTTTGTAGCAAAATGAACTTTGAAGGCTTTTCTTTCCCACACAGGTTTGTGGTTCAGCCACATGCACAATTAGAAAGTGGTGCCCGTGGATTCTCTGCCCAATCTGGAAGGTCTGTTTGTAGCAAGGCGCTTTGTTTTGAGTGACAGAGGATCGGTGCCTTAGCTGCTGCAGACCTGAGGCCAAGTTCAATCTTGCACTCCCTGGTTTTACAACACAGGACACCTGGGGTTTGTTTTGCTCTTTTTTTTTTTTGAGTTGGAGTCTCCCTGTGTTGCTCAGGCTGGGGTGCAATGGCCCGATCTCAGCTCACTGTAACCTCTGCCTCCCAGGCTCAAGGGAGCCTCAGCCTCCTGAGTAGCTGAAACTACAGGCATGTGCCACCATGCTCAGTTAATTGTTTAGTGTTTTTGGTAGAGACGGGGTTTCACCATGCTGGCCAGGCTGGTCTCAAACTCCTGACCTCAGCTGAACCACCAACCTTGGCCTCCCAAAGTTTATTTATTTATTTATTTAAAGACAAAATCTCACTCTGTCTCTCAGGCTGGAGTCCAGTGACGTGATCTCTCGACTCACTGCAAATTCTACCTCCTGGGTGTAGGTGATTCTTGGGCCTCAGCCTCCCCTCTAGCTGGAATTACAGGCACATGCCACCACTGCCTGGCTAATTTTTTGCATTTTGAGTGGAGATGGGGTTTTGCCATGTTTTCCAGGCTGGTCTCAAATTCCTGAGCTCAGACAATCTGCAGACATCAGCCTCCCAATGTGCTGGGATTACAGATGTGAGTCACCATGCCCGGCCCAATGTACCTGGGTTTCAATCACTAGGCAGTGCCCTGAGCAGAGGAAACAGCTGTGTTTTAGGCTCCCAGGTACACACCTGTAGCTCCTGGTGCTCCACACCTGAGCACATGCTCCACACCCCAAGCATAGGTCAGCCTGTGGCAAAAGGGCTCCAACTGCTCTTTGGTAATCTGTCCTGCAACTGTGTTTGGACTTGGCTGGCTGCACCAGTCAAGAGCCCTGCTCTCATTTCCGAGCTTCCTAGGACTAAAAAGGACACAGGTACTAACCGCTGGGGAGCTCTGGAGCTGTGTTAAGATGACATGCTGGCCGGGCATGGTGGCTCACCCCTGTAATCTGAGCACTTTTGAAGCCTGAGGCGCGCAGATCAGAAGAGGGTGGGAGTTCGAGACCAGTCTGACCAACATGGAGAAACCCCGTCTCTACTAAAAATACAAAAATTAGCCAGCCAAGGTGGCATGCATCTGTAATCCCAGGTACTCAGGAAGCTGAGGCAGGAGAATTGCTTGAACCCAGGAGGCAGAGGTTGTGGTGAGCCGAGATTGCTCCATTGCACTCCAGCCTGGGTTATAAGAGCAAAACTCCAACTAAAAAAAAATGGCATGCTGTCTCAGATTCTCTGGGGTTCATAGCTCCACTTTGGCTCTTGGGATCTTGGCCTCTCTGTCTTTCCCTATCTTTCTTCTCTGCTCTCAGGGTAACTCTAAGTTAGCTGAGCTTCAAAGACCCTCTCAGGCAGTGGTTCTCAACCATGCTTACCCATGACAGTTACACTTTTAAAAAATGTCACTGCTGACCAGGTGCAGTGCCTCATGCCTATAATCCCTGCATGCTGTGACGCTGAGATAGGAAGATCACTTGAGCCCAGGAGTTCCAGATCAGCATAGGCAATACAGCAAGACCTCCTCCTTCCCCCAAAAGTGTTTTTAAAAAAGTAAAGGCTTATGGCACACACATGTAGTCCCAGCTCCTCTGGAGGCTGAGGCAGGAGGGTGTCTGAACCCAGGAGTTCCAGGCTATAGGGAGCTATGGTGGCAGCACTGCACTCCAGCCTGGGTGATGGAATGAGAATCTTTCTCTAAAAAAAGAAAATAAAACACTTACATTGTCTTGGCCCCACCCCCAGATATTCCATTGTTCTGGGATGACTTCATTGTTCTGGGATTCAGCCTGGACCTCACGGATTTTTAGAAGCTCACCCTGTGATTCTAACTGCACACAGAGTTAAGAACTAGGGCAGTGATTTCCTCCTGCTCTTTCTGATTCATGTGCTTTTCAGGAAAGCAGAACCTGGGATTCATTAGAGATTAATCTTCTCAGGCCACATCTCAGCCTATGCAATCAGAAACTCTGGAGAGGCCCAAAGCCACAATCCCCCAGGAATTTGGATGCCCCCTCAAGTTTAAGGGCTTTTGTCTTAGTAACAGTTTTTCACAGTGATGGACATTGGGATTAATAAATAATTGCAATTTTGTTTTTCTTTTTGTTTTTTGAGATGGAGTCCTGCTCTGTCACCCAGGCTGGAGTGCAGTGGCTAGATCTTGGCTCACTGAAACCTCCACCTCCCAGGTTCAAGTGATTCTCCTGCCTCAGCCTCCAAAGTAGCTGGGATTACAGGCACCTGCCACCATGCCCAGCTAATTTTTTTTGTACTTTTTAGGAGAGATGGGTTTTACCAGGTTGGCCAGGCTGGTCTCAAACTCCTGACCTCAGGTGATCAGCCCACCTTGTAATTGCAAATATTATAAGAATCACCTGGTGCTCACCTCAAACCTATTGAATTCAAATGCCAGAGGAAAATGTCTGGAGCTTACTTCAAACCTATTGAATTCAAATGTCAGGGGAAGATGTCTGGAGCGCACTTCAAACCTATTGAATTTGAATGTCAGATTAAAGGCTACCTGGTGGAGATCTTCTGAGAAAGCCACAAAGAATCATTGGAAGGGAGGTATAGCCTGGCATAGTGGCTCACAACTGTAATCCCAACACTTTGAGAGGCCAAGGTGGGAGGATTGCTTGAGGCCAGGAGTTGGAGACCAGCCTGGCCAACATAGTGAGACCCTGTCTTTAAAAAAATAAAAGATAGGCATGGTGGCTCACACCTGTAGTCTCAGCTACTTGAGAGGTTGAGGCAGGAGAATCACTTGAACTTGGAAGGTGGAGGTTATACTGAGCTGAGATTGAGGTTATACTGAACATGTCTGCACTCCAGCCTGGGTAACAGGGAAAGACTCCATCTCCAAAAAAAATCAAATTGTAGTGGCACACCCCTATAGTCCCAGGTACTTGAGAGGCTGAGGCAGGAGAATTGCTTGAGTCCAGGACTTTGAGGCTGCAGTGAGCTGTGATCATTTCACTGCCCTCCAGCTTGGGTGACAGACCAAGGCCCTATCTCAAAAAACCAAAACAAAACAAAAACAATGCAAAGAGCAGCCTCAAAAAGGAAAGGAAAATCAGCAAGATTCCCCAAGCATTGGAGGGATGGAGATGCTGAGGCCTCCTGCGAACCTCAGGTTGTGATGGGGCCTCTGGCAGAGTCCTGCTATTCCTTGGGTGTCTTGGGCAGAAAGTCCTGCATTCCAGAAGGCAATGTTAGGCCAGACTTGAGTGATCCATCCCAGAGAAGGGCACCATATGTGTCTCCTTCAGCCTCAATGCCTCCCAGCCTTCTAGAATAAACAGCCCAACCTGACCCTCCATGTATTTGAACCTCATGGTTTGCACCTTTGATCTTTCCCTTGTACAAGCCTCTATACACCAATAACCCCATGAAATGGTTTCTTCTTGATTGGTGAATTTTCAGTGCCAGCCTCTGGTTTCTCCACTAGCCTTCTTCTCTAAGGATGAAGTGTCCAGTCTAGAAAACATGTTATATCCAAGTGAATTTAAAACGGAAGGGCCATGCTCTGAGTTTGTTGAGAGTCCACCTTTAATGGCTAGCATCTGAGAGTTACCTAGAACTCAAACCTCTCAGCTAAGAACAAAGGGTGGTCAACATTTTTATACCAGTTTAGCATCAGGGGGCGGTAAGCAGATGATTACAGAAGCAGAAGGAACAGGTTAAGGAAAAGGGGGGTATCTAACAAAAAATTCTATTTAAAGTTTTGTTTTTTTTCTTAGACAGATTCTCTCTCTGTCATCCAGGCTGGAGTGCAGTGGTACATTCTCAGCTCACTGCAACTTCTGACTCCCTGGATCAAGTGATCCTCCTGCCTCAGCCTCTTGAGTAGCTGGGATTATGGGCATGCGCCACCATGCCCAGCTAATTTTTGTATTTTTAGTAGAGACAGCATTTCACCGTGTTGGCCAGGATGGTCTCAATTTCCTGACCTTGTGATCCGCCCACTTCAGCCACCTAAAATGCTGGGATTACAGGTGTGAGCAAATGTGTCCAGCCTAAAGTTGTTTTTTCTTTTAACTCAGGATGTGGGGTTAGCAGTTATGCAGTTGCAAAACAGAATGTACAGTATGTACAGGGTCAGTGAGCTCTGTTTCTTAGAAAATTGGTTGCAAAGATGCCAGGTGTCTCAGACCATGAGCTCTCAGAATGGAAATCCCTGCATAGCTCAGGGTGGGCAAAATAGAGTTAGCAGGATTGTTTAAAATGTACTCATTATAGCCAAGCTAGGGTATTTCAAACAGAACGTGGCGCTGGGTGTGTTGACTCACACTTGTAATCCCAGCACTTTGGGAGGCTGAGGCAGGTGGATTGGACACAAGGAGCTCCAGACCAGCTTGATCAACATGGTGAAACATATCTCTACTAAAAATACAAAAAATAAAAATAAAAATTAGCTGGTGGTGTGGTGGGTGCCTGTAATCCCAGCTACTCAGGAGGCTGAGGCAGGAGAATTATTTGAACCTGGAAGGCAGGGGCTACAGTGAGCTGAGATTGAACTATTGCACTCCAGCCTGGGTGACAGGGCAAGACTCCATCAGAGAACAAACAAACAAACAGATCACGGGGAGTAGGGGGCACAGGAGGTGTCTACAGTGCTGTCCAATAAGGGAGGACGGGGTGGTGCTGTGTGGGGTGTAGGGGGACTGTGCACAGACTCCATCTCATCTGTGACCTCGGATGGACAAATGACCTCAGCAGTGTGGCTGAAAGAATCTAAATAATCTTCCTCAGCCACACAGCAGCTTATTTTGCACATTGCTGCATCCCCAGCATTTAACACTGTGCCCTGCACATAGTAGGTGCTCAGAAAATATTTGCTGGGGGGGACTCAAGATGGCGCTGTGAGAACAACCCAGGATTGGAGCCCGCGTTGAATCCGCAAACGGTGAGTCAGTGCTGCATTTCCAGACTGATCTTTGTTGCCCACAGAACGGGGAAACTCCCAAGTATAAAAAGACACGGAACGCCAGGCAGTAGGTCTGCCTGGCAAAGCCGGCAGCCGGGGCGGCGGCGGCCGGCCCTACCCAGCAATCCCCACAGGGCGCGCTTTCCGGGTGCCTTGTTGAACCGGCAACCTGAGACTTGAGAGGGCTGGACTTGAGACTGAACGAGACTTGCACAGTAGCCCAGCCCAGGGGATTTCAGGGACAGATCGTTTGGGATACCCAGTGGGACGAACAAAACCGCGATTTCAAACTATCCCGGGCAGACGGTCCGAGACGCTCTGTGGGGGAGGGGCGTCCACCACTACGGAGGCAACTGCCCCAACTGATATACACACCCACTGCTGAGGCAGCCAGCCTTGCTGAGGCAACCCGCCCCAACTGAGATAAACGCCCACTGCTGACGCAGCCAGCCGTTGCCGAGGCAACCCGCCCCAACTGAGATACACGCCCACGGCTGACGCAGCCTGCCGTTGCTGAGGCAACATGCTACAACGAAGAGACTCCACCGCAGGGCGTGGCGGAGACCACAGCAGAGCCGGCAGGAACAGCGCGAATCACACAACAGCAGGGCGGAGCCTCGGCAGCCAAACAGTGGCTAGTCTGCCTTCGAGCTGGGCAGGACACCTGATCGGACATCCAAAAATAAAGCCCAAACCCCTCAACACAGAGCATTTGAGAAAAAAAAAAGGGTTGTTTAATGAGCTGTGTTGCAGCAGAATCAAACATAGCAGCCTAACAGCCCTGAATGAACAACAGAGTGCACAGCTCAGCAATTAAACCCCTATAAAGTACATACTGTCTCCTCAAGCAGCTCCCTGACCCCTCTATATCCAAAAGACTGTCATTAGGCAGGCATCATCCTGGGACAAAGAGAGCAGAAAAAGAAACTGGTAGCATCCCTCGCTGTGCCACGGCTACTAGAGGTGCACCCCAGAGAAGCAGGGTCTGGAGCGGACCTCAACAGTCGTACAGCGAAGGGGCTAGACTGGTAGAAGGAAAACCAAGCAACAGAAATACTTCATCATCAACATTCTGGGTGTCCACTCAGAGACCCAAACGAAAAATCAGCAACTACGCAGACGACCAGCGGACAAATCCACAAAGATGGGAAGAAACCAGCGCAAAAAGGAGGAAAACACCCGAAACCAGAACACATCGCCTCCTAGAAAGGACCAAAACTCCTCACCAGCAAGGGAACAAAGCTGGACGGAGAATGACTGTGATGAAATGACGGAATTAGACTTCAGAAGATGGATAATGAGAAACTTTTGTGAGCTAAAAGATCATGTATTAAATCAATGCAAAGAAACTAAGAACATTGAAAAAAGATTTGAAAAAAGATTCGAGGAAATGATAACAAGAATGGATACCTTAGAGAGGAATATGAATGAATTAAAGGAGCTGAAAAACACAATACGAGAACTTCGCGAAGCAAACGCAAGTTTCAATAGCCGAATTGACCAAGCAGAAGAAAGAATATCTGAAGTCGAAGACCAACTCAATGAAATAAAACGAGAAACCAAGATCAGAGAAAAAAGCGCAAAAAGGAATGAACAAAGTCTCCAAGAAATGTGGGACTATGTGAAAAGACCTAACCTACGTTTGATAGGTGTACCAGAAGGGGACGAAGAGAATGAATCCCAGCTGGAAAATACTCTTCAGGACATCATCCAGGAAAATTTCCCCCACCTAGCAAGACAAGCCAACACTCAATTGCAGGAAATACAGAGAACACCACAAAGATATTCTGCAAGAAGAGCAACCCCAAGGCACATAATCGTCAGATTCAACAAGGTTGAAATAAAGGAGAGAATACTAAGGGCAGCCAGAGAGAAAGGTCGGGTCACCCACAAAGGGAAGCCCATCAGACTCACAGCAGATCTCTCGGCAGAAACACTACAAGCCAGAAGAGAGTGGGGGCCAATATTCAACATTCTTAAAGAAAAGAACTTTCAACCCAGAATTTCATATCCAGCCAAACTGAGCTTCAGAAGTGAAGGAAGAATAAAATCCTTTGCGAACAAGCAAGTACTCAGAGATTTTGCCACCACCAGGCCTGCTTTACAAGAGCTCCTAAAAGAGGCACTACACATAGAAAGGATCAATCAGTACCAGCCATTCCAAAATCACACTGAATGCTAAAGAGCTTCAACATAATGAAGAATCTACAACAACTAACAGGCAAAACAGCCACTTAGCATCAAAATGGCAGTATCAAATTCACACATAACAATATTAACCCTAAATGTAAATGGACTAAATGCACCAATCAAAAGACACAGACTGGCAAATTGGATAAAAATCCAAAACCCATCAGTGTGCTGTATCCAGGAAACCCATCTCACATGCAAGGATACACAAAGGCTCAAAATAAAGGGATGGAGGAAGATTTACCAAGCTAATGGAAAGCAAAAAAAAAGCAGGAGTTGCAATTCTCATCTCTGATAAAATAGACTTTAAAGCAACAAAGATCAAAAGAGACAAAGAAGGCCATTACATAATGGTAAAAGGATCGATACAACAAGAAGAGCTAACGATCCTAAACATATATGGACCCAACACAGGAGCACCCAGATACATAAGGCAAGTTCTTAATGACTTACAGAAGGACTTAGACTCCCACACAATAATAGTGGGAGACTTTAACACTCCACTGTCAATACTAGACAGATCAACCAGACAGAAAATCAACAAGGATACCCAGGGCTTGAATTCAGACCTGGAGCAAGCAAACCTGGTGGACATTTACAGAACTCTCCACCCCAAATCCACAGAATACACATTCTTCTCAGCACCACATCACACCTATTCTAAAATTGACCACATAATTGGAAGTAAAGCACTGCTCAACAAATGCAAAACAACTGAAATCATAACAAACAGCCTCTCAGACCATAGTGCAATCAAGTTAGAACTCAGAATTCAGAAACCGACCCAGAACCGCACAGCTTCATGGAAACTGAACAACTGGCTCTTGAATGTTGACTGGGTAAACAACGAAATGAAGGCAGAAATAAAGAAGTTCTTCGAAACCAATGAGAACGAAGTCACGACGTGCCAGAACCTCTGGGACACATTTAAAGCAGTCTCTAGAGGAAAGTATATAGCAATAAGTGCCTATATGAGGAGAATGGAGAGATCCAAAATTGACACCCTATCATCAAAATTGAAAGAGCTAGAGGAGCAAGATCAAAAAAACTCAAAACCCAGCAGAAGACAAGAAATTACTAAGATCAGAGCTGAGCTGAAGGAGATTGAGACACGAAAAACCCTTCAAAAAATCAATAAATCCAAGAGCTGGTTTTTTGAAAAGATCAACAAAATAGACAGACCACTAGCCAGATTGATTAAAAATAAAAGAGAGAACAACCAAATAGATGCAATAAAAAATGATAAAGGGGAACTCACCACAGATTCCACAGAAATTCAAACCATCATCAGAGAATATTACAAACAACTCTATGCACATAAACTAGTAAACCTGGAAGAAATGGATAAATTCCTGGACTCCTGTGTCCTCCCAAGCCTAAACCAGGAGGAAGCTGAAACTATGAATAGACCAATAACAAGGTCTGAAGTTGAGGCAGCAATTAAGAGCCTACCTCACAAAAAAAGCCCAGGTCCAGATGGGTTCACAGCCGAATTCTACCAGACACACAAGGAGGAGCTGGTACCATTCCTTCTAAAACTATTTCAAACAATCCAAAAAGAGGGAATCCTTCCCAAATCATTTTATGAGACCAACATCATCCTGATACCAAAACCCGGCAGAGACCCAACGAGAAAAGAAAACTTCAGGCCAATATCCATGATGAACATAGATGCAAAAATCTTCAATAAAATATTGGCAAGCCGATTGCAACAGCAAATCAAAAAACTTATTCATCATGATCAAGTAGGATTCATCCCAGGGATGCAAGGCTGGTTCAACATACGCAAGTCTATCAACGTAATTCACCACATAAACAGAACCAAAAACAAAAACCACATGATTATCTCAATTGACGCAGAGAAGGCATTTGACAAAATTCAACAGCCCTTTATGCTAAAAACCCTCAATAAACTCGGTATCGGTGGAATGTATCTCAAAGTAATAAAAGCTATTTATGACAAACCAACAGCCAATATCATACTGAATGGGCAAAAACTGGAAGCATTCCCTTTGAAATCTGGTACTAGACAAGGATGCCCTCTCTCACCACTCCTATTCAATATAGTACTGGAAATTCTAGCCAGAGCAATCAGGCAAGAAAAAGAAATAAAGGGTATTCAAATAGGAAAGGTGGAAGCCAAATTGTCTCTATTTGCAGACGACATGATAGTATACCTAGAAGACCCCATCGCCCCAGCCCAAAAACTCCTGAAACTGATAAACAACTTCAGCAAAGTCTCAGGATATAAAATCAATGTGCAAAAATCACAAGCATTCGTCTACACCAATAACAGACTTAAAGAAAGCCAAATCAAGAGCGAACTGCCATTCGCAATTGCTACAAAAAGAATAAAATACCTTGGAATACAACTCACAAGGAACGTAAGGGACCTCTTCAAGGAGAACTACAAACCACTGCTCAACGAAATCAGAGAGGACACAAACAGATGGAGAAACATTCCATGTTCATGGTTAGGAAGAATTAATATCGTGAAAATGGCTATACTGCCCAAAGTAATTTACAGAATCAACGCTATCCCCATCAAGCTACCATTGACTTTCTTCACAGAACTGGAAAAAAACACCATGAACTTCCTATGGAACCAAAAGAGAGCCCACATAGCCAAGTCAATTCTAAGCAAAAAGAACACAGCGGGGGGCATCACACTACCGGATTTCAAACTATACTACAAGGCTACAGTAATCAAAACAGCATGGTACTGGTACCAAAACAGAGATATAGACCAATGGAACAAAACAGAGGCACCGGAGGCAACACAACATACATACAACTATACAATCTTTGATAAACCCGACAAAAACAAGCAATGGGGCAAGGATTCCATGTTTAACAAATGGTGTTGGGAAAACTGGCTAGCCATGTGCAGAAAGCAGAAACTGGACTCCTTCCTGACACCTTACACTAAAATCAACTCCAGATGGATTAAAGACTTAAACATAAGACCTGGCACCATAAAAACCCTAGAAGGAAATCTAGGCAAAACTATCCAGGACATAGGAGTAGGCAAGGACTTCATGAACAAAACACCAAGAGCATTGGCAACAAAAGCCAAAATAGACAAATGGGACCTAATGAAACTCCACAGCTTCTGCACGGCAAAAGAAACAGTCACTAGAGTGGATCGGCAACCAACAGAATGGGAAAAAATTTTCGCAGTCTACCCATCTGACAAAGGGCTGATATCCAGAATTTACAAACAACTCAAGCAGATTTACAGGAAAAAAACAAACAAGCCCATTCAAAAGTGGGCAAAGGATATGAACAGATACTTTACGAAAGAAGACATATATGAGGCCAACAATCATATGAAAAAATGCTCATCGTCACTGGTCATCAGAGAGATGCAAATCAAAACCACATTGAGATACCATCTCACGCCAGTTAGAATGGCGATCATTAAAAAATCTGGAGACAACAGATGCTGGAGAGGATGTGGAGAAAAAGGAACACTTTTACACTGTTGGTGGGAGTGTAAATTAGTTCAACCATTGTGGAAGACAGTGTGGCGATTCCTCAAGGCCTTAGAAATAGAAATTCCATTTGACCCAGCAATCCCATTACTGGGTATATATCCAAAAGACTATAAATCGTTCTACTATAAGGGCACATGTACACGAATGTTCATTGCAGCACTGTTTACAATAGCAAAGACCTGGAATCAACCCAAATGCCCATTGATAATAGACTGGATTGGAAAAATTTGGCACATATACACCATGGAATATTATGCAGCAATCAGAAATGATGAGTTCGTGTCGTTTGTAGGGACATGGATGAATCTGGAGAACATCATCCTCAGCAAACTGACACAAGAACAGAAAATGAAACACCGCATATTCTCACTCATAGATGGGTGATGAATAATGAGAACACATGGACACAGAAAGGGGAGTACTAAATACTGGGGTCTATTGGGGGGAAAAGGGGAGGTCCAGTGGGAGGGGGAAGTGGGGAGGGATAGCCTGGGGAGAAATGCCAAATGTGGGTGAAGGGGAGAAGAAAAGCAAAGCACACTGCCATGTGTGTACCTACGCAACTGTCTTGCATGCTCTGCTCATGTACCCCAAAACCTATAATCCAATAAAAAATTAAAAAAAAAGAATATTTGCTAAAGAAATAACTGAACAAACCAAATGACCTCCCATGACTCAGATATACAAATTTTCTGGGGACACAGAATTCTCATGCTCTCCCATCTCTTCTCTCTGGGAAAGGTGCTTTATAAATATAAAATTATATTTTATTTTAAAAATATAAATTTTCTCCACCTCCCATACTTCTTCCCCTGTTTCTCATGCCTTTGTCAAAATCAGGAATACTCTGTGCTTATGTTTGTTCTTGTTTTAGTTTCTCTGGCCTCTCCAGCAATTTTTTATCCTCTCTGATAAGCTAGGTTGGGAGGTGATTTTCAGCCTCTTTATCTAGTCGGTCAGCATCTGGTGCCATGGAGCTGGGCTCTCCTCTGACCAAAACAAGGCAGTCACCTTCCCTGAGAACCACACTGCAGCATTGGTCCCCCTGGCTGAGTCCAAGGTCTTCACAGCCTCAACCATATCACCCTCCTGGACTGGGATAGACGGTGATATGGTTTGGCTGTGTCCCCACCCAAATCTCATTTTAAATTGCAGCTCCCACAATTCCCAAAGGTTGTGGGAGGGACCTGGTGGGAGATAACTGAATCTTGGGGGAAGTTTCCCCCATACTGTTCTCCTCGTAGTGAATAAGTCTCAGAAGTTCTGATGGTTTCATAAAGGGCTTCCCTTTTTGCTTGTTTCTAATTCTCTCTTGTCTGCCACCATATAAGACGTGAGTTTCACCTTCAGCTATGATAGTGAGGCCTCTCCAGCCACATGGAACTGAGTCCATCCAATCTCTTATTCTTCATAAATTATCCAGTCTCAGGTATGTCTTTATTTGCAGTGTGAAAATGGAGTAATCCGATGTGAAAATATTAGCTAATATTTTATTTTATTTTTTGTAGAAACAGGGTCTTGTTATATTGCCCAGGCATGTCCTCAACTCCTGGCCTTGGGCAATCTTCTCGCCTCAGCCTCCCAAAATGCTAGGATCACAAGCATGAGCCACCGCACCTAGCTCTATTTCCTTTTCAAAAAAATTAAAATTTACAGGCTGGGCATGATGGCTATGCCTGCAATTCCAGCACTTTGGGAGGCTGAGGTGGGTAGATCACTTGAGGCCAGGAGTGCGAGACTAGTCTGAGAAACATAGTGAAACCCTGTCTTCACCAAAAATACAAAAAATTATCCAGGCATGGTGGTGGGCACCTGAAATCCCAGCTATTCCATAGGCTGAGGCATGAGAATTGCTTGAACCTGGGAGGTGGAGGTTGCAGTGAGCTGAGATCCCACAATTGGACTCCAGCCTGGCTGACAGAGTGAGACTCCATCTAAAAAATGAAAAAGAAAAAGAAACAAAACCTTAGAAAAACTGTTCTTGCCCCAGCTTACTCTAGCTTTCTCACTTCCCCTCCCTCTCTGAACATAACTCAATTCCTGAAATTGACACTGGAGAAAGGAGAGTGATCATGAGAAATTGGCTCAAGCAATTTGGGAAGCTGAGAGGTCCCATAATCTGCTGCGTGCAAGCTAGAGACCCAGGAAAGCCCATGGTGTCAATTCCACTCTGAGTCTGAAGGCCTGAGAACCACAAGAGTTGGTGGTATAAGTCTCAGTTCAAGGACAGATGAGATGGAACATCCCAGCTCAGCAGGCAGGCAGGAGAAAAAATGGCAAATTCCTCCTCTTCTGCCTTTAGGTTCTGTCACACTCTCAATGAATTGGATTATGCCCACTTACACTGGGCAGGGTAATCTGCCTTACCTAGTCCACCAACTGAAATGCTAGTGTCATCTGGAAGCAACCTTACATCCAGAAAACATGTTTAATCTGGGCATTCTGTGGTGTGCTCAAGTTGATACATAAAATTTGCCTTGACAGACAGATCTCATCTATACTTTCTGTATGAGTATTGTTGGAGGGGCAGGAACGCTTCCAGGAAAACAAGTTAATCAGGAGCCAGATGCAGTGACTCATGCCTGTAATCCCAGCACTTAGGGAGGCTGAGGCTGGTGGATCACCTGAGGTCAGGAGTTTGAGACCAGCCTGGGAAATATGGCAAAACCCTGTCTCTACTAAAAATGCAAAATTTATTCAGGCATGATGGTGGGCACCTGTAATCCCAGCTACTGGGGAAGCTGAGGCAGGAGAATTGCTTGAACCTGGGAGGCAGAGGTTGCAGTGAGCCGAGACCGCACCACTGCACTCCAGCCTAGGTGATAAGAGCAAAACTCCACCAAAAGTTAACCAGAAAGTGTGGGGACAGTGTGTTCCAGACAGAGGGATCAGCATGTGCAAAGGCCCACAGGCTTGGCACACTTGCCTTAGACAAGTTATGAGGACTTTACATTGATCCAGAGGAATGATGTGGGTAGCCTAAACTCAGAAAGTGAGAGTGAGCTATAGAGAACAGGGTGAACCTGAGAGAAATTGAGGAAGGAGATTTCGTAGGCCCTGATGACTCTCTTGGCTTGAAGGAGACAGTGATTCAGGTGTAACATCCAGGCTACTTGGTAGTATTGGCAGGCTTCCAGGCTTTTGGTTTCAGAAGAGGTGGGGGATACCCAGTTTGGTTTCAGTCATGCCTTTAGGGCACCCAGGTAATATCAGATAGGCGTCTGGAGAGATTTGCTCTTTCTGCAGAAAAGCAAGCACCAAGTCAGTCTGTCTGCCTTTCTACAAACTAGAGAATAAGGCACCCACCCAGAGAAGTCTGTGTTCAAACCTCTCTTAGCCACATTTTCCTTCCCTTTCTACCTTCTGACCAAAGAGAAAACTGTAGCCTGTCTTGGGTATTTGCCACTCCTCCAACCTTAGACTCATCCGGTGTTCAAAAAAATTGCTCAGTTTCTTTCACACCATCTGGTATCCTTTAGACTCATTTTCTTTGATTCATAGATTTTATTGGCTTTTTCCCCAACCAGCGGTTTCTGCAATGACAATCACACCTGTACAATACATGTGGTTAACTCTGTTAAAGCTGCAGGGCAAGAGGAGGGTGCTGGGAGTCCCTGGACAGGCGTCAAGGCTAGGGGTGGCCAGCAGCCAAGACTGGGCTAGTGGGTCCCAGTGTTTGACCCAGAGGGTGGCAGTAGCTGGAGTACAAAGGCTGCCAGAAGGAGTCAGGAAGAAGGCTGGAAGCCTGGGGCTGCAGGGAGAGGAAAGCACATCAGCAGTAGTAGGGAGGGGGCAGGGAGCAGGAGGGTGCCAGGGACACCCTGGGCACCGTAAGGGTGAAAAGGCATGGGACACAGTGCCTGCATATGTCCACAGAATTTTTGCCACAGGAACAAGACAAATCACTGTATAAAAGGGTCTGTACAACATTACCTATGATACAATGTTCACATATGATACAAGGATCTTTCCCTTTTTGAGTTTTAAAAAATAAATGTACTTACACCCTCATAGCAGGAGCAGCAGCTGCTTTTGCTGATGCTGTTGCTTCCTCTTCAAAAGGGAAAGAGGCAATGCCAGGAAGAAGGGTGAGGCTGCACCAAAAAACCTCACCCTGTAGCTGCCAGGAGCCCCTGCACTTCTCAGGCCTTGAGGCTGATGATGGGAGAGGGAGGGGGCAGAGGTAATAAAGGCCTCACCAGAGTCTGGTGGCAATTTTACAGTCTCCACCATCCCCCTTCCCCACTATGGGGCTTCCTGCCCAGGATATAGGGATCCACCCTATCCCAGCTCTATGGGAAGGACAAAGGGGGAGTTGAGACAGGGAGAGGGAAAGAGACCACGTTGTTGGTGTCACACATGAGCTAGAAGGGGGAGGCCAACTCCCTCCTTAGCAGTTAGACACCCAAAAAGCAGGAGTGTGAGAAGCAGACACCCCTAGCTGCTGAGACTGCTCTACCCCACACCACTGCAAGGCAAGGAAAGGGTTCTCTATGCAGCTGAGGCCTGTGTTTCCCTGTGTATCTTTCACCCTCTCATCAGAGCCCACCCTTGGACCTTCTGGAGGCCTTGCAAGGGCTGATGGGTAACCCCTCCCACCTGCTGCTACTCCTTGCCCTGAAAAGCAGCTTGGCTCACAAGCCTGGGCAGGCAAGGCAGCATGAGGAGCTGAGCAGGGAGTGTGGGGGTAAAGAAAGCACCCCACACCATCTCAGGGGCAGAGTAGACAAGGGTAGGACCAAAGAGAGGGACCCATCCCTGGCACACACAACACCCTCCCTCAATTACCAGATGAACTCATGCTCCCTACAAGGAGACACACACACACACACACACACACACACACACGGAAACATAATATTTCTGTGGGTCTCAGTCCTGACCAGGAAGAAGCTGGACAGGTGTTGGAGAAGAAGGCTGCCAATCCCTCCCACCATCCCACTTGGCAAGACAGAAGGGTGGGCAGCTTTCTTTCCTTCTTGTGAAGAGGAAGTTGGAAACTCCATCCCCAGAAAAGACCTCAATGGGAGTGGACAGAGGAAGGAGCTTTCTGCCCCCTTTCTCAGAAGGAACAGGAACCAGCAAAGAGTTGTTTTGGCTTGAAGGAGCAATGGGGAGAGGGCTTCAGGAGAATGAACAGACTTATGGGTCCAAGGGTAAATCCATCCAACTCTTTCATGTGGAGCAGGGGTGGGCAGGAAGTTGCTCCTCGGTAAAGATATCAAATGTTGGTTGAAACATTGTGCAAAGTGCTTGAGTGCCAGGCACCCAAGGATCTGGTGGGTATGACTGGAACCTCCACACTCACTGACTATTCGCATCCAGCCTGTAGGTGAGCTTGAAGAGGAGGTTCTGGTTAATGATTGGAAGTGGCGTACATAGGCCTTGGTCGGCAGGTGATGGGGGGATGCCTCCATGTCCAGGAAAAGGGGCCGGCTCCGGTATTTGCCAACTGTCCTTATTTTTTCAGCCACTGAATGCAACTTCTCAATGTTCACCAAACCATCTACAAGGGTCTTACTCCCTTTGTGCAGGAAAGTCAGATCTTTGAGGATCAGAGGCACAAAAGGAATCACAGAGGGCTTCATTTTGGAGATCACTTCTCGGTAGCTTTTGTAGTTCCTGCAGGGGTCCGTCAGGTTCTCAAATTGGTGGAACAAATTCTTGAATTTCCCTAGCAGCTTCTCCCAGGTGAGACAAAGGCGGCTGATGGCGGCATTGTCCAGCCCCATGACCACAGCATAGAAGGACCTTTTTTTTAAGAGATGTAAAAATAATTTATTGTAAATGTTTTTAAATCATTCTTTATTAAAAATTTTCTTACTTTCTAAAAAATACAAACACACTAAAGTTCACAACTGACATGTAAAAAATAAAGAGGAAGAAGAGACATGAGTTTTGCTGGGAGAGAAACTCAGCAAACCTAAGAATTACAAAGCTTTTAACTGGTCCGCAAACCTTACTGAACATAAGATAATTCATAATGGAAAGTAGCCCTACAAATGAGAAGATTGTGGCAAAGCCTGTAACCGTTTCTCACAACTTACCAGACAGAAGATAAATCATACTAAAGAGAAACCCTACAAATGAAAAGAATGGAAAAAGTCTTCAACTGGTCTTCAACACTTACTAAACATAAGAGAATTCATACAGAAAATAAATTTTCCAAATATGAAAAATGTGACAAAAGCTTTAAAAACATTTTAACCCTTACCATATGTAAGATAATTTATGCTGCAGAGAAATTCTACAAATGTGAAGAATGTGACAAAGCTTTTAATAAGTTGTCAAATTATACTGCAGAGTAACTACAAACCCAACAGATGTGACAGAGATGTGACAGTGTTCAAAGAGAACACCTTAAACTATTCTAAACATAAAAGAAATCATACTGGCAAGAAAAACTAGACGTATGAGTGACACCACAAAGCTGTTAAGTGGTTGTGACCCTTGATTGTAAGTAAGATAATTTATACTGGAGAAATCTCCTTCAAGTGTGAAGAATGTGGCAGAACATTTAACCAATGCTCATGCCTTACTGCACGGGAAAACCTTTATACTTAAAAAAAGTACACAGATAAGGAATATAAAAAGCCATTAATATCTCCTCACATCTTACTCATCATCACAGAGGCTGTACTTAACAAAAACATTAAAAATGCAATTACTGGAATGAAGGTATAAAAACAAATTGAAGAAGTTGGCGCTATAGGAGCAACTCAAAATTGCAGCTCCCAGTTAAAGCACAGAGGGTGAGTGGATGCCGCATTTCCAGATGGATATTTATTTGCCCACAGACCAGGAGATTCCCAGGTGTAGGAGTCCCACAGGTCACCAGCATGGCTGTTTGGGCTTGCACCACCGTTTGGGCAGGCGCAGCTGTTTCTGCCAGTGCTGCAGTGCAGGGAAACTCCATACAAAATACACTGGTCTGGCTGCCCTGTTACACTGGCAATTTGAGATTTGGGAAGGCAGATTAGCACATTCATCTGATTAAACAAGACTTAAACAGTAAGCCAAACCAGGAGAGTCCTGTGCAGAAATGTTGTTTCAGCCAGCACAGTGGGTCGCTGCACTAGAAATCACACAGACCCCGGCATCCTTTCAGCAGGCGACTGGAACATCAGGGAGAAAGTCAACTGCTCAACTTAAAAACAAAAAGGTCTCTGAGGCAGGGAGCCAGGTGACCAGGCTTGGCGGGTCTCACCCCCACAAAAAAAAAAAAAAAAAAAAAAAACCCAGCAAGTGGAAATGCTCGGGGTTGAGAGTTTCATGGCAAACACAGCTGAACCCAGGATGGTGCAGCTCGGTGGGTGAGGGGCGTCCACCATTACCGAGGCACTCCACCCCTAGGGAGGTACTCTGCCACTGCTGACGCAGCCTGCCACTGCTGAGGCAACCTGCAATAACAGAGAGAGTCCACCATTACAGAGGCAGGCCACCATCACCACGGCAGTTCTCACCACACCCATATAAACAGGACTACAGGGAATTCCTCACAGCAGCAGGGCAGAGCCCACAGCAGCAGGATGAAGCCAATGACAGCAGGGAAGAGCCCACAACAGCAGGGTAGAGCCTGCGGATGCAGGGCAGAGCCCAGAGCAGCTCAACATAGCCTCTGCAAGCAGGCAGTGACTAAACTGCCCCCTTTCTGGGCAGGACAGGGCAATGGATACTCATCAGTAAATCCCCAACTCCCAGAGACAGAGCACCTGAGGAAAGAATGGGGCTGTATGAGTTCCGCTGCAGCAGACTTAAACGTACCTGCCTAGCACCCTTGAATGAACAATGGAGCTTAAAGCTCAGCACTTGAGCTCCTATAAAGTGCACACTGTCTCCTCAAGCAGCTCCCTGACCCCCGTATATTCAAAGAGTCATCTCGAAAAGGACTGATCAGACTGACATTAGGCAGGCATCATTCTAGGACAAAAATAGCAGCAGAAAAAACTGGTAGCAACCCTCACTGTTCCGCAGATGCTACAGGTGTTCCCCAGGCAAGTAGGGAACCTACTTCTAACAGTCTACCCCCTCTACTGTAGGACCTTAGCAGTCCTACAGTAGAGGGGGTAGACTGTTAGAAGGAAAACTAAGAAACAGAAATACTTCATCATCAACAATCTCGCCATCCACTCAGAGACCCAATCAGAAAGTCAGCAACTACTCAGATGACAGGTGGATAAATCCACAAATATGGGAAGAAACCAGCGCAAAAAGGAGGAAAACACCAGAAACCAGAGCACCTCGCCTCCAACAAGAAACCAAAACCCCTCACCAGCAAGGGAACAAAGCTGGAAGGAGAATGAGTGTGATGAAATAACAAAATCTGACTTCAGAAGGTGGGTAATGAGACACTCTCATTAGCTAAAAGAACATATTCTAACTCGATGCAAAGAAACTAAGAAACTTGGAAAAAGATTTGAGGAAATGATTACAAGAATAAATGACTTAGAGAGAAACATGAGTGAATTGATGGAGCTGAAAAACACAACAAGAGAATTTCACAAAGCATGCACAAGTCTCAACAGCTGAATTGACCAAGCAGAATTAACGATATCAGAGGTCAAAGATGAACTCAATGAAATAAAATGACAAGACAAGATTAGAGAAAAAAGCACAAAAAGGAATGAACAAAGTCTCTAAGAAATGTGGGACTATGTGAAGAAACCTAATCTGCATTTGATAGGTGTACCTGAATGTGAGGAAAAGAATGAATCCAAGCTGGAAAATACTCTTCAGGATATTATCCAGGAAAATTTCCCCAACCTAGCAAGGCAGGCCAATATTCAAGTCCAGGAAATACAGAGAACACCACAAAGATATTTCATAATAAGAGCAACCCCAGGGAACATAATTGTCAGATTCATCAGGGTTGAAATAAAAATAAAGTGCTAAGGGCAGCCACAGAGAAAGGTTGGGTCACCAACAAAGGGAAGCCCATCAGACCCACAGCAGATCTCTCGGCAGAAATCCTACAAGCCAGAAGAGAGAGGGGGCCAATATTCAACATCCTTAAAGAAAAGAGCTTTTAACCCAGAATTTCATATTTAGCCAAACTGAGCTTCATAAGTGAAGGAAAAATAAAATGCTTTGCGAACAAGCAAGTACTCAGAGATTTTGTCACCACAAGGCCTGCTTTACAAGAGGTCCTGAAAGAGGCACTACACATAGAAAGAAACAACCAGTACCAGCCACTCCAAAAACATACCAAATGGTGAAGAGCATCAACAAAATGAAGAATCTGCATCAACTAATGGGCAAAACAGCCAGCTAGCATCAAAATGGCAGGATCGAATTCACACGTAACAATATTAACCCTAAATGTAAATGGGCTAAATGCACCACTCAAAAGACACAGACTGGCAAATTGGATAAAAAGCCAAAACCCATCAGTGTGCTGTATCCAGGAAACCCATCTCACATGTAAGGATACACAAAGGCTCAAAATAAAGGGATGGAGGAAGATTTACCAAGCCAATGGAGAACAAAAATAAAAAGCTGAAGTTGCAATTCTCGTCTCTGATAAAATACACTTTGAAGCAACAAAGCTCTAAAGAGACAAAGAAGGACATTACATAATGGTAAAAGGATCGAAACAATAAGAAGAGCTAACGATCCTAAATATATATGGACCCAATACAGGAGCACCCAGACATATAAGGCAAGTTTTTAATGACTTACAAAGAGACTTGGACACCCACACAATAATAGTGGGAGACTTTAACACTCCACTTTCAATATTAGAGAGATCAACAAGACAGAAAATTAACAAGGATACCCAGGACTTGAACTCAGACCTGGAAAAAGCAAACCTGATAGACATTTACAGGACTCCACCCCAAATCCACAGAATATACATTATTCTCAGCACCACATCACACCTACTCTAAAATTGACCACATAATTGGAAGAAAATTACACCTCAGCAAATGCAAAACAACTAAACTTATAACAAACAGTCTCTCATACCATAGTGCAATCAAGTTAGAACTCAGAATTCAGAAACTAACTCAGAACCGCACAGCTTCATGGAAACTGAACAACTCCCTCTTGAATGTTGACTGGATAAACAATGAAATAAAGGCAGACATGAAGAAATTCTTCAAAACCAATGAGAACGAAGACACAACATGCCAGAATCTCTGGGACACATTTAAAGCAGTCTCTAGAGAAAAATATATAGCAATAAGTACCCACATGAGAAGAGTGGAGAGATCCAAAATTGCCACCCTACCATCAAAATTGAAAGAGCTAGAGGAGCAAGATAAAAAAAAAACTCAAAGCCTAGCAGAAGACAAGAAATAACTAAGATCAGAGCAGAACTGAAAGAGAGAGAGACATGAAAAACCCTTCAAAAAATCAATAAATCCAAGAGCTGTTTTTTTGTAAAGATCAAAAAAATAGACAGACCACTAGACAGACTGATAAAAAAAGAGAGAATAACCAAATAGGTGCAATAAAAAATGATAAAGGGGAAATCACCACAGATTCCACAGAAATTCAAACCATCATCAGAGAATGTTACAAACAACTCTAGGCACATAAACTAGTAAACCTAGAAGAAATGGATAAATTCCTGGACACGTGTGTCTTCCCAAGCCTAAACTAGAAGTAAGCTGAAACTATGAATAGACCAATAACAAGGTCTGAAGTTGAGGCAACAATTAAGAGCCTACCACCAAAAAAAAAGCCCAGGTCCAGATGGGTTCACAGCCAAATTCTAACAGACACACAAAGAGAAGCTGCTACCATTCCTTCTGAAATTATTCCAAATGATTCAAAAAGAGGGAATCCTTCCCAAGTCATTTTATGAGACCAACATTATCCTGATACCCAAACCTGACAGAGATTCAACAAGGAAAGAAAACTTCAGGCCAATATCCATGATGAACATAGACACAAAAATCTTCAATAAAATACTGGCAGGCCGATTGCAACAGCATATCAAAAAGCTTATCCACCATGATCAAGTGGGATTTATCCCAGGGATGCAAGGCTGGTTCAATATAAACAAGTCTATAAACGTAATTCACCAAATAAACAGAACCAAAAACAAAAACCACATGATTATCTCAATTGATGCATAGAAGGCCTTTGACAAAATTCAACAGTCTTTTATGCTAAAAACCCTCAATAAACTCGGTATTGATAAAACGTATCTCAAAATAATAAAAGCTATTTACAGCAAACCAACAGCCAATATCATACTGAATGGGTGAAAACTGGAAGCATTCCCTTTGAAATCGGGCACTAGACAAGGATGCCCTCTCTCACCACTCCTATTCAACATAGTACTGGAAGTTCTAGCCAGAGCAATCAGGCAAGAAAAAGAAATAAATGGTATTCAAATAGAAAAGGAGGAAGTCAAATTGTCTCTATTTGCAGATGGCATGATAGTATATTTAGAAGACTCCATTGTGTCAGCCCAAAAACTCCTGAAACTGGTAAGTAACTTCAGCAAAATATCAGGATACAAAATCAATGTGCAAAAATCATGAGCATTTCTACACACCAATAACAAACTGAAAGAACGAGCTACCATTCACAATTGCTACAAAGAGAATAAAATACCTAGGAATACAACTAACGTGGAACGTAAAGGACCTCTTCAAGGAGAACTACAAACCACTGCTCAACGAAATAAGAGAGGACACAAACAGATGAAGAAACATTCCATGTTCATGGTTAGGAAGAACCAATATTGTGAAAATGGCCATACTGCTCAAAGTAAACTCTACACTATCCACATCAAGCTACCAATGATCTTCATCACAGAACTGGAAAAAACGACCTTAAACTTCATATGGAACCAAAAAAGAGCCCGCATAGCCAAGTCAATTCTAAGCAAACAGAACACAGCAGGAGGCATCACACTACAGGACTTCAAACTATACTATAAGCCTACAGTCATCAAAACAGCATGGTAATGATACCAAAACAGATATATAGACCAATGGAACAGAACAGAGGCATCAGAGGCAACACAACATATCTACTACCATACAACCAATTTCTGACAAAAACAAGCAATGAGGAAAGGATTCCCTGTTTAATAAATGGTGTTGGGAAAACTGGCTAGCCATGTGCAGAAAGCAGAAACTGGACCCCTTCCTGACACCTTACACTAAAATTAACTCCAGATAGATTAAAGACTTAAACATGAGACCTGGCACCATAAAAACCCTAGAAGAAAATCTAGGCAGAACCATTCAGGACATGGAAGTAGGCAAGGACTTCATGACCAAAACACCAAAAGCATTGGTAACAAAAGCCAAAATAGACAAATGGGACCTAATGAAACTCCACAGCTTCTGCATGTCAAAAGAAACTGTCACTAGAGTGAATCGGCAACCAACAGAACGGAAAACATTTTTGCAGTTTACCCATCTGACAAAGGGCTGATATCCAAGAACTCAAAGAGATTTACAAGAAAAAAACAAAAGGGCCCATTTAAAAATGGGCAAGGATATGAACAGACACTTTACAAAAGAAGACATATATGAGGCCAATAAACATGAAAAAATGCTCATCATCACTGGTCATTAGAGAAATGCAAATCAAATCTACATTGAGATACCATCTCATGCCAGTTAGAATGGTGATCACTAAAAAATCTGGAGACAATAGATGCTGGACAGGATGTGGAGAAATAGGAACACTTTTACACTGCTGGTGGGAGTGTAAATTAGTTCAACCATTGTGGAAGACAGTGTGGCGATTCCTCAAGGACCTAGAAATAGAAATTCCATTTGACCCAGCAATCCCATTACTGGGTATATATCCAAAGGACTATAAATCGTTCTACTATAAGAACTCATGCACACGAATGTTCATTGCAGCACTGTTTACAATATCAAAGACCTGGAACCAACCCAAATGCCCATCAATGATAGACTGGACTGAGAAAGTGTGGCATATATACACCATGGAATATTATGCAGCAATCAAAAACGATGAGTTCATGTCATTTGTAGGGACATGGATGAATCTGGAGAACATCATTCTCAGCAAACTTACACAAGAACAGAAAATAAAATATTGCATGTTCTCACCCATAGGCAGGTAATGAACAATAAGAACACATGGACACAGGGAGGGGAGAACTACAAACTGGGGTCTATTGGGGGAAAGCGGGGAGGGACAGCGGTGGGGGAGCTGGGAAGGGATAGTCTGGGGAGAAATGTCAGATGTGGGCGAAGGGGAGGAAGGCAGCAAATCACACTGCCACGTGTGTACCTATGCACCTATCTTGCATGTTCTGCACAGGTACCCTAAAACCTAATATGCAATTAAAAAATGCAATTACTGTTAGAAAATCTTGTAGAAAATATGCACCTTAGAATGGTGAAGAGTATTTCTTTGGATGACATTACAACTATAGAGAGGGTTTTAATAGTATATTTGCATCACAAGTCTTATTGTACATATTTTGTACTAGAGATAAACCCTACACTTGCTCAAACTTTGCTCATTACAAGGGAATTTATATTGGAGGAAAATTCTGCAAATGTAATAATTAGGGGGACAATTATAAACTATATCTTAGAAAACACCAGAGTATACTAAAATATACATTTTTGTAGATGCAGCAAGTATTAAAAATATTTAAACCTAAATTAACTCTCTGTAAATATCAGAGAATTCACAGTAGAAATAAGACATTAACACTTCAGACATTACACTAAACCACAGTGTGGAGCATAAAAAATAATTTAAAACTAAAACTATTAGATAAGTTATTTGTATATAACATTAAAAAGAGAAAATTATTTTTTGAAAATTATAATTACATTTGAAGTATACATTTTGTAAACTTCAAGTATCAAATAAATTAACATTATTATATTTAAAAATTACATACTCTTTAAAATGCAAAAGATGTAATTCAACTCTCAAATTACTCCATGTTCTTCATTCATATATTATTTCCATGTGAAAGTATGTAATCAATTGTGGCTGCATCAGAGATATGAGAGATTCTTTTTTATCAGGTGGGCATCATGACCTTTTTCATGAAAGAGAAAGGATATTAAAATATAAAATGCATAATGAAAATCTTTAAAAAAGTCAGACTTTTGGCATGGGCGGGTTTTTTATATGTTCTTGTAAATAAAATGTTCTGATTAATTTGTTAAATGCAGATAATACTGGGATCTACCTCATAAGCTATTATGAGGTTTAAATGAGTTAATATTGTAAAGTGCTTAGATCATTGCCTGGCATGTAATAAGCACTGTGTGTCGGTGACTGTTAAATAAAATAACAAATAATTGTAAACCACCACTAAATGCACCAATATCAAGTGCAAAAACACTGTTTTCAAAATGCACCTAGACAGCTGACCTTGAGGAGGCTGTGCGCTTTACCCAAGCAGAGAATCAATCTTGCAACATTCTGGCCTTCTCTTGGGAATGCTTCAGAAAACAAGAGTGACAATACTGCAGCCTCCCAGCCCTCACATAGCCTGGGAACCAGAGACAGGCAACTCAACCCAAACCATGTGAGGCTCTGCCATGCTTGATGTGAACTTGATCCAACACAAGTGGCTTAGATAACCTTAGGAATTTTCAAGAATCAAAGCCACCCCAAAAAGAATAATAATATTATTAAGATCACCTCGTGTTAGCCTAGAGCTTTATGGCTTACAAAATACTCTCCCCTCCACCATGGAGGATATACAAAAAGATGTCCCCCTAAAGGACAACATGCTTTGAATCATGGCCTTGCTTTAAATGACACACCCTTTTCCACAGGTGTCAGTTCTGAGGGGGATGTGTTTGAACACTCAGCCACCTTCTCAATGCTGCAGGATCTCCCCCCTCCAAAGGCATTGAAAACGGTAACATGGACGTGATGCTAAAATAAGGCTAAAGCCAGTGCTGTCGTCTTTGATATATCACAAGGCACTTTGGGATCTTAGAGTACCTCAGGGTTATGGTCACTGAGATGGAGCTGTGCTCAGGGTTGGGTAGTTTAACCATCTAGAAGGGAATGCTAAATAACAGAGTGCTTGGTTTCATCCAACCCCAGATTAGGAGGGTCCCTGCCCACATTACTCCTGACTTACGAGCAGATGCTGGGCAGATTCTTTTCACTTCACCTCGTGCCACTACCTGGGGTGGATAGGAGGAGGGCAAGAGGAGGGGGCTGGGGGAGGCAGTGCCAGCAGGAGGGGAGTGGGGTTTGCTGTTCAGCCTCACCCCCTCACCTTTGTGCTTTTTGTTTTCTGTCCATTCCCAAAGGGTCTACCTTGACCCTCTCCTACCTACTGCCTGAGCAGGGTGCAAAAAGCCATCCAAAACAGCCCAGAGGGCAACAGAGGCTTGGGTTTGAGGAGATTCAAAAGTGAGCAGCTGAAGTGGGGGTGGGGATGGGGCACAAGTAGTAGAACCCAAATCTGGCTTTTGCCAGATGGAGAAGGTGCTCTTGGCCCAGACATCCTCATAAATAAATAAATAAATAAATAAATAAATAAATAAATAAATAAATAAAATTATTTACAATGCAAAATTTTGGGGAAAAAAGTGTGTGGCTATGGAGTGGCTCCTGTGGATGGTGTGGATGAGCCAGACCACAATGCTGGCCATCTGTGTGGACAGTTTGGCTCCAGGGCACTGCCCACCACACTTATGGCATCCCCAGGCAGGGGCCAGGACACTGAGGCCTCTACTCTAACCAGAGATATCTGGGGAATTGATGGGCCAAGAAGAGGTCATGGGAGAGAGGTAGAAGAGTGAAGCTGGGATGAAAGTAGGTACATAGGAAACCACCAAGGACTGCATAGACATCTTTCTGGCTCCCTATCACACACGTGCATACACACACTCATAGAGCACTATGCAACTTCAGCAGGTACAAGTCACATTGAGGTCTGTGCAAATGACCCTTTTTAAAATTTAAATTTAGTTGTTCTTTATTAACATGGAATTTGGGGTGGTGAGGGTAGCCCCAACCTCCAGGAGGACGAGGTAGGTTCACAGTATTTCCAGCTCACACCTTTCCTGGGTCTTCCTTCAGTGTCACAGTTCGGTTAAAAACAAGCTTTCCCTGATGGCTGTCTGGATTCACAGAGAAGTACCAAAGATGCTCAAACTGGAACTTGTTGAAGGGTTTTGCCAGGGCCACAGAGCAGTCCACTAATGCTGCCTCCACCATGCATAGTGATGCTGGGTTCAGGTCGCTTAAGAATCCACCAGGCACCTCAGTAGGATCTTCAGGGCTCTTGTGCTGGAATAGTCACTCATAAAGGCGAACTTCACATGTCAAAGGCTGTGACACCCAGTGAATAAAGGCCTTTGGCTTCTCTCCAGCATCTACCCTTCGGCAGGTTACCTCCAGACTCTCTACACAACAACTGGGACTCTTGACAACACGTTGCAACTCAATGCTTAAAACCTGGCTCTGGCTCCTCCTTGTAGTCAGTCCTCTCAATGAACACAATGGGTGCAAAAAAAAAAAAACCTGATGGAAGCTTTTGGTCTCATCAACCAGGAAGTTGGGCACCTGGATGTCCAAGGACTTGGCAGAGGGAAAGTTGGTGATGGTGACCCATAGTGACTCCAGCACAGCCATGGCTCATGGGGCTGTGTCTTTCAGCCCATCACGCACACAGGCTTCTAGAAGATGTGGCTCCATTGTGGTCTGTGCCACTGTCACTCCCACCCGGGCACAGAAGTTGTTGATGCCCTCAGGTGGGAAACCCCATCGTTGCAGGGCCGTGCATGTAAAGAGCCGTGGGTCATCCCAGTCCTGCACAGCACCAGTTGCTACAAGCTGGAGGATCTTCCCCTTAGAGTCAACAGCATAGTGCAGGTTGAGATGGCCATACTCCCACTGAACAGGGCAATAGACGTCTAGTGCACTGCAAAGCCAGAAGTAAGAAGAGCATTGGGCCTGGAATTCCTTGGTGCAGAGTAAGTGAGTGATGTGCTCGATGGAGTCACAGAATCAGTGTGTGTAGTTGTAGGAGGGATAGATGCACCATTTTTCTTCTGTGCGGTGGTGTGGTGTATACTTGATTCGATAGGCTACAGGGTTCATCTTGCCATCCTGTATCACTAGCTTCATCTGTAGTGTGGCCTCACCTTCTGAAAACTTGCCCTTGTGCATTGCCTCAAAGACCAGCAGTGACTCCTCCATGGGACGGTCTCTCCAGGGTGAGGGCAGAGGATCATGGCCTTTGAGCTCCTCCCCTCACTGGTGACACACATAAGCCAGACCCCTGTGAATGAGCTCCACAGCCCAGGCATATAGCTGGTCAAAATAGTCAGAGGCATATGTCACTCTGTAAGGTGTGTAACCCAGCCAGGCCACCATGTCATAGATGGCAGTGAAGAACTTTGCTTCCTCCTTCTCAGGGTTGGTGTCATCAAAGCACAGAAAACAGATGCCATTGTTGGCCCTGGCATAGCCAAAGTTGAAAGTGATGGCTTTGGCATGTCCAATATGCAGGATTCCATTGGGTTCTGGCAGGAACTGGGTAAGTACCTGCCCACCAGTAATCTCCAGATGCTGCTTTAGTAGATTAATGGTGTGTGGAGTCATCACATAGCCTGGGGTCTTGTAGTTCTCGTCAGGCTTGTGGAACTTAAGGGCATCCCCCTGGAGCTGCTCCATCAGAGACAGGGTCTGGTCAGCAGTCTCACTATTATCTATCACATCTTTTGCTGTCCTCCAGTCTGTTTCTTCCAGCTGTGCTTTGGCCACCTTGGGCTTCTTCTCCAGATCAGCCTCCATCTTGGGACCCAGAAGGTGGAGGACCTGCATGTCCACTTCATTCTTGATCATTTTGCCATCTGCCCACTTGAGCACAGTCTGAGCCTCTCCCATCAGCAGCCCCATGTTGAAACGGCAGCCATTCATTTCTTTTAAATTGCTTAGGCTATGGAAGTTTATAAAAAGCTTCACCTTGATTCCATTATGAGTTCTTATTATTCAGTTTCCCTCCTGTACCTACACAGTATGGACTACAGTATTGATGTCACTAATTCTTTATCATATTTCCTCATATCTATGCATCCTTGCAGATGACAGCCTACAAAGAACAAGTTATACAGCAAAATATCAGTCCATTACGTGAAATCCTTCCTTATTTAGGTTAACTCAGCGATTAAGGATCTTCTTCCATATCATCTGGATTAGAAGCCATAATGAAGTGCTTTGGGTGTACAAGGTTATGTGTGTATGCATGTATTTCCCAGCGAACATCATCACTTTCATGTGTAATGTAACGTTCTTCAATGCGAGTTTCAAATTCTCTAAGGTCAAGCCAAGTGTGATAGTCCTGTAGCCGGGGATGACTAAGAGATATGTCAATACTCTAATGCTTTCTCATCTTCACTTGAAGCAGATTGTTTATCAAATCAATTGCTTCACCAGAAATTTCTTTCCATGGATTTGGCGGGTATGTAAACGCGGCATTTTGGATCTGATCATTTATATCTTCATCCTCATGAAAAGGAAACGTGCCACTGAGGCTCACATAGATGATAACTCCCACTGACCACATATCTAGGGAACGGTTGTAACCTTTAATCCAGAGAACTTCAGGGGCTAAGTATGCTGGAGTTCCTACCACAGAGCTCCTGAATGACTTTTCAACAATGATGCATGCAAATCCAAAATCACACAACTTCACCTGAGGAAATGGCTCTGCTGATGCAAGCAGCACATTTTCTGGCTTTAAATCACAGTGCACAATATTCTTAAAATGCAGATGCCTCAAAGCAACAAGTATCTGTGTGACCATGAATTTAGTAACTCGTTCTGGAAGCCGACTTTTCTCACTAGATAGAATCATTTCCAACATAACGCCATGCAGCTTTTCCATGACTACAAAGACTCATTCTGGGGTTTCAAACATACATTACAGGTTTACAATCCCAGGATGGTGCAAATTCTGGAAAATAGCCACTTCATTTTGGAGTTGACTTTCTTGTTTTGTGGGGAATCTCATCTCATCAGTTACTTTAATAGCCACATCCCTTCCAGTCTTTCTAGGTTTTCCTCCATAAACAATGCCAAACTGGCCTGAACCAAGCACTTCATCTGCAAAGATCTGGTAAACAGTACTGTTATGCACATTCTCCTGGATCTGACAATTAGATACAGAGATACTCATGGACAAATCTTTGTGATCTTTCCCTTGCCATGGAGAAGTACAAACACTTGTTTGAGGAGTAACAGGCATGAGGGCTTGGCGAATTGCTTTTTCCCAGCTCTATGCTACATCAAGTCCAACTCCAGTAGCAGCAAAAAGAGGATTATGAGAGCTATCCCCATTGTTCTCACCAACGAAGTATATCATAGTATCAGTGATGATTTCAAAACAGTGTGGATTGCTGCCTTGTGAAATGTTTATGAAATCTCTTGGTGAAGATATGTGAAGAATTTCTAAAAGTGGAATTTTCTTACAATACTTTGATCCAGATTCATTCTGAAATAATGTTACTCATTTGCTGTCAAGTCTCCAGTAATGCCTCTTTCTCAGGTTATCCCTGCTGGTGTAATGGACCATCCACCCTTCCTTCACCATGGTGCTGCTCTTCGTCTTTGTGTACTTGATGGATTGTACAACGCTCATTAGCAGAATATTATTGCCTGTTGATGGACTGATTGTTTTAATGGCTTCTTTACTTCTTTCCACATCAAGATCAGATAGTTCCAGGAAGAACATCTTGTCTTCTGGGGGAGATTGCTCTTCCATGTCATCCAAGCCCCTACTGCTATCACTATTTATGTCATTATTGTCAATATCTGTTGGTATATCTGTATCTGTTCCCAGATTCGAAGGTTCTCCATGAAAGTAACCTCTCCAGGCAGTCTCTTGGTACTTTTGATGCACAGCATTTATGACAGTTGAATTTACAATCTTTATACTGCTTTCCTTGGTGAAAGAGGCCTTTCAGTAACTGCTTGCAGTACTGACATATCATGGGACGGGTATAAGAGTGAACAGCAAATGTGTGTGAAACTTTCACTCTGCACATTACCATCTTTACCATCCATATTGGGCGACCACTCCAAGAAGGAATTCTCTTACTTGGTTCCTAGTGGACGTGTGACTCTTCACTTGGAAGGGCTACATATTCAGGCTGTAGGGGTCTTGAAACTGAGAGGCGGGTCCTGGCAAAGATACATTTGACAGATGTCTCTTTCTTACTCCACTACAGTTATTTGGGATCTTGAAAGCACATCATTTATGATAATTTAATCCACAGCCTTCACGTATTTTTCATATACATTATTTTATTAACCTTCACAAAAACCCTATGAGGAAAGTCCAACTATCATCCTTATTTTATACAGTGGAAACCTAGACTCAGAAGTGTCAAGTAACATACTTAACATCACAGACTCAGAACCTAGAACTCATGGAATTCATAGATACTTGTATGAGAGTGCCAAAACCATGCCTCTAACCACTAGGCTACATTGCCTAAAGCTGCTTGTTCCTTCTGAGCTCTGACAGCCCCTTGATACATATAGCTACTCATTAGCCAACTTTCATGTTGACTGGAATTTTACTAAACATTTTCTTGTACTTACATGATTCTTGTCCCCAGTTACACTGTAAGCTACTAAAGAACATAAATTGTACTTCTGGGGCTTTAAGGGTCCCGCCTGAAAAGTGGCTGCTGACTGAACTTATTAGAAGTACACAGTACTCAGTCCTCCTTAGGTGTTTTTGGTTAATTCATCCTTTAGGTAGTGAGTTCACTCCCCCTCCTTCTTTTCCCAAGCCACCTGCTGATAGTGGGTATAAACAAAGAGAAGATCCTTGCTGGGTTCAGACTCCTGAGTAACACACATGTGCATGGCTTAGAGGGTGGGCTGATGGTGGGTGCTGGAATGACTTAGGAGTCTGGGTTTATAGGATCTTGAAGCTTTTAACTCCTTAGGGGTTTGTGTAGGTAGATATATTATAAGGGGGAAAAGAGATTTTGTAAAACAAAATATGAGAAACCCTAGCAACTATTAAGAACTATTGGCTGGGCACAGTGACTCATGCCTGTAATCACAGCACTTTGTGGGTCCAATGCAGGTGGATCACGAGGTTAGGAGTTTGAGACCAGCCTGGCTAACATGGTGAAACCCCATCTATACTAAAAATAAAAACAGTAGCCAGGAATGGGCATGTGCCTGTAATCCCAGCTACTCAGGAGGCTGAGGCAGGAGAATTGCTTGAAACTGGAGGTGGAGGTTGCAGTGAGCTGAGATCATATCACTGTAATCCAGCCTAGGTGTCAGAGTTATACTCTGTCTCCAAAAAAAAAAGAACCATGGTGGGATTTACTCACTTTCTTAACAATCAAAACCATAGTCGGTAATTAACTATACAGCCTTGCTTATACATCACTACAGTATGTTCTTTTTGGTTAACTGATCCATTTAAAATTAGTATCATGAGATCTGATGAATATATCATTTTATATATGCAAAATGTTCTTTTGGGGTTCAATCATCAGAAAGCTGGCTGACCCTGAGTTAGTCACTGCCCCCTCTGGGCCTCCATTTTCTTGCACCCTGACATTCTGGCAGGCTAATTAACATAGCTGTTTTTGGTTCTTGTCAACAGTCTTGAGTTTTTGGAATTCATGAAATGAAATGCTAGAAAAGTACTCTGAAATGTTAAAAGTGCCAGCTCAGGATGATAGAAGATCTCTCCTCATTTATTTCGTGGTTTCGAAGGTTTGGTTTTCTGCATCTTGTTTTCTGAGGAAGATATGTAAAGTCAGGGGGTTATTTCTTGTGAGAAGCCTACACCTGTCCTGCAAAGAAACTCCCATTCTTTGTGGCTGTGGCTGCTCCACCCTGCCCTCTCCTGCTCTTAGGAAAACACCCTCAGAAGCAGCAGTGATCAGCCTCCTTGTCCTCCAGCCCCTTGCAAAGTCCTCTCTGCTTCTCTGTTCCCTCCACCCACCCCAGAGATGCCTCTGCCCTCTTGTGTGCTCTGCATGTTAAACATCAAAAGCTTTCTGCTAAGGCCACAGGGGAGGCAGATAACCTGCATCTGGAAGCCATCACCAGCTGCCTTCAGTGTGCCAGTAAACTAAAACCCCCACATTTATTATAGGGAAAAGTGACAATGTTTCTTTTTAAGCCTCCCTTAAGATGTCTCAAATTGAATCTGGGGCTGCAGAGAAGGCTGCTGGGCAGAAGTGCTTGCTCAACCAAACCAGACCTTCCTCTACCCCTCTCCAAACGCATGTTCTGACCCCATGGGCACAAGGATTTAGGCCCTCTGGGGGCCATCCAGATGCTGCACCTGGCTCAGAACCCTTTCATTTGCAATTGTAACCTCAAGTGGCTGGCAGAATTTCTGCACACCAATTCCACCGAGATGACTGGGGCCCGCAGTGCCAGTCCCCAGCACCTCATCAACAAGCACATCGGGCAGATCAAGAGCAAGAAGTTCTGATGCTCAGCCAAAGAGAAGTACTTCATTCCAGGCAGAGAGGAACAGTGAGTGCAACAGTGACGTGATCTGTCCACACAAGTGCCTCTGTGAGGCCAGCACGGTGGAGTGCTCCAGCCTGAAACTCGCCAAGATCCCCAAGTGTATCCCCCAGTCCACAGCTGAACTGTGATTAAATAACAAAGAGATTTCCATCCTGGAGGCCACTGGGATGTTTAAAAAACTTACACATCTGAAGAAAATCAACCTGAGCAACAACAAGGTGTCAGAAATTGAAGATGGGGTCTTCGAGGGTGCAGCCTCTGTGAATGAGCAGCACCTGACTGCCAACCAGCTGGAGTCCATTGGAGCAGCATGTTCTGGGATCTGGATGGCCTGAGGACCCTGATGCTGCTGAACAACAGCATAAGCTGCATCCACAATGACAGCTCCACAGGCCTGTGCAATGTTTGACTGCTCTCACTCTATGACAACCAGATCACCACCGTGTTCCCAGGGGCCTTTGACACCCTCCAGTCCCTCTCCATGCTGAACCTCCTGGCCAACCCTTTCAACTGCAACTGCCAGCTGGCTTGGCTGGAAGACTGGCTGCAGAAGCACAAGATCATGATGGGAAACCCTCACTGCCAGAACCCCGACTTCTTGCAGCAGATTCCCCTGCAGGACATGGCCTTCCCTGACTTCAGGTGTGAGGAAGGCCAGGAGGAGGGGGCTGCCTGCCTTGCCCACAGTGCCCACAAGAGTGCGCATGCCTACCATGGTTTGATGGAGCAATGAGCACCTGCAGGCCCTGCCCAAGGGTTTCCCCAAGAACATCACAGAACTCTATTTGTATGGGAGCCAGTTCAGGCTGGTTCCAGGACAGCTGTTTACCTTCAAGTACCTGCAGCTTGTGGACTTGAGCAACAACAAGATCAGTTCCTTAAGCAATTCCTCCTTCACCAACAAGAGCCAGCTGACCACTCTGATCCTCAGCTACAACGCCCTACGGTGCATCCCACCACTGGCCTTCCAGGGACTCCGCTCCTTGAAGCTACTGTACCTCCCTGGCAATGACATCTCCACCCTGCGAGAGGGCATCTTCACAGACATGACCTCCCTGTCTCACCTGGCCATTGGTGCCAACCCCCTGTACTGTGACTGCCACCTCCACTGGCTGTCCAGCTGGGTGAAGACTGGCTACAAGGAACCGGGCATTGCCCACTGTGCTGGGCCCCCAGACGTGGAGGGCAAGCTGCTCCTCACCATGCCTGCCAAGAAGTTTGAGTGCCAAGGTCCCCCAACACTGGCTGTCCAGGCCAAGTGTGATCCCTGCTTGTCCAGTCCCTGCCAGAACCAGGGAACCTGCCACAATGACCCTCTTGAGGTGTACAGGTGTGCTTGCCCCAGCAGCTATAAGGGCCAAGACTGTGAGGTATCCCTGGACAGCTGTTCCAGTGGCCCCTGTGAAAACAGGGGCAGCTGCCATTCACAGGAGGGCAAGGATGCCCCATTCACGTGCTCCTGTTCTACTGGCTTTGAAGGACAAACCTGTGGGGTGAACATGGATGACTGTGTGGAGCACGCCTGTGCCAATGGGGCATCTGTGTGGACGGTGTGGGGCAACTACACCTGCCAGTGCCCCCTGCAGTATGAGGGAAGGGCTTGTGAGCAACTGATTGACTTGTGCCCTCCAAATCTGAACCCATGTCAACACAAGGCCCAGTGTGTGGGCACCCCAGCTGGGCCCAGGCATGAGTGTGTGCCAGGTTACGCAGGTGATAACTGCAGCGAGAAACAGGATGACTGCAGGGACCACCATTGCCAGAATGGGGTGCAGTGTGTGGATGAAGTCAATAGCTACTCCTGCCTCTGTGCTGAGGGCTATAGCAGACAGCTCTGTGAGATCCCTCCCCATCCGCCTGCCCCAAGAGCCCCTGTGAAGTGACTGAGTGCCAGAATGGGGCCAACTGTGTGGACCAGGGCAACAGGCCAGTGTGCCAGTGCCTCCCAGGCTTCGGTGGCCCTAAGTGTGAGAAGTTGCTCAGTGTCAACTTTGTAGATTGGGACACTTACCTGCAGTTCACTTACCTGCAAAACTGGCCACGAGCCAACATCACCCTTCAGGTCTCCATGGTAGAGGACAATGGGATCCTTCTGTACAATGGGGACAACGACCACATTGCAGTTGAGTACCAGGACCATGTGCATGTCAGTTATGACCCAGGCAGCTACCCCAGCTGTGCATCTACAGTGCCAAGACAATCAATTCCACAGTTCCACACTGTTGGGCTGGTTGCCTTTGACCAGATTGTAAATCTCTCCACTGATGGCAGCAGCTCCATTACCATGGACAACGTTGGCAAACATTATACACTCAACAGTGAGGTGCCACTCTATGTGGGAGGGATGCCCGTGGATGTCAACTCAGCTTCCTTCTGCCTGTGGCAGATCCTTAATGGCACCAGCTTCCACAGATGCATCCAAAACCTGTACATCAGCAATAAGCTGCAGGGCTTCATCAAGATGTAGATGAAGCCAGGTATGGTGCCAGGCTGTGAACCCTGCCACAAGCTCTACTGCCTGCACAGCATCTGTTCACCCAATGCCACCCTGGGACCCACGTGCCACTGTGAGCCTGGCTGGGGGGTCCTGCACTGCGACCAGCCTGCTGACAGACTCTGCCATGGCCACAAGTGTGTCCACAAGCAATGTGTCCCTCTTGATGCTCTCTCCTACAGCTGCCAGTGCCAGAATGGGTACTCAGGGGCCCTGTGCAACCAGGCTGGGGCCCCAGCAGAGCCCTGCAGAGGCCTGCAGTGCCTGCATGGCTACTGCCAGGCCTTGGCCACCAAGGGAGCACACTGTATGTGACCCTGGCTTTTTGGGCAAGCGGTGCGAGCAAGGTCATGGGCCCCCCTCCTGATGTGCCTTCCCCAGGGTCCCCCACAAATTGCTTTAGCAATTTGACTTTTCCTCCCAGCCTTGGCAGCCCTTCTGTCCTCCCCCAGCCCTGTGCCATGGGCTACTATGAGATTTTGGGGGTCCCTTCACCCTCTGGACACTGCTCTCCATCTCTCCTGGCCCAGTTTGCCCTGCAGCTCCCTTATTCAGGGTATGTGCCTCTTCTGACTGGGTTCTCTCCTTGCAGAAGAGACCACCCCGGGTAACAGCTCCTGGCCCAACCTCTGCATCTTGGCCCCATCACCTCATGACCTGGGCATAGTGGCAGGAAGTCAGAGGGTTGGAGACTCCTTCCAAGGCCCTCCCTGCTCCTTGACCAAGATGATTCTACTGGAATCCAGACTGCTAAAGCAGGGCAGGAAGAAGCTGGAGAAACCCAGAACTCAGGCACCTTAAGGGTCCTCTAGGCCATCCCCTCCCAGCATGAATCCTTTTCATAATGTTGCCTCTGGGTCCTCCAGCCTCTCTTGCACAACTCTAGCAATGGGGACCCCACCTCCCTTGGGCAATTCAATCTGTCCCGGAGGGCCCTGGGAGGAGCTTGTGCATGTCAATGAGAGGGGAAGTATGATGGGGTCTGAGAGCCACAGGCTCTACCCTACAGATGTGGCCCTCTTTCTCCTGCCTCCCTGGAGGCAGCAGCTCACCCATGGGTGTGCCCTGAGGCTTTCTTTTGGTGTCTGTTTCATCCAGAGTCCGAGTGCTGGGGGGACCCTGTCTGGGACTTTCACCAGGTCCAGAGGGTCTATGCCATCTGCTGGATCATGCGGACCCTGTCATGGGTGGAGTGCCGAGGCTCATGTCCAGGCCAGGGCTGCTGCCAGGCCCTTTGGCTGAAGTGGAGGAAGTTCACCTTTAAGTGCAGCGATGGGATCTTTTTTGCCAAGGAGGTGGAAAAGCCCACCAAGTGTGGCTGTGCCCTCTGTGCATAGTGCCAGGCATGGACAGGCAGTTGAGGGTGGATGATGGGGGCCCAGCTGCTGCAGCAGGCTGGGGTGCAGGTCATCACAGGATGGCTCCTGGGCAGCTGGGCCTTCCTGGGTGGGGTGTTGTCAGAGCAGCCTTTTAAAAGCAAATTGCGCCATAGCTGGGGACAGAGGGGATGGGTGAGGCCTGGGCTGCCAGATGCCCTCTCTGGAAGTGCCTTGCATGAATAGATGCTTAATAAATATTTGTTGAATGAAAAAAAACCAAGTAGGGCCATGGTCCTAGACCACTACCTGGCCATTTGCCACCCACTCTACTACCCTCAGCTTATGACCACAGGTGTCTGCTGGGTCCTGCTGGTGGCCTGCTACATGAATGGCTCCATCCTGGCCTCAGGCCTCACCATGGCCATCTTCCAGCTGCCTTTCTGCAATGGCAGCCTGGTCGATCATGTCTTCTGTGACCTCCCAGCCATGCTGGTGCTGGCCTGTGGGTCCCAGGCCCTGCAGGAATGCAGCCTCCTGGCAGCCTGCCTGCTGCTGCTGGTGCTGCCCCTGCTCCTCATTTTGCTCTCCTACACCCAGGTGCTGGTGGTCATCCTGGGTGTCAGGGGGGCTGCGGGCCACTGCAAGGCCTTCAACACGGTGGCAGCAGGCACTTGGAGCCCCCCAGGGCCACGAAGAGGCTGATCTGGGCAGTGCAGGTGGAGGTGGCCACAGCCTGGCCCCCGGCGGGCAGGAGGAAACTGGCCAGCATGTGCGGCATCAGCACCAGCATGTAGGCTGCCTCCACCGCAGACAGCACCCCCAGGAAGTACATCAGTGAGTGCAGGGCAGTATTCACCACGGCCAGGCCTAGAATCAGCAGGTTCCCAACCAGGGTGGCTAGGTAGAGCAGGAAGAGGAGGGTGAAGAGCACTACACGGAGCCCCAGGGGCCATGTGGAAAAGCCCAGGATCACGAACTCCTGCACGGCTGCCCAGCTGGACTCTGCCCAGCGGCTCATGTGAGTGGGCTGGTGCTGAGCGGCAGAAATGACCAGTCCTTTCAAACATCACAATGTCCTTTTCCCACCTGGAAATGTACTCATTCTTCAAGGCCCAGAAGAAACATCAGATCCCAGTTCTGCATGGCTGAGGCCACAGGAAACTCACAATCACAGCCAAAGTCAAAGGAGAGGCAGACCCCTGCTTCACCTTTTTTTTTCTTCTAGCCAATATTTAATAATCCCATAGAAATTGATGTGTAAAAAAAGTCTTTATGACCTGTTACCACCCTAAAGAATACATTATAAGAACTTTCAAGAATATGTTCTTTGACTTATAACCTTGGCTCTTCTTTACAATTACCTTTGCTGCAGCCAGTACATGCTCCTTGTTAATGACTCTTCATTTATTTTCACAAGCATTTGTCCTGGACTCTTCTGCTAATCAATGAACAAACAGTAAACAGCTCAGATGGACCAGTAAATCACCACTTTTCTCCAGACAAAGTTGAGGCTTCTGTCGCTTGAAGACTTGCTTTAGAAAGCCACAGGGAGCCTTCTGTTTTATCTGCTTCCTTTGGGAGACTGTGGTAGACAGTGCCATCCTCTCCATCAGGTACCAGCTGCCTCAGCTTCCAAGGTGTTCCCTGCACTGCACACAAGCTCAGGGAAAACAATCCGGTCCCACTGATGCCCCAACAACATTGTCCAGGTCAGCTTTAAAATGTCCCGGCAGAGGGAGGGTGGCATGGGGAGTGACGTTTACTTTTTTTTTGGAGATGGAGTCTCGCTCTGTCACCCAGGCGAAAGGGCCGTGGCATGATCTCGGCTCACTGCAACCTGCACCTCCCAGGTTCAAGCAATTTTCTGCCTCAGCCTCCCAAGTAGCTGGGATTGCAGGCACCTGCCACCATGCCCAGCTAATTTTTATATTTTTAGTAGAGATGGGGTTTCACCATCTTGACCAGGTTGGTCTTGAACTCCTGACCTCATGATCCACCCTCCTTGGCCTCCCAAAGTGCTGGAATTATAGGCATGAGCCACTGTGCCCAGCCAGGGAGTGACTTCTTAATGGGTAAGGGGCTTACTTCTGTGGTGCCAGAATCATTTTGGGTCTCTGGAGACGTGATGGTTGAACAATGTGGTGAACATATTAGATGCCACTGAATTTGTATACTTCAGAATGTTTTGGTTATGTGAATTTTACCTCAACTAAAAGCAAAATGTCCAGGCACTGCTTGTGCTGCTGGATTTGAGATTAGACAGATGATTCTGTCCATACCTTCCACCAGTAGGAAGAGGGTGAGCTGATCCAGAGTCCCTGAGCCTACACATGGCTATGGTGGGTGGGATGGTCTTTGGATATGTCGGCCTAGCTAGGCTATAGTCCCCAGTAATTCAGACACTAATCTAGGTATTGCTGTGAAGGTATTTTGTAGATGTAACAAAAGTCCATAACCAGTCAACTAAGTAAGTGTGATTATCTGGGATCATCTGGGTGAGCCTGACCTTATCTGTCAAAAGGCCTAAAGAGCAGAGCTAAGGGCTTCCCTGAGGAAGAAATCCTGCCTGTTGACAGCAGCCCACCTCTTGGTGAGAGTTCCTGACAGCCTGCCCTTCCTGACCGCCTGTCTTATAGATTTTGGACATGACTAGCCAGCTCCTACAATCATTGAAATCAATTACTTGCAATAAAGCTCAATACATAACCTAAAAAAAAAAAAAAAGACCTAGCATCCTACTCATGCCGTGGCCTTGGGCAGGCGGCTCCCACCACAGCCATCGAGCTTGGAGGTCAGCCAGGTCCAGAGCCCAGGCAGGCATCCCGTGGTGGGTCTGGAGGAAGCAGCCCTGGGCTTTCCTCTCCCGCCATCTCCGGAGGAGGCCCCTCTGCCCCCGAGCACCCAGAGCAGGTGCCCTGGGACCAGCCAGCCAGGAGCGGCCACTCTTTTGGCACCATCCACAACACAGAACGGCCCTGGGGCCCCAGCACAGAACGGCGCCGGCTGGGCGAACCGCAGACCCGGTCCTCGCTGACGCCCCAGCTCACAGGCTCCGCAGCCCAATCCACAGTCCCTCAAACCGCGCAACCTGGAAGGCATCCTCGACGAGTGCCAGCTGCTCCGCTACTTGCAGTTGGCCCAGGACCACGAGGTGTGCCTGTGGCAGGGCGGCAAACCCCAGCAGGATGAAATCTGCAACGCCTTTGAGGAAATCGTGCAGTGGCTTCTGCAGCTTTAGAACAACTTATACTTCTCCCAATCTGCTTTTAACCTGGCCCTCACCATCTTCAGCCGCCTCCTGATTTCAGTGAAGGTAAAAGAGAAATACCTGCATTGTGCCGCAATTGTTTCCTCGAGGCTTGCTGCAAAACTTAATGAAGAAAATGAGGTAATTCCACAAGTAAACCACTTTATAAAGCACCATGGCTCTGACTATTCCCCGGATGAGCTGCTGAGGATGGAGCTGGCCATTCTGGACACATTGCACTGGGACCTCTATTTTGGGATGTCACTAGACTTCTTGACTGTATTTCATGCCCTGGTGGTCCTGAGCTGGCCGCATGTGTTGGAGCCGCTGCCTCAGAGGAATCCTTCCCTCCACGTCGCATCCCTGACCAGGCAGCTGCAGCACTGTATGGCAGGCCACCAGGTGCTGAAGTTTAAGGGCTCCACACTGGCCTTGGTCATTATCACCTTAGAGTTGGAGAGGCTCATGCCCAACTGGTGTGCTCCTATATCTGATCTGCTAAGGAAAGCACAGGTTGGTAATATGCAGTAAAGCTGCTGCAAAGAACTTGTAGTGCAGCAGCTGAGAACTTTTCAGTCATGCACCTGCATAGACAGCTTTGTGCCACTTGCCAGCCAACCCCTCTGCCTCCACCCCAGGACCTTCAGAGCATAATGTGAAACCTCCTTGCTTGGACTACTGTGAGTTCTTTGGCTTGTTATGAATCCTGTAAAAAGAAGGGAAGGTATCCCTGGAAGAGAATCTGAGAAAAATTTCCCTACTGAGTCCTTGGGGAAAAAAAAGGAGGGAGGGAAAGGCAGGCTGGAAAAAAAAAAGAAAAAAGAAAAAAAGGGGCCATCCTAACTAAGGATGTGGTGCTCCAATGGGGAGAAATGCCCACGTCTGTGGCCTACATTTATTCCAATCAGATAATGGGATGGGGAGAGAAAACTATTGAGATTCAGTCAGTGAAACAGGACATTTGGATGGAGTATTTATGCATAAGCGAGCTCAAAGGTTAAAGTTTCTATGTGAAGGAAATGATAAGGTATTTTTTGCATCCGTGCGATCTGGAGGAAATAGCCAAGTGTTTTTCATGACCCTCAACAGAAATTCCATGATTAACTGGTAACAGAAGAGCACCTGGCACTTATCTTCATGGCGTTATTTCTAATTTAAAAGAACATAACTCATTTGGACTTATGTCAGTCTAGAGGCAGAGTCAGAAGGCTTGGTTGAACATAATTGCTTTCCCTTTTCCTCTCCCTCCACTCCTCCCAAAACAGTCCATCTTTCAACGTTGCAGCCTGGTTGAGAAGGAGAGAAAAAGGTGGCAGGAATTTCCAGGAGATCCCCAAGAATGCTGCCTTGTCTGTGGACAGAGATGGACCATGTGCCCTTCGGAGTTAGGGATAGAAACAAATATTGTGTGTTCTTAACAATTCAGCTGTGTTATGGTGGGTTTTCAGTTTTTACCTTTTTTCTTTACCCCTTTACTATGAAAGAATGGGGAAAGAATGCCTACTGAGAAAATGAGTCTGTTTTTAATTTTGTCTGCCTACTGGTTTTAAGTATATGGTATGTTGTAAAATTTCCAATTTCCAGTGATGAGAGATAGCACAATAAATGTATCTTATCTCCTTATGCTGAAGGCCATAACTACATAGTCAGGTAATTTAAGAACTCTCTTGCCTTCACCAACCCAAAAGGTTGCTTTTTGATAGCAACTGGCTAATGAGTTTTTAAAACAGCAGAAAAATACTAGTTTTCCCCTCTTTTGGGAAAAAGTCTATTTCTTTTGGGAAATAGATTTTAAATGGCTAAGCTACTAGCCTTAAAACTACTAGTCTAATAAAATCAACTACAACTTTTGTGAATCTGACAGGCCATATTTTTATATGGCTCTTTACAAAATGGAGGGTGTTGAATAGGATACTAATGCCATCAAGTTGAGCTGGCCTAGCAATTGAGGGACCTCAGCTATTATGCAACAGATCAGGGCAAAAGATGGGATGACAGATGGGGTCACACAGAAAGAGCTTCTAGGAAACAAGCTTAAATATTCTTTTTTAAAATGCACAAAGCCTCCCAGCTAAGAAGTCACTTGGTTTGGGCTTCATTAGGACTGAGACTTTGTTGAGTTCTTTCTGGGAACTGGGGAGTAAACAATATGTAGGCTCTGAACATTCCCAGCACTCTCCTGAGCTTGCCACTTTTGCAAGATGAAAACTGTGACTGAAAAAACTAATAATAATGTTTCTGAGCTGCCTGTGTTCTCCCTGGGGGTGTAAGAGAATGAACTAGACTCCTAAGCTTGCCTGAGATACAGAAGGCATCATTGGCTCTAATTTTAGAGAACTTGAAAGCAAGGTTTTGGACAAAATTTTGAGACCCTAATCACTTTTCCTTCCTCCAAATTACCCAACATACGGTAAACAACATTTGTGCAGATATATGTATGTATTTAGTTCAGGTTGACTTATGTCCTTATAAACTCTTAATCAAATGATTTGAACTTTCACATGACTGGGACTTTTTTCTCCAAAGCTACAAGCATGGCCGCCTGTGGTATCGAGGTGTTGCAAACAATATCTGTGTTGTGCTTCCTGTTTTAACCTAATCGCTTTGTTTTGTTTGTTTTTGTTTCACTGTTTATCACAGCAGTGTTATCTCCAGGAGACATATAGAGACCTCAGCTGGCAATCTCAGGTGCATCTCACATTTTAAAAGCAAAACAGTAGTTGACCAAATTTTTCTTCTTAAAAAAATTGGTGGTGGAGGGGAATCCAATAGCAAAAACTAATGTGAATTGTTTCTGGAGAAAATAATTACTGCAAATGGATTGTTAAAAAACACTGTAATCCTACTGATTTTGCCTAAATACATGAGCAGCTAATGTACTATTAATGAGAACAAAATACACATTAGGAAAATTGAGCCATTTCCATCTAGTGGTTTGGGCAAGATGGGAAAGAGAAGTGGAAACATTCTAGTTTCTGGATGTATCTTCTCAAATTACATGCCACAAATTCAACTTTTTGGATTGAATTTAACAACTACTGTAATTGGATGCCGATGTGGACAAGATATATTGATTTCAATTTCATTCCCGAATGTGATTGCCACCAACTCTTTATGTTGCTGCTGTGGTATTTTAAACCAGAAGCTTCTTTAAATTATGTTGCAAACTGATCATTGTTTTTATGTTTTGTTTTCTTTTTATTTCTAAGTGATAAGTTTAAAACACACAGCTTTAAATGATTTTTTTTGAGTAGTAGTCATCCTTTATGAATGTGAAACAAATAGGTGAAGCTTTATTTGTGGAAATTCTTACATTGCTTTTCATGGTCTAAATGAAGTTAATTGTAGCTTCAAAGTTTACATGAAAATTTAAAAAGATTTGGCTGAAAAATTCCACGTTATTTATTCATTTTTAAGTTTTGTCATCCCAAAGATATTTTGCTTTTTTTGCCCCAAGGAATGATGGGAACATCTTTTTTTTAAATTGCATTTTACGTTTTGGGGTACATGTGCAGAACATGCAAGATAATTACATAGGTACACACGAGGCAGCATGATTTGCTGCCTTCCTCCCCTTCACCCACATCTGGCATTTGTCCCCATGCTATCCCCTCCCAGCTCCCCCCTCAAGCTGTCCCTCCCCTATTCCCCCAATAGACCCCAGTGTGTAGTGCTCCCCTTCCTGTGTCCATGTGTTCTCATTGTTCATCACCCGCCTATGAGTGAGAACATGTGATATTTCATTTTATGTTCTTGTGTCAGTTTGCTGAGATTGATGTTCTCGAGGTTCATCCATGTCCCTACAAAGGACACAAACTCATCGTTTTTGATTGCTGCATAATATTCCATGGTGTATATGTGCCGCATTTTTCCAGTCCAGTCTATCATCAATGGGAATTTGGGTTGGTTCCAGGTCTTTGTTATGGTAAACAGTGCTGCAATGAACATTTGTGTACATGATTCCTTATAGTAGAACGATTTATAGTCCTTTGGATATATACCCAGTAATGGGATTGCTGGGTCAAATGGAATTTCTATTTCTAGGTCCTTGAGGAATCGCCACACTTGTCTTCCATAATGGTTGAACTAATTTACACTCCCATCAACAGTGTAAAAGTGTTCCTATTTCTCCACATCCTCTCCAGCATCTGTTGGTCCAGATTTTTTTTTTTTTTTTTTGAGACGGAGTTTCGCTCTTGTTACCAGGCTGGAGTGCAATGGCGTGATCTCGGCTCACTGCAATCTCCGCCTCCTGGGTTCAGGCAATTCTCCTGCCTCAGCCTCCTGAGCAGCTGGGATTACAGGTACGCACCACCATGCCCAGCTAATTTTTTGTAATTTTAGTAGAGACGGGGTTTCACCATGTTGACCAAGATGGTCTCGATCTGTTGACCTCGTGATCCACCCGCCTCGGCCTCCCATCGTGCTGGGATTACAGGCTTGAGCCACCGTGCCCAGCCGGTCCAGATTTTTTAATGATAGCCATTCTAACTGGTGTGAGTTGGTATCTCAATGTAGTTTAGATTTGCATTTCTCTAATGACCAGTGTTGATAAGCATTCTTTTATATGTTTGTTGGCCTCATGTATGTCTTCTTTGTAAAGTGTCTGTTCATATCCTTTGCACATTTTTGATTGGTCTTGTTTTCCTTTTTTTTCTTGTAAATCTCTTTGAGTTTTTTGTAAATTCTGGAAATCAGCCCATTGTCAGAGAGGTAAACTGCAAAATTTTGTTCCCATTCTGTTTGTTGCTAATTTACTCTAATGACTGTTTCTTTTCCAGTGCAGAAGCTGTGGAGTTTGATTAGGTCCCATTTGTCTATTTTGGCTTTTGATGCCTATGCTTTTGGTGTTTTGGTCATGAAGTCCTTGCCTACTCCTATATCCTGAATGGTTTTGCCTAGATTTTCTGCTAGGGTTTTTATGGTGCGAGGTCTTATGTTTAAGTCTTTAATCCATCTGGAGTTAATTTTAGTGTAAGGTGTCGGGAAGGGGTCCAGTTTCTGCTTTCTGCACATGCCTAGCCAGTTTTTCCAACACCATTTATTAAACAGGGAACCCATATCTCCATTGCTTGTTTTTGTCAGGTTTATCAAAGATTGTAAGGTAATAGATATGTTGTGTTGCTTCCGATGCCTCCGTTCTGTTCCATTGGTCTATATCTCTGTTTTGGTACCATTACCATGCTGTTTTGATTACTGTAGCTTTGTAGTATAGTTTGAAGTCCTGTAGTGTGATGCCTCCTGCTGTGTTCCTTTTGCTAAGAATTGTCTAGGCTATGCGGGCTATCTTTTGGTTCCATATGAAGTTCACGGTGGTTTTTTCCAGTTCTGTGAAGAAGGCCATTGGTAGCTTGATGGGGTTAGCACTGAGTATGTAAACAACTTTGGGCAGTATAGCCATTTTCACAATATTGATTCTTCCTAACCATGAACATGAAATCTTTCTCCATCTGTTTGTGTCCTCTCTTATTTCCTTGAGCAGTGGTTTGTAGTTCTCCTTGAAGAGGTCCTTTACGTTCCTTGTTAGTTGTATTCCTAGGTATTTTATTCTTTTTGTAGCAATTGTGAATGGCAGTTCGTTCTTGATTTGGCTCTCTTTCAGTCTGTTATTGGTGTATAGGAATACTTGTGATTTTTGCACACTCATTTTGTATCCTGAGACTTTGCTGAAGTTGCTTATCAGTTTCAGGAGTTTTTGGGCTGAGACGATGGGGTCTTCTAGATAAACTATCATGTCATCTGCAAATAGAGATTATTTGGCTTCCTTCTTTCCTATTTGAATACACTTTATTTCTTTTTTTGCCTGAATGGTCTGGCTAAAACTTCCATTACTATATTGAATAGGAGTGGTGAGAGAGGGCATCCTTGTCTAGTGCCCGATTTCAAAGGGAATGCTTCCAGTTTTTGCACATTCAGTATGATATTGGCTGTTGATTTGTCATAAATAGCTTTTATTACTTTGAGATACGTTCCATCAATACCGAGTTTATTGAGAGTTTTTAGCAAAAAGGGCTGTTGAATTTTGTCAAAGGCCTTCTCTGCATCAATTGAGATCATGTGATTTTTGTTTTTAATTCTGTTTATCTGGTGAATTACATATATAGACTTGTGTATATTGAACCAGCCTTGCATCCCTGGGATGAATCCTACCTGATCATGGTGGATAAGCTATTTGATGTGCTGTTTCAATCGTCTCGCCAGTATTTTATTGAAGATGTTTGCGTCTATGTTCATCATGGATATTTGCCTAAAGTTTTCTTTTCTTGTTGAGTCCCCACCGGGTTTTGGTATCAGGATGATGTTGGTCTCATAAAATGATTTGGGAAGGATTCCCTCTTTTTGGATTATTTGGAATAGTTTCAGAAGAAATGGTACCAGTTCCTCTTTCTGTGTCTGGTAGAATTCGGCTGTGAACCCATCTGGAACTGGGCTTTTTTGTGTGGTAAGCTCTTAATTGCTACCTCAACTTCAGACCTTGTTATTGGTCTATTCATAGTTTTGGCTTCCTCCTGGTTTAGGGTTGGGAGGACACAGGTGTCCAGGAATTTATCCATTTCTTCCAGATTTACTAGTTTATGTGCATAGAGTTGTTTGTAATATTCTCGGATGATGGCTTAAATTTCTGTGAAATCTGTGGTGATGTCCCCTTTATCGTTTTTTATTGCATCTATTTGGTTGTTCTCTCTTTTCTTTTTTATCAGTCTGGCTAGTGGTCTGTCTATTTTGTTGATCTTTTCAAAAAACCAGCTCTTGGATTTATTGATTTTCTGAGGGGTTTTTGTGTCTCTATCTCCTTCAGTTCTGCTCTGATCTTAGTTATTTCTTGTCTTCTGCTAGGTTTTGAGTTTTTTTTAATCTTGCTCCTCTAGCTTTTTCATTTTTGACGATAGGGTGTCAATTTTGGATCTCTCCACTCTTCTCATGTGGGCACTTATTGCTATATATTTTCCTCTAGATACTGCTTTAAATTTGTCCCAAATATTCTGGTATGTTGTGTCTTCATTCTCATTGGTTTCGAAGAACTTTTTTATTTCTGCCTTTATTTCATTGTTTATCCAATCAACATTAAAGAGCCAGTTGTTCCGTTTCCATGAAGCTGTGTGGTTCTGAGTTAGTTTCTGGATTCTGAGTTCTAACTTGATTGTGCTATGGTCTGGGAGACGATTTGTTATGATTTCAGTTGTTTTGCATTTGCTGAATAGTGCTTTACTTCCAATTATGTGGTCAATTTTAGAGTACGTTTGATGTGATGCTGAGAAGAATGTTTATTCTATGGATTTTGGGTGGAGAGTTCTGTAAATGTCTATCAGGTTTGCTTGTTCCAGGTCTGAGTTCAAGCCCTGGGTATCCTTGTTATTTTTCTGTCTGGTTGATCTGTCTAATATTGACAGTGGAGTGTTAAAGTCTCCCATTATTATTGCGTGGGAGTCTAAGATTTTTGTAAGTCTTTAAGAACTTGCCTTATATATCTGGGTGCTCCTGTATTGGGTCCATATATATTTAGGATCATTAGCTCTTTTTGTTGTATTGATCCTTTTACCATTATGTAATGTTCTTCTTTTTCTCTTTTGATCTTTGTTGCTTTAAAGTCTATTTTATCGGAGACGAGAATTGCAACTCCTGCTATTTTTTGCTTGCTATTTTCTTGGTAAACCTTTCTCCATCCCTTTATTTTGAGCCTTTTTGTGTCCTTGCTTGTGAGGTGGGTTTCCTGGATACAGCACAACGATGGGTTTTGGCTTTTTATCCGATTTGCCAGTCTGTGTCTTTTGATTAGTGCATTTAGCCCATTTACATTTTAGGTTAATATTGTTATGTGTGTATTTGATACTGCCATTTTGATGCTAGCTGGCTGTTTTGCCCATTAGTTGATGCAGATTTTTCATTTTTTTGATGCTCTTTAGCATTTGGTATGTTTTCAGAATGGCTGGTACTCGTTGTTCCTTTCTATGTGTAGTGCCTCTTTCAGGAGCTCTTGTAAAGCAGGCCTAGTGGTGACAAAATCTCTGAGTACTTGCTTGTTCGTAAAGGATTTTATTTTTCCTTCACTTATGAAGTTTAGTTTGGCTGGATATAAAATTATGGGTTGAAAGCTCTTCTCTTTAAGGATGTTGAATATTGGCCTCCACTCTCTTCTGGCTTATAGGGTTTCTGCCGAGAGATCTGCTGTCGGTCTAATGAGTTTCCCTTTGTTGGTGACCCGGCCTTTCTCTGTGGCTGCCCTTAGCATTTTCTTCTTCATTTCAACCCTGGTGAATCTGATGATTATGTGCCTTGGGGTTTCTCTTCTTGCAGATTATCTTTGTTGTGTTCTCTGTATTCCTTGGACTTGGATATTGGCCTGCCTTGCTAGGTTGGGGAAATTTTCCTGGATAATATCCTGAAGAGTATTTTCCAGCTTGGATTCATTCTCTTTGTCACATTCAGATACACCTATCTGAATGTAGATTAGGTCTCTTCACATAGTCTCACATTTCTTGGAGAGTTTGTTCATTTTTTTGGCGCTTTTTTCTCTAATCTTGGCTTCTCATTTTATTTCATTGAGTTGATCTTCGACTTCTGATATCCTTTCTTCTGCTTGGTCAATCGGCTGTTGAAACTTGTGCACACTTCAAGAAGTTCTCACGTTGTGTTTTTCAGCTCCTTCGATTCATTCATATTCCTAAGTTGTCCATTCTTGTTTTTCCCTCAAATTTTTTTCAAATCTTCCTTCAAGGTTCTTAGTTTCTTTGCATTGACTTAAAACATGTTCTTTTAGCTCACAGAAGTTTCTCCTTACCCACCTTCTGAAGTCTGATTCCATCATTTCATCAAATTCATTCTCCTTCCAGCTTTGTTCCCTTGCTGGTGAGGAGTTTTGGTCCTTTTTAGGAGGTGATATGTTCTTGTTTCGGGTGTTTTCCTCGTTTTCGTGCTGGTTTCTTTCCATCTTTGTGGATTTGAGTAGTTGCTTATTTTTTTATTGGGTCTCTGAGTGGAGGCCCAGATCGTTGATGATGAAATATTTCTGTTTCTTAGTTTTCCTTCAAACAGTGTAGCCCCTCTGTTGTAAGACTGCTGAGGTCCACTCCAGGCCCTGATTTCCTGGGGTACACCTGTAGCAGCTGAGGAACAGTGAGGGATGCTACCAGTTTCTTCTGCTGCTATGTTTGTCCCAGAATGATACCCGCAGAATGTCAGTTTGATCTGTCCTTTTTGAGGTGACTCTGGGTAAACGGGGCTCAGGGAGCTGCTTGAGGAGATGGTCTGTACTTTATAGGAGCTCAAATGCTGAGCTGTGAGCTCCGTTGTTCATTCAGGGCTGCTAGGCAAGTACATTTAAGTCTGCTGCAGCAGAACTTATAAAACCCCTGTTTTCCCTCAGATGCTCTGTCTCGGGGAGTTAGAGCTTTATTTATGAGTATCTGTTGCACTGTCCTGCCCATCTAGGAGGCAGTTTAGTCACTATTTGCCTGCTGAGGCTCTGCCCTGCTGCCGTGGGGTTTGCCCTGTTGCCGTGGGCTCTGCTCTGCTGCCGTGGGCTCTGCCCTGCTGCCATCGGCTCTGCCCTGCTGACCTGGGCTCCGCCCTGCTGCTGTGGGCTCCTCCCTGTTGGCAAAGTCTCTCTGTTATTGTGGTTGCCTCGGCAATGGCAGGCTGCATCAGCAATGGGAGAGTACCTCAGTAGGGGTGGAATGGCTCAGTAATGGTGGACGTCCCTCCCCCACCGAGCTGCACTGTCCTAGGTTCTGCTTTGCCCATGGTGAAACTCTCAACCCTGAGCATTTCAAATCGCCATGCTGTTTGTCCCTGTGGGGGTGGGACCCGTCCAGCCTGATCATCTGGCTCCGTGCCTCAGGGCCCTTTTGGTTTTTTTTTTTAAGTTGAACGGTTGACTCTCTCCCAGGTGTTTCAGTCTCCTGCTGAAAGGGCACCAGGATCTGTGTGATTTCTCATGCAGTGACCCATTGCGCCGGCTCATAGTTTGCTTCCCAGTAATCTCCTGGCCCGGCTCACTGTCCAAGTCCTATTTAATCAAATGAATATGCTAATCTGCCCTCCCAAATCTCAAACTGCTGGTTTTACAGGGCACTCAGGCCAGTACATTTTGTGCGGCATGCTGCTGCACTGAGGCACTGGCCAAAATGGCCACGCCAGCCGAGACAGCTGCGCTGGTGTCCTGTATCTCTCATACACCTGGGAATTTCTCCGTTCTGTGGGCAACAAAGATTCATCTGGAAATGTGGTGTGAACTCACCCTCTGCGTCTTCACTGAGAGCTGCAATCCTGAGTTGCTTCCAGAGCACCATCCTCCCCCACTCCCTGCCTTCTTTCTTTCTTTCATTTTTTCTTTCTTTCTTTCTTTCTTTCTTTCTTTCTTTCTTTCTTTCTTTCTTTCATTGAGATGAAGTCTCACTCTGTTGCCCAACCTGGAGTGCAGTGTTGTGATCTAAGCTTACTGCAAACTCCACCTCCTGGGTTCAAGTGATTCTCCTGCCTCAGCCTCCTGAGTAGATGGGACTACAGGCACATATCACCATACCTGGCTAATTATTTTTTGTATTTATTAGTAGAGATGTGTTGGCCAGGCTGGTCTGGATGTACTGACCTTATGATCTGCCCACCTTGGCCTCCCAAATTACTGAGATTACAGGCGCGAGCCACCACCTGCTGCCCCATACTTAGCATTCTAGAGGCAGTGATTTTCAAGTTTTTGAGTTGAATCTTTCACTTTTATTTTTTAATTTTTTTAAATTTTTATTCTACCTGTAATCTGATAGTAATTGCTCCTTTATTTGAGCTGAATCTTTCAGTATCTCCATGCATATCATCAGAAACTATTTATATTGCTATTCTTGAGTTTTTTCCATTTTAGGCATTATCTGCCAGCTTTTAACTGCAGAGATGAAGATCCCCTTCCCACCCTGATCAGCACAAATATGCTTTCTGACTCTCATCCCAATCTCTTTGGGGTAACTTTGTGACATCTCTATTCATTTCTTATTCTTACGTGCCTGTGTAGACACCACTGAGTTGCACAGTTAAGGATAACTTTTGGCTATCTTTCCAGCTGGAACGACGGAGGGTGGAGAAGCGAAGAAGAAGAAGGTTCCTGCTATGCTGGAAACCCTTAAGAAAAAGTGAAGGAATTTCGCAGAGCTGAAGATCAAGTGCCTGAGAAAGAAGTTTTCCCAAAAGATGCTTTGAAAGTCAAGGAAGAAGCTTTTCTATGAAAAAGTGAAGCATTATCATAAGGAACATAGGCAGATGTACAGAACTGAAATTTGAATGGTGAGGATGGCAATGAAAGCTGGCAACTTCTATGTACCTGCAGAACCCAAACTGGCATTTGTCATCAGGATCAGAGGTATCAATGGTGTGAGCCCAAAGGTCCAAAAGGTGTTGCAGCTTCTTCACCTTCGTCAAATCTTCAGTTGAACCTTTGTGAAGCTCAACAAGGCTTCAATTAACATGCTGAGGATTTTAGAGCCATATATTCTATGGGGGTACCCAAATCTGAAGTCAGCAAATGAACTAATCTACAAACGTGGTTTTGGCAAAATAAAAAAAAAAAGCAAATTGCTTTGACAGATAATGCTCTGATTGCTCAATCTCTTGGAAAATATGGCATCATCTGCATGGAGGATCTGATTTGTGAGATCTGTACTGTTGGAAAACGCTTCAAAGAAGCAAATAACTTCCTGTGGCCCTTTAAATTATCTTTGCCATGGGATGGAATGAAGAAAAAGACCACCCATTTCGTGGAAGGTGGAGATGCAGGCAACAGGGAGGATCAGATAAACAGGCTTATTAGAAGAATGAACTAAGGTGTCTACCATGATTATTTTTCTAAGCCTGTAAGTTAATAAACAGTATCTGCTCTCAATTAAAAATAAAAAGAATAACTTTTCCTCTCCTGCACAATTCTTTGTATTTCTTAGAGTTAATAATTGTCATACTTTTTCTTTGACTTTGTTTTCTATGTTATCTTTATTTTTCAGACTCTCCTTTGGGTATGTAAAACTCCTGTGAATAATGAATACAATCAAACACTTTAGGTATTATGCCAATTTTGTCTTGAAAAACGTCTCTTTCTGAAGGCTTTAACCAGTTCCAGCTGGTCAAGGACCAATCGTCCATAGGTCTGGTAGACAGCTGTAGACATCAGGAGTTTCTTTACCACAAGTCTGAGAGTTTCTTCTGCCTTTTCTTTTGAGAAAGAGAGAAAGATATATATATATGCACGCACACACACACATACACACATATCATATATACACACATATATGATATATATACAATTGTATACACACATACATGATATATACAAATATATATTATATATACATATATACACATATATTATTTATACACATATATTATTTATACACATTTATATCATTTATACACATATATACATACACATATATCATATATACATATATACATGTATATATCATTTATACATATATATCATATACACACATATATCTCATATTCACACACATATATATTATATATATATACACTATATCTCATATATACACACATGTATATTTCACATACAATATATATATATTGGTTTTTTTTTGAGATGGAGTTTCACTCTTGTTGCCCAGGCTGGTGTGCATGGTGCAATCTTGGCTCACTGCAACCTCCACCTCCTGGGTTCAAGTGATTCTCCTGCCTCAGCCTCCCAAGTAGATGTGATTAGAGGTATGTGTCACAACACCTAGCTAATTTTGTTTTTTGGGTTTTTTTTTTTGTTTTTTTAAAAGGAGAGGTTTCACCATGTTGGACAGGCTGTTCTTGAACTCCTGACCTCAGGTGATCCACCCACCTTGGCCTCCAAAGTGCTTGGATTGCAGATGTGTGCCACCACACCTGCCCTAATTTTGTATTTTTCAGTAGAGACAGGGTTTCTCCGTGTTGGTCAGGCTGGTCGTGAACTCCTGACCTTAGGCGATCTGCCTGCCTGTGCTTCTCAAAGTGCTGGTATTACAGGCTTGAGCCACCACGCCTGGCCTGATTTTTATGTATGTATGTATATATTTATTTATTATATATTTTTTTCTTTTTTTTTTGAGATGGAGTTTCACTCTTGTCACCCAGTCTGGAGGGCAGTGGTGCGATTTTGGCTCACTGCAACCTCTGCCTCCCAGGCTCAAGCAATTCTCCTGTTTCAGCCCCTGAATAGCTGGGATTACAGGCACCTGCCATCACCCCCAGCTAATTTTTGTATTTTTAGTAGAGATAAGATTTTACCATGTTGGCCAGGCTGGTCCTATTCTCCTGATCTCAGGTGATCCACCTGCCTCAGCCTCCCAAAGTGCTGGGATTGCAGGTGTGAGCCACCATGGCTGGCCTGCTGGTTTGGTTTCATAACCTCTTTTGTGAAGTACCAGTGGACTAAAGTTAGAATGGAAGTCTCTAGGAAGCTTATTTCTGGGCCTTGGGCCTTATGCACCCAGGGTGGATGGGTATGGGGCTCTTCTAGACTTGGTGGGGAGCTGTGCCCCTGCCCAGCTGGACACACTGTGGGTGGAGAGTGTGTGGGTGGGTCACCCTAGCTGGCATCCTAAGGGCCTGCCTCCTGCCATGCAGCCCTCACCTGTGACTCTGCTCTTTTTTTTTCCACAAAAGCACTTTTTGTTTGAGGCAAAGAGAGGTCTTGCTGAAAGAGTTACAGTTCCAAGCAGTCAAAACTCAGCTGTTAGTGGCACCATTTTGACCTGGCAGATTTTGCTTCTCTTTGGTCAGAAAAGGGTATTCAGGTTGTACTTTCCCCAGTGGGGCAAAAAGAAGGGCAAAACAAACTGGAAGAGACTTCTACTCTACTGACAGGCCTGGTCAGATCCAACATCAAGCCAGACATGCTCTTGCTGGCCACTCTAAAAGTTGCTGTCCCACTGCTGAATGACACAGGCTATACTACATTTGCAAGGAAAAAAATAAAGCAGGAAACACAGGTATATGTCACTTATGGACGAGCAGGCATCCACAGCTTCAAAACTCTTCATGGAAGGGGTAATCCTTGTGGGAGGCACAGCTCACCAAGGCACAGACCCTCCAGTTCCAGACTCAGTTGTAGCTGAGTAAGGTGGTCATATCCTGGCTGCTCTGCTCAGAGTCAAAACCTTAAAGTTCTCAGTAATGCATTCTGGTGTCACAGACTCAGGAATCACCAAGTTCTTCTGCATGGGGAACCAGATCAGCACCTGGGCTGTAGTTTTATTGGGCTTGTCTGTGATTGCCTTGATCCTGGGATTCTCCAGGAGGGAAGCATCCTTGGGCTTGGCCAAGGGCCTGTCGGGAGAGCTGAGGAGGCTGTAGGCGGTCACCACAATGCCTTTGGACTGGTAGTACTGGATTAACTTCTCCTGAGTGAGGTATGGGTGGTACTCAATCTGGTTAACTGCAGGCTTATACTTTAAGCCAGGTTTGTTTAAGATTCTCTCCACCTGGAGATGGTTGAAGTTGGAGATGCCAATAGCTTTCACCAGCCCTTCATCCACCAGCTCTTCCATAGCTGCCCATATCTCCAGAATGTTGGTGTCACTGGGAATCACATTGCCCGACTCATCCAATGGGAAATATTCCTTCCCAGGCTTAGAGCCCGTTGGCTAGTGAATAAGGTAGAGGTCCAGGTAGTCCAGCTTCAGGTTGCTGAGCATCTTCAGGCAGGCTCATTTTACCAGGCCCTTCTCGTGGTACGTGCACCACAGCTTGCTGCTGATGAAGAGTTCCTCACGCTTCACCACCTGCTCCCTGAGCTTCTCCTCAATGGCTACCCCCACCTCATTCTCATTGTGTTACACGTGGGCACAGTCTATGTGGTGGTACCCAACGTTGATGGCCACCTTCACAGCCTCAGTCACCTGTCCTGGAGGGGACTTCCAGGTGCCCAGCCCGAGGATGGGCATCTTGGCACCATTGTTGAACACAAGGTGGCTGGCCATTGCTGCTGTGCTCCCCAGACCCCTGCCCGGAACTGTACCGCCTCTGTTCTTTAAAGGGGTGCTCCTCCTAGGGGAGCCGGTCCATTGGGAGACCAGACTGCAGCTGATCATGGATGTCCTCCTCAGCAATGGGAGCCCTGGGACTAGCCTGGAGACATCCCTCTACCCCCATCTCCTTGTCCTGGCTAGCAAGATGGATCTCCTGTGGATGGCTGAAGCCAAGATGCCCAGGTGAGGACACAAAGCTCTGGCCTTGGCCTGGTGGCCCACTTCTTGCTGCTGCCTGGGCAGTCCTGCGGGCAGTTCCCACCCATCATTCTGACACCCAGGGTAGTTGGACCTTACTTAGGTAGGCCTCATTGCTGCAATAACCTGGCCTTTGGAAGGGCTTTCAAGGATCACTTTACATGTTGGTTACTAAACCTAAACTACAGATTACAGAATCTGAGGAGAGGATGTTTCACACATGCCCCCTGCCCTGGTAATCTTAACAGAACACTCTCCTCGTGTCTACTGGAACCCAAACCATGGACACCTTTTGTGCCATATCAGTGCACATTATTCAGTTGCTCTTCCTTCCTTGGCTCCACCCTGTAGCATTGGTTCTTTCACTTTCTTGTTTTCTTGAACCCTTAAGACAGAGGGAAGGGGAAGCAAAGATTCATCTTTTTTGGCGGGGACAGGGGTCTCACCGTCTCATCTAGGCTGGAGTGCAGTGGTGCAATCAGAACTTACTACAGCCTTGAACTCCTAGCCTCAAGTGATCCCCCTGCCTTAGCCTCCCAAAGGGCTGGGATTACAGGTGTGTACCATCACACAGGCCAAGGATTGTTCTGATAGTTGTATAGACCAGAAAACTGAGACCAGCAATAAGTGGCTTTCTCAGGCCATGCAAGTGCCTACAGTCCCTGCTCAGCTGTGTTGATGTCATCAGTCCTGTCTTATTCTGCAGCTGGCTAGCACAAGTACAGGCTGCCCTTTTTTGGCCCTCAAGGTGCTTACTCGAAGTCGAGCTGACAACTGCTGTATACTGTTTGGCTGCTATCTGCATGGGCAGACTCTTGAGTCTCAGCCTGTGACTGCCCTCCAGTCAACCTTGTGATTGCTCATCAGCAGAGGGTGGGCACAGCCCAGTGCTACCTCAGGGCACTTCTTAGTAGCCCCAGAGAGATGGGGGGTGCTCTTGTCACTTTTAAAGTGTGTCTCTGTGGCTTGAAGCTTGGCATTGCCTTTGAAGTATTATTCCTAGAGGAAGGTATGCTAACACTATACCAGTGCACTTGGTTGGTTATGTTGCTGTGAACTAAAAAGCAAGGGGAAGATCTCAGTTTATAAACCAGATCTGAGATGAACTTTTAAAAAGTTCATCTGAGATGAATTAATTAAAAACAGAATTCATTACATAGATGACACTGAAATATGCAATGGCTCATGCTTGTAGTCCCAACACTTTGGGAGGCCGTGGTGGGTGGATCACCTGAAGTCAGGAGTTTGAGACCAGCCTGGCCAACATGGCAAAACCCTATCTCTACTAAAAAGAAAAACAAAAATTAGTCATGGTGGCATGCGCCTGTAATTTCAGCTACTCGGGAGGCTGAGGCAGGAGAATCGCTTGAACCCAGGAGGCGGAGGTTGCAGTGAACCAAGATTGCACCCAAACACCAGCTATCATATTACTATTCCAGGTGGCAGGAAGGAGTTGGGGAGGCCAGAGAGGAATATGCTGTCACCACTTTATCTTGTTTTACTTTTATAGATGAAGTCTCTGTGACCCAGTCTGGAGTGCAGTGACAGAATCTTGGCCAACTGCAGCCTCCACCTCCCAGGTTCAAGTGATTCTCTTGCCTCAGCCTCCCAAGTAGCTGGGACTACAGGTGTGTGCTACAACACCTGGTTCATTTTTACATTTTTAGTAGAGACAGGGTTTCACCATGTTGGCCAGACTGGTCTTGAACTACTGACCTCAGTTGATCCACCTGCCTCAGCCTCCCAAAGTGCTGGGATTACAGGCATGAGCCACCATTTCTGTCCCCTGTCCTCAATTTTAAGGCTGCTTATTAAAAGTTTAGCCCAGGCCAGGCACAGTGGCTTACCCATGTAACTTTGGGAGGGTGAGGCAGGCAGATCATGACGTCAGGAGATCGAGACCATCCTGGCCAATGTGGTGAAACCCTGTCTCTGCTAAATACAAAAAGTTAACCAGACATGGTGGTTCATGCCTATAACTGCAGCTGCTCAGGAGGCTGAGACAGGAGAATCACTTGGACCTCCGAGGCAGAGGTTGCAGTGAGCCGAGATTGTACCATTGCACTACAGCCTGGTTACAGAGTGAGATGCCACCTCAAAGAAAGGAAAAAATTCAGCCCAGCATTTGTGCATTTCTTGACTGTAGCTTAATCACATAGCCATGCCTCATTGCAAGGGTGGGAAGGGAAGGTCTTTTTCACACGTAGTAGTAGTATGGTCAGCTGAAGCAGACACCAGCAAAGATGGGGAGAAGGGCAACCATCATCTGCCCAGCTCTACAGTAGGATTTAAGCTCTGGAGTCAGACTGAGTTGCAATACTGCTCTGCCATCTTGAACACATTACTGAATCTTGTGGTTCCTCAGTTTTCTTGTTTGTAAAATGAGGATGCTAATGTCTTCTCCTAGCAGTTTTCTGAGAGGGAAATGTGAAACACCACCTCCAGTGCCAGCACAGTGTCTGCTACATGCCAGCTCTTACTCTGGGGAGGAGGCTAGTCTGCGTGGGTGCTGCTTAGAGAATGGCAGTTGTGTTCTCTAGAAGGGCCTAAGGATCAGGAAGACTGAACTGCTTTGTGGTCCTTCTTGGCAGGTTTGGCCATGGCACCTTTCTGCAGTGCCTGGAAACCATTTACCAGAAAGTGACGAGCAAGGAGCTGAGGGCCTGATGGGAAAACCCAGCATCCTCACTTACCAGTATGCAGAGGAGCTTCTCAGGTGACAGGCAGAGAGGCGAGGCTGGGCCGTCCCCATCCAGAAGCTCTATGCAGTGGGGTAGGCTCTACTTCCCCTCCTCCATCCCTTTCACGACCTCCTCTTCCCTCCCTCTTTTCTCTTACCCCCGTTTTTCTGTATCTGATTCACTATTCTGCCCTGAAACTCTTCTCTGCTCCCTTTGCTTTGCATCACTGAGTTAGGGTTTTCTTCTTTTTCCTTTTCTGGTGTGGCTGCCCCTGCCAGGGACAACCCGATTTCTGATGTGTATGGTGCCAACTTGTTCCAACAGTACCTGCAGAAGGAGACACGTGATGGGACGCCAGAACTAGGGACTGGGGTCCCACTGCAGTAACAGCCCTCAGCAAGCCAGAGCTGCATCTCCATCCTGGTGTGCACAGGTGTGTACAATCCCAGGGACCTGCAGTCCATGGAGTCTGTGCTTGGAGGAGAGGAGCCTCCATTCCATGGGCACTGAGACTTCTGCTTCAGTTCAGGGCTCATGGAGGCCTCCCACATGGTGAAGGACGTGAATGAGGCTGTGCAGCTGGTCTTCTGCAAGGAGGGCTGGGCTTGGGAGTGAGGACAGTTTGGTGGAGGTGAGCAGGTGAGGCCCGTTGGCTGGGCTCTGGCCCATCACTGGGCTCAGGTCAGGGCTTGGTTCCCTTGCCTCCCTTTCTGCTGCTTCATGAGTGGTGTTACTGGTTACTTGGAAGAAGACATGGCTCTTTTTTTCCTGCTGGGTAGCATTCTCTATGGAACTGTTGAAATTTTCTGGGCCCAGTTCCCATGTGCCTCTCCTGGCAGTCTAACCTCAGGCTAGTCTCTTCACTGGTGTGCCTCAGTGTCCTTCTCATTTCAGTAGGTACTTCTGGAGAGGGGGAGCAGTGTGGAATACTGTGGATGACTCTGCAGAGCCTTTGCCAGCACTGAAGGGGTGTGCCCGGTTGGCAGAGTATCTAACACCAGATGCTACTTTTTACTGTAGTTTATTACCCAGAGATTTGGGGTTTATTTTTTTTAATTAAAATAATAAATAGTCATGATGCCCTCTCGTGTGAAGCTCTGTCTGGAGTGCACTCAAAGTTTTGTGGGCAGAGGAGAGGGAGGGAGTGGTGCTGGGCGGCTCTGGGGCTGGGAGATGGGTGGCATTTCAACACCACGAGGTACCCACGTCTCCTTTCCTACCTCCCGCCCACAAGCCCACACCCATTCTGGGCTGTAAAGCCTGAGGCTGTCCAGGAATGAGTTATGCCTGGCTTTGGCATACACTTAGCAACTTCCCTAGTGTGGAAAAGAAGAGGAATCTTGTCACTGCTTTGTTCTAAAGGAAGCATCTCTTCCTGCAGTGCCTCTAGAAAACATACGCTGCTTCTTGCCTCCCTTCCTCTAGGAGTAACCAACTTCATTTCTTCATTCATCTGTGTCACTGGTGGCCTCAGCATCTGCAAATCCTCCAGACATTTCTCGACCTCATTTTACTCCAGTGGCCATTTGCATTTGACAGAGCTGATGTCTCCTTTCCTCATTCTATTTTTATTTTTGGAGACAGAGTCTTGCTCTGTCACCCAGGTTGGAGAACAGTGGAATGGTCATAGCTCACTTAACCTACCGAGTTCAAGCAATTCTCCCACCTCAGCCTCCTGAATAGCTGGCACTACAGGCACACGCCACCGTGCCTGGCTATTTTTTTTCTGTATTGTTGATAGAGACAGGGTTTCACCATGTTGCTCAGACAGGTCTCGAACTGGCATCAAGAAGTGACCCTTCCACCGTGGCTTCCCAAAGTGCTGGGATTGCAGGCATGAGCTACTGCACCTGGCCTCTAACAAGTTTGATAAATGGCTTGACCCAACAGGAGGTTATTTTTCTAAGTGATGGGCAGATCAGAGGTGGCACATCAGCGCTGGGAGCAGTGCCACGTCATCCTGCAGGACTCAATGGCCACCATCCTTAGCAGCTGTGCTTTGTCCAGTGGCAAGGTGGCCCCTTACACATGCAAGTCTCTCAGTCCCATTGGAAGGGGTGGGAGGGAAGGGCCCAGAGCAGAGCTCATGGAGCTTATCCCCAGGAGTGCCCCCTTTTGTCCTCCAGTTCTGCAGGTGATGATGAGGGGGTCACACAGACACCCCCAGTGACAAGCAGGAACCTGCATGTTGTTGCTCAAAATTTGAATTGTGTGTGAAAGGCTCACAATTGGCACCAAGGCAATTAGCTGGGTTATTCCATAAAATCTGCTTGGTGGGGTGATCTGTCAACCTGTCTGACTTGAGAGCTCATCTGGGCTGCACCTGGAGCAGCTGCTCCAAGACATGATGCAACGCTCTGAGAAGTGGGGCAGGCTCTGGACTCCGAAGCACCTTGGTGATGGCCATCTGAGCAGTTGGCCAGGACAGTCTTGCTGGCTCATATTTGCATTGTGGTCAGCATTTTCCAAAGCATTTTGAAACTGGCATCATCTTTTCCTACTCTGTTAGAGCCTCGCAGAGCCCCTCAAGGAGAGAGAATTCTTACCTGTGCCATTTTAAGAAATGAGGGCACAGAGTCAGAAACCATTCATTCTTTTTTTTAAGTTTGACAGAGTCTTGCTCTGTCACCCAGGCTGGATTGCAGTGGTGCCACCTTGGCTCACTACAATCTCAGCCATCTGGGTTCAAGCAATTCTACTGCCTCAGTCTCCTGAGTAGCTGGGACTACAGGTGAGTGCCATTATGCCCAGCTAGTTTTTTGTAACCATTCTTTCATTTATTTACAATATTTTGAGATGACGTCCCACTATGTTGACTCAGCTGGTCTTAAACTCCTGGACTCAGGCAATCTTCCTGCCACAGCTTCCCAAAGTGCTGGGATTACAGGTGTGTGTCACCACACACTACACACTCAAGCTGGAGTGCAATGACGTGATCTTGGCTCACTGCAACCTCTGCCTCCCAAGTTCAAGTGACTGTCCTGCCTCAGCCTACTGAGTAGCTAGGATTATAGGTGCCCGACACCATGCCCAGCTATTTTTTTGTATTTTCAGTGGAGATGGGGTTTCACGATGTTGTGCAGGCTGGTCTCGAACTTTTGACCTTAGGTGATCCACCCACTTTGGCCTCTCAAAGTGTTGGGATTACAGGTGTAAGCCACCGTGCCCAGCCTGTAATTTTTTGTTGAAACAGGAACTTAGTTATATTATCCAGGCTGGTCTGGAACTCCTGGGCTCAAGTGATACCCCTGCCTCAGCCTCCCAAAGTGCTGGAATAACAGGCATGAGCCATGGTGCCCAGCCCCCTATTTCTTACTTGTTTGGATTTCCTAAAGATATCTTAAGCTAGGTCAGGCTGGGTGCAAAACTGCAAGTGTCCTACACATGACTTATGCAAATCTAGAGATCAAGGCCAGCCACTCAGCTCTGATTCCAATCATGTCCCTTGGGGGCTTTGTCTAATCCCTGGAACCAAAACTCACATCCAGGTGTTGTCATTTGCTCAATCCCAAAATGAATGAAAATATTCTCTTTTTGTGTTTTGATGAAGCCAAGTGAATGAAAATAAAAAGACTGAGTGCATCAGATAGGATGTAAGGCCATATGTTTAATGAAATTCTTAACATGGGACAAAACTTCATCAGGTGTTCACATTGAACAGATAAAATCACCTTGGGTCTGAACCATTACCTCGGAATCAGCACATGGGCACTTCCTTGGTGTTAGCCATCTGCTCTTGGCCTGGGGCAGGTGCAGGGAGTCTGCTGGTAATTGGAACACCCTGCAGAGCTGGGGTTGCTATGGTAACCAGATGCTGCTTGGGGGGCGGAATTTTAAAATATCTCAGCTATAATAGTTTTTTTGTTACATTCGGTCACTTCCCTAGTGCTGTGTTGTGCTGCTGAGGTGAGCCATGTGGGGACACTGGGGCCCTTGGAAGGTAGCTTCTGTGGGTGTTGGAAGTAGGAAGCTGCTCTCAGTGTGAACTGCTGGGCAGCTGACAGCCTCAGCTTTTGCCTCCAGGTTCCTCCAGCTCTTGGTTCCAAAGCCTTGCATCATTTCCTCTCTTTTTGAGGAAAGGGAGGGGGTGGAGAGACAGAATAGGAGTTTAGCTTGAAACTCCCTCCCTACCTCCTCCCACTCTGACTTGAGCTTTCTGGCTCTGAATTCCTAGGTGAGCAGCTGTGGCATTCCTGGAGCCCTCTCTTTGGAGAGAAGAGGGGTGTTCCTTTTTCCCTTCTTTTCTGCTTTTTTCTACGATCTTTCTAATTTCCTCTTTTGGCTTCATTTATTTACATTTAAATGACTGTTGCACGCCTACTGAGCACAGTGTTAAGAAGTGAGGGCTGGATGCAGTGGCTTATGCCTGTAATCCCAGCATGTTGGGAGGCCAAGGCAGGCAAATCACTTGAAGTCAGGAGTTTGAGACCAGCCTGGCCAGCATAGTGAAACCTCAGCTCTACTAAGAAATAAAATACAAAAATTAACCGGGCATGGTGGTGGATGCCTGTGGTCCAGGTGCTTAGGAGGCTGAGACAGGAGAATTGCTTGAACCCAGGAGGCAGAGGTTGCAATGAGCCAAGATCACGCCACTACACTCCAACCTGGACAACAGAGTGAGACTGTGTCCCCCCCGAAAAAAAAGAGAGAAACTGCCCTTGCTTTAGAGGAGTCCATCCTGTCTTAACCCTGGACTTGCCTATCAGATATTAAGAATTTTTATAAAGTTACAGTAATCAAGACACTATTCTACTGGCAGAGGGAGAGATACAAATCAATGGGACAAAATAAAATGCCCAGAAATAGACCTAAACATGTTTGAAAAGGCAGCTTCACAAAATATTTCTTTCCTGATAATTTTTTCTTCTTTTTTTTTAAATAGAGACGGGGTTTCACCATATTAGTTAGATTGGTCTCAAACTCCTGACCTCGTGATACTCCCACCTTGACCTCCCAAAGTGCTGTGATTACAGGCGTGAGCCACTGCACCCAGCCTCCTTCTGATTTCAGAGTCTCATATGGGTCAGGTGGCTACTCTTCACCTTTCCCCTTCAAGTGGTGACTCAGAGGCCCAGGAACACTCCAGCTGGTGATGCTGTCATCTTCTACACATGGCTTGCAAGGTCTGTGTGAGGGAGCATGAATGTATGACTGTGACGGGATTTATGGCTGAACCAGGCTGTGGTGGGTGCCACTTGTGAACGTGTTGATTGGCTAGTCATATGGTTTTAATGTGACTACAGAGAGTATGAAAAATGTGGTCTTTCTTTGCCTAGGAAGAGGAAATGGGATTGGACAGCATCTAGTCTGTCTCTGTTGCCATATTACTATTTACTAGGAATAAAGAAATTCTGAGCCAGGCGTGGTGGCTCATGCTGGTAATTCTACCACTTTGGGAGGCTGGCAGGCAGATCACGAGGTCAGGAGTTTGAGACCAGCCTGACCAACATGGTGAAACCCCGTCTCTACTAAAAATACAAAAATTATCTGGGCATGGTGGTGCATGCCTGTAATCCCTGCTACTCAGTAGGCTGAGGCAGGAGAATGGCTTGAACCTGGGAGTTGGAGGTTGCAGTGAGTGGAGATGGCACCATTGCACTCCATCCTGGGCAACAGAGCAGGACTCCATCCCCCCCAAAAAAAAAGAAATGAAAGAAATTCCAGCCAGGCTTGGTGGCTCATGCCTGTAATCCCAGCACTCTGGGAGGCTGAGGCAGGAGGATTACTTGAGCCTAGGAGTTTGAGACCAGCCCGGGCAAGATAGGGAGACCCTATCTCTACAAACAAACAAAAATAACTGGGCATGGTGGCAATATATATATATATTGTTTGTTTGTTTGTTTTTGAAGATGGGATTTCACCATATTGGTCAGGCTGGTCTTAAACTCCAGACCTCAGGTGATCCGCCTGCCTCTGCCTGCCAAAGAGCTGGGATTACAGGCATGAGCCACTGCACCCAGCATATTAATAAATTTTGTTTTCACCTTTTCTTTTGGAGACAGGGTCTTTCTCTGTCACCCAGGCTGCAGTGCAATTGTGCAATCGTGGCTCACTGCAGCCTCCACCTCCTGGGCTTAAGCAGTTCTCCCACCTCAGCCTCTCAAGTAGCTGGGACTACAGGTATGAGCCACCACACCCAGCTAATTCAATTCTTTATTTTTTATAGAGGTGGGGTCTCTCTATGTTGCCTTGGCTAGTCTCAAACTCCTGGGCTTCAAGTGCTCCTCTCATCTTGGCCTCCAGAATGTTGGGATTACAGGTGTGAGTCACTATGCCCAGTCTGTTTTCAACTTTAACTCTTCTTTTCATTCCTGGGATAAAACAAAATTGGTTATGTTACATGTTGCCAGAAGCTACTATAGCAACAGTTCAGGGGCTCTTCATCAATGTTCACAAGTGGGATCGAGCTATGTGCTAATCAATTTGGGCTGTTAAAATACCATAGTCTGGGTGTCCTCTGAAAACAAATTTATTTCTCATACTTTTGGAGACTTGGGACAGTCCAAGAGCTTGGCAGTGCCTTTAGTATTCTCTCCAAACTGGGTTCTTATTCTTTTCTTTATGGATGGGCTGATCATTTTTCAGAACTTTAAGTTCTTACTCCTTTTTGCTTAACAGTTCTGCCTTTATGTCATTTATGTGTCTCTTGAATTGTACTAGAAGCAGTCATAAGGAGCTAGGTTACTCCTTCAATACTTGATTTAGAGATTTCCTAAGCCAAACATCCCATTGTAAGTTTCATCACTTGCAATTTTTACCTCTACAAAATGATAGAACATGAATGCAATTTAGCCAATTCTTTGCTGCTTCCTAAGAAAGGTGGCCTTTTGTCCAGCTTCTAGTAAATGTTCTTCATTTCCATCTGTGACTCCATCAGAATGGCCTGACTGCCTATAATCCCAGCACTTTGAGAAGTCAAGGTGGGTGAATCACTTGAGGCCAGGAGCTCTAGACCAGCCTGGTCAACATGGTGAAACCCCATCTTTACTAAAAATGCCAAAATTAGCCAGGTGTGACAGCATGTACCTGTAGTCCCAACTACTTGGGAGGCTGAGGCAGGAGAATTGCTTGAACCTGGGAAGTGGAGGTTACAGAAGGCTCACACCACTGCACTCCAGCCTGGGCAACACAGTAAGTCTCTGTCTCAAAAAAGAAAAAAAAAGAATGGCATTACTGTCCATATTCCTACTAACATTCTGTTCAGCATTACTTAGGCATTCTCTAAGAAGATTGGGGTTTCTCTACAGCTCTCCTCTTTTCTTTCTGAGACCTCATCAGAATAACCCCTAATGTCCACATTTATAGCATACACCTCAAAACTCTTCCAGCCAGTTTGGAACTTTCTTACCCAGTTCCAAAGTGCTAGGATTAAAAACATGAGCCACCATGCCTGGCCATAGTTCCTTCTTTGAGTTTTCATTGTACTAGCTTTCCTTTCTCCCACTTTTATTTATTAATTTTGAGACAAGATCTCACTCTGTTGCCCAGGCTGGAAGTGATGTGATCATGGCTCACTATAGCCTTGAACTCCTGGGCTCAAGAGGTTCTCCCACCTCAGACTCCCAAGTAGCTGTGGCTACAGGCATGGCCATCATGCCTGGTGAACTTATTATTTTTTGTAGATACAGGGTCTTGCTATGTTGACCAGGCTGATCTCAAACTACTAACCTTAAGTGACCCTCCTGCCTTAGCCTCCCAAAGTGCTAGGATTACAAGCCACTGTGCCCATCCAGTTTATTAAACTTGATGCTTACCTTATTAAATGTTCAATTTCCTCCTTTTGTAACACAAATATTTAAGGTTATACATTTTCCTTTTCTGCTTTGATTATATCCCGTCCATTTTGACAGGAAGTATTTTTATGTTCATTTAGTTGTAAATATTTTATTTTCTTTTTTTCAAAAGATGGGGTTTCACCATGTTGGCCAGGCTAGTCTCGAGCTCCTGACCTCAGGTGATCCACCCTCCTTGGCCTCCCAAACTGCTGGGATTACAGGAATAAAACCCTGAGCCTGGTTAGTTCTAAATATTTTTTAATTTTTTGATGATTTATTTGGAAGTATGTCTTTAAACTTCCAAATATGTGGAGGTGGGGTGATTGGTCATCATTTTGTTACTGTATTCTAATCTAAATGTTGTGAGGTCAAGGAATTGGTCTGACCGGGCTGGATAGCACGTGCCTATAGTCCCAGCTATTTAGGAGGCTGAGGCTGGAGGATCTCTTGAGCCCAGGAGTTCTGGGCTACAGTGCGCTATGCCAATCAGGTGTCCACACTAGGTTCGGCATCAATATGGTGACCTCTCGGGAGCAGGGGCCATCAGGTTGCCTAAGGAGGGGTGAACCAGCCCAGGTCAGTAATGGAGCAGGTCAAAACTCACGTGCTGATTAGTAGTGGGATCACACCTGTGAATAGCCATTGCCTCTTATTTAAAAAAAAAAAGAAAAGAAAAAAATTGGTCTGTACATAGTCAGGTTTTGTAAATGTTGCATGTAAAATCGCAAACAATGTATAGTATCTAAATTTGGAGGTACAGAGCTCTTAAATTCAGCCATTAGCTCAAGCTTGTTAATGATGTGGTTGAACTTGTATACGTCTGTACCAATGTTCTATCTGTTTGGTCTATCACTAACTGAGAGATATATTTTTTAATTTATTTTTTTATTGCATTTTAGGTTTTGGGGTACAGGTGAAGAATATGCAAGATAGTTCTATAGGTACACACGTGGCAGTGTGATTTGCTGCCTTCCTCCCCTTCACCCACAGCTGGCATTTGTCCCCATGCTATCTCATCCCAGCTCTCCCCCCAAGCTGTCCCTCCCTTATTCCCCCCAATAGACCCCAGTGTGTAGTGCTCCCCTTCCTGTATCCATGTGTTCTCATTGTTCATCACCCGCCTATGAGTGAGAACATGTGATATTTCATTTTCTGTTCTTGTGTCAGTTTGCTGAGATTGATGTTCTCGAGGTTCATCCATGTCCCTACAAAGGACACGAACTCATCGTTTTTGATTGCTGCATAATATTCCATGGTGTATATGTGCCACATTTTTCCAGTCCAGTCTATCATCAATGGGAATTTGGGTTGATTCCAGGTCTTTGCTATTGTAAACAGTGCTGCAATAAACATTCATGTGCATGTGTCTTTATAGTAGAACAATTGATAGTCCTTTGGATATATACCCAGTAATGGGATTGCTGGGTCAAATGGAATTTCTATTTCTAGGCCCTTGAGGAATGGCCACATTGCCTTCCACGCTCCCACCAGCAGTGTAAAAGTGTTCCTGTTTCTCCACATCCTCTCCAGCATCTGTTGTCTCCATATTTTTTAATGATCACCATTCTAACTGGCATGAGATGGTATCTCAATGTGGTTTTGATTTGCATTGCTCTAAAGACCAGTGATGATGAGCATTTTTTCATGTTTGTTGGCCTCATGTATGTCTACTTTTGTAAAGTGTCTGTTCATATCCTTTGCCCACTTATGAATGGGCTTGTTGAGAGATATGTTTATATTCCCCACTATAATTAGGTTATTTGCCAGTCTCATAAATACTATCCATTTTTATTTTTATATTTTAGGGCTATGTTATTGAGTACATATGCATTCATAATTACAGTTTTCTGGAACTTTGTCCTTTTACAACAGCAAATATTTATATAACATTTTGTGCTGAGCACTTTCTATATGTTAATTCATTTACTTCATGTAATAACTCTTAAGTGGCTACTATTATTTTCTCCATTTGCTAGTGGGAAAATCAAGGAAAGAGAGATTAACCTGCCCAAGGTCACTCAGCTTCTAAATGGTGGAGTCAGCCTGGCATGGTGGCTCATTCCTCTAATCCCAGCCCTTGGGAGGCCAAGGCAGGCAGATCACTTTGGGTCAGGAGTTCAAGGGCAGCCTGGCTAATATGGTGAAACCCTGTCTTTACAAAAAATACAAAACAATTATCCGGGTGTGGTGGTGGGCGCCTGTAGTCCCAGCTGCTTTGGAGGCTGAGACTGGACAATTTCTTGAATCTGGGAGGCAGAGGTTGCAGTGAGCCGAGACTGCATCCCTGCACTCCAGCCTGGGTGACGCAGTGAGATTCCATCTCAAAATAAAATAGAATGAAATGAAATGAAATAGTTTGAATCCAGGTAGTCTGATTCTAGAGTGTGTACCCTTCACTACTATAGCATACTGTCTTTTATGAGTATATAGTGAACTTCTTTATCTCTAAGAATATTCTTTGTCATATAATTTATTTTTTCCAGTATTAATATTGCTAAACCCACTTTTTAAAATTGGTGTTTGCCTAGTTTAATTATATACATGCATTAAATCATATTTGTGTATTTTTTCTTCAACCTTTTTAAACTTTGTCTTTATATTTTAGGGATATTTTTTATTTTATTTATTTATTTATTTGTTTGTTTGTTTGTTTGTTTATTGAGACAGGGTCTTGCTCTGTCAACCGGGCTGGGGCACACTGCAACCTCCAGCTCCTGGGCTCAAGAAATCCTCCCACTTCAGCCTCCCAACTAGCAGGAACTACAGGCATGTATCACTACACCTGGCTAATTAAAAACAATTTTTTTTGTAAAGGCATCTCACTTTGTTGCCCAGTCTGGGCTCAAGGATTCCTCCTGCCTCAGCCTCCCAAAGAGCTGGGATTACAGGAATGAGCCACCATACCAGGCCATGGGTTATTTCTTGTGAAAGCCTATAACTGAACATTAAAAAAATAAATCCAAGCTGATCATCTGTTGTTTAATATGACATCTGTTGTGATTACTGATTATTTATCTTTATTTCTACCGTCCATTGTATTCTGACTTCTGTTATTTCTGATAAGAGGTCTGCCATTAATCTAACTGTTGTTTGTTTTAAGTCATTTGTTTTTCACTGTTTGATTTTTTTAAGATCTTTTTCTTGCCTAGAGTTCTACAATTTTACTTGAAAACACCTATGAGCATGTTTATTTTTATTCATCCTGTTTAGGAGAAGGAATTCCTAAATCTATGGATTGGAGAAGTTCTTTCACCAATTTTTGAAAATTCTCAGTTCAAGTTTATTTACTGTCTTTCCCTTATTCTTTCTATTTTCTCCTTCTGGAGCTTCTGTCAGACATATTTTGGATCTTCCAATCTATCTCTCATGTCTCCTGTCTCATACATTTTCAGTCTCCTCTCTGTGCTACAGTCTAGAGACTGTCCACTCACTTCACTTGTGTCTAATTGGCTGTTGAGCTCATCCATTAATATGTTTTCAGTGGCTGTCCAGTAATGTCTGCCATTTGCAGTTTTACTTTTTATGGTTTCAGTTCCATGGTAAAGCACTGTCTGAAAATATTAAGACGTTTTGAGAGAGAGAGACACCAGATTCACTTTCATTATAATATATTGTTATAATTGTTCTATTATTGGTTATTGTTAATCTCCTACTGTACCTAATTTATGAATTAAACTTTATCATAGATATGTATAAAGAAAAAACAGAGAGAGAGAGAGTGTGTGTGTGTGCGTGTGTATCTCCTCAGTTTCAGGCATCTACTGGAGGTCTTGAAATGAATCCTTCAAGGACTACTATATACTTAAAATCTGAAGGTTTCTTTTCTTTTCTTTTCTGAGACAGGGTCTTGCTCTGTCACCCAGGCTGGAGTACAGTGGCATGATCATAGCTCAGTGTGACCTCAAACTCCTGGCATCAAATGATCCTCCCACGTTAGCCTCCTGGGTGGCTAGGACTACAGACTTATGCCACCATGTCTGGCTACTTAAAAAAAATACATATATATTTTTGGCTGGGTGTGGTGGCTCACACCTGTAATCCCAGCACTTTGGGAGGCTGAGGCAGGCAGATCACCTGAGGTCAGAAGGTCAAGACTGGCCTGGCCAACATGACAAAACCCCGTCTCTACTAAAAACATAAAAATGAGCGGGTTGTGGTGTCAGGTGCTTGTAATCCCAGCTATGTTGGAGACTGAGGCATGAGAATTTCTTGAACTCTGGAAGCAGAGGTTGCAGTGAGCTGAGATGGTGCCACTGCACGTGGGGTACAGCGATACTTTGTTTCAAAAAAAAGTTATTTTTAGAGATGAGGTTTTGCTATGCTTCCCAGGCTGATCTCAAATGCATCTGACCAGGTTTTTTGTTTGTTTATTTTTTAGCATGTCCGGTAGAACTGAAGTGTGTGTTTGTTTATTTTCTCCTGAGGTAGAGTATTGCTTTTTCACCCAGACTGCAGTGCAGTGGCACAATCTCAGCTCACTGCAACCTCTTCCTCCCAGGTTCAGGCAATTCTCCTGCCTCTGCCTCCTGAGTAGCTGGGATTACAGGAGTGAGCCACCACGCCCAGCTAATTTTTTGTATTTTTAGTAGAGACAGGGTTTCACCATGTTGGCTGGGCTGGTCTCAAACTCCTGACCTCGTGATCCACCCACGTCCACCTCCCAAAGTGCTGGGATTATAGGCGTGAGCCACCGTGCCCAGCTAGTGTTTTTTTTTATATATATTTGTTCTCTTTTGTATTGGGTTTTTATAGTGCAATGTTTTAATTACTTTAATGACTTCTAAACTATGTTTTGGATTATTGTCTTAGTGTCACTCTAGAGCTTATATGTATTAGCTTATCAAAATTGACTTCAGATTTATACCACCTTAATTCCAGGGAGTTAAAAAACTTCATTTCTATTTTTTCTTTGTTTTCTGGTGCAATTATTATTATACATTATATATATATATATATGACTTTTTTTGAAACAGGGTCTTGCTATGTTGTTCAGGCTGGAGTGCAGTTGTGAAATCGGGGCTCACTGTAGCCTCAGTCTCCTGGGATCAAGTGATCCTCCCTCCTCAGTCTCCTAAGTGGCATAGGCATGTGCCACCATGCCTGGCTAATTTTTGTTTGTTTTTTTTTTGAGACAGAGTCTTGCTCTGTCGCCCAGGCTGGAGTGCAGTGGTGAGATATCAGCTCACTGCAACATCTCTTTCCTGGGTTCAAGCAATTCTCCTCCCTCAACCTCCCTAGTAGAGTAGCTGGGACTATACCATGCTAATTTTTTTTAATGGCTGGTTAATTTTAAAAATATTTTTTGTAGAGACAGGGTTTCGCCATGTTGTCTTGGCTGATCTCAAACTCCTTAGCTCAAGCAGTCCATATGCCTTGGCCTCCTAAAGTGCTAGGATTACAGGCATGAGCCACCATGCCTGGCCTATATAGAAAATATTAAAAAATATCTAACTGTATCTGTATTTTACTATTCCTGGTAATCTTCCTTTATTTTTGAATGAATTTGCATTGCCATCTGATGTCATTTCCTTGCATTAATACAGCTGTGCTCTCAACTACCTTCTTTGTGCTGCTATTGTCAAATGTATTACATGTCTATATGTTAAAGGCCCAACAATACAGTTATAGTTTTTTTTTCTTTTTAAAGGCGGGGTTTCACCCTGTTGCTCGGGCTGGTCTTGAACTCCCACCCTCAGGTGATCCTCCTGCCTTGGTCTCCAAAGTGCTTGGATTACAGGCATGAGCCACCACGCCCGGCCAACAGTTATAGTTTTAAACAATTGCTTTTTGAATAGATTGAGAGACGAAAGGAGAGAAAATATGCAAAACACTTTTTTCTGAAAATTTTTTTTGGAGAGATGGAGTTTCGCTCTATCACCCAGGCTAAAGTACAGTTCCTGGGTTCAAATGATGCTCCCATCTCAGCCTCCTGAGTGGCTGGGACTACAGGCCTGTGCCATGAAGCCCCACTAATTTTTGTATTTTTAGTAGAGATGGGGTTTTGCCACATTGACCAGGCTGGTCTTGAATTCCTGACCTCAGGTGATCCACCTACCTCAGTCTCCCAAAGTGCTGGAATTACAGGCGTGAGCCACCAAGACTGGCCTAAATTTAAATTTAGATAGCCACAAACTAGATAGCATGGCTAAGTGAGACTGACTACATATCTGAAGGCACTCACAGCCTCGTGTATTTCACTTTGCAGTCTGGTTTCCTATTCATTTATGTTTCCAAGAGTTTCCCTTACTCTTTGAGATTAACTGCATTTAAAGAATGTTCTATTTCATTGAGTGCTGTTTTTTTATTTTTTGGTAAGCTAGGGAGTTTTTATATGATTTAATTCACTGTATTGCCAGAATTAGAACATAGTGTTTGTGCCTCCATTTTCCATTCCCTCTAATCCATCGTCTGCACGATCAAGCAACTTTTTTTTCTTCTTTTTCTTTTTTTATTTATTCTTTTTCTTTAAAAAAAGATGGGGTTTCCCCATGTTGGTCAGGCTGGTCTTGAACTCCCCACCTCAGGTGATCTGCCCGCCTTGGCCTCCAAAGTGCTTGGATTACAGGCATGAGCCACTGCACTCAGCCGATCAAGCAGCTTTTCTAACATGCACATCTGTGCTTGGTGTACTCCTGATTTCAAGAGTTTCTTCCTGCCTTAGAATGCAGCCCAGGTTCGGCCTGGTCTCGGTGGCCCATGGGAACTCAGCACTGCCTGTGTCCTCAGCTGCGCCTTTCATTGAATGCTCTCCTGTACTTAAATTCAAGCAGAGCCAATATTTGTCACTCCGTACAGGGCCTGCTACTTTATGCCTTAGGCCCTTTGTCCATCTTGGTCCTGACTGCTCTTCTGATCCGGCTCTACCTCCTTTCTGCTCCCCAGCACCTGCTCAGCTTTCAAAACAGCACTCTCGTCTTGCCCTCTGTGAAGGCTTTGCTCCCCTACTCCTGTTTTGTATCTCTTGTGGACCCTGAATTTGGTCATAATATTCATAATACTTCATTGTGCTTAATTGCTTATATGTCTATGTTCCTCCTAGGAAAGAACTTGTTTTATCTTTTATTGTTTTGTTTTGTTTTTTTGAGACAGGGTAGGGTGTGGGCTGGGGAGTGGGAGGGCACTCTTCCCTGGTTCTCAGAAGTCCAGCTCTTCCTTCATCAGCTGCTTCCTTTTTTGTTTTTGAAACACAGTTTCACTGTGTCACCCAGGCTGGAGTGCAGTGGCACAACCTTGGCTCACTGCCACCTCCACCTCCGAGGTTCAAGTGATTCTCTTGCCTCTGCCTTCCTGAGTAGCTGGGATTACAGGTGCATGTCACCATGCCTGGCTAATTTTTTCGTTATTAGTAGAGTTGGGGTTTTGCCATGTTGGCCAGGCTGGTCTCTAAGTCCTGACCTCAAGTCCTGCCTCTGCTTCCCAAATTGCTGGGATTACAGGCATGAACCACTTCACCCTACCAGCTGCTTCCTTCTTCCACCACTTTACTTACTTGTACAGGAGGCCTGAGCCTGCTTCTGTGTGAGCTGCCAGCTGGTGTTTTCCCTGAAGGGATTGGGAAACTGCCATAATCACCCCCATTAGCAGTTGGCAGATCCCCAACAAGACCAATTTTTGACCTGGACTGGCTTAACCCTGATAGCTCTGGGCCTGCTGTGTTGCTCGCCATGAGTGGTGGCTGCACCCACTAGACAATTCTCTCCTCACCCAGCTCCATGTGGGTAGACCCTGGCGCCAACTGGCACCCTGGATGTCTCACACCATAATCCTGTGAAAACCAGCTCCAAGAACCAGCGCTCCTAATCATGGTAGTTTTGCTCCCCAGCACTTACCAAAGTGCAATGCTGTGGGAGAGTAGAACTCAGAGTCCAGCCAGAAAACAGCCATTGGTGGCCCCTGCTATGAGTGGACATTCCCTGGGAAGCTAAGGCTAAGTGGAATGATGATCACACAGAGACCTTTAACTGAGCATGGACTCCGAGCCAGGGCCTGGCTCTGTCATCAAAGAGAGATTACACACAGGATCTCTCTTGATACAGCAACCCATTAAGGTAGGGGTGGGGTTTTTTTTATAGATAAGCTTTGTGAGGTGAAATATCCAGGATAAGACCACAAAGGTGTTAAGTGGCACAGCTGGGACAGCAGCCCCAGAGCTCCTCCTTCCTTCACCACCATTCCTTCTTTCCAAAGGTTGCGTGTTCAGGAGAGGTGGAAATGGTGCAGGTTCTAAATTGTATATCTGTCAGGGATTGGCTGTGCAGACTCCGGGGAACTGGAAAAGGCAGATTTGCCTGAAACTGACCCTCATTCAATAGGTAGATTTAGAGGCAGGTCTGACTAAGCCCTGCGGCTCCACTGCACGTGCTCCCTCACACTGCCTGGTGTTGCTGTGCTGCAAGCTGTTACCTAGGGAAGATGAGCCTGCAGCAACGCTTCAAAGGTCATGAAATCAGGGAGGGCACAGGCCACCCAAATGGCGTGGAGGCCAACAGGCCAGGTGGGCTTCCTGCTCTCCTTTCATGGGGCTGGGAATGGAATGTCTCCATTATTGGTGAACCTCAGATTGTTTTTGAGCCCCAACTACTCTAGTCATTTCCTTCTTCCTCAAGTCACCAAAGGTAGCATTCTACCTTCTGCCTTCCAGAGCTGCTGCGTGGACATCTGGCCCCAGCCATGGATAAGTCCTTGGGTGAGCTGTTGTGCCCTTTCTCCTGAGCCTTTCTATGGAGGGTTACCGACTACATTTCTTCCTTGGTGTCTCTGTCTACTGTGACGGGCTGTAACCCTCACTATCATCCCTTTGGAGCCTTTGTTTTCATCCAGGTGCCCACAACTCTAAATGTCCCTTTGTTTTTCTCTCTGCTAGACGCATCTTCCTATTATGTCCCATTCTGCTTTTAAAACATTTGAGAAGCCCGCTGGGTGGATACCACTAGCCTCTCCTCCTAGGCAGGTGTTTTCAAAGAACTTCTCCATCCTCTGTGTCGTCCCTGAGATGGCTGGTGACCCCAGTGCTGGGCACACAGATGTTTAGGGCTCTACGTGTGGGACTGCTGCCCTGGCCCTTTTTGCCAACATGGCCTGTCTCCTTCACTGGTGTTTAATGCCTTAGGGAGAGGCGGATGGGCCCCTGGGAAGGGTGCTGGATGGAGGGTGGAGGGAAGCTGCCCTTTGCCTACGTCAGAGCTGAGAAGGCCAGGTGCAAAGCCCGCCCTGTTGCCTGAGTCCATAGCTTGGGGGCACTGAAGCCATCTAAGCACTAGCGCCCTGGGGTGCAGCTGGTGGGATTCCCAGCGACTTCCTTTGGAGTCTGCACTCCCTCAGAGTCCCTGGCCGGTTGTCTCACTCTGGCGGCCACCCGCGCCTCCTCTGCTTCCTCCAGGCCACAGAGCTCCCCACTGGACTCTAAAGCTCAGCACCTCCACCCCTTTTCCTGCTGATAAAACGTGCCGCGCTTTCCCATCCTCTGGTCTCACCGCCTCCTCTTCCCCTCGAATTCAGTCCTGGTTTCCCCGCCGCCAGCCTCCCTCCCTCCTGGCAGGCTTGCTCCCTGCCCCTCCTACCATCACCGCGGTCTGTGCTTGCCCCCGCTCCCGCCCGGCTCTGCCTGACTCGCCCAGTCCAGTGGCTCCAGTCCGGATCTCGCCGCCGCCCAGCCCAGGTGCGAGTCCCCACCGCTGGGGAGGCGGCGGACCCGGGGTTGGCGGGGAGGGAGCAGCTGGGGGGCCCCCGGAGCCCCTCGGAGGACAATGCCCCCAGCGCTCAGCCACCCTCCCTCGGTCTCCTCCGCGCCGGGCCCCTTCCCGCCCCCCCCGCCACCGCCGCCCGACTGCAGCTGCTCTTCCTCCATGGGGGCTCCTTCCAAGGCCGGAGAGGCTCAAGCTACAGTAACACCAGCACCAGCACCAGCCGCCAGGAAGGCGGCAGCAGAGGCGGTGGGGGTGGCAGCTCCCCGAGCAGCAGCACGGGCGCCGAGCGTGAGGACGAACACAAGAGCCTGAGAGTCAGCAAGCCACTGGTGCCCAACGCTGAGCTCCTGGGGCCACCTGCTCAGGGGGGTGCCCCTGCCAGCCCAGCACTGGCCGCCTTCTCCTCCTCCTCCAACACCTCTTACTCCAGCTCCATGCCCACCTCCTCCTGCAGCATGACTGCTGTGGACTTTGGCGGGGACACCACAGCCGGGGCCATCGAGGGCCCTGGGAGCCCCTCGGCGGGGGCGCGGGTGGCAGCAGGTCAGGAAGTGGCACCTCCTGTTGTTGATGTTGCTGCTGCTGTGGCCACCAGGTCTGGCCCGGCCACAGGGGTTGGCACTGTGGCTGCGCTTCCAGTCCTGGGTGCCACTGGGGCTACCAGGAGCTCTCAGTGGCACAGCTGCTGGCACAGGGCAGCCTCCTGGACCTATACCTCATCGCCATCACTGACCTGTACTGGTGCTCCTGGATCGCCAGGGACCTGGTGGTGGTGGTGGGCTGGGCCATCTTCTTCACCAAGAACAGCTGGGGTGGCGTGGCCAGCAGCACGCATCACCCACAGCACCACCACGCCACACTGCCCAGGCTGCATAGGTAGTTGTTCCCCGACAGCTCCCCAACACAGTGCATGCAGCCCGGCTGGAACATCTCCATGTCCTGGATGTGGAAGTACACCTCCTCGAATCTGTCCATGAGTGCGTACCATGGCACCGCACCGAACAGGTCGGGATGTCACCCTCACTGCTGGCCTTGCAGAAGTAGCTGACCACGCAGGTCTGAAGCAGGCTGGCCTCTTGAAGTCCGGGAGGATCATGTGCATGGCTGCCGTGAACAGGTCCACCGTGGGCTTCCCGTGGTCACAGAGCAGCTGCACAGGTGCCCCCCGGCACAGGAGACCCTGCCACTTGGCACACGTGCTGCAGAAGCACAGGATGATGATCTTGGAGTTGCTCTCCACCATCTCCTGCTTCTGGCAGCCCACCCAGGTCATGACTCCTACCTCCAAGATGGCCGGCTTTTCCAGCAGGTCCAGGGCCACTTCCGCGCCACAGTCAGTGAGCAGGAACTGGGTGAATTTCAGGACCATGTCCATGTAGAGGGGGTGGTCAGCTGAGTAGATGATCCAGACCTTCCTGGGCTTCAACGGTGGGGATGTCAGGTCAGCAGCAGGCATGCCATCTAAGGAAACAAGACCACACGTGCTGACCCTACCTCACGGCCTATGGCAGCTCTGTGCCTGCCAGCCCTGAAGGGGCTGGGACCAGCACACAGCCTGGCTCTCTCCCTAGCCTGAGAAAATGACTGAGGCCTGCTGGCAAAATGCAGATTTAGTATTCCACCTTTGGCTGCTTGAAGAAAATCAGTCTGCTGCCTTGTGGGAAAAAGAATCTCTCACATTCCTATCTGGTCTTTAGCCTGTGCTTTAATTAAAGAAAGAAAAAGAGCAGCCAGCCCTGTTGGTCTGCTTCCTCCAGGGAGGACCTCTTTTCACAAAATATGATGCACTTGCCTTTCCTTGTCTGATTCTGTAAATGGCACCCAGGCCTTGTTATTAGGGGCCCTTCTGAGTGGGGTCCTGGAAAGGGGGACCTAAGGTAGGTTCTCCTGAAGGGGCCTGGGAGTTAGAAGACAGGAGGCAACCCACCCACTTATCCCAGGAGACCCCTCCACTGCTTTAAACACAAGCAAACACGCAAACCAGGAAATACTCTGTGTGTTTGGTGTCATTACAGTATTTTTCGCTTGCAGGCCTTGGAAAGGAAAAGAAAGACACTGGAGTGGCTCTTTGGAAGAGAAACAGAAACCAGCTCACAGGACATGTGCCTCACCCTGACAAAGGGTGAAGGGAAGGGGGCAGCCCTGAGCCAGGAGGCCATGCTAGGTGTCGGCACAGCCATGAATCCTGGGTCGGCCACTACAAGCACATGACCAGAGCAGTCACTGGTGCCTCTGAAATGCAGCTTCTTCCTCTGTGCAGTGAGTCTTTGTTTATTCTCGTGTAATGAGTATTAAATGAGCGTGCCTATGTAAAGTCCTGGCACATTGCACGTGGTCAGCTGGGATCACAGTTGTTATTTTGTAGCACTGACACAGCTGGGACCCCTAGAAACAGTGCTGGAGGGGCCACCCTGGCTTTTCACTATGGTCTTGGTCTGCTCTGTGTCCCTGAAATTTGGCCACCCTACACTAAGTCCACCTGAGGGGAAGCTCTTCCCAAGAAGCGCCCTTGCAGAAGGCATGCATCTTACCACACTTCTTTCCAGAAGCCTCCCCACTGAGCCACTTGCAACATTTCCTCCTTGTATTTTTGGGGTGAGAAAGGGGAACCCACATACTTAAGCAATTGTTCCCCTCAGAAATGTGATGAAAAAAATTGCTCTGTGGGAGTTAACTCCTTGGTGACTGCTGGGTTAATCAAGACCCACAGATGACTAAGCAAGTGACTTAGAACCTTAATCTCAATCCTCGCCCTTTCAGCTCTTCCCTAGACTCATCAAAGACAGTCAAATAACCAGTGAGGCTCCTCCTTGCCTTCACCCTGGGATGTGGTGCACTTTGGGAAACAGAAGCAACAGCAGAAATGCAATGAAAAGCACCCAGCACACCATTAAAGAGCTCCACAGCCTACAGAACACCAGCCATTATCAGAACCTCCCAAAAGCCTTCTCATGCCAGCAGAGGGCTGCAGGTAGGAGATGAGACTGGTATGTACTAATCTCCCCTAGCAAGCACCTTCCTCAGTGACTCCTTTAACCTTCATCACAGCCCTGAGAGGGAAGCATTATCAGCACATTTTACAGAAAAGTGACTCCATGGTATGTTAAGTAACTGGCCTGTGACTACAAGGCTAATGAGGTGGAGCTGGGGTCTACCCCAATGGCTCAGGGCAGCAGTGGCCTTCTCTATCACCTGATGCTGGCTCTTGCTATTCTCTCTGATCCCAGATGTACACATCTGGGGGTTGTAAGACAGGGTTGTTCAGGCTGCTCTGCCTGCCTGGCTGGTAATTCCTGACACAAAAATACTTCACCTTGGCTCCTTCCAACCTGTTGATTTTAATAATATTTCATTTAATAACAACAAATATAATGGTAGCTAACCAACACTGTGCAAACATCACATGCCAGGTTATAGGTTTTGTGCTAAGAATTCATATGCCTTATCTCACTCAGCAGAACAGTGACATGGATATCACTGTGATTTCCATTTTACAAGTGAGAACCTGAGGCTCAGAGAATAAAGCAATTTGTCCTGCTAGTGAATGGCAGTTCTAGGGATGGCCAGAGCCCCAGCCCTTACTGGGTATCAAGATCATACAGATGATGAGCAGGATGACAGAGCCCACCAGCAGGATGGAGATGCCCGTGATGAACCAGTACACCCACAGGGGCATGTAGTCTGTGGTGAGCAGAACAGTGTGAGTGCTGCCCAAGCCTGCCCTGCCAGCCCTGAGGGCCCCGTTCCCTATCCCCAGCCTCAGGCTCTGTCCTCTTTGGCTACCGACAAACCACCATCCACCACTCTGCTCCCTCATGCCTGACCCCTACCCCTGGGCTGACAAACCATGGTCTCACTCACCCCAAGGCTGACAAACTGTGGTCTCACCATGCCCCCCTCCCAGGGGCTGACAAACTGGTCTCTCCCCCTGCTCTGGGCTGACAAACTATGGTCTCAACCCACCTCCAGGCTGACAAACCATGTCCTCAACCCAACCCCAGGCTGACAAACCATGGTCTCACACCCCTACCCCCTGGCTGACAAACCACAGTCTCACCCATGCACACCCCCCACCACCCCAGCTGGCCTCCTTCAGGCTAGTCTGCCTGGGTCAGGCACCAACTTCTCACTCTCATGTGGTCCCTGGGGAATGGCCCCTGAGGGCTGCTGCCCTGCAGAGATCGGAGCTTATTCCTCAATTGGTTGTGCAATGAGAACAAACGGAAAAGCGGAAAGAGTATTCTTAACCCTTCTTAGTCATCACAAAAACCACCACTGACATCCCTTAAGGGCCTTCATGACCTTGGCCCTGCACCAGTCACTTTAGATCCAGGCTGAACTTAATGAAGCCACCTACAAGAGACAAGGACTTGAGCTTCTAGTCTAAGGAGAGATGCCTTGCCTCCTCCTTGGGAGTCTGGGTCTCCTTCCAGCCTGGCCCCATATCTCAGCCTTCTTGTGAGCCTGTGGCCCCAGTCTTCCATGCCTTAGGGCATGCAACTTCTGAACAGCATCCTTGGGGTGTGATCTTAGACAAGTTATTCAATATCACTGTGCCTCAGTTTCCTCATCCATGAACCTGGGGTTTAGGGTGGGGGAATCCTCTACAGTATGATGACTCAGTCACAATGAGGGAGGATCAAACATGGACAGCATGTTGAAGCCGTGCGCTCAGTGCATGGCACAGCACTAGGCCTATAGGCTAAAAACCACCCACTTTCCAGTCAAGAAAGTGGAGGATCAGAAAGGTTAAGGATTTTGCCTGAGGATGCATCACTAATGAAAGGGAGCCAGGACTCCAACTCCAGGCAGTGACACTCCTAAACCCCACTCCACACTTCAGGCCTGAAGAGCTCCAAGTTAAACTAAACTCTCCTGCCAAACCACATCCCAGACTCAGGTCAGGCCTCAGCCCAGGCTGGTGGCTCTCAGCCACCTGCACTCCCAGTGTGGCCCTGGACTGCTGCATGTCTCCTACCTTTAGTGTCTAGCGTTTCTGGGCAGAAAACAGTCACAGAGTGTCTGAAGCAGTCATTAAGGCAGCTGCTGAAGAAGGGCTGGATCTGTGGGCAGAAAGGTCAGGTTAAAGGCCATTGTATCCCTCCAGCAAGGGGATAGTCAGAGGACCCCTGCCCAGATGAGGCGGGGAGAATCAAAGGAGAAAGGCAGGGGAAGTGTCTCAACCAGCCCTCCCTGTACACCAGCGGGAATAACAGACTGTGCATGCTCCCCTCTCTGTCCACTCCACACTCTCCACCTGTGCACACTCCTCGCTCCCACCACCCACTCTCCACCGATGCACACTTCTCACTTCCATCCACACCACATTCTCCACGTGTGCACACTCCTCACTCCCATCTACACCACTCCCCACCTGTGCACACTCCTCCTGCCCATGCCACTCACCTGTGTACAGTACTCGCTCCCATCCATACAACTCTCCACCTGTGCACACTCCTCACTCCCATCCACACCACACTCTCCACCTGTGCACACTCCTCCCATCCACACCACACTCTCCACGTGTGCACAGTCCTCACTCCCATCCACACCACTCTCCACCTGTGCACACTCCCCACTTCCATCCACACCACTCTCAACCTGTGCATAATCCTCACTCCCATCCATGCCACACGCTTCACCTGTGTACACTCCTCACTCTCATCCACACCACTCCCCACCTGTGCACACTCCTCCCATCCATGCCACTCACCTGTGCACACTACTCGCTCCCATCCATACAACTCTCCACCTGTGCATACTCCTCATTCCCCCACACCACACTCTCCACCCATTTTGCTCTCTGCATCCGTCCACACCACACTCACTCACCTGCACTCGGTGGCAACAGCACCCTCTAAGGCTGCGTGGAGTGAGCATGATGTTGGATTGCTGGTGAAATTCCTGTGGTCTGGGCTGAGGAGAGAGGCAAGGACGGGTAATGCTACTTGGGTGAGAACCTGCTGTGGCTCTGCCAAGGAGGAGATTTCCAGGGAACCCCTTAGGAATGCCAGGGGACAAATGCTTTTCAGGTTTCTGTTCCAGAAAAAAATTCATTTTTGCATGGAAGCCAGTTTGTTGTAAATTTGTAAGTAAGGCCCTCTTACTTACAAATTAACTGGTAAGGCCCTCTTTGCTTTCGCTGCTGGAAATTGGGGCTACAAATCTGTGTTCATTCACACCAGTTGTACAAAACCACACAGCACAGTTTTCATGCCCAGCCTCCTAGGTAGCTGGGATTACAAACATGTGCCAGTGTACCTGGCTTAATTTGTACTTTTAGTACAGATGGGGTTTCAGCATATTGGCGAGGCTGATGTTGAGCTCCTGACATCAAGTGATCTACCTGCCTTGGCCTCCCAAAGTGCTGGGATTATAGGCATGAACCACAATGCCCAGCCTATTTTATTTCATTAATTTACTGTTTTTTGACTCTGTTGCCTGGGCTGGAGTACAGAAGCAGGATCTGAACTCACTGAAATCTCTGCCTCCCAGGTTCTAGCAACTCTCCTGCTTCAGCCTCCCGAGTAGCTGGGATTGCAGGCATGTATTACCACACCCAGCTAATTTTTTGTATTTTTAGTAGAGATAGTGTTTCGCTAACTTGGCCAGGCTGGTCTTGAACTCCTGACGTTGTGACGTACCCTTCTTGGCCTCCCAAAGTGCTGGGATTACAGGCATGAACCACTGTGCCCAGCCTTTTTGTTTTTAGGAAACAGCAACATCTTCTGTCCCCGTAGTTGGGTGTAGTGGTGCCATCACTGCTCACTACAGCTCCAACTCCAACTTCAAGCCTGCTGTGGTCTCCCAAAGTATCGGGAGGTGTGAGGCACTTATTTCCTTTAGTTCACCTTTATCTCTATTTGCACATTTATTTTATTTTTATCTTTATTTTTATTTTTTTTGATATGCTTTTTTTATTGCATTTTAGGTTTTGGGGTGCATATACAGAACATGCAAGATTGTTGCACAGGTACACACATGGCAGTGTGTTTCACTGCCTTCCTCCCCTTCACCCACATTTGGCATTTCTCCCCACACTTTCCCTCCCCAGCTCCCCCCGGCTTTCCCTCCCCTATTTTCCTCAATAGACCTCAATTCCTCTTGTGTAGTACTCAATTTCCTGTGTCCATGTGTTCTCATTTTTCATCACCCACCTATGAGTGAGAATATGCGGTATTTTATTTTCTGTTCTTGTGTCAGTTTGCTGAGAATGATGTTCTCCAGATTCATCCATGTCCCTAAAAACGACACGAACTCATTGTTTTTGATTGCTGCATAATATTCCATGGTGTATATGTGCCACATTTTCCCAGTCTAGTCTATCATCGATGGGCATTTGGGTTGGTTCCAGGTCTTTGCTATTGTAAACAGTGCTGCAATGAACATTCGTGTGCATGTGTCCTTATAGTAGAATGATTTATAGTCCTTTGGATATACACCCAGTAATGGGATTGCTGGGTCAAATGGAATTTCTATTTCTAAGGCCTTGAGGAATCGTCACACTGTCTTCCACAATGGTTGAACTAATTTACACTCCCACCAACAGTGTAAAAGTGTTCCTATTTCTCCACATCCTATTCAGGAACCGTTGTCTCCAGATTTTTTAATAATCGCCTTTCTAACTGACGTGAGATGGTATCTCAATGTGGTTTTGATTTGCATCTCTCTGATGACCAGTGACGATGAGCATTTTTTCATATGTTTGTTGGCCTCATGTATGTCTTCTTTTGTAAAGTACCTGTTCATATCCCTTGACCATTTTGGAATGGGCTTGTTTTTTTCCTATAAATCTGTTTGAGTTCTTTGTAAATTCTGGGTATCAGCCCTTTATCAGATGGGTAAACTGCAAAAATGTTTTTTCATTCTGTTGGTTGCCGATTCACTCTAGTGACTGCTTCTTTTGCCGTGCAGAAGGTGTGGAGTTTGATTAGGTCCCACTTGTCTATTTTGGATTTTGTTGCCAATGCTTTTGGTGTTTTGGTCATGAAGTCCTTGCCTATTCCTATGTCCTGAATGCTTTTGCCTAGATTTTCTTCTAGGGTTTTTATGGTGTGAGGTCTTATGTTTAAGTCTGTAATCCATCTGGAGTTAATTTTAGTGTAAGGTGTCAGGAAGGGGTCCAGTTTCTGCTTTCTGCATGTGGCTGGCCAGTTTTCCCAACACCATTTATTAAACAGGGAATCCTTTCCCCATTGCTTGTTTTAGTCAGGATTGTCAAAAATGAGATGGTTGAAGATGTGTGGTGATGCCTCTGTTCTGTTCCATTGGTCTATATCTCTGTTTTGGTACCAGTACCATGCTGTTTTGATTACTGTAGCCTTGTAGTATAGTTTGAAGTCTGGTAGTGCGATGCCTCCCGCTGTGTTCTTTTTGCTTAGAATTGACTTGGCTATGCGGGCTCTCTTTTGGTTCCATATGAAGTTCAAGGTGGATTTTTCAGTTTTATGAAGAAAGTCAATGGTAGCTTGATGGGGATGGCTTTGATTCTGTAAATTACTTTGAGCCATATAGCCATTTTCATGATATTGATTCCTCCTAACCATGAACATGGAATGTTTCTCCATCTGTTTATGTCCTCTCTTATTTTGTTGAGCAGTGGTTTGTAGTTTTCCTTGAAGAGGTCCCTTACATTCCTTGTAAGTTATATTCCTAGGTATTTTATTCTTTTTGTAGCAATTGTGAATGGCAGTTTGTTCTTGATTTGGCTCTCTTTCAGTCTGTTATTGATGTATAAGAATGCTTGTGATTTTTGCACATTGATTTTGTATCCTGAGACTTTGCTGAAGTTGCTTATCAGTTTCAGGAGTTTTTGGGCTGAGGCGATGGGGTCTTCTAGGTATTCTATCATGTCATCTGCAAATACAGACAATTTGGCTTCCACCTTTCCTATTTGCATACCCTTTATTTCTTTTTCTTGCCTGATTGCTCTGGCTAGAACTTCCAGTACTATATTGAATAGGAGTGGTGAGATGGCATCCTTGTCTAGTGCTGGATTTCAAAGTGAATGCTTCCAGTTTTTGCCCATTCAGTATGATATTGGCTGTTGGTTTGTCATAAATAGCTTTTATTACTTTGAGATACGTTCCATCAATACTGAGTTTATTGAGGGCTTTTAGCATAAAAGGCTGTTGAATTTTGTCGAATGCCTTCTCTGCGTCAATTGAGATAATCATGTGGTTTTTGTTTTTGGTTCTGTTTATGTGGCGAATTACGTTTATAGACTTGTATATGTTGAACCAGCCTTGCATTCCCGGGATGAATCCTAGTTGATCATGATGGATAAGTTTTTTGATGTGCTGTTGCCATCAGCCTGCCAGTATTTTATTAAAGATTTTTGCATCTAGGTTCATCATGGATATTGGCCTGAAGTTTTCTTTTCTTGTTGAGTCTCTGCCAGGTTTTGGTATCAGGATGATGTTGGCCTCATAAAACGAAGTGGGAAGGATTCCCTCTTTTTGGATTCTTTGGAATAGTTTCAGAAGGAATGGTACCAGATCCTTTTTGTGTGTCTAGTTGAATTTGGCTGTGACCCCATTTGGACCTGGGCTTTCTTGTGTGGTAGGCTCTTAATTGCTGCCTCAACTTCAGACCTTGTTATTGGTCTATTCATAGTTTCAGCTTCCTCCTAGTTTAGGCTTGGGAGGACACAGGTGTCCAGGAATTTATTCATTTCTTCCAGGTTTACTAGTTTATGTGCATAGAGTTGTTTGTAATATTCTAATGATCGTTTGAATTTTTGTATAATCTGTGGTGATTTCCCTTATTGTTTTTTATTGCATCTGATTGTTTGTTCTCTCTTTTCTTTTTAATCAGTCTGGCTAGTGGTCTGTTTTGTTGATCTCTTAAAAAACCAGCTCTTGGATTTATTGATTTTTGAAGGGTTTTTCATGTCTCTATGTCCTTCGGTTCTGCTCTGATCTTAGTTATTTCTTGTCTTCTGCTAGGTCTTGAGTTTTTTTAATCTTGCTCCTTTAGCTCTTTCAATTTTGATGATAGGGTGTCAATTTTGGATCTCTCCATTCTCCTCATATGGGCACTTATTGCTATATATCTTCCTCTAGATACTGCTTTAAATGTGTTCCAGAGATTCTGGTATGTTGTGTCTTCATTCTCGGTTTCGAAAAACTTCTTTATTTCTCCCTTCATTTCATTGTTTATCCAATCAACATTCAAGAGTCAGTTGTTCAGTTTCCATGAAGCTGTGCGGTTCTGAGTTAGTTTCTGAATTCTGAGTTCTAACTTGATTGCACTATGGTCTGAGAGACTGTTTGTCATGATTTCAGTTGTTTTCCATTGGCTGAGGAGTGTTTTACTTCCATTTATGTGATCAATTTTAGAGAAAGTGTGATATGGTTCTGAGAAGAATGTATATTCTGTGGATTTGGGGTGGAGAGTTCTGTAAATGTCTATCAGGTTTGCTTTTTCTAGGTATGAGTTCAAGCCCTGGATATCCTTGTTAATTTTCTGTCTGGTTGATCTGTCTAATATTGACAGTGGAGTGTTAAAGTCTTTCACTATTATTCTGTGGGAGTCTAAGTCTCTTTGTAAGTCATTAAGAACTTGCATTATATATCTGGGTGCTCCTGTATTGGGTCCATATATTGTTAGCTCTTCTTGTTGTATCAATCTTTTTACCATTATGTAATGTCCTTCTTTGTCTCTTTTGATCTTCGTTGCTTTAAAGTCTATCTTATCGGAGATGAGAATTGCAACTCCTGCCATTTTTTGCACTCCATTTGCTTGGTAAATCTTCCTCCATCCCTTTACTTTGAGCCTTTGTGTATCCTTGTATGTGAGATGGGTTTCCTGGATACAGCACACCAGTGGGTTTTGGCTTTTTATCCAATTTGCCAGTCTGTGTCTTTTGATTGGTGCATTTAGCCCATTTAATTTAAGGTTAATATTGTTATGTGTGTATTTGATACTGCCATTTTGATACTAGCTGGCTATTTTGCCCATTAGTTGATGCAGATTCTTCATTTTGTTGATGCTCTTTAGCATTTGCTTTGTTTTTGGAATGGCTGGTATTGGTCGTTCCTTTCTCTATGGAGTGCCTCTTTCAGGAGCTCTTGTAAAGCAGGCCTGGTGGTGACAAAATCTCTGCATACTTGCTTGTTTGCAAAGGATTTTATTTTTCTTCACTTATGAAGCTCAGTTTGGCTGGATATGAAATTCTGGGTTGAAAGTTCTTTTCTTTAAGGATGTTGAATATTGGCCTCACTCTCTTCTGGCTTCTAGAGTTTCTGTCCAGAGATCTGCTGTGAGTCTGATGGGCTTCCCTTTGTGGGTGACCTGACCTTTCTCTCTGGCTGCCCTTAGCATTTTCTTCTTCATTTCAACCCTGGTGAATCTGACGATTATGTGCCTTGGGGTTGCTCTTCTTGCGGAATATCTTTGTGGTGTTCTCTGTATTTTCTGGACTTGAATATTTGCCTGCCTTGCTAGATTGGGGAAATTTTCCTGGATAATATCCTGAAGAGTATTTTCCAGTTTGGATTCATTCTCTTCGTCACATTCTGGTACACCTATCAAATATAGGTTAGGTCTCTTCACATAGTCCCACATTTCTTGGAGATTTTGTTTATTCGTTTTTGCACTTTTTTTCTCTAATCTTGCCTTCTCGTTTTATTTCATTGAGTTGATCTTTGACTTCTGATATTCTTTCTTTTGCTTGGTCAATTCGGCTGTTGAAACTTGTGCATGCTTCACGAAGTTCTCATGTTATGTTTTTCAGCTCTTTGAATTCATTCATATTCCTCTCTAAGCTGTCCATTCTTATTATTTCCTCGAATCTTTTTTCAAATCTTTTTTCAAGGTTCTTAGTTTCTTTGCATTGATTTAGAATATGTTCTTTTAGCTCACAGAAGTTTCTCATTACCCACCTTTTGAAGTCTCATTCCATCATTTCATCATGCTAATTCTCTGTCTAGCTTTGTTCCCTTGCTCATGAGGAGTTTTGGTCCTTTGTAGGAGGCGAGGTGTTTTGGTTTTGGGTTTTTCTGCACTGGTTTATTCCCGTCTTTGTGGGTTTATTTACCTGTCATCTGAGTAGTTGCTGACTTTTCAATTTGGTCTCTGAGTGGATGCCCAGATTGTTGATGATGAAGTATTTCTGTTACTTAGTTTTTCTTCTAACAGTCTAGCCCTTCTGCTGTATGACTGCTGAGGTCCACTCCAGGCCCTCCTTGTCTGAGGTACACCTGTAGCAGCTTTGGAACAGTGAGGGGTGCTACCAGGTTCTTCTGTTATCTTTGTTCTAGAATGATGCCTGACAAATGTCAGTCTGATCAGTGTTTTTTGAAATGACTCTTTGGATATACAGGGGTCAAGGAGCTGCTTGAGGAGGCAGTCTGTATTTTATAGGAGCTCAAGTGCTGAGCTGTTAACTCTGTTGATTATTCAGGGTTGTTAGGCAGGTACATTTATGTCTGCTGCAGTGGAACTCATAAAACCTTTTTTTTCCTCAGGTGCTCTATTTCGGGGAGTTAGAGCTTTCTTTATGAGTATCCATTGCACTGTCCTGCCCAGCTAGGAGGCAGTCTAGTCACTATTTGCCTTCCGAGGCTCCACCCTGCTGCTGTGGGGTTTGCCCTGTTTCATGGGCTCTGCCCTGCTGCTGTGGGATTGCCCTGCTGTCGTGGGCTTTGCCCTGTTTCTGTAAGCTTCTCTCTATTGTCATGGGCTCCGCCCTGTTGCCATGGTCTCTGCCCTGTTGCCATGAGCTCCTCCCTGCTGTCATGGGCTCCACCTTGTTGGCACAGTCTCTCTGTTATGGTGGGTTGCCTAGGCAACAGCAGGCTGCATCAGCAATGGGAGCATACCTCAGTAGGGTTAAAATGCTTCAGTAATGGTGGACGCCCCTCCCCCACCAAGCTGCACCATCCTGGGTTCAGCTGTGCCCGCAGTGAAACTCTCAACCTTGAGCATTTTGAATCGCCTATTTGTTTGTCCCTGTGGGGGTGGGACCCACCGAGCATGATCACCTGACTCCCTGCCTCAGAGCCCTTTTTTTTTAGTTGAACAGTTGACTCTCTCCCAGATGTGCTGATAGGGCACCGGGATCTGTGTGATTTCCTGTGCAGCGACCCACTGTGCCAGCTCACACGTCGCTTCTTTGGAATCTCCTCATCTGGTTCACTGTCCAAGTCCCGTTTAATCAGATGGATATGCTAATCTGCCCTCCCAAATTTCAGATTGCCAGTTTAACAGGGCACCCAGACCAGTGCGTTTTGTGCAGAGTGCCGCTGCACTGCTACACCAGCTGAAATGGCTGCCCCAGCCGAAACAGCTGCACTGGCATCCTGTATCTCTCCTACACGTGGGAATTTCCTTGTCCTGTGGGCAAAAAAGATCCATCTGGAAATGCGGCTTGCACTCACCCTCTGCATCTTCACTGAGAGTTGCAATCCTGAGTTGCTCCTACCGTGCCATCTTCTTTCCAACATTTTTTTTTTAATTATCAAATCCTTTTTGAAAAAAAACACAGCAAAACAAAAAGAGAACAAGGGAGCCTGTGATGGAGGGAAGAAGGAAAAGGATTGAGTCATGGGCAGGATGGAGTCAACTGCCTTTCTATCAACCATCAGATCACCAGGGAAGAATAAGGGAAGGCACCATGGCCACTATGGAGTAAGCACAGCATAAGCTTCAAGCTCTGGCAACACAATTCTGTCAGACTACCAGAGAAGAAACTTGGGGTTTGGAGGGTGGTTCTGAGCTTTGAAGGGTCAAAAATAGCAGAGTTACCGCAGGCATGTGGTACATGTGCTCAAAGCAGCTACGGTTCTCCATATGTGAAAAGCTGATTAGCAGAATCTGGTAATGGGTAGATTCATTACACATGGTAAAGCTCACTCACAGCTGGTGGACCTCCAGGGTCTCCAAAGTGATGTCGAGGTCCCACAGGCTGCCTGCCAAGGTTACACATGCAGGCTGGGAGTGAGAAAGGGCATGGGAGTAGGAGTGTGAATGGGTGTGTGCAGCTCTCCCGGGAAGTCCATCACCTGTGCTCACGCATGGTGCAGTTTCTTTTATCCTGGTGTCCTTGCAGCCTGGTGATGCAGAGAAAAGGGAACTCATAAAGCCTCTGCTTTTGGAAACCTATACTTCCAGACTTCTGACACCAGAACAGCTATCTTTTCTCCCCCAGGAGCCTGTCCATGGATGGCCCTTTCAGAGTGAGCTCTGGGGCTGGACCCACCATGGCATGGGTGCTAGCCTGCTTGCCTGATCGTCATCTTTCAGGGAGCCCTCCCAATTCAATGCATTCCTCCTGAGCTTGCTGTGGGTGACCAAGCAATTCTGGTCCCCTCCAGTTCCCTCTCTGTCCACCACAGCTTCTTGTCACACAACAGGCATGAATCATCATGGAGGGACAGGGACTGAGCCAGTCACTTTAGGAATGAAGAAAGAACAAAGAAGAATAACTCCTTCAACAAACACTGATAGGCCCCAGCCATGAACCAGGCCCTGTTCTTGGCACTGTAGGTAAGTGGTAAACAGGACACAGAGACTTCAAGCCCATAGGAAAGACCAATAAAAGCAAATGCAGAGCATGCAGTGCCATGCCAGGGAGTGATGAGCCACATGCGGGGACACACAGCAGGGTCAGCTGAGAGTGTGTGCATATGCATGTGTGCAGCGTGTCCCCAGAATGAAGAAGGTCAAGACCATTCTTAACAAGGATTTCCAGACCACCTGCTATATGCAAAGCAATTTGTGAGGCTCTGGAGATGCTACAAGTGGGAAGAAGACCCAGACTTTGTTATCAAGCAGGCTTTCTGACACAGCTGGCTATGAACAGTGAGAATTATAGGGAGGCTGAGGCAGGAGAATCGCCTGAGCCCAGGAGTTCCAGGCTGCAGTGAGCTAGGATAGCAACACTGCACTATAGCCTGGGTGACAAAGTGAGACCGCCTCTATTAAAACAAAAAGAGAAATAAATGCATGTAACAGCTGAGCCTCTGGGGAGGATGGGGAAGTAGTAGGTGCCTGTATATCAAAGGATGCCTGAGAAGAAAAGCTTGGCAGTAACCACAGGCAGGGTGGATGGCGCAGGAAGGAGAGCAGCATGCCTTGAACAAGTGTTGCATGATGCAGGGAGAACGCAATTTGGGAGAAGGAGAGAAAGCCATGGAGGCCTCACCAGGCTACAAGTAGAGGCTGCAACTTCTCCATGAGTGGTCTGCAGCTTTGCCTTTATGCTATTTTCTGGGCAGGATGGGTGCTTCTCTAGGTAGAGGGAGGAACTGCAGTTCTCATAAAACTTGTGGGCTCTTGGGCCAATGTCCACTGCTGTGCCAGCAGAGAATGGCTCTGCCCCAGGGAGTGAAGGCTGCAGCACATGCCAAATAACTCCCAGTCCTGGCCTCTATTCTGTGGGTCCCAGGCACTGGCAATGCCAGCCACTGCCTTGCTGAGTGAGGGGGCTGGCATCTGTGCCACCTGCTGCTTCTTTTTCATAGAGTCCAGCGGTGAGGGAATGCCTTGGGAGGATGCTCTTACCAGGCATGAGGAAATTCTTGGACTGGTGGTTTGGGCCCCGTCAGAGATGGGCTTGAGCAGGTGGTGAACGGTTACCTCATACTCCTGGTTTGGGTCAACCACAAAGTGGCTGCAGGTAAAACGCCACTGAAGAGAAGGCAGGAAGGGAAGGTGGATGGGTTACACACACCTCTCTCGCCCATCTATGCCCAAAGACCCTCGTTCCCACCCACTCGTAAACATTCAACCAAAAATAAGAATAAAGCAACTACCACAGCAAAACCCAGTCAGGGAAATCAGTATCCTTGTCCTGTTTCCTCTGGTCTTTTCTTCCTGTTAAGAAAAACAGTAACAACCTGGATCTGGCCTCCTGAGCAGACAATGAATAAGGGAAAGCAGTCCTGCCCCCCACCAGGCTTCTCAAATTCTATAACAATGGGTGTGAGATGGCTGAGCCAGAGGAGTTGAGGCTGTGGAGGTCTGGCACACAGGCAAGTAAAAACTTTGTCAAATGATTCTTCCTCCTAAAATGGGAAAGCCAGGGATCTCTTGAGAAAGTTCTGGGGTAAAAAAGTGCGGAGGACAAGCTCACTTGCCCTGGGCCAGCAGACACCCTAGTTGCAGAGATATTTGAATTTGTGCTGATTTATTTTCTGGGTGGTAGAGATTACAGATATCAACTCCAACCCCATTCTATTTACCCTGGAGTAAAGGCCAGGGGTCCTTCACTTCTGAGTGGATGGAGGAACCTGGTTTTCATCATCACACAGCAGCAAAGTTTGGGGGTCTTAATCTAACATCAGAGAGGGGTCCTGACTTTGCTACTTGTGTCTGTGAGAGACCTAACTTGTTTTCAAGTGGCTGTTTGCAGAGTTAAACCAGCAGTCTTCAGACTAAGGCTTTTATCTTAAATACTTGAGGGGTGATTAGGGAGCAGTTGCTGGACCACACCTTAAGAATTTCTGGCCTGGGAAGTCTGGGGTGGAGCCTCAGAACACACATTTCTTTTCTTCTACTTTTGTTTGATACGGAGTCTCACTCTGTCACCAGGCTAGAGTGCAGTGTCACAATCTCAGCACACTGCAACCTCCACCTCCTGGATTCAAGCAATTCTCCTGTCTCAGCCTCCTGAGTAGCTGGGACTACAGGCACACACCACCATACCAAGCTAATTTTTGTATTTTTAGGAGAGGCAGGGTTTCACCATGTTGTCCAGGATGGTCTCCATGTCTTGACCTCAGGATCCGCCCACCTTGGCATCCCTAAGTGCTGGGTTTACAGGTGTGAGCCACCATGCCCAGCCAGAGCACACATTTCTAACAAGTTTTCAGGTGAGGTTGAGGCTGCTGATCTAGGGAGCACATTTGGGACCTATTGTTTTAAACAAACTTAAGGAAGAATCAACATTTCACCACGTAGCCATGTGCAGCTGCATAAGACTGAGCATCAGAGTGCTCATTTGCCCACCTGCAGCAGCTCTTTGGTCTGAGCAGTTTTTTCTTTCTGAGGGGAAACCCCAGCTTAAGCCAAGTTACACAGAAAAGATGTCATACAAAGTTACACAAAGATGCCAGGAGGCAGGGCTGTGGAAGTTGTCTTCCAATTCACCTTTCTTTCAGAATGAATAGCTCAGCAAAGTGGGAAGAAAAAGCAGGGGTATGTCAGGAAAGCTTTTAAAATATACTCTGTCCCTCACTATTGCTCACGACAGCCACACCACTTCTCTGTTGAGTTCTGCCCATCTGAAGCTGCTGTTTGGAATGCCTCAGACTCTCTCAGTGCCTCTGGGTCTTCACCACTCTAAATCAGGGTATAAATTTGGGGACAAGTCTGTACTGGTGTCATCAGCAGACACCCGCTGTGTCATCCCACTTGTGGTGATGCCTCAGTTTAGACAGAAACTTGAACTGACCCACAAACGTTCATTGGTGTTTAGCTGCAGGACAAATATCTCTGTGCCCTCGAGGTGCAGGATGCTGGCTGGAGGACAGAGGAGAAGAGGAGGCAAACAGATACAGGTCGGCCACGACAAGTGCTGGCTGTGTCACCACTTGTCTGCTATGGTTGTTCACTCTTGAAAGAAAATATGCCTGTCTAACCCAGCTCTCCACTTCCTGTCCCTTTCAGCTCACTTTCTGCGTGCTTCCTTGCAGACAATTATTTACCAGATGGGCAAGGAAAAATGACACTTTACACACCTCTAGAAGCAAAGGCTGTGTAAATTTGTGGTGAGGGCTATGACAGCCTGGCATGGGTGTCAAACACAGCCGTGCTATCATCCTCACCAGACTGTGGCAGTCAGCAGAAGCACTGAGATCGGGGACTTCCAGAGAGAACCCCCCAGGCCCTGGTCACAAATCTGGGGCTGGTGCTCATTTGCTCCAGTTGCCCCAATTCTGTAACATAAACCCTCTATTCCTGAATAGGCTCCCAGAATGTTTTAAAAGTGACCCCTGCATTAAGGGAACAAACAGGTTGGCAAACGTGTTGCCATTTTCGACCTCATTTTTGGTATTGCAGTCACAAAACTAACTACTTGCTTTTTTTTCCCCAGGGTGCTAAAATTGTTAGGCTGAAGACATTTTTTCGTGAGGAATGGGGTGATGGGAAGGCATCACTGCAGGTTAATATCCAAAACACTGAACAAGCATTAACACTTGAAACAATGGATCCTTACAAAATTAAGTTTGAGCCCTCATGTCTGAGTATAGGACTGGGAGCCCAATACTGAGCCTGACTGGGAGAGTCGACAGATGGGTCTGTGGACTCACTCAGAGGGAGAGAGACTCCCCCAGGGTCCTGCTGGCAGGCCCACTCACCATCTATCTGCAGCATCCACTCAATGTGAGCCATGGGAAACAGGTTTTCTTGCTGAGTGCAGGCAAAGCGAAGCTCAATCTGCAGCTCTTTTGGGGAGGAGGAGGTCAGGTTTTGAGGGTGGATTCAGTTGTCATCCAGGCAGGTACCTGGCAGCCAGGGAAAAGCATCACTTAGAGACTTACAGTGAAGACGGATGCCCCAGCAGTGGGTACAGACAGATAAACAGCAAACAGCTCAGGGGCCTGTGACCTGCTAGCCTGTGACCCTTTGCTGCATCCTCAGCTTCATTGCCCTGCTCACTCTGTTCTAATGTGAACTGGGGTCACTACAAATCTCTCAAGTCTAAAGGGTATTTTAAAAGAGAAGACAAAGTACACAACTTGATTTCGAGATGAAGCTGTGATTGGGCATGAGGGCACAGACGGGATGGGGTTGTAGTAAGAGCTGCTTTATTTTTATATGTCAGGGGTCCCTAATTGGCTCAGACACTTGAATATGTGCTTCCTCTTTGAATTAAAGAAAAACAAAATCTTCACCACAGATGTCTCTCACTTTACAGTGACAAGCTGTGGCAAATCAGCCCTGAACCTCATCATAGATCTCTCCTCTCCAGCATGGATTAACAAACTAGGTTTGTTAATGTATCATGAGGTCATTCTTTTGATATTCTTGTAGATTACATTTGCTAATATTTTATTTAGAATTGCATGAATTTATATTCATAAATGAGATTGGGCCATAGTTTTTCTTTCTGTGTAAGATTTATCAAGTTTTAGAATTAAGTTTGTGCAAGCTTTAAAAAATGGATAGCTTTTCCACTTTTTCTGTGGTACTGAATGTTCATCAAGAGAGAATGGCTAAATAAGGTGAGAACCAGTTTAAATCTAAATGTCTATCAAACTAGAAATGGTCGAATAGATGATTGCTGTCAACTATGGAATGTTATGTAAATATTAAAGAGAATGATAATTAGTTGCATAGACCCATCTGTTGGCCTGCAGATGGCCAGAATGTGTTGATGAGTGAGAAAAAAATTGCAAACAACTTTCTATAGTATAAATCCATTTTTTTAGACAGTCTTGCTCTGTCACCAGGCACCAGGCTGGAGTGCAGTGGCATGATCTCGGTTCACTGCAATGTCCACCTCCCAGGTTCAAGTAATTCTCCTGCCTCAGCCTCCCAAGTAGCTGGGACTACAGGCACGCACCACCACGCCAAGCTAAGTTTTGTATTTTAGTAGAGATGGGGTTTCACCATGTTAGCCAGAATGGTCTCGATCTTTTGGTCTTGTCATCTGCCTACCTTGGTCTCCCAAAGGGCTGGGATTACAGGTGTGAGCCACTGCTCCCAGCCAGTATGATTCCATTTTCTATGGAAGGAAGGTATGAAAAAGACCTCCCTGAATATATATATGAGTGTGACTGAATGAGAAGAGAAACATGAATGGGTGTGTATCAGGTGTTAACACAGGTTTCTTGGGGAAAAGGGAACAGAAGCAAAGGGGATGGTGTGAGAGATGACAAGGGGAAGAAACTTTAGTAAAACCGAATAATATACAGGTAAGTGAAATACAGAATGAAAATTCTATTAGAGGTAATAGCGCATTGACCATGTACACACATTTTCTTCCTCTCTCCAAACAATATAACAATTCTGGAAAGATTTTTTTTGGTAAATTCTCAAGGATCAAAGAGCAAAACTCAGTGGAGAAGAGATATGAACAAATTTTTAAAAGCCCTTTTCAACTTGGGCCCAGCAGCACAGTTCCTGTAAAGAAGAATGTTGGGACTGAGCATGGTGGCTCATGGCTGTAATCCCAGCACTTTGGGAGGCTGAGGGGGTGCAGATCACGATGTCAGGAGATTGAGATCATCCTGGGTAACATAGTAAAACTCAGTCTCTACTAAAAATACAAAAAATTATTAGCCAGGCATAGTGGCACGAATTTGTAGTCCCAGCTGCCTGGGAGGCCGAGGCAGGAGAATCGCTTGAATCCAGGAAGTGAAGGTTGCAGTGAGCTGAGATTGCACCACTGCACTCCAGCCTGGGTGACAGAGCGAGACTCCATCTCAAAAAAAAAAGGTGTTGGCCGGGTGCAGTGGCTTATGCCTGTAATCCCAGCACTTTGGGAGGCTGGGGTGGGTGAATCATCTGAGGTCAGGAGTTAGAGACCAGTCTGTCCAAGAGATAGTGAAACCCTGTCTCTACTAAAAATACAAATATTCCTGGGCCTGGTGGCATGTGCCTGTAGTCTGAGCTATTTGGGAGGCTGAGGTGGGAGAATTGCTTGAACCCAGGAGGCAGAGGCTGCAGAGAGCTGAGATTGTACCACTGTACTCTATCCTGGGTGACAGAGCAAGACTCTTTCTACAAAAGGAAAAAAAAGAGCTATTCTTCCACCTGCCACCAATGAGGTGGTGACACCAGAATATGACATCAGCATTCACAGGCACACCTATAGAGTGGACTTCAAGCAGCGTGCCCCTTGGGCCTTGGGCACTCAAAGAGACCCAGAACTTTGCCATAAACAGACGGGGATTCCAGACATGACATGCTAACACTAGGCTCAACAAAGTTGTCTGGGCTGAAGGAATAAGGAATGTTCCATACCATATCCACGTGCAGCTGTAAAGAAAGCATAACAAGGTTGAAGAGTCACCAAACAAACTCTATTCTGGTTACCTGTGTGCCTATGGCCACTTTCAGAAACTGGCAGTCAGTCATTGTGGATGAGAACAAACTGTTGTCAAATAAAATTATAAAACTGCAAAAATGAACAAATGAATGCATAAATAACTGTCCAATTGGCAGCAGCGTGGGCAGCTGGCTCCTGCTGAGTGGTGGAACTTCTGTCTAAATGCTACAAAAGGGAGTTATGGATAAGAGGCCAGGGGACCCTCAGAACCTTGCAACCCTCAGGGATTAGGGGCAGGGAGAATTAAGTGAAGGACTACATATGGAGTGTTGTAAACCTTATGCTTTCTTTCCCTGCCCTGATCTCAGAATCCTGGCAGCTAGGCCCAAACAAAAGACCTCCATATTTCAGCATTTAGAGGTCACCCAATAGGCCAGCTTCACCATCAGCCTGACCTCCTACACAGTAAAGTTTTGTTCAATAAACCATAACTACACAGAACATTTAATTAGCTTTTAGGACTTTATTTTTAAAATATCCTCAGACAGGCTTACTGCAGTGACTCATGCCTGTAATCCCAGCACTTTGGGAGGCTGAGGTGGGCAGATCACAAAATCAGAAGGTCAAGACCACCCTGGCTAACACAGTGAAACCCCATCTCTACTAAAAATACAAAAAATTAGGCGGGTGTGGTGGCACGTGCCTGTAGTTCCAGCTACTCAGGAGGCTAATTCAGGAGAATCACTTGAACCCAGGAGGCAAAGGCTACAGTGAGCTGAGATTGCACCACTGAACTCCAGCCTGGGATACCACGTGAGATTCAGTCACACACATACAAAAAGAAATTCTCAGACAGCCAAGAATGTTTGGGATGGGTTTTTGGTCTGAAAAAAACAGATCAGGCCGGGTGTGGTTGCTCATGCCTGTAATTCAAGCACTTTGGAGGCCAAGGTGGGTGGATCACCTGAGGTCGGGAGTTCAAGACCAGCTTGACCAATATGGCAAAACCCATCTTTATTAAAAATATATATATTAAAAATAAATAAATAAATAAAAACAATTTAAAATTGTCCTGGAATAAAGGAAAACAGCAATGTTGTTAACATGATTAAAACAAGTAGTCCTTCTATATGAGAACCCCCCAGTTTGTTGCTGTCAAAGTGGTGCCTCCTCATCACTGCCACTGCCATGCTCAGAGGTCTGTTTCTTGGTAACTTGGCTCCCAACTTTGAGGCCAATACCACCGTCGGCTGCATCCGTTTCCAGGAACTTTCTGGGAGACTCAAGGGACATTCTCTTTCCCACTCTCGGGACTTTATCCCAGTGTGTACCACAGAGCTTGGCAGAGCTGAAAAGCTGGCACCAGAATTTGCCAAGGGGAATGTCGAGCTGATTCCCCTTTCAATAGACAGTGTTGAGGAAGGCCTTGCCTGGAGCAAGGTCACCAATGCTTCCAGTGGTGAAGAGCCCAGAGAAGTCACCTTTTCCCATCACTGATGATAAGAATCGGGACCTTGCCATCCTGTTGGGCATGCTGGGTCCAGCAGAGAAGGATGAAAAGGGGGTGCCTGTGACAGCTCATGTGGTGGTGTTTGTTTTCAGTCCCGATAAGAAGCTGAAAATCTCTATCCTCTACCCAGCTACCACTGGCAGGAACTTTGATGACATTCTCAGGGTACTCATCTCTCTTCAGCTGACAGCAGAAAAGAGGGTTGCCACCCCAGTTGACAGGAAAGATGGGGATAATGTGATGGTCCTTCCAACCATCCCTGAAAAAGAAGCCAAGGGACTTCTCACAAAAGGAGTCTTCACTAAAGAGCTCCCATCTGGCAAGAAATACCTCCACTACACCCCTCAGTCTTAAGTCTCTTGGAGGATTTGGTGCTGAGAGCCAGAGGATGTCAGCTGCCAATCATGTTTGCCTGCAGCAGTTCCATAAAAAATCCTGGTGTCATCACAGCCAAGGTTTTTAGGTTGCTATACTACTTGCTTATTAAATGAAAATGTCACTATAAGTTTCTTGGGATTCTTTACTCTCCACTTTCACCAGCACTCAATTCTGTTCATAAACAAGAACTCTCTACTCATTCTCTTTGAAATATGTTCTGTATTTAAAACTCAACTCTTGTTGGACCTTCGCAGGGCTTGTGACCAATGAGGTCATATTGTTTGATGGTTGAAAATGTTTGCTTAACTCCATCAGAGAATGACTATCCATTTTTTAAAGTCCTATCACATCCTCCTTTCTGTCACCCATTTTGAAGAGCTGCAGAACTCGAGGTTCAACTTGCTCTATAAATATTGAAGTATGAAACCCGAAACTTAGAGTAACCCAGATGCTCTTTAATATTCTGTGTTTTGATCACAGCTGGGAAAAAAGCTTTTTAATTCTGTACCTTTCTAGTAGATAACTAAAATGAAGAGCAGGGGAAGAGACCTTTACAAATTTTACTATAAAAAATTTGTGAAAAGTTTGTATCAAAATTGAGAGACTGAAGAAAAGGCTTCCCTTGGCTTGCAAGGAGGTGTAGCAGGTGAAGGCAATACTAGTGCCATGTGCCTTTCACACAGGGTTTGCATGCATCAGTCTGCTTTCTGATTATGTGTACATGAAAGAGTACACCATGTGAAGATAAGAGAGAATGACTGAAAATGTTTTATTAGAAAACTCTTCCTGCAGTGGGTTGCTATTTTCTGGATTCTACTTTTTAGCAACAAATAAAATTCTTTGTTAAAACTAGAAAACAAACAAACAAAAAACCCAAAAAAAGTAAAAAGATTATAGCCCCAAAGAGATATGACACTGCATCTGTAAGACGGGACAGGATGCCATGGACAAACAAGCAGGCAGAGAATTAAAACTAAACCTTGAAACTCAATAGATGAAGTTCTATTGAATAAAAATTCAATAGAAGGGTTTGTCTATGAAATTAAGGACATTTCTCTGAGAGCAGAGCCAATAGAAATAGGAGAAAATATATGACTATTAGAAACTCAATTTGAAAAACAAAATATGATTAACCAGATTTCTAGGAGACTAATGAAAAAATAGAAGGAAGAAATTATTTTTTAAAAAAGGAAAGAAAGAAAGAAAACATTCTGGAAGTTAAGGACATATTCCCTGAGAATGTAGAGAAACTCTCCTGCCCTCACAACACCACAACAATCAACACAGAAGACTTCTGTGACTACATGTTGTGGGAGTGGTTTCTTCCCAACACCAAGCTAGCAATCAATTCCGCAGCAGGCACCAGCTGGGTGTTCTCCAATTTAATTCTGACACTATTTAGAGATAGCATCAGATCCCACAGATTGAGTGCTCAGTCCCCAAGACTGCCCACCCTCTAGACATCAGTCATAAGTCCATGCCTCTAGAACGTCTAAGATCAACTGGCTTCAATTTGAGGTTCTAATGCTTCTCTCTTTCAGTTCAATTAATTTGCTAGAGCTGCTCAGAGGACTCAGGGAAACAAAATTACCAGTTTATTTTAAGGATATCACAAATAACACCAAAGAAAAAAATGCAGAGGGTGAGGTACAGGGGAAGGAGTACACAGCTTCCTTGCCCTCCCCAGGTGCACCCTCTTCCCAGGTGCACCCTCTTCCGCAGGTGCTTTCTTTCAGGAACCTCCACATATTCCACTACATGGAAGCTCTCTGAACCAGGTTCTTTTGAGTTTTTATGGAGGCTGCACATGAGCATAACTGATTAAACCACTGGCTATTGATGATCAACTTAACCTTTAGTCCTCTCTCCCTTTCCCAGATGTGAGGGGGAAAGGAGCGGGGCTGAACATCCCAGCTCTCTAATCCTACCTTGGTCCTTCCTGTGACCAGCCCCCATCCTGAAGCTGCTTAGAGGCTGCCAGCCATCAATGAATCATTAGTATATAAAAAATACCATTTTGGAGATTCTAAGTATTTTAGGAGTTTCTATGCCAGAGAAAGGGGTTGAAAAACTGAATGCATATTTCAGAGTATCACATTGCTGAATTAAAAAGGGTACTAAGTGGCCTGCACAAAAACAGTAACGAAGACCCCAAATTCTGAAACTGTTGTAATATCAGCAATAAAAAGAAGACGCAAACCCTGTGTGAAAGGCACATGGCACTAGTATTGTTCACACCTGCTACACCTCCTTGGAAGCCAAGAGAAGCCTTTTCTGCAGTCTCCCCATCTGATAGAAACTTTTCACAATCTTTTAATAACAAAATATTTAAAAGTCTCTTCCCCTCCTCTTTGCTTCAGTTGTCTACTAAAAAGGTACAGAATTAAAAATGAGCAAGCAGAGCAGACCAAGGGCCCAAATTTTAAAACTGTTGTAATATCAGGAATAAAAAGAAGTTTCTAAAAGTTTCCAGAGAGAAAAAAAATAAGTATCATAAAAACAGATAAGAAATGTAATAACATTGATTTTCTTAGCATATGTACCATTTGCTAGAATGCAATGCTTTCAAAATTCTGAGGGAAAATTATCTTTAACACAGATTTTTCATACGCAGCCAAATTATCAAAAAAAGTTATGAGGGTAGAATAAAGATATTTGAAACTAAAAGATTTAACATGTATATTCCTGATATATATGTAGATGTACATATATCTGTAGATCAGGAACATACATGATGTGTGTGTGTGTGTATGTGTGTGTCTATAACCATCCTCATACATATTCTTAGAAAATTACAGGACGATGTGCTGCAGCAAAATGAGGGAGTAACCCCTGAGGAAGAAGACACAACATCCAGGACATAAGATGTTTGACCATGACAGAATGTCTGTTCTTGTCTAGACACAGGTCTAGATAGCACAAACCTGGTTGGGGTTGAAGAACAGAAGGCTCTAGGAGGAAGTTCTCTGGGGAAAGGGGGGGGATGGAGTTGATAGAATATCTGATGATTTGGCAGGGGAAATGATACATGTGTGATAAAAAACAACTAAGACTAACTACATGAAATATTATACAAGTAGGCCAGGCATGGTGGCTCGTGTCTGTAAGCCAAGCAGTTTGGAGGTCAAGGTGGGCAGATCACCTTGGGAGTTCAAGACCAGCCTGACTAACATGGTAAAACCCCATCTTAAAAAAATATATACAAGTGAAAAATTAAAACAATTATTATCTCTAGGGCAGAACAGGAGGGGTTTGTATCAGAAAAAATACATAAAGTACATTGCTGGCCAGGTTCGGTTTCTCATGCCTTTAATTCCAGCACTTTGGGAAGCCAAGATGGGAGGATCATGAGATTAGGAGTTCGAGAACAGTCTGGTCAACATAGTGAAACCCTGTCTCTACCTAAAATACAAAAAAATTAGCCAGTGGTGGTGGTGGGCACCTGTAATTCGAGACTGAGGCAGCAGAACTGCATAAACCCAGGAGGTGGAGGTTGAAGTGAGCCACGATCGTGTCACTACACTCCAGTCTGGGCGACAGAGTCCATCTCAAAAAAAAAATAGAGCCAGGGTGTGGTTCACCATGTTCTCTTTTCCCTCTTCCAGGAGCAGAGAGAGCATGGAGTGAAGTGCACAAGGAGAAGTCTCAAATGACCCAGGTGGGATGCATAACATGGCAGAGAAATCCACCCTGTGCTGCTGAGAGACACTGCAGCATGGGGTCAGTATCACCTAACTGACAGCCTGGTCTGACTGATCGCTGTGTGTGACTGGAGGTAGAGGTTGCAGTGAGCTGAGATCACGCCATTACACTCCACCTGGGCAACAGTGAGAGACTCCGTCTCAAAAAAAAGTACACTTGCTTGCCTCGGCAGTGAAGATGCTTACTTATTATAATAATATAAATGCTGCCTATTATTTAACTAATATCATGATTTAACTATAATAAAAGAGAGAATTGGTGGCAGAAAGATAATGCAATTTTCATCTATTGAAAGTCAATACATAATATCTGAAATTAACAAATCATGAATCAACAATATCACAGACTGTTTAGCAATATGGAAGTAAATGTTAGAAGAAGTAAAGGAATTATATTTGGGGAGCAGGCGTGGGGTGGCACAGGGATCTGCTGTTTTTTGTTTTACACATCTCAGTACCATTTTTTAAGGAGTTAAAGGAGAATCACCATACATAACTTGATAAAAATTAATTTGAAAATAGAAGTTTGCCAAAGAAATGAAAGGATTAAAAAGTAAGGTAAATAAATGAAAACATTAATTTGTTTAGGGGAAGAATGAGTATTCATTTTTTCCCTTATAATTTAGTTTCAATATAAAATTGTATAACATTTTAAATAAGGCAAAAAAAAGTGTTTGAGGTCTTCTTTGGCTATTACTAAGACATATCTTGACTAACAAATTCCTTTACAACAGTCATCCCTAATTTCAAATCCTCCATTCATTTTTTTTTTTTTTGAGACAGGGTCTCACTTTTTTGTGCAGTGGCATGCTTAGGGCTCAGTGCAGTGTTTATCTCTTGGGCTCAAGAGATTCGCTCATCTCATCCTCCCCGGTAGCTGGGACTAGAGGCATGCGCCACCACACCTGACTGTTTTGTATTTTTTTGTAGACAGGGTTTTGCCATGTTGCCCAGTCTAGTCTTGAACTCCTGGGATTAAGTGATTCACCTTCCTCAGCCTCCCAAAGTGCTAGGATTACAGGTGTGGTGCCACTGCCCATTCTTTATAAACAGCAGAATTAGAACATTGTCTGTGAGCTACCTGCTTGTGAATGGCATTACGTGAGGCATCCTGTAGAAAGCGGAGGGGGACTGTCATGACAATGAAGGTGACAACAGCTGATATTTATTGAGTTCCTCTTTTGTGCAGGCAACATGGTAAGCACTTTGTACACATATCTCATTTGATCTTGACAACAATCCTATGAGTCAAGCACCCTCATCCCAAATGTACTGCTGAAAAAATTAAGAATCAGGGAGGTTGGGTAAGTGACCAAAGGTATCACAGAGCTGGCACTTGCACAACAAAGTTTTCCTCCAGAATATAAGATCTTAATCCCTGCTGTCTTGTCTCTTTAAATAAAAAAAGACAAGGGTGCAGGGGCTCATGCCTATAATTCCAGCACTTTGGGAGTCCGAGGTGGGCAGATCAGGAGTTCAAAACCAGCCTGGCCAACATGGTGAAACCCTGTTTCTACAAAAATAAAAAAATTAGCCTGGCATGGTGTCTCATGCTTGTAATGCCAGAATTTTGGAAGGCTAAGGTGGGTGGATCATTTGAGGTCAGGAATTTGCAATCAGCCTGTCCAACATGGTGAAACCCTGTCTCTACTAAAAATACAAAAATTAGCTGGTCATGGTGGTGCATGCCTATAATCCCAGCTACTTGGGAAGCTGAGGCAGGAGAATTCCTTGAGCCTGGAAAGTGGAGGTTGCAGTGAACTAAGGTCATGCCACTGCACTCCAATATGGGTAAAAGAGTGAGACCCTGTCTCAAAAAAATGAATAAAATAAATAAATTGGCTGGGTGTCTTGGCTCACACCTGCAATCCCAGCATTTTGGGAGGCTGAGGCAGGCGTATCCAGCCTTGGCAACAGTGATTCTCCATCTCAATAAAAAAGGAAAAAAACCCATAAATTAGCTGGGTATGCTGGCGGGCACCTGTAGTCCCAATGATTCTGGCGGCTGAGGTACAAGAATTGCTGGAACGTGGGAAGTGGAGGTTGCAGTGAGCCAAGATCATGCCATGGCACTCAAGCCTGGGTGATGGAACGAAGCTCTTTCTCAATCAATCCATCAATAGGAGACACCTCCAATAGGTTACTATTCTCTACCCAGAAGGTGAAGGTTAAGAGGAAGAAATGAAAGATTCTATCCAAGTCAGTGCTCTCAGTGAACACTACTGAGTGCCTGAGAGAGAAAGTGGGCTTCAAACTTATAAGCACAGCCTGCTCTCATTGTCAGCTTGGCACTCACTAGCTGTGAGACATTGGGCCAATGACCCAGCCTCTCAAAAGCAGGTTCATCCTGCCAACCTTGTGAGCTGTTGTGAGCATGGGATGAAGGGATACTTGTGAACGACTGGCACAGTTCCTGGCACAAAGAACACAACTTTGTGGACTTTGGAAGATTGGCATGATGAAAGCGGCTTCTGGCAAGCAGAAGATAAAGGGGTTTAACTGAGCACTTGTTTTACAATTGCAAGTCACAACAGTGAATGCTCAGGAAAAAAAGACTGTAATGAAACACACATCCCATCTGTGAACTTATGTGTTAACATTCACCCTGGCCAACTCTTACGTTGCTGCTGTCTTTCCTATGGGCATTTCTCCAGGCTGGCAGTCATGGAAAACATACAAAAAGTCTATCTAGGGGGCAGGGCTAGCCACCAGAAAATATGCAGGGAAATGCAATTATTGATGGTTTCTCTTGTATTGATTTCTATGGGGAAATCAGCCTTCCAGGTTTTGAGGTGCTAACCCCAGGCAGCTGGCACCAGTGCTAAGGTGGGTCTCAGACTGCCACTACTTTCCAAGCATAGCTGACTTCTTTCATTCAGGCATTCTTTCATTCAGGCATTCTTTTGTTCAGTCAACACATACTTATTAAGCCCCTGCATCCTGTACTTCAGCACTGAGCTAGGTACAGAACAGGTGTGTAGAAGCCTCCTCCCTGTCTGAGGATAGTCATGAAGGGCTAAGTCTAAATGCGCTTTGGACAGACAATTATATTTTGGAAAGTGGCATGGGCATATTTTGAGAAGGCTTATTCATTTCTGCCTTTGGGGAAATAAGGGAACCCAGGCCCAGGCAGCCTCAAAGCTCAAGACGGCAGAAGTCAGTAAGTGCAATGATGCATGCAAATCTACATCCTCTGGGGACCACCTCTGTGGCCTTCCCTCCCCTCATTATGTTGCATTGCATCCAGTAAAACACCAGTGAGGGAGAAAAATTGGAGAGGTGCTTTGCCTTGACTTGCCTGGTCTGCAATTGATTTGCCTTGTCTTGCCTTCCCTTGTTTGGTCTGATCGGGAATTGCCTTGCCTTGCCTGGCCTGAAATTGCCTTGTTTTGTCATGTCTGTCCTGGAATTGCGTTGCCTTGCATTGCATTGCATTGCCTTTCCTTGCCTGGTTGGAATTGCCTGGCTTTGCCTTCCCTTGCTTGGTCTGGAAATTGCCTTGCCTTGACTTGCCTTACCTTGCCTGACCTGAAATTGCCTTGCCTTGCCTTGCCTGGTCTGGCCTGGCCTGAAATTGTCTTGCATTGCCTTGAAAGGCCTGAAATGGACTTGCATTGCCTTGCCTTGCCTGGTTTGGAATTGCCTGGAATTGCCTGAAATTCCCTTACCTTGCCTTGACTTGCCTGGCTTGGAATTATCTTGCTATGCCTTGCCTTGTCTGGCCTGAAATTGCCTTGCCTTGCCTGGCCTGGTCTGGAACTGCCTTTTCTTGTCTGGCCTGGAATTGCCTTGCCTTGCCTTGCCTGGTCTTGCCTGGCCTGAAATTGCCTGGAATTGCCTTGCCTGGCCTTGCCTGGCCTGAAATTGTCTGGAATTGCATGAAATTCCCTGGCCCTGCCTTGACTTGTCTGGCCTGGAATTCCCTTGCCTTGTCTGGAATGCCTTGCCCAGAATTGCCTTGCATTGCCTTGCCTTGGCTGGCCTGGAATTGTCTTGCCTTAAATTGCCTTACCTTGCCTTGTCTTCCATTGCCTTTCCTGGAATTGCCTTCCCTTGACTTCCCTGGCCTTGTCTTTCCTGGAATTGTCTTTCCAGAAATTGCCTTGCCTTGACTTGTCTTTCCTTTCCTTTACTGAAATTGCCTTGCTTGGAATTGCCTTGCCTTGCCTTGCCTTGACTGGAATTGCCTTGTTTTTCCTTGTCTTGACTTGCATTCCTGTCCTTACTTCTCCTAGAATTACCTGGCCTGGTCTGGCCTGGACTGGAATTTTCTGGCCTGGCCTGTCCTAGCCTAGAATGGTTTGGCCTGGACTGGACTGGCATGGCATTAAATGGCTTGGTCTGGCCTGGCCTATCCTGGCGTACAATGGTCTTGCCTAGCCTGGCCTGGCTTGCAAGGGCCTGGCCTAGCCTAGCCTTGACTGCAAGAGCCTTGCCTTTCCTGACTTTGCCTGAAATGGCTTTGTCTGGCATGTCCTTGCCTGCAATTGCCTTGCCTTCCCTTGACGTGCCTTGCCTTGTCTGGAGTTGCCTTTACTGAAATTGCCTTGCCTGAAATTGCCCTACCTTGCCTTGCCTTGCCTTGCCTGGAATTTTCCTGCCTTGGCTTGCTTTGCATTGACTCGAATTGCTTTGCCTGGAATTGCCCTGCCTTGCCTTGCCTTGCCTGGAATTGCACTTTCTTGCCTTGCCTAGTTTTGCGTGGAATTTCCTTGCATTGCCTGGAATTGCCTAGTCTTGACTTGTCTTGCCTTGCCTTGCCTGGAATTGCCTTGATTAAAATTGCCTTGCTTGGAATTGCACTCTCTTGCCTTGCCTTGCCTTGCCTGGAATTGCCTTGCTTGCCTGGAATTGCCTTGGCTGGAATTGCCCTGCTTTGCCTTTCCTTGCCTTACCTGGAATTGCATTGCCTGGAATTGCCTTGTCTTCCTTGTCTTGCCTTGCCTGAAATTGCCTTGCATGGAATTGCCTTGCCTTACCTGGAATTGCCTTGCCTGGAATTGCCTTTCCCTACCCTGTCTTGCCTTGCCTTGCCTGGAATTTTCTTTTCTGGAATTTCCTTGCCTAGAATGTCCTTGCCTTGCATTGCCTCTTCTTCCCTTGCCTTGCCTGGAATTGCTTTGTCTGGAATTGCCCTGCCTTGGCTTGCCTTGCCTTTCCTGGAATTGCCTTGCCTTGAATTGCCTTGCCTTGTCTGGAATTTTCTTCCATAAAATTGCCTTGCCTTTCTTGTCTTGCATTTTCTGTAATTGCCTTCCTAGAATTGCCTTGCTTTGCATTGCCTCTCTTTCCCTTGCCTTGCCTTGCTTGAAAATGCATTGCTCAAAATTGCCCTGCCTTGCCTTGTCTTGCCTTGCCTTGCTTTGCCTTGCCTAGAATTGCCTTGCTTTGCATTGCCTTGCCTTGCCTGAAATTGCCTTGACTTCCTTGTCTTGCTTTGACTGGAATTGCCTTGCATGGAATTGCCTTGCCTTACCTTGCCTTCTGTTTCCTGGAATTCCCTTGCCTGAATAGCCTTGCCTTGCCTGAAATTGCCTTGCCTGGAATTGACTAGCCTGGAATTGCCTTGCCTGGAATTTCCCTGCCTTGCCTTGCCTGGAATTGCCTTGCACAAAATTGCCCTGCGTTACCTTGCCTGGCCTGACCTTGCTTGCAATTGCCTTGCCTTCCCTGGAATTGCCTTGCCTGAAATTGTCCTACTTTGTCTTGCCATCTCTTGCCTGGAATTTCCATGCCTGAAATTGCTCTGCCTTACCTCTCCTTGCATTGCCTCAGATTGCCTTGCCTGGAATTGCCCTGCCTTACTTTTCCTTGCTGTGCCTAAAATTGTCTTGCCTTGACTTGCCTGGAATTACCTTGTCTATAATTACCTTGTCTTGCCTTGCCTTGCCTTGCCTGAAATTGCCTTGCCTTGCCTTGCCTGGAATTGTCGTGTCTTGCCTGGCCTTACCTTCCCTTGCCTAGAATTGCCTTGCCTGAAATTGCCTTGTCTTTCCTTGCGTTTTCTTGCCTTGCCTGGAATTCCCCTGCCTTGCCTTACCTGAAATTGTTTTGCCCAAAATTGCTTCCCCTGCCTTGTCTTGCCTTGCCTTGACTGGAATCATCATTCCTGGAATTGCCTTGACTGCAATTACCTTGTCTTGCCTTGCCTTGCCTTTACCTGCCTTGTCTGAATTGCGTTGCCTGGAATTGTCTTGCCTTGCCTTGCCTGGAATTGCCTTGCCCAGAATTGCCTTGCATTGAATTGCCTTACCTTGCCTGGAATTGCCTTTCCTTTCCTTTCCTACAATTGCCTTGCCTGTCCTTGCCTGGAATTGCCTTGTCTTGCCTTGCCTGGAATTGCCTTGCCTTGCTTTGCAATGCCTGGACTTGCCTAGAATTTTCTGGCCTTGCCTGTTCTGGGTTGGAATTGACTGGCCTAGCCTGGTCTGGCCTGGCCTGAAATAGCTTGGCTTGGCCTCACCTGGCCTGGCGTGGCTTGGACTAGCCTGCCATAACCTGCAATGTTCTGGCCTGGCCTGGCCTGGTCTGGCCTGCAAATGCTTTGCCTTATTTTGCCTTGTCTTTCCTGAAATTGCCTTGACTGAAACTGCCCTGCCTTACCTTGCCTAAACTTGTCTGAGATTTACTTGCCTGGAATTTTTCTACCTTGCCTTGCATTGCCTTGCATGGAATTGCCTTGCCAGAAATTGCCTTGCCTTGCCTAAAATTGCCTTGCCTTGCCTTGCCCTGCATTGCCTTGCCTTTCTTTGCCTTGCATTGCCTGTCCTGTCCTGTCCTGTCCTAAAAGTACCTGGCCTTGCCTGGCCTGGGTCAGAATTTTCTGGCATGGAATGGTCTGGCCTGGTCTGGCATGGCCTGAAATGGCTTGGAGTGGTCTGGCCTGGCCTTGGCTGCAAGAACCTAGCCTTGCCTGATCTTGCCTAAAATAGTCTTTCCTGGCCTGTCCTCACCTGCAATTGCCTTGCCTTCCTTTGCCTAGCTTTCCCTAAAATCGCCTTGATTGAAATTGCCCTGCCTTGCTTTTCTTAGCCTTTCCTGAAATTGCCTTTGCCCTACCTTGCCTTTCCTTGCTTGCCTTGCCTTGCTTGCCTTGCCTGGAATTGCCCTGTCTTGCCTTGCCTTGCCTGAAATTGCCTTGTCTTGCCTGGAATTGCCTTGACTAGAATTGTCTTGCCTTGCCTGGAATTGCCTGGAATTTCCTTGCCTTGCCTTGCCTGGAATTGCCTTGACTGGAATTGCCTTGCCATTCTTGTCTTGCCTTGCCTTGAATTGCCTTGCCTTCCTTGTCTTGCCTTGCCTGGAATTGCTCTGCCTTGCCTTGCCTTGCTTTGCCTTGCCTAGAATTGTCATGCCTTATCTTGCCTAAAATCGCCTTGCTGGAATTGCCTTACATTGCCTTGCCTTGCATTGCCTGGAATTGCCTTGCCTTGCCATGCCTTGAATAGCGTTGCCTTGCCTTGCGTGGAATTGCCTTGCCTGGAAGATTTTTGACTTGACTTGCCTTGAGTTACCTAAAATTATTTCACCTGGAATTCCCTTGCCTTGACTTTCTATTCCTTTCCATTCCTGGAATTGCCTTGCCTTGCCTTGCATTGCCTTGCTGGGGATTGCCTTGCCTGGCTTTGTTTTGCCTTGCCTGAAATTATCTTGCTTAGAATTGTCCTGCCTTGCCTTGCCTTGCCTGGAATTTCCCTGTCTTATTTTGCCTTTTATTGCCTCGAATTGCCTTGCTGGGAGTTGCCTTGCCTCATTTTTCCTTGGATTGCCTGGAATTGACTTGCCTGGAATTTTTTTGCCTTTCCTTTCCTTGCCTTGCCTGGAATTGCCATGACTGGAACTACCCTGCCTTACCTTGCCTAACGTTGCCTGGAATTGCCTTGCCTGGAATTTCCCTACCTTGCCTTGCGTGGAATTGCCTTACCTGGAATTGCCCTGACTTGCGTTGCCTTGCCTGGAATTGCCTTGCTTTCCTTGTCTTGCCTTGCCTGAAATTGCCTTGCATGGAATTGCCTTGCTGGGATTTACCTTACCTGGAATTGCCTTGCCTTGCCTTGCCTGGAAATGTCTTGTCTTGCCTTGCCTGAAATTGCCTTGCCTTACCTTGCTTGGAATTGCGTTGCCCAAAATTGCCTTGCATTGAATTGTCTTGTCTTGCCTGGAATTGCCTTGCCTTGCCTTTTCTGGAATTGCCTTGACTGGAATTGCTCTGCCTTGCCTTGCCTCGCCTTTCCTCAAATTGTCTTGCCTGGAATTATCCTATTTTGCCTTGCCTTACATTGCCTGGAATTGCCTTACTGGAATTTCCCGGCCTTGCCTGAAATTGCCTTGCCAGAATTGCCTTACCTTGTCTTGCCTTTTATTGCCTCGAATTGCCTTGCCTCGACTTACCTGGAATAGCCTTGCCTTGCCTTAGGTGGAATTGCTTTTCCTGGCATATCCTTGACTTGCCTTGCATTACCTGAAATTCTCTTGCCTGGAATTTTCTTGCCTTGACTTTCCTTTCCTTTCGTTTTCTTTCCTGAAATTGCCTTGCCTTGCCTTGCATTGCCTTGCCAGGAATTTCCTTGCCCGGCTTTGTTTTGCCTTGCCTGGAATTGTCTTGCTTGGAATTTCCCTGCCTTGCCTTGTCTTGCCTGTAATTGCCCTGTCTTGCCTTGCCTTTCATTGCCTCGAATTGCCTTGCCGGGAGTTGCCTTGCCTTGTTTTTCCTTGGATTGCCTGGAATTGCCTTGCCTGAAAATTCCTTGCCTTTCCTTCCCTTGCCTTGCCTGGAGTTGCCTTGACTGGATCTGTCCTGCCTTACCTTGCCTAATCTTGCCTGGAATTGCCATGCCTGGAATTGCCCTACCTTGCCTTGACTTGCCTTGCATTGCCTGAAATTGCCTTGCCTTGCTTTCGCTTGCCTGAAATTGCCTTGCCTTGCCTTGCCTTGCATTGCCTGTCCTGTCCTGTCCTAGAATTGCCTGTCCTTGTCTGGTCTGGGACAGATTTCCTGGCCTGGCATGGTTTGGCCTGAAATGTTCTGGTCTGGCCTGGCCTGGGCTGGTCTGGAATAGTTTGGCCTGGCCTGGCCTGGCATGGCCTGAAATGGCTTGAAGTGGCCTGACCTGGCCTAGTCTGGCCTAGCTTTTCCTGCAAGAGCCTACCCTTGCCTGATCTTGCCTGAAATGAACTTGCCTGGCCTAGACTCGCCTGCAATTGCCTTGCCTTCCTCTGCCTTGCCTTGCCTGAAATTGTCTTGACTAAAATTGCCCTGCCTTGCCTTTCGTGGCCTTTCCTGGAATTGCCTTGCCTGGAATTGCCCTGCCTTGCCTTGTGTTGCCTGAAATTGCATTGCCTTGCCTTGCATTGCCTTGCCTGAATTGCCTTGACTGGAATTGCCTAGGCTTCCCTTTCTTGCCATGCCTGGAATTGCCTTGCATGGAATTGCCTTACCTTGCCTTTCATGAAATTGCCTTGCCTTGCCTGGCCTTGAATTACCTTGTCTAGAATTGCTTTTCCCTGCCTTGTCTTGCCTTGCATTGCCTGGAATTGCCTTGCCTGGATTTGCCCTGCCTTGCCTTGCCTTGCCTTGCCTGGAATTGCCCTGCCTAAAATTGCCTTTCCTTGCCTTGTCTTGCATTGCATTGCCCAGCCTAGCCTGGCCTGGATTTGCCTGGCCTTGCCTGTCCTGGATTGGAATTGCCAGACCTTGTCTAACCTAGCTTGGAATTGCCTGGATTGGCCTGGCATGGCCTGGAATGTCCTAGACTGGCTTGCACTAGCCTGGAATTTCCTGGCCTTGGCTGCCTGCAATGGCCTGGCATGGCTTTGCCTGGTCTGGCCTAAAATGGTCTGGCCAAGAATGGCCTTGCCTGCAATTGCCTTACCTGCAATTGCCTTGCTTGCCTGTAATTGCCTTGCCCATAATTGCCCTGCCTTGGCTTGCCTGAAATTGCCTTGCCTGGAATTACCCTGCCTTGCCTTGTCTTGCCAGGAATTGCCCTGCCTTAAATTGCCTTGCCTTGCCTTGCCTTGCCTTGCCTTCCCTAGAATTGCCTTGCCTGAATTGCCTTGCCTTGACTTGTCTTACCTTTCCTTTCCTGGAATTGCCTTGCTTTAAATTGCCTTTCCTTACCTTGCCTGGAATTGCCTGGCCTTCGCTTACCTTACCTTGCAATGCCTGACCTGGTCTGGCCTAGAATTGCCTGGTCTTACCTGTCCTTGGCTGGAATTGCCTGGCCTCATCTGGCCTGGCCTGGAATGCCCTGGTCTGGCCTGGCCTGACCTGGCCTTGAATGGCGTGGCTTGACCTGGTCTGGCCTGGAGTACCTTGGACTGGCCTGCCTTGGCCTGAAATGGCCTTGCCTGGCCTGAAATTGCTTTGCCTTTCCTTTCCTTACCTTGCTTGGAATTGCCTTGACTGGAACTTCCCTGTCTTGCCTTACCTAAACTTGTCTGAAATTGCCGTGCCTGGAATTTCCCTACCTTGACTTGCCTTGACTTGCCTGGAATTGACCTGCCTTGCCTTGCCTTGCATTAAATTGCCTTGCCTTGCCTTGCATTGCATTGCATTGCTTAGAAATGCCTTGCCTGGAATTTCCTTGACTTCCCTTGCCTTCCCTTGCCTTGCCTTGCCTGGAATTGCCTTGCCTTGCCTTGTACTGCCTGTCCTGTCCTGTCCTGTCCTAGAAATGCCTGGCTTTGCCTGGTCTGGGATGAAATTTTCTGGCCTGGTCTGTCCTGGTCTGGAATGGTCTGGCCTAGCCTGGTCTGGAATAGTTTGGCCTGGCCTGGTGTGGCATGGCCTGAAATGGCTTGGAGTGGCCTGGCCTGGCCTGCAATAACCTTGTCTGTCCTGGCCTCGCCTACCTTTGCCTGCGAAAGCCTAGCGTTGCCTGGTCTGGCCTGAAATGGTCTTGTCTGGCCTGGCTTCACCTGCAATTGCCTTGCCTTTCTTGAAATTGCCTTGACTGAAATTGCCCGGCCATGCCTTTCACAGCATTTCCTGGAATTGCCTGACCTGTAATTGCCCTGTCATGCCTTGTCTTGCCTTGCCTGGAATTGTCTTGCCTTGCCTCTCCTGTCCTAGAATTGCCTGGCCTTGCCTGGATTGGGCTGGAATTTCCTTGCCTGGCCTGGCCTGGCCTGGTGTGGAATGGTTTGGCCTGGACTGGCCTGGCGTGGCCTGAAATGACTTGGACTGGCCTGGCGTGGCCTGAAATGACTTGGACTGGCCTGGCCTGGTCTACAATGGACTTGCCTGGCCTGACCTGGCCAACAAGGGCCTGGCCTACCCTAGCTTGGACTGAAAGAGCCTTACCTTGCCTGTCCTTGCCTGAAATGGTCTTGCCTGAAATTGCACTTTCTTGCCTTGCCTTTCTTTGCCTTGCCTGGAATTGGCTTGCCTTCCCTTGTCTTGCCTTGCCTGCAATTGCCTTGCCTTGCCTTCCCCTGCCTTGCCTTGCGTTGTCTGTCCTGGTCTGTCCTAGGATTGCCTGGCCTTGGCTGGTCTGGGCTGGAATTTCCTGGTCTGGCATGGCCTGGCCTGTAATGTCCCAGGCTGTCCTGGCCTGGCCTGGAATGGTTTGGCTTGGACTGGACTGGCATGGTTTGAAATGGCTTGGACTGGACTGGCCTGGACTGAAATGGTATTGCCTGGCCTGGTCTGTCTTGCAAGAGCCTGGCCTAGCCTAGCCTTGCCTGCAAGAGCCTAGCCTTGTCTGGCCTTACCTGAAATGGCCTTGTCTGGACTGGTCTTGCCTGCAATTGCCTTGCCTGGAATTGGCTTGACTAAAATTGAACTGCCTTGCCTGGAATTGGCTTGACTAAAATTGAACTGCCTTGCCTTGCTTAGCCTTTCTTGGAATTGCCTTACCTGGAATTGCCCTACCTTGCCTTGCCTTGCCTTACCTGGAATTGCCGAGTCTGGAATTGTCCTGCCTTGCCTTGCCTTGCATTGACTCAAATTGCCTTGCCTTGCATTGACTCAAATTGCCTTGCCTAGAATTGCCCTGCCTTGCCTGGAATTGCCCTGCCTTGCCTTGCCTTGCCTTGCCTTGCCTTGCCTGGAACTGCCTTGCCTGGAATTGCCTTGCCTGGAAATGCACTTTCTTGCCTTGCCTTTCCTTTCCTGGAATTGCCTTGTCTTGACTTGTCTTGCCTAATCTTGCCTGGAATTGCCTTAACCTGGAATTGTCTTGCCTTGCCTTTTTTGGAATTGCCTTACCTGGAATTGTCTTGCCTTGACTTTTTTGGAATTGCCTTGCATTGTCTTATCTTGTTTTGCCATGCCTGGAATTGCCTTTTCTGGAATTGCCTTGCCTAGAATTCCCTTGCCTTCCATTGCCTTCTTTCCCTTCCCTTCCCTTGCCTTTTCTTAGCTGAAATTGCCTTGTCTGGAATTGCATTGCCTTGCCATTTTGGAATTGCCTTGCCTTGTCTTGTTTGGCCATGCCTGGAATTGCCTTTTCTGTAATTGCCTTGCCTAGAATTCCCTTGCCTTCCATTTCCTTCTTTCCCTTCCTTTGCCTTGCCTCGCCTTGCCTTGCCTTGCCTGGAATGGCCTTGCCTTGCATTGCCTGGGATTTCCTTCCCTTCCTTGTCTTGACTTGCATGGAATTGCCTTGGATGGAATTGCTTTGCCTTGCCTGGAATTGCCTTGGATGTAATTGCTTTGCCTTGCCTGGAATTGCCGTGGATGGAATTGCTTTGCCTTGCCTTGTCTGGAATTGCTTTGCCTGAAATTGCCTTGCTTGGAATTGCCTTGCCTTGCCTTGCATTGCCTTGACTTGGCTGGAATTGCCTTGCCTGGAATTGTCCTGCCTGGAATTGCCTTGCCTTGCCTGAAATTGTTTTGGCTGAAATAGCCTTGCTTTGGCTTGCCTTGTCTTGTCTAGAATTTCCTTGCCTAGAATTGCCTTGCCTTGCCTGAAATTGCCCTGCCTGGAATTGTCTTGCCTTGCTTTACTTAGAATTGCATTGCTTGGAATTGCCTTGCCTAGTCTTGCTTGTAATTGAGTTGCCTTTCCTTGCTTTGCCTTGCGTTGCTTGAAATATTCTTGCCTTGCCTTGTTTTGCCTAAAATTGCCTTGCTTTGACTTGTCTTGCCTTGCCTTGCCTGGATTTGCTGTGCCTAGAATTGCCTTGCCTGAAATTGCCTTGCCTTGCCTGGAATTACCTTGCCTGGAATCGCCTTGCCTGGAATTGTTTTGCCTGGAATAGCATTGTCGTAGCTTGCCTTGTCTTGCCTAATGTTACCTTGCCTAGAATTGCCTTGCCTTGCCTGAAATTTCCCTATATGGAATTGTCTTGTTTTGCTTTGCTTGGAATTGCACTTTTGTACCTTGCCTTTCCTTTCCTGGAATTGTCTTGTCTTGACTTGTCTTGCCTAGCCTTGCCTGGAATTGTCTTACCTGGAATGGCCTTGCCTTGCCTTTTTTGGAATTGCAATTTGAGGCAATGCAAGGAAAGGCAAGGCAGGGCAACTCCAGGCAAGGCAAGGCAGGGCAATTCCAGGCAAGGCAAGGGAAAATAAGGCAATTGCAAACAAGACCAGGCCAGGCAAGGCAAGGCAGGGAAATTTCAGTCAAGACAATTCCAGGCAAGGCAAGGCAGGGCAATTTCAGTCAAGGCAATTCCAGGCACGAATTTTGGAATTGCAATTTGAGGCAATGCAAGAAAAGGCAAGGCAAGGGAAAACAAGGCAATTGCCTGAAATTGCCTTGCCTAGTCTTGCTTGTAATTGAATTGCCTAGGATTGCCTTTCCTTGCCTTGCCTTGTGTTGTTGGAATATTTTTTCCTTGCCTTGCCTTGTCTTTCCTGGAATGGCCTTGCCTGGAATTGCCTTTCCCTGCCTTGTCTTGCCTTGCCATGACCTAAATTGCTGTTCCTAAAATTACCTTGCCTTGCCTTGTCTGCCTTGCCTGGAATTGCCCTTCCTTTCCTGGAATTGACTTGCCTTGCCTTGCCTGGAATGGCTTTGCTTTGCCTTGCTTGAAATGGCCTTGCTTGGAATTTCCTTGACTTGGCTTTCCTTGCGTTACCTGAAGTTGCCTTGCCTGGAATTTCCTTGCCTTGACTTTCCTTGGTTTACCTGAAATTGCCTTGCCTGAAATTGCCTTGTTTTGCCTTTCCTGGCCTTACCTTTTCTGGGATTTCCTTGCCTGAAATTGCCTGGGATTTCCTTGTCAGGGATTGCGTTGCCTTGCCTGCCTGGCATTGCCTTGCCTTGCCTTGCCTGAGATTGCCTTGCATTGCCTTTCCTTCCCTTTCCTGGAATTACCTTGACTTCCCAGTGATTTCCTTCCCTGGAATTGCCTTGCCTTGCCTTGCATGAAATTGTCTTGCCTTGAATTGCCTTGCATTATCTTGTCTTGCCTATTCTTGCCTAGCCTTGCCTGGAATTGCCTTGCATGGAATTGATCTGCCTTGCCTTGCCTTGCTTTGCCTCGCATTGCCTTGCCTGGATTTGCCCTTCATTTCCTTGCTTTGTCTTGCCTCGAATTTTTTTGTCTGAAGTTATTCTGCCTTGTCTTGCCTTTCCATGACTCTAACTAACTTGCCTCGAATTGCCCTGCCTCATCTTGCCAGGGATTGTCTTGCCTGGTATTGCCTTGCCTTGCCTTCCCTGAGATTGCCTTGCCTAGGATTGCCTTCCATTGCCTTGCCTGGGACAGCCTAGCCTGGAATTGCCTTGCTTTGCCTTGCCTCGGATTGCTTGCCTTGATTTGACTTTCCTGAGATTGTCTTTCCTTGCTTTGCCTGGTTTTGCCTTGCCTTGCCTTGCCTTGCCTTTTTTGGACTGGTATTGCTTTGCCTTGCCTTGCCTTTCCTTGCTTTGCCTGGGATTGTCTTGTCGGAAATTGCCTTGCCTTGCCTATCCTGGGATTGCCTTGCCTAGCCTTGCCTTCCCTTACCTGGGATTGTCTTCCCTTGCCTAGCGTGGGATTGAATTGCCTTGCCTTGCCTTGCCTTGCTTGGGATTGCCTTGCCTCGCCTTGCCTTGCCTCGCCTTGCCTTGCCTGAGATTGCCTTCTTTTGCCTTGCCTTGCCTTGCCTTACCTGGGATTTCTTTGCCTGGATTTGTTTTGCCTTTCCTTTCCTGAAATTGTCTTCAGGAGGATTGCCTTGCTGTGCCTTGCCTAGGATTGTCTTGCCTTGCCTGGGATTGCCTAGCCTGGAATTGCATTTCCTTGCCTTGCTGGAATCCCTTGCATGTAACTGCCTTATTTTGTGTTGCATGGGATTGCCTTGTCTTGCCTTGCCTTGCCTGGGATTGCTTTGCCTGGAATTGTTTTCCATTGCCTTGCCTGGGATTGTCTTCTCTGGGATTGCCTTGCCTTGCCTTGCTTGGTATTGCCTTGCCTAGTATTGCCTTGCCTTGCCTGGGAATGCCTAGCCTGAAATTGCCTTTTCTTGCCTTGTCTGGGATTTTCTTACCTGTAATTGCCTTTCCTTGTGTTGCCTGGGATTATCTTTCCTAGGCTTGCCTTGTGTTGCCTGGGATTGCCTTTCCTTGCTTGCCTTAGCCTTGCCTGGGATTGCCTTGTCTTTCCTTGTCTTGTCTGGGATGGCCTTGCCTGGCATTGCCTTGCCTTGCCTTTCCTGGGATTGCCTTATCTGGGATTGCATTGCCTTGCCTTTTCTGAGATTGCATTGCCTGGGATTGTCTTTCCTTCCCTTGCCTGAAATTGCCTAGTCTGATATTGCCTTGCCTTGGCTTGTCTTGCATGGGATTGCCTTGCTTTGCCTTGTCTTGCCTGGAATTGCCTTGCCTTGCCTTGCCTTGCCTTGCCTTGCCTTGCCTTGCCTTGCCTTGCCTTGCCTTGCCTTGCCTTGCCTTGCCTTGCCTTGCCTTGCCTTGCCTTGCCTTGCCTTGCCTTGCCTTGCCTTGCCTTGCCTTGCCTTGCCTTGCCTTGCCTTGCCTTGCCTTGCCTTGCCTTGCCTTGCCTTGCCTTGCCTTGCCTTGCCTTGCCTTGCCTTGCCTTGCCTTGCCTTGCCTTGCCTTGCCTTGCCTTGCCTTGCCTTGCCTTGCCTTGCCTTGCCTTGCCTCGCCTTGCTTTGCCTGGGATTGCTTTGCCTTTCTTTTCCTTGCTTTGCCTTGCCTTACCTTGCCATGCCTAAGATTGCCTTTACTTGCCTGGGACTGTCTTCTTTTATTTTGCCTTGACTTTTCTTGTGTTGCTTGGGATTGCCGTGCCTTTCGTTGTTTGGCCTGGCATTGCCTTTACTTTCCTTGCGTGGGATTCCCTACCCTTGGAGTGCCTTGCCTGGGATTGCCTTCCCTTTCTTTATCTGAAGTTGCCTTGTTTTGCCTTTACTTGCCTTGCCTGGGATCGCCTTGCCTTGTCTTGACTGGAATTGCCTTGCCTTGCCTTGTCTTGCATGGGATTGCCTTGCCTTCCCTTGCATTCCCTTTCGTTCCCTTGACTTCCTTTGCATTGCCTTCCCTTTCCTGGGATTGCCTTACCTTGGCTTATGTGGCATTGCCTTGCCTTGCCTTGCCTTGCCTGTGATTGCCTTGCCTTCCACTGCCTAGGACTCCTTTGCATTGCCTTGCCTTGCCTTGCCGTGCCTTGCCTTGCCATTCCCGGGATTGCCTTGCCTGGGATTGCCTTGCCTTGCCTTGCTTTGCCTGAATTTGCCTTGCCTTGCCTTGCCTGAGATTGCCTTGCCTTCTCTTGCCAGAGATTGCCTTGCCTTGCCTGAGATTGCCTTGCCTTCTCTTGCCGGAGATTGCCTTGCCTTGTCTGTGATTGCCTAGCCTGGGATTACCTTTTCTTGCCTTGCCTGGGATTTTCTTGCCTGTAATTGCCTTGCTTGCCTTGTCTGGGATTGTCTTGCCTAAGATTAAATTGCCTTGACTTGCCTTGCCTGGGATTGCCTTGCCTTGCCTTTTCTTGCCTTGCCTTGGATTGCCTAGTTTTTCTTTGCCTTGCCTAGGATTGCCTTGTCTTGCATTGCCTTGCCTTGTTTTCCCTGGGATTCCGTTGCCTGGGATTTCCTTGCCTTGTTTTTCCTGGGATTGCATTTCCTGGGATTGACTTGTCTTGCTTAGTCTGTGATTATTTTGCCTTGTCTTGCCTTGTGTTGCCTTGCCTTGCCTTTCTGTGCCTAAGATTGCCTTGCCTTGACTTTCCTTGCCTAGGATTGCCTTGCCTTGTTTTTCTGTGACTTGCCTTGAGTTGTCGGGGATTGTCTTGCCTTGACTTTTCTTGCCTGGGATTGCCTTGCCTTGTTTTTCCTTGACTTGCCTTGAGTTGCTGGGGATTGCCTTGCCTTGCCTTGTTTTGCCTAGGATTGACTTCCATTGCCTTGTCTTGGATTGCTTAACATGAAATTGCCTTGCCTTTCCTTGCCTGAACGTGCCTTGCTTTGCCTGGGATTGCCTTGCCTTGCCTTGCCTTGACTTGACTTGATTTGACTTGCCTTGCCTGGGACTGCCTTGACTTGCCTTGCCTTGTCTTGCATGGGATTGCCTTGACTTGCCTGAAATTGCCTTGCCTTGCCTTGCAAGGGATTGCCTTACCTTGCCTTGAGTGGGATTGCCTTTCCTTGCCTTGCCTGCGATTGCCTTGCCTTGCATTGACCAGGATTCCATTCCCTTGCCTTGCCTTGCCTTGCCAGGCCTGGGATTGCATGACCTTGTCTTGCCTGGGATTGCCTTGCCTTTCCTTGTCTGAGATTGTCTTGCATGAGATTGCCTTGCCTTGCCTAGCCTGAAATTGACTTTCCTGGGATTGCCTTGCCAGGAGTTGCCTTTTCTGGGATTGCCTTTCTTGCCTTGGATTGCCTTTCCTTGCCTTGCCTGTAATTGCCTTGCCTTGCCTGGCCTGGGATTGCTTTGCTTTGCCTTGCCTTGCCTTGCCTTGCCTTGACTGGTGTTTCCTTTCCTTTCCTTTTCTTGCCTTGTCTAGTATTGCGTTGCCTTGCCTTGCATTGCATTGCCTGGGATTGTCTTGCCTGGGATTGCCTTGCTTTTCCTTGCCTGGGATTGCCTTGCCTTGTCTTACCTTTCATTGCCTTGCCTGGGATTGCCATGCCTTGCCTGGAATTGCCTTGCCTTGACTGGTATTGACTTGCCTTGCTTTGCCTTGCCTGGTATTGCCTTGAATTGTCTTGCGTTGCATGGGATTGCCTTGCCTTGCCTGGTATTGCCTTGCCTTGCCTTGTCCGGGATGGCCTTGCTTTGCATTGCCTTGTCTGGGATTGCCTTGCCTTGCCTTGCCTTGCCTAAAATTGTTTTGCCTTGCCTTGACTGTGTTTCTCTTCTTTGGGATTACCTTGCCTTGCCTTGCTTGAGATTGCTTTGCCTTGCCGTTCCTTGCCATGCCTGGGATTGCCTTGCTTTGCCTGGGATAGCCTTGCATTGCCTTCCCTTACCTGAAATTTTCTTGCCTGGGATTGCCTTGCATTGCCTTGCCTTGCCTAGAATAGCCTTGAATTGCCTTTCCTGGGATTGCCTTTTCTTGCCTTGCCTGGGATTTCCCTGACTCTAATTGCCTTGCTTGCTTTGCCTGGGATTGTCTTGCTGGGAATGCCTTTCCTTGCCTGAGATTGCCTTGCCTTGCCTTTCCTTGCCTTGCCTGGGATTGCCTAGCTTTTCCTTGTCTTGCATAGGATTGTCTTGCCTTGCATTGCTTTGCCTTGTCTTTTCTGGGATTGCCTTACCTGGGATTGCCTTGTCTTGTTTTCCCAGGGGTTGCATTGCCTGGGATTGTCTTCTTTTGTTTTGCCCAGAATTGCCTGGTCTGGGATTGCCTTGACTTGCCTTGTTTTGCAGGGGATTGTCTTGCCATGCCTTGCCTGGGATTGCCTTGCCTTGCCTTGCCTTGCCTGGGATTTCCTAGCCTGGGATTGTCTTGCCTTGCCTTTCTTTGCTTGCGATTGCCTTGCCTTATTTTGCCTTAACTTGACTCGAGTTGCCTGGGATTGCCTTGCCTTGCCTTGATTTGCCTGGAATTGCCTTGACTTGCCTTCCCTTGTTTGAGATTGCTTTCTCCCTTGCCTTGCCTTGCCTTGCCTTGCCTTGCCTTGCCTTGCCTTGCCTTGCCTTGCCTTGCCTTGCCTTGCCTTGCCTTGCCTTGCCTTGCCTTGCCTTGCCTTGCCTTGCCTTGCCTTGCCTTGCCTTGCCTTGCCTTGCCTTGCCTTGCCTTGCCTTGCCTTGCCTTGCCTTGCCTTGCCTTGCCTTGCCTTGCCTTGCCTTGCCTTGCCTTGCCTTGCCTTGCCTTGCCTTGCCTTGCCTTGCCTTGCCTTGCCTTGCCTTGCCTTGCCTTGCCTTGCCTTGCCTTGCCTTGCCTTGCCTTGCCTTGCCTTGCCTTGCCTTGCCTTGCCTTGCCTTGCCTTGCCTTGCCTTGCCTTGCCTTGCCTTGCCTTGCCTTGCCTTGCCTTGCCTTGCCTTGCCTTGCCTTGCCTTGCCTTGCCTTGCCTTGCCTTGCCTGGAATTGCCTTGCCTTGCCTGGAATTGCCTTGCCTTGCCTGGAATTGCCTTGCCTTGCCTGGAATTGCCTTGCCTTGCCTTGACATGCTGAAATTGCCTTGTCTGTAATTGCCTTTACTTCCCTTGCCTTGCCTTGCCTGGAATTGCCTTTCCTTGCTTTCCCTTGCCTTGCCTTGACATGCTGAAATTGCCTTGTCTGTAATTGCCTTTACTTCCCTTGCCTTGCCTTGCCTGGAATTGCCTTTCCTTGCTTTCCCTTGCCTTGCTTGGACTTGCATTGCCTAGAACTGTCTTACTTTGCGTTACCTGAAATTGCCTTGCCAGGTATTTTCTTACCCTGCCTTGTCTTGCTTTGCCTTGCCTGAAACTGCCTTTCCTAGAATTGCCTTGCAAATAACTTCCTTGCCTTGCCTGAAATTGCCTTGCCTAGTATTGCATTGTTTTGCCTTACCTTGCCTTACCTGTAATTGCCTTGTCTTGCTTTTATTGCTGGAGTTGTAATGCCTGGCATTGCCTTGCCTGAAATTGACTTGTCTGGAAATGTCTTGTCTTTCTTGCCTTACCTTGGCTGTAATTGCCTTGCATGAAATTGCCTTGCCTTGCCTTGCCTTGCCTTACCTTGTCTTGCCTTGAATTGCCTGGAATTACCTTGCCTTGCCTTACCTTGCCTTACCTTGCCTTGCCTTACCTTGCCTTGCCTGGAATTGCCTTTCCTGGAACATATTTTTTTACCTTGCCTTGAATTGCCTTGGCTGGAATTTTTTTGCCCTGCATTACCTTGCTTTGCCTAGAACTGCCTTGACTGGAATTGCCCTGCCTTGACTTGTCTTTCCTGAAATTTCCCTGCCTTGCATTTCCGGGTCTGGGCTTGCCTGCAATTACCTTGTCTTTTCTTGCCTTCCCTTGCCTGGAATTGTCTTGACTGGAATTGCATTAACTTGCGAGCCTTTTCTGGCATTGTTTTGCCCGGAATTGCCATGTCTTTTTTTGCCTTGCCTTGCCTGGAATTGACTTGTGTGCAATTGCCTTTCCTTGCCTTGCATTGTCTTGCCTAGAGTTGCCTTGCCTGGGATTACCAGGCCTTACTGCGCTTGCCTTGCCTGAAATTACCTTTCCAGAAATTGCCTTGCCTTGCCTTTTCTAGAACTGCCGTGCCTGGAATAGCCTTGCTTAGCCTCGCTTTGCCTTGCGTAGAATTGCCTCGCCTGAAATTCCCTTGCTTTGCCTTGCCTAAAATTGCCTTGCTTTTAATTGTCTTGCTCTGTCTTGCCTTGCCTGGAATTGCCTCGCCAAGAATTGCGTTGCCTTCCCTTACCTGGAATTGCCTTGCCTGACATTGCCTTTACCTGCCTTGTCATACCTTGTATTGCCTGGGTTGTTTTTCCTGGAATTAACTTGCCCTATTTTGCCTTGCGTTGGGTTGCGTGGAATTTTCTTGCCTTGCGTTGCCTTACTTTGCCTGGAATTGCCTTGCCTGGCCTGGCCTTGCATGGACTGGAATTGCCTTGACCGAAGTTGCCCTGCATTGCCTGGAATTTCCTTGCCTGAAATTTTTCTGCCTTTCCATGGCCTGTATTGCCTCAAATTGCCTTTCCTGAAATTGCCCTGCCTATGTTTGCCTTGTCTTGCCTGGAATTACCTTGCTTTGAACTACCTTGCCGAGGTTGCCTTTCCTTTCCTTGCCTGAAATTGCCTTGCCTGGAATCACCTTACCTAGTCTTGCCTTGCCTTGACTTGCCTTCTCTGGAAAAGTCTTGCCTTGCCTTACCTTTCCTGGAATTGCCTTGCCTGTATTTGCATCTTGCCTTGCCTTTTCTTCTTTTACCAAATATTCCCTTGCCTGAAATTGCCTTGGTATTCCTTGCCTTGCCTTGCCTGGAATTAATTTGCTTGGCATTGCAGTGCCTTGTCTTGCCTTAATATGCCTGGAATTGCCTTGCCTAGAATTGCTCTGGCTTGCCTTGTTTTGCAGTGCCTCAAATTGCCTTGTCTGGAATGGCCGTTTTCCTTTGCCTTTCCTTGCCTGGAATTGCCTTTCATTCCTTTTCCGTGCATTTCCTGGAATTGCCTTACCTGGAATTGCTTTTCGTTGTTTTGTGTTGTCTTGTATTGCATTGCCTGGAATTGCCTTGACTTGACTTGCCTTGTCTTTCGTTGCTGGAAACTGCCTCGTCTGAAAATTTTGCCTCATCTAGAATTGCCTTGCATGGAATTGCCTTGCCTTGCCTTGCCATGTCTGGAATTGCCTTGCCTGGAATTGCCTTTACTTTCTGTGCCTTGCCTTTTCTGTAATTCATTTTTCTTTCTTTGCTTGCCTTGTCTGGAATTTTCTTGCCTGGCCTTGCCTTGCCGGGTATTTTCTTACCCTTCTTTGTCTTGCCTTGCCTTGCCTGAAACTGTCTTTCATGGAATTGCCTTTACTGGAATTGCCCTGCCTTACCTGGAATTGTTTTGCCTGAAATTTCCCTGCCTTGCCTTGCATTGCATTGCGCCAAATTGCCTTCCCTGAAATTGCCTTGCCTTTATTTGCCTTACGTTGGCTGGAATTACCTTGCTTGGAATTGCCTTGCCAAGGTTTTCTTGCCTTGCCTGGAATCGCCTTACCTAGCCTTGCCTTGCCTTGCCTTTCCTGAAATTTTCTCCTCTGAAATAGCTTTGACTCTTTTGGTTTTGCCTGAAATTGCCTTGGCCGGAATTTCCTCCTGCCTTGCCTTTTCTTCTTTTGACAAAAATTCCCTTGCCTGAAATTGCCTTGACTTGTCTTGCCTTGCCTTGCCTGGAATTGCCCTGCCTTACCTGGACTTGCCTTGCCTGGAATTTCCCAGCTATGCCTTACCTTGCCTTGCCTGAAATTGCCCTGCCTTCTTTTGCCTTGCCTCGGCAGGAATTACCTTGCTTCGAATTGCCTGATCAAGTTTGCCTTGTCGTTCCTGAAATTGCCTTGCCTAGAATCGCCTTACCTAGCCTTGCCTTGCCTTGCCTGAAATTGCCTTCTCTGAAATAGCCTTGCCTTGCCTTGCCTGGAATTATCTTTACTGGAATTGCGACTTGCCTTGTCTTTTCTTTCCTTTCCAAATATTCTTTTGCCTGAAATAGCCTTGACTTACCTTGCCTTGATTTGCCTGGAATTGCCTTGCCTGAAATTAACTAGCCTGTAATTGCTCTGCCTTATCTTGCCTTGATATGCCTGGAGTTTCCAACTCCAGAATTGCGCTGCCTTCCCTTGCCTTGCGGCGCCTCAAATTGCCTAGCCTGGAATTTCCCTGCCTTCTTTTACCTTGCATTGCCTGGAATTACCTTGCCTGGCCTTGCCTTGCCTTACCTGCAATTTTCTTGCCTGGAATTTTCTCACCCTGCTTTGTCTTTCCTTGCCTTGCCTGAAACTGCCTTTCCTGGAATTGCATTGCCTTGCCTTTATAGCCTTAGCTTGCCCGGAATTGCCTTGGCTTGCCTTGCATTGCCTTGCCTTTCCTGAAATTGTCTTGCTTGGAATTGCCATGCTTGTCTTGCCTTGTTATGCCTGGAATTACCTTGTCTGGAATTGCTCTATCTTGCCTTGCCTTGCACTGCTTCAAATTGCCTTACCTGGAATTTCCCTGCCTTCCTTTGCCATGCCTTGCCTGGACTTGCCTTTCCTTGCTTTGCCTTGCATTTTCTGGATTTCCTTGCCTGTAACTGCCTTGAGTTGTCTTGAGTTGTCTTGCCTTGTCATGCCTTGAATTGCCTTGCCTGGAATCACCTTGCCTAGCCCTTACTTACCTTGCATAAAATTGCCTTTCCTGGAATTGCCTTGCGTTGCCTTGCCTTACCTTTCGTTGCCTGGAATTGCCTTGTCTGAAATTCCCTTGCCTCCCTAGAGTTGCCTTGCATGAAGTTGCCTTGACTTGCCTGGAATTGTCTTGCCTTGCCTTGTATTGCCGTGCCTGGAATTACGTTGCATTTCCGTTCCTGGAATTACCTTGCCTAGAATTGCCTTTACTTCCCTTGCCTTCACTTTCCTGGAATTGCCTTTCCTTGCTTTACCTTCCATTGCATGGAATTGACTTGCCTGGAATTGCCTTACCTTGCCTTACCTATTTTACCTGAAATTTCCTTGCCTGGTATTTTCTTACCCTGATTTGCCTTGCCTTGCCTTGCCTGGTCTAGAATTGCCTTGCCAAGAATTGCATTGTCTTGCCTTACTTGCTTTGCCTGGAATTGCCTTGCCTGTAATTGCCTGGCCTTGCCTTGTTTCTGTTTAAATTGTGTTGCCTGAAATTGCCTTGCTTTGCCTTGTCTTGCCTGAAATTGACTTGCCTGGAATTGGCTGGCCTTCCTAGTCTTGCCATGGCTGGAATGGTGTTGCATAAAATTACCTTGCACTGCCTTGATTTGCCTGGAATTGCACCGCCTGGAACTGCCTTGCCTTGCCTTGCCTTGCGTTGCCTGAAATTTCCTTGCCTTGAATTGCACTGCCTTGCTTTACGTTCCTATTAATTGCCTTGCCTGTAATTGTCTTAAGTTGTCTTGCCTTGCCTAGAATTGCCATGCCTGGAATTGCCTTGGTTTTCCTGCCTTGTCTTGCCTTGCCTTGCTTTGCCTTGCCGTGCCTTCCCTTGCCTGGAATAGCCTTGCTTAGACTTGTCTTGTCTTGCGTTGCCTTGCCTAGAATTGCCTTTCCTGGGATTGCCTTACCTTGCCTTGCCTGAAATTGCATTGCCTTGCCTTTCGTTGACTGAAATTGCCTTACTTTGCCTTGTCTAGAATTTCCTTGCCTGAAATTACCTTGCCTGAAATTGCCTTGCCTTGCCTTTCCTACAATTGCCTTGCCTTTCCTGGAATTGCCTTGCCTTGCATTGCCTTGCCTTGCCTTGCGTTGCCTATAATTGCGTTGTCTTACCTTAACTGGAATTGCCTTGCCTGGTATAGCCTTGCTTGGCTTGCCTTGTCTTGCCTGGATTTGCCTTGAGTAAAATTGCCTTGCCTTGCCTTATCTTGCATTGCATGGAATTGCCCTTCCTGGAATTTTCTTTTATTGACTCGTCTTGCAATGCCTTGCCTGGAATTGCCTTGCCTAAAATTGTCTTGCCTTGCCTTCCCTTGCATTAAATGGAAATTCCCTGCCTGAAATTTTCTTTTTCGACTTGCCATGCAATACCGTTCTGGAATTGCCTTGCCTGGAATCATCTTGTATGGAATCACCTTGCCTTGCCTTACCTTACCTTACCTTACCTTGCCTTCCCTGTAATTGCCTTGTCTATAATTGCCTTGCCTTGCCTGGAATTTTTTTGTCTTCCCAGCCTTGACTTCACTTCCTTTGAGTTGCCTTGCCTGAAATTGTTTTGCCTTGCCTTGCCTTGCCTTGCCTTGATTTGCTTTGCCTGGAATTGTCTTGTCTTGCCTGGAATAGCCTTGACTTGAGTTGCCCTACTGTGCCTTGCCTTATCTTTCCTGGAATTGTTTTCCTGAAATTGCCATGCCTTTTCTTAGCTTGCCTTGCCTGGAATTGCCTTGTATTGCCTTGCCTTGCCTTCACTTCCTTTGAATTAACTTGCCTGAAATTGCCTTGACATGAATTGCCTTGTTTTGCCTAAAATTGCCTTGTCTTGCCTTACCTGGAATTGCCTTGCCTGACATTGCGTTTCCCTGCCTTGTCATGCCTTGCCTTGCCTGGAATTGCAGTTCCTGAATTTGCCTTGCATGGAACTGCCTTGCCTTGCTTTGCCTTGCCTTGCCTTGCCTTGCCTTGCCTTGCCCGGAATTGCCTTTTCTGAAATTGCCTTGCCTTGTCTTGCCTTGATATGCCTGGAATTCCCTTGCCTGAAATTGCTCTGCCTTGACTTGCCTTGCACTGCCTCAAATTGCCTTGCCTGGAATTGCCTATTCTTGCTTTGCCTCGCATTGCCTGAAATTGCCTTGTATTAAATTGCCCTGCTTTGCTGAAATTGCCTGGCCTGGAATAGCCTTGTCTTGGCTTGTCTTGTCTTGTCTGAAATTGCCTTGTGTAAAATTCCCTTGCCTTGCCTTGCCTTGCCTTGCATGAAGTTACCCTGACTGGAATTTTCTTTCCTTGCCTTGCAATGCCTTGCCTGGAAGTGCCTTGCCTGAAATCACCTTGTCTGGAATTTTCTTGCCTAGACTTACCTTGTCTTGCCTTGAATGTCTTTGTCTTCAATTGCCTTGACTTGTCTTGCCTGAAATTGCCTTGTCTTGCCTTGGGTTGCCTTCACTTCCTTGGAATTGCCTTGCCTGGAATTGCCTTGAATTCACTTCCCTTGTCTGGCCTGAAATTGTCTTGATTGGAATTACCTTGAATTGTTGATGTCTTACCTTGCCTTGACTTGCCTGGAATTGCTTTGCCTTGTCTTTCCTAAAATTGCCTTTACTTGAATTGCCCTACTTTTCCTTACCTTGCCTTTCCTGGAATTGTTTTCCTGGAATTGCCATGCCTTTTCTTGGCTTGCCTTGCCTGGCTTCACTTCCATTAACTTGACTTGCCTGGAATTGTCTTGACTTGACTTGACTTACCTTGCCTTGCCTGGAATTGCCATGCCTGAAATTGCCTTGTATTGCCTTGCCTTGCCTTGCCGTGCCATGCCTAGAATTGCCTTGTCTTGCCTTACTTGGAATTGCCTTCCCTGAAATTGCCATTCCCTGCCTAGTCTTGCCTTGCCTTGCCTGGAATTGCCATTCCTGGAATTGCCTCTTCTGGAACTGCCTTGCCTTGCCTTGTTCGGAATTGCCTTGCCTTGCATTGTCTTTCGTTGCTGGGAACTGCCTCGTCTGAAATTCTTTTGCCTCGTCTAGAATTGCCTTGCATGGAATTGCCTTGCCTGGAATTGCCTTGCCTTGCCTTGCCTTCCCTTGCCGTGCCTGGAATTGCCTTGCCTGGAATTGCATTGCCTGGAATTGCATTGCCTAGATTTGCCTTTTTTTGCCTTTCCTTGCATTGAATTATTCTCTCTGTAATTACCCTGCCTTATTTTTACTACCCTTTCTTGTATTTACTTTGCCTAGAATTTCCTTGCCTTGCCTTACCTTGCCCAAAATTGCCTTGCGTGAAATTGCGCTGCCATGCCTTGTCTGGCCTGGCCTTGCTAGCAATTGCCTTGCTTTGTTTTGCCTTGCTTTGCTTTGCCGGAAATTGCCTTATTTTGCCTTTCCTGGAATTGCCTTGCCTGGAAATGCCTTGCCAAGCCATTTCTTTTTTTGCCTGAAATTGCCTTGCCTTGCCTTACGTTTCGTTGCCTGGAACTGCCTTGTTTGTAATTCCCTGCCTCGCCTAGAATTGCCTTGAATTGCCTTGATTTGCTTGGAATTGCCTTGCCTAGAATTGCCTTGCCGTGCCTGAAATTGCCTTGCCTGGAATTGCCTTTACTTCCCTTGCCTTGCCCTGCCTGGAATTGCCTTGCTTGGAATTGCCTTCCCGGCTTTGCCTTGCATTGCTTGGAATTGCATTTCCCGGAATTTCTTTACCTTGCCTTACCTGCAATTGCCTTGCCTGGTATTTTCTTACTCTGCCTTGTCTTGTCTTGCCTTGCCTTGCCTTGCCTAGCCTGAAATTGCCTTGCCTAGAATTGCCTTGCCTTGCCTTGCCTAGCCGGAATTGCCTTGCCTAGAATTGCATTGCTTTTTCTTATCTTGCCTTGCCTGGAATTACCTTACCTGTAATTGCCTTGCCTTGCTGTATTTTTCTAAGATTGTATTGCCTGGAATTGCCTTTCTTTGCCTTGCCTGAAATTGACTTGCCTGGAATTGCCTTGCCTTGGCTGAAATTGCCTTGCATGGAATTGTGCTGCCCTGCGTTGTCTTGCCTGGATTTGCCCTACCTGGAATATCCTTACATTGCCTTGCCTTTCATTGCCTTGCCTGGCATTCCCTGCAATTACTTTTCCTGGAATAGCCTTGCATTTTTTTGTTCTGCCTTGAATTGCCTTGGCTGGAATTTCTTTGCCCAGCATTCCCTTGGTATGCCTGGAACTGCCTTGCCTTGAATTTCCTAAAATTGCCCAGCCCTTTTTATTCCTGGCCTGGTGTTGCCTGCAATTTCTTTGCCTTCCCTTGCCTTGCCTTGCCTTGCCTGGAATCGTTTTGACTGGAATTGCCCTATTTGCCTTGCCTTGCTTTTTTGGAATTGTTTTACCTGGAATTGCCGTGCCTTTTCTTGCCTTGTTTTGCCTGGAATGGCCTTACCTGGAATTGTCTTGCTTTGCCTTGTCTTGCCTAGAATTGCATTGCATGCAATTCCCTTGTTTTTCCTTGCTTTGCCTGGAATTGCCTTGCCTGAAATTGCCTTGCTTTGCCATGCTAGCCTTGTCTGAAACTGCCTTGCCTGGAATTACCTTGCCTGAAATCGCCTTGCCTTGCCTTGCCTTGTCTAGAATTGAATTGCCTGGAATCGCCTTGCCAAGCCTTACTTTACCTTTCCTGGAATTTCCTTGCCTGGAATTGCATTGCCTTTAATTGCCTTGCCTTGCCTTGCCTTGCCTTGCCTTGCCTTGCTTTGCCTTGCCTGGAATTGCCTTGCAAAGAATTGCCTTGCCTTATTTTACCTGGAATTGCCTTGCCTGCCTTGAAATTGCCTTGACTGGAATTGCCCTGTCTTGCCAGAAATTGCCTTACCTGGAATTGCCCTGTCTTGCCTTGCCTTGCATTGCCTCAAGTTGCCTTACCTGAAAGTTCCCTGCCTTCCTTTGCCTTGCCATGACTGAAATTGCCTTGCTTTATATTGCCTCATTTTGGTTGCCTTGCCATGCATGGAATTGCCTTGCCTGAAGTCACCTTACCTAGCCTTGCCTTGCCTTACCTTGCCTGAAATTGCCTTCTCTGGAATTGCCTTGCCTTGCCTGGAATTGCCTTGAATTGCCTTGCCTTGCCTTGCCTAGAATTTTTTGTCTTGCCTTATCTGGAATTGCGTTTCCCTGCCTTGTCTTGCCTTGCCTTGCCTGGAATGGCCATTCCCGGAATTGCCTTATCTGGAATTGCGTTTCCCTGCCTTGTCTTGCCTTGCCTTGCCTGGAATGGCCATTCCTGGAATTGCTTTACCTGGAACTACCTTGCCTTGCCTTGCCTTGCCCTAAATTGCCTTGTTTGCTTTGCCTTGCCTTGCCTGCAATTGCCTTGCCTGAAATTGCCTTGCCTGAAATTGCCTTGCCTTTCCTGGCCTGGAATTGCCTTGCATAAAATTGCCCTGCCTTGCCTGGAATTGGCTTGCCTGGATGAGTCTTGCCTTGGCTTGCCTGGAATTGCCTTGCCTAGAATTGCCTTGCCTTGTCTTGTCTTGCCTTGCCTTGACTTGCATGGAATTGCCCTGTCTGGAATTACCCTGCCTTGCCTTGAGTAGCCTTTCCTGTATTTACCTTGCTTGGAATTTTCTTGCCTTGCCTTAGCTTGCTCGAAATTGCCTTGCGTGAATTTGCCCTGCCTTACTATGGCTGGCCCGGCCTTGCGTGCAATTGCCTTGCCTTTTCTTGCCTTGCCTTGCTTGAAATTGCCTTGCCTGGAATAGACTTGCCTTGGCTTTCCTTGCCTTGCCTGAAATTGCCTTGCCTGAATTGCCCTGCCTTGTCTGGCCTTGATATGCCTGAAATTTCCTTGCATAGAATTTGTTGGCCTTGCCTTGCCTTGCATTGCCTCAGATTGCATTGCCTGGAATTGCCCTGTTTTTTTTTCCTTGCCTTGCCTGGATTGCCTTTCCTTGCTTTTCTTTGCGTTGCCTGGAATTGCCTTGCATTGTTTTGCCTTCCCTTGCCTGGAATAGCCTTGCCTGGAATCTCCTTGCCTAGCCTTTCCTTGCCTTGCCTGAAATTGCCTTGCCTGTAATTTCCTTGCCTTGGCTTGCCTCTCATTGTCTGGAACTGTCTTGTCTAGAATTCCCTTACCTCGCCTAGAATTGCCTTGCATGAAATTGCCTTGCTTTGCTTTGCCTTGACATTTCTGGAATTACCTTGCCTGAAATTTTCTTTGTTTCACTTGCCTTGCCTGAAATTTCCTTTCCTTGATTTGCCTTGCATTGTTTGGAATTGCCTTGCCTGGAATTGACTTACCTTGCCTTACCTACAATTGCCGTGCCTTGTATTTTCTTACCCTGCATTGCCTTGTCTTGCCTTGCCTGAAACTGCCTTTCCTTGAAATTCCTTGCCTAGAATTGACTTGCCTTGTCTTGCCTAGCCTGGAATTGCCTTGCCTAGAATTGCATTGCCTTGCCCTATCTTGCCTTGCCTGGAATTGCTTGCCTTTAATTGCCTTGCCTTGCCTTGTTTATCCTGGGATTGTATTGCCTGGAATTGCTTTGCCTTGCCTGAAATTGAATTACCTGGAATTGCCTTGCCTTTCTTGCCTTGCCTTGGCTGATATTGGCTTGCATGGAATTGCCTTACCCTGCCTTGACTTGCCTGGAATTTCCCTGCCTGGAATTTCATTGCCTTGTCTGGCCTTGCTTTGCATTGCCTGGAATTGTTTTTCCTGGGATATATTTGCCTTTTTTGTCCTGCTTGAATTACCCTGGCTGGAATATCTTTGCCCAGCATTGCCTTGCTATGCTTGAAACTGCCTTGCCTGGAATTGTCCTGCCTTGCCTTGAATTTCCGGAAATTTCCCTGCCCTGCCTTTCCTGGCCTGGCCTTGCCTGCAATTGCCTTGCCTTCTTTTGCCTTGCCTTAACTGGAATTGCCTAAACCGGAATTAGCCTACTTTGCCTTGCCTTGAGGTTTCTGGAATTGTTTTGCCTAGAATTGCCTTACCTTTCCTTGCCTGGAATTGGTTTTCCTGGAAATGTCTTGTGTTGTCTTTCGTTGCCTAGAATTGCCTTGCCTCCAATTTCCTTGATTTGCATTGCTTTGACTAGAATTGCCTTGCCTGAGATTGCCTTGCTTTGCCCTGCTTGCCTTTCCTGAAATTGCCCTGCCTTCCCTTGCCTTGCCTTGCCTTGCTTTGCCTGGAATTTCCTTGACTGGAATTGCCCTACTTTGCCTTGCATGCCTTTCCTGGAACTTTTGCCTGGAATTGCCATGCCTTTTATTGCCTTGCCTTACCTGGAATTGTCTTGTTTTTCCTTCCCTTGCTGTTAATTGCCATTTCTTGCCTTGCTTTGCCTTGTCTGGAATTGCCTTTCAAAACTTGCCTTGCCTTTTCTTACCTGGAATTTCCTTGCCTGAAATTTCCTTTCCCTGTCTTGTCTTGCCTTGCTTTGCCTGAATTTTTTTTCTGAAATTAGCTTGCCTTGTCTTGCCTGGCCTTGCCTTCCCTGGATTTTATTGCATGGAATTTTCATGCCTTATGTTGCCTTACCTTGCCTGGAATTGCCTTGCCTGGCCTTACCTTGTCTGGCCTGAAATTGTCTTGACTGGAATTGTTCTGCCTTGCCTGGAATTGCCTTGCCTTGACTTTTCCTGCCTTGCCTTGGCTTGCATTGCCTCAAATTGCCTTACCTGAAATTTTCTTCCCTTCCTTGTTGCCTTGCCATGGCTGGAATTTCCTTCCTTGAAATTGCCTCGCCTTGGTTGCCTTGCCTTGCCTGGAATTGCCTTGCCTGGAATCGCCTTACCTAGCCTTGCCTTGTCTTCCCTGAAATTCCCTTCTCTTACATAACCTTGCCTTGCCTTGCCTGGAATTGCCTTGCCTTGTTTTGCCTTGCCTTGCCTGGAATTGCCTTGAGTTGCCTTGCCTTGCTTGCATAGAATTGTCTTGTCTTGCATTATCTGGAATTGCCTTGCCTGAAATTGCATTTTCTTGCCTTGCCTTGCCTGGAATTACAATTCCTGGATTGCCTTGTCTGGAACTACCTTGCCTTGCCTTGCATTTTCTTGCCCTTAATTGCCTTGCCTTGCTTTGCTCTTCCTTGCCTGAAATTGCCTTTCCTGCAACTGCCTTGCCTTGCCTGGCCTGGAAATGCCTTGCGTGAAATTGCCCTGCCTTGAATAAAATTTTCTTGCCTGGAATAGCCTTGCTCTGTCTTGTTTTGACATGCCTGAAATTCTCTTGCCTAGAATTGCCTTGCCTTGCCTTGCACTGCCTTGCATGGAATTGCCCAGCTTGTAATTATTCAACCTTGCCTTGACTAGCCTTTTCTGGATTTACCTCACCTGGAATTTTCTTGCCTTGCCTTACCTGGTCTGAAATTGCCTTGTGTGCATTTTACCTGCCTTGCTTTGGCTCACCCAGTCTTGCTTGCAATTGCCTTGCCTTCCCTTTCCTTGTCTTGCCTTGATATGCCTGTAATTTTCTTGCCTAGGATTGCCTCAAATTGCCTTGCCTTGCCTTGAGTTCCCTTTTCTGGAATCGCCTTGCCTAGCTTTTCCTTACCTTGCCTGAAATTGCCTTGCCTGGAATTGCCTTGCTTTGCCTTGCCTGGAATTGCCTTGAACTGAATTGTCTGGAATTCCCTTGCCTCGCCTAGAATTGCCTTGCATGGAATTGCCTTGCCTTGCCTTGACTTGCCTGGAATTGATTTTCCTTGAATTGCCTTTCCTTACTTTGACTTGCCATGCCTGGAATTTCCTTGCCTGGAATTGCCTTTAATTACTTTGCCGTGCCTTGCCTGGAATAGTTTTTCCTTGTTTTACTTAGCTTTGCTTGAAATTGCCTTGCCTGGAATTGCCTTACCTTGCCTTACCTTGCCTTACCTGAAATTGTCTTGCCTGGTAATTTTTTACCCTGCCTTGTCTTGTCTTTCCTTGCTGGGAACTGTCTTTTCTGGTTTTTCATTCCTATAATTGCCTTGCCTTACCTTGTCTTGCCTGTAATTGCCTTGCCTTGCCATGATGTTTCGGGGATTGTATTGTCTGGAATTTCCTTGCTTTGTCTTGTCCGAAATTGATTTCCTGGAATTGCCTTGCCTTTACTGCCTTGCCTTAGATGGAATTGCCTTGCCCTGACTTGACTTGCCTGGAATTGCCATGCCTGGAATTGCCTTGCCTTGCCTTGCCCTGTGTTCCCCGCAATTGACCTTCCTGGAATAGCCTTGCATTTTTTTTGCTCTGCCTTGGTCTTGGCTGGAATTTCTTTGCCCAGCATTGCCTTGCTATGCCTGGAAATGCCTTGCCTGGAATTGTCCTGCATTGCCTTGAATTTCCTGATATTGCCCTGTCCTGCCTTTCGTGGCCTGGCATTGCCTGCAATTGCCTTGCCTTGCCTTGAATTGCCTTGAATGGAATTGCCCTACTTTTCCTTGCCTTGCTTTTTCTGGAATTGTTTTGACTGGAAATGCCATGCATATTCTTACCTTGCCTTTCCTGGAATTGTCTTGTCTTGCCATTCTTTGCATTTCCTGAAATTGCCTTACCTGGAATTGTTTTGTCTTTCCTTGCCTTGCCTATATTTGCCTTGCCTGCAATTGCCTTAATTTGCCTTGCTTTGCATAGACTTGCCTCGCCGGGGATTGCCTTGCTTTGCCATGCTTTCGTTGCCTGAAATTATCTTGCCTGGAATTACCTTTCGTGAAATTGCTAGCCTTGCCTTGTCTAGAATTGCAGTGCCTGGAATCGCCTTACCTTGACTTGCCTGAATTTTTCTTGCCATGCTTTGCCTTGCCTTTAATTGCCCTGCCCTGCCTTGCTTTGCCTTGCCTGAAATTTTCTTGCAAAGAATTGCCTTGCCTTGCCTGGAATTGCCTTGAATTACCTTGCGTTGCCTTCCCTAGAATTTTCTTGTCTTGCATTACCTGAAATTGCCTTTCCCTAAATTGTCTTTCCCTGCTTTGTGTTGCCTTGCTTTCCCTGGAATTTCCAGTCCTGGAATTGCCTTGCCTGGAACTGCCTTGCCTTGCCTTACCCCGAATTGCCTTGCCTTGCTTTGCCTTGCCTTGCCTGAAAATGCCTTTCGTGCAGTTGCCTTGCCTTTCCTGGCTTGGAAATGCCTTGCATAAAATTGCCCTGCCTTGCCTGAAATTGCCTTGCCTGGAATAGCCTTGCCTTGGCTTGCCTTGGCTTGTCTCAAATTGCCTTGCCTCAAATATCCTTGCCTTGCTTTGACTTGCCTTGCCTTGCCTTGCCTTGCATGCAATTGCCCTGCCTGGGATTACCCTGCCTTCTCTTAACTAGCCTTTCCTCGATTTACCTAGCCTGGAATTTCCTTGCCTTGTCTTACCTTGCCCGAAATGGCTTCCCATAAAATTGCCCTGCCTTTCCTTGGCTCACCTGGGCTCACTTGCAATTTTTTTGTTTTTCCTTGCCTTGGATTGCCTGGAATTTCCTTAACTGGCATTACCCTGCATTGCCTTGCCTTGCCTCGAATTACCTTGTGTGGAATTGCCCTGTTTTCCTTGCCTTCATATGCCTGGAATTGCTCTGCCTTGTCTTGCCTTGCATTGCCTCAAATTGCCTTGCCTGGAGTGGCTCTTTTTTCCATTTTTTGCCCTACCTGGAATTGCCTTGCCTGGAATTGCCTTGCCTAGCCTTTTCTTACCTTGCCTGAAATTGCCTTGCGTGGAATTGTGTTGCCTTGCCTTGCCTTTTGTTGCCTGGAACTAACTTGTCTGGAATTCAATTGCCTCGCCTAGAATTGCCTTGCCTGGAATTGCCTTGCCTTGGTTTGCCTTGCATTGCCTCGAAATTGCATTGCCTGGAATTGCCTTAACTTGCCTTACCTGCAATTGCCTTTCTTGGTATTTTCTTACTCTGCCTTGTCTTGCCTTGCCTTTCCTTGCCTTGCCTGGAACTGCCTTTCCTTGAACTGCCTTGCCTAAAATTGCCTTGCCTTGCCTGTAATCGCCTCGCCCAGAATTGCATTGCCTTGTTTTACCTTGCCTTGCCTGGAATTGCCTTGCCTTGCCTGGAATTGCCTTGCCTGGAGTTGCTTTGCCTTGCCTTGCCTTGTTTTTCCTGGGACTGCATTGCCTGGCATTGCCTTGCCTTGCCTTGCCTGAAATGGACATGCGTGGAATTGCCTTGCCTTTCTCGCCTTGTCTTGGCTGGAATTGCCTTGTCCTGCTTTGACTTGCCTGGAACTGCCCTGCATGGAATTGCCTTGCCGTGCCTTGCATTGCCTGGAATTGCCTTTCCTGGTATAGCTTTGCCTTTTTTGCCCTGCCTTGTATTGCCTTGGCTGGAATTTCTTTGCCCTGCATTGCCTTGCTTTTCCTAGAGCTGCCTTGCCTGGAATTGCCCTGCCTTGCCTTGCCTTTCCTGAAATTGTCTTGCCTTGACTTTCCTGGCCTGGTCATGCCTGAAATTGCCTTGCCTTCCCTTGCCTTGCCTTGCCTGGAATTACCTTGACTGGAATTGTCCTACTTTGCCTTACCTTCCTTTTTCTGGAATTGTTTTGCCTGGAATTGTCCTCTTTTTCTTGCATTGCCTTGCCTGGAATTGCCTTACCTGGAATTGTCTTGTCTTGCCTTGTGTTGCCTAGAATTGCCTTGCCTGCAATTGACTTGACTTGCCTTGCTTTGCATAGAATTGCTTTGCCTGGGATTGACTTGCATTGCCATGCTTGCCTTGCATGAAATTGCCTGGCCTGGAATTACATTGCCTGAAATTGTCTTGCTATGCCTTTTCTAGAATTGCAGTGCCTGGAATCGCCTTGCCTTTTTTGCCTTGCCTTGCCTGGAATTGCCTTGCAAAGTATTCCCCTGCCTTGCCTTACCTGGAATTGCCTTGCCTGAAATTGTCTTTACCTGCCTGTCTTGCCTGGAATTGTTTTGCCTGAAATTAACTTGCCTTGTCTTGCCTTGCCTAGATTGCCTTGCATGGAATTTTTTTGCCATCCTTTGCCTTACCTTGCCTGGAATTGCCTTGCCTGGACTTGCTTTGCCTTGCCTGGAATTGCCTTGAATGAGATTGCCCTGCCTTCCCTGGAATTAACTTGTCTGAAATTTCCCTGCCTTGCATTTCCTTGCATTGCCTCAAATTGCCCTACCTGTAATTTTCCTGCTTTCCTTTAAATTTCCATTGATGGAATTGCCTTGTTTGAAATTGTCTCGCCTTAGTTGCCTTGCCTTGCATGCAATTGCCTTGTTTGGAATCTTCTTACCTAGACTTGCCTTGCCTTGCCTGTAATTGCCTTTTCTGGAATTGCCTTGCCTTGTTTTGTTTTGCCTGGAATTGCCTTGCCTGGAACCGCCTTACCTAGCCTTGCCTGAAATTTCCTTCTCTGATATAGCCTTGCCTTTCCTTGCCTTGCCTTCCCTTGCCTTGTCTGGAATTTCCTTGTCTTGTTTTGCCTTTCCAGGCCTGGAATTGCTTTGATTTTCCTTGCCTTGCCTTGCCTAGAATTGTCCTGTCTTGCATTACCTGAAATTTCCTTGCCTGCAATTACCTTTCCCTGCCTTGTCTTGCCTTGCCTTGCCTGGAATTGCCTTACCTGGAACTGCCTTGTTTTGCCTTGCCTTTTCATGCCTGGAATTGCCTTGCCTTGCTTTGCCTTGCCTAGCCTGAAATGACCTTTCCTGCAATTGCCTTGCCTTGCCTGGCTTGGAAATGTCTTGCATGAAATTGCCGTGCTTTGCCTGGAATTGCCTTGCCTGGAATAGCCTTGCCTTGGCTTCCATTGTCTTTCCTGGAATTGCCTTGCCTAAATTGCCTTGCCTTTCTTTGCATGCAATTGCCCTGCCTGGAATTACCCTGCCTTCCCTTACCTCGCCTTTCCTAGATTTACCTAGCCAGGAATTTTCTTGTCTTGCCGTACCTTGCCCGAAACTGCCCTGCCTTTCGTTGGCTGCCCCGGGCTTGCTTGCAATTGCCTTGCCTTCCGTTGCATTGCTTTGCCTGAAATTGTCTTAACTGGCATTGCCGTGCATTGCCTTGCCTTGACTTGCCTGGAATTACCTTGCGTGGAATTTCCCTGACTTGCCTTGCCTTGATATGCCTGGAATTCCCTTGGCTGGAATTGCTCTGCCTTGCCTTGCCTTGCTTTGCCTCAAATTGCCTTGCCTGGAATTGCTCTGTTTCCCTTTACCTTGCCTTGCCTGGAATTGCCTTGCCTGAAATCGCCCTGCCTAGTCTTTTCTTACCCTGCCTGAAATTGTCTTGCCTGGAATTGCCTTGCCTTACCTTGTCTTTCGTTGCCTGGAACTGCATTATCTGGAATTCCCTTGACTCGCCTAGAATTGCCTTGCATGAAATTGCCTTGCCTTATTTTGCCTGGAATTGCCTTGCCTGCAATGGCCTTGCCTTATTTTGCCTGGAATTGCCTTGCCTGCAATTGCCTTGCCTTGCCTTGCCTAGAATTTTCTTGTATTGCCTTATCTGGAATTGTCTTACCTGAAATTGCCTTTCCCTGCCTTGTCTTGCCTGGAATTGCCATTCCTGGAATTGCCTTGCCTGGAACTGCCTTGCTTTACCTTGCCTTTTCTTGCCCGGAATTGTCATGCCTAGTTTTGCCTTGCCTTGCCTGCAATTGCTTTGCCCTTCCTTGCTGGAATTGCGTTGCATGAAATTGCCCTGCCTTGCCTGGAATTTCCTTGCCTGGAATATTCTTGCCTTGTCTTGCCTCTAATTTCCTTGCCTAAAATTTCTTTGCATTGCCTTGCCATGCCTTTCTTTGCCTTGCATGGAATTGTGCTGCCTGGAATTACCCTGCTTTGCCTTGAGTAGCCTTTGCTGGATTTTTCTTGCCTGGAATTTTCTTGCCTTCCCTTACGTTGCCCAAAATTGAATTGCGTGAATTTGCCCTGCCTTGCTTTGGCCAGCACAGCCTTGCTTGCAATTGCCTTGCCTTTCCTTCCCTTTCCTTGCCTTGCCTGGAATAGCCATGCCTTGGCTTGCCTTGTCTTGCCTGGAATTGCATTGCCTGAAGTTGTCCTGCCTTGTCTTGCATTAATATGCCTGAAATTGCCTTGCATAGAATTTCTCTGCCTTGCCTTGCCTTGCATTGCCTCAGATTGCCTTGCCTTGAATTGCCTTGTTTTCCTTCTCCTTGCCTTGCCTGAAATTTCCCTGCCTTGTCTTGCATTGATATGCCTGAAATTGCCTTGCATAGAGTTTCTCTGCCTTGCCTTGCCTTGCATTGACTCAGATTGCCTCGCCTGGAATTCCCCTGTTTTCCTTCTCCTTGCCTTGCCTGAAATTGCCTTTAATTGCTTTGCCTTGCATTGCCTGAAATTGCCTTTCCTGGAATTGGCTTGCGTTGTCTTGCATTGTCTTGCCTTGCCTTTCCTGGAATCGCCTTGCCTAGCCTTTCCTTATCTTGCCTGAAATTGCCTGCATGGAATTGTCTTGCCTTGCCTGGAACTGTCTTGTCTGGAATTTGCTTGCCATAACTAGAATCGCCTTGCATGGAATTGCCTTGCGTTGTCCCTTGTGGAATTATCTTCCCTTTCCTTGTCTGGAATTTCCTTTCCTGAAATTGCCTTTACTTCCCTTGCCTTGCCTTGAAATTTCCTTGCCTGGTATTTTCTTACCCTGCCTTGTCTTGCCTTGCCTTGCCTGGAACTGCCTTTCCTTGGATTGCATTACCTAGAATTGCCTTTCCTTGCCTCCCCTGGAATTGACTTGCCTAGAATTTCATTGTCTTGTCTTACCTTCCCTTGCCTGGAATTGCCTTGCCTTTAATCACCTTGCCTTGCCTTGTTTTTCCTGGGATTGTATTACCTGGAATTGGCTTGCATTGCCTTGCCTGAATTTGACTTGCCTGGAATTGGCTTGCCTTTCTTGCCTTGCCTTGGCTGGAGTGGTCTTGCATGGAATAGCATTACTTGGGGTTGCCTTGTCTGAAATTGCCTTTCCCTGCCTTGTCTGTTTTGCCTTGCCTGGATTTGCCATTCCTAGAATTGCCTTGCCTGCAACTGCCTTGCCTTGACGTTCCATGCCCGGAATTGCTTTGTCTTGCTTTGCCTTACCTTGCCTGACCTGAAATTGCCTTGCCTTGCCTGGCCTGGAATTGCCTTTTATATAATTTCCCTGCCTTGCCTGGAGTTGACTTGCCTGGAGTTGACTTGCCTGGAATTGCCCTGCGTTGACTTACCTTGATATGCCTGGAATTGCATGCCCAGAATTGCTCTGCCTTGCCTTGCCTTGAATTCCCCTGCCTCAAATTGCCTTGCCTGGAATTGTCCTGCCTTTCTTTGCCTTGCCTTGCCTGGAATTTCATTTCCTTGCTTTGCCTTGCAATGCCTTGCCTAGAAGTGCCTTGTGTGGAATCTCCTTTTCTGGAATCGCCTTGCCTAGCCTTACCTTTAATTGCCTTGCCTTGCCTTGCCTTACCTGGAATTGCCTTGCCTGAAATTGCCTTTACCTGCCTTCTCTTGACTTGCCTTGCCTGAAATTATTTTTCCTGGAATTACCTTTCCTTATCTTGCTTGCCTTGCCTTACCTGGATTGTCTTGCATGAAATTTCCTTCCCTTGCATTGCCTTACCTTGCCTGAAATTGCCTTGCCTGGCCTGCAATTGCCTTGATTGGAATTGCCTTGCCTTGCCTGGAATTGCTTTGCCTGGAATTTCTCTGCCTTGCCTTGCCTTGCATTGCCTCAAATTGCCTAATCTGAAATTTACCTGCCTTCATTTCCCTTGCCATGGCTGGAATTGCCTTGGTTGAAATTGCCTCGCCTTGGTTGCCTTGCCTTGCCTGGAATTGCCTTGCCTGGAATCTCCTTACCTAGCTTTGCCTAGCCTTGCCTGAAATTGCCTTCTTTGGAATAGCCTTGCCTTGCTTTGCCTTGCCTGAAATTGCCTTGCCTGGACTTGTGTCTTCGCTTGAATTTTCTTCCCTTTGCCAAAAATTCCCTTGGCTAATATTGCCTTGACTTGCCTTGCCTTGCATTGCCGGGAATTGCCTTGCCTGAAACTCCCTTGCCTGGAATTGCTTTGAATTGCCTGGTGATGCCTTGCCTAGAATTGCCTTGTCTTGCATTACTTGGAATTGCCTTCCCTGAAATTACATTTTCCTGCTTTGTCTTGCCTTGCCTTGCCTGGAATTGCCTTGCCTGGAACTGCCTTGCCTTTCTTTGCCTTTTCTTCCTTGGAATTTCCTTGCATTGCATTGCTTTGCCTTGCCTGTAATTTCCTTCCTTTCCTGACTTGAAATTGCCTTGCCTGAAATAGCCTTGCTTTCACTTGCCTTGTCTTGCCTGGAATTGTTTTGCCTAGAATTACCTTGCCTTGTTTTGCCTTACCTTGTCTTGAATAAAATTGTTCTGCTGGAATTAACCTGCCTTGCCTTGCCTGAATTTACCTCAGCTGGAATTTTCTTGTCTCATCCTACCGTGCCAGAAATTGCCATCCATGAAGTTTCCCTGCCTTGCCTTGTCTTGCCCGGCCTTGCTTGAAATTGACTTGCCTTCTCTTGCCTGGAATTGCCTGGACTGGAAATTTCCTGCGTTGCCTTTCCTTGCCTGGAATTACCTTGAGTGGAATTTCCCTGCCTTTATATGCCTGAAATTGCCTTGCCTGGAATTGCTCTGCCTTGACTTGCCTTGCATTGCCTCAAATTGCCTTGCCTAGAATTGCCTTGCCTTGCCTGGAATTGCCTTGCCTTTAATTGCCTTGCGTTGCCTTGTTTGTCCTGGGATTACATTGCCTGAAATTGCCTTTTCTTGCTTTGCCTTGTATTGCCTGGAATTGTCTTGCAAGGTATTGCCTTGCGTTGCCTTGCCTTGCCTTGCCTGGAATATCCTTGCCTGAAATCGCCTTGCCTAGTCTTTCCTTACCTTTCCTGAAATTGGTTTGAATAAAATTGCCTTGCCTTGCCTAGAATTGCCTTGCGTGGAATTGCCTTTCCTTTCCTTGCCTTGACGTGCCTGGAATTCCCTTGCCTGCAATTGCCTTTACTTCTTTTGCCTTCCCTTGCCTGGAATTGCTTTGCCTGGAATTTTCTTTTCTTACTTTGCCTTGCATTGCTTGAAATTTTCTTGCCTGGAATTGCCTTACCTTGCCTTACCCGCAATTGCCTTGCCTGGTATTTTCTTACCCTACCTTGTCTTGCCTTGCCTTGCCTGGAACTGCATTTCCTGGAATTGTCTTGCCTTGCTTTACCTAGCCTGGAATTGCCTTGTCTAGAATTGCATTGCCATGCCCTATCTTGTCTTGCCTTGAATTCCCTTGCCTGTAATTGCCTTGCCTTGCCTTTTATTTCTGGGATTGTATTGCCTGGTATTGCCTTGCCTTTCCTTGCCTGAAGTTGACTTGCCTGTAGTTCTCTTGCGTTGTCTTGCCTTGCCTTGGCTGGAATTGCCTTGCATGAAATTGCCTTGCCCTGCCTTGACTTTCCTGGAATTGCACTACCTGGAATTGCCTTGTGTTTTCTTGCCTTGCATTGCCTGAAATTGCCTTTCCTACGATAACCTTGCCTTTTTTTTGCCCTGCCTTAAGTTGCGTTGGCTAGAATTTCTTCACCCTGCATTGATGTGCTATACATGAAACTGCCTTGTCTGGAATTGCCATCTTACTTTAAATTTTTTGAAATCGCCCTGCCCTGCCTCTGCCTTTCGTGTCCTGGTCTTGCCCTCAATTTCTTTGCTTTCCCTTCCCTTGCCTTGCCTTGCCTGGAATTGCCCTACTTTGCCGTTCCTTGTTTTATCTGGAATTGTTTAGGCTGAAATTGCCATGCCTTTTCTTGCCTTGCCATGCCTTTTCTTGCCTTGCCTTGCCTGGAATTGCCTTACCTGAAATTCTCTTGTCTTGACTTGCCTTGCCTGCAATTGCCTTGCCTTGTCCGGCCTTGCCTAGAATTGCCTTGCCTGGGATTGCCTTGCATTGCCATACTTGACTTGGCTCAAATTGCCTTGCCTTGCCTTGTCTAGAATTGCAGTGCCTGGAATCTCCTTGCCTAGTCTAGCCTTGCCTTGCCTAAAATTACCTTGCCTGGAATTGCCTTGCCTTGTCTTGACTGGAATTGTCTTGCCTTTAATTGCTTTGCCTTGCATTCCTTTGCCTTGCCTGAAATTGCCTTGCAAAGAATTGCCTTGCCTTGCCTTACCTGGAATTGCATTGCCTGAAATTGCATTTACCTGCCTTCTCTTGCCTTGCCTGGAATTGTTTTTCCTGGAATTACCTTGCCTTGTCTTGCCTTGCATTGCCTTGCCTTTCCTGGATTGCCTTGTATGGAATTTCCTTGCCTTGCATTGCCTTACCTTGACTGGCCTTGCCTTTCATGGCCTGAAATTGCCTTGACTGGAATTGCCCTGCCTTGCGTTGCCTTACCTTGCCTGGAATTGCCTTGCCTGGCCTTGCCTTGCCTGGCCTGATATTGCCTTGACTGGAATTGCCCTGCCTTGCCTGGAATTACCTTGACTGGAATTTCCCTGCCTTGCCTTTTCTTCCGTTGCCTCAAATTTGCTTACCTGAAATTTCCCTGCCTTCCTTTAGCTTGCCATGGCTGGAATTGCCTTGCTTCAAATTGCCTCACCTTGGTTGCCTTTCCTTGCCTGGAATTGCCTTAACTAGCCTTGCTTTTCCTTGCCTGAAATTGCCTTCTCTGGAATAGCCTTGCCTTGCCTGGAATTTCCTTTCCTGGAATTGCATCTTGCCTTGCCTTTCCTTCCCTTGTCAAAAATTCCCTTGGGTAAAATTGCCTTACCTTGCCTTGCCGTGCCTGGAATTGCCTTACTGAAAATTGCTTTGTCTTCTTTTACCTTGCCTTGCTTGTAATTGCCTTGCCTCAAATTGCCTTGGATGGCCTTGCATTGCCTTGCCATGCCTAGTATTGCCTCGTCTTGCCTTACCTAGAATTGCCATGCCTGATATTGCCTTTCCCTGCTTTTTCTTGCGTTACCTTGCCTGAAATTGCCATTCCTGCAATTGCCTTGCCTGGAACTGCCTTGCCTTTACTTGCCTTTTCTTGCCAGATTTGCCTTGCCTTGCTTGGTCTTGCCTTGACTGAAATTGCCTTGTCTGCAATTGCCTTGCCTTGCCCGGTCTGGAATTGCCTTGCATGAAATTGCCCTACCTTGCCTAAAATTGCATTTCCTGGAATAAACTTGCCTGGACTTGCCTTGTCTTGCCTGGAATTGCCTTGCCTAGAATTGCCTTCCCTTGTTTTTCCTTCCCTTACCTTGTTTGAAATTGCCCTGCCTAGAATTACACTGCCTTGCCTTGCCTTGCCTAGCCTTTCCTGAATTTACATCGCCTGGAATTTGCTTGACTTTCCCTATCTTTCCCAAAATTGCCTTGCATGAAATTGTTATACTTTTCCTTGTATTGTCTGGCCTTGCTTCCAATTGCCTTGCCTTTCCTTGCCTGAAATTTTCTTGACTGGAATTGCCCTACGTTGCCTTGCCTTTCTTCACCTAGAATTGCCTTGCATGGAATTGCCCTACCTTGTCTTGCCTTAATATACCTGAAATTGCCTTGCCTGGAATTGCTCTGCATTGCCTTGCCTTGCATTGCCTCAAATTGACAGGCCTAGAGTTGCATTGCCTTGCGTTGTTCTGCCTGAAATTACCTTGCCTTGAATTGCATTCCCTTGTCTTACCTTCCCTTGGGTGAAATTGCTTTGCTTGCAATTGAATTGTTTTGCCTTGTTTATCCTGGGAGTGTATTGCCTGGAGGTGCTTTTTCTTGCATTGCCTGGAATTGCCTTGCCTAGAATTGCCTTGCCTTGTTTTGTCTTGCCTGGCCTTGCCTTGAATTTCCTTGCCTGAAATTCCCTGCTTTGCCTTGCCTAGCCTTTCCTGGATTTACCTCGCCTGAAATATATTTGCCGTGCCCTACCTTACCCTAAATTTCCTTGCATGAAATTGCCCTGCCTTGCCTTGACTGGCCCGTCTTGCTTGCAATTTCCTTGCTATTCTTTCATTGCCTTGCCTTGCCTGAAATTTCCCTGCCTTGTCTTGCCTTGATATGCCTGGAATTGCCTTGCTTGAAATTGCTCTGCCTTGCCTTGTTTTTCGTGGGATTGTCTTACCTGGAATTGCCTTTCCTTCCTTTTCTTCCATTGCCTGGAATTGCCTTGCCAGGAATTGCCTTGCTTTGCCTTGCCTTGCCTTTCTTTGCCTGAAACTGCCTTGTCTGGAAGTCACTTGCCTCGCCTAGAGTTCCCTTGCATGGAATGGCCTTGCCTTGCCTTGACTTGCCTGGAATTGCCTTGTCTATAATTGCCTTGCCTTGCCTTGCCTTGCCTTGCTTTGCCTTGCCTTGCATTGCCTTGCCCTGCCCTTCACTGCCTGGAATTACCTTGCCTGAAATTGCCTTTGCTTTTCTTACTTTGCCACGCCTGGAATTGCCTTGCCTGGAATTGCGGTTCCTTGCTTTGCCTTGAATTGCTTTGAGTTGCCTTGCCTGGAATTTCCCTGCTTTTCCTTGCCTTGCATTGCCTTAAATTGCCTTAAATGAAATTTCCCTGCCTTCCTTTGCCTTGCATGACTGAAATTGCCTTGGTTGAAATTGCCTCGCCTTGGTTGCCTTGCCTTGCATGGAATTGTTTTTGCCTGAAATTTCCCTGCCTCCCTTTGCTTGCCTTGGCTGGAATTGCCTTGCTTGGAATTGCCTTTCCTTGGTTGCCTCACCTTGCCTGGAATTGCCTTGCCTGAAATCGCCTTACCTAGCCTAGCCTTGCCTTGCCTTGAATTGCCTTCTTTGAAATAGTCTTGCCTTGCATTGCCTTGCCTTGCCTTGCCTCGCCTCGCCTCGCCTCGCCTCGCCTCGCCTCACCTCGCCTGGAATTGCCTTGGCCAGAATTGCATCTTGCCTTACCTTTCCTTCCCTTACCAACAATTCCCTTGGCTAAAATTGCCTTGACTTTTCTTGCCTTGCCTTTCCTGGAATTGCCTTGCATTGTTTTGACTTTCCTTGACTAAAATTGCCTTGAATTGCCTTGCGTTGCCTTGCCTTGCCTAGAATTGCCTTGTCTTGGCTTACCTAGAATTTCCTTGCCTGAAATTGCCTTTCCCTGCTTTGTCTTGCCTTGGCATGCCTAGAATTGCCATTCCTGCAATTGTCTTGCCTGGAACTGCCTTGCCTTGCCTTCCCTTTCCTTACCTGGAATTGCCTTGCCTTGCTTGGTTTTGCCTTACCTGAAATTGCTTTGCCTGTAATTGCCTTGCCTTGCCTAGACTGGAATTGCCTTGCATGAAATAACCCTGCCTTGCCTAGAATTACTTTGCCTGGAATAGCCTTGCCTTGGCTTGCCTTCTCTTGCCTGCAATTGTTTTGCCTAGAATTGCCTTCACTTGTCTTACTTTCCCTTGCTTTGCATGGAATTGCCCTGCCTGGAATTACCCTGCCTTGCCTTGCCTTGCCTAGCCTTTCCTATATTTACCTCACCTGGATTTCCTTGCCTTGCCTTACCTTGCCCAAAATTGCCTTGCATGAAATTGCCCTGCCTTTTCTTGGCTGGACCTGCCTTGCTTGCAATTGCCTTGCATTCCCTTGCCTGAAATTGGCTTGACTAGAATTGCCTTGCGTTGCCTTGCCTTGCTTGCCTGGAAGTGCCTTGAGTGGAACTGCCCTGCTCTGTCTTGCCTTGATATGCTTGGAATTGCCTTGCCTGAAATTGCTCTGCCTTGCCTTGCCTTGCATTGCATTGCCTCAAGTTGCCTTGCCTAGAATTGCCTTGCCTTGCCTTGCCTTGCCTTGCCTGGAATTGTCTTGCCATGAATTGTGTTGCCTTGCTTTACCTTGCCTTTCCTGGAATTGCCTTGTCTATAGTTGCCTTGCTTGCTTTGCTTTTCCTGGGATTGTATTGCCTGGAATTGCCTTTCCTTGCTTTGCCTTGCATTCCCTGGAATTGCTTTGCCTGATATTGCTTGGCATTGTCTTGCCTTGCCTTGCCTGGAATTGCCTTGTCTGGAATTCCCTTGCCTTGCCCAGAATTGCCTTGCATGGAATTGCCTTGACTTGCCTTGACTTGCCTGGAATTGCCTTTACTTTTCTTGCCTTGCCTTACCAGAATTGTCTTACTTGGAATTGCCTTTCCTTGATTTGCCTTGCATTGCCTAAAATTGCCTTGCCTTGAATTTCCTTACCTTTCTTTACCTGCAATTGCCTTGCCTAGTATTTTCTTTCCCTGCCTTGTCTTGCCTTGTCTTGCCTTTCCCTGCCTGGAACTGCCTTTCCTGGAATTGCCTTGACTAGAAATGCCTTGCCCTTGCCTTGCCTTGCCTTGCCTTGCCTTGCCTTGCCTTGCCTTGCCTTGCCTTGCCTTGCCTTGCCTTGCCTTGCCTTGCCTTGCCTTGCCTTGCCTTGCCTTGCCTTGCCTTGCCTTGCCTTGCCTTGCCTTGCCTTGCCTTGCCTTGCCTTGCCTTGCCTTGCCTTGCCTTGCCTTGCCTTGCCTTGCCTTGCCTTGCCTTGCCTTGCCTTGCCTTGCCTTGCCTTGCCTTGCCTTGCCTTGCCTTGCCTTGCCTTGCCTTGCCTTGCCTTGCCTTGCCTTGCCTTGCCTTGCCTTGCCTTGCCTTGCCTTGCCTTGCCTTGCCTTGCCTTGCCTTGCCTTGCCTTGCCTTGCCTTGCCTTGCCTTGCCTTGCCTTGCCTTGCCTTGCCTTGCCTTGCCTTGCCTTGCCTTGCCTTGCCTTGCCTTGCCTTGCCTTGCCTTGCCTTGCCTTGCCTTGCCTTGCCTTGCCTTGCCTTGCCTTGCCTTGCCTTGCCTTGCCTTGCCTTGCCTTGCCTTGCCTTGCCTTGCCTTGCCTTGCCTTGCCTTGCCTTGCCTTGCCTTGCCTTGCCTTGCCTTGCCTTGCCTTGCCTTGCCTTGCCTTGCCTTGCCTTGCCTTGCCTTGCCTTGCCTTGCCTTGCCTTGCCTTGCCTTGCCTTGCCTTGCCTTGCCTTGCCTTGCCTTGCCGAGATTGCCTTTCTTTGCCTTGCACGGGATTTCCTTGCCTTGCCTTGCCTTGCCTGGGATTGTCTTGCCTGGTATATGCTTGCCTTGCCTTGGCTTGCCCGGAGTTGTCTTGGCTTGAGTGGGATTGCCTTGTCTTGCCTTGCCTGGAATTGCCTTTCCTTGCCGTGCCTGGGATTGCCTTGCCTCGCCTTGCTTTGCCTGGGATTGCTTTGCCTTTCTTTTCCTTGCTTTGCCTTGCCTTACCTTGCCATGCCTAAGATTGCCTTTACTTGCCTGGGACTGTCTTCTTTTATTTTGCCTTGACTTTTCTTGTGTTGCTTGGGATTGCCGTGCCTTTCGTTGTTTGGCCTGGCATTGCCTTTACTTTCCTTGCGTGGGATTCCCTACCCTTGGAGTGCCTTGCCTGGGATTGCCTTCCCTTTCTTTATCTGAAGTTGCCTTGTTTTGCCTTTACTTGCCTTGCCTGGGATCGCCTTGCCTTGTCTTGACTGGAATTGCCTTGCCTTGCCTTGTCTTGCATGGGATTGCCTTGCCTTCCCTTGCATTCCCTTTCGTTCCCTTGACTTCCTTTGCATTGCCTTCCCTTTCCTGGGATTGCCTTACCTTGGCTTATGTGGCATTGCCTTGCCTTGCCTTGCCTTGCCTTGCCTGTGATTGCCTTGCCTTCCACTGCCTAGGACTCCTTTGCATTGCCTTGCCTTGCCTTGCCGTGCCTTGCCTTGCCATTCCCGGGATTGCCTTGCCTGGGATTGCCTTGCCTTGCCTTGCTTTGCCTGAATTTGCCTTGCCTTGCCTTGCCTGAGATTGCCTTGCCTTCTCTTGCCAGAGATTGCCTTGCCTTGCCTGAGATTGCCTTGCCTTCTCTTGCCGGAGATTGCCTTGCCTTGTCTGTGATTGCCTAGCCTGGGATTACCTTTTCTTGCCTTGCCTGGGATTTTCTTGCCTGTAATTGCCTTGCTTGCCTTGTCTGGGATTGTCTTGCCTAAGATTAAATTGCCTTGACTTGCCTTGCCTGGGATTGCCTTGCCTTGCCTTTTCTTGCCTTGCCTTGGATTGCCTAGTTTTTCTTTGCCTTGCCTAGGATTGCCTTGTCTTGCATTGCCTTGCCTTGTTTTCCCTGGGATTCCGTTGCCTGGGATTTCCTTGCCTTGTTTTTCCTGGGATTGCATTTCCTGGGATTGACTTGTCTTGCTTAGTCTGTGATTATTTTGCCTTGTCTTGCCTTGTGTTGCCTTGCCTTGCCTTTCTGTGCCTAAGATTGCCTTGCCTTGACTTTCCTTGCCTAGGATTGCCTTGCCTTGTTTTTCTGTGACTTGCCTTGAGTTGTCGGGGATTGTCTTGCCTTGACTTTTCTTGCCTGGGATTGCCTTGCCTTGTTTTTCCTTGACTTGCCTTGAGTTGCTGGGGATTGCCTTGCCTTGCCTTGTTTTGCCTAGGATTGACTTCCATTGCCTTGTCTTGGATTGCTTAACATGAAATTGCCTTGCCTTTCCTTGCCTGAACGTGCCTTGCTTTGCCTGGGATTGCCTTGCCTTGCCTTGCCTTGACTTGACTTGATTTGACTTGCCTTGCCTGGGACTGCCTTGACTTGCCTTGCCTTGTCTTGCATGGGATTGCCTTGACTTGCCTGAAATTGCCTTGCCTTGCCTTGCAAGGGATTGCCTTACCTTGCCTTGAGTGGGATTGCCTTTCCTTGCCTTGCCTGCGATTGCCTTGCCTTGCATTGACCAGGATTCCATTCCCTTGCCTTGCCTTGCCTTGCCAGGCCTGGGATTGCATGACCTTGTCTTGCCTGGGATTGCCTTGCCTTTCCTTGTCTGAGATTGTCTTGCATGAGATTGCCTTGCCTTGCCTAGCCTGAAATTGACTTTCCTGGGATTGCCTTGCCAGGAGTTGCCTTTTCTGGGATTGCCTTTCTTGCCTTGGATTGCCTTTCCTTGCCTTGCCTGTAATTGCCTTGCCTTGCCTGGCCTGGGATTGCTTTGCTTTGCCTTGCCTTGCCTTGCCTTGCCTTGACTGGTGTTTCCTTTCCTTTCCTTTTCTTGCCTTGTCTAGTATTGCGTTGCCTTGCCTTGCATTGCATTGCCTGGGATTGTCTTGCCTGGGATTGCCTTGCTTTTCCTTGCCTGGGATTGCCTTGCCTTGTCTTACCTTTCATTGCCTTGCCTGGGATTGCCATGCCTTGCCTGGAATTGCCTTGCCTTGACTGGTATTGACTTGCCTTGCTTTGCCTTGCCTGGTATTGCCTTGAATTGTCTTGCGTTGCATGGGATTGCCTTGCCTTGCCTGGTATTGCCTTGCCTTGCCTTGTCCGGGATGGCCTTGCTTTGCATTGCCTTGTCTGGGATTGCCTTGCCTTGCCTTGCCTTGCCTAAAATTGTTTTGCCTTGCCTTGACTGTGTTTCTCTTCTTTGGGATTACCTTGCCTTGCCTTGCTTGAGATTGCTTTGCCTTGCCGTTCCTTGCCATGCCTGGGATTGCCTTGCTTTGCCTGGGATAGCCTTGCATTGCCTTCCCTTACCTGAAATTTTCTTGCCTGGGATTGCCTTGCATTGCCTTGCCTTGCCTAGAATAGCCTTGAATTGCCTTTCCTGGGATTGCCTTTTCTTGCCTTGCCTGGGATTTCCCTGACTCTAATTGCCTTGCTTGCTTTGCCTGGGATTGTCTTGCTGGGAATGCCTTTCCTTGCCTGAGATTGCCTTGCCTTGCCTTTCCTTGCCTTGCCTGGGATTGCCTAGCTTTTCCTTGTCTTGCATAGGATTGTCTTGCCTTGCATTGCTTTGCCTTGTCTTTTCTGGGATTGCCTTACCTGGGATTGCCTTGTCTTGTTTTCCCAGGGGTTGCATTGCCTGGGATTGTCTTCTTTTGTTTTGCCCAGAATTGCCTGGTCTGGGATTGCCTTGACTTGCCTTGTTTTGCAGGGGATTGTCTTGCCATGCCTTGCCTGGGATTGCCTTGCCTTGCCTTGCCTTGCCTGGGATTTCCTAGCCTGGGATTGTCTTGCCTTGCCTTTCTTTGCTTGCGATTGCCTTGCCTTATTTTGCCTTAACTTGACTCGAGTTGCCTGGGATTGCCTTGCCTTGCCTTGATTTGCCTGGAATTGCCTTGACTTGCCTTCCCTTGTTTGAGATTGCTTTCTCCCTTGCCTTGCCTTGCCTTGCCTTGCCTTGCCTTGCCTTGCCTTGCCTTGCCTTGCCTTGCCTTGCCTTGCCTTGCCTTGCCTTGCCTTGCCTTGCCTTGCCTTGCCTTGCCTTGCCTTGCCTTGCCTTGCCTTGCCTTGCCTTGCCTTGCCTTGCCTTGCCTTGCCTTGCCTTGCCTTGCCTTGCCTTGCCTTGCCTTGCCTTGCCTTGCCTTGCCTTGCCTTGCCTTGCCTGGAATTGCCTTGCCTTGCCTGGAATTGCCTTGCCTTGCCTGGAATTGCCTTGCCTTGCCTTGACATGCTGAAATTGCCTTGTCTGTAATTGCCTTTACTTCCCTTGCCTTGCCTTGCCTGGAATTGCCTTTCCTTGCTTTCCCTTGCCTTGCCTTGACATGCTGAAATTGCCTTGTCTGTAATTGCCTTTACTTCCCTTGCCTTGCCTTGCCTGGAATTGCCTTTCCTTGCTTTCCCTTGCCTTGCTTGGACTTGCATTGCCTAGAACTGTCTTACTTTGCGTTACCTGAAATTGCCTTGCCAGGTATTTTCTTACCCTGCCTTGTCTTGCTTTGCCTTGCCTGAAACTGCCTTTCCTAGAATTGCCTTGCAAATAACTTCCTTGCCTTGCCTGAAATTGCCTTGCCTAGTATTGCATTGTTTTGCCTTACCTTGCCTTACCTGTAATTGCCTTGTCTTGCTTTTATTGCTGGAGTTGTAATGCCTGGCATTGCCTTGCCTGAAATTGACTTGTCTGGAAATGTCTTGTCTTTCTTGCCTTACCTTGGCTGTAATTGCCTTGCATGAAATTGCCTTGCCTTGCCTTGCCTTGCCTTACCTTGTCTTGCCTTGAATTGCCTGGAATTACCTTGCCTTGCCTTACCTTGCCTTACCTTGCCTTGCCTTACCTTGCCTTGCCTGGAATTGCCTTTCCTGGAACATATTTTTTTACCTTGCCTTGAATTGCCTTGGCTGGAATTTTTTTGCCCTGCATTACCTTGCTTTGCCTAGAACTGCCTTGACTGGAATTGCCCTGCCTTGACTTGTCTTTCCTGAAATTTCCCTGCCTTGCATTTCCGGGTCTGGGCTTGCCTGCAATTACCTTGTCTTTTCTTGCCTTCCCTTGCCTGGAATTGTCTTGACTGGAATTGCATTAACTTGCGAGCCTTTTCTGGCATTGTTTTGCCCGGAATTGCCATGTCTTTTTTTGCCTTGCCTTGCCTGGAATTGACTTGTGTGCAATTGCCTTTCCTTGCCTTGCATTGTCTTGCCTAGAGTTGCCTTGCCTGGGATTACCAGGCCTTACTGCGCTTGCCTTGCCTGAAATTACCTTTCCAGAAATTGCCTTGCCTTGCCTTTTCTAGAACTGCCGTGCCTGGAATAGCCTTGCTTAGCCTCGCTTTGCCTTGCGTAGAATTGCCTCGCCTGAAATTCCCTTGCTTTGCCTTGCCTAAAATTGCCTTGCTTTTAATTGTCTTGCTCTGTCTTGCCTTGCCTGGAATTGCCTCGCCAAGAATTGCGTTGCCTTCCCTTACCTGGAATTGCCTTGCCTGACATTGCCTTTACCTGCCTTGTCATACCTTGTATTGCCTGGGTTGTTTTTCCTGGAATTAACTTGCCCTATTTTGCCTTGCGTTGGGTTGCGTGGAATTTTCTTGCCTTGCGTTGCCTTACTTTGCCTGGAATTGCCTTGCCTGGCCTGGCCTTGCATGGACTGGAATTGCCTTGACCGAAGTTGCCCTGCATTGCCTGGAATTTCCTTGCCTGAAATTTTTCTGCCTTTCCATGGCCTGTATTGCCTCAAATTGCCTTTCCTGAAATTGCCCTGCCTATGTTTGCCTTGTCTTGCCTGGAATTACCTTGCTTTGAACTACCTTGCCGAGGTTGCCTTTCCTTTCCTTGCCTGAAATTGCCTTGCCTGGAATCACCTTACCTAGTCTTGCCTTGCCTTGACTTGCCTTCTCTGGAAAAGTCTTGCCTTGCCTTACCTTTCCTGGAATTGCCTTGCCTGTATTTGCATCTTGCCTTGCCTTTTCTTCTTTTACCAAATATTCCCTTGCCTGAAATTGCCTTGGTATTCCTTGCCTTGCCTTGCCTGGAATTAATTTGCTTGGCATTGCAGTGCCTTGTCTTGCCTTAATATGCCTGGAATTGCCTTGCCTAGAATTGCTCTGGCTTGCCTTGTTTTGCAGTGCCTCAAATTGCCTTGTCTGGAATGGCCGTTTTCCTTTGCCTTTCCTTGCCTGGAATTGCCTTTCATTCCTTTTCCGTGCATTTCCTGGAATTGCCTTACCTGGAATTGCTTTTCGTTGTTTTGTGTTGTCTTGTATTGCATTGCCTGGAATTGCCTTGACTTGACTTGCCTTGTCTTTCGTTGCTGGAAACTGCCTCGTCTGAAAATTTTGCCTCATCTAGAATTGCCTTGCATGGAATTGCCTTGCCTTGCCTTGCCATGTCTGGAATTGCCTTGCCTGGAATTGCCTTTACTTTCTGTGCCTTGCCTTTTCTGTAATTCATTTTTCTTTCTTTGCTTGCCTTGTCTGGAATTTTCTTGCCTGGCCTTGCCTTGCCGGGTATTTTCTTACCCTTCTTTGTCTTGCCTTGCCTTGCCTGAAACTGTCTTTCATGGAATTGCCTTTACTGGAATTGCCCTGCCTTACCTGGAATTGTTTTGCCTGAAATTTCCCTGCCTTGCCTTGCATTGCATTGCGCCAAATTGCCTTCCCTGAAATTGCCTTGCCTTTATTTGCCTTACGTTGGCTGGAATTACCTTGCTTGGAATTGCCTTGCCAAGGTTTTCTTGCCTTGCCTGGAATCGCCTTACCTAGCCTTGCCTTGCCTTGCCTTTCCTGAAATTTTCTCCTCTGAAATAGCTTTGACTCTTTTGGTTTTGCCTGAAATTGCCTTGGCCGGAATTTCCTCCTGCCTTGCCTTTTCTTCTTTTGACAAAAATTCCCTTGCCTGAAATTGCCTTGACTTGTCTTGCCTTGCCTTGCCTGGAATTGCCCTGCCTTACCTGGACTTGCCTTGCCTGGAATTTCCCAGCTATGCCTTACCTTGCCTTGCCTGAAATTGCCCTGCCTTCTTTTGCCTTGCCTCGGCAGGAATTACCTTGCTTCGAATTGCCTGATCAAGTTTGCCTTGTCGTTCCTGAAATTGCCTTGCCTAGAATCGCCTTACCTAGCCTTGCCTTGCCTTGCCTGAAATTGCCTTCTCTGAAATAGCCTTGCCTTGCCTTGCCTGGAATTATCTTTACTGGAATTGCGACTTGCCTTGTCTTTTCTTTCCTTTCCAAATATTCTTTTGCCTGAAATAGCCTTGACTTACCTTGCCTTGATTTGCCTGGAATTGCCTTGCCTGAAATTAACTAGCCTGTAATTGCTCTGCCTTATCTTGCCTTGATATGCCTGGAGTTTCCAACTCCAGAATTGCGCTGCCTTCCCTTGCCTTGCGGCGCCTCAAATTGCCTAGCCTGGAATTTCCCTGCCTTCTTTTACCTTGCATTGCCTGGAATTACCTTGCCTGGCCTTGCCTTGCCTTACCTGCAATTTTCTTGCCTGGAATTTTCTCACCCTGCTTTGTCTTTCCTTGCCTTGCCTGAAACTGCCTTTCCTGGAATTGCATTGCCTTGCCTTTATAGCCTTAGCTTGCCCGGAATTGCCTTGGCTTGCCTTGCATTGCCTTGCCTTTCCTGAAATTGTCTTGCTTGGAATTGCCATGCTTGTCTTGCCTTGTTATGCCTGGAATTACCTTGTCTGGAATTGCTCTATCTTGCCTTGCCTTGCACTGCTTCAAATTGCCTTACCTGGAATTTCCCTGCCTTCCTTTGCCATGCCTTGCCTGGACTTGCCTTTCCTTGCTTTGCCTTGCATTTTCTGGATTTCCTTGCCTGTAACTGCCTTGAGTTGTCTTGAGTTGTCTTGCCTTGTCATGCCTTGAATTGCCTTGCCTGGAATCACCTTGCCTAGCCCTTACTTACCTTGCATAAAATTGCCTTTCCTGGAATTGCCTTGCGTTGCCTTGCCTTACCTTTCGTTGCCTGGAATTGCCTTGTCTGAAATTCCCTTGCCTCCCTAGAGTTGCCTTGCATGAAGTTGCCTTGACTTGCCTGGAATTGTCTTGCCTTGCCTTGTATTGCCGTGCCTGGAATTACGTTGCATTTCCTTTCCTGGAATTACCTTGCCTAGAATTGCCTTTACTTCCCTTGCCTTCACTTTCCTGGAATTGCCTTTCCTTGCTTTACCTTCCATTGCATGGAATTGACTTGCCTGGAATTGCCTTACCTTGCCTTACCTATTTTACCTGAAATTTCCTTGCCTGGTATTTTCTTACCCTGATTTGCCTTGCCTTGCCTTGCCTGGTCTAGAATTGCCTTGCCAAGAATTGCATTGTCTTGCCTTACTTGCTTTGCCTGGAATTGCCTTGCCTGTAATTGCCTGGCCTTGCCTTGTTTCTGTTTAAATTGTGTTGCCTGAAATTGCCTTGCTTTGCCTTGTCTTGCCTGAAATTGACTTGCCTGGAATTGGCTGGCCTTCCTAGTCTTGCCATGGCTGGAATGGTGTTGCATAAAATTACCTTGCACTGCCTTGATTTGCCTGGAATTGCACCGCCTGGAACTGCCTTGCCTTGCCTTGCCTTGCGTTGCCTGAAATTTCCTTGCCTTGAATTGCACTGCCTTGCTTTACGTTCCTATTAATTGCCTTGCCTGTAATTGTCTTAAGTTGTCTTGCCTTGCCTAGAATTGCCATGCCTGGAATTGCCTTGGTTTTCCTGCCTTGTCTTGCCTTGCCTTGCTTTGCCTTGCCGTGCCTTCCCTTGCCTGGAATAGCCTTGCTTAGACTTGTCTTGTCTTGCGTTGCCTTGCCTAGAATTGCCTTTCCTGGGATTGCCTTACCTTGCCTTGCCTGAAATTGCATTGCCTTGCCTTTCGTTGACTGAAATTGCCTTACTTTGCCTTGTCTAGAATTTCCTTGCCTGAAATTACCTTGCCTGAAATTGCCTTGCCTTGCCTTTCCTACAATTGCCTTGCCTTTCCTGGAATTGCCTTGCCTTGCATTGCCTTGCCTTGCCTTGCGTTGCCTATAATTGCGTTGTCTTACCTTAACTGGAATTGCCTTGCCTGGTATAGCCTTGCTTGGCTTGCCTTGTCTTGCCTGGATTTGCCTTGAGTAAAATTGCCTTGCCTTGCCTTATCTTGCATTGCATGGAATTGCCCTTCCTGGAATTTTCTTTTATTGACTCGTCTTGCAATGCCTTGCCTGGAATTGCCTTGCCTAAAATTGTCTTGCCTTGCCTTCCCTTGCATTAAATGGAAATTCCCTGCCTGAAATTTTCTTTTTCGACTTGCCATGCAATACCGTTCTGGAATTGCCTTGCCTGGAATCATCTTGTATGGAATCACCTTGCCTTGCCTTACCTTACCTTACCTTACCTTGCCTTCCCTGTAATTGCCTTGTCTATAATTGCCTTGCCTTGCCTGGAATTTTTTTGTCTTCCCAGCCTTGACTTCACTTCCTTTGAGTTGCCTTGCCTGAAATTGTTTTGCCTTGCCTTGCCTTGCCTTGCCTTGATTTGCTTTGCCTGGAATTGTCTTGTCTTGCCTGGAATAGCCTTGACTTGAGTTGCCCTACTGTGCCTTGCCTTATCTTTCCTGGAATTGTTTTCCTGAAATTGCCATGCCTTTTCTTAGCTTGCCTTGCCTGGAATTGCCTTGTATTGCCTTGCCTTGCCTTCACTTCCTTTGAATTAACTTGCCTGAAATTGCCTTGACATGAATTGCCTTGTTTTGCCTAAAATTGCCTTGTCTTGCCTTACCTGGAATTGCCTTGCCTGACATTGCGTTTCCCTGCCTTGTCATGCCTTGCCTTGCCTGGAATTGCAGTTCCTGAATTTGCCTTGCATGGAACTGCCTTGCCTTGCTTTGCCTTGCCTTGCCTTGCCTTGCCTTGCCTTGCCCGGAATTGCCTTTTCTGAAATTGCCTTGCCTTGTCTTGCCTTGATATGCCTGGAATTCCCTTGCCTGAAATTGCTCTGCCTTGACTTGCCTTGCACTGCCTCAAATTGCCTTGCCTGGAATTGCCTATTCTTGCTTTGCCTCGCATTGCCTGAAATTGCCTTGTATTAAATTGCCCTGCTTTGCTGAAATTGCCTGGCCTGGAATAGCCTTGTCTTGGCTTGTCTTGTCTTGTCTGAAATTGCCTTGTGTAAAATTCCCTTGCCTTGCCTTGCCTTGCCTTGCATGAAGTTACCCTGACTGGAATTTTCTTTCCTTGCCTTGCAATGCCTTGCCTGGAAGTGCCTTGCCTGAAATCACCTTGTCTGGAATTTTCTTGCCTAGACTTACCTTGTCTTGCCTTGAATGTCTTTGTCTTCAATTGCCTTGACTTGTCTTGCCTGAAATTGCCTTGTCTTGCCTTGGGTTGCCTTCACTTCCTTGGAATTGCCTTGCCTGGAATTGCCTTGAATTCACTTCCCTTGTCTGGCCTAAAATTGTCTTGATTGGAATTACCTTGAATTGTTGATGTCTTACCTTGCCTTGACTTGCCTGGAATTGCTTTGCCTTGTCTTTCCTAAAATTGCCTTTACTTGAATTGCCCTACTTTTCCTTACCTTGCCTTTCCTGGAATTGTTTTCCTGGAATTGCCATGCCTTTTCTTGGCTTGCCTTGCCTGGCTTCACTTCCATTAACTTGACTTGCCTGGAATTGTCTTGACTTGACTTGACTTACCTTGCCTTGCCTGGAATTGCCATGCCTGAAATTGCCTTGTATTGCCTTGCCTTGCCTTGCCGTGCCATGCCTAGAATTGCCTTGTCTTGCCTTACTTGGAATTGCCTTCCCTGAAATTGCCATTCCCTGCCTAGTCTTGCCTTGCCTTGCCTGGAATTGCCATTCCTGGAATTGCCTCTTCTGGAACTGCCTTGCCTTGCCTTGTTCGGAATTGCCTTGCCTTGCATTGTCTTTCGTTGCTGGGAACTGCCTCGTCTGAAATTCTTTTGCCTCGTCTAGAATTGCCTTGCATGGAATTGCCTTGCCTGGAATTGCCTTGCCTTGCCTTGCCTTCCCTTGCCGTGCCTGGAATTGCCTTGCCTGGAATTGCATTGCCTGGAATTGCATTGCCTAGATTTGCCTTTTTTTGCCTTTCCTTGCATTGAATTATTCTCTCTGTAATTACCCTGCCTTATTTTTACTACCCTTTCTTGTATTTACTTTGCCTAGAATTTCCTTGCCTTGCCTTACCTTGCCCAAAATTGCCTTGCGTGAAATTGCGCTGCCATGCCTTGTCTGGCCTGGCCTTGCTAGCAATTGCCTTGCTTTGTTTTGCCTTGCTTTGCTTTGCCGGAAATTGCCTTATTTTGCCTTTCCTGGAATTGCCTTGCCTGGAAATGCCTTGCCAAGCCATTTCTTTTTTTGCCTGAAATTGCCTTGCCTTGCCTTACGTTTCGTTGCCTGGAACTGCCTTGTTTGTAATTCCCTGCCTCGCCTAGAATTGCCTTGAATTGCCTTGATTTGCTTGGAATTGCCTTGCCTAGAATTGCCTTGCCGTGCCTGAAATTGCCTTGCCTGGAATTGCCTTTACTTCCCTTGCCTTGCCCTGCCTGGAATTGCCTTGCTTGGAATTGCCTTCCCGGCTTTGCCTTGCATTGCTTGGAATTGCATTTCCCGGAATTTCTTTACCTTGCCTTACCTGCAATTGCCTTGCCTGGTATTTTCTTACTCTGCCTTGTCTTGTCTTGCCTTGCCTTGCCTTGCCTAGCCTGAAATTGCCTTGCCTAGAATTGCCTTGCCTTGCCTTGCCTAGCCGGAATTGCCTTGCCTAGAATTGCATTGCTTTTTCTTATCTTGCCTTGCCTGGAATTACCTTACCTGTAATTGCCTTGCCTTGCTGTATTTTTCTAAGATTGTATTGCCTGGAATTGCCTTTCTTTGCCTTGCCTGAAATTGACTTGCCTGGAATTGCCTTGCCTTGGCTGAAATTGCCTTGCATGGAATTGTGCTGCCCTGCGTTGTCTTGCCTGGATTTGCCCTACCTGGAATATCCTTACATTGCCTTGCCTTTCATTGCCTTGCCTGGCATTCCCTGCAATTACTTTTCCTGGAATAGCCTTGCATTTTTTTGTTCTGCCTTGAATTGCCTTGGCTGGAATTTCTTTGCCCAGCATTCCCTTGGTATGCCTGGAACTGCCTTGCCTTGAATTTCCTAAAATTGCCCAGCCCTTTTTATTCCTGGCCTGGTGTTGCCTGCAATTTCTTTGCCTTCCCTTGCCTTGCCTTGCCTTGCCTGGAATCGTTTTGACTGGAATTGCCCTATTTGCCTTGCCTTGCTTTTTTGGAATTGTTTTACCTGGAATTGCCGTGCCTTTTCTTGCCTTGTTTTGCCTGGAATGGCCTTACCTGGAATTGTCTTGCTTTGCCTTGTCTTGCCTAGAATTGCATTGCATGCAATTCCCTTGTTTTTCCTTGCTTTGCCTGGAATTGCCTTGCCTGAAATTGCCTTGCTTTGCCATGCTAGCCTTGTCTGAAACTGCCTTGCCTGGAATTACCTTGCCTGAAATCGCCTTGCCTTGCCTTGCCTTGTCTAGAATTGAATTGCCTGGAATCGCCTTGCCAAGCCTTACTTTACCTTTCCTGGAATTTCCTTGCCTGGAATTGCATTGCCTTTAATTGCCTTGCCTTGCCTTGCCTTGCCTTGCCTTGCCTTGCTTTGCCTTGCCTGGAATTGCCTTGCAAAGAATTGCCTTGCCTTATTTTACCTGGAATTGCCTTGCCTGCCTTGAAATTGCCTTGACTGGAATTGCCCTGTCTTGCCAGAAATTGCCTTACCTGGAATTGCCCTGTCTTGCCTTGCCTTGCATTGCCTCAAGTTGCCTTACCTGAAAGTTCCCTGCCTTCCTTTGCCTTGCCATGACTGAAATTGCCTTGCTTTATATTGCCTCATTTTGGTTGCCTTGCCATGCATGGAATTGCCTTGCCTGAAGTCACCTTACCTAGCCTTGCCTTGCCTTACCTTGCCTGAAATTGCCTTCTCTGGAATTGCCTTGCCTTGCCTGGAATTGCCTTGAATTGCCTTGCCTTGCCTTGCCTAGAATTTTTTGTCTTGCCTTATCTGGAATTGCGTTTCCCTGCCTTGTCTTGCCTTGCCTTGCCTGGAATGGCCATTCCCGGAATTGCCTTATCTGGAATTGCGTTTCCCTGCCTTGTCTTGCCTTGCCTTGCCTGGAATGGCCATTCCTGGAATTGCTTTACCTGGAACTACCTTGCCTTGCCTTGCCTTGCCCTAAATTGCCTTGTTTGCTTTGCCTTGCCTTGCCTGCAATTGCCTTGCCTGAAATTGCCTTGCCTGAAATTGCCTTGCCTTTCCTGGCCTGGAATTGCCTTGCATAAAATTGCCCTGCCTTGCCTGGAATTGGCTTGCCTGGATGAGTCTTGCCTTGGCTTGCCTGGAATTGCCTTGCCTAGAATTGCCTTGCCTTGTCTTGTCTTGCCTTGCCTTGACTTGCATGGAATTGCCCTGTCTGGAATTACCCTGCCTTGCCTTGAGTAGCCTTTCCTGTATTTACCTTGCTTGGAATTTTCTTGCCTTGCCTTAGCTTGCTCGAAATTGCCTTGCGTGAATTTGCCCTGCCTTACTATGGCTGGCCCGGCCTTGCGTGCAATTGCCTTGCCTTTTCTTGCCTTGCCTTGCTTGAAATTGCCTTGCCTGGAATAGACTTGCCTTGGCTTTCCTTGCCTTGCCTGAAATTGCCTTGCCTGAATTGCCCTGCCTTGTCTGGCCTTGATATGCCTGAAATTTCCTTGCATAGAATTTGTTGGCCTTGCCTTGCCTTGCATTGCCTCAGATTGCATTGCCTGGAATTGCCCTGTTTTTTTTTCCTTGCCTTGCCTGGATTGCCTTTCCTTGCTTTTCTTTGCGTTGCCTGGAATTGCCTTGCATTGTTTTGCCTTCCCTTGCCTGGAATAGCCTTGCCTGGAATCTCCTTGCCTAGCCTTTCCTTGCCTTGCCTGAAATTGCCTTGCCTGTAATTTCCTTGCCTTGGCTTGCCTCTCATTGTCTGGAACTGTCTTGTCTAGAATTCCCTTACCTCGCCTAGAATTGCCTTGCATGAAATTGCCTTGCTTTGCTTTGCCTTGACATTTCTGGAATTACCTTGCCTGAAATTTTCTTTGTTTCACTTGCCTTGCCTGAAATTTCCTTTCCTTGATTTGCCTTGCATTGTTTGGAATTGCCTTGCCTGGAATTGACTTACCTTGCCTTACCTACAATTGCCGTGCCTTGTATTTTCTTACCCTGCATTGCCTTGTCTTGCCTTGCCTGAAACTGCCTTTCCTTGAAATTCCTTGCCTAGAATTGACTTGCCTTGTCTTGCCTAGCCTGGAATTGCCTTGCCTAGAATTGCATTGCCTTGCCCTATCTTGCCTTGCCTGGAATTGCTTGCCTTTAATTGCCTTGCCTTGCCTTGTTTATCCTGGGATTGTATTGCCTGGAATTGCTTTGCCTTGCCTGAAATTGAATTACCTGGAATTGCCTTGCCTTTCTTGCCTTGCCTTGGCTGATATTGGCTTGCATGGAATTGCCTTACCCTGCCTTGACTTGCCTGGAATTTCCCTGCCTGGAATTTCATTGCCTTGTCTGGCCTTGCTTTGCATTGCCTGGAATTGTTTTTCCTGGGATATATTTGCCTTTTTTGTCCTGCTTGAATTACCCTGGCTGGAATATCTTTGCCCAGCATTGCCTTGCTATGCTTGAAACTGCCTTGCCTGGAATTGTCCTGCCTTGCCTTGAATTTCCGGAAATTTCCCTGCCCTGCCTTTCCTGGCCTGGCCTTGCCTGCAATTGCCTTGCCTTCTTTTGCCTTGCCTTAACTGGAATTGCCTAAACCGGAATTAGCCTACTTTGCCTTGCCTTGAGGTTTCTGGAATTGTTTTGCCTAGAATTGCCTTACCTTTCCTTGCCTGGAATTGGTTTTCCTGGAAATGTCTTGTGTTGTCTTTCGTTGCCTAGAATTGCCTTGCCTCCAATTTCCTTGATTTGCATTGCTTTGACTAGAATTGCCTTGCCTGAGATTGCCTTGCTTTGCCCTGCTTGCCTTTCCTGAAATTGCCCTGCCTTCCCTTGCCTTGCCTTGCCTTGCTTTGCCTGGAATTTCCTTGACTGGAATTGCCCTACTTTGCCTTGCATGCCTTTCCTGGAACTTTTGCCTGGAATTGCCATGCCTTTTATTGCCTTGCCTTACCTGGAATTGTCTTGTTTTTCCTTCCCTTGCTGTTAATTGCCATTTCTTGCCTTGCTTTGCCTTGTCTGGAATTGCCTTTCAAAACTTGCCTTGCCTTTTCTTACCTGGAATTTCCTTGCCTGAAATTTCCTTTCCCTGTCTTGTCTTGCCTTGCTTTGCCTGAATTTTTTTTCTGAAATTAGCTTGCCTTGTCTTGCCTGGCCTTGCCTTCCCTGGATTTTATTGCATGGAATTTTCATGCCTTATGTTGCCTTACCTTGCCTGGAATTGCCTTGCCTGGCCTTACCTTGTCTGGCCTGAAATTGTCTTGACTGGAATTGTTCTGCCTTGCCTGGAATTGCCTTGCCTTGACTTTTCCTGCCTTGCCTTGGCTTGCATTGCCTCAAATTGCCTTACCTGAAATTTTCTTCCCTTCCTTGTTGCCTTGCCATGGCTGGAATTTCCTTCCTTGAAATTGCCTCGCCTTGGTTGCCTTGCCTTGCCTGGAATTGCCTTGCCTGGAATCGCCTTACCTAGCCTTGCCTTGTCTTCCCTGAAATTCCCTTCTCTTACATAACCTTGCCTTGCCTTGCCTGGAATTGCCTTGCCTTGTTTTGCCTTGCCTTGCCTGGAATTGCCTTGAGTTGCCTTGCCTTGCTTGCATAGAATTGTCTTGTCTTGCATTATCTGGAATTGCCTTGCCTGAAATTGCATTTTCTTGCCTTGCCTTGCCTGGAATTACAATTCCTGGATTGCCTTGTCTGGAACTACCTTGCCTTGCCTTGCATTTTCTTGCCCTTAATTGCCTTGCCTTGCTTTGCTCTTCCTTGCCTGAAATTGCCTTTCCTGCAACTGCCTTGCCTTGCCTGGCCTGGAAATGCCTTGCGTGAAATTGCCCTGCCTTGAATAAAATTTTCTTGCCTGGAATAGCCTTGCTCTGTCTTGTTTTGACATGCCTGAAATTCTCTTGCCTAGAATTGCCTTGCCTTGCCTTGCACTGCCTTGCATGGAATTGCCCAGCTTGTAATTATTCAACCTTGCCTTGACTAGCCTTTTCTGGATTTACCTCACCTGGAATTTTCTTGCCTTGCCTTACCTGGTCTGAAATTGCCTTGTGTGCATTTTACCTGCCTTGCTTTGGCTCACCCAGTCTTGCTTGCAATTGCCTTGCCTTCCCTTTCCTTGTCTTGCCTTGATATGCCTGTAATTTTCTTGCCTAGGATTGCCTCAAATTGCCTTGCCTTGCCTTGAGTTCCCTTTTCTGGAATCGCCTTGCCTAGCTTTTCCTTACCTTGCCTGAAATTGCCTTGCCTGGAATTGCCTTGCTTTGCCTTGCCTGGAATTGCCTTGAACTGAATTGTCTGGAATTCCCTTGCCTCGCCTAGAATTGCCTTGCATGGAATTGCCTTGCCTTGCCTTGACTTGCCTGGAATTGATTTTCCTTGAATTGCCTTTCCTTACTTTGACTTGCCATGCCTGGAATTTCCTTGCCTGGAATTGCCTTTAATTACTTTGCCGTGCCTTGCCTGGAATAGTTTTTCCTTGTTTTACTTAGCTTTGCTTGAAATTGCCTTGCCTGGAATTGCCTTACCTTGCCTTACCTTGCCTTACCTGAAATTGTCTTGCCTGGTAATTTTTTACCCTGCCTTGTCTTGTCTTTCCTTGCTGGGAACTGTCTTTTCTGGTTTTTCATTCCTATAATTGCCTTGCCTTACCTTGTCTTGCCTGTAATTGCCTTGCCTTGCCATGATGTTTCGGGGATTGTATTGTCTGGAATTTCCTTGCTTTGTCTTGTCCGAAATTGATTTCCTGGAATTGCCTTGCCTTTACTGCCTTGCCTTAGATGGAATTGCCTTGCCCTGACTTGACTTGCCTGGAATTGCCATGCCTGGAATTGCCTTGCCTTGCCTTGCCCTGTGTTCCCCGCAATTGACCTTCCTGGAATAGCCTTGCATTTTTTTTGCTCTGCCTTGGTCTTGGCTGGAATTTCTTTGCCCAGCATTGCCTTGCTATGCCTGGAAATGCCTTGCCTGGAATTGTCCTGCATTGCCTTGAATTTCCTGATATTGCCCTGTCCTGCCTTTCGTGGCCTGGCATTGCCTGCAATTGCCTTGCCTTGCCTTGAATTGCCTTGAATGGAATTGCCCTACTTTTCCTTGCCTTGCTTTTTCTGGAATTGTTTTGACTGGAAATGCCATGCATATTCTTACCTTGCCTTTCCTGGAATTGTCTTGTCTTGCCATTCTTTGCATTTCCTGAAATTGCCTTACCTGGAATTGTTTTGTCTTTCCTTGCCTTGCCTATATTTGCCTTGCCTGCAATTGCCTTAATTTGCCTTGCTTTGCATAGACTTGCCTCGCCGGGGATTGCCTTGCTTTGCCATGCTTTCGTTGCCTGAAATTATCTTGCCTGGAATTACCTTTCGTGAAATTGCTAGCCTTGCCTTGTCTAGAATTGCAGTGCCTGGAATCGCCTTACCTTGACTTGCCTGAATTTTTCTTGCCATGCTTTGCCTTGCCTTTAATTGCCCTGCCCTGCCTTGCTTTGCCTTGCCTGAAATTTTCTTGCAAAGAATTGCCTTGCCTTGCCTGGAATTGCCTTGAATTACCTTGCGTTGCCTTCCCTAGAATTTTCTTGTCTTGCATTACCTGAAATTGCCTTTCCCTAAATTGTCTTTCCCTGCTTTGTGTTGCCTTGCTTTCCCTGGAATTTCCAGTCCTGGAATTGCCTTGCCTGGAACTGCCTTGCCTTGCCTTACCCCGAATTGCCTTGCCTTGCTTTGCCTTGCCTTGCCTGAAAATGCCTTTCGTGCAGTTGCCTTGCCTTTCCTGGCTTGGAAATGCCTTGCATAAAATTGCCCTGCCTTGCCTGAAATTGCCTTGCCTGGAATAGCCTTGCCTTGGCTTGCCTTGGCTTGTCTCAAATTGCCTTGCCTCAAATATCCTTGCCTTGCTTTGACTTGCCTTGCCTTGCCTTGCCTTGCATGCAATTGCCCTGCCTGGGATTACCCTGCCTTCTCTTAACTAGCCTTTCCTCGATTTACCTAGCCTGGAATTTCCTTGCCTTGTCTTACCTTGCCCGAAATGGCTTCCCATAAAATTGCCCTGCCTTTCCTTGGCTCACCTGGGCTCACTTGCAATTTTTTTGTTTTTCCTTGCCTTGGATTGCCTGGAATTTCCTTAACTGGCATTACCCTGCATTGCCTTGCCTTGCCTCGAATTACCTTGTGTGGAATTGCCCTGTTTTCCTTGCCTTCATATGCCTGGAATTGCTCTGCCTTGTCTTGCCTTGCATTGCCTCAAATTGCCTTGCCTGGAGTGGCTCTTTTTTCCATTTTTTGCCCTACCTGGAATTGCCTTGCCTGGAATTGCCTTGCCTAGCCTTTTCTTACCTTGCCTGAAATTGCCTTGCGTGGAATTGTGTTGCCTTGCCTTGCCTTTTGTTGCCTGGAACTAACTTGTCTGGAATTCAATTGCCTCGCCTAGAATTGCCTTGCCTGGAATTGCCTTGCCTTGGTTTGCCTTGCATTGCCTCGAAATTGCATTGCCTGGAATTGCCTTAACTTGCCTTACCTGCAATTGCCTTTCTTGGTATTTTCTTACTCTGCCTTGTCTTGCCTTGCCTTTCCTTGCCTTGCCTGGAACTGCCTTTCCTTGAACTGCCTTGCCTAAAATTGCCTTGCCTTGCCTGTAATCGCCTCGCCCAGAATTGCATTGCCTTGTTTTACCTTGCCTTGCCTGGAATTGCCTTGCCTTGCCTGGAATTGCCTTGCCTGGAGTTGCTTTGCCTTGCCTTGCCTTGTTTTTCCTGGGACTGCATTGCCTGGCATTGCCTTGCCTTGCCTTGCCTGAAATGGACATGCGTGGAATTGCCTTGCCTTTCTCGCCTTGTCTTGGCTGGAATTGCCTTGTCCTGCTTTGACTTGCCTGGAACTGCCCTGCATGGAATTGCCTTGCCGTGCCTTGCATTGCCTGGAATTGCCTTTCCTGGTATAGCTTTGCCTTTTTTGCCCTGCCTTGTATTGCCTTGGCTGGAATTTCTTTGCCCTGCATTGCCTTGCTTTTCCTAGAGCTGCCTTGCCTGGAATTGCCCTGCCTTGCCTTGCCTTTCCTGAAATTGTCTTGCCTTGACTTTCCTGGCCTGGTCATGCCTGAAATTGCCTTGCCTTCCCTTGCCTTGCCTTGCCTGGAATTACCTTGACTGGAATTGTCCTACTTTGCCTTACCTTCCTTTTTCTGGAATTGTTTTGCCTGGAATTGTCCTCTTTTTCTTGCATTGCCTTGCCTGGAATTGCCTTACCTGGAATTGTCTTGTCTTGCCTTGTGTTGCCTAGAATTGCCTTGCCTGCAATTGACTTGACTTGCCTTGCTTTGCATAGAATTGCTTTGCCTGGGATTGACTTGCATTGCCATGCTTGCCTTGCATGAAATTGCCTGGCCTGGAATTACATTGCCTGAAATTGTCTTGCTATGCCTTTTCTAGAATTGCAGTGCCTGGAATCGCCTTGCCTTTTTTGCCTTGCCTTGCCTGGAATTGCCTTGCAAAGTATTCCCCTGCCTTGCCTTACCTGGAATTGCCTTGCCTGAAATTGTCTTTACCTGCCTGTCTTGCCTGGAATTGTTTTGCCTGAAATTAACTTGCCTTGTCTTGCCTTGCCTAGATTGCCTTGCATGGAATTTTTTTGCCATCCTTTGCCTTACCTTGCCTGGAATTGCCTTGCCTGGACTTGCTTTGCCTTGCCTGGAATTGCCTTGAATGAGATTGCCCTGCCTTCCCTGGAATTAACTTGTCTGAAATTTCCCTGCCTTGCATTTCCTTGCATTGCCTCAAATTGCCCTACCTGTAATTTTCCTGCTTTCCTTTAAATTTCCATTGATGGAATTGCCTTGTTTGAAATTGTCTCGCCTTAGTTGCCTTGCCTTGCATGCAATTGCCTTGTTTGGAATCTTCTTACCTAGACTTGCCTTGCCTTGCCTGTAATTGCCTTTTCTGGAATTGCCTTGCCTTGTTTTGTTTTGCCTGGAATTGCCTTGCCTGGAACCGCCTTACCTAGCCTTGCCTGAAATTTCCTTCTCTGATATAGCCTTGCCTTTCCTTGCCTTGCCTTCCCTTGCCTTGTCTGGAATTTCCTTGTCTTGTTTTGCCTTTCCAGGCCTGGAATTGCTTTGATTTTCCTTGCCTTGCCTTGCCTAGAATTGTCCTGTCTTGCATTACCTGAAATTTCCTTGCCTGCAATTACCTTTCCCTGCCTTGTCTTGCCTTGCCTTGCCTGGAATTGCCTTACCTGGAACTGCCTTGTTTTGCCTTGCCTTTTCATGCCTGGAATTGCCTTGCCTTGCTTTGCCTTGCCTAGCCTGAAATGACCTTTCCTGCAATTGCCTTGCCTTGCCTGGCTTGGAAATGTCTTGCATGAAATTGCCGTGCTTTGCCTGGAATTGCCTTGCCTGGAATAGCCTTGCCTTGGCTTCCATTGTCTTTCCTGGAATTGCCTTGCCTAAATTGCCTTGCCTTTCTTTGCATGCAATTGCCCTGCCTGGAATTACCCTGCCTTCCCTTACCTCGCCTTTCCTAGATTTACCTAGCCAGGAATTTTCTTGTCTTGCCGTACCTTGCCCGAAACTGCCCTGCCTTTCGTTGGCTGCCCCGGGCTTGCTTGCAATTGCCTTGCCTTCCGTTGCATTGCTTTGCCTGAAATTGTCTTAACTGGCATTGCCGTGCATTGCCTTGCCTTGACTTGCCTGGAATTACCTTGCGTGGAATTTCCCTGACTTGCCTTGCCTTGATATGCCTGGAATTCCCTTGGCTGGAATTGCTCTGCCTTGCCTTGCCTTGCTTTGCCTCAAATTGCCTTGCCTGGAATTGCTCTGTTTCCCTTTACCTTGCCTTGCCTGGAATTGCCTTGCCTGAAATCGCCCTGCCTAGTCTTTTCTTACCCTGCCTGAAATTGTCTTGCCTGGAATTGCCTTGCCTTACCTTGTCTTTCGTTGCCTGGAACTGCATTATCTGGAATTCCCTTGACTCGCCTAGAATTGCCTTGCATGAAATTGCCTTGCCTTATTTTGCCTGGAATTGCCTTGCCTGCAATGGCCTTGCCTTATTTTGCCTGGAATTGCCTTGCCTGCAATTGCCTTGCCTTGCCTTGCCTAGAATTTTCTTGTATTGCCTTATCTGGAATTGTCTTACCTGAAATTGCCTTTCCCTGCCTTGTCTTGCCTGGAATTGCCATTCCTGGAATTGCCTTGCCTGGAACTGCCTTGCTTTACCTTGCCTTTTCTTGCCCGGAATTGTCATGCCTAGTTTTGCCTTGCCTTGCCTGCAATTGCTTTGCCCTTCCTTGCTGGAATTGCGTTGCATGAAATTGCCCTGCCTTGCCTGGAATTTCCTTGCCTGGAATATTCTTGCCTTGTCTTGCCTCTAATTTCCTTGCCTAAAATTTCTTTGCATTGCCTTGCCATGCCTTTCTTTGCCTTGCATGGAATTGTGCTGCCTGGAATTACCCTGCTTTGCCTTGAGTAGCCTTTGCTGGATTTTTCTTGCCTGGAATTTTCTTGCCTTCCCTTACGTTGCCCAAAATTGAATTGCGTGAATTTGCCCTGCCTTGCTTTGGCCAGCACAGCCTTGCTTGCAATTGCCTTGCCTTTCCTTCCCTTTCCTTGCCTTGCCTGGAATAGCCATGCCTTGGCTTGCCTTGTCTTGCCTGGAATTGCATTGCCTGAAGTTGTCCTGCCTTGTCTTGCATTAATATGCCTGAAATTGCCTTGCATAGAATTTCTCTGCCTTGCCTTGCCTTGCATTGCCTCAGATTGCCTTGCCTTGAATTGCCTTGTTTTCCTTCTCCTTGCCTTGCCTGAAATTTCCCTGCCTTGTCTTGCATTGATATGCCTGAAATTGCCTTGCATAGAGTTTCTCTGCCTTGCCTTGCCTTGCATTGACTCAGATTGCCTCGCCTGGAATTCCCCTGTTTTCCTTCTCCTTGCCTTGCCTGAAATTGCCTTTAATTGCTTTGCCTTGCATTGCCTGAAATTGCCTTTCCTGGAATTGGCTTGCGTTGTCTTGCATTGTCTTGCCTTGCCTTTCCTGGAATCGCCTTGCCTAGCCTTTCCTTATCTTGCCTGAAATTGCCTGCATGGAATTGTCTTGCCTTGCCTGGAACTGTCTTGTCTGGAATTTGCTTGCCATAACTAGAATCGCCTTGCATGGAATTGCCTTGCGTTGTCCCTTGTGGAATTATCTTCCCTTTCCTTGTCTGGAATTTCCTTTCCTGAAATTGCCTTTACTTCCCTTGCCTTGCCTTGAAATTTCCTTGCCTGGTATTTTCTTACCCTGCCTTGTCTTGCCTTGCCTTGCCTGGAACTGCCTTTCCTTGGATTGCATTACCTAGAATTGCCTTTCCTTGCCTCCCCTGGAATTGACTTGCCTAGAATTTCATTGTCTTGTCTTACCTTCCCTTGCCTGGAATTGCCTTGCCTTTAATCACCTTGCCTTGCCTTGTTTTTCCTGGGATTGTATTACCTGGAATTGGCTTGCATTGCCTTGCCTGAATTTGACTTGCCTGGAATTGGCTTGCCTTTCTTGCCTTGCCTTGGCTGGAGTGGTCTTGCATGGAATAGCATTACTTGGGGTTGCCTTGTCTGAAATTGCCTTTCCCTGCCTTGTCTGTTTTGCCTTGCCTGGATTTGCCATTCCTAGAATTGCCTTGCCTGCAACTGCCTTGCCTTGACGTTCCATGCCCGGAATTGCTTTGTCTTGCTTTGCCTTACCTTGCCTGACCTGAAATTGCCTTGCCTTGCCTGGCCTGGAATTGCCTTTTATATAATTTCCCTGCCTTGCCTGGAGTTGACTTGCCTGGAGTTGACTTGCCTGGAATTGCCCTGCGTTGACTTACCTTGATATGCCTGGAATTGCATGCCCAGAATTGCTCTGCCTTGCCTTGCCTTGAATTCCCCTGCCTCAAATTGCCTTGCCTGGAATTGTCCTGCCTTTCTTTGCCTTGCCTTGCCTGGAATTTCATTTCCTTGCTTTGCCTTGCAATGCCTTGCCTAGAAGTGCCTTGTGTGGAATCTCCTTTTCTGGAATCGCCTTGCCTAGCCTTACCTTTAATTGCCTTGCCTTGCCTTGCCTTACCTGGAATTGCCTTGCCTGAAATTGCCTTTACCTGCCTTCTCTTGACTTGCCTTGCCTGAAATTATTTTTCCTGGAATTACCTTTCCTTATCTTGCTTGCCTTGCCTTACCTGGATTGTCTTGCATGAAATTTCCTTCCCTTGCATTGCCTTACCTTGCCTGAAATTGCCTTGCCTGGCCTGCAATTGCCTTGATTGGAATTGCCTTGCCTTGCCTGGAATTGCTTTGCCTGGAATTTCTCTGCCTTGCCTTGCCTTGCATTGCCTCAAATTGCCTAATCTGAAATTTACCTGCCTTCATTTCCCTTGCCATGGCTGGAATTGCCTTGGTTGAAATTGCCTCGCCTTGGTTGCCTTGCCTTGCCTGGAATTGCCTTGCCTGGAATCTCCTTACCTAGCTTTGCCTAGCCTTGCCTGAAATTGCCTTCTTTGGAATAGCCTTGCCTTGCTTTGCCTTGCCTGAAATTGCCTTGCCTGGACTTGTGTCTTCGCTTGAATTTTCTTCCCTTTGCCAAAAATTCCCTTGGCTAATATTGCCTTGACTTGCCTTGCCTTGCATTGCCGGGAATTGCCTTGCCTGAAACTCCCTTGCCTGGAATTGCTTTGAATTGCCTGGTGATGCCTTGCCTAGAATTGCCTTGTCTTGCATTACTTGGAATTGCCTTCCCTGAAATTACATTTTCCTGCTTTGTCTTGCCTTGCCTTGCCTGGAATTGCCTTGCCTGGAACTGCCTTGCCTTTCTTTGCCTTTTCTTCCTTGGAATTTCCTTGCATTGCATTGCTTTGCCTTGCCTGTAATTTCCTTCCTTTCCTGACTTGAAATTGCCTTGCCTGAAATAGCCTTGCTTTCACTTGCCTTGTCTTGCCTGGAATTGTTTTGCCTAGAATTACCTTGCCTTGTTTTGCCTTACCTTGTCTTGAATAAAATTGTTCTGCTGGAATTAACCTGCCTTGCCTTGCCTGAATTTACCTCAGCTGGAATTTTCTTGTCTCATCCTACCGTGCCAGAAATTGCCATCCATGAAGTTTCCCTGCCTTGCCTTGTCTTGCCCGGCCTTGCTTGAAATTGACTTGCCTTCTCTTGCCTGGAATTGCCTGGACTGGAAATTTCCTGCGTTGCCTTTCCTTGCCTGGAATTACCTTGAGTGGAATTTCCCTGCCTTTATATGCCTGAAATTGCCTTGCCTGGAATTGCTCTGCCTTGACTTGCCTTGCATTGCCTCAAATTGCCTTGCCTAGAATTGCCTTGCCTTGCCTGGAATTGCCTTGCCTTTAATTGCCTTGCGTTGCCTTGTTTGTCCTGGGATTACATTGCCTGAAATTGCCTTTTCTTGCTTTGCCTTGTATTGCCTGGAATTGTCTTGCAAGGTATTGCCTTGCGTTGCCTTGCCTTGCCTTGCCTGGAATATCCTTGCCTGAAATCGCCTTGCCTAGTCTTTCCTTACCTTTCCTGAAATTGGTTTGAATAAAATTGCCTTGCCTTGCCTAGAATTGCCTTGCGTGGAATTGCCTTTCCTTTCCTTGCCTTGACGTGCCTGGAATTCCCTTGCCTGCAATTGCCTTTACTTCTTTTGCCTTCCCTTGCCTGGAATTGCTTTGCCTGGAATTTTCTTTTCTTACTTTGCCTTGCATTGCTTGAAATTTTCTTGCCTGGAATTGCCTTACCTTGCCTTACCCGCAATTGCCTTGCCTGGTATTTTCTTACCCTACCTTGTCTTGCCTTGCCTTGCCTGGAACTGCATTTCCTGGAATTGTCTTGCCTTGCTTTACCTAGCCTGGAATTGCCTTGTCTAGAATTGCATTGCCATGCCCTATCTTGTCTTGCCTTGAATTCCCTTGCCTGTAATTGCCTTGCCTTGCCTTTTATTTCTGGGATTGTATTGCCTGGTATTGCCTTGCCTTTCCTTGCCTGAAGTTGACTTGCCTGTAGTTCTCTTGCGTTGTCTTGCCTTGCCTTGGCTGGAATTGCCTTGCATGAAATTGCCTTGCCCTGCCTTGACTTTCCTGGAATTGCACTACCTGGAATTGCCTTGTGTTTTCTTGCCTTGCATTGCCTGAAATTGCCTTTCCTACGATAACCTTGCCTTTTTTTTGCCCTGCCTTAAGTTGCGTTGGCTAGAATTTCTTCACCCTGCATTGATGTGCTATACATGAAACTGCCTTGTCTGGAATTGCCATCTTACTTTAAATTTTTTGAAATCGCCCTGCCCTGCCTCTGCCTTTCGTGTCCTGGTCTTGCCCTCAATTTCTTTGCTTTCCCTTCCCTTGCCTTGCCTTGCCTGGAATTGCCCTACTTTGCCGTTCCTTGTTTTATCTGGAATTGTTTAGGCTGAAATTGCCATGCCTTTTCTTGCCTTGCCATGCCTTTTCTTGCCTTGCCTTGCCTGGAATTGCCTTACCTGAAATTCTCTTGTCTTGACTTGCCTTGCCTGCAATTGCCTTGCCTTGTCCGGCCTTGCCTAGAATTGCCTTGCCTGGGATTGCCTTGCATTGCCATACTTGACTTGGCTCAAATTGCCTTGCCTTGCCTTGTCTAGAATTGCAGTGCCTGGAATCTCCTTGCCTAGTCTAGCCTTGCCTTGCCTAAAATTACCTTGCCTGGAATTGCCTTGCCTTGTCTTGACTGGAATTGTCTTGCCTTTAATTGCTTTGCCTTGCATTCCTTTGCCTTGCCTGAAATTGCCTTGCAAAGAATTGCCTTGCCTTGCCTTACCTGGAATTGCATTGCCTGAAATTGCATTTACCTGCCTTCTCTTGCCTTGCCTGGAATTGTTTTTCCTGGAATTACCTTGCCTTGTCTTGCCTTGCATTGCCTTGCCTTTCCTGGATTGCCTTGTATGGAATTTCCTTGCCTTGCATTGCCTTACCTTGACTGGCCTTGCCTTTCATGGCCTGAAATTGCCTTGACTGGAATTGCCCTGCCTTGCGTTGCCTTACCTTGCCTGGAATTGCCTTGCCTGGCCTTGCCTTGCCTGGCCTGATATTGCCTTGACTGGAATTGCCCTGCCTTGCCTGGAATTACCTTGACTGGAATTTCCCTGCCTTGCCTTTTCTTCCATTGCCTCAAATTTGCTTACCTGAAATTTCCCTGCCTTCCTTTAGCTTGCCATGGCTGGAATTGCCTTGCTTCAAATTGCCTCACCTTGGTTGCCTTTCCTTGCCTGGAATTGCCTTAACTAGCCTTGCTTTTCCTTGCCTGAAATTGCCTTCTCTGGAATAGCCTTGCCTTGCCTGGAATTTCCTTTCCTGGAATTGCATCTTGCCTTGCCTTTCCTTCCCTTGTCAAAAATTCCCTTGGGTAAAATTGCCTTACCTTGCCTTGCCGTGCCTGGAATTGCCTTACTGAAAATTGCTTTGTCTTCTTTTACCTTGCCTTGCTTGTAATTGCCTTGCCTCAAATTGCCTTGGATGGCCTTGCATTGCCTTGCCATGCCTAGTATTGCCTCGTCTTGCCTTACCTAGAATTGCCATGCCTGATATTGCCTTTCCCTGCTTTTTCTTGCGTTACCTTGCCTGAAATTGCCATTCCTGCAATTGCCTTGCCTGGAACTGCCTTGCCTTTACTTGCCTTTTCTTGCCAGATTTGCCTTGCCTTGCTTGGTCTTGCCTTGACTGAAATTGCCTTGTCTGCAATTGCCTTGCCTTGCCCGGTCTGGAATTGCCTTGCATGAAATTGCCCTACCTTGCCTAAAATTGCATTTCCTGGAATAAACTTGCCTGGACTTGCCTTGTCTTGCCTGGAATTGCCTTGCCTAGAATTGCCTTCCCTTGTTTTTCCTTCCCTTACCTTGTTTGAAATTGCCCTGCCTAGAATTACACTGCCTTGCCTTGCCTTGCCTAGCCTTTCCTGAATTTACATCGCCTGGAATTTGCTTGACTTTCCCTATCTTTCCCAAAATTGCCTTGCATGAAATTGTTATACTTTTCCTTGTATTGTCTGGCCTTGCTTCCAATTGCCTTGCCTTTCCTTGCCTGAAATTTTCTTGACTGGAATTGCCCTACGTTGCCTTGCCTTTCTTCACCTAGAATTGCCTTGCATGGAATTGCCCTACCTTGTCTTGCCTTAATATACCTGAAATTGCCTTGCCTGGAATTGCTCTGCATTGCCTTGCCTTGCATTGCCTCAAATTGACAGGCCTAGAGTTGCATTGCCTTGCGTTGTTCTGCCTGAAATTACCTTGCCTTGAATTGCATTCCCTTGTCTTACCTTCCCTTGGGTGAAATTGCTTTGCTTGCAATTGAATTGTTTTGCCTTGTTTATCCTGGGAGTGTATTGCCTGGAGGTGCTTTTTCTTGCATTGCCTGGAATTGCCTTGCCTAGAATTGCCTTGCCTTGTTTTGTCTTGCCTGGCCTTGCCTTGAATTTCCTTGCCTGAAATTCCCTGCTTTGCCTTGCCTAGCCTTTCCTGGATTTACCTCGCCTGAAATATATTTGCCGTGCCCTACCTTACCCTAAATTTCCTTGCATGAAATTGCCCTGCCTTGCCTTGACTGGCCCGTCTTGCTTGCAATTTCCTTGCTATTCTTTCATTGCCTTGCCTTGCCTGAAATTTCCCTGCCTTGTCTTGCCTTGATATGCCTGGAATTGCCTTGCTTGAAATTGCTCTGCCTTGCCTTGTTTTTCGTGGGATTGTCTTACCTGGAATTGCCTTTCCTTCCTTTTCTTCCATTGCCTGGAATTGCCTTGCCAGGAATTGCCTTGCTTTGCCTTGCCTTGCCTTTCTTTGCCTGAAACTGCCTTGTCTGGAAGTCACTTGCCTCGCCTAGAGTTCCCTTGCATGGAATGGCCTTGCCTTGCCTTGACTTGCCTGGAATTGCCTTGTCTATAATTGCCTTGCCTTGCCTTGCCTTGCCTTGCTTTGCCTTGCCTTGCATTGCCTTGCCCTGCCCTTCACTGCCTGGAATTACCTTGCCTGAAATTGCCTTTGCTTTTCTTACTTTGCCACGCCTGGAATTGCCTTGCCTGGAATTGCGGTTCCTTGCTTTGCCTTGAATTGCTTTGAGTTGCCTTGCCTGGAATTTCCCTGCTTTTCCTTGCCTTGCATTGCCTTAAATTGCCTTAAATGAAATTTCCCTGCCTTCCTTTGCCTTGCATGACTGAAATTGCCTTGGTTGAAATTGCCTCGCCTTGGTTGCCTTGCCTTGCATGGAATTGTTTTTGCCTGAAATTTCCCTGCCTCCCTTTGCTTGCCTTGGCTGGAATTGCCTTGCTTGGAATTGCCTTTCCTTGGTTGCCTCACCTTGCCTGGAATTGCCTTGCCTGAAATCGCCTTACCTAGCCTAGCCTTGCCTTGCCTTGAATTGCCTTCTTTGAAATAGTCTTGCCTTGCATTGCCTTGCCTTGCCTTGCCTCGCCTCGCCTCGCCTCGCCTCGCCTCGCCTCACCTCGCCTGGAATTGCCTTGGCCAGAATTGCATCTTGCCTTACCTTTCCTTCCCTTACCAACAATTCCCTTGGCTAAAATTGCCTTGACTTTTCTTGCCTTGCCTTTCCTGGAATTGCCTTGCATTGTTTTGACTTTCCTTGACTAAAATTGCCTTGAATTGCCTTGCGTTGCCTTGCCTTGCCTAGAATTGCCTTGTCTTGGCTTACCTAGAATTTCCTTGCCTGAAATTGCCTTTCCCTGCTTTGTCTTGCCTTGGCATGCCTAGAATTGCCATTCCTGCAATTGTCTTGCCTGGAACTGCCTTGCCTTGCCTTCCCTTTCCTTACCTGGAATTGCCTTGCCTTGCTTGGTTTTGCCTTACCTGAAATTGCTTTGCCTGTAATTGCCTTGCCTTGCCTAGACTGGAATTGCCTTGCATGAAATAACCCTGCCTTGCCTAGAATTACTTTGCCTGGAATAGCCTTGCCTTGGCTTGCCTTCTCTTGCCTGCAATTGTTTTGCCTAGAATTGCCTTCACTTGTCTTACTTTCCCTTGCTTTGCATGGAATTGCCCTGCCTGGAATTACCCTGCCTTGCCTTGCCTTGCCTAGCCTTTCCTATATTTACCTCACCTGGATTTCCTTGCCTTGCCTTACCTTGCCCAAAATTGCCTTGCATGAAATTGCCCTGCCTTTTCTTGGCTGGACCTGCCTTGCTTGCAATTGCCTTGCATTCCCTTGCCTGAAATTGGCTTGACTAGAATTGCCTTGCGTTGCCTTGCCTTGCTTGCCTGGAAGTGCCTTGAGTGGAACTGCCCTGCTCTGTCTTGCCTTGATATGCTTGGAATTGCCTTGCCTGAAATTGCTCTGCCTTGCCTTGCCTTGCATTGCATTGCCTCAAGTTGCCTTGCCTAGAATTGCCTTGCCTTGCCTTGCCTTGCCTTGCCTGGAATTGTCTTGCCATGAATTGTGTTGCCTTGCTTTACCTTGCCTTTCCTGGAATTGCCTTGTCTATAGTTGCCTTGCTTGCTTTGCTTTTCCTGGGATTGTATTGCCTGGAATTGCCTTTCCTTGCTTTGCCTTGCATTCCCTGGAATTGCTTTGCCTGATATTGCTTGGCATTGTCTTGCCTTGCCTTGCCTGGAATTGCCTTGTCTGGAATTCCCTTGCCTTGCCCAGAATTGCCTTGCATGGAATTGCCTTGACTTGCCTTGACTTGCCTGGAATTGCCTTTACTTTTCTTGCCTTGCCTTACCAGAATTGTCTTACTTGGAATTGCCTTTCCTTGATTTGCCTTGCATTGCCTAAAATTGCCTTGCCTTGAATTTCCTTACCTTTCTTTACCTGCAATTGCCTTGCCTAGTATTTTCTTTCCCTGCCTTGTCTTGCCTTGTCTTGCCTTTCCCTGCCTGGAACTGCCTTTCCTGGAATTGCCTTGACTAGAAATGCCTTGCCTTGCCTTGCCTTGCCTTGCCTTGCCTTGCCTTGCCTTGCCTTGCCTTGCCTTGCCTTGCCTTGCCTTGCCTTGCCTTGCCTTGCCTTGCCTTGCCTTGCCTTGCCTTGCCTTGCCTTGCCTTGCCTTGCCTTGCCTTGCCTTGCCTTGCCTTGCCTTGCCTTGCCTTGCCTTGCCTTGCCTTGCCTTGCCTTGCCTTGCCTTGCCTTGCCTTGCCTTGCCTTGCCTTGCCTTGCCTTGCCTTGCCTTGCCTTGCCTTGCCTTGCCTTGCCTTGCCTTGCCTTGCCTTGCCTTGCCTTGCCTTGCCTTGCCTTGCCTTGCCTTGCCTTGCCTTGCCTTGCCTTGCCTTGCCTTGCCTTGCCTTGCCTTGCCTTGCCTTGCCTTGCCTTGCCTTGCCTTGCCTTGCCTTGCCTTGCCTTGCCTTGCCTTGCCTTGCCTTGCCTTGCCTTGCCTTGCCTTGCCTTGCCTTGCCTTGCCTTGCCTTGCCTTGCCTTGCCTTGCCTTGCCTTGCCTTGCCTTGCCTTGCCTTGCCTTGCCTTGCCTTGCCTTGCCTTGCCTTGCCTTGGTTTACCTTACCTAAATTTCTTTTTCCTTGCCATGCCTGGATGTGCCTTGCTTGGATTTAAGTTGCCTTGCCTTGCCTGGATTTGTCTTGCTTTGCCTGGATTTTACTTGCTGGTATTTGCCTTCATTTTTATTACCTGTATTTTCTCTGCCTTGCCTGGATTTTGCTAGCCTGCATTTGGCTTGCCTTGATATGCCTGGATTTGCCTTGCCTGAATTTGCCTTGCTTTCCCTTGCCTGGATTTGCCTTCACTTGCCTTGCCTGGATTTACCTTTCTTGGATTTGCCTTGTCTTGCCTTGCTGAAAATTGCCTCACCTTCTATTGCCTTGCATTGCCTTGCCTGGATTTGCCGTTTCTGGATTTGCCTTGTTTTGCCTGGATTTGTCTTGCCTTGCCTTGCCTTGCCTGGATTTGCTTTGTCTGTATTTGCCTTGCCTTGTCTTGCCTGGATTTCCCGTGCCTGGGTGTGCCTTGTCTTTTTTTACATTGCCTGGATTTGCCTTGCCTAGATTTGTGTTGCCTTTTCTTGCTTGAATTTGCCTTGATTGGATTTGCCTTGCCTTGCCTTGCCTTGCATGCATTTGCCTTGCCTTGCCTTCACTAGATTTGTTTTTCCTCGATTTGCCTTGCCTGGCCTTGCCTGAATTGGAATTGCCTTGCCTTGTTTGAATTCGCCATACCTGGATATGTCTATTCTTGTCTTCTCTGGATTTTCCTTGCCTTGCCTTGCCTGGATTTGCCTTTCCTGGATATGCCTTGCCTTGTCGTGCCTGTATATTTTTCCCTGAATTTGCCTTGCCTTGCCTGGATTTTTCTTGCCTGGATTTTCCTTGCCTTGTTTTGCCTGGATTTGTGTTTCCTTAATTTGTGTTGCCTTGCCTGGCCTGGATTTGCCTTGCGTTTTTTTCCCTGGATTTTCCTTGCCTGGATTTCTCTATATTTTTCTCGCCTGGATTTTTCTGGCCTTTATTTGCCTTGCCTTGCAATGCCTGGATGTGTTTTGCCTGGATTTGCCTTTCCTTGCCCTACCAGGATTGGCCTTGTCTGGATTTGGCTTCCCTTGCCGTTCCTGGATTTCTATTTTTTCTTATTTGCCTTGCCTTTCCGTGTTTTACCTGGATTTGCCTAGCCTAAAATTGTCTTGCATTGCATGCCTGGATTTGCCGTGATTAAATTTCCTTTCCCTTGCCTTGCCTCCATTTACCTTGCCTTGCCTTGCATTGCCTTGCCTATATTTTTCCTGCCTAGATTTGACTTCCTTTCCTTGCCTTTGTTTGTTTTGCCTGGATTTGGCTTGCCTTGCCTTGCCTGGATTTTTCTTTCCTGGATTTGCCTTGCCTTTTTTCCCCTGTATTTGCCTTGCCTTGTTTTCCCCGGATTTGCCTTGCCTCCATCTGTCTTGCTTTTTTTCTCCTGGATTTGCCTTGCCTGGATTTGCCTTACCTGGATTTGCCTTGCCTTCCCTTGCCTAAATTTTCCTTGCCTGGATTTGCCTGACGTTGCCATGCCTGAATTTGCCTTGCCTTGCCTTGCCTTGTTTTGCTTGGGGTTGTCTAGCCTAAATTTACCTATCTTGCCTTGCCTGGATTTGCCTTTTCTGGATATTCCCTGCCTTGCCTTGCCTTGCCTAGATTTGAACTAACTGGAGTTGCCTTACCTTGCCTTTCCTGGATTTGCCTTGACGTGGTTTGCCTTGCCTTGTTTAAATTTTTCTGCCTAGATTTGGCTTGCCTTGCCTTTCTTTGATTTGCCTTTTTTGAATTTGCCTTGCTTTGCCTTGCCTGGATTGGTTTTCCCTGGAATTGCCTTGCCTTGCCTTACCTGAATTTCCCTTGACTGAATTTGCCTTGTTTTGCCTTGCCTGGATTTGATTTGCCTGAAATTGCTTTGGCTTGCCTTGCCTGGATTTGGCTTGTCTTGCCTGGATTTGCCTTGCCTTGCTTCTCTGGATTTGAACTTACTGAATTTGCCTTGCTTTGTCTTGTCTGGATTTGCCTTGCCTGAATTTGTCTTTTCTTGCTTTGCCTGGATTTGCCTTACTTGGATTTTCCTTAACTTGTCTCGTTTTGCCTGTATTTGCCTTACATAAATTTGTCTTTTTTTATCTTGTCTGGATTTGCCTTGCTTGTATTTAACTTGCCATGACTCGTGTATATTTGCCTTGCCTTCCCTTGCCTGGATTTGCCTTGCCTTGCTTGTCTGGATTTGAACTGACTGGATTTGCCTTGCCTGAATTTGTCTTCATTTGCCTTGCCTGGATTTGCCTTATTTTGCTTTGCTTTGCCTGGATTTGCCTTGCATGAATTTGTCTTCTCTTACCTTGCCTGGATTTGCCTTACTTGTATTTAACTTGCCATGACTCGCCTATATTTTCCTCTCCTTCCCTTGCCGGGGTTTGCCTTGCCTTGCCTTACCCTTATTCGCCTTACCTTGCCTATATTTGTCATGCCTGGATTTGCCTTGCCTTGCCTTGCCTGGATTTGCCTTGTCTGTATTGGCCTTGACTTGATTTGCCTGAATTTTCCTTGCCTTGCTGAGCCTGGACTTGCCTTGCATTGCGTAGATTTGTTTTGCCTTGCCTTGCCTTGCCTTGCCTTGCCTTGCCTTGCCTTGCCTTGCCTTGCCTTGCCTTGCCTTGCCTTGCCTTGCCTTGCCCTGCCCTGCCCTGCCCTGCCCTGCCCTGCCCTGCCCTGCCCTGCCCTGCCCTGCCCTGCCCTGCCCTGCCCTGCCCTGCCCTGCCCTGCCCTGCCCTGCCCTGCCCTGCCCTGCCCTGCCCTGCCCTGCCCTGCCTTGCCTTGCCCTGCCTTGCCCTGCCTTGCCCTGCCTTGCCCTGCCTTGCCTTGCCTTGCCTTGCCTTGCCTTGCCTTGCCTTGCCTTGCCTTGCCTTGCCTTGCCTTGCCTTGCCTTGCCTTGCCTTGCCTTGCCTTGCCTTGCCTTGCCTTGCCTTGCCTTGCCTTGCCTTGCCTTGCCTTGCCTTGCCTTGCCTTGCCTTGCCTTGCCTTGCCTTGCCTTGCCTTGCCTTGCCTTGCCTTGCCTTGCCTTGCCTTGCCTTGCCTTGCCTTGCCTTGCCTTTCTTGCCTTGCCTGGAGTTCCCTTACCTTGCCTTGCCTGGATTTTCTTTGTCTGGATTTTCCTTGCTTTGCCTTGACTTGCTTTGCCTGGTTTTGCCTTGCCTGGGATTGTCTTGCCTTTTTTTTCTTGCCTGGATTTGTTTTGCCTAAACTTTTGTTGCCTTTCCTGGCCTGGATTTTCCTTGATTGAATTTGCCTTGCCTTGCCTTGCCTTACCTTGCCTACATTTGTCTTTCCTTGCCTTATATGGATTTGCCTTTCCTGGATTTGCCTTGCCTTTCTTTGCCTGATTTTATTTTTCCTAGACTTGCCTTGCTTTTTTTGCCTAGATTTTCTTTGCCTGGATTTGACTTGCCTTGCCTTCCCTGGATTTGCCTTGCCTCCATTTGCTTTGTCTTGCCTTGCCTTGTCTGGAATTGCCTTGCCTTACCTGAATTTGTCTTGCCTGCATTAGCCTTTTCTTGCCTGGATTTGTCTTACCTTGTCTTGCCTTGATTTGCCTTCCCTTTCTTTGCCTGGATTTGAGTTGCCTGAATTTACCTTTACTTGCCTTGCCTAAATTAGCCTTGCCTGGGTTTGCTTTGCCTTGCTTTGCCTGGATTTATCTTGACTGGATTTGCCTTGCCTTGCCTAGATTTTCCTCGTCTAGATTTACCTTGCCTTGTCTTGCTTGGATTTTCATTGCCTGGATTTGCCTTGCCTGGATTTATGTTGCCGGGATTTACCTTGCTTTGCCTTGCCTGTATTTGCATTGCCTGGATTTGCCTTACTTTTTCTTGCCTGGTTTTTCCTTGCTTTGTCTTGCCTGCTTTTGCCTTGCCTGTGATTGTCTTGCCTTTCCGTGCCTGGATTTGCGTTGCCTTGACTTGCCTGGATCTGCCTTGCGTGTATTTTTCTTGCCTGACCTTGCCTGGATTTTTCTTGTCTGGATTTTCCTTTTTTTCCCTGGGTTTGCCTTGCCTAGATTTGCCTTGCCTTGCCTTGCCTTGCCTGGAATCGTTTTGCCTGGATTTTCTTTTCCTTGCCTTGCCTGGATTTGCCTTTTGTTGCCTTGTTTGGATTTGCCTTTTCTGGATTAGTCTTGCCTTTCCTTGCCTGATTTTGTTTTTTTTTTTTTTTTTAGATGTGCCTTGCCATTTCTTACCTGGATTTGCTTTGCCTGGATTTGACTTGCCTTGCCTGGATTTGCCTTGCCTGCATTAGCCTTTCCTTGCCTTGCCTGCATTTGCTTTCCCTTACTTTTTCTGTGTTTGAATTGCCTGAATTTGTTTTTACTTTCTTTGCTTGAATTGGCCTTGCCTGGATTTGCTTTACCTTGCTTTGCCTGGATTTGTCTTACCTGGATTTGACTTGCCTTGTTTTGCCTATATTTTTCTCGCCTTGATTTGCCTTGTCTTGTCTTGCCTGGATTTGTGTTACCTGGATTTGCCTTGCTTTGCCTTGCCTGGATTGACCTTGACTGGATTTGCCTTGCTTTTCCTTGACTGGATTTGCCTTGTCTGGGTTTGCTTGCCTGGTTTTGCCCTGCTTTGTCTTGCCTACATTTGCCTTACCTGGAATTGCCTTGCCTTGCCATGCCTAGATTTGTTTTGCCTTGACTTCCCTGGATCTGCCTTGCGTGAATTTTTTCTTGCCTTACCTTGCCTGGATTTTTCTTGTCTAGATTTTCCTTTTTTTCCCTGGGTTTGCCTTGCCTAGATTTGCCTTGCCTTGCCTTGCCTTGCCTGGAATTGTTTTGTCTGGATTTGCCTTTCCTTGCCTTGCCTGGATTTGCCTTTTCTTGCCTTGTTTGGATTTGCCTTGCCTTGCCTTGCCTTGCCTTGATTTGACTTGCCTGAATTTGCCTTGCCTCGCATTGCCTGGATTTGCCTTGCCTTGATTTGCCTTGCCTTGCCCTTCCTGGATAAGTCTTGCCTGGATTTTCCTTGCCTTGCCTTGCCTGTATTTGACTTGCCTGGTTTTAGCTTAAATTGCCTTGCCTGGATTTGCCTTGCCTGGTTTGCATTGCCTTACCTCGATTGATCTTGCCTTTACTTGCCTTGCTTGGATCTCCTTGCCTTTATTTTTCATGACTTGCCTGGATTTGCCTTGCCTTCCCATGGCTGGATTTGTTTTGCTTTGCCTTGCCTGAATTAGCCTTGCATAGATTAGCCTTGCCTTGCCTTGCTTGGATTTTTCTTGCCTAAATTTGTCTTGCCTTGCCTCTCCTGGATTTGTCATACCTTCCCATGGCTGGATTTATCTTGCTTTGCCTTGCCTGGATTAGCCTTGCATAGATTAGCCTTGCCTTGCCTTACTTGGATTTTTCTTGCCCGCTTTTGCGTTGCCTTGCCTTACCTTGCCTGCATTTACCTTGCCTGGATTTGCCATGGTTTTTCTTGCCTGGATATGCCTTGCCAGAATTTGCCTTGCCTGTTTTAGCCTGAATTTGCATTGCCATTTCTTGCCTGGATTTGTCTTGCCTTGACTTTCCTGGATTCGCCTTACCTAGATTTGCCTTGCCTTGCCTTGCCTGGGTTTGCCTTGCCTTGCTGTGCCTGAATTTGCCTTTCCGGGATATGCTTGCCTTGCCTTTATTTGTCTTGTTTTGCCTTGTCTGAATTTGACTTGCCTTGATTTGTCTTGCTTTTCTTCGTCTCATTTTGCCTTGCCTGGATTTGCCCTGCCTTGCTCTGCCTAGATTTGACTTTCCTGGATTTGGCTTCCCTTGCCTAGATTTTCCTTGCCTGGATTTGCCTTGCCTTGCCTTGTCTGTATTTGCCTTACCTGGATTTCTTTTGCCTTGCCTGGATCTGTTTTGCCTAGATTTACCTTGCATAAATTTCCCTTGCCTTACCTTGACAGGATTTCCCTTGCCTGGATTGGCCTTGTCTGGATTTGCCTTGCCTTGCCTGAATTTGCCTTGCCTTGATTTGCCTTGACTTGCCTTTCCTGGATTTGCCTTGTCTGGATTTACCTTGCCATGTTTTGCCTATATTTGCCTTGCCTGGATTTGCCTTGTTTTGCCATGCCTGAATTTGTTTTGCCTTTCCTGACCTGGATCTGCCTTATGTGGATTCGCATAGCTTTGCCTTTCTTGGATTTTTCTTGTCTGTATTGTTCATGCCTTGCCTAGATTTGTCTTGTCTAGATTTGCATTGCATTGCCTTGCTTGGAATTACCTTGCCTGGATTTGCCTTGCCATGACTTGCCTGGATTTGCCTTTCCTTGTCTTGACTGGATTTGTTTCGCCTTACCATGCCTGGATTTGCCTTGCCTTACATTGCCTAGATTTGCCTTGCCTTCATTTGTTTTGCCTTGCCTTGCCTGGATTTGCTTGCTTGAATTTCGCTCGCCTTTCCTTGCTTTGCTTGGATTTGACTTGACTGAATTTTTCTTCCCTTGATTTGTCTTGTTTTGCCGTTCCTGAATTTGTCTTGCCTGGGTTTGGCTTGCCTTGCCTTGCCTAGATTTTCCTTGTCTGGATTAGCCTTGCCTTGCCTTGCTGTGATCTGCTCTGCCTGGATTTGTCTTGCTTTGCATTGCCTGGATTTGCCTTATCTTGCCTTTCCTGGATTTGCCTTACCTTGATTTGCTCTGCCTTGCGTTGCCTGGATTTGCCTTGCGAGGATTTGCCTTTTTTTGCCTTGCCTGGATTTGCCTTGCCTGGAGTTGCCTTTTTTGCCTTGCCTCGATTTGCGTTGCTGGACTTGCCTTGCTTTGTTTTGCCTGGATTTGCGTTGCCTCGCTTGGATTTGCCTTGCGTGGATTTGCCTTCTTTTTTTTGCCTGTATTTGCCTTCCCTGAATTTGCCTTGGCTTACCTTGCCTGGATTTGCCTTCCTTGCCTTACCTGAATTTGCCTTGCCTTGTTTTACCTGAATTTGCCCAGATTAAATTTGCCTTGCCTTGCCTTGCCTGGATTTATCTTGCATGGATTTGCCTTGCCTTAATTTGCCGTGTTTGGCCTTGCTTGGGTTTGTCTTGCCTGAATTTGTCGTGCCTAAATTTTCCTTGCCTTGTATTGCCTGGGTTTCCTTTCCCTGCATTTGCCTTTTCTTGCCTTGCCTGGATTTGCCTTGCCTGGATTTGCCTTGCTTTGTTTTGCCTGTATTTGCCTTGCCTCCATTTGTCTTGCCTTATTTTCTCTGGATTTTCCTTGTCTGAATTTGCCTTGCCTTGCCTTGCCTTGCCTGGATTTGCCTTGACTTGCCATGCCTGAATTTGCTTATATTTCCATGCCTGGATTTGCATTGCCTTGCTTTGCCTGGATTTGCCTTGCCTTGCTGTGCCTGAATTTGTCTTGCCTTGCATTGCCTGAATTTGAACTGACTGGAGTTGCCTTATCTTGCCTTGCCTGGATTTGCGCTGCCTTGGTTTGCCTTGCCTTTCATTGCCTGGATTTTCTCCCAGGATTTGTCTTGCCTTTCCTTGCCTGTATTTTCCTTGCCTGGATTTGCCTTGACTTGCCTGGATTTGCCTTGCCTTGCCTTGTCTGGATTGGTATTGCCTGGATTTGCCTTGCCTTGCCTTGTCTGGATTTCCCTTCCCTGTATTTGCCTTGCCTTGCTTTGCCTGGATTTGCCTTTACTGAGTTTGCTTTGTCTTGCCTTGCCTGGCTTTGCCTCACCTGGGTTTGTTTTACGTTGCCTTGCTTGGCTGTGCTGTGCCTGGATTTGCCTTCTTTGCCCTGCCTGGCTTTGCTTTGCCTGGATTTGTCTTCCCTTGTTTTGACTGGATTTGCCTTGACTATATATGCCTTACCTTGCCTTTCCTTGCCTGGATTTTCTCACCTGAATTTGCCTTTCCTTGCCTTGCCTGGATTTTTCTTGCTTGGATTTAACTGGCCTTGCCTTGCCTGGATTTCACTTGCCTTGCCTTGCCTGGATTTATCTTGCCTTGCCTTTCCTGGATTTGCTATGCCTTTTTTATATTTGCCTTGCCTAGATTTGCCTTGCTTCGCCTTGCCTTGCCTTGCCTCGCCTCGCCTCGCCTCGCCTTGCCTTGCCTACCTTTGTCTTTCCTGGATTGGCCTTGCCTTGACTTGCCTGGATTTGCCTTGCGTTGCCTTGCCTGGATTTGCCTTGCCTTTCCTGGATTTGCCTTGCCTTCCTAAATTTGCCTTGCCTTGCCTGGATTTGCTTTGTCTGAATTTGCCTTTCCTGGGTTTGCCTTGCCTTGGTGTGCTTTGCCTTTTTTTGCCTTGCCTGGATTTCCCTTTATTGTATTTGTTTTTCCATACTTTGCCTGCATTTTCCTTGCGTTGCCCAGCCTGGGTTTCCCTTGGCTCGGTTTGCCTTGCCTTTCCTTGCCTGATTTTGTTCTACCTGGATTTGCCTTGCTTTGCCTCGCCTGGATTTGCTTTGCCTGGATTTGACTTGCCTTGCCTTTTCTGGATTTGCCTTGCCTGGAATTTCCTTGTCTTGCCTAAATTTGCGTTGCCTGGATTTTTCTTTCCCTGCCTTGCCTGGATTTGCCTTGCCTTGCCTTGTCTGGATTTGAATTGTCTGGATTTTCCTTGACTTGCCTTGCCTGGATTTGCCTTGCCTGGATTTGCCGTTACTAGATTTGCCTTGCCTTGCCTTGCCTTGCTTGTATTTGCCTTGCCTGGATTTTTCTTGCCCTGCCTTCCCTTGATTTGCCTTGCCTTGCCTGGATTTGTCTTGCCTAGATTTCTTTTGCTTTCCCTTGCCTGGATTTGCCTTCCCCTGCATTCCCAGGATTTGTCTTGCCTGGATGTGCCTCTCTTTGCCTTGCCTGGATTTGCCTTACGTTGCTTTGCTTTGATTTGCTTTGCCTTGCCTTGCCTGGATTTGCCTTGCCTTGCCTTGTTTTGCCTGGATTTGCTTTGTTTGGATTTCCTTTGCCTTGTTTCGCCTTGATTTGCCTTGTCTGGATTTGCCTTGCCTTGTCTTTTTTGGATTTTTCTGGCTTGAATTTGTTTTTCCTTGCCTTGCCTGGATTTGCCTTGCCTAGATTTGCCTTGCCTTGCCTTACCTGGATTTGCCTCCTTTGCCTTGCCTTTTCTTACCTTGATTTACCTTGCCTAGTTTTTTCTGAAAATTTCTTGCCTGTAATCGCCTTGCATTGACTTTTTTTATTATCAGAAATGTTCTTGCCTGGAATTGCCTGGTCTTGCCTTGCCTGTAATTGCGTTGACTTTCCTGGCCTTGCCTGTTATTTCCTTTCCTGGAATTAACTTACCTTGCTTCGCCGTGCCTGGAATTGCCTAACCTGGAATTTCCTTGCCTGTAATTGCCTCATCATGCCTTGCGTTGCCTGGATTTGCCTTTGTTGTACTTGCTCTACCTTGCCTTACGTGGAATTGCCTTGTCTTGTCATGCCTTGCCTGGAATTGCCTTTCCTGCAATTGCCTAGCCTTGAGTTGCCTTGCCTTGGTTTGCCTTGCCTGGAACAGCCTTGCCTGGAGTGACCTTTTTTTGCCTTGTCTTGCCTTTCCTTTCCTTTTTATTCCTTTTCTTTCCTTGCCTTGTCTTGCCTAGAATTGCCAGGATTGGAATTGCCTTGCATAAAATTATTTTTCCTTTTCTTTTCTTTCCTTGATTTTTTTGCCTTGACTTTTCTTGCTTTGCCTGGAAGTTTTCTGCATTGCCTTGCTTTGCCTAACCTGGAATTGCCATGATTTGCTTGTCTTGTCTTGCCTGGAATTGCCTTGCCTATAATTGCCTTGCCTTGTCTTGCCCACAAGTGACCTGACTTGCATTACCTTGCCTGAAATTTCCCTGCTTGGAATTGCACTGCCTTGCTTTGCCTTGTCTTGCCTTGCCTTGCCTTGCCTTGCTTGCCTTACCTTGCCTTGCCTTGCCTTGCCTGGAATTGCCTTGCCTTTTCATGCCTGGAATTGACTTTCTCACAATTTCCTTGCATTGCGTTCCCTTTCCTTGCATGCGATTGTCTTGCCTTGAATTGGCTTGCCTGGAATTGTCTTTCCTTGACTTGCATTGCCTGGAATTGCCTAGCCTTAAATTGCTTAGTCTGAAATTGCCTTGCCTTGCCTTGCCTGGAATTGCTTTGCCTTGCCTTACCTGGAATTGCCTTGTCTTGCCTTGCCTTGCTTGGAATTGCCTTTCCTGCAATTGCCTAGCCTGGAATTGCCTTTCTTTGCTTTTCCTTGCCTGTAATTGTCTTGCCTGGCTTTGCCTTGTTTTGCCTTCCTTTGCCTTGCCTTGCACTGCCCGGAATGTTCCTGCTTGGATTTGCCCTCCCTTGTTTTGCCTTCCCTAAAATTTACCTGCCTGAAATTGCACTGCCTTGCCTTGTCTGGAATTGCCTTGCCTTGCCTTGCATGAAATTGACTTTCCCAGAATTTCTTTGCATTGCCTTGCCTTTCCATGCATGTTATTGCCTTGCCTGGAATTGCCTTTAATGAAATTGCCTTGCCTTGGCTTGCATATTCCTGCATTTTTCTGCATTACCTGGAATTGCCTTGCCTTTTCTTGTTTTGCTTATTTGTCCTTGCCTAGAATTGCCTTGCCTTGCCTGGAATTTTCTTGTTGCCTTGCCTTGCCAAGCCTGAAATTGCTTTGCCTGGAATGGCCTTGCCTTGCCTTGCCTGGAATTGTATTGCTTTGCCTGGAATTCCCTTGGCTGGAAATGCCTTATCTTTCTTGTCTTGTCTTTCCTGAAATTGCCTTGCCTTGCCTTGCCTGGAATTGCCTTGAGTTCCCTTTCCTTGCCTCTGCTGGATTTGCCTTCCCTGGAATTGGTTGCCTTGCCTTACCTGGCATTGCCTTGCCTGGAATTGCCTTGTCTTGCCTTGCCTTGCCCGGAATTGCCTTTTCTGCAATTGTCTAGCCTGGAATTGTTTTGCCTTGCCTTACCTTGCCTTGCACTGCCCGGAATTTCCCAGCTGGATTTGCTCTGCCTTGTTTTGCCTTGCCAGAAATTGCCCTGCCTGGAATTGCATTGCCTTGTTTGGCCTCGCCTTGCCTTGCCTGGAATTGCCTTGCCTTGCCTTGCATGTAATTGACTTTCCTGGAATTTCTTTGCATTGCCTTCCCTTTCCTTGCATGGGATTGCTTTGCCTGGAATTGTCTTGCATGAAATTGCCTTGCTTTGCCTTTCCTTGTTTTGCTTTTTTCCCTTGCCTGATAGTGCTTTGCCTTGCCTGGAATTTTCTTGCCTTTCCCTGCTTTGCCTAGACTGGAATTGCCCTGCCTGGAATGGCCTTGCATTGCCTTGCCCAGAATTTCCCTGCCTGGATTTTCCCTGCCTTGTTTTGCCTTGCCTGAAATTGCACTGCCTGGAATTGCACTGCCTTGCCATGCTTTGCCTTGCCTGAAATTGACTTTCCAAAAATTGCTTTGCATTGCCTTGCCTTTCCTAGCATGGGATTGCCTTGCCTGGAGTCATCTTGCCTGGAATTCTTGCCTTGCCTTGTGTTGTCCTGCATTTCCTTGAATTGCCTTGCCTGGAATTGCATTGCCTGGAATTGCCTTGACTTTTCTTGCCTTGTCTTCTTGCCTTGCCTGGATTTGCCTTGTCTTGCCTGAATTTTTTTTGCATTTTCTTGTGTTGCCTAGCCTGGAATTGGCCTGTCTGGAATGGTCTAGCCCTTTCTTACCTTGATTTGCCTGGAATTTCATTGTCTGGAATTGCCTTACCTTCACTTGCCTTGTCTTCTTATGCCTTGCTTGGAATTCACTTGTCTTTCCTTGTATTTTCTTGCCTGTAATTACCCTGCCTGGAATTGCCTTGCACGGAATTGCCTAGCCTAGAATTATTTTGCCTTAACTTCCCTTACCTTTTTTTTTGCTTTGCCTTTAATTGCCTTGCATGGAATTGCCTAGCCTAGTCTTGCCGTGTCTTGCCTTGCCTGGAATTGCATGGCCCGGAATTGCCTTTCCTTTCCTTTTTTTGCCTTGCCTTGCGTGGAATTGCCATTCATGCAATTGCTTTCCCTGTAATCGCCTTGCCATTCCTTGCCTTAGCTTGCCTTGCCTTGCCTTGCCTAAAATTGCCTTGCCTAGAATTGCATTACCTTTTCTTGCCTTGCCTTGCCTTGCCTGGAATTGTTGCCTTGACTTGCCTGGAATTCCCTTGCCTGGAATTCCCTTGCCTGGAATTGCCTTTCTTTTTCTTTCTAGCCTTGCCTGGAATTGCCTTGCATGGATTTGCCTTGACCTGCCTGGAATTCCCTTGGCTGAAATTGCTTTGCCTTTCTTGCCTTGTCTTTCCAGGAATTGCCCTGCATGGAATTGCCTTGCCTTGCCTTGCCTTGAATTGCCTTGTACGGAATTTTTCTGTTTTGCCTGGAATTGCCTTGCATGGAATTCCCTTGTCTTGTCTTGCCTTGCTTTGCCTGGGATTGTCTTGCGTTTTCTTGTTTGTAATTGCCTTTCCATGCTTTGCCTTGTTTTGCCTGGAATTGCCTTGTCTGGAAATTTCTTTCCCTGCTTTGCCTTACCTGGAATTGCCGTGCCTGGAATTGTCTTGCATTGACTTTTCTTGCTGTGCCTGGAATTGCCTTTCCTTTCCTTGCCTTGCCTTTTCTAAAATTGTCTTGTGTGGAATTGCCTTGCCTGAAATTGTATTGCCTGGAATTGCCCTACCTTTCCTTGCTGGCCTTTCCTGGAATTACCGTGCCTGGAATTGCCTTGCCTTTTCTTGCCTGAAATTGCCTATTCTAGCATTGTCTTGTCTTTTTTTGCCTGGTGTTGCTTTGCCTTGCCTTGCCTGAAACTGCCTTGAGTTGCCTTTCTTTGCCGTGCCTGGAATATCCTTGCCTAGAATTGCCTTTCCTTGCCTTTCCCTGTCTTTCCTGCCATTGTTTTGCCTGGACTTTACTGGCCATGTCCTGCCTTCCCCTCCTGTGCTTAGAATTAGCTTGCTGTAATTGTCTTGCCTTGCCTTTCCTGAAATTGCCTTACCTCGAATTGCCTCACCTTACCATGCCTTGCCTGGAATTGTTTTGTATTGCATTGCCTTGCCTTGCCTGGAATTGCGTGGCCTGTAATTGCATTTCCTTGCCTTATCTGGAATTGTCTTTTCTGGAATTGCCTTTCCCTGTCTTGTCTTGCCTTGTCTTGCCTTGACTGGAATTGCCTTTCCTGGAATTGCCTTGACATTTCTTGCCTTAGTTTGCCTTGCCTTGCCTTGCATTGCCTAAAATAGCTTTGCCTGAATTGCCTTGCCTAAAATTACATTGCCTTTTCCTATTTTGCCTTGTCTAGATTGCTTTGCCTTGTCTTGCCTGGAATTGCCTTGCCTGCAAGTTATTTTCCTCCCTTGCCTTACCTGGAATTTCAGTGCCCAAAATTGCCTTGTGTTGCCTTTGCTTGCCTTGCCTGGAATTGCCTTGCCTTTTCTGGAATTGCCTTGGTTTATCTTGCCCGGAATTGTCTTGCCTGAAATTGCCTTTTCTTGCATTGTCTTGTTTTTTTGTTTTTTTTTTTTTTGTTTTTTTGCCTGATATTGACTTGCCTTGCCTTGCCTGGAATTACCTTGAGTGGCATTTATTTGCTTTGCCTGGAATATCCTTGCCGAAAATTGCCTTCCCTTGCCTTGAATGGAAATGAGTTTCCCGGAATTTCTTTGCATTGCCTTGCCTTTCTTTGCATGGGATTGCCTTGCCTGAAATTGTCTTGCTTCGATTGGCCTTGCCTTGCCTTGCATTTCGTTGCATTGCCTGGAATTACCATTCCTAGAATTGCATTGCCCGGAATTGTCTTGCCTTCCCTTCCCTTGCTATTTTGCCTACCCTGCAATTATTTTGCCTTGCCTGGAATTTTCTTGTATTGCCTTGTGTTGCCTAGCCTGGAATTGCCCTTTCTGGAATGGCCTTTTCTTGGCTTGCCTTTTCTTGCCTGGAATTTCCTTGCCTTGAGTTACCTTGTTTTACCTTCCCTTGCCTTCCCTGGAATTGCCTTGCCTAGAATTGCCTTGCCTTGCCTTGCCCGAAATTGCACTGTCTGGAATTGCCCTGCCTTGCCTTGCCTTGCCTGAAATTTCCCTGCCTGGAATTTCACTGCCTTGCCTTGCCCTGCCTGGAATTGTTTTGCCTTGTCTTGCCTGGAATTGGCTTTCCCAGAATTGCATTGCATTGCCTTGACTTTCCTTGCCTGGGATTGCCTTGCCTGGAATTGTCTTGCCTGGAATTGTCTTGCCTGGAATTGTCTTGCCTGGAATTGCCTTGCCTTGCCTTGTCTGAAATTGCGTTGCCTGAAATTGCCTTGCCTTGCCTTGCCTGGAATTGTTTTGGCTGGAATTGCCTTGCCTTGCCTTACCTGGATTTGCCTTGCCTTGCCTTACCTGGATTTGCCTTGCCTGGAGTTGCCTTTCCTGCAATTGATTTGTCTGGAATTGCCTTGCCTTCCCTTGCCTGGAATTGACTTTTCTGTCATTGCTGTTTTGTCCTGCCTGGTGTTGCCTTAAGTTGACTGGAATTGCCTTAAGTTGCCTTTCTTTGCCTTGCCTGGAATATTCTTGGCTTGCCTTGCCCTGCCTTGCCTCCACTTGCCTTGCCTGGAATTGCCTTTACATGCCTTCCCTTCCCCTGCCAGGCTTGGAATTGCATTGCCTGAAATTGCCTTGCCTTGTCTTCTCTGGAATTGCCTTGCCTCGAATTGCCTTACATTACCATGCCTTGCCTGGAATTGCCTTATCTCATGTTGTTTTGTCTTGCCTTGCCTTGCATTGGCTGGAATTACCTTGCTTGCAATTGCCCTGCCTGGCCTTTCCTGGAATTGCCTTGTCTCGAATTGCCTTGCCTTACCATGCCTTGTCTGGAATTGCCTTTCCTGGAATTGTTTTGTCCTGCCCTGCCTTGGCTTACCTGGAATTGACTTACTGGGAATTTCCTTTCCCTGCCTTGTCTAGCCTTGCCTTGCCTGAAATTGCCTTTTCTGCTATTGCCTTTCCTTGAATTGCCTTCTCTTGCCTTGCCTTGCCTGGAATTGACTTGCCTTGCATTGCCTTCCCTTGCTGAAAAATTTTCTGCCTAGAGTTGCATTCCCTTGACTTGTCTGAAATTGCACTACCTTTTGTTACCTAACCTAAAATTGCCCCGCCTTGAATTGCCCTGCCATGCCTTACCTTGCCTTGCCTTGCCTTGCCTTGTCTTAACTGGCATTTCCTTGCTTGACCTTGCCTTGCCTGGAACTGCCTTGCCTGGCATTGCCTTGTCTTGCCTTTCCCTGCCTTTTCTTGTCATGCCTTGCCTAGAATTGCTTGCCTGGAATTGCCTTGCCTCACCTTACCTGGAATTACCTTGCCTGGAATTGTTTTGCCTTGCCTGGAATTGTCTTGAGTTTCCGTTCCTTGTCTTTCCTGATATAGCATTTCCCGGAATTGCCTTGCCTTGCTGTGGCTTGCCTGAAATTGCCTTAAGTTCCCTTTCCTTGCCTCTCCTAAATTTCCCTTTTCTGGAATTGCCTTGCCTTCTTTTACCTGGAATTGTTTTGACTAGATTTGCCTTGACTTGCCTTGTGTTCCTAGAGTTGCCTTTCCTGCAATTGCCTAGGCTGGAAATGCCTTGCATTGCCACGCCTGGAATTGCCTTGTCTTGCCTCACCTGGTCTTGCCTGGAATTGCCTTGCGTGGATTTCCCTTGTTTTGTCTTGCCTTGCCTTGCCTTGCACTGCCCAGACTTTCTTTGCCTTTATTTGCCCTCCTTGTTTTCCCTTGCTAGACTTTGCACTGCCTGGAATTCCACTGCCTTGCCTGGAATTGCCTGGCCTTGCCTTGCATGGAATTGACTTTCCCAGAATGTCTTGACATTGCCTTGCCTTTCCTTGCATGGGATTGCCTTGCCTGGAATTGTCTTGCATGAATTTGCTTTGCCTTGCCTTGCATTTCCCTGCGTTTCCTTGCATTGCCTGGAATTGGCTTGCCTGGAATTGCATTGCCTGGAATTGCCTTGCCTTTTCTTGTTTTGCTTTTCTGCCTTTCCTGGAATTTCCTTGTTTTGCCTGAAATTGCCCAGAATTCTCCTGCCTGAATTTGCCCTGCCTTGTTTTGCCTTGCCTGAAATTGCACTGCCTAGACTTGCCTTGCCTTCCCTGGAATTGCCTTGCTTTGCCTTGCCTGGCATTGATTTCCCAGAATTGCTTTGCATTGCCCTACCATTCCGTGCATAAAATTGCCTTGCCTGGGATTGTCTTGCCTTGCCTTGCATTGCCCTATATTGCCTGGAACTGCCTTGCTTGGAATGGCATCGCTTGAAATTGCCTTGCCTTTCCTTGACTTGTATTATTTTGCCTTACCTGGAATTGCCTTGCCTTGCCTGAAATTTTCTTGCGTTGCCTTGTGTTGCGTAGCGTGGAATAGCTTTGTCTGGAATTGACTAGCCCTGGCCTGCCCTGCCTTGCCTGGAATTGCATTGTCTGGAATTTCATTGCCTTTTCTTTCCTTGTCTTTTCTTTGCCTTCAGTGGAATTGTCTTGTCATGCCGTGTCTTTCCTTGCCTAGAATTGCCATGTTTTGCATTGCTTTGAAGAAATTGCCTTGCCTAAAATTGCAATGCATTGTATTTCATTGCCTTTACTTGCCTAGAACCATCTAGGCTATAGAACGAAATGGTCTTCAATGTGTGCACTCAACATACAAAGCTAAATGGATATGTGTTGGCAGTAGTTTGTACATTTTCTGTAAAGAATGTAAAAACACATATTTCCAGCTAAATCATAGCACATAAGAAACAGCAGTAAGACTGCGTCTAAAACACAAAACAAACGTATCTTTCAAACTGCTCTGTTGTGTGTTTCTTCAACTAAAGCGTTGAAGAAATCTATGCTTAGATTTAGCGAGTAAGAAACACGTTTCATCTCTAGGAGCTGCGTTTTGATATTTCCAGAGTGAATGGGAATACATGCTCTATTGATAAATATATGAGTCTAGAATGAAAATGGAGCTACCTAACAGAATGGTCTTCAATGTGTGCATTCTACTTACAGAATTAAACTGATGTTTGTTTGCAACAGTTTGCAAACCCTTTCTATAAAGAATTTGAGAAAGGATATATCCAGCCAAATAGCAACATATAAGAATTAGAAGTAAGACTGCGTCTAAAACACGAAACAAACGTATCTTTCAAACTGCACTTCTGTGTGTTCATTCAACTATGAGACTTGACTCTATGCTTAAATTTAGAGAGTTAGAAACACGTTTCTTCTAGGAGATGCGACTTGATATGCCAGAGTGAATAGGAGTACACGCTAGATTGAGAAATATCTGGTTCTAAAACAAAAACGGAGCTACCTAACAAAATGGATTTAAACCTATGCATTAAATGTACAGAAGAAAACTGATGTGTGTTTGCAGCAGTTTGTAAACCCCTTCTGTAATCAATATAAAAACATCCGTTTATATTTCCAGACCGATCCCAGCATATATGAAATAACACTAAGACTGTATTTAAAACACAAAAGAAACATATCTTTCAAACTACTCTGCTGTGTGTTCATTCAACTAAGAGAGCTAAATCTGTGCTTCAATTCAGCAAGTTAGAAACACGTTTCCTTTAGTAGTTGCAGCTGGACATTCCAGAGTGAATGGGAATACATGATGTACTGAGAAATATCTAGTCCTAAAAACAAACGGAGCTATATAACAGAATGGTTTAAAATGTATGCATTCAACGTACAGAGTTGAACAAATGTGTGTTTAAAGCAGGATGTAAATTATTTCAGTAAAGAATATAAAAACGGATATTTCCAACCAAATCCCAGCATATAAGAAATAGCAGTAAGACTACATCTAAAAGAAAAAAGGAATATTTCAAACTTTTATGCTGTGTGTTCGGTCAGCTAAGAGTTGAATCAATGTTTAGATTAAGCGAGTTAGAAAAACAATTCTTCTAGGAGCTGAGTTTTGATATTCCAGAGTGAAAGGGAGTACATGCTGTATTGAGAAATATCGGGTTCTAAAACAAAAACAAAGCTACCTCACAGAACGGTCTTCAATGTGTGCATTCAACTTACACTGTTAAACTAATATGAGTTTGCAGCAGTGTGTACAATATTTTTTTAAAGAATCTGAAAACGAACCTTTCCAGCCAAGTCCCAGCATCTAATAAATAGCAGTAAGAAATGGAGTAAATCACAAAACAAATGGGTCTTTCAAACTGCATTGCTGTGTGTTCGTTGAACTAAGAGAGTTGAATTTATGTTGAGATTCAACGAGTCAGAAACACGTTTCTCCTAGGAGCTGCGTTTTGATATTCCAGACTGAAAGGGAGTGCATGGTGTATTGAGAAATATCTGGTTCAAAAACGAAAATGGAGCGACCTAACAGAATGGTCTTCAATGTGTGCATTTAACATACAGAGTTAAAAAGATGTGTGTTTGCAGCAGTTTGTAAACACTTTCTGTGAGGAATCTAAAAACAGATATCTTCAGCCAAATTCCAGCATTTAAGAAATAGCAGTAAAACTGTGTTTAAAACAAAAAACAAATGTATTATTGAAACTGCTCTGCTGCGTGTTTGTTCAACTAAAAAGTTGAATCTATGTTTAGATTCAGAGAGTTAGAAACACGTTTCGTCTAGGAGCTGTGTTTTGATATTCCAGAGTAAATGGGAGTACAGGCTGTATTGAGAATATCTGGTTCTAAAACAAAAACGCAACTACCTAAGACAAAGTTGTTCAACGTCTGCTTTCAACTTACAGAGTCAAACTAATATGTGTTTGAAACAGTTTGTAAACCACTTCTGTAAAGAATTTGAAAACGGACATTTTTAGCCAAATCCCAGCATCTAAAAATACCAGTAAGACAGCGTGTAATACACAAAACAAATATAACTTTCAAATTGCTCTGCTGTGTGTTCGTTCACCTAAGAGTCGAATCTATGTTTAGATTCAGCGAGTAGAAGCACATTTCCTCCAGGAGAAGCGTTTTGATGTTCCAGAGGAAATGAAAGTACATCTTGTATTGAGAAGTATCTGATTCTAAAATGAAAACGGAGCTACCTAACAGAATGGTCTTTAATGTGTGCATTTAAATTACAGAGTTAAAAAGATGTGTGTTTGCAGCAGTTTGTAAGCCCTTTCTGTAAAGAATTTAAAAGTGGATATTTTCAGCAAAATACCAGCGTTTCAGAAATAGCAGTAGAACTAGGTCTAAAACACAAAACAAACGTATTTTTCAAAGTGCTCATTCAACTAAGGCAGTGAAACTTGTATTTAGATTCAGCGAGTTAGAAACACGTTTCTTCAAGGAGCCGAGTTTTGATATTCCAGAGTGAATGGAATTATATGCTGTATTGAGAAATATCTGGTTCTAAAACGAAAACAAAGCTACTTAACAGAATGGTCTTCAAGGTGTGCCTTCAACATACAGAGTTAAACTGATGTGTATTTACAACAATTTGTAAACCCTTTTTGTGAAAAATTTGAAAACGGAAATATCCTAATCCCAGCATCTAAGAAATTTGCAGTATGACAGCATGTAAACCACAAAATAAACATATCTTCCAAACTGCTCTGCTGTGTGTTCATCTAACTAAGACAGTTGAATCTGTGTTTAGATTCAGGGAGATAAAAACCCGTTTGATTTTGGAGCCGGGTTTTTATATTCCAGAGTGAATGGGAGCACATGCTGTATTGAGAAATATCTGGTTCTAAAACGAAAACGGAGCTACCTAACAGAATGATCTTCAATGTGTGCATTTAACTTAAAGAGTTAAATAGATGTGTGTTTGCAGGAGGTTGTAAACCCTTTCTGTAAAGAATGTAAAAATGGATATTTTCAGCCAAATGCCAGCATTTTAAGTGATAGCAGTAAAACTGAGTCTACAACACAAAATAAACGAATCTTTCAAAGTGCTCGGCCAAGTGTTCTTTCAACTGAAAGACTGGAACTTGTGTTTAGATTCAGCGAGATAGAAACACGTTTCTTTTAGGAGCTCCGTTTTGATATTCCAGAGTGAATATGAGTACATGCTGTTTTAAGAAATATCTGGTTCTAAAACAAAAACGGGACTACCTAATAGAATGGTCTTCGATGTGTGCTTTCAACATAAAAAGTTAAATTGATGTGTGTTTGAAGCAGTTTGTAAATGCTTTCGGTAAAAAATTTGAAAACGGACATTTCCAGCCTAATCCCAGCATCTAAGAAATAGCAGGAAGAAAGCGTGTAAAACACAAAACAAATGTATCTTTCAAACTATTCTCCTGTGTGTTCGTTCAACTAAGACTGTGTGTTCTTTCAATGCATTGAATCTATGTTTAGATTAAGCGAGTAGAAACACATTTCTTCTAGGAGCTGCGTTTTGATATTCCAGAAGGAATGGGAGTGCATGCTATATTGAGAAATATCTGCTTCTAAAATGAAAACGGAGCTACCTAATAGAATGGTCTTCGATGTGTGTTTTCAACATACAAAGTTAAACTGATGTGTGTTTGTGGCAGTCTGTAAACCCTTTCTGTAAAGAATTTGAAACCAGACATTTCCAGCCAAATCCCAGCATCTAAGAAATAGCCATAAGACAGCGTGTAAAACATAAAACAAATGCATCTTACAAACTACTCTGCTGTGTGTTCGTTCAACAAAGAAAGTTGAATCTATGTTTAGATTCAGCGAGTAGAAACACTTTTCTTCTACGAGCTGCACTTTGATATTCCAGAGGGAATGGGAGTATATGCTGTATTGAGAAATATTAGGTTCTAAAATGAAAATGGAGCTACCTAACAGAATGGTCTTCAATCTGTGCTTTCAACTTATAGAGTTATACTGATGTGAGTGTGCAACAGTTTGTAAACCCTTTCTGTAAAGAATTGAAAAACGGATATTTCCAGCCAAATGACAGCCTCTAAGAAATAGCAGTAAGGCCATGTATAAAACAAAAAACAAATGCATCTATCAAACTGCTCTGGGGTGTGTTTCTTCAACCAAAGTGTTGAATCTATGTTTCAATTCAGCGAGTTAGAAACACGTTTCTTTTAGGAGCTGCGTTTTGAAATACCAGCGTGAATGGGAGTACATGCTGAATTTAGAAATATCTGGTTCTAAAACGAAAACGGAGTTACCTTGCAAAATGGTTTTCAATGTGTGCATTAAATTAAGAAGTTAAACAGATGTGTGTTTGTAGCAGTTTGTAAACACTTTCTGTCAAAATATAAAAATGGATATTTTCAGCCAAATGCCAGCATTTAAAAAATAGCAGTAAAACTGTGTCTAAAACACAAAACAAACATATCTTTCAAAGTGCTCGGCTCTGTGTTAGTTCAACTAAGTGAGTGGAACCTGTGTTTAGATTCAGCGAGTTAGAAACACGTTTCTTTCTATAAAATGCATTTTGGTAATCCAGAGTGAATGGGAGTACATGCTGTATTGAGAAATATCTAATTCTAAGAGGAAAACTGAAATACCTAACAGAATGGTCTTCGTTTGTGCATTTAACTTACAGAGTTAAATGGATGTCTGTTTACAGCAGTTTGTAACCTTCTTCTGTAAAGAATTTAAAAATGGATATTTCTAGCCAAATTCCAGCATTTATGAAATAACAGTAAGACAGCCTGCAAAACAAAAAAGGATTGCATCTTCCAAAATGCTCTGCTGTGTGTTCATTCAACTAAGAAAGTAGAATCTATGTTTAGATCCTGGGAGGTAGAAACACGTTTGTTTTTGGAGCTGCGTTTTGATATTCCAGAGTGAATGGGAGTACATGCTGTATTGAGAAATATCTGCTTCTAAAAGGAAAATGCAGCTACCTCAAAGAATGGTCTTCAATGTGTGCTTTCAACGTACAACAAAACTGATGTGTGTTTACAGAAGTTTGTAAACCCTTTCTGTACAAAATCTAAAAATTGATATTTCCAGCCAAATGTCACCCTCTAGGAAATAGCAGTAAGACACCGTGTAAAACACATAAGAAATGTATCTTTCAAACTGCTCTGCTGTGTGTTTTTTCAACTAAGAGAGTAGAATCTATGTTTAGATCCAGGGAGTTAGAAACACATTTGTTTTTGGAGCTATGTTTTGACATTCCCACGTGAATGGGGGTACACGCTGTATTGAGACATATGTGGTTCTAAAATAAAAACGGAGTTACCCAACAGAATGGCCATTACTCTGTGCTTTCAACATACCGAGTTAAACTGATGTGTGTTTGCAGCAGTTTGTGAACAGTTTCTGTAAAGAAACTAAAAATGGATATTTCCAACCAAATACCACCCTCTAGGAAATTGCAATAAGACGGTGTGTAAAACACAAATCAAATATCTTTCAAACTGCTCTGCTGTGTGTTCGCTCCAATAAGAGAGTTGAATCTACGTTTAGATTCAGCGAGTTAAAAACACGTTTTTTCTAGGAGGTACATTTTTATATTCCTGCGTGAATGGGAATACATGCTGTATTGAAAAATATCAGGTTCTAGGAGGAAAACGGAGGTACGTAACACAATGGTTTTCAGTTTGTGCATTTAACGTACAGAGTTAAACAGATGTGTGTTTATAGCAGTTTGTAAACCCTATCTGTAAAAAATCTAAAAACGGATATTTCCAGTCAAATGCCAGCATTTAAGAAAGAGCAGTAAGCCAACCTGCAAAACACAAAACAAAGGTATCTTCCAAACTGCTCTGCTCTGTATTCATTTAACTAAGAGAGTAGAATCTATGTTTAGATCTAGGGAGTTAGAAACACGTTTGTGTTTGGAGCTGAGTTTAGGTATTCCAGAGTGAATAAGAGTACATGTTGTATTGAGAAATATCTGGTTCTAGAAGGAAAACGGAGCTACCTAACAAAATTGTCTTCAATGAGAACTTTCAACATCCAGAGTTGAACTGATGGGTGTTTGCTGCAGTTTGTAAACCATTCCTATAAAGTATCAGAAAACGGATATTTCCAACAAATCCAAGCATTGAAGAAATAGTTTTAAGACTGCGTCTAAAACAGAAAACAAGCGTATCTTTCAATCTGCTCTGCTATGTGTTCTTTCAACTAAAAGAGTGAATCCATGTTTAGATTCAGAGAGTTATAAACACGTTTTTTTCTAATAGCTGCGTTTTTATCTTCTAGAGTGAATATCTGCTTCTAAAAAAACGGAGCTGCTTTGCAGAATGGTTTTCAATGTGTGCATTCAACTTACTGAGTTACAAAGGTTTGTTTGCAGCAGTTTATACACCCTTTCTGTAAAGAATCAGAAAACGGATATTTCCAGCCAAATCCAAGCATTTAAGAAATAGCTGTAAGACTGTGTCTAAAATACAAAACAAACATATGTTTCAAACAGCTATGTTTTGTGTTCATTCGACTAAGAGAGTTGAATCTATGTTTAGATTCAGAGAGTTAGAAATGCGTTTAGTCTAATAGCTGCGTTTGGATATTCCAGAGTGAATGAAGTACATGCTGTATTGAGAAATATCTGCTTCTAAAACCAAAACGGAGCTACCAAACAGAATGGTCTTCAATGTGTGCATTCAGCTTACAAATTTAAACTGATGTGTGTTTGCAGCAGTTGGTAAACCCTTTCTGTAAAGGATCTAAAAATAAATATTTCCAGCCAAATATCAGCATTTAAGAAAGAGCAGTAAGACAACCTGTAAAACACAAAACAAATGTATCTTCCAAACTGCTCTGCTGTGTGTTCGTTCAACTAAGAGTAGAATTAATGTTTAGATCCAGGGAGTTAGAAACACATTTCTTCTAGAAGCTGCGTTTTGATATTCCCGGGTGAATGGGAACACATGCTGTATTGAGAAATATCAGCTTCTACGTGGAAAACGGAGGTACCTAACACAATGGTTTTCAGTTTGTGCATCTAACATACAGAGTTAAACAGATGTGTGTTTACAGTAGTATGTAAACCCTTTCTGTAAAAAATCTAAAAACGGATATTTCCAGCCAAAAACCTGGATTAAAGAAAAACACTAAGACAGCCTGTAAGGCACAAAAGAAACGTATCTTCCAAACTGTGTCTTTGCTGTGTCTTTGTTCAACTAAGACAATAGATTCTATGTTTAGATCCAGGGAGTCAGAGACACGTTTGTTTTTGGAGCTGCGTTTTGATATTCCACAGTGACTGGGAGTATATACTGTATTGAGAAATATCTGGTTCTAAAAAGGAAACGGAGCTACCAAACAGAATGGTCTTCAATGTGTACTTTCAACATACAGAGTTAAACTGATGTGTGTTTGCCACAGTTTGTAAACCCTTTCTGTAAAAAATCTAAAAACGGATATTTCCAGCCAAATGCCACACTCGAGGAAATAGCAGTAAGACAGCAGGTAAAACACGAAAAAAATGTATCTTTCAAACCACTCTGCTGTGTGTTCGTTCAACTAAGAGAGTTGAATCTATGTTTAGATTCAGCGAGTTAGAAACACGTTTCTTCTAGGAGCTGCGTTTTGATCTTCCAACGTGAATGGCAATACATGCTGAATTGAAAAATATCTGGTTCTAAAAGAAAAAGGGAGGTATCTAACAGAATGGGTGTATTGAGAAATAACTGGATCTAAAATAAAAACGCAGTTATCAAGCAGAATGGTCTTCAGTTTGTGCATTTAACTTACAGAGTTAAACAGATGTGTGTTTACAGCAGTTTGGAAACCCTTTCTGTAAAAAATCAAAAAACGGATATTCAAGCCAAATACCAGCATTTAAGAAATAGCAGTAAGACAGCCTATAAAACACAAAACAAACGGATCTCCCAAACTGTTCTGCAGCGTGTTCTTTCAACTAAGAGAGTAGAATCTATGTTTAAATCCAGAAAGTTAGAAACACGTGTGTTGTTGAAGCTGCGTTTTGATATTTCAGAATGAATGAAAGTACATATATTGAGAAATATCTGCTTTTAAAAAAACAGAGATACCTAACAGAATGGTCTTCAATGTGTGCTTTCAACCTACAACGTTTAACTAATGTGTGCTTGCAGCAGTTTGTAAACCCTTTCTGTGAAAAATCTAAAAACGGATATTTCCAGCCAAATGCCACCCTCTAGGAAATGGCAGTATGAGAGCATGTAAAACACAAAACAAATGTATCTTTCAAACCACTCTGCTGTGTGTTTCTTCAACTAAGAGAGTTGAATCGATGTTTTGATTCAGCGAGTTAGAAGCACGGTTCTTCTAAGAGCTGCGTTTTGATATTTCAGCTTGAATGGAGATACATGCTGTATTGAGAAATCTCTGGTTCTAAAATGAAAACGGAGCTACCTAACAGAATGGTCTTCAATGTGTGCATTAAACTGATGGACATAAACTGATGGGTGTTTGCAGCAGTCTGTAAACCCTTTCTGTGAAGAATCTAAAAACGGATATTTCCAGCCAAATCCAAGCATTTTAGAAATAGCTGTGAAACTGAGTTTACAACACAAAACAAACGTGTATTTGAAACTGCTCTGCTGTATGTTTGTTCAACCAAGAGAGTTGAATCTCTGTTTAAATTCAGAGATTGAGAAACACATTTCATCTAGGAGCTGCGTTTTAATATTCCACAGTAGATGGGAGTACATGCTATATTGAGAAATATCTGCTTCTAAAACGAAAACGGAGCTACCTAACAGAATGGTCTTCATGTGTGCATTTAACATACAGAGTTAAAATGATGTGCGTTTGCAGCAATCTATAAACTCATTCTGTAAAGAATATAAAAACGAATATTTCCAGCAAATTCAAGCATTTAAGAAGTAGCAGTGAAACTGCGTCTAAAATACAAAACAAACGTATGTCTCAAACTCTTCTGCTGTATGTTCATTCAACTAAGGGAGTTGAATCTATGTTTAGATTCAGAGTTAGTAACACTTTTCGTCTAGGAGCTTTGCTTTGATATTCTAGAGTGAAGGGGAGTACACGCTAACTGAGAAATATCTGGTTCTAATACGAAAGTGGAGCTACCTAACAAAATGATCTTCAATGTGTGCATTCAACTTACAGAGTAAAACGGATGTGTGTTAGCAGCATTTGGTAATCTTTTACATTTAAGAATCAGAAAACAAATATTTTTGGCCAAATCCAAACGTTTAAGAAATAGCTGTGAAAGTGCGTCTAAAACACAAAACAAATGTATGTTTCAAACAGCTCTGCTGTATGTTCGTTCAACTAAGAGAGTTGAATCTATGTTGAGATTCAGAGAGTTAGAAACACATTTCATGTAGGAGCTGAGTTTTGATATTCCAGAGTGAATGGAAGTACATGCTGTATTCAGAAATATCTGGTTTTAAAATGAAAATGGAGCTACATAACAGAATGGTCTCAATGTGTGCATTCAACTTACAGAGCTAAACAGATGTGTCTTTGCTGCAGTCTATAAAACATTTTTGTAAAGAATCAGAAACAAATATTTCCAGCAAAATCAAAGCATTTATAAAATGGCAATGAAACTCCTTCTAAAACACGAAACAAACATATCTTTCAAACTGATCTGTTGTATGTTTGTTCAACTAAGATTTGAATCCATGCTTTGATTTAGAGGGTTAGAAACACGTTTCGTCTAGGAGATGCATTTTGATATTCCAGAATAAATGAAAGTACACGACATATTGAAAAATATTTGGTTCTGAAACAAAAACGGAGATACCTAACAGAATAATGTTCAATTTCTGAATCCAACTTGCAGAGTTAAACTGATGTGTGTTCGCAGCAGTTTGTAAACCCTTTCTGTAAAGAATCAGAAAATGGATATTTCCAGCCAAATTTAATCATTTTAGAAATACCTGTAACACTCCGTCTAAAACAAAAAACAAACGTATCTTTCAAACTGCTCTGCAGTATGTTCGTTCAACTAAGAGAGTTCAATCAATGTTAAGATTCAGAGAGAAAATAACACGTTTTGTCTAAAAGCTGCGGTTTGATATTCGAGAGTTAATGGGAGTGCATGATGTATTGACAAACATCTGGTTCTAAAACGAAAACAGAGCTACCTAACAGAATGGTCTTCAATGTGTGCATTCAACTTACAGAGTTAAACTGATGTGTGTTTGCAGCAGTTTCTAAACCCTTTCTGTAAAAAATCAAAAGACAGATATTTTCAGCCAAATACAAGCATTTTATAAACAGCTGTGAAACTGCGTCTAAAATGCAAAGCAAGTGTATCTTTCAAACTGCTCTGCTGTATGCTCTATCAACTAATAGAGTTGAATCTATGTTTAGATTCAGACAGTTAGAAAAACGTTTTGCCTAGGAGCTGCGTTTTGATAATCCAGAGTGAATGAAACTACACGCTGTACTGGGAAATACATGCTTCGAAAACAAAACCCGAGCTACCTAACAGAATGGTCTTCAGTGCGTGCATTCAACGTACAAAGTTAAACTGATGTGTGTTTGCAGAGGTTTGCAAATCCTTACTGAAAAGAATCTGAAAACAGATATTTTCAGACAATTCCAAGCATTTAAGAAATAGCAGTGAAACTGCGTCTAAAACACAAAACAAACGTAAATTTCAAACTGCTCTGCTGTAGGTTTGTTCAACTAAGAGAATTGAATCTATGTTTAGGTTACAAGAGTTAGAAACACGTTTAATCAAAAAGCTGCATTTTGATATTCCAGAGTAAATGGGAGTACACTCTGTATTGAGAAATATCTGCTTCTAAAACGAAAACGGAGCTACCTAACAGAATGGTCTTCAATGTTTGCATTCAACTTTAAAAGTTAAACTGATGTGTGTTTGCAGCAGGTTCTAAACCCTTTTTGTAAAGAATCAAAAAACGGATATTTTTAGTGAAATCCAAGCTTTTAAGAAATAGCTGTGATACTGAGTCTAAAAAAAGTATCTTTAAAACTGCTCTGCTATATGTTTGCTCAACTAAGAGAGTTTTGTCTATGCTTAGATTCAGAGAGTTATAAAGACGTTTCGTCTAGGACCTGCGTTTTGATATTCCATTGTGAATGGAAGTACATGCTGTATTGAGAAATATCTGGTTCAAAAAGTAAAACCGAGATACCTAACAGAATAACCTTCAATGTGTGAATTCAACTTACAGAGTTAAACTTATGTGTGTTTGCAGCAGTTTTTAAACCCTTTCTGTAAAGAATTAGAAGATGGATATATCCAGCCAAATCCAAGCATTAAATAAATAGCTGTAAAACTGTGTCTATAACACAAAACAAACGTATCTTTCAAACTGCTCAGCTGTATGTTTGTTCAACTAAGAGGGTCGAATTTAGGTATAGATTCAGAGAGTTAGAAAGACGTTTCGTCTAGGACCTGCGTTTTGATATTCCAGGAACTTCACGCTGTATTAAGAAATATCTACTTCTAAAACAAAAACACACCTTCCTAACAGAATGGTCTTTAATATGTGCATTCAACGTACAGAGCTAAACTGATGTGTGTTTGCAGCAGTTTGTAAACCCTTGCTGTAAAGAATCAGAAAACGAATATTTCCAGCCAAATCCAAGCATTTAAGAAATAGCTGTGAAACTGCGTCTAAAACACAAAACAAACGTGTCTTTAAAACTGCTCTGCTCTATGTTTGTTCAACTAAAAATGTTGAATCTATGTTTAGATTCAGAGAGTTAGAAACACGTTTCGTCTAGGAGCTGCGTTTGGATATTCCAGAGAAAATGGAAGTACACACTTTATTGAGAAATATTTAACTCTATAACAGAAACGGAGCTACTTAACAGAATGGTCTTCAACGTGTGCATTCAACTTAAAGATTTAAACTGATGTGTGTTTTCAGCAGTTTCTAAACCCTTTCTGTAAAGAATCAGAAAACAAATACATCCAGCCAGATGCAAGCATTTGAAAAATAGCTGTAAGACTGCGTCTAAAACACACAAAAAACGTATGTTTCAAACTGCTCTGCTTTATGTTCATTCAACTAAGAGAGTTGAATCTATGTTGAGATTCAGAGAGTTAGAAACACATTTCGTCTAGAAACTGCGTTTTGATTTTCCAGAGTGAAGTGGAGTACACTCTGAATTGAGAAATATCTGGTTCTAAAACAAAAAAAGAACTACATAACAGAATGGTCTTCAATGTGTGAATTCAACTTACAAAGATAAAATGATATGTGTTTGCAGCAGTTTGTAAACCCTTATTTTAAAGAATCAGAAAACAGATATTTCCAGCCAAATCCAAGAATTTAAAAAATAGCTGTGAAACTGCATCTAACAAACAAAACACACGTATCTTCCAAACTGCTTTGCTGTATGTTCATTCAACTAAGAAAGTTGAATATATGTATAGATTGAGAGAGTTAGAAACACGTTTCATCTAGGAGCTGCGTTTTGATATTTCAGAATGAATGAAAGTACATGCTGTGTTGAAAAATATCTGTTTTTGAAACAAAAACAAAGCTACCTAAGAGAATGGTCTTCAGTGTGTGCATTTAGCTTACAGAGTTAAACTGATATGTGTATACAGCAGTTTGTAAATTTTTTTTAAGAATCGGAAATCCGATATTTCCAGCTAAATCCAAGCATTTAAGAAATTGCAGTGAAACTGCGTCTAAAACACAAAACAAACGTATCTTTCAAACTTCTCTGCTGTATGTTCTCCCAAGTAAGAGGGTCAAACTTGTGTTTAGATTCAGAGTTAGAAACACGTTTCATCTAGGAGTTGCGTTTTGATATTCCAGAGTGAATGGCACTACACTCTGTATTAAGAAATACTACTTCTAAAACGAAAACGGAGCTACCTAACAAGATGGTCTTCAGTGTGTGCATTCAATTTACACAGGTAAAATGATGTGTGTTTGCAGTAGATTGTAAACCCTTTCTGTAAAGAATCAAAGAACAGTTATTTCCAGCCAAATCCGAGCATTAAAGAAATAGCTGTGAAACTGCGTCTAAAACACAAAATAAATGTATCTTCCAAACTGCTCTGCCGTATGTTCATTAAACTAAGAAAGTTGAATATATGTTTGAATTTAGAGTTAGAAATACGTTTTGTTTATGAGCTGGGTTTTTATATTCCAGAGTGAATGGCACTAAACCCTGTATAGAGAAATTTCTGTTTCTAAAATGAAAACTAAGCTACCTAACAGAATGGTCTTCAATGTGTGTATTCAACTTAGATAGTTAAACAGATGTGTGTTTGCAGCAGTTTGTAAACCCTTATTCTAATAAATCAGAAAAATGAGTATTTCCAGACAAATCCAAGCATTTAAGAAATAACTGTGAAACTGCGTTTAAAACACAAAACAAACGTATCTGTCAGACTGCTCTGCTGTATGTTCGTTCAACTAAAAAACGTGAATCTACATATAGATTCAGAGAGTTAGAAACACGTTTCATCAAGGAGCTGCGTTTTGATATTCCAGAGTAAATGGGAGTACACGTTGTATTGAGAAATATCTGGTTGTAAAACTAAAACGGAGCTACCTAAAACAATGGTCTTCAAAGTTTGCATTCAACTTAAAAAGTTAAACTGATGTTTGTTTGCAGCAGTTCCTAAACCCTTTCTGAAAAGAAAGAAAAAAACAGATATTTTTAGTGAAATTCAAGCATTTAAGAAATAGCTGTGAAACTGCATCTAAAACACAGAACAAACATATCTTTTAAACTGCTCTTCTCTGTGTTCGCTCAACTAAGAGAGTTTAATCTATGCTTAGATTCAGACAGTTAGAAACACGTTTCGTCTAGGAGCTGCGTTTTGATTTTCCAGAGTTAATGGGAGTACATGCTCTATTGAGAAATATCTAATTCTAAAACGAATACCGAGCTACCTAACAAAATAATCTTCAGTGTGTATATTCAACTTACAGAGATAAACTGATGTGTGTTTTCAGCAGTTTGTAAACCCTTCCTGCAAAGAATAAGAAAAGGGATATTTCCAGGCAAATCCAAGCAATTAATAAATAGCTGTGTCTAAAACACAAAACAAACGTATCTTTTAAACTGCTATTCTGTACTTTGGTCCAACTAAGAGAGTTTAATCTATGTTTAGATTAAGAGAATGAGAAACACGTTTCGTCTAGAAGCTGCATTTAAATATTCCAAAGTGAATAGGAGTATACGCTGTATTGAGAAATATCTGGTTTTAATACCGAAACAAAGCTACCTAACAGAATGCTCTTCAATGTGTGCATTCAACTTACAGAGTTAAAGTGATGTGTGTTTTCAGAAGTTTCAAAACCCTTTCTGTAAAGAATCAGATAATGGATATTTCTAGACGAATCCAAGCATTTAATAAATAGCTCTGAAACAGCGTCTAAAACGCAAACAAACGTATCTTTCAAACTGCTCTGCTTTATGTTCGTTCAACTAAGAGAGCTGAATCTACGTTTAAATTCAGAAAGTTAGAAACACGTATCATCTAGGACCTGCCCTCTGATATTCCAGAGTGAATGTAAGTACACGCTGTATTGAGAACTATGTGGTTCTAAAATGAAAACGGAGCTACCTAACCGAATGGTCTTCAATGTGTGCATTCAACTTACAGAGTTAAACAGATGTGTGTTTCTAGAAGCTTCAAAACCCTTTCAGTAAAAAATCAGAAAATGGATCTTTCTAGCCACATCCAAGCATTTAAGAAATAGCTGTGAAACTGCGTCTAAAACACAAAACAAACGTGTCTTTAAAACTGCTCTGCTCTATGTTTGTTCAACTAAAAATGTTGAATCTATGTTTAGATTCAGAGAGTTAGAAACACGTTTCGTCTAGGAGCTGCGTTTGGATATTCCAGAGAAAATGGAAGTACACACTTTATTGAGAAATATTTAACTCTATAACAGAAACGGAGCTATTTAACAGAATGGTCTTCAACGTGTGCATTCAACTTAAAGATTTAAACTGATGTGTGTTTTCAGCAGTTTCTAAACCCTTTCTGTAAAGAATCAGAAAACAAATACATCCAGCCAGATGCAAGCATTTGAAAAATAGCTGTAAGACTGCGTCTAAAACACAAAAAAATGTATCTTTCAAACTGCTCTGCTGTATGATTGTTCAACTAAGAGAGTTGAATCTATGTTGAGATTCAGAGAGTTAGAAACACATTTCGTCTAGAAACTGCGTTTTGATTTTCCTGAGTGAATTGGAGTACACTCTGAATTGAGAACTATCTGGTTTTAAAACGAAAACGGAGCTACCTAACAGAACGGTCTTCAATGAATGCATTCATCTTACAGAGATTAAGGGATGTGTGTTTGCAGCAGTTTCTAATCCCTTTCTATAAAGAATCAGAAAACGGATATTTTCAGCCAAATCCAAGCATTTAAAAAATACCTGTGAAACTGCGTCTAATACTCAAAACAAATGTATCTTTCAAACGGCACTGCTGTATGTTCGTTCAACTAAGGGAGTTGAATCTACGTTGAGATTCAGAGATTTAGAAACACATTTCATCTAAGAGCTGCGTTTTAATTTTCCATAGTGAATTGGAGTATACACTGTATTGAGAAATATCTGGTCCTAAAACCAAAACGGAGCTACCTAACAGAATAGGCTTCAATGTATGCATTCAACTTACAGAGTTAAACTGATGTGTGTTTGCAGCAGTTTCTAAACCAATTCTGTAAAGAATAAGAAAACGGATATATTCAGCCAAATCCAAGCATTTAAAAAATAGTTCTGAAACCTTGCCTAAAACACAAGACAAACGTATGTTTCAAACTGCTCTGCTGAATGTTCGTTCAGCTAAGAGAATTGAACCTACGTTTAGATTCAGAGATTTAGAAACAGATTTCATCTAGGAGCTGCATTTTACTATTTCAGAGTGAATGGGACTATAAGCTGCATTGAGAAATATCTGGTTCTAAAACCAAAACGGAGCTATCGAACAGAATAGTCTTCAATGTGTCCATTCAACTTACAGAGTTAAACTGATGTGTGTTTGCAGCAGTTTCTAAACACTTTCTGTAAGGAACCAGGAAATGGATATTTCTAGCTAAATCCGAGCATTAAGATATAGTTCAGAGCATATACTGCATCCTACAGGACAATATCAAAAAGGGCTATCTCCCAGAAGGCATCATAACTAAATCTTCAATGTATCTTCAATAAGATACTTCTTGGTGATGGAGTACACAATTAGTTCAATAAATTCCATGGGCAAAAGCCCAATGCATTAAAAAAAAAAGATATAGCTGTGAAACTGTGTCTATTACTCAAAAGGAAACTATCTTTCAAATTGCTCTGCTGTATCTTCGTTCAACCAAGAGACTTGAATCCACGTTTAGATTCAGTGAGTTGTAAACATGTTCTGTCTAGGAGCTGCATTTTAATATTCCAGAGTGAATGAGAGTATATGCTGTATTGAGAAATATCTGGTTCTAAAACCAAAACGGAGCTACCTAACAGAATGGTCTTTAATGTGTGCATTCCACTTACAGAGTTAAACTGATGTGTGTTTGCAGCAGTTTCAAAACCTTTCTGTAGAGAATCAGAAAACGGATATTACTAGCCAAATAAAGCATTTAAGAAATAGCAGTGAAACTGCGTCTAAAACACAAAACAAACGTATCTTTCAAACTGCTCTTCTGTATGTTGGTCAAACTAAGAGAGTTGAAACTACGGTTATATTAAGACAGTAAAAAACACGTTTAGTCTTGAAGCTGTGTTTTATTATTCCAGAGTGAATGAAAGTATATGCTGTACTGAGAAATATCTGGTTGTAAAACAAAAATGGAGCTACCAAACTGAATAGTCTTCAATGTGTGCATTGAACTTACAGAGTTAAACTAATGTGTGTTTATAGAAGTTTCTAAATTTTTTCTGTAAAAAAAACAGAAAACGGATATTTCCACCCATATCCAAGCATTTAAGAAATAGCTGTGAAACAGTGTCTATAACACACAAAAAAATCTTTCAAATTGCTCTGCTGTATGTTCATTCAGCCAAGAGACTTAAATCTACGATGAGATTCAGAGAGTTACAAACACCTTTTCTCTAATATCTGCCTTTTAATATTTCAGAGTTAATGGGAGTACATGCTGTATTGAGAACTATCTTGTTCTAAAGCCAAAACGGAGCTACCAAACAGAATAGTCTTCAATGTGTGCATTCAACTTACAGAGTTAAACTGATGTGTGTTTCTAGCAGTTTCTAAACCTTTTCTGTAAAGAACCCAAAAACGAAAATTTCCAACCAAATTCAAGCATTTAAAAAGTAGCTGTGAAACTTCGTCTAAAACAGAAAACAAAGGTATTTTTCAAGCTGCTCTGCTGTATGTTGGTTCAACTACGAGAGTTGAATCTATGTTTAGATTCAGAGAGTTAGAAACACGATTTGACTAGGAGCTGCATTTTGATATTCCAGGGTGAATGGGAATATATGCTGGATTGAGAAATATCTGTTTCTAAAAGCCAAACGAAGCTACCAAACAGAATGGTCTTCAATGTGTGCATTCAACTTACAGAGATAAAAAAACGTGTTTGCAGCAGTTTCTAATCCCTTTCTGTAAAGAATCGGAAAATGGATATTTCCAGACAAATCCAAGAATTTAAAAAATACCTGTGAAACTGCGTCTAAACCACAAAACAAACGTATCTTTCAAACTGCTCTGCTGTATGTTCGTTCAGCTAAGAGAGTTTAATCTACGTTTAGATTCAGAGATTTATAAACGCATTTCTTCTAGGAGCTCCGTTTTGATATTCCAGAGGGAATGGGAATATACGCTGTATTGGGAAATATTTGGTTCTAAAACCAAAACGGAGATACCTAACAGAATGGTCTTCAATGTGTGCATTCAACGTACAGAATTAAATTGAAGTGCGTTTGCAGCAGTTTCTAACCCTTTCTGTAGACAATTAGAAAACAGATAATTCCAGCCAAATCCAAGCATTTAAATAGTAGCTGTGAAACTTCGTCTAAAACACAAAACAAACCGTAGCTTTCAAACCGTTCTCCTGTATGTTTGTTCAACTATGAGAGTTGAATCTACGTTTAAATTAAGAGAGTTAGAAACACGATTCGTCTAGGAGCTGCGTTTTGATATTCCAGGGTGAATGGGATATACGCTGTATTGAGAAATATCTGGTTCTAAAACCAAAACGGAGTTACCTAACAAAATTGTCTTCAATTGGTGCATTCAACTTACAGAGGTAAAGTGATTTGTGTTTGCAGCAGGTTCTAAACCCTTTCTGTGAGAATCAAAAAACGCATATTTCAACCCAAATCCAAGCATTTAAGAAATAGCTCAGAAACTGCATCTGAAACACAATACTAATGTATCTTTTGAACTGCTCTATGTACGTTCAGCTAAGAGAGTTGAATCTACCTTTAAATTATAAGAGTCAAAAACACTTTTTGTCTAGGAGCTATGTTTTGATATTCCAGAGTGAATGAGAGTACACGCTGTATTGAGAACTATCTTGTTCTAAAAAGAGAATGGAGCTACCTAACAGAATGGTCTTCAATGTGTGGATTCAACTTACAGAGATAAAAAGATGTGTGATTGCAGCAGTTTCTAATCCCTTACTTTAAAGAATTAGAAAACGGATATTTCCAACCAAATCCAAGCATTTAAGAAGTAGCTGTGAAACTGCGTCTAAAACACAAAACAAACCTATCTTTCAAACTGCTCTGCTGCATGTCGGTTCAGCAAAGAAAGTTGAATCTATGTTTAGATTCAGAGAGTTAGAAACACGTTTGTCTAGGAGGTGCGTTTTGATATTCCAGAGTGAATAAGAGTACACAATGTATTAAGAACAATCTGGTTCTAAAACGATAATGAAGCTACCTAACAGAATGGTCTTCAATGTGTGCATTCAACTTACAGAGTTAAACTAATGTGTGTTTGCATCAGTTTCTAAACCCTTTCGGTAGAGAATCAGAAGACAAATATGTCCAGCCTAATGCACGCATTTAAGAAATAGCTGTGAAACTGCGTCTAAAACACAAAACAAACATATCTATAAAACTACTCTCCTGTATGTTGGTTCAACTAAGAGAGTTGAATCTATGTTTAAATTAAGAGAGGTAGAAACACGTTTTGTCTACCAGCGGCATTTGGATATTCCAGGGTGAATGGGAGTATGTGAAGTATTGAGAAATATCTGGTTCTAAAACCAAAACGGAGCTACCTAACAGAATGGTCTTCAATTTGTTCATTAATCTTACAGAGGTAAAGTGATGTGTGTTTAGAGCAGTTTCTAATTCCTTTCTGTAAAGAATCAGAAATATTTCATGCCAAATTTTATCATTTAAGAAATAGCAGTGAAGCTGAGTCTAAAACACAGAACAAACATATTTTACAAACTGCTCTTCTGAATACTGGTCAAATTAAGAGAATTGAAACTATGATTAGATTAAGAGAGTGAAAAACACGTTTCGTCTTGGAGCTGCGTTTTAATATTTCAAAGAGAATGGGAGTATACACTGTACTTAGAACTATGTTGTTCTAAAACGAAAACGGAGCTACTTAACAGAATGGTATTCAATGTGTCCATTCAAGTTACAGAGTTAAACTGATGTGTGTTTGCAGCAGTTTCTAAACACTTTCTGTAAAGAACCAGGAAACAGATATTTCCAGCTAAATCCAAGCATTAAGATATAGCTGTGAAACCCCGTCTATAACTCAAAAGAAACGTAGCATTCAAATTGTTCTGCTGTATGTTCGTTCAACCAAGAGACTTGAATCTACATTTAGCTTCAAGAGTTAGAGAGACGTTCCGTCTAGGAACTGCCTTTTAATATAGAGTGAATGAGAGTATACACTGTATTGAGAAATATCTGGTTCTAAAACCAAAACAAAGCTACCTTACAGAATGGTATTCACTGTGTGCTTTCAACATACAAAGTTAAACTGATGTGCGTTTACAGTAGTTTGTAAACGCTTTCTGTTAAGAAGCAGAGTACTGAATTTTCCAGCCAAATAGAAGCGTTTAACAAATAGCGGTAAACCTTTGTCTAAAACACAACACAAACGTATTTTCAACCTGCTCTGCTGTGTGTATGTTCAACAAAGGGAGTTGAAACTGTTTAGACTCACAGATGTTGAATCACGTTTATTCTGGAAGCTGGGTTTCGATATTGCAGAGTGAATAGCAGTAAACGCTGTATGGAGAAATAACTGCTACTTAAACCTAACTGAGCTACCTAACAGAATGGTCTTCAATGTGTGCATTCAACTAACAGAGTTAAATTGATATGTGTTTGCAGTAGTTTGTAAACCGTTTCTGTGAAGAAGCAGGAAACGGATTTTTTATGCCAAATCCAAGAATTTCAGAAAAAGTGGTGAATCTCCGTCTAAAACACAAAACAAACGTATCCTTCAAACTCCTTTGCTTAGGGTTTGTTTACCTAAGAGAGTTGAATCAATGTTTAGATTCAGCGAGTTAGAAACACGTTTGTTCTGAAAGCTGTGTTTGCATATTCTTTAGTGAATGAAAGTTTCTGCTGTATTGAGCAATATCTGGTTCTAAAAAAAACATGAAGCTGCCTAACGGAACGGTCTTCGATGTCTGCATTCAATTTACAGAGTTAAACTGATGGGTGTTTGCAGTAGTTTGTAAACCCTTTCTGTAGAGAAGCAGAAGACGAATTTTTCCAGTCAATCCATGAATTAAAGAAATAGCAGTAAATCTCCATCTAGAACACACAAAAAAACGTATCTTTTAAACTGCTCTGCTGTGTGTTCATTCAACTAAGGGAGTTGAACCTGTATTTAGATTCAGACAGTTTGAAGCATGTTCCTTCTAGGAGCTGCGTTTTGATATTTCAAAGTGAATGTCAGTAAACGCTGTACTGAGAAATATCTGCTTCTAAAACCTAAACGGAGCTACCTAACAGAATGGTCTTGTATGTGTGCGTTCAACATGCGGAGGTAAACTGATGTGTGTTTGCAGTAGTTTGTAAACATTTTCTGTGAAGAAGCAGAAAACGGATTTCTTTAGCCAAATCCAGGCGTTTAAGAAATATTGGTAAATCTCCGTCTAAAACACAATACCAACGTATTCTTCAAACTCCTCTGCTTTGGGTTTGTTCACCTAAGAAAGTTGAAGCGGTGTTTAGATTCAGCTAGTTAAAAACGCGTTTGTTCTGAAAGCTGCGTTGGGATATTCTTAAGTGAATAAACAAATCTGCTGTATTGAAAAATATCTGGTTCTAAAAGGATAATGGGGCTACATAACAAAACGGTCTGCAATGTGGACATTCCACTTACACAGTTAAACTTATGTGTGTTTGCAGTAGTTTGTAAACCCTTTCTGTGAAAAAGCAGAAAACGGAGTTTTCTAGCTGACTCCAAGCATTTAAGAAATAGCAGTAAAATTCCATCTAAAACACAAAACAAACGTATCTCTCAAACTGCACTTCTGTGTGTTCGTTCAACTAAGGGAGTTGAATCTGTGTTGAGATTCAGAGAGTTTGAAGCACGTTTCCTCTAGAAGCTGCGTTTTGATATTCCAGAGTGAATGGCAGAAAACGCTGTATTGAGAAATATCTGCTTCTAAAACCAAAACAAAGCCACCTAACAGAATGGTCTCCAATGTGTACATTCAACTTACAGAGTTAAACTGATGTGGGTTTGCAGCAGTTTGTTAGCTCTTTCGGTGAAGAAGCAGGAAATGGATTTTTCCAGCCAAATCCAAGCATTTCAGAAATACCTTTAAGTCGCTGTCTAAAACACAAAACAAACGTATTTCTTAATATCCTCTGCTTTGGGTTCATTCACCTAAGAGAGTTGAAGCGGAGTTTAGATTTAGTGAGTTAGAAACGCGTTTGTTCTGGGAGCTGCGTTTGAACATTTTGAGTGAATGAACCTATTTGCTATATTGAGAAATATTTGGTTCTGAAAGGACAACAGAGCTACCTAACACTATGGTCTTCCATGTGTGCATTCAACATACAGAGTTAAACTGATATGTGTTTGCAATAGTTTGTAAACCCTTTCTGAGAAGAAGCAGAAAACGGAATTTTTCAGCCAAATCCAATCATTTAAAAAATAGCTGTAAATCTACGTCTAAAACACAGAACAAGCGTATCTTTCAAACTGCCCTGCTGTGCTTTTATTCAACAAAGGGAGATGAATCTGTGTTTAGATTCAGAGAGTTTGAAGCAGGTTTCTTCTAAAAGCTGCGTTTTGATATTCCAGAGTGAGTGTAAGTAAACGCTGTATTGAGAAATATATGCTTCTAAAACCAAAACGGAGCTACCTAACTAAAGGGTCTTAAATGTGTGCATTCAATAAGCGGAGTTAAACAAATGTGTGTTTGCAGTAGTTTGTAAACATTTTCTGTGAAGAAGCAGAAAACGGATTTTATTAGCCAAATCCAAGAAATGTGGGACTATGTGAAAAGACCTAACCTACGCTTGATAGGTGTACCAGAAGGGGACAAAGAGAATGAATCCAAGCTGGAAAATACTCTTCAGGACATCATCCAGGAAAATTTCCCCCACCTAGCAAGACAGGCCAACAATCAATTGCAGGAAATACAGAGAACACCACAAAGATATTCTGCAAGAAGAGCAACCCCAAGGCACATAATCGTCAGATTCAACAGGGTTGAAATAAAGGAAAGAATACGAAGGGCAGCCAGAGAGAAAGATCTGGTCACCCACAAAGGGAAGCCCATCAGACTCACAGCAGATCTCTCAGCAGAAACACTACAAGCCAGAAGAGAGCGGGGGCCAATATTCAACATTCTTAAAGAAAAGAACTTTCAACCCAGAATTTCATATCCAGCCAAACTGAGCTTCAGAACTGAAGGAAAAAAAAATCCTTTGCGAACAAGCAAGTACTCAGAGACTTTGTCACCACCAGACCTGCTTTACAAGAGCTCCTAAAAGAGGCACTACACATAGAAAGGATCAACCAGTACCAGCCATTCCAAAATCACACTGAATGCTAAAGAGCATCAACAAAATGAAGAATCTACAACAACTAACAGGCAAAACAGCCACTAAGCATCAAAATGGCAGTATCAAATTCACACATAACAATATTAACCCTAAATGTAAATGGACTAAATGCACCAATCAAAAGACACAGACTGGCAAATTGGATAAAAATACAAAACCCATCAGTGTGCTGTATCCAGAAAATCCATCTCATATGCAAGGATACACAAAGGCTCAAAATAAAGGGATGGAGGAAGATTTACCAAGCAATTGGAGAGCAAAAAAAAGCAGGAGTTGCAATTCTCATCTCTGATAAAATAAACTTTAAAGCAACAAAGATCAAAAGAGACAAAGAAGACCATTACATAATGGTAAAAGGATTGATACAACAAGAAGAGCTAACGATCCTAAACATATATGGACCCAATGCAGGAGCACCCAGATACATAAGGCAAGTTCTTAATGACTTACAAAAGGACTTAGACTCCCACACAATAATAGTGGGAGACTTTAACACTCCACTGTCAATACTAGACAGATCAACCAGACAGAAAATCAACAAGGATATCCAGGGCTTAAACTCAGACCTGGAGCAAGCAAACCTGATAGACATTTACAGAACTCTCCACCCCAAATCCACAGAATACACACTCTTCTCAGCACCACATCACACCTACTCTAAAATTGACCACATACTTGGAAGTAAAGCACTGCTCAACAAATGCAAAACAACTGAAATCATAACAAACAGCCTCTCAGACCATAGTGCAATCAAGTTAGAACTCAGAGTACAGAAACCGACCCAGAACCGCACAGCTTCATGGAAACTGAACAACTGGCTCTTGAATGTTGACTGGGTAAACAATCAAATGAAGGCAGAAATAAAGAAGTTCTTCGAAACCAATGAGAACAAAGACACAACGTGCCAGAACCTCTGGGACACATTTAAAGCAGTCTCTAGAGGAAAGTATATAGCAATAAGTGCCCATATGAGGAGAATGGAGAAATCCAAAAGTAACACCTTATCGGCAAAATTGAAAGAGCTAGAGGAGCAAGATCAAAAAAACTCAAAACCTAGCAGAAGACAAGAAATAACCAAGATCAGAGCTGAGCTGAAGGAGAGTGAGACACGAAAAACCCTTCAAAAAATCAATAAATCCAAGAGCTGGATTTTTGAAAAGATCAACAAAATAGACAGACCACTAGCCAGATGGATTAAAAAGAAAAGAGAGAACAACCAAATAGATACAATAAAAAATGATGAAGGGGAAATCACCACAGATTCCACAGAAATTCAAACCATCATCAGAGAATATTACAAAAAACTTTATGCACATAAACTAGTAAACCTGGAAGAAATGGATAAATTCCTGGACTCCTGTGCCCTCCCAAGCCTAAACCAGGAGGAAGCTGAAACTATGAATAGACCAATAACAATGTCTGAAGTTGAGGCAGCAATTAAGAGCCTACCACACAAGAAAAGCCCAGGTCCAGACGGGTTCACAGCCAAATTCTACCAGACACACAAGAAGGAGCTGGTACCATTCCTTCTAAAACTATTTCAAACAATCCAAAAAGAGGGAATCCTTCCCAAATCATTTTATGAGACCAACATCATTCTGATACCAAAACCCGGCAGAGACCCAATGAGAAAAGAAAACTTCAGGCCAATATCCATGATGAACATAGATGCAAAAATCTTCAATAAAATATTGGCAAGCCGATTGCAACAGCAAATCAAAAAACTTATTCATCATGATCAAGTAGGATTCATCCCGGGGATGCAAGGATGGTTCAACATACGCAAGTCTATCAACATAATTCACCACATAAACAGAAGCAAACCAAAAACCACATGATTATCTCAATTGACGCAGAGAAGGCATTTGACAAAATTCAACAGCCCTTTATGCTAAAAACCCTCAATAAACTCGGTATCGATGGAACGTATCTCAAAGTAATAAAAGCTATTTATGACAAACCAACAGCCAATATCATACTGAATGGGCAAAAACTGGAAGAATTCCCTTTGAAATCTGGCACTAGACAAGGATTCCCTCTTTCACCACTCCTATTCAATATAGTACTGGAAGTTCTAGCCAGAGCAATCAGGCAAGAAAAAGAAATAAAGGGTATTCAAATAGGAAAGGGGGAAGCCAAATTGTCTCTATTTGCAGACGACATGATAGTATACCTAGAAGACCCCATCGCCTCAGTCCAAAAACTCCTGAAACTGATAAGCAACTTCAGCAAAGTCTCAGGATATAAAATCAAAGTGCAAAAATCACAAGCATTCATCTACACCAATAAGAGACTTAGAGAAAGCCAAATCAAGAACGAAGTGCCATTCGCAATTGCCACAAAAAGAATAAAATACCTTGGAATACAACTCACAAGGAACGTAAGGGACCTCTTCAAGGAGAACTACAAACCACTGCTCAACGAAATCAGAGAGAACACAAACAGATGGAGAAACATTCCATGTTCATGGTTAGGAAGAATTAATATCGTGAAAATGGCTATACTGCCCAAAGTAATTTACAGAATCAACGCTATCCCCATCAAGCTACCATTGACTTTTTTCACAGAACTGGAAAAACCACCATGAACTTCATATGGAACCAAAAGAGAACCCACATAGCCAAGTCAATTCTAAGCAAAAAGAACACAGCGGGGGGCATCACACTACCGGATTTCAAACTATACTACAAGGCTACAGTAATCAAAACAGCATGGTACTGGTATCAAAACAGAGATATAGACCAATGGAACAAAACAGAGGCACCGGAGGCAACACAACATACATACAACTATACAATCTTTGATAAACCTGACAAAAACAAGCAATGGGGAAAGGATTCCAGGTTTAACAAATGGTGTTGGGAAAACTGGCTAGCCATGTGCAGAAAGCAGAAACTGGACCCCTTCCTGACACCGTACACTAAAATTAACTCCAGATGGATTAAAGACTTAAACATAAGACCTGGCACCATAAAAACCCTAGAAGGAAATCTAGGCAAAACTATCCAGGACATAGGAGTAGGCAAGGACTTCATGAACAAAACACCAAAAGCATTGGCAACAAAAGCCAAAATAGACAAATGGGACCTAATCAAACTCCACAGCTTCTGCACGGCAAAAGAAACAGTCACTAGAGTGGATCGGCAACCAACAGAATGGGAAAAAATTTTCGCAGTCTACCCATCTGACAAAGGGCTGATATCCAGAATTTACAACGAACTCAAACAGATTTATAAGAAAAAAACAAACAAGCCCATTCAAAAGTGGGCAAAGGATATGAACAGATACTTTATGAAAGAAGACATATATGAGGCCAACAATCATATGAAAAAATACTCATCGTCACTGGTCATCGGAGAGATGCAAATCAAAACCACATTGAGATACCATCTCACGCCAGTTAGAATGGCGATCATTAAAAAATCTGGAGACAACAGATGCTGGAGAGGATGTGGAGAAAAAGGAACACTTTTACACTGTTGGTGGGAGTGTAAATTAGTCCAACCACTGTGGAAGACAGTGTGGCGATTCCTCAAGGCCTTCGAAATAGAAATTCCATTTGACCCAGCAATCCCATTACTGGGTATATATCCAAAAGACTATAAATCGTTCTAGTATAAGGACACATGTACACGAATGTTCATTGCAGCACTGTTTACAATAGAAAAGACCTGGAATCAACCCAAATGCCCATTGATAATAGACTGGATTGGAAAAATGTGGCACATATACACCATGGAATATTATGCAGCAATCAGAAATGATGAGTTTGTGTCGTTTGTAGGGACATGGATGAATCTGGAGAACATCATCCTCAGCAAACTGACACAAGAACAGAAAATGAAACACCGCATATTCTCACTCTTAGGCGGGTGATGAAAAATGAGAACACATGGACACAGAAAGGGGAGTACTAAACACAGGGGTCTATTGGGGGAAAAGGGGAGGGCCAGTGGGAGGGGGTGGTGGGGAGGGATAACCTGGGGAGAAATGCCAAATGTGGGTGAAGGGGAGAAGAAAAGCAAAGCACACTGCCATGTGTGTATCTAGGCAACTGTCTTGCATGCTCTGCTCATGTACCCCAAAACCTAAAATCCAATAAAAAATTTTAAAAAAATGTACCAGTAAATCTCCGTCTAAATCACACAACCAACGTATCCTTCAAACTTTTCCGCTTTGCATTCGTTCACCTAACAGAGTTGAAGCGGTGTTTAGATTCAGCAAGTTAAAAACACGTTTGTTCTGGATGTTGCGTTTGGATATTCTTCAGTGAATGTACGTTTCTGCTGTATTAATCAATATCTTGTTCTGTAAGGTAAACGGAGCTACCAAACAGAACGGTCTTCAATGTGTGTATTAAACTTACAGAGGTGAACTGATGTGTGTTTGCAGTAGGTAGTAAACCCTTTCTGGGAAGAAGCAGAAAATGGATTTCTACAGCCAAATCCAAGCATTTAAGGAATAGAGGTAAGTCTCCGTCTAAAACATGAAATAAACGTATCATTCAAACTACTCTGCTGTGGGTTCGTTCATCTAAGACAGTTGAAATGGTGTTTAGATTCAGCGAGTTACAAACAAGTTTGTTCTAAGAGCTGCGTTTGGATACTTCTGAGTGCATGAACATACCTTCTGTATTGAGAAATATCTGGTTCTAATAAGACAATGGAGCTACCTTAGAGAATGGTCTTCAATGTGTGCTTTCAGCTTACAGAGTTGAACTGATGTGTGTTTGCAGTAGTTTGTAAATTCTTTCTGTAACAAAGCAGAAAACGGATTTTTCCTACCAAATCAAAGCGTTATAGAAATAGCAGTAAATCTCCGTCTATAACACAAAAAGATGTTATCCTTCAAACTATTCTACTGTGGCTTTGTTCAGCTAAAGGAGTTGAAGAGGTGTTTAGATTCAGCGAGTTACAACCGCGTTTGTTCTCGGAGATGCGTTTGGATATTCCCCGGTGAATGATCGTAGCTGCTGTATTGAGAATTACCTAGTTCTAAAAGGAAAACGGATCTACCTAACAGAACGGTCTTCAATGTGTGCGTTCAACTTACAGAGTTAAACTGATGTGTGTTTGCAGTAGTTTCTTAAATTTTTCTGTGAAGAAGAAAAAAACGGATTTATTCGGCCAAATCCAAGCATTTCAGAAATAGCGGTTAATCTATGTCTAAAACACAAAACAAACCTATGTTTAAACTGCTTTGCTGTGTGTTCGTTCAACAAAGGGAGTTAAATCTGTGATAGATTCAGAGAGTTTGAAGCATGTTTCTTCTAGGAGCTGCGTTTTGGTATTCCAGAGTGAATTGCAGTAAACACTATATTGAGAATTATTCGCTTCAGAAACCAAAACAGAGCTGCCTAACAGAATAGTCTTCAAAGTGTGCATTAAACATATGGAGAGAAACTGATGTGTGTTTGCAGTAGTTTGTAAACCCTGTCAGTGAAGAAGCAGAAAACACATTTTTCCAGCCAAATCAAAGCATTTGAAAAGTACCGTTAATTCTCCATTTAAAACACAAAACAAACGTTTCCTTCAAGCTACTTTACTGTGGGTTCGTACAACTAAAAGAGTTGAAGTGGTGTTTAGATTCAGCGAGTTAGAAACGCGTTTGTTTTGGGAGCTGCGTTTGGATAGTCTTGAGTGAATCAACGTACATGCGGTACTGAAAAATATCTGGTTATAAAAGTAAAACAAAGCTACATAACACGTATCTTTCAAACTGCTTTGCTGTGTGTTTGTTCTACTAAGAAAGCTGGATCTGTGTTTAGATTCAGAGGGTTTGAAGCACGTTGCTTCAAGGAGCTGCGTTTTGATATTCCAGAGTGAATGACAGTAAACGTTGTATTGAGAAATATCTGCTTCTAAAACCAAAACGGAGCTACCTAAAAGAATGTTATTCGATGTCGGCATTCAACTTAGAAAGTTAAACTGATGTGTGTTTGCATTCGTTTGTAAACCCTTTCTGTGAAGAAACAGAAAATGGATTTTTCAAGACAAATTCAAACATTTAAGCAATAGCGGTAAATCTTCATTTAAAACACACACAAAAACACGTATCTTTAAAACTGCTCTGCTGTGTGTTCTTTCAACTAAGGGAGTTGAAACGGTGTTTAGATTTAGAGAGTTTAAGGCACGTTGCATTTAGGAGCTGCATTTTAATATTCCAGAGTTAATGGTAGTAAACGCTATATTGAGTAATATCTGCCTCTAAAACCAAAACGGATCTACCTAAAAGAATGATCTTCAATTTATGCATTCAGCTTACAACGTTAAACTGAACGGTGTTTGCAGTAGTTTTAAAAACCTTTTTGTGAAAACGTAAAAAATCGATTTTTCCAGCCAAATAAAACCATTTAAGTAATAGCGGGAAATCTCTATCTAAAACACGAAATAAACGCATCCTTCAATCTACTCTGCTTTAATTTCGTTCACTTAAGAAACTTGAAGCAGTGTTTAGATTCAGCGAGTTAGAAACGCGTTGGTTCTGCGAACTGCGTTTGGATATTCCCGAGTGAATCAACTGTATTCAGTACCTGCTGTATTGAGAAATATCTGGTTCTAAGAAAAAAACGAAGCTACCTAACAGAACAATCTTAAATGTGTCCATTCTACTTACGGAGGTAAACTGATGTGTGTGCAGTAGTTTTTCAACCCTTTCTGTGAAGAAGCAGAAAACGGATTTTTCCAGCCAAATTCAAGCATTTAAGATACAGTGGTAAATCTCCATCTAAAACACAAAACAAATGTATCCTTCGAACTACTTTGCTTTGAAATCGTTCAACGAAGGGAGTTGAATAAGTTTTTAGATTCAGAGAGTTTGAAGCACGTTGCATTTACGAGCTGTGTTTTGATATTTCAGAGTGAATGGCAGTAAACGCTTTATTGAGAAATATCTGCCTCTAAAACCAAAACGGAGCGACATAACAGAGTGGTCTTCAATGTGTGCATTCAACTATGGAAGTAAAATAATGTGTGTTGGCAGTAGTTTGTCAATTCTTTCTGTGAAGAAGCCGAAAACAAATTTTTCAGCCAAATCCAAGCAGTTAAGAAATAGCGGTAAATCTTCGTCTAAAACACAAAACAAACGTTTCCATCAAACTTTTATGCTGTGGGTTAATTCACCGTAGAGAGTTGAAGCGGTGTTTAGACTCAGCGAGTTAGAAACGCGTTTGATATGGAAGCTGTGTTTGGATATCCTTGAGTGAATAAAGGTACCTGCTGTATTGAAAAATGTCTGGTTTTATAAGGAAAACTGAGCTACCTAAAAGAATGGTCTTCAATGTGTGCAATCAACTTACAGAGTTAAACTGATGTGTCTTTGCAGTACTTTGTAAACCCTTTCTGAGAAGAAGCAGAAAACGAAATTTTCAGGCCAAATCCAAGCATTTATTAAATAGCGATAAACCTCCGTCGAAAACACAAAGCAAACATATCGTGTAAACTGCTCTGTTGTGTGTTTGCTCAACTAAAAAAGTTGAAACTGTTTTCAGATTCAGAGTTGGAAGCACGTTTTTTCTAGGAGCAGCATTTTGATATTCCAGAGTGAATGGCAGAAAACGCTGTATTGAGACATATCTCCTTCTACAATTAAAATGGAGGTACCTATCAGAATGAACTTCAATGTGTGCATTTAACTTTTGCAGATAAACTGATGTGTGTTTGCAGTGGTTTGTAAACCCTTTCTGTGACGAAGCAGAAAACAATTTTTTCCAGCAAAACCAAGCATTAAAGATACTGCGGTAAATCTCCGTTTAAAACACAAAACAAATCAGTGTTTTAAACTGCTCTGCTGTGTGTTCGTTCAACTAAGGGACTTAAAACTGTGCTTAGATTTAGAGTGTTGGAAGGACGTTTGTTCTAGGAGCTGCGTTTTGATATTTCAGAGTGAACGGCAGTAAATGCTGTATTGAGAAATATCAACTTCTAAAACCAAAACGGAGCTACCTAACAGAATAATCATAAATGTGTGCATTCAACTTACAAAGTTAAACTGATGTGTGTTTGCAGTAGTTGGTAAAGCCTTTCTGTGAAGAAGCAGAAAACGGATTTTTCCAGCCAAATCCTAGCATTTAAAGAATAGCGGTAAATCTCCGTCTAAAACACAAAACAAATGTATGTTTCAAACTGCTTTGCTGTATGTTGGTTCAACCAAGGGAGTTGAATCTGAATTTAGATTCAGAGACTTTGAAGCACGCTTATTCTAGGAGCTCCGTTTTGATATTCCAGAGTGAATGACTGTAAACGCTGTATTGAGAAATATCTGCTTCTAAGACCAAAACGGATCTACCTAACAGAATGGTCTTCAATGTGTGCATTTAACTTATGGAGGTAAACTCATGTGTGTTTGCAGTAGTTGGTAAACCATTTCTGTGAATATGCAGAAAACGAATTCTTTTTGCCATATCCAAGCATTTTAGAAAGAGCAGTAAATCTCCATCTAAAACACAAGACAACCATATTTTTAAACTGCTCTGCTGTGTGCTCGTTCAACTAAGGGAGTTGAAACTGTGTCTAGATTCAGAGAGTTTGAAGCACGTTTCTTCTAGTAGCTGCGTTTTCATATTCCAGAGTGAATGGCGGAAAACGCTGTATTGAGAAATATCTGCTTATAAAACCCAAACAGAGCTACCCAACCAAATGGTCTTCAATGGGTGCATTTAATTTACGGACTTAAACTGACGTGTGTTTGCAGAAGTTGGTAAACGTTTTCTGTTAAGAAGCAGAAAACGGATTTTTCCAGGTGAATCAGCATTTGAGAAATAGCAGTAAAGCTCCGACTAAAACACAAAACATACATATTCTTCAAACTCCTCTGCTGTGGGTTTGTTCACCTAAGAGAGTTGAAATGGTGTTTAGATTCAGGGAGTTAGAAATGCGTTTATTCTGAAAGCTGCGTTTGAATATTCCCAAGTGAATGAATGTACCTGCTGTATTGAGAAATATCTGATTCTAAAAGGAAAACAGAGCTACCTAACAGAACGGTCTTCAATGTGTGCATTCAACTTACAGAGGTAAACTCATGTGTGTTTAGAGTAGTTTGTAAACACTTTCGGTGAAAAAGCAGAAAACATATTTTTCCAGCCAAATCCAAGAATTTAAAAAATAGCTGTAAATCTCCGTGTAATACACAAAACAAACGTCTCCTTCAAAGTACTCTGCTTTAGGATCGTTCACCTAAGAGAGTTGAAGCGGTGTTTAGATTCAGCGAGTGAAAACCGCGTTTATTCTGGGAGCTGCGTTTGGATATTCCCGAGTGAATAAACATACTGCTGCATTGAGAAGTATCTGGTTTAAGAAAAAAACAGAGCTACGGAACAGACCACTCCTCAATGTGTGCATTCAACTTAATGAGTTAAACTGATGTGTGTTTGCAGTAGTTTGTAAACCCTTTCTGTGAAAAAGCACAAAACAGATTTCTTCAGCCAAATCCAAACAGTTAAGAAATATCGATGAATCTCCGTCTAAAACACAAAACAAATGTTTGTTTCAAACTGCTCTGCTGTGTGTTCGTTGAACTAAGAAAGTTGAAACTCTGTTTAGATTGAAAGAGTTTGAAGCACGTTTTTCTAGGAGCTGCGTTTTGATATTCCAGAGAAAATGGCAGCGAACTCTGTATTGAGAAATATCTGCTTATAAAACCGAAACGGAGCTACCTAACAGCATGGTCTTAAATGTGTGCAATCAAGTTAGAAAACGTAAACTGATGTGTGTTTGCAGTAGTTTGTAAACCCTTTCTGTGAAGAACCAGAAAACGGATTTTTCCAGCCAATTCCAAGCATTTAAGAAATAGCAATAAATCTTAGTCTAAAACACGAAACAAACGAATATCTTAAACTGTTTTACTGTGCGTTCATTCAACTAAGGGAGTTGAATCTCTGTTTAGATTCAGATAGTTTGAAGCACGTTTCTTCTAGGAGCTGCGTTTTGATATTCCACTGGGAACGCCAGTAAGCGCTGTATTGAGAAATATCTGCTTCTAAAATAAAAATGAAACTACATAACAGAATGGAATTTAACATGTGCATCCAACGTACAAAGTTAAACAGATGTGTGTTTGCAGTAGTTTGTAAACCTCTTTTTGTGAAGAAGCGGAAAATGAATATTTTCAGCCAAATCAAAACATTTTAAAATACCGGTAAATCCTGGTCTAAAACAAAAAACAAACGTTTCCTTCAAACTCCTCTGTTGTGGGTTCATTCACATAAGAGAGTTGAAGCGGTGTTTAGATTCAGCGAGTTAGAAACGCGTTTGTTTTTGGAGCTCTGTTTGAATATTCCCGAGTGAATGAACATACCTGCTGCATTGAGAAATATCGGGTTCTAAAAGAAAAACTGAGCTACCTAACAGAACGGTCTTAAATGTGTGCACCCAACTTATGAAGTTAAGCTGATGTGTGTTTGCAGTAGTTTGTAAACCCTTTCTGTGAAGAAGCAGAAGACAGATATTTCCAGCCAAATCCAAGCCTTTCAGCAATACAGGTAAATCTCCGTCTAGAACACAAAACAAACGTATCCTTTAAACTGCTCTGCTTTGTGTATGTTCAACTAGGAAAGTTGAATCTGGGTTTAGATTCAGAGAGTTTGATGCACGTTTCTTCTAGAAGCTGCGTTTTGATATTTTAGAAGGAATGCCAGGAAAGGTTGTATTGAGAAATATCTGCTTCTGAAACCAAAACTGAGCTACCTAACAGAATGGTCTTCAATGTGTGCATTCAACTTATAGAGTTAAACACATGTGTGTTTGCAGTAGCTTGTAAAGCCTTTCTGTTAAGAAGAAAAAGGATTTTTCCAGCCAAATCCAAGCATTCCAGCAATAGCGGCAAACCTCCATCTAAAACACAAAACACAAGTATCCCTTAAACTGCTTTGCTTTGTCGTCGTTCAACTAAGGGAGTTAAATCTGTGTTTTGATTCAAAAAGTTTGACGCACCTTTCTTCTAGGAGCTTCGTTTCGATATTCCAAAGGAAATGCCAGTAAACGCTGTATTGAGAAATATCTGCTTCCAAAACAAAAACGGAGCTACCTAACAGAATTGTCTTCAATGGGTACATTCAACTTATGGAGTTAAACTGACGTGTGTTTGCAGTAGTTTCTAAAACCTTTCTGTGAAAAAGCAGAAAACGGATATTTTCAGCCAACTCCAGCCATTTAAGAAATAGCGGTAAGTCTCCGTCTAAAACAGAAAGCAAACGTATCCTTCAAACTCCTCTCGTGTCGGTTCGTTCACTAAAAGAGTTTAAGCAGTGTTTAGATTCAGCAAGTAAGAGAGGCGTTTGTTCTGTAAGCTGCGTTTGGATATTCTTGAGTGAATGAACGTAGCTGCTGTATTGAGGAATATCTGGTTCTAAAGAAAAACGGAGCTACCTAACAAAACGGTGCTCAATGTGTGCATTCAACTTACGAAGTGAAACTGATGTGTGTTTGCCGAAGTGTGTAAACCCTGTCTGTGAAGAAGCAGAAAACGGATTTTTTCAGTTAAATCCAAGCATTTCAGCAATAGCGGTAAATCTTTGTCTAAAAAGCAACACAAACTTATCATTTAAACTGCTCTGCTTTGTGTTCGTTCAACGAAGAGAGTTCAATATGTGTTTTGATTCAGAGAGTTTAAAGCAAGTTTCTTCTACGAGCTGCGTTTTGATATACCAGAGGCAATGCCAGTAAACGCTGTATTGAGAAATATCTGCTTCTAAAACCAAAACATAGCTATCTAACAGAATGGTCTTCAATGTGTGCATTCAAGTTATGGGGTTAAACTGATATGTGTTTGCAGTAATTTGTAAACCCTTTCTGTGAAGAAGCAAAAAACGGATTTTTTCAGCCAGATCTAAGCATTTCAGCAATAGCGGTAAATCTCCGTTTAAAACAAAACCAAACCTATTCTTTAACCAGCTCTGCTTTGTGTTTATTCAACTAAGGAAGTGAAATCTGTGTGTTGATTCAGAGAATTCGAAGTACGTTTCTTCTAGGAGCTGCGTTTTGATATTCCAGAGGAAATGCCAATAAACACTGTATTGAGAAATATCTCCTTCTAAAACCAAAACGGAGCTGCCTAACAGAATGGCGTATAATGTGTGCATTCCACTTACAGAGGTAAACTGATGTGTGTTTGCAGTAGTTTGTAAACCCTTACTGTGAAAAAGCAGAGAACGGATATTTCCAGCCAAATCCAAGCATTTCAGAAAAAGCTTTAAATCTCTGTCTAAAACAGAAAACAAACGTGTCCTTCAAACTCCTCTGCCATGGGGTCGTTCACCTAAGAGAGTTGAAACGGTGTTTAGATTCAGCGAGTTAGAAACGCGGCTGTTCTGGAAGCTGCATTTGGATATTTCCGAGTGAATGAACGTAGCAGCTGTATTAAAAAGTATCTGGTTCTAGAAGCAAAACGGAACTACCTAACAGAATGGTCTTCAATGTGTGCATTCAACTTATGGTGTTAAACTGATGTGTGTTTGCAGTAGTTTTTAAACCCTTTCTGTAAAGAAGCAGAAAACGGATTTTTACAGGCAAATCCAAGCATTTCAGAAATAGCGATGAATCTCCGTCTAAAACACAAAATAAACGTATCCTTTAAACTGTTCTGCTTTGTGGTCGTTCAACTAAGGGAGTCGAATCTGTGTTTTGATTCAGACAGTTTGAAACACGTTTCTTTTAGGAGCTGCGTATTGATATTTCAGAGGAAATGCCAGTAAATGCTGTATTGAAAAATATCTCTTTCTAAAATTAAAACGGAGCTACCTAACAGAATGGTCTTCAATGTGTGCATTCAACGTATGGAGTTAAACTGATGTGTGTTTGCAGTAGTTTGTACACCCTTTCTGTGAAGAAGCAGAAAACGGATATTTCAAGCCAAATCCAAGCATTTCAGAAATAGCAATCAACCTCCGTCTAAAACAGAAAACAAACGTGTCCGTTGAACTGCTCTGCTTTGGGTTCGTTCAACAAAGGAAGTTGAATCTGTATTTTTATTCAGAGTCTGAAGCACGTTTCTTCTAAAAGCTGCGTTTTCATATTCCAGAGACAATGCCAGTAAACACTGTAATGAGAAATATCTGCTTCTAAAACCAAAACGGAGCTACCTAACAGAATGCTCCTCAATGTGTGCATTTAAATTACGAAGTTAACCTGATGTGTGTTTTCAGTAGTTTGTAAACCCTTTCTGTGAAGAAGCATAAAACAAATGTGTCCAGCCAAATCAAAGCATTTAAGAAATAGCAGCGATTCTCCGTCTAAAACAGAAAACAAATGTGTCCTTCAAACTCCTGTGTTGTGGGTTCCTTTACCTAAGAGAGTTGAAGCACTGTTTAGATTCAGCGAGTTAGAAACGCGTTTGTACTGGGAGGTGCATTTGGATATTTTCGAGTGAACGAACGTACCTTCTGTATTGAAAAATATCTGGTTCTAAAAGAAAAACGGAGCTACCTAACAGAACGGCTTCAATGTGTGCATTCAACTTACCGAGTTTTAATGATGTGTGTTTGCAGTAGTTTGTAAACCCTTTCTGCGAAGAAGCAGAAAACATATTTGTCCAGCCAGATTCGAGCATTTCAGCAATAGCGGTAAATCTCCGTCTAAAACACAAAACAACGTATCCTATAAACTGCTCTGCTTTGTGTTCGTTCAACTAATACAGTTGAATCAGTGTTGTAATTCAGAGATTTTGTAGCACGTTTCTCCTAGGAGCTGCATTTTGATATTCCAGAGAGAATGCCAATAAACGCTGTAATGAGAAATATCTGCTTCAAAAATTAAAACGGAGCTACATAACAGAATGGTCTTCAATGAGTGCATTCAACTTATGGAGGTAAACTGATGAGTGTTTGAAGTAGTTTGTAAACCCTGTCTGTGAAGACGCAGAAAACGAATATTTCCAGCGAAATCCAAGCATTTCAGAAATAGCAATAAATCTCTCTCTAAAACACAAAACCAAGGTATCCTTGAAACTCCACTTCCTGGGTTCATTCACATAAGAGAGTTGAAGCGGTCTTTAGATTCAGCGGGTTAGAGACGCGTTTGTTCTGGGAGCTGCGTTTGGATATTCCCGAGTGAATGAACGTACCTGCTGTATTGAGAAATATCTGATTCTAAAAGGATAACGGAGCAACCTAACAGAACGGTCTTCAATGTGTGCATTCAACTTATGGAGTTAAACTGATGTGTGTTTGCAGTAGTTTGTAAACCCGTTCTGTGAAGAAGTAGACAATGAATTTTTCCAGCCAAATCCAAACATTTCAGCGATAGTGGTAAATCTCTGTCTAAAACACAAAACAAACGTATCCTTTAAACTGCTCTGCTTTGTGTTCTTTTAACTAAGGAAGTTGAATCTGTGTATTGATTCAGAGTTTGAAGCACCTTTCTTCTGGGAGCTGCGTTTTGATATTCCAGAGGGAATGACAGTAAACGCTGTATTGAGAAATATCTGCTTCTAAAACCAAAACGGAGCTACCTAACAGAATGGTCTCTAATATGTGCATTCAACTTACAAAGTTGAACTGATGTGTGTTTGCAGTAGTTTGTAAATTCTTTCTGTGAAGAAGCACAAAGCGGATATTTTCAGCCAAATCCAAGCATTTCAGAAATAGCGGTAAATCTCCATCTAAAACAGATAAACCAACGTATCCTTCAAACTCCTCTGCTTTGGGTTCGTTCACTTAAGAGAGATGAAGTGGTGTTCAGATTCGGCGAGTTAGAAACGCGTTTGTCCTGGGAGCTGCGTTTGGAAATTTTCGAGTGAATGAACGTACCTGCTATATTGAGAAATATCTGGTTCTAAAAGGTAAATGGGTAGATGCGCAGAGAGGGTGAGTCAGGGACACATTTCCAGACGGATTTTTGTTGCCCACAGAACGGGGAAATGCCCAGGTATAAAAGAGATGCGGGACGCCAGGTAGAGGTTTTGGCTGGTGGAGTTGGCAGCCGGTGCTGCGGCAGACCGCGCTGTAGCGCAGTGGCGCTCCACAGCGCTCCGCACAAAGCGCAATGATCCGGGTGCCCTGTTGAACCGGCAACCTGAGACCTGAGAGGGCTGATCTTGAGACTGAACCGGACTTGGGCAATGAGCCAGCCCAGGAGATTCCAGGGACACAGCATTTGGGGTAGCGCAGTGCAAAAAACAAAACGGTGATTCCAAGTGCTCCCAATGGGGAGGTTCCCTGAACACTCAGCTCCGTGGGGGAGAAGCGTCCACCACTACCGAGGCAATCAGCCCCTACTGAGGTACACGTCCATTGCTAACGCAGCCTGCCGTTTGTGAGACAAATCGCTACAACAGAGAGACTCTGCTAGAGGGCATAGCCCGTGGGAGCAGGGCGGAGACCACAGAAAAAGGGCAGAGCCTGCAGCAACAGGGTGAACCTCACACCAGCAGAGTGGAGCCTCGGCAGGCAAATAGTGACTAGACTGCCTCCTAGCAGGGCAGGACAGCACAACAGACACTCAAAAATAAAGCTCCAACCCTTCCAGACAGAGCATCTGAGAAAAAAGGGTTTTTTTGAGTTCTGTTGCAGGAGAATTAAACATAGCAGCCTAACAGCCCTGAATGAACAACAGAGCTCACAGCTCAGCAATTGAGCTCCTATAAAGTACAGACTGTCTTCTCAAGCAGCTCCCTGCCCCCACTATATCCAGGAGACTGACATTTGGCAGGCATCATTCTGGGACACAGATAGCAGAAAAAGAAACTGGTAGCATCCCTCACTGTTCCACAGCTGCTATATGTGCACCCAAGACAAGCAGGGCCTGGAGCAGACTTCAGCAGTTGTACAGCAAAGGGGCTAGACTAATAGAAAAAAAAACCAAGTAACAGAAATACTTCATCATCAACAATCTGGGCGTCCATTCAGAGACCCAATCGAAAAGTCAGCAACTACACAGACGACAGGTGGATAAATTCAAAAACATGGGAAGAAACCAGCGCAAAAAGGAGGAAAACACCCGATACCAGAACACCTCGCCTCCTGGAAAGGAACAAAACTCCTCACCAGCAAGGGAACAAAGCTGGACAAAGAATGACTGTTACGAAATGATGGAATTGGACTTCAGAAGGTGGATAATGAGAAACTTTTGTGAGCTAAAAGAACATGTTTTAAATCAATGCAAAGAAACTAAGAACATTGAAAAAACATAAAAAAGATTCGAGGAAATGATAACAAGAATGGATAACTTAGAGAGGAATATGAATGAATTAAAGGAGCTGAAAAACACAATATGAGAACTTCACGAAGCATGCACAAGTTTCAATAGCCGAAGTGACCAAGCAGAAGAAAGGATATGAGAAGTCGAAGATCAACTCAATGAAATAGAAAGAAAAACAAAGATCAGAGAAAAAAGCGCAAAAAGGAATGAACAAACTCTCCAAGAAATGTGGGACTATGTGAAGAGACCTAACCTATATTTGATAGGTGTACCAGAAGGGGACGAAGAGAATGAATCCAAGCTGGAAAATATTCTTCAGGACATTATGCATAAAAATTTCCCCCACCTAGCAAGACAGGCCAACACTCAAATGCAGGAAATACAGAGAACACCACAAAGATATTCTGCAAGAAGAGCAACCCCAAGGCACATAATCGTCAGATTCAACAGGGTTGAAATAAAGGAGAGAATACTAAGGGCAGCCAGAGAGAAAGGTCAGGTCACCCACAAAGGGAAGCTCATCAGACTCACAACAGATCTCTCAGCAGAAACACTACAAGCCAGAAGAGAGTGGGGGCCAATATTCAATATCCTTAAAGAAAAGAACTTTCAACCCAGAATTTCATATCCAGCCAAACTGAGCTTCATAAGTAAAGAAAAAATATAATTCTTTGCGAACAAGCAAGTACTCAGAGATTTTGTCACCACCAGGCCTGCTTTAAAAGAGCATTTGAAAAAGGCACTACACATACAAAGGAACAACCAGTGCCAGCCATTCCAAAATCACACTAAATGCTAAAGAGCATCAACATAATGAAGAATCTACAACAACTAATGGGCAAAACAGCCAGCAAGTATCAAAATGGCAGTATCAAATTCACACATAACAATATTAACCCTAAATGTAAATGGACTAAATGCACCAATCAAAAGACACAGACTGGCAAATTGGATAAAAATACAAAACCCATCAGTGTGCTGTATCCAGGAAACCCATATCACAGGCAAGGATACACATAGGCTCAAAATAAAGTGATGGAGGAAGATTTACCAAGCAAATGGAGAGCAAAAAAAGGAGGAGTTGCAATTCTCATCTCTGATAAAATAGACTTTAAAACAAGAAAGATCAAAAGGAACAAAGAAGGCCATTACATAACGGTAAAAGAATCGATACAACAAAAAGAGTTGACATGCTAAACTTATATGGACCCAATACAGGAGCACCCAGATACATAAGGAAACTTCTTAATGACCTACAAAGAGACTTAGACTTCCACACAATAATAATGGAAGACTTTAACACTCCACTGTCAATATTAGACAGATCAACCAGACAGAAAATCAACAAGGATATCCCGGGCTTGAACTCAGACCTGAAACAAGCAAACCTGATAGACATTTACAGAACTGCCCACCCCAAATCCACAGAATATACATTCTTCTCAGCACCACATCACACCTAGTCTAAAATTGACCACATAATTGGAAGTAAAGCACTGCTCAGCAAATGCAAAACAACTGAAATTATAACAAACAGCCTCTCAGACAATAGTGCAATCAAGGTAGAACTCAGAATTCAGAAACCAACCCAGAACCAAACAGCTTCATGGAAACTGAACAACTGGCTCTTGAATGTTGACTGGGTAAACAATCAAATGAAGGCAGAAATAAAGAAGTTCTTCGAAACCAATGAGAACGAAGTCAAAACATGCCAGAATCTCTGGGACACATTTAAAGGAGTCTCTAGAGAAAAGCATATAGCAATAAGTGCCCATATGAGGAGAATGGAGAGATCCAAAATTGACACCCTATCGGCAAAATTGAAAGAGCTAGAGGAGCAAGATCAAAAAAGCTCAAAACCCAGCAGAAGACAAGAAATATCTAAGATCAGAGTTGAACTGAAGGAGATCGGGAAACGAAAAACCCTCCAAAAAATCAATAAATCCAAGAGCTGGTTTTTTGAAGAGATCAACAAAACAGACAGACCACTAGCCGGATTGATTAAAAAGAAAAGAGAGAACAACCAAATAGATGCAATAAAAAATGATAAAGGAGAAATCACCACTGATTCCACAGAAATTCAAAACATCATCAGAGAATATTACAGACAACTCTATGCACATAAACTAGTAAACCTGGATGAAATGGATAAATTCCTGGACTCCTGTGTCCTCCCAAGCCTGAAAAAGGAGGAAGCTGAAACTATGAAAAGACCAATAACAAGGTCAGAAGTCGAGGCAACAATTAAGAGCCTACCACACAAAAAAGCCCAGATCCAGACGGGTTCACAGCCGAAATCTACCAGACACACAAAGACGAGCTGGTACCATTTCTTCTGAAACTATTCCAAATAATCCAAAAAGAGGGAATCCTTCCCAAATCATTTTATGAGACCAACATCATCCTGATACCAAAACGCGGCAGAGACTCAACAAGAAAAGAAAACTTCAGGCCAATATCCATGATGAACATAGATGCAAAAATCTTCAATAAAATATTGGCAAGCCTATTGCAACAGCAAACCAAAAATCTTATTCATCATGATCAAGTAGGATTCATCGCAGGGATGCAAGTCTGGTTCAACATACACAAGTCTATCAACGTAATTCACCACATAAACAGAACCAAAAATAAAAACCACATGATTATCTCAATCGACGCAGAGAAGGCATTTGACAAAATTCAACAGCCCTTTATACTAAAAACCCTCAATAAACTCGGTATCCATGGAACGTATCTCAAAGTAATAAAAGCTATTTATGACAAACCAACAGCCAATATCATACTTAATGGGCAAAAACTAGAAGCATTCCCTTTGAAATCTGGCACTAGACAAGGATGTCCTCTTTCACCACTCCTATTTAATATAGTACTGGAAGTTCTAGCCATAGCAATCAGGCAAGAAAAAGAAATAAAGAGTATTCAAATAGGAAAGGTGGAAGCCAAATTGTCTCTATTTGCAGACGACATGATAGTATACCTAGAAGACCCCATCACCTCAGCCCAAAAGCTCCTGAAACTGATAAGCAACTTCAGCAAAGTCTCAGCATATAAAATCAATGTGCAAAAATCACAAGCATTCGTCTACACCAATAAGAGACTTAAAGAAAGCCAAATCAAGAACGAACTGCCATTCACAATTGCTACAAAAAGAATAAAATACCTTGGAATACAACTCACAAGGAACGTAAGGGAACTCTTCAAGGAAAACTTCAAACCGCTGCTCAATGAAATCAGAGAGGACACAAACAGATGGAGGCACATTCCACGTTCATGGTTAGAAAGAATTAATATCGTGAAAATGGCTATACTGCCCAAAGTAATTTACAGAATCAACGCTATCTCCATCAAGGTACCATTGACTTTTTTCACAGAACTGGAAAAAAACACCATGAACTTCATATGGAACCAAAAGAGAGCCCGCATAGCCAAGTCAATTTTAAGCAAAAAGAACACAGTGGGGGGCATCACACTACCGGATTTCAAACAATACTACAAGGCTACAGTAATCAAAACAGCATGGTACAGGTACCAAAACAGAGCTATAGACCAATGGAACAAAACAGAGGCATCAGAGGCAACAGAACATATCTACAACCATACAACCTTTGATAAACCTGACAAAAACAAGCAATGGAAAAAAAATTTTCTGTTTATCAAATATTGTTGGGAAAAGTGGCTAGCCATGTGCAGAAAGCAGAAACTGGACCCCCTCCTGACCCCTTACACTAAAATTAACTCCAGATGGATTAAAGACGTAAACATAAGTTTTGGCACCATAAAAACCCTAGAAGGAAATCTAGGCAAAACCATCCAGGACGTAGGAGTAGGCAAGGACTTCATGAACAAAACACCAAAAGCATTGGCAACAAAAGCCAAAATAGACAAATGAAACCTAATGAAACGCCATAGCTTCTGCACGGCAAAAGAAACAGTCACTAGAGTGAATCAGCAGCCAACAGAATGGGAAAAAGTTTTTGCAGTTTACCCATCTGACAAAGGGCTGATATCCAGAATTTACAAAGAACTCAAACAGATTTACAGGAAAAAACAAACAAGCCCATTCAAAAGTGGGCAAAGGATATGAACAGATACTTCACGAAAGAAGACATATATGAGGCCAACAATCATATGAAAAAATGCTCATCGTCCCTGGTCATCAGAGAGATGCAAATTAAAACCACATTGAGATACCATCTCACATCAGTTAGAATGGCGATCATTAAAAAATCTGGAGACAACAGATGCTGGAGAGGATGTGGAGAAATAGGAACACTTTTACACTGTTGGTGAAAGTGTAAATTAGTACAACCATTGGGGAAGACAGTGTAGCGATTCCTCAAGGCCTTAGAAACAGAAATTCCATTTTACCCAGCAATGCCATTGCTGGGTATATATCCAAAGGACTATAAATTGTTCTACTATAAGGACACATGCACACGAATGTTCATTGCAGCACTGTTTACAATAGCAAAAACCTGGAATCAACCCAAATGCCTATTGATAATAGACTGGATTGGGGAAATGTGTCACATATACGCCATGGAATATTATGCAGCAATCAGAAATGATGAGTTTGTGTCATTTGTAGGGACATGGATGAATCTGGAGAACATCATTCTCAGCAAATTGACACAAGAACAGAAAATGAAACAGCACATATTCTCACTCATAGGCGGGTGATAAAAAATGAGAACACATGGACACAGAGAGGGGAGTACTAAACACTGGGGTCTATTGGGGGGAAAAGTGGAGGGCCAGTGGGAGAAGGAGGTGGGAAGGGATAGCCTGGGGTGAAATGCCAAACGTGGTTAAAGGGGAGAGAGCAAGCAAAACACACTGCCATGTGTGTACCTATGTAACTGTCTTGCATGTTCTGCACATGGACCCCAAAACCTAAAATGCAAAAAAAGAAATAAATTAAAAAAAAAAGAAACACGGTTTTTCTGGGAGCTGGGTTTGTATGTTCCTGAGTGAATGAACATATGTGCTATATTGAGAAATATCTGGTTCTAAAGGAAAAACGGAGCTACCTAAAAGAATGGTCTTCAATGTGTACATTCAGTTTAGGAACTTAAAATGATGAACGTTTGCAGTACTTTGTAAAACCCTTCTCTGAAGAAGAAGAAAAAGGATTTTTCTAGCCAAATACAAGTATTTAAGAAATAGCGTTGAATCTCCTTCTAAAACACAAAATAAACGTATCTTTGAACTGCTCTGCTTTGTGTTCGTTCAACTAATAGAGTTGAAGCAGTGTTTGGATTCGGCGAGTTAGAAACGCGTTAGCTCTGGGAGCTGCGTTTGGATATTCTTGAGTGAGTGAACGTACCTGCTGTATTGAGAAATATCAGGTTCTAAAAGGAAAACGGAGCTACCTAACCGAACGGTCTTCACTGGATGCATTCAACTTACGAAGCAAAACTGACATGTGTTTTCCAGAGTTGGTGAACCCTTTTTGAAAAGAAGCACCAAACTGATTTTTCCAGCCAAATCCAAGCATTTCAGCTATAACGGTAAATCTTCATCTAGAACAGAAAACACACATCCTTCAATCTGGTCTGCTGTGGGTTCGTTCAACTAAGAGAGTTGAAGCAGTCTTTGGATTCGGAGAGTTAGAAACGCGTTAGCTCTGAGAGCTGCGTTTGGATATTCTTGAGTGAGTGACCGTACCTGCTGTATTGAGAAATATCAGGTTCTAAAAGGAAAACGGAGCTACCTAACCGAATGGTCTTCACTGGGTGCATTCAACTTACTGAGGTAAACTGACGTGTGTTTGCAAGAGTTAGTAAACCCTTTCTGTGAAGAAGTACAAAACTGATTTTTCCAGCCAAATCCAAGCATTTCAGCTATAGTGGTTAATCTTCGTCTAGAACAGAAAACAAACGTATCTTTCAATCTGGTCTGCTGTCCTAAGAGAGTTGAAGCAGTGCTTAAATTTGGCGTGTTAGAGACGCATTGGTTCTGGGAGCTGCGTTTGGATATTCCTGAGTAAATGAACGTACCTGCTATATTGAGAAATATCTGGTTCAAAAAGAAAAAGGGAGCCACATAACAGAAGAGTCTTCAATGTGTGCATTCAGCTTACCGAGTTAAACTGATGTCTGTTTGCCGTAGTTTGAAAATCATTTCTGTGAAGAATCCGAAAACTGATTTTTACAGCAAAATCCAAGCATTTCAGCAATAGCGGTAAATCTCAGTCTAAAACACAAAACAAACGTGTCCTTTAAACTGCCCTACTTTGTGTTCGTTCAACTAATGGTGTTGAATCTGTGTTTTGATTCAGGGAGTTTAAAGCACGTTTCTTCTAGGAGCTACGTGTTGATATTCCACAATGAATTCCAGTAAACCCTGTATTGAGAAATATCTGCTTCTAAAACCAAAACGGAGCTACCTAACATAACAGTCTTCAACGTGTGCATTCAACTTATAGAGTTAAACTGATGTGTGCTTGCAGTAGTTGGTAAACCCTTTCTGTGAAGAAGCAGACAACTGATTTTTCCAGCCTAATCCAAGCAATTAAGCAATACGGGTAAATCTCCGTCTAAAACAGAAAACAAACGTATCCTTCAAACTGATCTGCTGTGGGTTGGTTCACCTAACAGAGTTTAAGCGGTGTTTAGATTCGGCAAATTAGAAACGCGTTAGTTCTGGGAGCTGCGTTTAGATATTCTTGAGTGAGTTTACGTACCTGCTATATTGAGAAATATCAGGTTCTATAAAGAAAACGGAGCTACCTCACCGAACGGTCTTCATTGAGTGCATTCAACTTACGGAGATAAACTGACGTCTGTTTGCAGGAGTTGGTAAACCCTTTCTGTGAAGAAGCACAAAACTAATTTTTCCAGCCAAATCCAAGCATTTCATCTATAGCGGTAAATCTTCGTCTAGAACAGAAAACAAACATATCCTTCAATCTGGTCTGCTGTGGGTTCGTTCACCTAAGAGAGTTCAAGCAGTGTTTGGATTCGGTGAGATACAGAGGCGTTGGTTCTGGGAGCTGCGTTTGGATATTCCCGAGTTAATGAATGTACCTGCTTTATTGAGAAATATCTGCTTCTAAAAGAAAAACGGAGCTACATAACAGAACGGTCTTCAATGTGTGCATTCAACTTACGGAGTTAAACTGACGTGTGTTTGCTGTAGTTTATAAACCCTATCTGTGAAGAAGGAGAAAACTGATTTTTACAGCCAAATCCAAGTATTTAAGCAATAGCGGTCAATCTCAGTCAAAAATACAAAACGAACGTGTCCTTTAAACTGCCCAGCTTTGTGTTCGTTCAACTAAGGGAGTTGAATCTGTGTTTTGATTCAGAGTTTTTAAAGCACGTTTCTCCTAGGAACTACGTTTTGATCTTCCAGAGGGAATTCCAGTAAATGCTGTATTGAGAAATATCTGCTTCTAAAACCAAAACGGAGCTCTCTAACATAACGGTTGTCAACGTGTGCATTCAACTTATGGAGTTAAACTAATGTGTGTTTGCAGTAGTTTGTAAACCCTTTCTGTGAAGAAGCAAAAAAACTGATTTTTCTAGCCAAATACAAGCATTTTAGCTATAGCGGTAAATCGTCGTCTAGAACCGAAAATAAACATATATTCCAAACTGGTCTGCTTTGGGTTGGTTCACCTAAGAGAGTTGAAGTGATGTTTAGATTCAGCAAGTTAGAAACGCGTTAGTTCTGGGAGCTGCGTTTAGATATTCTTGAGTGAGTGAACGTACCTGCTGTATTGAGAAATATGAGGTTCTAACAGGAAAACAAATCTACTTAACCGAACGGTCTTCACTGGGTTCATTCAAATTGCGGAGTTAAACTGACATGGGTTTGCAGGCATTGGTAAACCCTTCCTGTGAATAAGCACAAAACTGATTTTTCCAGCCAAATCCAATTATTTCAGCTATAGCGGTAAATCTTCGTCTAAAACAGAATACAAACATATCCTCCAAACGCATCTGCTTTTGGTTCGTTCACCTAGTAGAGTTGAAGCTTCGTTTAGATTCAGCGAGTTGGAAAAGTGTTTTTTCTGGGAGCTGCGTTTGGATATTCCCGAGTGAATGAACGTGCCTGCTGTATTGAGAAATATCTGGTTCTAAAAGGAAAACGGGGCTACCTAACAGAACGGTCTTCAATGTGTGCATTCAATTTACAGAGTTAAACTGATGTGTGCTTGAAGTAGTTTGTAAACCCTTTCTGTAAAGAAGCAGAAACTGATTTTTCCAGCTTATTCCAAGCATTTCAGCAATAGCGGTAAATCTCCGTCTAAAACAGAACACCAACGTATCCTTCAAACTGCTCTACTGTGGGTTGAGTCACCTAAGAGAGTTGAAGCGATGTTTAGATTTGGCGAGTTAGAAATGCGTTAGTTCTGGGAGCTGCGTTTGGATATTTTGGAGTGAGTGAACATACCTGCTGTATGGAGAATTATCTGGTTCTAAACAAGAACGGAGCTACATAACAGAACGGACTTCAATGTGTGCACTCAACTTACGGAGTTAAACTGACGTGTGGTTGTTTTAGTTTGTAAACCCTTTCTGTGAAGAAGCAGAAAACTAATTTTTACCGCCAAATTCAAGCATTTCAGCAATAGCGGCAAATTTCAGTCTAAAACAGAAAACAAACGTATCCTTTAAACTGCTCTGCTTTATGTTCTTTCAACTAAGACAGTTTAATCTGTGATTTGTTTCAGAGAGTTTAAAGCACGTTTCTTCTAAAAGCTACGTTTTGATATTCCAGACCGAATTCCAGTAAACGCTGTATTGAGAAATATCTGCTTCTAAAACCAAAACGGAGCTACCTAACCAAACGGTCTTCACTGGGTGCAATCAACTTATGGAGTTAAACTGATTATGTTTGCAGGAGATGGTAAACCCTTTCTGTGAAGAAGCACAAAACGGATTTTTCTAGCCAAATCCAAGCATTTAACCTATAGCGGTAAATCATCGTCTAGAACCGAAAATAAACATATATTCCAAACTGGTCTGCTTTGGGTTCATTCACCTAATAGAGTTGAAGCTTTGCTTAGATTCAGCGAGTTAGAAAAGGGATTGTTCTGGGAGCTGCGTTTGGATATTCCCGAGTGAATGAAGGTGCCTGCTGTACTGAGAGAGATCTGGTTCCAAAAGGAAAACGTAGCTACCTAAAAAAAAAGTCTTCAATGTGTCCATTCAATTTACGGAGTTAAACTGATCTGTGTTTGCAGTAGTTTGTAAACCCTTTCTGTGAAGAAGCAGAGAACTGATTTTTCCAGCCTATTCCAAGCATATCAGCAATAGCGGTAAATCTCGGTCTAAAACAGAAAAGACACGTATTCTTCAAACTGCTCTGCTGTGGGTTGGTTCAACTAAGAGGGTTGAAGCGGTGTTTAGATTCGGCGAGTTAGAGACGCGTTAGTGCTGCAAGCTGCGTTTGGATATTCTTGAGTGAGGGAACGTACCTGCTGTATGGAGAAATATCAGATTCTAAGAGGAAAACGGAGCTACCTAACCGAACTGTCTACACTGGGTGCATTCAACTTACGGAGTTAAACTGACGTGTGGTTGCAGAAATTGGTAAACCCTTTCTGTGAAAAAGCAGAAAACTGAGTTTTCCAGCCAAATTCAAGCATTTAGCTATAGCGGTAAATCTTCACCTAGAACAGAAAACAAGTGTATCCTTCAATGTGCTCTGCTGTGGGTTCGTTCACCTCAGAGACTTCAAGCTTTGTTTAGATTCAGCGAGTTAGAAAAGCGTTTGTTCTAGCAGCTGCGTTTGGATATTCCCGAGTGAATTAACGTGCCTGCTGTATTAAGAAAGATCTGGTTCCAAAAGGAAAACGGAGCTACCTAACAGAACGGTCTTCAATGTGGACATTCAGCTATCGTAGTTAAACTGACGTGTGTTTGCCTTAGTTTGTAACCGTTTCTGTGAAGGATCTGAAAACTGATATTTACAGCCAAATCCAAGCATTTCAGCAATAGCGGTAAATCTCAGTCTAAAACACAAAACAAACGTGTTTTTTAAACTAGCCTGAGCTGTGTTCTCTCAACTAAGGGAGTGGAATCTGTGTTTTGATTCAGAGAGTTTAAAGCAGGTTTCTTCCAGAAGCTACGTTTTGATATTCCAGAGGGAATTTTACTAAACGCTGTATTGAGAAATATCTGCTTCCAAAACCAAAACGGAGCTGCCTACCATGACAGTCTTCAACGTGTGCATTCAACTAACGGAGTTAAACTGATGTGTGTTTGCAGTAGTTTGTAAACCCTTTCTCTGAAGAAGCAAAAAACTTATTTTCCAGCCTAATCCAAGCAATTCAGCAATACCGGTAAATCTCCGTCTAAAACAGAAATCAAAGGTATCCTTCAAAATGCTCCGCTGTGGGATGCTTCACCTAAGACAGTTAAAGCGATGTTTAGATTCGGCGAGTTAGAAACGCGTTAGTTCTGGGAGCTGCGTTTCTATATTCTTGAGTGTGTTAAGGTACCTGCAGTATTGAAAAATATCAGCTTCTAACAGGAAAACGGAGCTACTTAACCGAACGGTCTTCACTGCGTGCATTCAACCTTTGGAGTTAAACTGACGTGTGTCTGCAGGAGTTGGTAAACATTTTCTGTGAAGAAGCAGGAAACTGATTTTTCCAGCCAAATTCAAACATTTATCTATAGCGGTAAATCTTCATCTAAAACAGAAAACAAACGTATTTTTCAATCTGCTCTGCTGTGGGTTCGTTCACCTAAGAGAGTTGAAGCTTTGTTTAGATTCGGGAAGTTAGAAAAGCATTTGTTCTGGGAGCTGCGTTTGGATATTCCTGAGTGAATGAACGTGCCTGCTGTATTGAGAAAGATCTGGTTCAAAAAGGAAAACGGAGCTACCTAACAGAACGGTCTTCAATGTGGGCATTCAGCTATCAGAGTTAAACTGACGTGTGTTTGCCTTAGTTTGTAACCGTTTCTGTGAAGAATTCGAAAACTAATTTTTACAGCCAAATCCAAGCATTTCAGCAATAGCGGTAAATCTCAGTCTAAAACACAAAACAAACGTGTCCTTTAAACTGCTCTGCTCTGTGTTCGTTCAACTAAGGAAGTTGAATCTGTGTTCCGATTCAGGGAGTTTAAAGCAGGTTTCTTCCAGGAGCTACGTTTTGATATTGCAGAGGGCATTCCACTAAACGCTGTATTGAGAAATATCTGACTCTAAAACCAAAACGGAGCTACCTACCATGACGCTCTTCAACGTGTGCATTCAACTTATGGAGTCAAACTGATGTGTGTTTGAAGTAGTTTGTAAACCCTTTCTGTGAAGAAGCAAAAAACTGATTTTTCCAGCCTAATCCAAGCAATTCAGCAATACCGGCAATTCTCCGTCTAAAACAGAAAACAAACCTATCTTTCAAACTGCTCTGCTGTGGGTTGGTTCAACTAAGAGAGTTGAAGCGATGTTTAGATTCAGCGAGTTAGAAACGCGTTAGTTTTGGGAGCTGCGTTTGGATATTCTTGAGTGAGTGAACGTACCTGCTGCATTGAGAAATATGAGGTTCTAACAGGAAAACAAATCTACTTAACCGAACGGTCTTCACTGGGTTCATTCAAATTGCGGAGTTAAACTAACATGTGTTTGCAGGGATTGGTAAACCCTTCCTGTGAATAAGCACAAAACTGATTTTTCCAGCCAAATCCAAGCATTTCAGGTATAGCGGTAAATCTTCGTCTAAAACAGAAAACAAACATATCCTCCAAACGCATCTGCTTTTGGTTCGTTCACCTAGTAGAGTTGAAGCTTCGTTTAGATTCAGCGAGTTAGAAAAGCGTTTTTTCTGGGAGCTGCGTTTGGATATTCCCGAGTGAATGAACGTGCCTGCTGTATTGAGAAATATCTGGTTCTAAAAGGAAAACGGGGCTACCTAACAGAACGGTCTTCAATGTGTGCATTCAATTTACAGAGTTAAACTGATGTGTGCTTGAAGTAGTTTGTAAACCCTTTCTGTAAAGAAGCAGAAACTGATTTTTCCAGCTTATTCCAAGCATTTCAGCAATAGCGGTAAATCTCCATCTAAAACAGAACACCAACGTATCCTTCAAACTGCTCTACTGTGGGTTGAGTCACCTAAGAGAGTTGAAGCGATGTTTAGATTTGGCGAGTTAGAAACGCGTTAGTTCTGGGAGCTGCGTTTGGATATTTTGGAGTGAGTGAACATACCTGCTGTATGGAGAATTATCTGGTTCTAAACAAGAACGGAGCTACATAACAGAACGGACTTCAATGTGTGCACTCAACTTACGGAGTTAAACTGACGTGTGGTTGTTTTAGTTTGTAAACCCTTTCTGTGAAGAAGCAGAAAACTAATTTTTACCGCCAAATTCAAGCATTTCAGCAATAGCGGTAAATTTCAGTCTAAAACAGAAAACAAACGTGTCCTTTAAACTGCTCTGCTTTATGTTCTTTCAACTAAGACAGTTGAATCTGTGTTTTGATTCAGAGAGTTTAAAGCAGGTTTCTTCCAAGAGCTACGTTTTGATATTCCAGAGGGAATACTAGTAAACGCTGTATTGACAAATATCTGTTCCTAAAAACAAAAGGAAGATAGCAAACATGACGGTCTGCTGTGGGTTGGTTCACCTAAGAGAGTTGAAGTGATGTTTAGATTCGGCGAGTTAGAAACACGTTAGTTCTGGGAGCTGTGTATGGATATTCTTGAGTGAGTGAACGTACCTGCTGTATTGAGAAATATCAGGTTCTTAAAGGAAAACGAAGCTACCTCACTGAACAGTCTACACTGGGTGCATTCAACTTACGAAGTTAAACTGACATGTGTTTGTTGTAGTTTGTAAACCCTTTCTGTGAAGAAGCAGAAAACTGATTTTTACAGCCAAATCCAACCATTTCAGCAATAGAGGTAAATTTCAGTGTGAAACAGTAAACAAATGTGTCCTTTAAACTGCTCTGCTTTGTGTACATTCAATTAAAAGAGTTGAATCTGTGTTTTAATTCAGAGAGTTTAAAGCATGTTTCTTCTAGGAGCTACGTTTTGACATCCCAGAGAGAATTCCAGTAAATGCTGAATTGAGAAATATCTGCTTCTAAAACCAAAACGGAGCTACCTAAACGAACGGTCTTCCCTGGGTGCATTCAACTTCCAGAGTTAAACTGACGTGTGTTAGCAGGAGTTGGAAAACCCTTTCTGTGAAGAAGCACAAAACTGATTTTTCCAGCCAAATACAAGCATTTCAGCTATAGCGGTAAATCTTCGTCTAACCGAAAACAAACATATATTCCAAACTGGTCTTTTTGGGTTCGTTCACCTAATAGAGTTGAAGCTTTGTTTAGATTCAGAGAGTTAGAAAAGCGTTTGTTCTGGGAGCTGCGTTTGAATATTCCCGAGTGAATGAACGTGCCTGCTGTATTGAGAAAGATCTGGTTCCAAAAGGAAAACGGAGCTACCTAACAGAACGGTTTTCAATGTGTGCATTCAATTTATGTAGATAAACTGATGTGTGTTTGCAGTGGTTTGTAAACACTTTCTGTGAAAAAGCAGAAAACTGATTTTCCAGCCTTTTCAAAGCATTTCAGCAATAGCGGTAAATCTCCGTCTAAAACAGAAAACAAACGTATCTTTCAAACTGCTCTGCTGTGGGTTGGTTCACCTAAGCAGTTGAAGCGGTGTTTCGATTCGGCAAGTTAGAAACACGTTAGTTCTGGGAGCTGAGTTTGGATATTCTTCAGTGAGTGACGGTATCTACTGTATTGAGAAATATCAGGTATTATAAAAAAAACGGAGCTAGCTAACCTAACGGTCTTCACTGGGTGCATTCAACTTACGGAGATTAACTGACGTGAGTTTGCAGGAGTTGGTAAACCCTTTCTGTGAAGAAGCACAAAACTGATTTTTCAGCCAAATCCAAGCATTTCAGCAATAGCGGTAAATCTCAATCTAAAACACAAAACAAACGTGTTTTTAAAACTGTGGCACATATACACCATGGAATATTATGCAGCAATCAGAAATGGTGAGTTCGCATCGTTTGTAGGGACATGGATGAATCTGGAGAACATCATTCTCAGCAAACTGACAGAAGAACAGAAAATGAAACACCGCATATTCTCACTCATAGGCGAGTGATGAAAAATGATAACACATGGACACAGAGAGGGGAGTACTAAACACTGGGGCCTATAGGGGGAAATGGGGAGGGCCAGTGGGAGGGGGAGGTGGGAAGGGATTGCCTGTGGAGAAATACCAAATATGGGTGAAGGGGAGAAAGCAAACAAAACACACTGCCATGTGTGTTCCTATGCAACTGTATTGCATGATCTGCACATGTACCCCAAAACCTAAAATGCAATAATAAAAAAAAACTGCTCTGCTTTGTGTTTGTTCAACAAGGGAGTTTCATCTGTGTTTTGATTCAGAGAGTTTAAGGCACGTTTCTTCTAGGAGGTACGTTTTGATATTCCAGAGGGAATTCCAGTAAACGCTGTATTGAGAAATATCTGCTTCTGAAACTAAAACGGAAATACCAAACATGACGGTCTTCAACGTGTGCATTCAACACATGGAGATAAACTGATGTGTGTTTGCAGTAGTTTGTAAACCCTTTCTGTGAAGAAGTAGGAATCTGATTTTTCCAGTCTAGTCCAAGCATTCCAGCAATAGCGATAAATCTCCGTCTAAAACAGAATACAAAGGTATCCTTCAAACTGTTCTGCTGTGGGTTGGTTCACCTAAGAGAGTTGAAGCAGTGTTTAGATTCGGCGAGTTAGAAATGCGTTGGTTCTGGGAGCTGCGTTTGGATATTCTTGAGTGAGTGAACATACCTGCTCTATTCAGAAATATCAGGTTCTAAAAAAAAAAAAGGACCTACCTAACGGAAAAGTATTCAATGTGTGCATTCAGCCTTCAGAGTTAAACTGACGTGTGCTTGCAGGAGTTGGTAAACCCTTTCTGTGAAGAAGCAGAAAACTGATGTTCCAGCCAAATTCAAGCATTTAGCTATAACGGTAAATCTTCATCTAGAACAGAAAACAAACGTATCCTTCAACCTGCTCTGCTGTGGGTTTGTTCACCCAAGAGAGTTGAAGCAGTGTTTACATTCGGCGAGTTACAAATGGCTTTGTTCTGGGAGCTGGGTTTGGATATTCCCGAGTGAATGAACGTACCTGCTGTATTGAGAAATATCTGGTTCTAAAAGGAAAACGGAGCTACATAACAGAATGGTCTTCAATGTGTGCATTCAGTTTTTGGAGTTAAACTGACGGGTGTTTGCTGTAGTTTGTAAACCGTTTCTCTGAAGAATCAGAAAAATGATTTTTACAACCAAATCCAAACATTTCAGCAATAGCGGTAAATCTGTCTAAAACACAAAACCAAGGTGTCTTTTAAACTGCTCTTCTCTGTGTTCGTTCAACTAAGGAAGTTGAATCTGTGTTTTGATTCAGAAAGTTTAAGGCAGGTTTCTTCCAAGAGCTACGTTTTGATATTCCAGAGGGAATTCCAGTAAACGCTGTTTTGAGAAATATCTGCTTCTAAAACCAAAACGGAGACACCTACCATGACGGTCTTCAACGTGTGCATTCAAATTACGGAGTTAAACTGATGTGTGTTTGCAGTAGTTTGTAAACCCTTTCTGTGAAGAAGCAGAAAACTGATTTCTCCAGCCTAATCCAAGCAATTCAGCAATACCGGTAAATCTCCGTCTAAAACAGAAAACAAACGTATCCTTCAAACTGCTCTGCTCTGGGTAGTTTCACCAAAGAGAGTTGAAGTGATGTTTAGAATCGGCGAGTTAGAAACGCGTTAGTTCTGGGAGCTGCGTTTGGATATTTTTGAGTGGGTTAAGGTACCTGCTGTATTGAGAAATATCAGGTTCTAAAAGAAAAACGGAGCTACTTAACCGAACTGTCTTCACTGGGTGTATTCCACTTGCGGAGTAAAACTGACGTGTGTTTGCAGGAGTTGTTAAACCCTTTCTGTGAATAAGCACAAAACTGACTTTTCCAGCCAAATCCAAGCATTTCAGCTATAGCGGTAAATCTTCGTCTAAAACAGAAAACAAACATATTCTCCAAACTGGTCTGCTTTGGGTTCGTTTGCCTAGTAGATTTGAAGCTTTGTTTAGATTCAGCGAGTTAGAAAAGCGTTTGTTCTGGGAGCTGCGTTTGGATACTCCCAAGTGAATGAACGTGCCTTCTGTATTGTGAAATGTCTGGTTCTAAAAGGAAAACGGAGCTACCTAACAGAACGGTCTCCAATGTGTGCATTCAATTTACGAAGTTATACTGATGTGTGTTTGCAGTAATTTGTAAACCCTTTCTTTGAAGAAGCAGAAAACTGATTTTTCCAGCCTATTCCAAGCATTTCAACAATAGCGGTAAATCTTTGTCTAAAACAGAAAACCAACGTATCCTTCAAATTGCTCTGCTGTGGGTTGGGTCACCTCAGACAGTTGAAGTGATGTTTAGATTTGGCGAGTTAGAAACGCGTTAGATCTGGGAGCTGCGTTTCGATATTCTTGAGTGATTGAACATTCCTGCTGTATTGAGAAATATCTGGTTCAAAAAGGAAAACGGAGCTACATAACAGAACGGTCTTCAATGTGTGCATTCAACTTACGGAGTTAAACTGACGTGTGTTTGTTGTAGTTTGTAAACCCTTTGCGTGAAGAAGCAGAAAACTGATTTTTACAGCCAAATCCAAGCATTTCAGCAATAGCAGTGAATCTCAGTCTAAAACACAAAACAAACGTGTCGTTTAAACTGCTCTGCTTTGTGGTCGTTAAAATCAAAGAGTTGAATCTCTGTTTTGATTCAGAGTTTAAAGCACTTTTCTTCTAGGAGCTACGTTTTGATATTCCAGAGGGAATTCCAGTAAACGCTGTATTGAGAAATATCAGGTTCTGAAAGGAAAACGGAGCTACCTAAACGAACGGTCTTCACTGGGTACATTTACCTTACCGAGATGAACTAAGGTGTGTTTGCAGGAGTTGGTAAACCCTTTCTGTGAAGAAGCACAAAACTGATTTTTCCGGCCGAATCCAAGCATTTCAGCTATAGAGGTAAATCTTCGTCTAAAACCGAAAACAAACATATCCTCCAAACTGGTCTGCTTTGGTTTCATTCACCTAATAGAGTTGAAGCTTGGTTTAGATTCAGTGAGTTAGAAAAGCGTTTGTTCTGGGAGCTGCGTTTGAATATTCCCAAGGGAATGAACGTGCCTGCTGTATTGAGAAAGATCTGGTTCTAAATGGAACACGGAGCTACCTAACAGAACGGTCTTCAATATGTCCATTCAATTTACAGAGTTAAACTGATGTGTGTTTGCAGTAGTTTGTAATCCCTTTCTGTGAAGAAGCAGAAAACTGATTTTTTCTGCCTATTCCAAGCATTTCAGCAATAGCGGTAAATCTCCGTCTAAAACAGAAAACAAACAAATCCTTCAAACTGCTCTGCTGTGGGTTGGTTCACCTAAGAGAGTTGAAGCGATATTTAGATTTAAGGAGTGAGAAACGCGTTAGTTCTGGGAGCTGCGTTTGGATATTCTTGAGTGAGTGAACATACCTGCTGTATTGAAAAATATCTGTTTCTAAAAAGCAAACGGAGCTACATAAGTGAACGGTCTTCAACATGTGAATTCAACTTACAGATTTAAACTGACGTGTGTTTTTTGTAGTTTGTAAACCCTTTCTGTGAAGAAGCAGAAAACTGATATTTACAGCCAAATCCAAGCATTTCAGCAATACCGGTAATTTTCAGTCTAAAACAAAAAACAAACGTGTCCTTTAAACTGCTCTGCTTTGTGTTCGTTCAACTAAAAGACTTGAATTTCTGTTTTGATTCAGAGAGTTTAAAGCACGTTTCTTCTAAGAGCTACGTTTTGATATTCCAGAGAGAATTCCAGTAAACGCTGTATTGAGAAATATCTGCTTCTAAAACCAAAAGGGAGCTTCCTAACCGAATGGTCTTCACTGGGTTCATTCAACTTACGGAGTTAAAATGACGTGTGTTAGCAGGAGTTGGTAAACACTTTCTGTGAAGAAGCACAAAACTGATTCTTCCAGCAAAATCCAAGCATTTCAACTATAGCGGTAAATCTTCGTCTAAAAGCAAAAACAAACTGGTCTGCTTTGGGTTCATTCACCTAATAGCGTTGAAGCTTTGTTTAGATTCAGGGAGTTAGAAAAGCGTTTGTGCTGGGAGCTGCGTTTGGATATTCACGAGTGAATGAACGTGCCTGCTTATTGAGAAAGATGTGGTTCCAAAAGGAAAACGGAGCTACCTAACAGAAGGGTATTCAATGTGTCCATTCAATTTATGGAGATAAACTGATGTGTGTTTGCAGTAGTTTGTAAACCCTTTCTGTGAAGAAGCAGAAAACTGATTGTTCCAGCCTATTCCAAGCATTTCAGCAATAGCGGTAAATCTCTGTCTAAAACAGAGAACAAACGTACCCTTGAAACTGCTCTGTTGTGGGTTGGTTTACCTAAGCAGTTGAAGCGGTGTTTCAATTAGGCAAGTTAGAAACGCGTTAGTTCTGGGAGTTGCGTGTGAATATTCTTGAGTGAGTGAACGTACCTGCTGAATTGAGAAATATCAGGTTCTAAAAGGAAGACGGAGCTACCTAACCGAACGGTCTTCACTGCGTACATTTAACTTACCGTGTTAAACTGACGTGTGTTTGCAGGAGTTGGTAAATCCTCTCTGTGAAGAAGCACAAAACTGTTTTTTCCAGCCTAATCCAAGCATTTCAGCTATAGCGGTAAATCTTCGTCTAAAACAGAATACAAAGATATCCTCCAAACTGGTCTGCTTTGGTTTCGTTCACCTAATAGAGTTGAAGCTTGGCTTATATTCAGCGAGTTAGAAAAGCGTTTGTTCTGGGAGCTGAATTTGGATATTCTTGAGGGAATGAACGTGCCTGCTGTATTGAGAAATATCTGGTTCTAAAAGGAACACGGAGCAACCTAACAGAACGGTCTTCAATGTGTGCATTCAATTTACAGAGTTAAACTGATGTGTGTTTGCAGTAGTTTGTAAACCCTTTCTGTGAAGAAGCAAAAAACTGATTTTTTCAGCCTATTCCAAGCATTTCAGCAATAGCGGTAAATCTCCGTCTAGAAAAAAACACCAATGTATCCTTCAAACTGCTCTGCTGTGGGTTGATTCACCTAAGAGAGGGGAAGCGATGTTTAGATTTGGCGAGTTAGAAACGCGCAGGTACTGGGAGCTGCGTTTTGATATTCTTGAGTGAGTGAACATACCTGCTGTATTGAGAAATATCAGGTTCTAAAAGGAAAACGGAGCTACCTAACCGAAAGGTCTTCAATGTGTGCATTCAGCTTTCGGAGTTAAACTGACATGTGTTTGCCTTAGTTTGTAAATTGTTTCAGTGAAGAATCAGAAGACTGATTTTACAGCCAAATCCAAGCATTTCAGCAATAGCGGTAAATCTCAGTCTAAAACACAAAACAAACCTGTCCTTTAAACTGCTTTGCTCTGCGTTCTTTCAACTAAGGGAGTTGAGTCTGTGTTTTGATTCAGAGAGTTTAAAGCAGATTTCTTCCAGGAGCTACGTTTTTATTATTCCAGAGGGAATTCCAGTAAACGCTGTATTGAGAAACATCTGCTTCTAAAACCAAAACGGAGTTCCATACCATGACGGTCTTCAATGTGTGCATTCAACTTACGGAGTCAAAATGATGTGTGTTTGCAGTAGTTTGTAAACCCTTTCTGTGAAGAAGAAAAAAACTGATTATTCGAGCCTAATCCAAGCAATTCAGCAATACTGGAAAATCTCCGTCTAAAACAGAAAACAAACGTATCCTTCAAAGAGCTGCTCTGGGTTGGTTCAACGAAGAGAGTTGAAGCGATGTTTAGATTCGGCGAGTTAGAAACGTGTTATTTCTGGGTGCTGCGTTTGGATATTCTTGAGTGAGTTAAGGTACCTGCTGTATTGAGAAATATCAGGTTCTAAAAGAAAAACGTAGCTTCTTAACCGAACGGTCTTCACTGGGTGCATTCAACTTGTGGTGTCAAACTGACGTGTGTTTGCAGCAGTTGGTAAACCCTTTCTGTGAATAAGCACAAAACTTATTTTTCCAGCAAAATCCAAGCATTTCAGCTATAGCGGCAAATCTTCGTCTAAACCCGAAAACAATCATATATTCCAAACTGGTCTGCTTTGGGTTCGTTCACCTAATAGAGTTGAAGCTTTGTTTAGATTCAGCGAGTTAGAAAAGCGTTTGTTCTGGGAGCTGCGTTTGGATATTTTCGAGTGAATGAACGTGCCTGCTGTATTGAGAAAGATCTATTTCCAAAAGTAAAACGGAGCTACCTAACAGAACGGTTTTCAATGTGTGCATTCAATTTACGGAGATAAACTGATATGTGTTAGCAGTAGTTTTAAACCCTTTTTGTGAAGAAGCAGAAAACTGATTTTTCCACCCTATTCCAAGCACTTCAGCAATAGCGGTAAATCTCCATCTAAAACACAAAACAAACGTATCCTTCAAACTGCGCTACTGTGGGTTGGTTCACCTAAGAGAGTTGAAGCGCCGTTTAGATTTGGCAAGTTTGAAACGCGTTAGTTCTGGGAGCTGCGTTTGGATATTCTTGAGTGAGTGACGGTACCTGCTGTATTGAGAAATATCAGGTTCTAAAATAGAAACGGAGCTACCTAACCTAACAGCCTTCATTGGGTGCTTTGAACTTATGGAGTCTGACTGACGTGTGTTTCCAGGAGTTGATAACCCCTTTCTGTGAAGAAGCACAAAACTGATTTTTCCAGCCAAATCCAAGCATTTCAGCAATAGCGGTAAATCTCAGTTTAAGACACAAAACAAACGTGTCCTTAAACTGCTCTGCTTTGTGTTTGTTCAACTACAAGAGTTAAATCTGTGTTTTGATTCAGAGAGTTTAAAGCGCCTTTCTTCTAGGTGCTACCTTTTGATATTCCAGAGGGAATTCCAGTAATCGCTGGATTGAGAAATATCTGTTTCTAAAACCTAAACGGAGATACCAAACATGACGGTCTTCAACGTGTGGATTCAACTTATGAAGATAAACTGATATGTGTTTGCAGTAGTTTGTAAACCCTTACTGTGAAGAAGCAAAAAACTGATTTTTACAGCCAAATCAAAGCCTTTCAGCAATTGCGGTAAATTTCAGTCTAAAACAGAAAACAAACGGGTTTTTTAAACTGCTCTGCTTTATGTTCGTTCAACTAAGACAGTTGAATCTGTGTTTTGATTCAGAGAGTTTAAAGTACGTTGCTTCTAGGAGCTAGGTTTTGATATTCCAGAGAGAATTCCAGTAAACGCTGTATTGAGAAATATTTGCTTCTAAAACCAAAACGGAGCTACCTAACGAAACGGTTTTTACTGGGTGCATTCAACTTACGGAGTTAAACTGATGTGTGTTTGCAGGAGTTGGTAAGCCCTTTCTCTGAAAAAGCAGAAAACTGATTTTTCCAGCCTATTTTAAGCAATTTAGCAATAGCGGTAAATCTCCGTCTAGAACAGAAAACAAACATATCCATCAAACTGCTCTGCTGCGGGTTGATTCACATAAGGGAGTTGAAGCGGTATTTAGATTCGGCAAGTTAGAAACGCGTTAGTTCTGGGAGCTTCGTTTGGATATTTTTGAGTGAGTGGCGGTACCTGCTGTATTGAGAAATATCAGGTTCAAGAAAAAACGGAGCTACCTAACAGCACGGTCTTCACTGGGTTCATTCAACTTACGGAGTTTCACTAACATGTGTTTGCAGGAGTTGAAAAACCCTTTCGGTGAAGAAGTACACTGATTTTTCCAGCCAAATCCAAGAATTTCAGCAATAGAGGTGAATCTCAGTCTAAAACACAAAACAAACGTGTCCTTTAAACTGCTCTGCGTTGTATTCGTTCAACTAAGGGAGTTGAATCTGTGTTTTGATTCAGAGAGTTTAGAGCACTTTTCTTCTAGGAGCTAGGTTTCCATATTCCAGAGGGAATTCTAGTAAACGCTGTATTGAGAAATATCTGCTTCTAAAACCAAAACGGAGCTACCGAACATAACGGTCATCAACGGGTGCTTTCAACTAATTGAGTTAAACTGATGTGTGTTTGCCGTAATTTCTAAACCCTTTCTGTGAAGAAGCAGAAAACTGATTTTTCCCGCCTAATCCAAGCATTTTAGCATTAGCGGTATATCTCCGTCTAAAACAGAAAACAAACATATGCTTCAAACTGCTCTGCTGCGGGTTGGTTCACCTAAGAGTTGAAGCGGTGTTTACATTCGGCGAGTTAAAAACACGTTACTTCTGAGAGGTGCGGTTGGATATTCTTGAGTGAGTGAAGGTACCTGCTATATTGAGAAATATTAGTTTCTAAAAGCAATATGGAGCTACCTAACCGAACGGTCTTAACTGGGTGCATTAAATTTATGGAGTTAAACTGACGTGCGTTTGCAGGAGTTAGTAAACGCGTTCTGTGAAGAAGCACAAAAATGAACTTCCATCCAAATTTAAGCATTTCAGCTATAGCGGTAAATCTCCGTCTGAAAGAGAAAACAAACGTATCCTTCAAACTGCACTTCAGGCTGTTCGCTAAACTAAGGGAGGTGAATCCGCGTTCAGAATAAGAGAGTGAGAAGTACATTTCTGCTAGGAGCTGCCTTTTAATATATCAGAGTGAGTAGGAATAAACACTGTATTGAGAAATATCTGCTTCTATAACCAAAACGGAGCTACCTAACAGCACGGTCTTCAATGTGAGCATTCAATTTACAGAGTTAAACATTTGTGTGTTTGCAGGAATTTGTAAACACTTTCTGTGAAGAAGCAGAGAACGCATTTTTTCAGACAAATTCAGGCATTCAAGTAATAGAGGTAAATCTTTCTCTAAAACCCAAAACGAACGTATTCTTCAAACTCCTTTTCTGGGCGTTCGCTGTAATAAGGGAGTTTAATCCGCCTTCAGAATCAGAGAGTGAAAAGTACGTTTCTGTTAGGAGCTCCGTTTGGATATAGTAGAGTTAATGGGAGAAAACGCTGTATTGAGAAATATCTGCTTCTATAACCAAAACGGAGCTACCTAACAGAATCGTCTGCAACGTGTGCATTCAACTTACAGAGGTAAACTGATGTGTGTTTGCAGGAGTTTGTAAACACTTTCTGAGAAAAAGCGGAAAACGCAATTTTGCAGCCAAATCCAGCTATTTAAAAAATAGCTGTAAATCTCCCTCTAAAACAGGAAAAGAACGTATCCTTCAAACTGCTTTTCTGGGTGTTCGCTCAACTATGGGAGTTGAATCTGCGTTAAGAATTAGAGAGTGAGAAGTACCTTTCTTCTAGGAGCTGCGTTTTAATATACCAGAGTGAATGGAAGTAAAGGCTGTATTGAGAAATATCTGTTTCTATAACCAAAACAAAGCTACCTAACAGAACGGTCGTCAATGTGTGCATTCAACTTACAGAGTTAAACTCATGTGTGTTTGCAGGAGTTTGTATACGCTTTCTGTGAAGTAACAGAAAACGCATTTTTCCAGGTAAATCCAGGCATTCAGGAAATAGCAGTAAATCTCCCTCTAAAACACAAATCGAACGTATCTTTCAAACTGCTCTTCTGGGTGTTCGCTTAACTAAGAGTGTTGAATCCGCGTTCAGAATCAGAGAGTGAAAAGTACGTTTCTTCGCGGAACTCCGTTTTGATATACCAGAGTGAATGGGAGTAAACGCTGTATTGAGAAATATCTGCTTTTATATCTAAAACGGAGCTACCTAACAGAAAGGTCTTCGATGTGGGCATTCAACTTACAGAGTTAAACTGATGTGTGTTTGCAGGAGTTTGTAAAACCTTTCTGTGAATAAGCAGAAAACGCAATTTCAAGCCAAATTCAAGCATTCAAGAAATATCTGTAAATCTCCGTCTAAAACACAAACGAACGTACCATTCAAACTACTCTTCTGGGTGGTCACTAAACTAAGGAAGTTGAATCTGCGTTCAGAATCAGAAATTGAGAATTAAGTTTCTTCTAAGGGCAGCGTTTTGATACACCAGAGTGAAGGGAAGTAAACGCTGTATTGAGAATTATCTGCTTCTATAAAAAAAGAGAGATACATAACAGAACGGTCTTCAATGTGTGCATTCAACTTACAGAGTTAAACTGATGTTTGTTTGCAGGAGTTTGTAAACACTTTATGTGAAGAAGCGGAAAACGCATTTTCCAGACAAATCCAGGCATTAAAAATAAAGCAGTAAATCTCCCTCTAAAACAGAAAACGAACGCATCCTTCAAACTGCTCTTCTGGGTGTTCACTTAACTAAGGGAGTTGAATTCGCGGTCAGAATCAGAGAGTGAGAAGTACGTTTCGTCTAGGAGCTGCGTTTTGATATACCAGAGTGAATGGGAATAAACGCTGTATTTAGAAATATCTGCTTATATAACAAAAACGGAGCTACCTAACAGAACGGTCTTCAATGTGTGCATTCGACTCACAGAGTTAAACTGACGTGTGTTTGCAGGAGTTTGTAAAGTGTTTCTGTGAAGAAGCGGAAAACGAATTATTCCAGCCAAATCCAGGCATTCAAAAAATAGCGATATATCTCCCTCTAAAACACAAAAAGAAAGTATCCTTCAAACTACTCTTCTGGGTGTTTGCTTAACTTAGGCAGTTGAATCCGCGTTCAGAATCAGAGAGTGAGAAGTACGTTTCATCTAGGAGCTGCGTTTTGTTATCCGAGAGTGAATGGAAGTAAACGCTGTATTCAGAAATATCTGCTTCTATAAAAAAAAACGGAGCTTCCTAACAGAACGCTCTTCAATGTGTGAACTCAACTTACAGAGTTACACTGATGTCTGTTTGCAGAAGTTTGTAAACACTTTCTGTGAAGAAGCAGAAAACGCATTTTTCTAGCCAATTCCAGGCATTCAAAAAATAGCGGTAAATAACCCTCGAAAACACAAAACGAACATATTCTTCAAATTACTCTTCTGGGTTTTCACTTACCTAAGAAAGTTGAATCTGCGTTCTGAATCAGAGAGTGAGAAGTTCGTTTTTTCTATGAGCTGCGTTTGGATATACCGAAGTGAATGGGAGTCAAAGCTGTATTAAGATATATATGCTTCCATATCCAAAACCGATCAACCTAATAGAACGGTCTTGAATGTGTGCATCCAACATACAGAGTTAAAGTGATGTGTGTTTGCAGGAGTTTGTGAACCCTTTCTGTGAAGAAGCGGAAAACGATATTATTCAGCGAAATCCAGGCATTCAAGAAATAGCGGTAAATCTCCCTCTAAAACACAAAAAGAACGTACCCTTCACACTGCTCTTCTGGGTCTTCGCTTAACTATGGGAGTTGAAACAGCGTTCAGAATCAGACAGTGAGACGTACGTTTCTTCTAGGAGCTGCGTTTTGATATACCACAGTAAAAGGGAGTAAACGCTGTATTGACAAATATCTGCTTCTATAACCAAAACGGAGCTACCTAACAGAACGGTCTTCAATGTGTACATTCAAGGTAAAGAGATAAACTGATGTGTGTTTGCAGGAGTTTGTAAACCCTTTCTGTGAAGAAGCAGAAAACGCAGATTTCCGGACAAATCCAGGCATTCAAGAAATAGCGGTAAATCTCCCTCTAAAACAGAAACCGAACGTATCTTTCAAACTGCTCTTCTGGATGTTTGCTCAACTAAGGGAGTTGAATCCGCCTGCAGAATCAGAGAGTGAGAAGTACGTTTCTTCTAGTAGCTGCATTACGATATACCAGAGTGAATGGAAATAAACGCTGTATTGAGATATGTCTGCTTCTATAAGCAAAACGGAGCTACCTAACAAAACGGTCTTCACTGTGTGAATTAAACATACAGAGTTAAACAGATGTGTGTCTGCAGAAGTTTGTAAACTTTTTCTGTGAAGAAGAGGAAAACGCATTCTTCCAACCAAATCCAGACATTCAAGAAATAGCGATAAATCTCCCTCTATACCACAATAAAAACTTATTCATCTAACTGCTCTTCTGGATTTTCGATTAAATAAGGGAGTTGAATCTGCAATCAGAATCAAAGAGTGAGAAGTACGTTTTTTCTATTAGCTGCGTTGTTATACACCAGAGTGAAAGGGTGTAAATGATGTATTGAGAAATATCTGCTTCTGTAACCAAAACCGAGTTACATAACAGAACGGTCTTCAAAGTGTGCATTCAACGTACAAAGTTAACCTGATGTGTGTCCACAGGAGTTAGTAAAACCTTTATGTGAAGCAGCGGAAAACGCATTTTTCCGGCCAAATCCAGGCATTCACGAAATAGAGGTAAATCTCTCTCTAAAACACGAAAAGAACGTATCCTACAAACTGCTCTTCTGGGTGTTCGCTTAATTATGGGAGTTGAATCAGCGTTCAGAATCATAGAATGAGAAGTACGTTACTTCAAGAAGCTGCGTTTTGATATACCAGAGTGAATGAAAGTAAACGCTATATTGAGAAATATCTGCTTCTACAACCAAAACGGAGCTACCTAACAAAACGGCACTCAATTTCTGCATCCAACATACAGAGTTAAACTGATGTGTGTCTGCAGGAGTTTGTAAACCCTTTCTGTGAGGAAGCGGAAAATGCATTTTTCCAGCCAAATCCAGGCATTCAAGAAAGAGCGGTAAATCTCTCTCTAAAACACAAAAAGAACATATCCTACAAACTGCTCTTCTGGATTTTCGCTAAACTAAGGGAGGTGAATCAGCGTTCAGAATCAGAGAGTGAGAAGTACTTTTCTTCTAGAAGCTGCGTTTTGATATACCAGAGTAAATAGGAGTAAAGGCTGTATTGAGAAATATCTGCTTCTATAACCAAAACAGAGCTACCTAACAGAGCGGTCTTCAATGTGTTCATTCAACTTACAGAGTTAAACTGATGTGTGTTTGCAGGAGTTTGTAAACCCTTTCTGTGAGGAAGCGGAAAACGCATATTTCCAGCCAAATCCAGGCATTCAAGAAATAGCGGTAAATCTCTCTCTAAAACACGAAAAGATCGGATTCTTAAAAGTGCTCTTCTGGGTGTTCGCTTAACTAAGGGAGTTGAATCAGCGTTCAGAATCAGAGAGTGAGAAGTACGTTTCTTCTAGAAGCTGCGTTTTGATATACCAGAGTGAATGGGAGTAAACGCTGTATTGAGAAATATCTGCTTCTATAACCGAAATGGAGCTACATAACAGAACCGACTTCAATGTGTGCATTCAACATACAGAGTTAACCTGATGTGTGTTTGCAGGAGTTTGTAAACCCTTTCTGTGAAGAAGTGGAAAACGCATCTTTCAAGCCAAATCCAGGCATTCCAGAAATAGCGGTAAATCTCTCTCTAAAACACCAAAAGAACGTATCCTATAAACTACTTTTCTGGGTTTTCGCTTACATACGAGAGCTGAATCAGCAATCAGAATGAGAGAGTAAGAAGTACCTTTCTTCTAGAAGCTGCGTTTTGAAACAAAAAAGTGAATGAAAGTAAACGGTGTATTGAGAAATATCTGCTTCTATAACCAAATCGGAGCTACCAAACAGAACAGTCTTCAATGTGAGCATTCAACATACAGAGTTAAACTGATGTGTGTTTGCAGGAGTTTGTAAACCCTTTCTGTGAAGAAGCGGAAAACGCATTTTTCAAGCCAAATCCAGACATTCAACATATAGCGGTAAATCTCTCTCTACAACACCAAAGGAACGTATCCTACAAACTGCTCTTCTGGGTGTTCGTTTAACTTAGGGAGTTGAATCAGCGTTCAGAATCAGAGAGTGTGAAGTACCTTTCTTCTAAAAACTGCGTTTTGATATACCAGAGTGAATGGGAGTAAATGCTGTATTGAAATATCTGCTTCTATAACCAAAACGGAGCTACCTAACAAATCGGTCTTCAATGTGTGCATTCAACTTACAGAGTTAAACTGATGCCTGTTTGCAGAAGTTTTTAAATACTTTCTGTGAAGAGGTGGAAAACGCATCCTTTCAGCCAAATACAGGCATTAAAGAAATAGCGGTAAATCTCCCTCTAAAACACGAAAACAACGTATCCTACAAACTGATCTTCTGGGTTTTCGCCTAACTAAGGTAGTTGAATCAGCGTTCAGGATCAGAATGAGAAAAGTTTTCTTCTAGGAGCTGCGTTTTGATATTCCAGAGTGAATAGGTGTCAACGCTGTATTGAGAAATATGTGCTTCTATAACCAAAACGGAGCTACGTAAAAGAAAGGTCTGCAATGTATGCATTCAACTTACTGAGTTAAAGTTATGTATGTTTGCAGGAGTTTGTAAACCCTTTCGGTGAAGAAGCGGAAAACGCATTTTTCCAGCCAAATCCAGGCATTCAAAAATAGCAGTAAATTTTCCTCTATAACACAAAAAGACCGTATACGTCAAAATGCTCTTCTGGGTGTTCGCTTAACTAAGGGAGTTGAATCAGCGTTCAGAATAAGAGTCAAAAATACGTTTCTTCTAGAAGCTGCGTTTTGATATACCAGAGTGAATGCGAGTATACGCTGTATTGAGAAATATCTGCTTCTGTAACCAAAACGGAGATACCTAACAGAACGGTCTTCAGTATGTACATTCAACTTACAGAGTTAAACTGATGTGTGTTTCCAGGAGGTTTTAAACCCTTTTTGTGAAGAAGCGGAAAACGCATCTTTCCAGCCAAATCTGGGCATCTTAGAAATAGCGGTAAATCTCTCTCTAAAACACCAAAAGAACGTATCCTACAAACTTCTTTTCTGGGTTTTTGCTTAACTACGAGAGTTGAATCAGCGATCAGAATGAGAGAGTGAGAACTACATTTTTTCTAGAAGCTGCGTTTTGAAACATCAAAGTGAATGAAAGTAAACGCTGTATAGAGAAATATCTGATTCTGTAACCAAAACAAAGCTACCTAACAGAACGGTCTCAATGAGTGCATTCAACTTACAGAGTTAAACTGATGTGTGTTTGCAGGAGTTTGTAAACCCTTTCTGTGGAGAAGCGGAAACCGCATTTTCCCAGCCAAATATAGACATTCAAGATATAGCGGTAAATCACTCGCTAAAACACGAAAAGAGCGAATCCTACAAACTGCTTTTCTGGGTTTTCGCTTAACTACGACAGTTGAATCAGTGATCAGAATGAGAGAGTGAGAAGTACCTTTCTTCTAGAAGCTGCGTTTTGATATACCAAAGTGAACAAGAATGAACGCTGTATTGAGAAATATCTGCTTCCGTAAAAAAACGGAGCTACCTAACAGAACGGTCTTCAATGTGTGCATTCAACTTACAGAGTTAAACTGATGTGTCTTTGCAGAAGTTTGTAAACCCTTTCTGTGAAGAAGCGGAAAACGCATTTTTTCATCCAAATCCAGGCATTCAAGAAATATTGGTAAACCTCTCTCTAAAAACACGAAAAAAACGTATCCTACTAACTGCTCTTCTGGGTGCCCGCTTAACGAAGGGAGTTGAATCAGCGTTTAGAATCAGAGAGTGAGAAGTAGGTTTCTTCTAGAAGCTGCGTTTTGATATACCAGAATGAATGCAAGTAAACGCTGTATTGAGAAATATCTGCTTCTATAACCAAAAAGGAGCTATGTAACAGAAAGGTCTTCAATTTGTGCCTTAAACTTACTGAGTTAAAGTTATGTGTGTTTGCAGGAGTTTGTAAACCCTTTCTGTGAAGAAGCGAAATACGCATTTTTCACGACAAATCCAGGCATTCGGGAAATAGCGGTAAATCTCTCTCTAAAACACGAAAACAACGTATCCTACAAACAGCACTTCTGGGTGTTCGCTTAACTAAGGGAGTTGAATCAGCGTTCAGAATCAGAAACTGAGTAGTACATTTCTTCTAGAAGCTGAGTTTTCATATACCAGAGTGAATGGGAGCAAACTGTGTATTGAGAAATATCTGCGTCTATAACCAAAACGGAGCTACCTAAGAGAAAGTCCGTCAATGCGTACGTTCAACTTACAGAGTTAAACTGTTGTCTGTTTGCAGGAGTTTGTAAATTTTGTCTGTGAAGAAACGGAAAATGCATTTTTCACGCCAAATCCAGGCATTCAAGAAATAGAAGTAAATCTCCCTCTAAAACACAGAAAGAACGTATACTTCAAACTGCTCGTTTGGGTGTTCGCTTAATTAAGAGAGTTTAATCAGAGTTCAGAATCAGAGTGAGAAATACGTTTCTTCTAGAAGCTGCGTTTTTATATACCAGAGTGAATGGGTGTAAACGCTGTATTGAGAAATATCTGCTTCTATAACCAAAACGGAGCTACCTAACAGAACGGTCTTCAATTTGTGCATTCAACTTACAGAGTTAAACTAACGGGTGTTTGCAGGAGTTAGTAAACCCTTTCTGTGAAGAAGCGGAAAACGCATTTTTCCAGCCAAATCCAGACATTCAAGAAATAGCGGTAAATCTCTCTCTAAAACACCAAAGGAATGTATCCTACAAACTGCTCTTCTGGGTGTTCGCTTAACTAAGAAAGTTGAATCAGCGTTGAGAATCAGAGGATGAGAAGTACGTTTCTTCTAGAAGTTGCGTTTTGATATACCAGAGTGAATGGGAGTAAACGCTGTATTGAGTAATATTTGCTTCTATAACCGAAACGGAGCTACCTAACAGAACGGTCTTCAATGTGTGCATTAAACTTACAGAGTGAAACTGAGGTGTGTTTGCAGGAGTTCGTAAACCCTTTCTGTGAAGAAGCGGAAAACGCATTTTTACAGCCAAATCCAGGCATTCAAGAAATAGCGGTAAATCCCTCTCTGAAACACGAAAGGAACGTATCCTACAAACTGCTCTTCTGGGTGTTCGCTTAACTAAGAAAGTTTAATCAGAGTTCAGAATCACAAGGTGAGAAGTACGTTTCTTCTAGAAGATGCGTTTTGATATACCAGACTGAATGGGAGTTAACGCTATAGTGAGAAATATCTGCTTCTATAACCAAAACGGAGCTACCTAACAGAACGGTCTTCAGTGTGTGCATTAAACTTACAGAATAAAACTGATGTGTGTATGCAGGAGTTTGTAAACTCTTTCTGTGAAGAGTGGAAAACGCATTTTTCCAGCCAAATCCAGGCATTCAAGAAATAGCGGTAAATCTCTCTCTAAAGAACCAAAGAACGTATCCTACAAACTGCTGTTCTGGGTGTTCGCTTAACTAAGGGAGTTGAATCAGCGTTCAGAATCAGAGGGTGAGAAGTACGTTCCTTCTAGAAGCTGCGTTTTGATATACCAGAGTGAATGGGATTAAAGGCTGTATTGAGAAGTATCTGCTTCCATAACCAAAACGGAGCTACCTAACAGAACGGTCTTCAATGTGTGCATTCAACTTACAGAGTGAAACTGAAGTGTGTTTGCAGGAGGTTGTAAACCCTTTTTGTGAAGAAGCGGAAAACGCATTTTTCCAGCCAAATCCAGGCATTCAAGAAATGGCGGTAAATCTCTCTCTAAAACACCAAAGTAACGTTTCCTACAAACTACTCTTCTGCGTGTTCGCTTAACTAAGGGAGTTGAATCAGCGTTCAGAATCAGAGGGTGAGAAGTACGTTTCTTCTAGAAGCTGCGTTTTTATATACCAGAGTAAATGGGAGTAAACGCTTTATTGAGAAATATCTGCTTCTATAACCAAAACGGAGCTACCTAACAGAACGGTCTTCAATGTCTGCATTCAGCTTACAGAGTTAAACTCATGTGTGTTTGCAGGAGTTTGTAAACCATTTCTGTGAAGAAGCGGAAAACGCAGTTTTCCACCCAAATCCAGGCATTCAAGAAATAGGGGTAAATCTCTCTCTAAAACACCAAAGGAACGTATCCTACAATCTGCTCTTCTGGGTGTTCGCCTAACTAAGGGAGTTCAATCAGCGTTCAGAATCAGAGGGTGAAAAGTACGTTTCTTCTAGAAGCTGCGTTTTGATATACCAGAGTGAATGGAATTAAAGGCTGTATTGAGAAATATCTGCTTCTATAACCAAAACGGAGCTACCTAACAGAACGGTCTTCAATGTGTGTATTCAACTTACAGAGTGAAACTGAAGGGTGTTTGCATGAGTTTGTAAACCCTTTCTGTGAAGAAGAGGAAAACGCATTTTTCCAGCCAAATCCAGGCATTCAAGAAATGGCGGTAAATCTCTCTCTAAAACACCAAAGGAACGTATCCTACGAACTGCTCTTCTGGATTTTCGCTTAACTAAAAGAGTTGAATCAGCGTTCAGAATCAGAAGGTGAGAAGTACGTTTCTTCTAGAAGCTGCGTTTTGATATACCAGAGTGAATGGGAGTAAACGCTGTATTGAGAAATATCTGCTTCTATAATCAAAACGGAGCTACATAACCGAACGGTCTTCAATGTGTGCATTCAACTTACAGAGTTAAACTGATTTGTGTTTTCAGGAGTTTGTAAACCCTTTCTGTGAAGAAGCGGAAAACGCATATTTCCAGCCAAATCCAGGCAATCAAGAAATAGCAGTAAATCTCTCTCTAAAACACCAAAGCACCGTATCCTACAAACTGCTCTTTTGGGTGTTCCCTTAACTAAGTTAGTTGAATCAGCGTTCAGAATCAGAGGGTGAGAGGTACGTTTATTGAAAAGCTGCGTTTTGATATACCAGAGTGAATGGGAGTAAACGCTGTATTGAGAAATATTTGCTTCTATAACCAAAACGGAGCTACCTAACAAAACGGTCTTCAATGTGAGCATTCAACTTACAGTTAAATTGATGTGTGTTTGCAGGAGTTTGTAAACACTTTCTGTGAGGAAGCGGAAAACGAATACTTTCAGCCAAATCCAGGCATTCAGGAAATGGCGGAAAATCTCTCTCTAAAACACCAAACGACCGTATCCTACAAACTGCCCTTTTGGGTGTTAGCTTAACTAAGGGAGTTGAATCAGCGTTCAGAATCAGAGGGTGAGAAATAGGTTTCTTCTAGAAGCTGCGTTTTGATATACCAGAGTGAATGGAAGTAAACGCTGTATTGAGAAATATTTGCTTCTACAACCAAAACGGAGTGGCCTAACAGAACGGTTTTCAAGGTGTACATTCAACTTACAGAGTTAAACTGATGTGTGTTTGCAGGAGTTTGTAAACCCTTTCTGTGAAGAAGCGGAAAACGCATTTTTCCAGCCTAATCCAGGTATTCAAGAAATAGCCGTAAATCTCTCTCTAAAGCACCAAAGGAACGTAGCCTACAAAATGCTCTTCTGGGTGTTCGCTTAACTAAGGGAGTTGAATCAGCGTTCAGAATCAGAGGGTGAGAAGTACGTTTCTTCTAGAAGCTGCGTTTTGATATACCAGTGTGAATGGGAGTAAACGCTGTAGTGAGAAATATCTGTTTCTATAACCAAAACGGAGCTACCTAACAGAACGGTCTTCAATTTGTGCATTCAACTTACATAGTGAAACTGATTTGTGTTTCCAGGAGTTCTAAACTGTTTCTGTGAAGAGGCAGAAAACGCATTTTTCCAGCCAAATCCAGGCATTCAAGAAAAAGCGGTAAATCTCTCTCTTAAACACCAAAGGAACGTATCCTACAAACTGCTCTTCTGGGTGTTGGCTTAACTAAGGGAGTTGAATCAGCGTTCAAAATCAGAGGGTGAGAAGTACGTTTCTTCTAGAGGCTGCGTTTTGATATACCAGAGTGAATTGGAGTAAACGCTGTATTGAGAAATATCTGCTTCTATAACCAAAATGGAGCTACGTAACAGAACGGTCTTCAATATGTGAATTGAACTTACAGAGGTAAACTGATGTGTGTTTGCAGGAGTTTGAAAACCCTTTCTGTGAAGAAGCGGAAAATGCATTTTTCCAGCCAAATCCAGGCGTTCAAGAAATAGCGGTAAATATCTCTCTAAAACACCAATGGAACGTATCCTGCAAACTGCTCTTCTTGGTGTTCGCTTAACTAAGGGAGTTGAATCACCGTTCAGAATCACAGGGTGCGAAGTACGTTTTTTCTAGAAGCTGCGTTTATATATACCAGAATGAATGGGAATAAACGCTGTATTGGAAAATATCTGCTTCTATAACCAAAACGGAGATACTTAACAGAACGGTTTTCAATGTGTGCATTCAACATACAGAGGTAAATTCTTGTGTGTTTGCAGGAGTTTGTAAACTATTTCTGTGAAGAAGCGGAAAACGCATTTTTCCAGCCAAATCCAGGCATTCAAGAAATAGCGGTAAATCTTTCTCTAAAACACCACAAGAACATATCCTACAAACTGCTCTTCTGAGTTTTCCCTTAACTAAGGGCGTTGTATCAGCTTTCAGAATCAGAGGGTGAGATGTACGTTCCTTTTAGAAGCTGCGTTTTGATATACCAGAGTGAATAGGAGTAAGCACTGTATTGAGAAATATCTGCTTCTATAACCAAAACGGGGCTACCTAACAGAACGGTCTTCAATGTGTGCATTCAACTTACAGAGTTCAACTGATGTGTGTTTGCAGGAGTTTGTAAACACTTTCTGTGAAGAAGCAGAAAACGCATTTTTGCAGCCAATTCCAGGCATTCGAGAAATAGCGGTAAATCTCGCTCTAAAACACCAAAAGAACGTATCCTACAAACAGCTCTTCTGGGTGTTCGCTTAACTAAGGGAGTTGAATCAGCGTTCAGAATCAGAGGGTGAGAAGTACGTTTCTTCTAGAAGCTGCGTTTTGATATACCGGAGTGAATAAGAGTAAACGCTGTATTGAGAAATATCTGCTTCTATAACCAAAACGGAGCTACCTAACAGAAGGGTCTTCAATGTGTGCATTCAACTTACAGAGGTAAACTGATGTGTGTTTGCAGGAGTTTGTAAACCCTTGCTGTGAAGAAGCGGAAAACGCATTTTTCAAGCCAAATCCAGGCATTCAAGAAAGAGCGTTAAATCTCTCTCTATAACACCAAAGGAACGTATCCTACAAACTGCTCTTCTGGGTGTTCGCTAAACTAAGGGAGTGGAATCAGCGTTCAGAATCAGAGGGTGAGAAGTACGTTTCTTCTAGAAGCGGCGTTTTGATATACCAGAGTGAATGGGAGTAAACGCTTTATTGAGAAATATCTGCTTCTATAACCAAAACGGAGCTTCCTAACAGAACGGTCTACAATGTGTGCATTCAACTTACAGAGATAAACTGATGTGTGTTTGCAGGAGTTTGTAAACACTTTCTGTGAAGAAGCCGAAAACGCATTTTTCCAGCCAAATCCAGGCATTCAAGAAATGGCGGTAAATTTCTATCTAAAACACCAAAGGAACGTATGCTACAAACAGCTCTTCTGGGTGTTCGCTTAACATAGGGAGTTGAATCAGCGTTCAGAATCAGAGGGTGAGAAGTACGTTTCTTCTAGAACAGGCGTTTTGATATACCAGAGTGAATGGAATTAAAGGCTGTATTGAGAAATATCTGCTTCTATAACAAAAACGGAGCTACCTAACAGAACGGTCTTCAATGTGTGTATTCAACTTACAGAGTGAAACTGAAGTGTGTTTGCAGGAGTTTGTAAACCCTATCTGTTAACAAGAGGAAAACGCATTTTTCCAGCCAAATCCAGGCATTCAAGAAATGGCGGTAAATCTCTCTCTAAAACACCAAAGGAACGTATCCTAAAACTGCTCTTCTGGGTTTTCCCTTAACTAAAAGAGTTGAATCAGCGTTCAGAATCAGAAGGTGAGAAGTACGTTTCTTCTAGAAGCTGCGTTTTGATATACCAGAGTGAATGGGAGTAAACGCTGTATTGAGAAATATCTGCTTCTATAACCAAAACGGAGCTACCTACCAGAAGGGTCTTCAATTTGTGCATTCAACTTATAGAGTGAAACTGATGTGTGTTTGCAGGAGTTTGTAAACCCTTTATGTAAAGAAGCGGAAAACGCATTATTCAAGCCAAATCCAGGCATTCAAGAAATAGCGGTAAATCTCTCTCTAAAACACCAAAGGAACGTATCCTACAAACTACTCTTCTGCGTGTTCGCTTAACTAAGGGAGTTGAATCAGCGTTCAGAATCAGAGGGTGAGAAGTACGTTTCCTCTAGAAGCTGCGTTTTGATATACCAGAGTGAATGGGATTAAAGGCTGTATTGAGAAATATCTGCTTCTATAAGCAAAACGGAGCTACCTAACAGAACGGTCTTAAATGTGTGCATTCAACTTACAGAGAGATACTGATGTGTGTTTGCAAGAGTTTGTAAACCATTTCTGTGAAGACGCGGAAAACGCATTTTTCGAGCCAAATCCAGGCATTCAAGAAATGGCGGTAAATCTCTCTCTAAAACACCAAAGGGACGTATCTTACAAACTGCTCTTCTGGGTGTTGACTTAACTAAGGGAGTTGAATCAGCGTTCAGAATCAGAGGGTGAGAAGTACGTTTCTTCTAGAAGCTGCGTTTTGATATACCAGAGTGAATGGGAGTAAACGCTGTATTGAGAAATATCTGCTTCTATAACCAAAACGGAGCTACCTAACAGAACGGTCTTCAATGTGTGCATTCAACTTACAGAGTGAAACTGATGTGTGTTTGCAGGAGTTCGTAAACCCTTTCTGCGAAGAAGCAGAAAACGCATTTTTCCAGACAAATCCAGGCATTCAAGAAATAGCGGTAAATCTCTCTCTCTAACACCAAAGGAACGTATCCTACAAACTACTCTTCTGCGTGTTCGCTTAACTAAGGGAGTTGAATCAGCGTTCAGAATCGGAGGGTGAGAAGTACGTTTCTTCTAGAAGCTGCGTTTTGATATAACACAGTGGAAGAAAATAAACGCTGTATTGAGAAATATCTGCTTCTATAACCAAAACGGAGCTACCTAACAGTACGGTCTTTAATGGGTGCATTCACCTTAAAGAGTTAAACTGATGTGTGTTTGCAGGAGTTTCTAATCCCTTTCTGTGAAGAAGCGGAAAACGCATATTTCCAGCCAAATCCAGGCATTCAAGAAATAGCGGTAAATCTCTCTCTAAAAAACAAAAGGACCGTATCCTACAAACTGCTTTTCTGGGTGTTCGCTTAACTAAGGAAGTTAAATCAGCGTTCAGAATCAGAGTGCGGGAAGTACGTTTCTTCTTGAAGCGGCGTTTTGATATAACAGAGTGAATGGGAATAAACGCTGTATTGAGAAATATCTGCTTCTATAACCAAAACGGAGCTACCTAACAGAACGGTCTTCAATGTGTGTATTCAACTTACAGAGTGAAACTGAAGGGTGTTTGCAGGAGTTTGTAAACCCTTTCTGTTAACAAGAGGAAAACGCATTTTTCCAGCCAAATCCAGGCATTCAAGAAATGGCGGTAAATCTCTCTCTAAAACACCAAAGGAACGTATCCTACAAACTGCTCTTCTGGGTTTTCCCTTAACTAAAAGAGTTGAATCAGCATTCAGAATCAGAAGGTGAGAAGTACGTTTCTTCTAGAAGCTGCGTTTTGATATACCAGAGTGAATGGGAGTAAACGCTGTATTGAGAAATATCTGCTTCTATAACCAAAACGGAGCTACATAACAGAACGGACTTCAATGTGTTCATTCAACTTACAGAGTTAAACTGATGTGTGTTTTCAGGAGTTTGTAAACCCTTTCTGTGAAGAAGCGGAAAACGCATATTTACAGCCAAATCCAGGCAATCAAGAAATAGCAGTAAATCTCTCTCTAAAACACCAAAGCACCGTATCCTACAAACTGCACTTTTGGGTGTTCCCTTAACTAAGTTAGTTGAATCAGCGTTCAGAATCAGAGGGTGAGAGGTACGTTTCTTCAAAAGCTGCGTTTTGATATACCAGAGTGAATGGGAGTAAACGCTGTATTGAGAAATATTTGCTTCTATAACCAAAACGGAGCTACCTAACAAAACGGTCTTCAATGTGAGCATTCAACTTACAGTTAAATTGATGTGTGTTTGCAGGAGTTTGTAAACCATTTCTGTGAAGACGCGGAAAACGCATTTTTCCAGCCAAATCCAGGCATTCAAGAAATAGCGGTAAATCTCTCTCTAAAACACCAAAGGAACGTATCCTACAAACTGCTCTTCAGGGTGTTCGCTTAACTAAGGGAGTAGTATCAGCATTCAGAATCAGAGGGTGAGAAGTACGTTTCTTCTAGAAGCTGCGTTTTGATATACCAGACTGAATGGGAGTAAACACTGTAGTGGGAAATATCTCCTTCTATAACCTAAATGGAGCTACCTAAAAGAACGGTCTTCAATGTGTGCATTCAACGTATAGAGTTAACCTGATGTGTGTTTGCAGGAGTTTGTAAACACTTTCTGTGAAGAAGCAGAAGACGCATTTTTCCAACCAAATCCTGGCATTCAAGAAATAGCAGTAAAACTCTCTTTAAAATACCAAAGGAACGTATCCTCCAAACTGCTCTTCTGGGTGTTCGTTTAACTAAGGGAGCTGAATCAGCGTTCAGAATGAGAGGGTGAGAAGTACGTTTGTTCTAGAAGCTGCGTTTTGATATACCAGAGTGAATGGGAGTAAACGCTTTATTGAGAAATATCTGCTTCTATAACCAAAACGGAGCTACCTAACAGAACGGTCTTCAATGTGTGCATTCAACTGACAGAGTTAAACTGATGTGTGTTTGCAGGAGTTTGTAAACCCTTTCTGTGAAGAAGCGGAAACGCATATTTCCAGCCAAATCCAGGCATTCAAGAAATGGCGGTAAATTTCTCTCTAAAACACCAAAGGAACGTATGCTACAAACTGCTCTTCTGGGTGTTCGCTTAACTTAGGGAGTTGAATCAGCGTTCAGAATCAGACGGTGAGAAGTAAGTTGCTTCTAGAAGCTGCGTTTTGGTATGCCAGTGTGAATGGGAGTAAACGCTGTATTGAGAAATATCTGCTTCTATAACCAAAACGGAGCTACCTAAGACAACGGTCTTCAATGTGTGCATTCAACTTACAGAGTTAAACTGATGTGTGTTTGCAGGGGTTTGTAAACTTTTTCTGTTAAAAAGCGGAAAACGCAGTTTTCCAGCCAAATCCAGGCATTCAAGAAATAGAGGTAAATCTCTCTCTAAAACACCAAAGGAACGTATCCTACAAACTGCTCTTCTGGGTGTTCGCTTAAATAAGCAAGTTGAGTCAGCGTTCAGAATCAGAGGGTGAGAAATACGTTTCTTCCATAAGCTGCGTTTTGATATACCAGAGTGAATGGGAGTAAACGCTGTATTGAGAAATATCTGCTTCTATAACCAAAACGGAGCTACCTACCAGAACGGTCTTCAATGTGTGCATTCAACTTATAGAGTGAAACTGATGTGTGTTTGCAGGAGTTTGTAAACCCTTTATGTAAAGAAGCAGAAAACGCATTATTCAAGCCAAATCCAGGCATTCAAGAAATAGCGGTAAATCTCTCTCTAAAACACAAAAGGACCGTATCCTACAAACTGCTCTTCTGGGTGTTCGCTTAACTAAGAAAGTTGAATCAGCGTTCACAATCAGAGTGCGGGAAGTACGTTTCTTCTTGAAGCGGCGTTTTGATATACCAGAGTGAATGGGAATAAACGCTGTATTGAGAAATATCTGCTTCTATAACCAAAACGGAGCTACCTAACAGAACGGTCTTCAATGTGTGCATTCAACTTACAGAGTTAAACTGATGTGTGTTTGCAGGAGTTTGTAAACCCTTTCTGTGAAGAAGCGGAAAACGCATTTTCCCAACAAAATCCAGGCATTCAAGAAATAGCGGTCAATCTCTCTCTAAAACACCAAAGGAACGTATCCTACAAACTGCTCTTCTGTGTGTTCGTTTAACTAAGGAAGTTGAATCAGCCTTCAGAATCAGAAGGTGAGAAGTTCGTTTCTTCTAGAAGCTGCGTTTTGATATACCAGAGTGAATGGAAGTAAACGCTGTATTGAGAAATATCTGCTTCTATAACCAAAACGGAGTTACCTAACAGAACGGTCCTCAATTCGTGCATTCAACTTACTGAGTTAAACTGATGTGTGTTTGCAGGAGATCGTAAACCGTATCTGTAAAGAAGCGGAAAGCGCATATTTGAAGACATATCCAAGCATTCAAGAAATAGCGGTAAATATCTCTCTAAAACACCAAAGGAACGTATCCTACAAACTGCTATCCTGGGTGTTCGCTTAACTCAGGGAGTTCAATAGCCGTTCAGAATCAGAGGGTGAGAAGTACGTTTCTTCTAAATGTTGCGTTTTGATATACCAGAGTGAATGGGAGTAAACGCTGTATTGAGAAATATCTGCTTCTATAACCAAAACGGAGCTACCTAACAGAACGGTCTTCAATGTGTGCATTCAACTTACAGAGTGAAACTGATGTGTGTTTGCAGGAGGTTGTAAACCCCTTCTGTGAAGAAGCGGAAAACGCATATTTCCAGCCAAATCCAAGCATTCAACCAATAGCGGTAAATCTCGCTCTAAAACACCAAAAGAACGTATCCTACAAACTACTCTTCTGGGTGTTCGCTTAACTAAGGGCGTTGAATCAGCGTTCAGAATCAGAGGGTGAGAAGTACGTTTCTTCTAGAAGCTGGGTTTTGATATACCAGAGTGAATGAAACTAAACACTGTATTGAGAAATATCTGCTTCTATAACCAAAACGGAGCTACCTAACAGAACGGTCTTCAATGTGTGCATTCAACTTACAGAGTTAAACTGATGTGTGTTTGCAGGAGATTGCAAACCCTTTCTGTGAAGAAGCAGAAAACGCATTGTTCCAGCCAAATCCAGCCATTCAAGAAATAGGGGTAAATCTCTCTCTAAAACACCCAGGGAACATGTCCTACAAACTGCCTTTCTGGGTGTTCGCTTAACTAAGGGAGTTGAATCAGCGTTCAGAATCAGAGGGTGAGAAGTACGTTTCTTCTAGAAGCTGCGTTTATATATACCAGAATGAATGGGAATAAACGCTGTATTGGAAAATATCTGCTTCTATAACCAAAACGGAGATACTTAACAGAACGGTTTTCAATGTGTGCATTCAACATACAGAGGTAAATTCTTGTGTGTTTGCAGGAGTTTGTAAACTATTTCTGTGAAGAAGCGGAAAACGCATTTTTCCAGCCAAATCCAGGCATTCAAGAAATAGCGGTAAATCTTTCTCTAAAACACCACAAGAACATATCCTACAAACTGCGCTTCTGGGTTTTCGCTTAACTAAGGGCGTTGTATCAGCTTTCAGAATCAGAGGGTGAGATGTACGTTTCTTTTAGAAGCTGCGTTTTGATATACCAGAGTGAATAGGAGTAAGCACTGTATTGAGAAATATCTGCTTCTATAACCAAAACGGGGCTACCTAACAGAACGGTCTTCAATGTGTGCATTCAACTTACAGAGTTCAACTGATGTGTGTTTGCAGGAGTTTGTAAACACTTTCTGTGAAGAAGCAAAAAACGCATTTTTGCAGCCAAATCCAGGCATTCGAGAAATAGCGGTAAATCTCGCTCTAAAACACCAAAAGAACGTATCCTACAAACAGCTCTTCTGGGTGTTCGCTTAACTAAGGGAGTTGAATCAGCGTTCAGAATCACAGGGTGAGAAGTACGTTTCTTCTAGAAGCTGCGTTTTGATATACCGGAGTGAATAAGAGTAAACGCTGTATTGAGAAATATCTGCATCTATAACCAAAACGGAGCTACCTAACAGAACGGTCTTCAATGTGTGCATTCAACTTACAGAGTTAAACAGATGTGTGTTTGCAGGAGTCTGTGAAGAAGCGAAAAATGCATTTTTCCAGCCAAATCCAGGCATTCAAGAAATAGCGGTAAATCTCTCTCTAAAACACCAAAAGAACGTATGCTACAAACAGCCCTTCTGGCTATTCGCTTAATTAAGGGAGTTGAATCAGCGTTCAGAATCAGAGGGTGAGAAGTACGTTTCTTCTAGAAGCTGCGTTTTGATATACCAGGGTGAATGGTAGTAAACGCTGTATTGTGAAATATTTAAATCTATAACCAAAACGGAGCTATGTAACAGAACGGACTTAAATGTGTGTATTCAACTTACAGAGTTAAACTGATGTGTGTTTGCAGGAGTTTGTAAACATTTTCTGTGAAGAAGCGGAAAACTGATTCTTCCAGCCAAATCCAGGCATTCAAGAAATAGCCGTAAATCTCTCTCTAAAACACCAAAAGAACGTGTCCAGAAACTTCTCTTCTGGGTGTTTGCTCAACTAAGGGAGTGGAATCAGCGTTCAGAATCAGAGGGTGAGAAGTACGTTTCTTCTAGAAGCTGCGTTTTGATATACCAGAGTGAATGGGAGTAAACGCTGTATTGAGAAATATCTGCTTCTATAATCAAAACGGAGCTACCTAACAAAACGGTCTTCAATGTGTACATTCAACATACAAAGTTAAACTGATGTGTGTTTGCAGGAGTTTGTAAACCCTTTCTGTGAAGAATCGGAAAACGCATTTTTCCAGCCAAATCCAGGCATTCCAGAAATAGCAAAAAATCTCTCTCTAAAACACCAAAAGAACGTATGCTACAAACTGCCCTTCTGGCTATTCGCTTAAATAAGGAAGTTGAATTAGCGTTCAGAATTAGAGGGTGAGAAGTACGTTTTTTCTACAAGCTGCATTTTGATATACCAGAGTGAATGGGAGTAAACGCTGTATTGAGAAATATCTGCATCTATAACCAAAACGGAGCTACCTAACAGAACGGTCTTCAATGTGTGCATTCAACTTACAGAGTTAAACTGATGTGTGTTTGCAGGAGTTTGTAAACCCTTTCTGTGAAGAAGCGGAAAACGCATTTTTCCAGCCAAATCCAGGCATTCAAGGAATAGCCGTAAATCTCTCTCTAAAACATTAAAAGAACGTATCCTACAAACTGCTCTTCTGGGTGTTCGCTCAACTAAGGGAGTTGAATCAGCGTTCAGAATGAGAGGGTGAGAAGTACGTTTCTTCTAGAAGCTGCGTTTTGATATACCAGAGTGAATGGGAGTAAACGCTGTTTTGAGAAATATCTGCATCTATAACCAAAACGAAGCTACTTAACAGAACGGTCTTCAATGTGTGCATTCAACTTACAGAGTTAAACTGATGTGTGTTTGCAGGAGTTTGTAAACCCTTTCTGTGAAGAAGCGGAAAACGCATTTTTCCAGCCAAATCCAGGCAATCAAGAAATAGCAATAAATCTCTCTCTAAAACTCCAAAAGAACGTATGCTACAAACTGCCCTTCTGGCTATTCGCTTAACTAAGGGAGTTGAATCAGCGTTCAGAATCAGAGGGTGAGAAGTACATTTCTTCTAGAAGCTGCGTTATGATATACCAGAATGAATGGGAGTAAACGCTGTATTGCGAAATATCTGCATCTATAAACAAAACGGAGCTACCTAACAGAACGGTCTTAAATGTGTGCATTCAAGTTACAGAGTTAAACAGATGTGTGTTTGCAGGAGATTGTAAACCCTTTCGGTGAAGAAGCGGAAAACGCATTTTTCCAGCCAAATCCAGGCATTCAAGAAATAGCGGTAAATCTCTCTCTAAAACACCAAAAGAACGTATCCTACAAACTACTCTTCTTGGTGTTCGCTTAACTAAGGGAGTTGAATCAGCGTTCAGAATCAGAGGGTTAGAAGTACGTTTCTTCTTGAAGCTCCGTTTTTATATACCGGAGTGAATGGGGGTAAACGCTGTATTTAGAAATATCTGCTTCTATAACCAAAACGGAGCTACCTAACAGAACGGTCTTCAATGTGTGCATTCATCTTACAGAGTTAAACTGATGTGTGTTTGCAGCAGTTTGTAAACCCTTTCTGTGAAGAAGCGGAAAACGCATTTTTCCAGCCAAATCCAGGCATTCAAGAAATAGCGGTAAACCTCTCTCTAAAACACCAAAAGAACGTATCCTACAAACTGCTCTTCTGGGTGTTCGCTTAACTAAAGGAGTTGAATCAGCGTTCAGAATCAGAGGATGAGAAGTACGTTTCTTCTAAAAGCTGCGTTTTGATATACCGGAGTGAATGGGAGTAAACGCTGTATTGAGAAATATCTGCTTCTATAACCAAAACGGAGCTACGTAACAGAACGGTCTTCAATGTGTGCATTCAACTTACAGAGTAAAACTGATGTGTTTGCAGGACTTTGTAAACCCTTTCTGTGAAGAAGCGGAAAACGCATTTTTCCAGCCAAATCCAGGCTTTCAAAAAATAGCGGTAAATCCCTCTAAAACACCAAACGAACGTATCCTACAAACTGCTCTTCTGGGTGTTCGCACCACTAAGGGAGTTGAATCAGCGTTCAGAATCAGAGGGTGACAAGTTCGTTTCTTCTAGAAGCTGCGTTTTGATATACCAGAGTGAATGGGAGTAAACGCTGTATTGAGAAATGTCTGCTTTTATAACCAAAACGGAGTTACCTAACAGAACGGGCTTCAATGTGTGCATTCAACTTACAGAGTGAAACTGATGTTTGTTTGCAGGAGTTTGTAAACCCTTTCTGTGAAGAAGCGGAAAAGGCATTTTTCCAGCCAAATTCAGGCATTCAAGAAATAGCGGTAAATCTCTCTCTAAAACACCAAAAGAACGTATCCTACAAACTGCTCTTCTGGGTGTTCGCTCAACTGAGGGAGTTGAATCAGCGTTCAGAATCAGAGGGTGAGAAGTACGTTTCTTCTAGAAGCTGCGTTTAGATATACGAGAGTGAATGGGAATAAACGGTGTATTGAGAAATATCTGCTTGTATAACCAAAACGGAGCTACGTAACAGAACGGTCTTCAATGTGTGCATTCAACTTACAAAGTTAGACTGATGTGTGTTTGCAGGAGTTTGTAAACCCTTTCTGTGAAGAAACGGAAAACGCATTTTTCCAGCCAAATCCAGACATTCAAGAAATAGCGGTAAATCTCTCTCTAAAACACCAAAAGAACGTATCCTACAAACTGCTCTTCTGGGTGTTCGATCAACTAAGGCAGTTGAAACAGCGTTCAGAATCAGAGGGTGAAAAGTACGTTTCTTCTAGAAGTTGCGTTTTGATATACCAGAGTGAATGGGAGTAAACGCTGTATTGAGAAATATCTGCTTCTATAACCAAAACGAAGCTAGTTACCAGAACGGTCTTCAATGTGTGCATTCAAATTACAGAGCTAAACTGATATGTGTTTTCAGGAGTTTGTAAACCCTTTCTGTGCAGAAGCGGAAAACGCATTTTTCCAGCCAAATCCAGGCATTCAAGAAATAGCGGTAAATCTCTCTCTAAAACACCAAAAGAACGTATCCTACAAACTGCTCTTCTGGGTGTTCGCTCAACTAAGGGAGTTGAATCAGCGTTCAGAATCAGAGGGTGAGAAGTACGTTTCTTCTAGAAACTGCGTTTTGATATACCAGAGTGAAAGGGAGTAAACGCTGTATTGAGAAATATCTGTTTCTATAACCAAAACGGAGCTACCTAACAGAACGGTCTTCAATGTGTGCATTCGACTTACAGAGTTAAACTGATGTGTGTTTGCAGGAGTTTGTAAACCCTTTCTGTGAAGAAGTGGAAAATGCATTTTTCCAGCGAAATCCAGGCATTCAAGAAATAGCCGTAAATCTCTCTCTAAAACACCAAAAGAACGTATCCTACAAACTGCTCTTCTGGGTGTTCACTCAACTAAGGGAGTTTAATCAGCGTTCAGAATCAGAGGGTGAGAAGTACGTTTCTTCTAGAAGCTGCGTTTTGATATACCAGAATGAATGGGAGTAAACGCTGTATTGAGAAATATCTGCTTCTATAACCAAAACGGAGCTACCTAACAGAACGGTCTTCAATGTGTGCATTCAACTTACAGAGTTAAACTGATGTGTGTTTGCAGGAGTTTGTAAACCCTTTCTGTGAATAAGCGGAAAACGCATTTTTCCAACAAAATCCAGGCATTCAAGAAATAGAGGTAAATCTCTCTCTAAAGCACCAAAAGAACGTATCCTACAAACTGCTCTTCTGGGTGTTCGCTTAACTAAGGGAGTTGAATCAGCGTTCAGAATCAGAGTGTGAAAAGTACGTTTCTTGAAGAAGCTATGTTTTGATTACCAGAGTGAATGGGAGTAAACGCTGTATTGAGAAATATCTGCTTCTATAACCAAAACGGAGCTACCTAACAGAACGGTCTTCAATGTGTGCATTCAACTTACTGAGTTAAACAGATGTGTGTTTGCAGGAGTTTGTAAACCCTTTCTGTGAAAAAGCGGAAAACTCATTTTTCCAGCCAAATCCAGGCTTTCAAGAAATAGCCGTAAATCTCACTCTAAAACACCAAAAGAATGTATCCTACAAACTGCTATTCCGGGTGTTCGCTTAACGAAGGGAGTTGAATCAGCGTTCAAAATCAGAGGGTGAAAAGTACGTTTCTTCTAGAAGTTGCTTTTTGATATACCAGAGTGAATGGGAGTGAACGCTGTATTGAGAAATATCTGCTTCTATAACAAAAACGGACATACCTAACAGAACGGTCTTCAATGTGTGCATTCAACTTACAGAGTTAAACTGATGTGTGTTTGCAGGAGTTTGTAAACCCTTTCTGTAAAGAAGCGGAAAACGCAAGTTTCCAGCCAAATCCAGGCATTCAAGAAATAGCAATAAATCTCTCGCTAAAACACCAAAAGAACGTATGCTACAAACTGCCCTTCTGGCTATTCGCTTAACTAAGGGAGTTGAATCAGCGTTCAGAATCAGAGGGTGAGAAGTACGTTTCTTCTAAAAGCTGCGTTTTGATATTCCAGAGTGAATGGGAGTAAACGCTGTATTGAGAAATATCTGCTTCTATAACCAAAACGGAGCTACCTACCAGAAGGGTCTTCAATGTGTGCATTCAACTTATAGAGTGAAACTGATGTGTGTTTGCAGGAGTTTGTAAACCCTTTATGTAAAGAAGCGGAAAACGCATTATTCAAGCCAAATCCAGGCATTCAAGAAATAGCGGTAAATCTCTCTCTAAAACACCAAAGGAACGTATCCTACAAACTACTCTTCTGCGTGTTCGCTTAACTAAGGGAGTTGAATCAGCGTTCAGAATCAGAGGGTGAGAAGTACGTTTCCTCTAGAAGCTGCGTTTTGATATACCAGAGTGAATGGGATTAAAGGCTGTATTGAGAAATATCTGCTTCTATAAGCAAAACGGAGCTACCTAACAGAACGGTCTTAAATGTGTGCATTCAACTTACAGAGAGATACTGATGTGTGTTTGCAGGAGTTTGTAAACCATTTCTGTGAAGACGCGGAAAACGCATTTTTCGAGCCAAATCCAGGCATTCAAGAAATGGCGGTAAATCTCTCTCTAAAACACCAAAGGGACGTATCTTACAAACTGCTCTTCTGGGTGTTGACTTAACTAAGGGAGTTGAATCAGCGTTCAGAATCAGAGGGTGAGAAGTACGTTTCTTCTAGAAGCTGCGTTTTGATATACCAGAGTGAATGGGAGTAAACGCTGTATTGAGAAATATCTGCTTCTATAACCAAAACGGAGCTACCTAACAGAACGGTCTTCAATGTGTGCATTCAACTTACAGAGTGAAACTGATGTGTGTTTGCAGGAGTTCGTAAACCCTTTCTGCGAAGAAGCAGAAAACGCATTTTTCCAGACAAATCCAGGCATTCAAGAAATAGCGGTAAATCTCTCTCTCTAACACCAAAGGAACGTATCCTACAAACTACTCTTCTGCGTGTTCGCTTAACTAAGGGAGTTGAATCAGCGTTCAGAATCGGAGGGTGAGAAGTACGTTTCTTCTAGAAGCTGCGTTTTGATATAACACAGTGGAAGAAAATAAACGCTGTATTGAGAAATATCTGCTTCTATAACCAAAACGGAGCTACCTAACAGTACGGTCTTTAATGGGTGCATTCACCTTAAAGAGTTAAACTGATGTGTGTTTGCAGGAGTTTCTAATCCCTTTCTGTGAAGAAGCGGAAAACGCATATTTCCAGCCAAATCCAGGCATTCAAGAAATAGCGGTAAATCTCTCTCTAAAAAACAAAAGGCCCGTATTCTACAAACTGCTTTTCTGGGTGTTCGCTTAACTAAGGAAGTTGAATCAGCGTTCAGAATCAGAGTGCGGGAAGTACGTTTCTTCTTGAAGCGGCGTTTTGATATAACAGAGTGAATGGGAATAAACGCTGTATTGAGAAATATCTGCTTCTATAACCAAAACGGAGCTACCTAACAGAACGGTCTTCAATGTGTGTATTCAACTTACAGAGTGAAACTGAAGGGTGTTTGCAGGAGTTTGTAAACCCTTTCTGTTAACAAGAGGAAAACGCATTTTTCCAGCCAAATCCAGGCATTCAAGAAATGGCGGTAAATCTCTCTCTAAAACACCAAAGGAACGTATCCTACAAACTGCTCTTCTGGGTTTTCCCTTAACTAAAAGAGTTGAATCAGCATTCAGAATCAGAAGGTGAGAAGTACGTTTCTTCTAGAAGCTGCGTTTTGATATACCAGAGTGAATGGGAGTAAACGCTGTATTGAGAAATATCTGCTTCTATAACCAAAACGGAGCTACATAACAGAACGGACTTCAATGTGTTCATTCAACTTACAGAGTTAAACTGATGTGTGTTTTCAGGAGTTTGTAAACCCTTTCTGTGAAGAAGCGGAAAACGCATATTTACAGCCAAATCCAGGCAATCAAGAAATAGCAGTAAATCTCTCTCTAAAACACCAAAGCACCGTATCCTACAAACTGCACTTTTGGGTGTTCCCTTAACTAAGTTAGTTGAATCAGCGTTCAGAATCAGAGGGTGAGAGGTACGTTTCTTCAAAAGCTGCGTTTTGATATACCAGAGTGAATGGGAGTAAACGCTGTATTGAGAAATATTTGCTTCTATAACCAAAACGGAGCTACCTAACAAAACGGTCTTCAATGTGAGCATTCAACTTACAGTTAAATTGATGTGTGTTTGCAGGAGTTTGTAAACCATTTCTGTGAAGACGCGGAAAACGCATTTTTCCAGCCAAATCCAGGCATTCAAGAAATAGCGGTAAATCTCTCTCTAAAACACCAAAGGAACGTATCCTACAAACTGCTCTTCAGGGTGTTCGCTTAACTAAGGGAGTAGTATCAGCATTCAGAATCAGAGGGTGAGAAGTACGTTTCTTCTAGAAGCTGCGTTTTGATATACCAGACTGAATGGGAGTAAACACTGTAGTGGGAAATATCTCCTTCTATAACCTAAATGGAGCTACCTAAAAGAACGGTCTTCAATGTGTGCATTCAACGTATAGAGTTAACCTGATGTGTGTTTGCAGGAGTTTGTAAACACTTTCTGTGAAGAAGCAGAAGACGCATTTTTCCAACCAAATCCTGGCATTCAAGAAATAGCAGTAAAACTCTCTTTAAAATACCAAAGGAACGTATCCTCCAAACTGCTCTTCTGGGTGTTCGTTTAACTAAGGGAGCTGAATCAGCGTTCAGAATGAGAGGGTGAGAAGTACGTTTGTTCTAGAAGCTGCGTTTTGATATACCAGAGTGAATGGGAGTAAACGCTTTATTGAGAAATATCTGCTTCTATAACCAAAACGGAGCTACCTAACAGAACGGTCTTCAATGTGTGCATTCAACTGACAGAGTTAAACTGATGTGTGTTTGCAGGAGTTTGTAAACCCTTTCTGTGAAGAAGCGGAAACGCATATTTCCAGCCAAATCCAGGCATTCAAGAAATGGCGGTAAATTTCTCTCTAAAACACCAAAGGAACGTATGCTACAAACTGCTCTTCTGGGTGTTCGCTTAACTTAGGGAGTTGAATCAGCGTTCAGAATCAGACGGTGAGAAGTAAGTTGCTTCTAGAAGCTGCGTTTTGGTATGCCAGTGTGAATGGGAGTAAACGCTGTATTGAGAAATATCTGCTTCTATAACCAAAACGGAGCTACCTAAGACAACGGTCTTCAATGTGTGCATTCAACTTACAGAGTTAAACTGATGTGTGTTTGCAGGGGTTTGTAAACTTTTTCTGTTAAAAAGCGGAAAACGCAGTTTTCCAGCCAAATCCAGGCATTCAAGAAATAGAGGTAAATCTCTCTCTAAAACACCAAAGGAACGTATCCTACAAACTGCTCTTCTGGGTGTTCGCTTAAATAAGCAAGTTGAGTCAGCGTTCAGAATCAGAGGGTGAGAAATACGTTTCTTCCATAAGCTGCGTTTTGATATACCAGAGTGAATGGGAGTAAACGCTGTATTGAGAAATATCTGCTTCTATAACCAAAACGGAGCTACCTACCAGAACGGTCTTCAATGTGTGCATTCAACTTATAGAGTGAAACTGATGTGTGTTTGCAGGAGTTTGTAAACCCTTTATGTAAAGAAGCAGAAAACGCATTATTCAAGCCAAATCCAGGCATTCAAGAAATAGCGGTAAATCTCTCTCTAAAACACAAAAGGACCGTATCCTACAAACTGCTCTTCTGGGTGTTCGCTTAACTAAGAAAGTTGAATCAGCGTTCACAATCAGAGTGCGGGAAGTACGTTTCTTCTTGAAGCGGCGTTTTGATATACCAGAGTGAATGGGAATAAACGCTGTATTGAGAAATATCTGCTTCTATAACCAAAACGGAGCTACCTAACAGAACGGTCTTCAATGTGTGCATTCAACTTACAGAGTTAAACTGATGTGTGTTTGCAGGAGTTTGTAAACCCTTTCTGTGAAGAAGCGGAAAACGCATTTTCCCAACAAAATCCAGGCATTCAAGAAATAGCGGTCAATCTCTCTCTAAAACACCAAAGGAACGTATCCTACAAACTGCTCTTCTGTGTGTTCGTTTAACTAAGGAAGTTGAATCAGCCTTCAGAATCAGAAGGTGAGAAGTTCGTTTCTTCTAGAAGCTGCGTTTTGATATACCAGAGTGAATGGAAGTAAACGCTGTATTGAGAAATATCTGCTTCTATAACCAAAACGGAGTTACCTAACAGAACGGTCCTCAATTCGTGCATTCAACTTACTGAGTTAAACTGATGTGTGTTTGCAGGAGATCGTAAACCGTATCTGTAAAGAAGCGGAAAGCGCATATTTGAAGACATATCCAAGCATTCAAGAAATAGCGGTAAATATCTCTCTAAAACACCAAAGGAACGTATCCTACAAACTGCTATCCTGGGTGTTCGCTTAACTCAGGGAGTTCAATAGCCGTTCAGAATCAGAGGGTGAGAAGTACGTTTCTTCTAAATGTTGCGTTTTGATATACCAGAGTGAATGGGAGTAAACGCTGTATTGAGAAATATCTGCTTCTATAACCAAAACGGAGCTACCTAACAGAACGGTCTTCAATGTGTGCATTCAACTTACAGAGTGAAACTGATGTGTGTTTGCAGGAGGTTGTAAACCCCTTCTGTGAAGAAGCGGAAAACGCATATTTCCAGCCAAATCCAAGCATTCAACCAATAGCGGTAAATCTCGCTCTAAAACACCAAAAGAACGTATCCTACAAACTACTCTTCTGGGTGTTCGCTTAACTAAGGGCGTTGAATCAGCGTTCAGAATCAGAGGGTGAGAAGTACGTTTCTTCTAGAAGCTGGGTTTTGATATACCAGAGTGAATGAAACTAAACACTGTATTGAGAAATATCTGCTTCTATAACCAAAACGGAGCTACCTAACAGAACGGTCTTCAATGTGTGCATTCAACTTACAGAGTTAAACTGATGTGTGTTTGCAGGAGATTGCAAACCCTTTCTGTGAAGAAGCAGAAAACGCATTGTTCCAGCCAAATCCAGCCATTCAAGAAATAGGGGTAAATCTCTCTCTAAAACACCCAGGGAACATGTCCTACAAACTGCCTTTCTGGGTGTTCGCTTAACTAAGGGAGTTGAATCAGCGTTCAGAATCAGAGGGTGAGAAGTACGTTTCTTCTAGAAGCTGCGTTTATATATACCAGAATGAATGGGAATAAACGCTGTATTGGAAAATATCTGCTTCTATAACCAAAACGGAGATACTTAACAGAACGGTTTTCAATGTGTGCATTCAACATACAGAGGTAAATTCTTGTGTGTTTGCAGGAGTTTGTAAACTATTTCTGTGAAGAAGCGGAAAACGCATTTTTCCAGCCAAATCCAGGCATTCAAGAAATAGCGGTAAATCTTTCTCTAAAACACCACAAGAACATATCCTACAAACTGCGCTTCTGGGTTTTCGCTTAACTAAGGGCGTTGTATCAGCTTTCAGAATCAGAGGGTGAGATGTACGTTTCTTTTAGAAGCTGCGTTTTGATATACCAGAGTGAATAGGAGTAAGCACTGTATTGAGAAATATCTGCTTCTATAACCAAAACGGGGCTACCTAACAGAACGGTCTTCAATGTGTGCATTCAACTTACAGAGTTCAACTGATGTGTGTTTGCAGGAGTTTGTAAACACTTTCTGTGAAGAAGCAAAAAACGCATTTTTGCAGCCAAATCCAGGCATTCGAGAAATAGCGGTAAATCTCGCTCTAAAACACCAAAAGAACGTATCCTACAAACAGCTCTTCTGGGTGTTCGCTTAACTAAGGGAGTTGAATCAGCGTTCAGAATCACAGGGTGAGAAGTACGTTTCTTCTAGAAGCTGCGTTTTGATATACCGGAGTGAATAAGAGTAAACGCTGTATTGAGAAATATCTGCATCTATAACCAAAACGGAGCTACCTAACAGAACGGTCTTCAATGTGTGCATTCAACTTACAGAGTTAAACAGATGTGTGTTTGCAGGAGTCTGTGAAGAAGCGAAAAATGCATTTTTCCAGCCAAATCCAGGCATTCAAGAAATAGCGGTAAATCTCTCTCTAAAACACCAAAAGAACGTATGCTACAAACAGCCCTTCTGGCTATTCGCTTAATTAAGGGAGTTGAATCAGCGTTCAGAATCAGAGGGTGAGAAGTACGTTTCTTCTAGAAGCTGCGTTTTGATATACCAGGGTGAATGGTAGTAAACGCTGTATTGTGAAATATTTAAATCTATAACCAAAACGGAGCTATGTAACAGAACGGACTTAAATGTGTGTATTCAACTTACAGAGTTAAACTGATGTGTGTTTGCAGGAGTTTGTAAACATTTTCTGTGAAGAAGCGGAAAACTGATTCTTCCAGCCAAATCCAGGCATTCAAGAAATAGCCGTAAATCTCTCTCTAAAACACCAAAAGAACGTGTCCAGAAACTTCTCTTCTGGGTGTTTGCTCAACTAAGGGAGTGGAATCAGCGTTCAGAATCAGAGGGTGAGAAGTACGTTTCTTCTAGAAGCTGCGTTTTGATATACCAGAGTGAATGGGAGTAAACGCTGTATTGAGAAATATCTGCTTCTATAATCAAAACGGAGCTACCTAACAAAACGGTCTTCAATGTGTACATTCAACATACAAAGTTAAACTGATGTGTGTTTGCAGGAGTTTGTAAACCCTTTCTGTGAAGAATCGGAAAACGCATTTTTCCAGCCAAATCCAGGCATTCCAGAAATAGCAAAAAATCTCTCTCTAAAACACCAAAAGAACGTATGCTACAAACTGCCCTTCTGGCTATTCGCTTAAATAAGGAAGTTGAATTAGCGTTCAGAATTAGAGGGTGAGAAGTACGTTTTTTCTACAAGCTGCATTTTGATATACCAGAGTGAATGGGAGTAAACGCTGTATTGAGAAATATCTGCATCTATAACCAAAACGGAGCTACCTAACAGAACGGTCTTCAATGTGTGCATTCAACTTACAGAGTTAAACTGATGTGTGTTTGCAGGAGTTTGTAAACCCTTTCTGTGAAGAAGCGGAAAACGCATTTTTCCAGCCAAATCCAGGCATTCAAGGAATAGCCGTAAATCTCTCTCTAAAACATTAAAAGAACGTATCCTACAAACTGCTCTTCTGGGTGTTCGCTCAACTAAGGGAGTTGAATCAGCGTTCAGAATGAGAGGGTGAGAAGTACGTTTCTTCTAGAAGCTGCGTTTTGATATACCAGAGTGAATGGGAGTAAACGCTGTTTTGAGAAATATCTGCATCTATAACCAAAACGAAGCTACTTAACAGAACGGTCTTCAATGTGTGCATTCAACTTACAGAGTTAAACTGATGTGTGTTTGCAGGAGTTTGTAAACCCTTTCTGTGAAGAAGCGGAAAACGCATTTTTCCAGCCAAATCCAGGCAATCAAGAAATAGCAATAAATCTCTCTCTAAAACTCCAAAAGAACGTATGCTACAAACTGCCCTTCTGGCTATTCGCTTAACTAAGGGAGTTGAATCAGCGTTCAGAATCAGAGGGTGAGAAGTACATTTCTTCTAGAAGCTGCGTTATGATATACCAGAATGAATGGGAGTAAACGCTGTATTGCGAAATATCTGCATCTATAAACAAAACGGAGCTACCTAACAGAACGGTCTTAAATGTGTGCATTCAAGTTACAGAGTTAAACAGATGTGTGTTTGCAGGAGATTGTAAACCCTTTCGGTGAAGAAGCGGAAAACGCATTTTTCCAGCCAAATCCAGGCATTCAAGAAATAGCGGTAAATCTCTCTCTAAAACACCAAAAGAACGTATCCTACAAACTACTCTTCTTGGTGTTCGCTTAACTAAGGGAGTTGAATCAGCGTTCAGAATCAGAGGGTTAGAAGTACGTTTCTTCTTGAAGCTCCGTTTTTATATACCGGAGTGAATGGGGGTAAACGCTGTATTTAGAAATATCTGCTTCTATAACCAAAACGGAGCTACCTAACAGAACGGTCTTCAATGTGTGCATTCATCTTACAGAGTTAAACTGATGTGTGTTTGCAGCAGTTTGTAAACCCTTTCTGTGAAGAAGCGGAAAACGCATTTTTCCAGCCAAATCCAGGCATTCAAGAAATAGCGGTAAACCTCTCTCTAAAACACCAAAAGAACGTATCCTACAAACTGCTCTTCTGGGTGTTCGCTTAACTAAAGGAGTTGAATCAGCGTTCAGAATCAGAGGATGAGAAGTACGTTTCTTCTAAAAGCTGCGTTTTGATATACCGGAGTGAATGGGAGTAAACGCTGTATTGAGAAATATCTGCTTCTATAACCAAAACGGAGCTACGTAACAGAACGGTCTTCAATGTGTGCATTCAACTTACAGAGTAAAACTGATGTGTTTGCAGGACTTTGTAAACCCTTTCTGTGAAGAAGCGGAAAACGCATTTTTCCAGCCAAATCCAGGCTTTCAAAAAATAGCGGTAAATCCCTCTAAAACACCAAACGAACGTATCCTACAAACTGCTCTTCTGGGTGTTCGCACCACTAAGGGAGTTGAATCAGCGTTCAGAATCAGAGGGTGACAAGTTCGTTTCTTCTAGAAGCTGCGTTTTGATATACCAGAGTGAATGGGAGTAAACGCTGTATTGAGAAATGTCTGCTTTTATAACCAAAACGGAGTTACCTAACAGAACGGGCTTCAATGTGTGCATTCAACTTACAGAGTGAAACTGATGTTTGTTTGCAGGAGTTTGTAAACCCTTTCTGTGAAGAAGCGGAAAAGGCATTTTTCCAGCCAAATTCAGGCATTCAAGAAATAGCGGTAAATCTCTCTCTAAAACACCAAAAGAACGTATCCTACAAACTGCTCTTCTGGGTGTTCGCTCAACTGAGGGAGTTGAATCAGCGTTCAGAATCAGAGGGTGAGAAGTACGTTTCTTCTAGAAGCTGCGTTTAGATATACGAGAGTGAATGGGAATAAACGGTGTATTGAGAAATATCTGCTTGTATAACCAAAACGGAGCTACGTAACAGAACGGTCTTCAATGTGTGCATTCAACTTACAAAGTTAGACTGATGTGTGTTTGCAGGAGTTTGTAAACCCTTTCTGTGAAGAAACGGAAAACGCATTTTTCCAGCCAAATCCAGACATTCAAGAAATAGCGGTAAATCTCTCTCTAAAACACCAAAAGAACGTATCCTACAAACTGCTCTTCTGGGTGTTCGATCAACTAAGGCAGTTGAAACAGCGTTCAGAATCAGAGGGTGAAAAGTACGTTTCTTCTAGAAGTTGCGTTTTGATATACCAGAGTGAATGAGAGTAAACGCTGTATTGAGAAATATCTGCTTCTATAACCAAAACGAAGCTAGTTACCAGAACGGTCTTCAATGTGTGCATTCAAATTACAGAGCTAAACTGATATGTGTTTTCAGGAGTTTGTAAACCCTTTCTGTGCAGAAGCGGAAAACGCATTTTTCCAGCCAAATCCAGGCATTCAAGAAATAGCGGTAAATCTCTCTCTAAAACACCAAAAGAACGTATCCTACAAACTGCTCTTCTGGGTGTTCGCTCAACTAAGGGAGTTGAATCAGCGTTCAGAATCAGAGGGTGAGAAGTACGTTTCTTCTAGAAACTGCGTTTTGATATACCAGAGTGAAAGGGAGTAAACGCTGTATTGAGAAATATCTGTTTCTATAACCAAAACGGAGCTACCTAACAGAACGGTCTTCAATGTGTGCATTCGACTTACAGAGTTAAACTGATGTGTGTTTGCAGGAGTTTGTAAACCCTTTCTGTGAAGAAGTGGAAAATGCATTTTTCCAGCGAAATCCAGGCATTCAAGAAATAGCCGTAAATCTCTCTCTAAAACACCAAAAGAACGTATCCTACAAACTGCTCTTCTGGGTGTTCACTCAACTAAGGGAGTTTAATCAGCGTTCAGAATCAGAGGGTGAGAAGTACGTTTCTTCTAGAAGCTGCGTTTTGATATACCAGAATGAATGGGAGTAAACGCTGTATTGAGAAATATCTGCTTCTATAACCAAAACGGAGCTACCTAACAGAACGGTCTTCAATGTGTGCATTCAACTTACAGAGTTAAACTGATGTGTGTTTGCAGGAGTTTGTAAACCCTTTCTGTGAATAAGCGGAAAACGCATTTTTCCAACAAAATCCAGGCATTCAAGAAATAGAGGTAAATCTCTCTCTAAAGCACCAAAAGAACGTATCCTACAAACTGCTCTTCTGGGTGTTCGCTTAACTAAGGGAGTTGAATCAGCGTGCAGAATCAGAGTGTGAAAAGTACGTTTCTTGAAGAAGCTATGTTTTGATTACCAGAGTGAATGGGAGTAAACGCTGTATTGAGAAATATCTGCTTCTATAACCAAAACGGAGCTACCTAACAGAACGGTCTTCAATGTGTGCATTCAACTTACTGAGTTAAACAGATGTGTGTTTGCAGGAGTTTGTAAACCCTTTCTGTGAAAAAGCGGAAAACTCATTTTTCCAGCCAAATCCAGGCTTTCAAGAAATAGCCGTAAATCTCACTCTAAAACACCAAAAGAATGTATCCTACAAACTGCTATTCCGGGTGTTCGCTTAACGAAGGGAGTTGAATCAGCGTTCAAAATCAGAGGGTGAAAAGTACGTTTCTTCTAGAAGTTGCTTTTTGATATACCAGAGTGAATGGGAGTGAACGCTGTATTGAGAAATATCTGCTTCTATAACAAAAACGGACATACCTAACAGAACGGTCTTCAATGTGTGCATTCAACTTACAGAGTTAAACTGATGTGTGTTTGCAGGAGTTTGTAAACCCTTTCTGTAAAGAAGCGGAAAACGCAAGTTTCCAGCCAAATCCAGGCATTCAAGAAATAGCAATAAATCTCTCGCTAAAACACCAAAAGAACGTATGCTACAAACTGCCCTTCTGGCTATTCGCTTAACTAAGGGAGTTGAATCAGCGTTCAGAATCAGAGGGTGAGAAGTACGTTTCTTCTAAAAGCTGCGTTTTGATATTCCAGAGTGAATGGGAGTAAACGCTGTATTGAGAAATATCTGCTTCTATAACCAAAACGGAGCTACCTACCAGAAGGGTCTTCAATGTGTGCATTCAACTTATAGAGTGAAACTGATGTGTGTTTGCAGGAGTTTGTAAACCCTTTATGTAAAGAAGCGGAAAACGCATTATTCAAGCCAAATCCAGGCATTCAAGAAATAGCGGTAAATCTCTCTCTAAAACACCAAAGGAACGTATCCTACAAACTACTCTTCTGCGTGTTCGCTTAACTAAGGGAGTTGAATCAGCGTTCAGAATCAGAGGGTGAGAAGTACGTTTCCTCTAGAAGCTGCGTTTTGATATACCAGAGTGAATGGGATTAAAGGCTGTATTGAGAAATATCTGCTTCTATAAGCAAAACGGAGCTACCTAACAGAACGGTCTTAAATGTGTGCATTCAACTTACAGAGAGATACTGATGTGTGTTTGCAGGAGTTTGTAAACCATTTCTGTGAAGACGCGGAAAACGCATTTTTCGAGCCAAATCCAGGCATTCAAGAAATGGCGGTAAATCTCTCTCTAAAACACCAAAGGGACGTATCTTACAAACTGCTCTTCTGGGTGTTGACTTAACTAAGGGAGTTGAATCAGCGTTCAGAATCAGAGGGTGAGAAGTACGTTTCTTCTAGAAGCTGCGTTTTGATATACCAGAGTGAATGGGAGTAAACGCTGTATTGAGAAATATCTGCTTCTATAACCAAAACGGAGCTACCTAACAGAACGGTCTTCAATGTGTGCATTCAACTTACAGAGTGAAACTGATGTGTGTTTGCAGGAGTTCGTAAACCCTTTCTGCGAAGAAGCAGAAAACGCATTTTTCCAGACAAATCCAGGCATTCAAGAAATAGCGGTAAATCTCTCTCTCTAACACCAAAGGAACGTATCCTACAAACTACTCTTCTGCGTGTTCGCTTAACTAAGGGAGTTGAATCAGCGTTCAGAATCGGAGGGTGAGAAGTACGTTTCTTCTAGAAGCTGCGTTTTGATATAACACAGTGGAAGAAAATAAACGCTGTATTGAGAAATATCTGCTTCTATAACCAAAACGGAGCTACCTAACAGTACGGTCTTTAATGGGTGCATTCACCTTAAAGAGTTAAACTGATGTGTGTTTGCAGGAGTTTCTAATCCCTTTCTGTGAAGAAGCGGAAAACGCATATTTCCAGCCAAATCCAGGCATTCAAGAAATAGCGGTAAATCTCTCTCTAAAAAACAAAAGGCCCGTATCCTACAAACTGCTTTTCTGGGTGTTCGCTTAACTAAGGAAGTTGAATCAGCGTTCAGAATCAGAGTGCGGGAAGTACGTTTCTTCTTGAAGCGGCGTTTTGATATAACAGAGTGAATGGGAATAAACGCTGTATTGAGAAATATCTGCTTCTATAACCAAAATGGAGCTACCTAACAGAACGGTCTTCAATGTGTGTATTCAACTTACAGAGTGAAACTGAAGGGTGTTTGCAGGAGTTTGTAAACCCTTTCTGTTAACAAGAGGAAAACGCATTTTTCCAGCCAAATCCAGGCATTCAAGAAATGGCGGTAAATCTCTCTCTAAAACACCAAAGGAACGTATCCTACAAACTGCTCTTCTGGGTTTTCCCTTAACTAAAAGAGTTGAATCAGCATTCAGAATCAGAAGGTGAGAAGTACGTTTCTTCTAGAAGCTGCGTTTTGATATACCAGAGTGAATGGGAGTAAACGCTGTATTGAGAAATATCTGCTTCTATAACCAAAACGGAGCTACATAACAGAACGGACTTCAATGTGTTCATTCAACTTACAGAGTTAAACTGATGTGTGTTTTCAGGAGTTTGTAAACCCTTTCTGTGAAGAAGCGGAAAACGCATATTTACAGCCAAATCCAGGCAATCAAGAAATAGCAGTAAATCTCTCTCTAAAACACCAAAGCACCGTATCCTACAAACTGCACTTTTGGGTGTTCCCTTAACTAAGTTAGTTGAATCAGCGTTCAGAATCAGAGGGTGAGAGGTACGTTTCTTCAAAAGCTGCGTTTTGATATACCAGAGTGAATGGGAGTAAACGCTGTATTGAGAAATATTTGCTTCTATAACCAAAACGGAGCTACCTAACAAAACGGTCTTCAATGTGAGCATTCAACTTACAGTTAAATTGATGTGTGTTTGCAGGAGTTTGTAAACCATTTCTGTGAAGACGCGGAAAACGCATTTTTCCAGCCAAATCCAGGCATTCAAGAAATAGCGGTAAATCTCTCTCTAAAACACCAAAGGAACGTATCCTACAAACTGCTCTTCAGGGTGTTCGCTTAACTAAGGGAGTAGTATCAGCATTCAGAATCAGAGGGTGAGAAGTACGTTTCTTCTAGAAGCTGCGTTTTGATATACCAGACTGAATGGGAGTAAACACTGTAGTGGGAAATATCTCCTTCTATAACCTAAATGGAGCTACCTAAAAGAACGGTCTTCAATGTGTGCATTCAACGTATAGAGTTAACCTGATGTGTGTTTGCAGGAGTTTGTAAACACTTTCTGTGAAGAAGCAGAAGACGCATTTTTCCAACCAAATCCTGGCATTCAAGAAATAGCAGTAAAACTCTCTTTAAAATACCAAAGGAACGTATCCTCCAAACTGCTCTTCTGGGTGTTCGTTTAACTAAGGGAGCTGAATCAGCGTTCAGAATGAGAGGGTGAGAAGTACGTTTGTTCTAGAAGCTGCGTTTTGATATACCAGAGTGAATGGGAGTAAACGCTTTATTGAGAAATATCTGCTTCTATAACCAAAACGGAGCTACCTAACAGAACGGTCTTCAATGTGTGCATTCAACTGACAGAGTTAAACTGATGTGTGTTTGCAGGAGTTTGTAAACCCTTTCTGTGAAGAAGCGGAAACGCATATTTCCAGCCAAATCCAGGCATTCAAGAAATGGCGGTAAATTTCTCTCTAAAACACCAAAGGAACGTATGCTACAAACTGCTCTTCTGGGTGTTCGCTTAACTTAGGGAGTTGAATCAGCGTTCAGAATCAGACGGTGAGAAGTAAGTTGCTTCTAGAAGCTGCGTTTTGGTATGCCAGTGTGAATGGGAGTAAACGCTGTATTGAGAAATATCTGCTTCTATAACCAAAACGGAGCTACCTAAGACAACGGTCTTCAATGTGTGCATTCAACTTACAGAGTTAAACTGATGTGTGTTTGCAGGGGTTTGTAAACTTTTTCTGTTAAAAAGCGGAAAACGCAGTTTTCCAGCCAAATCCAGGCATTCAAGAAATAGAGGTAAATCTCTCTCTAAAACACCAAAGGAACGTATCCTACAAACTGCTCTTCTGGGTGTTCGCTTAAATAAGCAAGTTGAGTCAGCGTTCAGAATCAGAGGGTGAGAAATACGTTTCTTCCATAAGCTGCGTTTTGATATACCAGAGTGAATGGGAGTAAACGCTGTATTGAGAAATATCTGCTTCTATAACCAAAACGGAGCTACCTACCAGAACGGTCTTCAATGTGTGCATTCAACTTATAGAGTGAAACTGATGTGTGTTTGCAGGAGTTTGTAAACCCTTTATGTAAAGAAGCAGAAAACGCATTATTCAAGCCAAATCCAGGCATTCAAGAAATAGCGGTAAATCTCTCTCTAAAACACAAAAGGACCGTATCCTACAAACTGCTCTTCTGGGTGTTCGCTTAACTAAGAAAGTTGAATCAGCGTTCACAATCAGAGTGCGGGAAGTACGTTTCTTCTTGAAGCGGCGTTTTGATATACCAGAGTGAATGGGAATAAACGCTGTATTGAGAAATATCTGCTTCTATAACCAAAACGGAGCTACCTAACAGAACGGTCTTCAATGTGTGCATTCAACTTACAGAGTTAAACTGATGTGTGTTTGCAGGAGTTTGTAAACCCTTTCTGTGAAGAAGCGGAAAACGCATTTTCCCAACAAAATCCAGGCATTCAAGAAATAGCGGTCAATCTCTCTCTAAAACACCAAAGGAACGTATCCTACAAACTGCTCTTCTGTGTGTTCGTTTAACTAAGGAAGTTGAATCAGCCTTCAGAATCAGAAGGTGAGAAGTTCGTTTCTTCTAGAAGCTGCGTTTTGATATACCAGAGTGAATGGAAGTAAACGCTGTATTGAGAAATATCTGCTTCTATAACCAAAACGGAGTTACCTAACAGAACGGTCCTCAATTCGTGCATTCAACTTACTGAGTTAAACTGATGTGTGTTTGCAGGAGATCGTAAACCGTATCTGTAAAGAAGCGGAAAGCGCATATTTGAAGACATATCCAAGCATTCAAGAAATAGCGGTAAATATCTCTCTAAAACACCAAAGGAACGTATCCTACAAACTGCTATCCTGGGTGTTCGCTTAACTCAGGGAGTTCAATAGCCGTTCAGAATCAGAGGGTGAGAAGTACGTTTCTTCTAAATGTTGCGTTTTGATATACCAGAGTGAATGGGAGTAAACGCTGTATTGAGAAATATCTGCTTCTATAACCAAAACGGAGCTACCTAACAGAACGGTCTTCAATGTGTGCATTCAACTTACAGAGTGAAACTGATGTGTGTTTGCAGGAGGTTGTAAACCCCTTCTGTGAAGAAGCGGAAAACGCATATTTCCAGCCAAATCCAAGCATTCAACCAATAGCGGTAAATCTCGCTCTAAAACACCAAAAGAACGTATCCTACAAACTACTCTTCTGGGTGTTCGCTTAACTAAGGGCGTTGAATCAGCGTTCAGAATCAGAGGGTGAGAAGTACGTTTCTTCTAGAAGCTGGGTTTTGATATACCAGAGTGAATGAAACTAAACACTGTATTGAGAAATATCTGCTTCTATAACCAAAACGGAGCTACCTAACAGAACGGTCTTCAATGTGTGCATTCAACTTACAGAGTTAAACTGATGTGTGTTTGCAGGAGATTGCAAACCCTTTCTGTGAAGAAGCAGAAAACGCATTGTTCCAGCCAAATCCAGCCATTCAAGAAATAGGGGTAAATCTCTCTCTAAAACACCCAGGGAACATGTCCTACAAACTGCCTTTCTGGGTGTTCGCTTAACTAAGGGAGTTGAATCAGCGTTCAGAATCAGAGGGTGAGAAGTACGTTTCTTCTAGAAGCTGCGTTTATATATACCAGAATGAATGGGAATAAACGCTGTATTGGAAAATATCTGCTTCTATAACCAAAACGGAGATACTTAACAGAACGGTTTTCAATGTGTGCATTCAACATACAGAGGTAAATTCTTGTGTGTTTGCAGGAGTTTGTAAACTATTTCTGTGAAGAAGCGGAAAACGCATTTTTCCAGCCAAATCCAGGCATTCAAGAAATAGCGGTAAATCTTTCTCTAAAACACCACAAGAACATATCCTACAAACTGCGCTTCTGGGTTTTCGCTTAACTAAGGGCGTTGTATCAGCTTTCAGAATCAGAGGGTGAGATGTACGTTTCTTTTAGAAGCTGCGTTTTGATATACCAGAGTGAATAGGAGTAAGCACTGTATTGAGAAATATCTGCTTCTATAACCAAAACGGGGCTACCTAACAGAACGGTCTTCAATGTGTGCATTCAACTTACAGAGTTCAACTGATGTGTGTTTGCAGGAGTTTGTAAACACTTTCTGTGAAGAAGCAAAAAACGCATTTTTGCAGCCAAATCCAGGCATTCGAGAAATAGCGGTAAATCTCGCTCTAAAACACCAAAAGAACGTATCCTACAAACAGCTCTTCTGGGTGTTCGCTTAACTAAGGGAGTTGAATCAGCGTTCAGAATCACAGGGTGAGAAGTACGTTTCTTCTAGAAGCTGCGTTTTGATATACCGGAGTGAATAAGAGTAAACGCTGTATTGAGAAATATCTGCATCTATAACCAAAACGGAGCTACCTAACAGAACGGTCTTCAATGTGTGCATTCAACTTACAGAGTTAAACAGATGTGTGTTTGCAGGAGTCTGTGAAGAAGCGAAAAATGCATTTTTCCAGCCAAATCCAGGCATTCAAGAAATAGCGGTAAATCTCTCTCTAAAACACCAAAAGAACGTATGCTACAAACAGCCCTTCTGGCTATTCGCTTAATTAAGGGAGTTGAATCAGCGTTCAGAATCAGAGGGTGAGAAGTACGTTTCTTCTAGAAGCTGCGTTTTGATATACCAGGGTGAATGGTAGTAAACGCTGTATTGTGAAATATTTAAATCTATAACCAAAACGGAGCTATGTAACAGAACGGACTTAAATGTGTGTATTCAACTTACAGAGTTAAACTGATGTGTGTTTGCAGGAGTTTGTAAACATTTTCTGTGAAGAAGCGGAAAACTGATTCTTCCAGCCAAATCCAGGCATTCAAGAAATAGCCGTAAATCTCTCTCTAAAACACCAAAAGAACGTGTCCAGAAACTTCTCTTCTGGGTGTTTGCTCAACTAAGGGAGTGGAATCAGCGTTCAGAATCAGAGGGTGAGAAGTACGTTTCTTCTAGAAGCTGCGTTTTGATATACCAGAGTGAATGGGAGTAAACGCTGTATTGAGAAATATCTGCTTCTATAATCAAAACGGAGCTACCTAACAAAACGGTCTTCAATGTGTACATTCAACATACAAAGTTAAACTGATGTGTGTTTGCAGGAGTTTGTAAACCCTTTCTGTGAAGAATCGGAAAACGCATTTTTCCAGCCAAATCCAGGCATTCCAGAAATAGCAAAAAATCTCTCTCTAAAACACCAAAAGAACGTATGCTACAAACTGCCCTTCTGGCTATTCGCTTAAATAAGGAAGTTGAATTAGCGTTCAGAATTAGAGGGTGAGAAGTACGTTTTTTCTACAAGCTGCATTTTGATATACCAGAGTGAATGGGAGTAAACGCTGTATTGAGAAATATCTGCATCTATAACCAAAACGGAGCTACCTAACAGAACGGTCTTCAATGTGTGCATTCAACTTACAGAGTTAAACTGATGTGTGTTTGCAGGAGTTTGTAAACCCTTTCTGTGAAGAAGCGGAAAACGCATTTTTCCAGCCAAATCCAGGCATTCAAGGAATAGCCGTAAATCTCTCTCTAAAACATTAAAAGAACGTATCCTACAAACTGCTCTTCTGGGTGTTCGCTCAACTAAGGGAGTTGAATCAGCGTTCAGAATGAGAGGGTGAGAAGTACGTTTCTTCTAGAAGCTGCGTTTTGATATACCAGAGTGAATGGGAGTAAACGCTGTTTTGAGAAATATCTGCATCTATAACCAAAACGAAGCTACTTAACAGAACGGTCTTCAATGTGTGCATTCAACTTACAGAGTTAAACTGATGTGTGTTTGCAGGAGTTTGTAAACCCTTTCTGTGAAGAAGCGGAAAACGCATTTTTCCAGCCAAATCCAGGCAATCAAGAAATAGCAATAAATCTCTCTCTAAAACTCCAAAAGAACGTATGCTACAAACTGCCCTTCTGGCTATTCGCTTAACTAAGGGAGTTGAATCAGCGTTCAGAATCAGAGGGTGAGAAGTACATTTCTTCTAGAAGCTGCGTTATGATATACCAGAATGAATGGGAGTAAACGCTGTATTGCGAAATATCTGCATCTATAAACAAAACGGAGCTACCTAACAGAACGGTCTTAAATGTGTGCATTCAAGTTACAGAGTTAAACAGATGTGTGTTTGCAGGAGATTGTAAACCCTTTCGGTGAAGAAGCGGAAAACGCATTTTTCCAGCCAAATCCAGGCATTCAAGAAATAGCGGTAAATCTCTCTCTAAAACACCAAAAGAACGTATCCTACAAACTACTCTTCTTGGTGTTCGCTTAACTAAGGGAGTTGAATCAGCGTTCAGAATCAGAGGGTTAGAAGTACGTTTCTTCTTGAAGCTCCGTTTTTATATACCGGAGTGAATGGGGGTAAACGCTGTATTTAGAAATATCTGCTTCTATAACCAAAACGGAGCTACCTAACAGAACGGTCTTCAATGTGTGCATTCATCTTACAGAGTTAAACTGATGTGTGTTTGCAGCAGTTTGTAAACCCTTTCTGTGAAGAAGCGGAAAACGCATTTTTCCAGCCAAATCCAGGCATTCAAGAAATAGCGGTAAACCTCTCTCTAAAACACCAAAAGAACGTATCCTACAAACTGCTCTTCTGGGTGTTCGCTTAACTAAAGGAGTTGAATCAGCGTTCAGAATCAGAGGATGAGAAGTACGTTTCTTCTAAAAGCTGCGTTTTGATATACCGGAGTGAATGGGAGTAAACGCTGTATTGAGAAATATCTGCTTCTATAACCAAAACGGAGCTACCTAACAGAACGGTCTTCAATGTGTGCATTCAACTTACAGAGTAAAACTGATGTGTTTGCAGGACTTTGTAAACCCTTTCTGTGAAGAAGCGGAAAACGCATTTTTCCAGCCAAATCCAGGCTTTCAAAAAATAGCGGTAAATCCCTCTAAAACACCAAACGAACGTATCCTACAAACTGCTCTTCTGGGTGTTCGCACCACTAAGGGAGTTGAATCAGCGTTCAGAATCAGAGGGTGACAAGTTCGTTTCTTCTAGAAGCTGCGTTTTGATATACCAGAGTGAATGGGAGTAAACGCTGTATTGAGAAATGTCTGCTTTTATAACCAAAACGGAGTTACCTAACAGAACGGGCTTCAATGTGTGCATTCAACTTACAGAGTGAAACTGATGTTTGTTTGCAGGAGTTTGTAAACCCTTTCTGTGAAGAAGCGGAAAAGGCATTTTTCCAGCCAAATTCAGGCATTCAAGAAATAGCGGTAAATCTCTCTCTAAAACACCAAAAGAACGTATCCTACAAACTGCTCTTCTGGGTGTTCGCTCAACTGAGGGAGTTGAATCAGCGTTCAGAATCAGAGGGTGAGAAGTACGTTTCTTCTAGAAGCTGCGTTTAGATATACGAGAGTGAATGGGAATAAACGGTGTATTGAGAAATATCTGCTTGTATAACCAAAACGGAGCTACGTAACAGAACGGTCTTCAATGTGTGCATTCAACTTACAAAGTTAGACTGATGTGTGTTTGCAGGAGTTTGTAAACCCTTTCTGTGAAGAAGCGGAAAACGCATTTTTCCAGCCAAATCCAGACATTCAAGAAATAGCGGTAAATCTCTCTCTAAAACACCAAAAGAACGTATCCTACAAACTGCTCTTCTGGGTGTTCGATCAACTAAGGCAGTTGAAACAGCGTTCAGAATCAGAGGGTGAAAAGTACGTTTCTTCTAGAAGTTGCGTTTTGATATACCAGAGTGAATGGGAGTAAACGCTGTATTGAGAAATATCTGCTTCTATAACCAAAACGAAGCTAGTTACCAGAACGGTCTTCAATGTGTGCATTCAAATTACAGAGCTAAACTGATATGTGTTTTCAGGAGTTTGTAAACCCTTTCTGTGCAGAAGCGGAAAACGCATTTTTCCAGCCAAATCCAGGCATTCAAGAAATAGCGGTAAATCTCTCTCTAAAACACCAAAAGAACGTATCCTACAAACTGCTCTTCTGGGTGTTCGCTCAACTAAGGGAGTTGAATCAGCGTTCAGAATCAGAGGGTGAGAAGTACGTTTCTTCTAGAAACTGCGTTTTGATATACCAGAGTGAAAGGGAGTAAACGCTGTATTGAGAAATATCTGTTTCTATAACCAAAACGGAGCTACCTAACAGAACGGTCTTCAATGTGTGCATTCGACTTACAGAGTTAAACTGATGTGTGTTTGCAGGAGTTTGTAAACCCTTTCTGTGAAGAAGTGGAAAATGCATTTTTCCAGCGAAATCCAGGCATTCAAGAAATAGCCGTAAATCTCTCTCTAAAACACCAAAAGAACGTATCCTACAAACTGCTCTTCTGGGTGTTCACTCAACTAAGGGAGTTTAATCAGCGTTCAGAATCAGAGGGTGAGAAGTACGTTTCTTCTAGAAGCTGCGTTTTGATATACCAGAATGAATGGGAGTAAACGCTGTATTGAGAAATATCTGCTTCTATAACAAAAACGGACATACCTAACAGAACGGTCTTCAATGTGTGCATTCAACTTACAGAGTTAAACTGATGTGTGTTTGCAGGAGTTTGTAAACCCTTTCTGTAAAGAAGCGGAAAACGCAAGTTTCCAGCCAAATCCAGGCATTCAAGAAATAGCAATAAATCTCTCGCTAAAACACCAAAAGAACGTATGCTACAAACTGCCCTTCTGGCTATTCGCTTAACTAAGGGAGTTGAATCAGCGTTCAGAATCAGAGGGTGAGAAGTACGTTTCTTCTAAAAGCTGCGTTTTGATATTCCAGAGTGAATGGGAGTAAACACTGTATTGAGAAATATCTGCATCTATAAGCAAAACGGAGCTACCTAACAGAACGGTCTTCAATGGGTACATTCAACTTACAGAGTTAAACTGATGTGTGTTTGCAGGAGTTTGCAAACCCTTTCTGTGAAGAAGCGGAAAACGCATTTTTCCATCAAAATCCAGGCATTCAATAAATAGCGGTAAATCTCTCTCTAAAACACCGAAAGAACGTATCGTACAAACGGCTCATCTGGGTCTTCGCTCAACTAAGGCAGTTGAATCAGCGTTCAGAATCAGAGGGTGAGAAGTACGTTTCTTCTAGAAGCTGCGTTTTGATATACCACAGTGAAAGGGAGTAAACGCTGTATTGAGAAATATCTGCTTCTATAATCAAAACGGAGCTACCTATCAGAACGGTCTTCAATGTGTACATTCAACTTACACAGTTAAACAGATGTGTGTTTGCAGGAGTTTGTAAACCCTTTCTGTGAAGAAGCGGAAAACGCATTTTTCCAGCCAAATCCAGGCATTCAAGAAGTAGCGGTAAATCTCTCTATAAAACACAAAAGAACGTATCCTACAAACTGCTCTTCTGGGTGTTCGATCAACTAAGGGAGTTGAATCAGCGTTCAGAGTCAGAGGGTGAAAAGTACGTTTCTTCTAGAAGTTGCGTTTTGATATACCAGAGTGAATGGGAATAAACGCTGTATTGAGAAATATCTGCTTCTATAACCAAAACGGAGCTACCTAACAAAACGGTACTCAATGTGTGCATTCAACTTACAGAGTTAACTGATGTGTGTTTGCAGGAGTTTGTAAAGGATTTCTGTGAAGAAGCGGAGAAAGCATTTTTCCAGCCAAATCCAGGCATTGAAGAAATAGCCGTAAATCTCTCTCTAAAACACCAAAAGAAAGTATCCTACAAACTGCTCTTCTGGGTGTTCGCTCAACTAAGACAGTTGAATCAGCGTTCAGAATCAAAGGGTGAGAAGTACGTTTCTTCTAGAAGTTGCGTTTTTATATACCAGAGTGAATGGGAGTAAACGCTGTATTGAGAAATATCTGCTACTATAACCAAAACGAAGCTACCTAACAGAACGGTCTTCAATGTGTGTATTCAACTTACATAGTTAAACTGACGTGTGTTTGCAGGAGTTTGTAAACCCATTCTGTAAAAAGCGGAAAACGCATTTTTCCAGCCAAACCCAGGCATTCAAGAAATAGCAATAAATCTCTCTCTAAAACACCAAAAGAACGTATCCTACAAACTGCTCTTCTGGGTGTTCGCTTAACTAAGGGAGTTGAATCAGCATTCAGAATCAGAGGCTGAAAAGTACGTTTCTTCTAGAAGATGCATTTTGATATACCGGAGTGAATGGGAGTAAACGCTGTATTAAGAAATATCTGCTTCTATAACCAAAACGGAGCTACGTAAAAGAACGGTCTTAAATGTGTGCTTTCAACTTACAGAGTTAAACTGATGTGTGTGTGCAGGAGTTTGCAAACCCTTTCTGTGAAGAAGCGGAAAACGCATTTTTCCAGCAAACTCCAGGCATTCAAGAAATAGCGGTACATCTCCCTCTAAAACACCAAAAGAACGTATCCTATAAACTGCTCTTCTGAGTGTTCGCTCCACTAAGGGAGTTGAATCACCGTTCAGAATCAGAGGGTGAGAAGTACGTTTCTTCTAGAAGCTGCGTTGTGATATACCAGAGTGAATGGGAGTAAACTCTGTATTGAGAAATATCTGCTTTTATAACCAAAACGGAACTACCTAACAGAACGGTCTTCTATGTGTGATTCAACTTACAGAGTTAAACTGATGTGTGTTTGCAGGAGTTTGTAAACCCATTCTGTGAAGTAGCGGAAAACGCATTTTTCCAGCCAAATCCAGGCATTCAAGAAATAGCGGTAAATCTCTCTCTAAAACACCAAAAGAACGTATCCTACCAACTGCTCTTCTGGGTGTTCGCTTAACTAAGGGAGTTGAATCAGCGTTCAGAATCAGAGGGTGAGAAGTACGTTTCTCCTAGAAGCTGCGTTTTGATATACCGGAGGGAATGGGAATAAACGCTGTATTGAGAAATATCTGCATCTATAACCAAAACGGAGCTACGTAACAGAACGGTCTTCAATGTGTGCATTCAACTTACAGAGTTAAACTGATATGTGTTTGCAAAAGTTTGTAAACCCTTTCTGTGAAGAAGCAGAAAGCGCATTTTTCCAGCCAAATCCAGGCATTCAAGAAATAGCGGTAAATCTCTCTCTAAAACACCAAAAGAACGTATCCTACAAACTGCTCTTCTGGGTGTTCGATCAACTAAGGGAGTTGAATCAGCGTTCAGAATCAGAGGGTGGAAATTACGTTTCTTCTAGAAGTTGTGTTTTGATATACCAGTGTGAATGGGAGTAAACGCTGTATTGAGAAATATCTGCTTTTAAAACCAAAACGGAGATACCTAACAGAACGGTCTTCAATGTGTGCATTCAACTTACAGAGTTAAACTGATGTGTGTTTGCAGGAGTTTGTAAACCCTTTCTGTGAAGAAGCGGAAAACGCATTTTTCCAGCCAAATCCAGGCATTCAAGAAATAGCGGTAAATCTCTCTCTAAAACACCAAAAGAACGTATCCTACAAACTGCTCTTCTGGGTGTTCGATCAACTAAGGGAGTTGAATCAGCGTTCAGAATTAGAGGGTGAAAAGTACGTTTCTTCTAGACGTTGCGTTTTGATATACCAGAGTGAATGGGAGTAAACGCTGTATTGAGAAACATCTGCTTCTATAACCAAAACGGAGCTACTTAACAGAACGATCTTTAATATGTGCATTCAACTTACAGAGTAAAACTGATGTGTGTTTGCAGGAGTTTGTAAACCCTTTCTGTGAAGAAGCGGAAAACGCATTTTTCCAGCCAAATCCAGGCATTCAAGAAATAGCGGTAAATCTCTCTCTAAAACACCAAAAGAACGTACCTTACGATCTGCTCTTCTGGGTGTTCGATCAACTAAGGGAGCTGAATCAGCGTTCAGAATCTGAGGGTGAAAAGTACGTTTCTTCTAGAAGTTGCGTTTTGATATAGCAGAGTGAATGGGAGTAAAGGCTGTATTGAGAAATATCTGCTTCTACAACCAAAACGGAGCTACCTAACAGAACGGTCCTCAATGTGTGCATTCAACTTACAGAGTTAAATGATGTGTGTTTCCAGGAGTTTGTAAACGTTTTCTTTGAAGAAGCGGAAAACGCATTTTTCCAGCCAAATCCAGGCATTCAAGAAATAGCGGTAAATCTCTCTCTAAAACACCAACAGAACGTATCCTACAAACTGCTCTTCTGAATGTTCGCTTAACTAAGGGATTTGAATCAGCGTTCAGAATCAGAGGGTGAGAAGTACGTTTCTTCTAGAAGCTGCGTTTTGATATACCAGAGTGAATGGGAGTAAACGCTGTATTGAGATATATCTGCATCTATAACCAAAACGGAGCTACCTAACAGAACGGTCTTCAATGTGTGCATTCAACTTACAGAGTTAAACTGATGAGTGTTTGCAGGAGTTTGTAAACCCTTTCTGTGAAGAAGCGGAAAACGCATTTTTCCAGCCAAATCCAGGCTTTCAAGAAATAGCGGTAAATCTGTCTCTAAAACACCAAAAGAACGTATCATACACAGTGCTCTTCTGGGTGTTCGCTTAACTAAGGGAGTTGAATCAGCGTACAGAATCAGACGGTGAGAAGTACGTTTCTTCTAGAAGCTGCGTTTTGATATACCAGAGTGAATGGAAGTAAACGCTGTATTGAGAAATATCTGCTTCTATAACCAAAACGTAGCTAGCTAACAGAACGGTCTTCAATGTGTGCATTCAACTTACAGAGGTAAACTGATGTGTGTTTGCAAGAGTTTTAAACTTTTTCTGTGAAGAAGCGGAAAACGCACTTTTCAAGCCAAATCCAGTCATTCAAGAAATAGCGGTGAATTTCTCTCTAAAACACCAAAAGAACGTATGCTACAAACTGCCCTTCTGGCTATTTGCTTAACTAAGGGAGTTGAATCAGCGTTCAGAATCAGAGGGTGAGAAGTACGCTTCTTCTAGAAGCTGCGTTTTGATATACCGGACTGAATGGGAGTAAACGCTGTATTGAGAAATATCTGCTTCTATAACCAAAACGGAGGTACCTAACAGAACGGTCTTCAATGTGTGCATTCAGCTTGCACAGTTAAACTGATGTGTGTTGCAGGAGTTTGTAAACCCTTTCTGTGAAGAAGCGGAAAACGCATTTTTCCAGCCAAGTCCAGGCTTTCAAGAAATAGCCAGAAATCACTCTCTAAAACACCATAAGAACGTATCCTACAAACTGCTCTTCTGGGTGTTCGCTTAACTAAGGGAGTTGAATCAGCGTTCAGAATCAGAGGGTGAAAAGTACGTTTCTTCTAGGAGTTGCCTTTTGATATACCAGAGTGAATGGCATTAAACGCTGTATTGAGAAATATCTGCTTCTATACCCAAAACGGAGCTACCTAACAGAACGGTCTTCAATGTGTGCATTCAACATACAGAGTTAAACTGATGTGTGTTTGCAGGAGTTTGTAAACCCTTTCTGTGAGGAAGCGGAAAACGCATTTTTCCAGCCAAATCCAGGCATTCAAGAAATAGCGGTAAATCTCTCTCTAAAACACCAAATGAACATATCCTACAAACTGCTCTTCTGGGTGTTCGCTTAACTAAGGGAGTTGAATCAGCGTTCACTTTCAGAGATTTAGAAGTACGTTTCTTCTATAAGCTGCGTTTTGATATACCGGAGTGAATGGGAGTAAAGGCTGTATTAAGAAATATCTGCTTCTATGACAAAAACGGAGGTACCTACCAGAACGGTCTTCAACTTGTGCATTTAACTTACAAAGTTAACCTGATGTGTCTCTGCAGGAGTTTGTAAACCCTTTCTGTGAAGAAGCGGAAAACGCATTTTTCCAGCCAAATCAAGGCATTCAAGAAATAGCGGTAAATCTCTCTCTAAAACACAAAAAGAACGTATCCTACAAACTGCTTTTCTGGGTGTTCGCTTAACTAAGGGAGTTGAATCAGCGTTCAGAATCAGAGGGTGAGAAGTACGTTTCTTCTAGAAGCTCCGTTTTCATATACCGGAGTGAAAGGGAATAAACGCTGTATTGAGAAATATCTGCTTCTATAACCAAAACAAAGCTACCTAACAGAACGGTCTTCAATGTGTCCGTTCAGCTTACAGAGTTAAACTGATGTGTGTTTGCAGGAGTTTGTAAACCCTTTCTGTGAATAAGCGGAAAACGCATTTTTCCAGCCAAATCCAGGCTTTCAAGAAATAGCCGTAAATCTCTCTCTAAAACACCAAAAGAACGTATCCTACAAACTGCTCTTCTGGGTGTTCGCTTAACTAAGGGAGTTGAATAAGCGTTCAGAATCAGAGGGTTCAAAGTACGTTTCTTCTAGAAGTTGCGTTTTATATACCAGAGTGAATGGGAGTAAACGCTGTAGGGAGAAATATCTGCTTCTAAAACAAAAACGGAGCTACCTAACAGAACGGTCTTCAATGTGTGCGTTCAACTTAGAGAGTTAAGCTGATGTGTGTTTGCAGGAGTTTGTAAACCCTTTCTGTGAAGAAGCGGAAAGAGCATATTCCCGGCCAAATCCAAGCATTTAAGAAATAGATGGAAATCTCCGTCTAAAACACAAAACGAACGTTTCCTTCAAACTGCTCTGCTGCGTATTCGCCTAACTAAGGGAGTTGAATCCGCATTTAGACGCAGAGAGTGAGAAGCAGTTTCTTCCAGGAGCTGCGTTTTGGTATTCCAGAGTGAATGGGAGTAAACGCTGTATTGAGAAATATCTGCTTCTAAAACGAAAACGGAGCTACCTAACAGAACGGTCCTCAATGTGTGCGTTCAACATAGAGAGGTAAGCTGATGGGTGTTTGCAGGAGTTTGTAAACCCTTTCTGTGAAGAAGCGGAAAAAGCATTTTCCCGGCCAAATCCAAGCATTTAAGGAATAGCTGGTAATCTACGTCTAAAACAAAAAAAAAACGTTTCCTTCAAACTGCTCTGCTGCGTGTTCGCCTAACTAAGGAAGTTGAATCCGCGTTTAGACGCAGAGAGTGAGAAGCAGTTTCTCCCAGGAGCTGCGTTTTGGTATTCCAGAGTGAATGGAAGTAAATGCCGTATTGAGAAATATCTGCTTCTAAAACCAAAACGGAGCTACCTAACAGAACGGTCTTCAATGTGTGCGTTCAAATTAGAGAGGTAAGCTGATGTGTGTTTGCAGGAGTTTGTAAACCCTTTCTGTGAAGAAGCGGAAAAAGCATTTTCCCGGCCAAATCCAAGCATTTAAGAAATAGCTGGAAATCTCCGTTTAAAACACAAAACGAACGTTTCCTTCAAACTGCTCTGCTGCGTGTTCGCCTAACTAAGGGAGTTGAATCCGCGTTTCGACCCAGAGAGTGAGAAGCACTTTCTTCCAGGAGCTGCGTTTTGGTATTCCAGAGTGAATGGGAGTAAACGCTGTATTGAGAAATATCTGCTTCTACAACCAAACGGAGCTACATATCAAAAAGGTCTTCAATGTGTGCGTTCAACTTAGAGAGTCAAGCTGATGTGTGTTTGCAGGAGTTTGTAAAACCTTTCTTTGAAGAAGCGGAAAAAGCATTTTCCCAGCCTAATCCAAGCATTTAAGAAATAGCTGGAAATCTCCGTCTAAAGCACAAGACGAACGTTTCCTTCAAACTGCTCTGCTTCGTGTCCGCCTAACTAAGGGAGTTGAATCCGCGTTTAGACGCAGAGAGTGAGAAGCAGTTTCTTCCAGGAGCTGCGTTTTGGTATTCCAGAGTGAATGGGAGTAATCGCTGTATTGAGAAATATCTGCTTCTAAAACTAAAACGGAGCTACCTAACAGAACAATCTTCAATGTGTGCGTTCAACTTAGAGAGTTAAGCTGATGTGTGTTTGCAGGAATTTGTAAACCCTTTTGTGAAGAAGCGGAAAAAGCATTTTTTCAGCCAAATCCAAGCATTTAAGAAATAGCTGGAAATCTCTGTCTAAAACACAAAACGAACGTTTCCTTCAAACTGCTCTGCTGCGTGTTCGCCTAACTAAGGGAGTTGAATCCGCGTTTAAACGCAGAGAGTGAGAGGCAGTTTCTTCCAGGAGCTGCGTTTTGGTATTCCAGAGTGAATGGGAGTAAACGCTGTATTGACAAATATCTGCTTCTAAAACCAAAACGGAGCTACATAATGAACGGTCTTCAAGGTGTGCGTTCAACGTAGAGAGTTAAGCTGATGTGTGTTTGCAGGGGTTTGTAAACCCTTTCTGTGAAGAAGCGGAAAAAGCATTTTCCCGGCCAAATCCAAGCATTTAAGAAATAGCTGGAAATCTCCGTCTAAAGCACAAAACGAACGTTTCCTTCAAACTGCTCTGCTGCGTGTTCGCTTAAGGGAGTTGAATCGGCGTTTAGACGCAGAGAGTGAGAAGCAGTTTCTTCCAGGAGCTGCGTTTTGGTATTCCAGAGTGAATGGGAGTAAACGCTGTATTGAGAAATATCTGCTTCTAAAACCAAAACGGAGCTACCTAACAGAACGCTCTTCAATGTGTGCGTTCAACTTAGAGAGTTAAGCTGATGTGTGTTTGCAGGAGTTTGTAAACGCTTTCTGTGAAGAAGCGGAAAAAGCATTTTCCCGGCCAAATCCAAGCATTTCACAAATAGCAGGAAATCTTTGTCTAAAACACAAAATGAACGTTTCCTTCAAACTGCTCTGCTGCGTTTTCGCCTAACTAAGGGAACTGAATCCGCGTTTAGACAAAGAGAGTTGGAAGCAGTTTCTTCCAGGAGCAGCGTTTTGGTATTCCAGAGTGAATGGGAGTAAACGCTGTATTGAGAAATATCTGTCTTCTAAAACCAAAACGGAGCTACCTAACAGAACGGTCTTCAATGTGTCCGTTCAACTTAGAGAGTTAAGCTGATGTGTGTTTGCAGGAGTTTCTAAACCCTTTCTGTGAAGAAGCGGAAAAAGCATTTTCCCGGCCAAATCCAAGCATTTAAGGAATAGCTGAAAAACTTCGTCTGAAACACAAAACGAACGTTTCCTTCAAACTGCTCTGCTGCGTGTTCGCCTAACTAAGGGAGTTGAATCCGCGTTTAGACAAAGAGAGTTGGAAGCAGTTTCTTCCACGAGTTGCGTTTTGGTATTCCAGAGTGAATGGGAGTAAACGCTGTATTGAGAAATATCTGCTTCTAAAACCAAAACGGAGCTACCTAACAGAACGGTCTTCAATGTGTGCGTTCAACTTAGAGAGTTAAGCTGATGTGTGTTTGCAGGAGCTTGTAAACCCTTTCTGTGAAGAAGCGGAAAAAGCATTTTCCCGGCCAAATCCAAGCATTTAAGAAATAGTTGGAAATCTCCGTCTAAAACACAAGACTAACGTTTCCTGTAAACTGCTCTGCTGGGTGTTCGCCTAACTAAGGGAGTTGAATCCGCGTTTAGATGCAGAGAGTGAGAAGCAGTTTATTCCAGGAGCTGCGATTTGGTATTCCAGAGTGTATGGGAGTAAATTCTGTATTGACAAATATCTGCTTCTAAAACCAAAACGGAGCTACCTAACAGAACGGTCTTCAATGTGTGCGTTCAACTTGGAGAGTTAAGCTGATGTGCGTTTGCAGGAGTTTGTAAACCCTTTCTGTGAAAAAAACGGAAAAAGCATTCTCCCGGCCAAATCCAAGCATTTAAGAAATAGCTGGAAATCTCCTTCTAAAGCACAAGACGAACGTTTCCTTCACACAGCTCTGCTCCGTGTTCGCCTAAGGGAGTTGAATCCGCGTTTAGACGCAGAGAGTGAGAAGCAGTTTCTTTCAGGAGCTGCGTTTTGGTATTCCAGAGTGAATGGGAGTAAACGGTGTATTGAGAAATATCTGCTTCTAAAACCAAAACGGAGCTACCTAACAGAACGGTCTTCAATGTGTGCCTTCAACGTAGAGAGTTAAGCTAAATTGTGTTTGCAGGAGTTTGTAAACCCTTTCTGTGAAGAAGCAGAAAAAGCATTTTCCCGGCCAAATCCAAGCATTTAAGAAATAGCTGGAAATCTACGTCTAAAACACAAAATGAACGTTTCCTTCAAACTGCTCTGCTGCGTGTTCGCCTAACTAAGGGAGCTGAATCCGCGTTTAGACGCAGAGTGAGAAGCAGTTTCTTCCAGGAGCTGCGTTTTTGTATTCCAGAGTGAATGGGTGTAAACGCTGTATTGAGAAATATCTGCTTCTAAAACCAAAACGGAGCTCCCTAAAAGAACGGTCTTCAATGTGTGCGTTCATATTAGAGAGTTAAACTGATGTGTGTTTGCAGGAGTTTGTAAACCCTTTCTGTGAAGAAGCGAAAAAAGCATTTTCCCGGCCAAATCCAAGCATTTAAGAAATAGCTGGAAATCTCAGTCTAAAACACAAAAGGAACGTTTCCTTCAAACTGCTCTGCTGCGTGTTCGCCTAACTAAGACAGCTGAATCCGCGTTTAGACGCAGAGTGAGAAGCAGTTTCTTCCAGGAGCTGCGTTTTTGTATTCCAGAGTGAATGGGTGTAAACGCTGTATTGAGAAATATCTGCTTCTAAAACCTAAAAGGAGCTCCCTAACAGAACGGTCTTCAATGTGTGCGTTCATCTTAGAGAGTTTAGCTGATTGGTGTTTGCAGGAGTTTGTAAACCCTTTCTGTGAAGAAGCGAAAAAAGCATTTTCCCGGCCAAATCCAAGCATTTAAGAAATAGCTGGAAATCTCCGTCTAAAACACAAAACGAACGTTTCCTTCAAACTGCTCTGCTGCGTATTCGCCTAACTAAGGGAGTTGAATCCGCGATTAGGCGGAGAGAGTGAGAAGCAGTTTCTTCCAAGAGCTGCGTTTTGGTATTCCAGAGTGAATGGGAGTAAACGCTGTAGTGAGAAATATCTGCTTCTAAAACCAAAACGGAGTTACCTAACAGAACGGTCTTCAATGTGTCCGTTCAACTAAGAGAGTTAAGCTGATGTGTGTTTGCAGGAGTTTGTAAACTCTTTCTGTGAAGAAGCGGAAAAAGCATTTTTTCGGCCAAATCGAAGCATTTAAGAAATAGCTGGAAATCTCCGTCTAAAACACAAAACGAACGTTTCCTTCAAACTGTTCTGCTGCGTGTTCGCCTAACTAAGGGAGTTGAATCGGCGTTTAGACGCAGAGAGTGAGAAGCAGTTTCTTCCAGGATCTGCGTTTTGGTATTCCAGAGTGAATTGGAGTAAACGCTTTATTGAGCAATATCTGTTTCTAAAACCAAAACGGAGCTCCCTAACGGAACGGTCTTCAATGTCTGCGATCCACTTAGAGAGTTAAGATGATGTGTGTTTGCAGGAGTTTTAAACCCTTTCTGTGAAGAAGCCGAAAAAGCATTTTCCCGGCCAAATCCAAGCATTTAAGCAATAGCTGAAAATCTCCGTCTAGAACACAAAACGAACGTTTTTTTCAAACTGCTCTGCTGCGTGTTCGCCTAACTAAGGGAGCTGAAAACGCGTTTAGACAAAGAGATTTGGAAGCAGTTTCTTCCAGGAGCTGCGTTTTGGTATTCCAGAGTGAATGGGAGTAAACGCTGTATTGAGAAATATCTGCTTCTAAAACCAAAACGGAGCTACCTAACAGAACGGTCTTCAATGTGTCCGTTCAACATAGAGAGTTAAGCTGATGTGTGTTTGCAGGAGCTTGTAAATCCTTTCTGTGAAGACGCGGAAAAAGCATTTTCCCGGCCAAACCCAAGCATTTAAAAATAGCTGGAAATCGCCGTCTAAAACACAAAACGAACGTTTCCTTCAAACTGCTCTGCTGCGTGTTCACCTAAGGGAGTTGAATCCGCATTTAGACGCAGAGAGTGAGAAGCAGTTTCTTCCATGAGCTGCGTTTTGGTATTCCAGAGTGAATGGGAGTAAACGCTTTATTGAGAAATATCTGCTTCTAAAACCAAAACGGAGCTACCTAACAGAACGGTCTTCAATGTGTCCGTTCAACATAGAGGGGTAAGTTGATGTGTGTTTGCAGGAGTTTGTAAACCCTTTCTGTGAAGAAGCGGAAAAAGCATTTTCCCGGCGAAATCCAAGTATTCAAGAAATAGCTGGAAATCTTTGTCTAAAACACAAAACGAACGTTTCTTTCAAACTGCTCTGCTGCGTGTTCGCCTAACTAAGGGAGTTGAATCCGCGTGTAGACGCAGAGAGTTGGAAGCAGTTTTTTCCAGGAGCTGCGTTTTGGTATTCCAGAGTGAATGGGAGTAAACGCTGTATTGAGAAATATCTGCTTCTAAAACCAAAACAGAGCTACCTAACAGAACGGTCCTCAATGTGTGCGTTCAACTTAGAGAGTTAAGCTGATGTGTGTTTGCAGGAGTTTGTAAACCCTTTCTGTGAAGAAGCAGATAAAGCATTTTTTCGGCCAAATCCAAGCATTTAAGAAATAGCTGGAAATCTCCGTCTAAAACACAAAACGAACGTTTTCTTCAAACTGCTCTGCTGCGAGTTCGCCTTACTAAGGGAGTTGAATCCGCTTTTAGGCGCAGAGAGTGAGAAGCAGTTTCTTCCAGGAGCTGCGTTTTGGTATTCCAGAGTGAATGGGAGTAAACGCTTTATTGAGAAATATCTGCTTCTAAAACCAAAACGGAACTACCTAACAGAACGGTCTTCAATGTGTGCGTTCAACTTAGAGAGTGAAGATAATGTGTGTTTGCAGGAGTTTGTAAACCCTTTCTGTGAAGAAGTGGAAAACTCATTTTCCCAGCCAAATCCAGGCATTCAAGAAATACGTGGAAATCTCCGTCTAAAACACAAAAAGAACGTATCTTGCAAACTGCTCTGCTATGTGTTCGCTCAGCTAAGGGAGTTGAATCCGCCTTCAGAATCAGAGAGTGAGAAGCACGTTTCTTCCAGGAGCTGCGTTTCTTTATAGACGAGTGAATGAACGAAAACGCGGTATTGAGAAATATCTGCTTCTAAAACCAAAACGGAGCTACCTAACAGAACGGTCTTCAATGTGTGCATTCAACTTACGGAGTTAAACTGATGTGTGTTTGCAGGAGTTTCTAAACCCTTTCTGTGAAAAAGTGGAAAACGCATTTTCCCAGCAAAATCCAGGCATTCAATAAATAGCTGGAAATCTCCGTGTAAAACACAAAAAGAAAGTATCTTGCAAACTGCTCTGCTGGATGTTCGCTCAGTTAAGGGAGTTGAATCCGCCTTCAGAATCAGAGAGTGAGAAGCACGTTTCTTCCAGGAGCTGCGTTTCGTTATACCCGGGTGAATGGGAGCAAACGCGGTATTGAGAAATATCTGCTTCTAAAACCAAAACGGAGCTACCTAACAGAACGTTCTTCAATGTGTGCATTCAACTGACGGAGTTAAACTGATGTGTGTTTGCAGGAGTTTCTAAACCCTTTCTGTGAAGAAGTGGACAACGCATTTTCCCAGCCAAATCCAGGAAATCAAGAAATAGCTGGAAATCTCCGTCTAAAACACAAAAAGAATGTGTCTTGCAAACTGCTCTGCTGGGTGTTCGCTCAGCTAAGGGAGTTCAATACTCCATTAGAATCAGAGAGTGAGAAGCAGGGTTCTTCCAGGAGCTGCGTTTCGTTATACCCGGGTGAATGGGAGCAAACGCGGTATTGAGAAATATCTGCTTCTAAAACCAAAACGGAGCTACCTAACAGAACGGTCTTCAATGTGTGCATTCAACTTACGGAGGTAAACTGATGTGTGTTTGCAGGAGTTTCTAACCCCTTTCTGTGAAGAAGTGGAAAACGCATTTTCCCAGCCAAATCCAGGCATTCAAGAAATAGCTGGAAATCTTCGTCTAAAACACAAAAAGAACGTATCTTACAAACTGCTCTGCTGGGTGTTCGCTCAGCTAAGGGAGTTCAATCCGCCTTCAGAATCAGAGAGTGAGAAGCACGTTTCTTCCAGGAGCTGCATTTTGGTATACCCGGGTGAATGGGAGAAAGGCGGTATTGAGAAATATCTGCTTCTAAAACCAGAACGGAGCTACCTAACAGAACGGTCTTCAATGTGTCCATTCAACTTACGGAGTTAAACTGATGTGTGTTTGCAGGAGTTTCTAAACCCTTTCTGTGAAAAAGTGGAAAACGCAATTTCCCAGTCAAATACAGGCATGCAAGAAATAGCTGAAAATCTCCGTCTAAAACACAAAAAGAAAGTATCTTGCAAACTGCTCTGCTGGGTGTTCGCTCAGCTAAGGGAGTTGAATCCGCCTTCAGAATCAGAGAGTGAGAAGCACGTTTCTTCCAGGAGCTGCGTTTCGTTATACCCGGGTGAATGGGAGCAAACGCGGTATTGAGAAATATCTGCTTCTAAAACCAAAACGGAGCTACCTAACAGAACGTTCTTCAATGTGTGCATTCAACTGACGGAGTTAAACTGATGTGTGTTTGCAGGAGTTTCTAAACCCTTTCTGTGAAGAAGTGGACAACGCATTTTCCCAGCCAAATCCAGGCATTCAAGAAATAGCTGGAAATCTCCGTCTAAAACACAAAAAGAATGTGTCTTGCAAACTGCTCTGCTGGGTGTTCGCTCAGCTAAGGGAGTTCAATACTCCTTCAGAATCAGAGAGTGAGAAGCAGGGTTCTTCCAGGAGCTGCGTTTCCTTATACCCGGGTGAATGGGAGCAAACGCGGCATTGAGAAATATCTGCTTCTAAAACCAAAACGGAGCTACGTAACAGAACCGTCTTCAATGTGTGCATTCAACTTACGGAGGTAAACTGATGTGTGTTTGCAGGAGTTTCTAAACCCTTTCTGTGAAGAAGTGGAAAACGCATTTTCCCAGCCAAATTCAGGCATTCAAGAAATAGCTGGAAATCTCCGTCTAAAACACAAAAAGAACGTATCTTACAAACTCCTCTCCTGGGTGTTCGCTCAGGTAAGGGATTTGAATCCGCCTTCAGAATCAGAGAGTGAGAAGCAGGGTTCTTCCAGGAGCTGCGTTTCGTTATACCCGGGTGAATGGGAGCAAACGCGGTATTGAGAAATATCTGCTTCTAAAACCAAAACGGAGCTACCTAACAGAACGGTCTTCAATGTGTGCATTCAACTTACGGAGGTAAACTGATGTGTGTTTGCAGGAGTTTCTAACCCCTTTCTGTGAAGAAGTGGAAAACGCATTTTCCCAGCCAAATCCAGGCATTCAAGAAATAGCTGGAAATCTTCGTCTAAAACACAAAAAGAACGTATCTTACAAACTGCTCTGCTGGGTTTTCGCTCAGCTAAGGGAGTTCAATCCGCCTTCAGAATCAGAGAGTGAGAAGCACGTTTCTTCCAGGAGCTGCGTTTTAGTATACACGGGTGAATGGGAGAAACGCGGTATTGAGAAATATCTGCTTCTAAAACCAAAACGGAGCTACCTAACAGAACGGTCTTCAATGTGTCCATTCAACTTACGGAGTTAAACTGATGTGTGTTTGCAGGAGTTTCTAAACCCTTTCTGTGAAAAAGTGGAAAACGCATTTTCCCAGCCAAATCCAGGCATTCAAGAAATAGCTGGAAATCTCCGTCTAAAACACGAAAAGAATGTATCTTGCAAACTGCTCTGCTGGGTGTTCGCTCAGCTAAGGGAGTTGAATCCACCTTCAGAATCAGAGAGTGAGAAGCACGTTTCTTCCAGGAGCTGCGTTTCGTTATACCCGGGTGAAAGGGAGCAAACGCGGTATTGAGAAATATCTGCTTCTAAAACCAAAACGGAGCTACCTAACAGAACGGTCTTCAATGTGTACATTCAACTTATGGAGTTAAACTGATGTGTGTTTGCAGGAGTTTTTAAACCCTTTCTGTGAAGAAGTGGAAAACTCATTTTCCCAGCCACATCCAGGCATTCAAGAAATAGCTGGAAATCTCCGTCTAAAACACAAAAAGAACGTATCTTGCAAACTGCTTCGCTGGGTGTTCGCTCAGCTAAGGGAGTTGAATCCGCCTTCAAAATCAGAGAGTGAGAAGCACGGTTCTTCCAGGAGCTGCGTATCGTTATACCCGGGTGAATGGGAGCAAACGCGGTATTGAAAAATATCTGCTTCTAAAACCAAAACGGAGCTACCTAACAGAACGGTCTTCAATGTGTGCATTCAACTTACGGAGTTAAACTGATGTATGTTTGCAGGAGTTTCTAAACCCTTTCTGTGAAGAAGTGGAAAACGGAATTTCCCAGCCAAATCCAGGCATTCCAGAAATAGCTGGAAATCTCCGGCTAAAACACAAAAAGAACGTATCTTGCAAACTGCTCTGCTGGGTGTTCACTCAGCTAAGGGAGTTGAATCCGCCTTCAGAATCAGAGAGTGAGAAGCACGGTTCTTGCAGGAGCTGCGTATCGTTATACACGTGTGATTGGGAGCAAACGCGGTATTGAGAAATATCTGCTTCTAAAACCAAAACGGAGCTACCTAACAGAACGGTCTTCAATGTGTCCATTCAACTTACGGAGTTAAACTGATGTGTGTTTGCAGGAGTTTCTAAACCCTTTCTGTGAAGAAGTGGAAAACCCATTTTCCCAGCCAAATCCAGGCATTCCAGAAATAGCAGGAAATCTCCGTCTAAAACACAAAAAGAACGTATCTTGCAAACTGCTCTGCTGTGTGTTCGCTCAGCTAAGGGAGGTCAATCCGCCTTCAAAATCAGAGAGTGAGAAGCACGGTTCTCCCAGGAGCTGCGTATCGTTATACCCGGGTGATTAGGAGCAAACGCGGTATTGACAAATATCTGCTTCTAAAACCAAAACGGAGCTACCTAACAGAACGGTCTCCAATGAGTGCATTGAACTTACGGATTTAAACGGATGTGTGTTTTCAGGAGTTTCTAAACCCTTTCTGTGAAGAAGTGGAAAACGCATTTTCCCAGCCAAATCCAGGCATTCAAGAAATACCTGGAAATCTCCGTCTAAAACACAAAAAGAACGTATCTTGCAAACTGCTCTGCTGGGTGTTCGCTCAGCTAAGGGAGTTGAATCCGCCTTCAGAATCAGAGAGTGAGAAGCAGGTTTCTTCCAGGAGCTGGGTTTCGTTATACTCGGGTAAAAGGGAGCAAACGCGGTATTGAGAAATATCTGCTTCTAAAACCAAAACGGAGCTACCTAACAGAACGGTCTTCGATGTGTGCATTCAACATACGGAGCTAAACTGATGTGTGTTTGCAGGAGTTTCTAAACCCTTTCTGTGTAGAAGTGGAAAAGGCATTTTCCCAGCCAAAACCAGGCATTCAAGAAATAGCTGGAAATCTCCGCCTAAAACACAAAAAGAACGTATCTTGCAAACTGCTCTGCTGTGTGTTCGCTCAGCTAAGGGAGTTGAATCCGCCTTCAGAATCCGAGAGTGAGAAGCAAGGTTCTTTCAGGGGTTGCGTATCGTTATACCCGGGTGAATGGGAGCAAACGCGGTATTGAGAAATATCTGCTTCTAAAACCAAAACGGAGCTACCTAACAGAACGGTCTTCGATGTGTGCATTCAACTTACGGAGTTAAACAGATGTGTTTGCAGGAGTTTCTAAACTTTTTCTGTGAAGAAGTGGAAAACGCATTTTCCCAGCCAAATCCAGGCATTCAAGAAATAGCTGGAAATCTCCGTCTAAAACACAAAAAGAATGTATCTTGCAAACTGCTCTGCTGGGTGTTTGCTCAGCTAAGGGAGTTGAATCCGTTTTCAGAATCAGAGAGTGAGAAGCAGGTTTCTTCCAGGAGCTGCGTTTCGTTATACCCGGGTGAATGGGAGCAAACGCGGTATTGAGAAATATCTCCTTCTAAAACCAAAACGGAGCTACCTAACAGAACCGTCTTCAATGTGTGCATTCAACTTGCGGAGGTAAACTGATGTGTGTTTGCAGGAGTTTCTAAACCCTTTCTGTGTAGAAGTGGAAAAGGAATTTTCCCAGCCAAATCCAGGCATTCAAGAAATAGCTGGAAATCTCCGTCTAAAACACAAAAAGAACGTATCTTACAAACTGCTCTGCTGGGTGTTCGCTCAGCTAAGGGAGTTCAATCGGCCTTCAGAATCAGAGAGTGAGAAGCATGTTTCTTCCAGGAGCTGCGTTTCGGTATACCCGGGTGAATGGGAGCAAACGCGTTATTGAGAAAGATCTGCTTCTAAAACCAAAACGGAGCTACCTAACAGAACGGTCTTCAATGTGTGCATTCAACATACGGAGTTAAACTGATGTGTGTTTGCAGGAGTTTCTAAACCCTTTCTGTGAAGAAGTGGAAAACGCATTTTCCCCGCCAAATCCAGGCATTCAAGAAATAGCTGGAAATCTCCGTCTAAAACACAAAACGAACGTTTCCTTCAAACTGTTCTGCTGCGTGTTCGCCTAACTAAGGGAGTTGAATTCGCGTTTAGATGCAGAGAGTGAGAAGCAGTTTGTTCCAGGAGCTGGGTTTTGGTATTTCAGAGTGAATGGGAGTAAACGCTTTATTGAGCAATATCTGCTTCTAAAACCAAAGCGGAGCTACCTAACAAAACGGTCTTCAATGTGTGCGTTCAACTTAGAGAGTTGAGATGATGTGTGTTTGCAGGAGTTTGTAAACCCTTTCTGTGAAGAACCGGAAAAAGCATTTTCCCGGCCAAATCCAAGCATTTTAGAAATAGCTGGAAAACTCCCTCTAAAACACAAAACGAACGTTTCCTTCAAACTGCTCTGCTGCGTGTTGGCCTAACTAAGATAGGTAAATCCGCGTTCAGGCGCAGAGAGTGAGAAGAAGTTTCTTCCAGGAGCTGCGTTTTGGTATTCCAGAGTGAATGGGAGTAAACGCTGTATTGAGAAATATCTGCTTCTAAAACCAAAACGGAGCTACCTAACAGAACGGTCTTCAATGTGTGCGTTCAACTTAGAGAGGTAAGCTGATGTGTGTTTGCAGGAGTTTTTAAACCCTTTCTGTGAAGAAGCGGAAATAGCATTTTTTCGGCCAAATCCAAGCATTTAAGAAATAGCTGGAAATCTCCGTCTAAAACACAAAACAAACGTTTCCTTCAAACTGTTCGGCTGCGTGTTCGCCTAACTAAGGGAGTTGAATCCGCGTTTAGACGCAGAGAGTGAGAAGCAGTTTCTTCCAGGAGCTGCGTTTTGGTATTCCAGAGTGAATGGGAGTAAACGCTTTATTGAGCAATATCTGTTTCTAAAACCAAAACGGAGCTACCTAACAGAACGGTCTTCAATGTGTGCGTTCAACTTAGAGAGATAAGATGATGTGTGTTTGCAGGAGTTTGTAAACCCTTTCTGTGAAGAAGCGGAAAAAGCATTTTCCCGGCCAAATCCAAGTATTTAAGCAATAGCTGGAAATCTCCGTCTAAAACACAAAACGAACGTTTCCCTCAAACTGCTCTGCTGCGTATTCGCCTAACAAAGGGAGTTGAATCCGCGTTTTGACGCAGAGAGTTGGAAGCAGTTTCTTCCAGGAGCTACGTTTTGGTATTCCAGAGTGAATTGGAGTAAACGCTGTATTGAGAAATATCTGCTTCTAAAACCAAAACGGAGCTACCTAACAGAACGGTCTTCAATGTGTCCGTTCAACATAAAGAGTTAAGCTGATGTGTGTTTGCAGGAGCTTGTAAACCCTTTCTGTGAAGAAGCGGAAAAAGCATTTTCCCGGCCAAATCCAAGTATTTAAGCAATAGCTGGAAATCTCCGTCTAAAACACAAAACGAACGTTTCCTTCAAACTGCTCTGCTGCGTGTTCGCCTAACTAAGGGAGGTGAATCCGCATTCAGGCGCAGAGAGTGAGAAGCAGTTTCTTCCAGGAGCTGCGTTTTGGTATTCCAGAGTGAATGGGAGTAAACGCTGTATTGAGAAATATCTGCTTCTAAAACCAAAACGGAGCTACGTAACAGAACGGTCTTCAATGTGTGCGTTCAACGTAGAGAGTTAAGCTGATGTGTGTTTGCAGGAGTTTGTAAACCCTTTCTGTGAAGAAGTGGAAAAAGCATTTTATCGGCCAAATCCAAGCATTTAAGAAATAGCTGGAAATCTCCGTCTAAAACACAAAACGATCGTTTCCTTCAAACTGTTCTGCTGCGTGTTCGCCTAACTCAGGGAGTTGAATTTGCGTTTAGACGCAGAGAGTGAGAAGCAGTTTCTTCCAGGAGCTGCGTTTTGGTATTCCAGAGTGAATGGGAGTAAACGCTTTATTGAGCAATATCTGCTTCTAAAAACAAAACGGAGCCTCCTAATAGAACGGTCTTCAATGTGTGCGTTCAACTTAGAGAGTTAAGATGATGTGTGTTTGCAGGAGTTTGTAAACCCTTTCTGTGAAGAAGCGGAAAAAGCATTTTCCCGGCCAAATCCAAGCATTTAAGCAATAGCTGGAAATCTCCGTCTAAAACACAAAACGAACGTTTCCTTCAAACTGCTCTGCTGCGTGTTCGCCTAACTAAGGGAGTTGAGTCCGCGTTTAGACGCAGAGAGTTGGAAGCAGTTTCTTCCAGGAGCTGCGTTTTGGTATTCCAGAGTGAATTGGAGTAAACGCTGTATTGAGAAATATCTGCTTCTAAAACCAAAACGGAGCTACCTAACAGAACGGTCTTCAATGTGTCCGTTCAACATAGAGAGTTAAGCTGATGTGTGTTTGCAGGAGCTTGTAAACCCTTTCTGTGAATAAGCGGAAAAAGCACTTTCCCGGCCAAATCCAAGCACTTAAGAAATAGCTGGAAATCTTCGTCTAAAACACAAAACGAACGTTTCCTTCAAACTGCTCTGCTGCGTGTTCGCCTAACTAATGGAGCTGAATGCGCATTTCGACGCAGAGTGAGAAGAAGTTTCTTCCAGGAGCTGCGTTTTGGTATTCCAGAGTGAATGGAAGTAAACGCTGTATTGAGAAATATCTGCTTCTAAAACCAAAACGGAGCTCCCTAAAAGAACGGTCTTCAATGTGTTCGTTCAACTTAGAGAGTTAAGCTGATGTGTGTTTGCAGGAGTTTGTAAACCCTTTCTGTGAAGAAGCGGAAAAAGCATTTTTTCGGCCAAATCCAAGCATTTAAGAAATACTTGGAAATCGTCGTCTAAAACACAAAACGAACGTTTCTTTAAACTGTTCTGCTGCGTGTTCGCCTATTTAAGAGAGCTGAATCCGCGTTTAGACGCAGAGTGAGAAGCAGTTTCTTCCAGGAGCTGCGTTTTGGTATTCCAGAGTGAATGGGAGTAAACGCTGTATTGAGAAATATCTGCTTCTAAAACCAAAACGGAGCTATCTAACAGAACGGTCTTCAATGTGTGCGTTCAACTTAGAGAGTTAAGCTGATGTGTGTTTGCAGGAGTTTGTAAACCCTTTCTGTGAAGAAGCAAAAAAAGCATTTTCCTGGCCAAATCGAAGCATTTAAGAAATACCTGGAAATCTCCGTCTAAAACACAAAACGAACGTTTCCTTCAAACTGTTCTGCTGCGTTTTCGCCTAACTAAGGGAGTTGAATCCGCGTTTAGATGCAGAGAGTTAGAAGCAGTTTCTTCCAGGAGCTGCGTTTTGGTATTCCAGAGTGAATGGGAGTAAACGCTTTATTGAGCAATATCTGCTTCTAAAACCAAAACGGGCTACCTAACAGAACGGTCTTCAATGTGTGCGTTCAACTTAGAAAGTTAAGCTGATGTGTGTTTGCAGGAGTTTTTAAACCCTTTCTGTGAAGAATCGGAGAAAGCATTTTCCCCGCCAAATTTAAACATTTAAGAAATAGCTGAAAATCTCCGTCTAAAACACAAAACGGACGTTTCCTAAAAACTGCTCTGCTGCGTGTTCCCCTAACTAAGGGAGTTGAATCCGCGTTTAGACGCTGAGAGTGAGAAGCAGTTTCTTCCAGGAGCTGCGTTTTGCTATTCCAGAGTGAATGGGAGTAAACGCTGTATTGAGAAATATCTGCTTCTAAAACCAAAACGGAGCTACCTAACAGGACGGTCTTCAATGTGTGCGTTCAACTTAGAGACTTAAGCTGATGTGTGCTTGTCGGAGTTTGTAAACCCTTTCTGTGAAGAAGGGAAAAAAGCATTTTCCCGACCAAATCCAAGCATTTAAGAAAGAGCTGGAAATCGCCTTCTAAAGCACGAACGAAAGTTTCCTTCAAACAGTTCTGCTGCGTGTTCGCCTAAGGGAGTTGAATCCGCGTTTAGACGCAGAGAGTGAGAAGCAGTTTCTTTCAGGAGCTGCATTTTGGTATTCCAGAGTGAATGGGAGTAATCGCTGTATTGAGAAATATCTGCTTCTAAAACCAAAACGGAGCTACCTAACAGAACGGTCTTCAATGTGTGCGTTCAACTTAGAGAGTTAAGCTGATGTGTGCTTGCAGGAGTTTGTAAACCCTTTCTGTGAACAAGCGGAAAAAGCATTTTCCCAGTCAAATCCAAGCATTTCAGAAATAGCTGGAAATCTCCGTCTAAAACACAAAACGAACATTTCCTTCAAATTGCTCTGCTGCGTGTTCGCCTAACTAAGGTAGCTGAATCCTCGTTTAGACGCAGATTGAGAAGCAGTTTCTTCCAGGAGCTGCGTTTTGCTATTCCAGAGTGAATGGGAGTAAATGCTGTATTGAGAAATATCTGCTTCTAAAACCAAAACGGAGCCACCTAACAAGACGTACTTCATTGTGTGCGTTCAACTTAGAGTGTTAAGCTGATGTGTGTTTGCAGGAGTTTGTAAACCCTTTCTGTGAAGAAGCGGAAAAAGCATTTTCCCGACCAAATCCAAGCATTTAAGAAAGAGCTGGAAATCGCCTTCTAAAGCACAAACGAACGTTTCCTTCAAACAGTTCTGCTGCGTGTTCGCCTAAGGGAGTTGAATCCGCGTTTAGACGCAGAGAGTGAGAAGCAGTTTCTTTCAGGAGCTGCATTTTGGTATTCCAGAGTGAATGGGAGTAATCGCTGTATTGAGAAATATCTGCTTCTAAAACCAAAACGGAGCTACCTAACAGAACGGTCTTCAATGTGTGCGTTCAACTTAGAGAGTTAAGCTGATGTGTGTTTGCAGGAGTTTGTAAACCCTTTCTGTAAACAAGCGGAAAAAGCATTTTCCCAGTCAAATCCAAGCATTTCAGAAATAGCTGGAAATATCCGTCTAAAACACAAAACGAACATTTCCTTCAAATTGCTCTGCTGCGTGTTCGCCTAAATAAGGGAGCTGAATCCGCGTTTAGACGCAGATTGAGAAGCAGTTTCTTCCAGGAGCTGCGTTTTGGTATTCCAGAATGAATGGGAATAAACGCTGTATTTAGAAATATCTGCTTCTAAAACCAAAACGGAGCTGCCTAACAGAACGGTATTCAATGTGTGCGTTCAACTTAGAGAGTTAAACTGATGTGTGTTTGCAGGAGTTTGTAAATCCTTTCTGTGAAGAAGCGAAAAAACATTTTCCCGGCCATATACAAGCATTTAAGAAATACCTGGAAATCTCCGTCTAAAACACAAAACGAACGTTTCCTTCAAACAGCTCTGCTGCGGGTTCGCCTTACTAAGGGAGTTTAATCCGCGTTTAGACAAACAGAGTTGGAAGCAGTTTCTTCCAGGAGCTGCGTTTTGGTATTCCAGAGTGAATGGGAGTAAACGCTGTATTGAGAAATATCTGCTTGTAAAACCAAAACGGAGCTACCTAACAGAACGGTCTTCAATGTGTGCGTTCAACTTAGAGAGTTAAGCTAATGTGTGTTTGCAGGAGTTTGTAAACACTTTCTGTGAAGAAGCGGAATAAGCATTTTCCCGGCCAAATCCAAGCATTTAAGAAATAGCTGGAAATCTCCGTCTAAAACACAAAACGAACGTTTCCGTCAAACAGCTATGCTGCGTGTTCGCCTCACTAAGGGAGCTGAATCCGCGTTTAGACGCAGAGTGAGAAGAAGTTACTTCCAGGAGCTGCGTTTTAATATTCCAGAGTGAATGGGAGTAAACGCTGTATTGAGAAATATCTGCTTCTAAAACCAAAACGGAGCTCCCTAACAGAATGGTCTTCAATGTGTGCGTTCAACGTAGAGCGTTAAGCTGATGTGTGTTTGCAGGAATTTGTAAACCCTTTCTGTGAAGAAGCGAAATAAGCCTTTTCCCGGCCAAATCCAAGCATTTAAGAAATAGCTGGAAATCTCCGTCTAAAACACAAAACGAACGGTTTCTTCAAACTGCTCTGCTGCGGGTTCGCCTTATTAAGGGAGTTGAATCCGCGTTTAGACAAAGAGAGTTCGAAGGAGTTTCTTCCAGGAGCTGCGTTTTGGTATTCCAGAGTGAATGGGAGTAAACCCTGTATTCAGAAATATCTGCTTCTAAAACCAAAACGGAGCTACCTAACAGAACGGTCTTCAATGTGTGCGTTCAACGTAGAGAGTTAAGCTAATGTGTGTTTGCAGGAGTTTGTAAACCCTTTCTGTGAAGAAGCGGAAAAAGCATATTCCCGGCCAAATCCAAGCATTTAAGAAATAGCTGGAAATCTCCTTCTAAAGCACAAATGAACGTTTCCTTCAAACAGCTCTGCTGCGTGTTCGCCTAAGGGAGTTGAATCCGCGTTTAGACGCAGAGAGTGAGAAGAAGTTTCTTTCAGGAGCTGCGTTTTGGTATTCCAGAGTGAATGGGATTAAACGCTGTATTCAGAAATATCTGCTTCTAAAACCAAAACAAAGCTACCTAACAGAACGGTCTTCAATGTGTGCGTTCAACTTAGAGAGTTAAGCTGATGTGTGTTTGCAGGAGTTTGTAAACCCTTTCTGTGAAAAACCGGAAAAAGGATTTTCCCGGCCAAATCCAAGCATTTAAGAAATAGCTGGAAATCTCCGTCTAAAGCAAAAAACGAAGGTTTTTTACAAACTGCTCTGCTGCGGGTTCGCCTTACTAAGGGACTTGAATCCGCGTTTAGAAAAAGAGAGTTGGAAGCAGTTTCTTCCAGAAGCTGCGTTTTGGTATTCCAGAGTGAATGGGAGTAAACGCTGTATTGAGAAATATCTGCTACTAAAATCAAAACAAAGCTACCTAACAGAACGGTATTCAATGTGTGCGTTCAACTTAGAGAGTTAAGCTAATGTGTGTTTGCAGGACTTTGTAAACCCTTTCTGTGAAGAAGCGGAAAAAGCATTTTCCCGGCCAAATCCAAGCATTTAAGAAATAGCTGGAAATCTCCGTCTAAAGCAAAAAACGAAGGTTTTTTACAAACTGCTCTGCTGCGGGTTCGCCTTACTAAGGGACTTGAATCCGCGTTTAGAAAAAGAGAGTTGAAAGCAGTTTCTTCCAGGAGCTGCGTTTTGGTATTCCAGAGTGAATGGGAGTAAACGCTGTATTGAGAAATATCTGCTTCTAAAACCAAAACGGAGCTACCTAACAGAACGGTCTTCAATGTGTGCGTTCAACTTAGAGAGTTAAGCTAATGTGTGTTTGCAGGAGTTTGTAAACACTTTCTGTGAAGAATCGGAAAAAGCATTTTCCCGGCCAAATCCAAGCATTTAAGAAATAGCTGGAAATCTCCGTCTAAAACACAAAACGAACGTTTCCTTCAAACAGCCATGCTGCGTGTTCGCCTCACTAAGGGAGCTGAATCCGCGTTTAGACGCAGAGTGAGAAGAAGTTTCTTACAGGAGCTGCGTTTTGTTATTCCAGAGTGAATGGGAGTAAACGCTGTATTGAGAAATATCTGCTTCTAAAACCAAAACGGAGCTCCCTAACAGAACGGTCTTCAATGTGTGCGTTCAACTTAGAGCGTTAATCTGATGTGTGTTTGCAGGAGTTTGTAAACCCTTTCTGTGAAGAAGCGGAAAAAGCATTTTCCCGGCCAAATCCAAGCATTTAAGAAATAGCTGGAAATCTCCTTCTAAAGCACAAGACGATCGTTTCCTTCAAACAGCTCTGCTGCGTGTTCGCCTAAGGGAGTTGAATCCGCGTTTAGACCCAGAGAGTGAGAAGCAGTTTCTTCCAGGAGCTGCGTTTTGATAATCCAGAGTGAATGGGAGTAAACGCTGTATTGAGGAATATCTGCTTCTAAAACCAAATCGGAGCTACCTAACAGAACGGTCTTCAATGTGTGCGTTCAACTTAGAGAGTTAAGCTGATGTGTGTTTGCAGGAGATTGTAAACCCTTTCTGTGAAAAAGCGGAAAAAGCATTTTCCCGGCCAAATCCAAGCATTTAAGAAATAGCTGGAAATCTCCGTCTAAAACACAAAACGAACGTTTCCTTCAAACTGTTCTGCTGCGTGTTCGCCTAAGGGAGTTGAATCCGCGTTTAGACGCAGAGAGTGAGAAGCAGTTTCTTCCAGTAGCTACGTTTTGGTATTCCAGAGTGAATGGGAGTAAACGCTGTATTGAGAAATATCTGCTTCTAAATCCAAATCGGAGCTACCTAACAGAACGGTCTTCAATGTGTGCGTTCAACTTAGAGAGTTAAGATGTGTGTGTTTGCAGGAGTTTGTAAACCCTTTCTGTGAAGAAGCGGAAAAAGCATTTTCCCGGCCAAATCCAAGCATTTAAGAAATAGCTGGAAATCTCCGTCCAAAACACAAAACGAACGGTTTCTTCAAACAGCTCTGCTGCGGGTTCGCCTTACTAAGGGAGTTGAATCCGCGTTTAGACAAAGAGAGTTGGAAGGAGTTTCTTCCAGGAGCTGCGTTTTGGTATTCCAGAGTGAATGGGAGTAAACGCTGTATTGAGAAATATCTGCTTCTAAAACCAAAACGGAGCTACCTAACAGAACGGTCTTCAATGTGTGCGTTCAACTTAGAGAGTTAAGCTAATGTGTGTTTGCAGGAGTTTGTAAACACTTTCTGTGAAGAAGCGGAAAAAGCATTGTCCCGGCCAAATCCAAGCATTTAAGAAATAGCTGGAAATCTCCGTCTAAAACACAAAACGAACGTTTCCTTCAAACAGCTATGCTGCGTGTTCGCCTCACTAAGGGAGCTGAATCCGCGTTTAGACGCAGAGTGAGAAGAAGTTTCTTACAGGAGCTGCGTTTTGGTATTCCAGAGTGAATGGGAGTAAACGCTGTATTGAGAAATATCTGCTTCTAAAACCAAAACGGAGCTCCCTAACAGAACGGTCGTCAATGTGTGCGTTCAACGTAGAGCGTTAAGCTGGTGTGTGTTTGCAGGAGTTTGTAAACCCTTTCTGTGAAGAAGCGGAAAAAGCATTTTTTCGGCCAAATCCAAGCATTTAAGAAATAGATGGAGATCTCCTTCTAAAGCACAAGACGATCGTTTCCTTCCAACAGCGATGCTGCATGTTCGCCTAAGGGTGTTGAATCCGCGTTTAGACGCAGAGAGTGAGAAGCAGTTTCTTCCAGGAGCTGCGTTTTGGTATTCCAGAGTGAATGGGAGTAAACGCTGTATTGAGAAATATCTGCTTCTAAAACCAAATCGGAGCTACCTAACAGAACGGTCTTCAATGTGTGCGTTCAACTTAGAGAGTTAAGCTGATGTGTGTTTGCAGGAGTTTTTAAACCCTTTCTGTGAAGAAGCGGAAAAAGCATTTTCCCGGCCAAATCCAAGCATTTAAGAAATAGCTGGAATTCTCCGTCTAAAACACAAAACGAACGTTTTTTTCAAACTGCTCTCCTGCGTGTTCGCCTAACTAAGGGAGTTGAATCCGCGTTTAGGCGCAGACAGTGAGAAGCAGTTTCTTCCAGGAGATGCGTTTTGGTATTCCAGAGTGAATGGGAGTAAACGCTGTATTGAGAAATATCTGCTTCTAAAACCAAAACAAAGCTACCTAACAGAACGGTCTTCAATGTGTGCGTTCAACGTAGAGAGTTAAGCTAATGTGTATTTGCAGGAGTTTGTAAACCCTTTCTGTGAAGAAGCGGAAAAAGCATTTTCCCGTCCAAATCCAAGCATTTAAGAAATAGCTGGAAATCTCCGTCTAAAACACAAAACGAAGGTTTCCTTCAAACTGCTCTGCTGCGTGTTCGCCAAAGGGAGTGGAATCAGCGTTGAGACGCAGAGAGTGAGAAGCAGTTTCTTCCAGGAGCTGCGTTTTGTTATTCCAGAGTGAATGGGAGTAAACGCTGTATTGAGAAATATCTGCTTCTAAAACCAAAACGGAGCTACCTAACAAAACGGTCTTCAATGTGTGCGTTCAACTTAAAGAGTTAAGCTGATGTGTGTTTGCAGGAGTTTGTAAACCCTTTCTGTGAACAAGCGGAATAAGCATTTTCCGGGTCAAATCCAAGCATTTAAGAAATAGCTGGAAATCTCCGTCTAAAACACAAAACGAACATTTCCTTCAAACTGCTCTGCAGCGTGTTCGCCTATCTAAGGGAGCTGAATCCGCGTTTAGACGCAGATGGAGAAGCAGTTTCTTCCAGGAGCTGCGTTTTGGTATTCCAGAATGAATGGGAATATACGCTGTATTTAGAAATATCTGCTTCTAAAACCAAAACGGAGCTGACTAACAGAACGGTTTTCAATGTGTGCGTTCAACTTAGAGAGTTAAGCTGATGTGTGTTTGCAGGAGTTTGTAAACCCTTTCTGTGAAGAAGCGAAAAAACATTTTCCCGTCCAAATCCGAGCATTTAAGAAATAGCTGGAAATCTCAGTCTAAAACACAAAACGAACGTTTCCTTCAAACTCCTCTGCTTAGTGTTCGCCTATGTAAGGGAGTTGAATCCGCGTTTAGACGCAGAGAGTGAGAAGCAGTTTCTTCCAGGAGCTGTGTTTTGCTATTCCACAGTGAATGGGAGTAAACGCTGTATTGAGAAATATCTGCTTCTAAAACCAAAACGGAGCTACCTAACAGAACGGTCTTCCATGTGTGCGGTCAACTTAGAGAGATAAGCTAATGTGTGTTTGCAGGAGTTTGTAAACACTTTCTGTGAAGAAGCGGAAAAAGCATTTTCCCGGCGAAATCCAACCATTTAAGAAATAGCTGGAAATCTCCGTCTAAAACAAAAAACGAAGGGTTCCTTCAAACAGCTATGCTGCGTGTTCGCCTAACTAAGAGAGCTGAATCCGCGTTTAGACGCAGAGTGAGAAGAAGTTTCTTCCAGGAGCTGCGTTTTGGTATTCCAGAGTGAATGGGAGTAAACGCTCTATTGAGAATTACCTGCTTCTAAAACAAAACGTAGCTACCTAACAGAACGTCTTCAATTTGTGCGTTCAACTTAGAGAATTAAGCTAATGTGTGTTTGCAGGAGTTTGTAAACCCTTTCTTTGAATACGCGGAAAAAGCATTTTCCCGGCCAAATCCAAGCATTTAAGAAATAGCTGGAAATCTCCGTCTAAAACAAAAAACGAACGTTTTCTTCAAACTGCTCTGCTGCGGGTTCGCCTTACTAAGGGAGTTGAATCCGCGTTTAGACAAAAAGAGTTGGAAGCAGTTTCTTCCAGGAGCTGCGTTTTGGTATTCCAGAGTGAAAGGGAGTAAACGCTGTATTGAGAAATATCTGCTTCTCAACCAAAACGGAGCTACCTAACAGAACGGTCTTCAATGTGTGCGTTCAACTTAGAGAGTTAAGATGATGTGTGTTTGCAGGAGTTTGTAAACACTTTCTGTGAAGCAGCGGAATAAGCATTTTCCTAGCCAAATCCAAGCATTTAAGAAATAGCTGGAAATCTCCGTCTAAAACACAAAACGAACGTCTCCTTCAAACAGCTATGCTTCGTGTTCGCCTCACTAAGGGAGCTGAATCCGCGTTTAGACGCAGAGTGAAAAGAAGTTTCTTCCAGGAGCTGCGTTTTGGTATTCCAGAGTGAATGGGAGTAAACGCTGTATTGAGAAATATCTGCTTCTAAAACCAAAACGGAGCTACCTAACAGGACGTTCTTCATTGTGTGCGTTCAACTTAGAGTGTTAAGCTGATGTGTATTTGCAGGAGTTTGTAAACCCTTTCTGTGAAGAAGCGGAAAAAGCATTTTCCCGACCAAATCCAAGCATTTAAGAAATAGCTGGAAATCGCCTTCTAAAGCACAAACGAACGTTTCCTTCAAACAGTTCTGCTGTGTGTTCGCCTAAGGGAGTTGAATCCGCGTTTAGACGCAGAGAGTGAGAAGCAGTTTCTTCCAGGAGCTGCGTTTTGGTATTCCAGAATGAATGGGAATAAACGCTGTATTGAGAAATATCTGCTTCTAAAACCAAAACGGAGCTGCCTAACAGAACGGTCTTCAATGTGTGCGTTCAACTTAGAGAGTTAAACTGATGTGTGTTTGCAGGAGTTTGTAAATCCTTTCTGTGAAGAAGCGAAAAAACATTTTCCCGGCCATATACAAGCATTTAAGAAATAGCTGGAAATCTCCTTCTAAAGCACAAACCAACGTTTCCTTCAAACAGTTCTGCTGCGTGTTCGCCTAAGGGATTTGAATCCGCGTTTAGACGCAGAGAGTGAGAAGCAGTTTCTTCCAGGAGCTGTGTTTTGGTATTCCAGAGTGAATGGGAGTAAACGCTGTATTGAGAAATATCTGCTTCTAAAACCAAATCGGAGCTACCTAACAGAACGGTCTTCAATGTGTACGTTCAACTTAGAGAGTTAAGCTGATATGTGTTTGCAGGAGTTTGTAAACCCTTTCTGTGAAGAAGCGGAAAAAGCATTTTCAAAGCCAAATCCAAGCATTTAAGAAATAGCTGGAAATCTCCTTCTAAAGCACAAGACGATCGTTTCCTTCAAACAGCTCTGCTGCGTGTTCCCCTAAGGGAGTTGAATCCGCGTTTAGACGCAGAGAGTGAGAAGCAGTTTCTTCCAGGAGCTGCGTTTTGATATTCCAGAGTCAATGGGAGTAAACGCTGTATTGAGAAATATCTGCTTCTAAAACCAAATCGGAGCTACCTAACAGAAGGGTCTTCAATGTGTGCGTTCAACTTAGAGAGTTAAGCTGATGTGTGTTTGCAGGAGTTTGTAAACACTTTCTGTGAAAAAGCGGAAAATGCATTTTCCCGGCCAAATCCAAGCATTTAAGAAATAGCTGGAAATCTCCGTCTAAAACACAAAACGAACGTTTCCTTCAAACTGTTCTGCTGCGTGTTCGCCTAACTAAGGGAGTTGAATCCGCGTTTAGACGCAGAGTGAGAAGAAGTTTCTTTCAGGAGCTGTGTTTTGGTATTCCAGAGTGAATGGGAGTAAACGCTGTATTGAGAAATATCTGCTTCTAAAACCAAAACAAAGCTACAAACAGAACGGTCTTCAATGTGTGCGTTCAACTTAGAGAGTTAAGCTGATATGTGTTTGCAGGAGTTTGTAAAGCCTTTCTGTGAAGAAGTGGAAAAAGCATTTTCCCGGCCAAATCCAAGCATTTAAGAAATAGCTGGAAATCTCCGTCTGAAACACAAAACGAATGTTTCTTTCAAACTGCTCTGCTGCGTGTTGGCCTAAGGGAGTTGAATCAGTGTTTAGACGCAGAGAGTGAGAAGCAGTTTCTTCCAGGAGCTGCGTTTTAATATTCCAGAGTGAATGGCAGTAAACGCTGTATTGAGAAATATCTGCTTCTAAAACCAAAACGGAGCTACCTAACAGAACGGTCTTCAATGTGTGCGTTCAACTTAGAGAGGTAAGCTGATGTCTGTTTGCAGGAGTTTGTAAATTCTTTCTCTGAAGAAGCGGAAAAAACATTTTGTCGGCCAAATCCAAGTATTTAAGAAATAGCTGGAAATCTCCGTCTAAAACAAAAAACGAACGTTTCCTTTAAACTGCTCTGCCGCGTGTTCGCCTAACTAAGAAAGTTGAATCCGCGTATAGACGCAGAGATTTAAAAGCAGTTTCTTCCAGGAGCTGCGTTTTGGTATTCCAGAGTGAATGGGAGTAAACGCTGTATTGAGAAATATCTGCTTCTAAAACCAAACCGGAGCTACCTAACAGAACGGTCTTCAATGTGTGCGTTCAACTTAGAGAGTTAAGCTGATGTGTGTTTGCAGGAGTTTGTAAACCCTTTCTGTGAAGAAGCGGAAAAAGCATGTTCCCGGCCAAATCCAAGCATTTAAGAAATAGCTGGAAATCTCCGTCTAAAACACAAAACGAACGTTTCCTTCAAACTGCTCTGCTGCGTGTTCGCCTAAGAAAGTTGAATCCGCATTGAGACGCAGAGAGTGAGAGGCAGTGTCTTCCAGGAGCTGCGTTTTCGTATTCCAGAGTGAATGGGAGTAAACGCTGTATTGAGAAATATCTGCTTCTAAAACCAAAACGGAGCTACCTATCAGAACGGTCTTCAATGTGTGCGTTAAACTTAGAGAGTTAAGCTGATGTGTGTTTGCAGGAGTTTGTAAACCATTTCTATGAAGAAGCGGAAAACGCATTTTTTCGGCCAAATCCAAGCATTTAAGAAATAGCTGGAAATCTATGACTAAAACACAAAACGAACGTTTCCTTCAAACTGTTCTGCTGCGTGTTCGCCTAACTAAGGGAGTTGAATCCGCGTTTAGACGCAGAGAGTGAAAAGCAGTTTCTTCCAGGAGCTGCGTTTTGGTATTCCAGAGTGAATGGGAGTAAACGCTTTATTGAGCAATATCTGTTTCTAAAACCAAAACGGAGCTACCTAACAGAACGGTCTTCAATGTATGCCTTCAACTTAGAGAGTTAAGCTAATGTGTGTTTGCAGGAGTTTCTAAACACTTTCTGTGAATAAGCGGAAAAAGCATTTTCCTGGCCAAATCCAAGCATTTAAGAAATAGCTGGAAATCTCGGTCTAAAACACAAAACGAACGTTTCCTTCAAACAGCTATGCTGCGTGTTCGCCTCACTAAGGCAGCTTAATCCGCGTTTAGACGCAGAGTGAGAAAAAGTTTCTTACAGGAGCTGCGTTTTGGTATTCCAGAGTGAATGGGAGTAAACGCTGTATTGAGAAATATCTGCTTCTAAAACCAAAACGGAGCTACCTAACAGAACGGTCTTCAATGTATGCATTCAACTTAGAGAGTTAAGCTAACGTGTGTTTGCAGGAGTTTGTAAACGCTTTCTGTGAAGAAGCGGAAAAAGCATTTTCCTGGCCAAATCCAAGCATTTAAGAAATAGCTGGAAATCTCGGTCTAAAACACGAAACGAAAGTTTCCTTCAAACAGCTATGCTGCGTGTTCGCCTCACTAAGGGAGCTGAATCCGCGTTTAGACGCAGAGTGAGAAGCAGTTTCTTCCAGGAGCTGCGTTTTGGTATTCCAGAGTGAATGGGAGTAAACGCTGTATTGAGAAATATCTGCTTCTAAAACCAAAACGGAGCTACCTAACAGAACGGTCATCAATGTGTGCGTTCAACTTAGAGAGTTAAGCTGATGTGTGTTTGCAGGAGTTTATAAACCCTTTCTGTGAAGAAGCGGAGAAAGCAATTTTCCGGCCAAATCCAAGCATTTAAGAAATAGCTGAAAATCTCCGTCTAAAACACAAAACGAACGGTTTCTTCAAACTGCTCTGCTGCGGGTTCACCTTACTAAGGGTGTTGAATCCGCGTTTAGACAAAGAGAGTTAAAAGGAGTTTCTTCCAGGAGCTGCGTTTTGGTATTCCAGAGTGAATGGGAGTAAACGCTGTATTGAGAAATATCTGCTTCTAAAAGCAAAACGGAGCTACCTAACAGAACGGTCTTCAATGTGTGCGCTCAGCTTTGAGAGTTAAGATGATGTGTGTTTGCAGGAGTTTGTAAACCCTTTCTGTGAAGAAGCAGAAAAAGCATTTTCCCGGCTAAATCCAAGCATTTAAGAAATAGCTGGAAATCTCCGTCTAAAACACAAAACGAACGTTTCCTTCAAACTGCTCTGCTGCGTGATCGCCTGACTAAGGGAGTTGAATCCGCGTTTAGACACAGAGAGTGAGAAGCAGTTTCTTCCAGGAGCTGCGTTTTGGTATTCCAGAGTGAATGGGAGTAAACGCTGTATTGAGAAATATCTGCTTCTAAAACCAAAACGGAGCTACCTAACAGAACGGTCTTCAATGTGTGCGTTCAACTTAGAGAGTTAAGCTGATGTGTGTTTGCAGGAGTTTGTAAACCATTTCTGTGAAGAAGCCGAAAAAGCATTTACCCGGCCCAATCCAAGCATTTAAGAAATAGCAGGAAATCTTTGTCTAAAGCACAAGACGAACGTTTCCTTCAAACTGCTCTGCTGCGTGTTCGCCTAACTAAGGGAGTTGAATCCGCGTTTAGACGCAGAGAGTGAGAAGCAGTTTCTTCCAGGAGCTGCGTTTTGGTATTCCAGAGTGAATGGGAGTAAACGCTGTATTGAGAAATATCTGCTTCTAAAACCAAAACAAAGCTACATAACAGAACGGTCTTCAATGTGTGCGTTCAACTTAGAGAGTAAAGCTGATTTGTGTTTGCAGGAGTTTGTAAACCCTTTCTGTGAAGAAGCGGAAAAAGCATTTTCCCGGCGAAATCCAAACATTTAAGAAATAGTTTGAAATCTCCGTCTAAAACACAAAACGAACGTTTCCTTCAAACTGCTCTGCTGCGTGTTCGCCTAACTAAGGGAGTTGAATCCGCGTTTAGACGCAGAGAGTGAGAAGCAGTTTCTTCCAGGAGCTGCGTTTTGGTATTCCAGAGTGAATTGGAGTAAACGCTGTATTGAGAAATATCTGCTTCTAAAACTAAAACGGAGCTACCTAACAGAACGGTCTTCAATGTGTGCGTTCAACTTGGAGAGTTAAGATGATGTGTGTTTGCAGGAGTTTGTAAACACTTTCTGTGAAGAAGCGGAAAAAGCATTTTCCCGGCCAAATCCAAGCATTTAAGAAATAGCTGGAAATCTCCGTCTAAAACACAAAACGAACGTTTCCTTCAAACTGCTGTGCTGCGTGTTCGCCTAACGAAGGGAGTTGAATCCGCGTTTAGACGCAGAGAGTGAGAAGCAGTTTCTTCCAGGAGCTGCGTTTTGGTATTCCAGAGTGAATGGGAGTAAACGCTGTATTGAGAAATATCTGCTTCTGAAACCAAAACGGAGCTACCTAACAGAACGCTCTTCAACCTGTGCGTTCAACTTGGAGAGTTAAGATGATGTGTGTTTGCAGGAGTTTGTAAACCCTTTCTGTGAAGAAGCGGAAAAAGCATTTTCCCGGCCAAATCCAAGCATTTAAGAAATAGCTGGAAATCTCCGTCTAAAACACAAAACGAACGTTTCCTTCAAACTGCTCTGCTGCGTGTTCGCCTAACTACGGGAGTTGAATCCGCGTTTAGACGCAGAGAGTGAGAAGCAGTTTCTTCCAGGAGCTGCGTTATGGTATTCCAGAGTGAATGGGGGTAAACGCGGTATTGAGAAATATCTGCTTCTGAAACCGAAACGGAGCTACCTAACAGAACGCTCTTCAACGTGTGCGTTCAACTTGGAGAGTTAAGATGATGTGTGTTTGCAGGAGTTTGTAAACCCTTTCTGTGAAGAAGCGGAAAAAGCATTTTCCCGGCCAAATCCAAGCATTTAAGAAATAGCTGGATATCTTTGTCTAAAGCACAACACGAACGTTTCCTTCAAACTGCTCTGCTGCGTGTTCGCCTAACTAAGGGAGTTGAATCCGCGTTTAGACGCAGAGAGTGAGTAGCAGTTTCTTCCAGGAGCTGCGTTTTGGTATTCCAGAGTGAATGGGAGTAAACGCTGTATTGAGAAATATCTGCTTCTAAAACCAAAACGGAGCTATCTATCAAAACGGTCATCAATGTGTGAGTTCAACTTACAGAGTTAAGCTGATGTGTGTTTACAGGAGTTTGTAAACCCTTTCTGTGAAGAAGCGGAAAAAGCAGTTTCCTGGCCAAATCCAAGCATTTAAGAAAGAGCTGGAAATCTCCGTTTAAAACACAAAACGAACGTTTCCTTCAAACTGCTTTGCTGCGTGTTCGCCTAACTAAGAGAGTTGAATTCGCGTTTAGACGAAGAGAGTTGGAAGCAGTTTCTTCCAGGAGCTGCGTTTTGGTATTCCAGAGTGAATGGGAGTAAACGCTGTATTGAGAAATATCTGCTTCTAAAACCAAAACGGAGCTACCTAACAGAACGGTCTTCAATGTGTGCGTTCAACTTAGAGAGTTAAGATGATGTGTGTTTGCAGGAGTTTGTAAACCCTTTCTGTGAAGAAGCCAAAAAAGCATTTTTTCGGCCAAATCCAAGCATTTAAGAAATAGGTGGAAATCTCCGTCTAAAACACAAAACGAACGTTTCCTTCAAACTGCTCTGCTGCGTGTTCGCCTAACTAAGGGAATTGAATCCGCGATTAGACGCACAGAGTGAGAAGCAGTTTTCTCCAGGAGCTGCGTTTTGGTATTCCAGAGTGAATGGGAGTAAACGCTGTATTGAGAAATATCTGCTTCTAAAACCAAAACGGAGCTACCTAACAGAACGGTCTTCAATGTGTGCGTTCAACTTAGAGAGTTAAGCTGATGTGTGTTTGCAGGAGTTTGTAAACCCTTTCTGTGAAAAAGGGGAAAAAGCATTTTCCCGGCCAAATAAAAGCATTTAAGAAATAGTTTGAAATCTCCGTCTTAAACACAAAACGAACGTTTCCTTCAAACTGCTCTGCTGCGTGTTCGCCTAACTATGGGAGTTGAATCCGCGTTTAGACGCAGAGAGTGAGAAGCAGTTTCTTCCAGGAGCTCCGTTTTGGTATTCCAGAGTGAATGGGAGTAAACGCTGTATTGAGAAATATCTGCTTCTAAAACCAAAACGGAGCTACCTAACAGAACGGCCTTCAATGTGTGCTTTCAACTTAGAGAGTTAAGGTGATGTGTGTTTGCAGGAGTTTGTAAACCATTTCTGTGAAGAAGCGGAAAAAGCATTTTCCCGGCCAAATCCAAGCATTTAAGAAATAGCTGGAAATCTTTGTCTAAAGCACAAGACGAACGTTTCCTTCAAACTGCTCTGCTTCGTGTTCGCCTAACTAAGGGAGTTGAATCCGCGTTTAGACGCAGAGAGTGAGAAGCAGTTTCTTCCAGGAGCTGCGTTTTGGTATTCCAGAGTGAATGGGAGTAAACGCAGTATTGAGCAATATCTGCTTCTAAAACCAAAACGGAGCTACCTAACAGAACGGTCTTCAATGTGTGAGTTCAACTTACAGAGTTAAGCTGACGTGTGTTTTCAGGAGTTTGTAAACCCTTTCTGTGAAGAAGCGGAAAAAGCATTTTCCCGGCCAAATCCAAGCATTTAAGAAATAGCTGGAAATCTCCGTCTAAAACACAAAACGAACGTTTCCTTCAAACTACTCTGCTGCGTGTTCGCCTAACTAAGGGAGTTGAATCCGCGTTTACACGCAGAGAGTGAGAAGCAGTTTTTTCCAGGAGCTGCGTTTTGGTATTCCAGAGTGAATGGGAGTAAACGCTGTATTGAGAAATATCTTCTTCTTAAACCAAAACGGAGCTACCTAACTGAACGGTCTTCAATGTGTGCGTTCAACTTAGACAGTTAAGCTGATGTGTGTTTGCAGGAGTTTGTAAACCCTTTCTGTGAAAAAGGGGAAAAAGCATTTTCCCGGCCAAATCCAAGCATTTAAGAAATAGTTTGAAATCTGTGTCTAAAACACAAAACGAACGTTTCCTTCAAACTGCTCTGCTGCGTGTTCGCCTAACTAAGCAAGTTGAATCCGCGTTTAGACCCAGAGAGTGAGAAGCAGTTTCTTCCAGGAGCTGCGTTTTGGTATTCCAGAGTGAATGGGAGTAAACGCTGTATTGAGAAATATCTGCTTCTAAAACCAAAACGGAGCTACCTAACAGAACGGTCTTCAATGTGTGCGTTCAACTTAGAGAGTTAAGCTGATGTGTGTTTGCAGGAGTTTGTAAACCCTTTCTGTGAAGAAGCGAAAAAAGCATTTTCCCGGCCAATTCCAAGCATTTAAGAAATAGTTTGAAATCTCCGTCTAAAACACAAAACGAACGTTTCCATCAAACTGCTCTGCTGCGTGTTCGCCTAACTAAGGGAGTTGAATCCGCGTTTAGACGCAGAGAGTGAGAAGCAGATTTTTCCAGGAGCTGCGTTTTGGTATTCCAGAGTAAATGGGAGTAAACGCTGTATTGAGAAATATCTGCTTCTAAAACCAAAACGGAGCTACCTAACAGAACGGTCTTCAATGTGTGCGTTCAACTTAGAGAGTTAAGCTGACGTGTGTTTGCAGGGGTTTGTAAACACTTTCGGTGAAGAAGCGGAAAAAGCATTTTCCCGGCGAAATCCAAGCATTTAAGAAATAGTTTGAAATCTCCGTCTAAAACACAAAACGAACGTTTCCTTCAAACTGCTCTGCTGTGTGTTCGCCTAACTAAGGGAGTTGAATCCGCGTTTAGACGCAGAGAGTGAGAAGCAGTTTCTTCCAGGAGCTGCGTTTTGGTATTCCAGAGTCAATGGGAGTAAACGCTGTATTGAGAAATATCTGCTTCTAAAACCAAAACGGAGCTACCTAACAGAACGGTCTTCAATGTGTGCGTTCAACTTGGAGAGTTAAGCTGATGTGTGTTTGCAGGAGTTTGTAAACCCTTTCTGTGAAGAAGCGGAAATAGCATTTTCCCGGCCAAATCCAAGCATTTAAGTAATAGCTGGAAATCTCCGTCTAAAACACAAAACGAACGTTTACTTCAAACTAATCTGCTGCGTGTTCGCCTAATTAAGGGAGTTCAATCCGCGTTTAGACGCAGAGAGTGAGAAGCAGTTTCTTCCAGGAGCTGCGTTTTGGTATTCCAGAGTGAATGGGCGTAAACGCTGTATTGAGAAATATCTGCTTCTAAAACCAAAACGGAGCTACCTAACAGAACGGTCTTCAATGTGTGCGTTCAACTTAGAGAGTTAAGCTGATGTGTGTTTGCAGGAGTTTGTAAACCCTTTCTGTGAAGAAGCGGAAAAAGCATTTTCCCTGCCAAATCCAAGCATTTAAGAAATAGCTGGAAATCTCCGTCTAAAACACAAAACGAACGTTTCCTTCAAACTGTTCTGCTGCGTGTTTGCCTAACTAAGGGAGTTGAATCCGGGTTCAGACGCAGAGAGTGAGAAGCAGTTTCGTCCAGGAGTTGCGTTTTGGTATTCCAGAGTGAATGGGAGTAAACGCTGTATTGAGAAATATCTGCTTCTAAAACCAAAACGGAGCTACCTAACAGAACGCTCTTCAATGTGTGCGTTCAACTTAGAGAGTTAAGCTGATGTGTGTTTGCAGGAGTTTGTAAACCCTTTCTGTGAAAAAGGGGAAAAAGCATTTTCCCGGCCAAATCCAAGCATTTAACAAATAGTTTGAAATCTCCGTCTAAAACAAAAAACGAACGTTTTTTTCAAACTGCTCTGCTGCGTGTTCGCCTAACTATGGAAGTTGAATCCGCGTTTAGACGCAGAGAGTGAGAAGCAGTTTCTTCCAGGAGCTCCGTTTTGGTATTCCAGAGTGAATGGGAGTAAACGCTGTATTGAGAAATATCTGCTTCTAAAACCAAAACGGAGCTACCTAACAGAACGGTCTTCAATGTGTGCGTTCAACTTAGAGAGTTAAGCTGATGTGTGTTTGCAGGAGTTTGTAAACCCTTTCTGTGAAGAAGTGGAAAAAGCATTTTCCCGGCCAAATCCAAGCATTTAAGAAAGAGCTGGAAATCTTTGTCTAAAGCACAAGACGAACGTTTCCTTCAAACTGCTCTGCTGCGTGTTCGCCTAACTAAGGGAGTTGAATCCGCGTTTAGACGCAGAGAGTGAGAAGCAGTTTCTTCCAGGAGCTGCGTTTTGGTATTCCAGAGTGAATGGGAGTAAACGCTGTATTGAGAAATATCTGCTTCTAAAACCAAAACGGAGCTACCTAACAGAACGCTCTTCAATGTTTGCGTTCAACTTAGAGAGTTAAGCTGATGTGTGTTTGCAGGAGTTTGTAAACCCTTTCTGTGAAGAAGCGGAAAAAGCATTTTCCCGTCCAAATCCAAGCATTTAAGAAATAGCTGGAAATCTCCGTCTAAAACACAAAACGAACGTTTCCTTCAAACTGTTCTGCTGCGTGTTCGCCTAACTAAGGGAGTCGTATCCGGGTTCAGACGCAGAGAGTGAGAAGCAGTTTCTTCCAGGAGCTGCGTTTTTGTATTCTAGAGTGAATGGGAGTAAACGCTGTATTGAGAAATATCTGCTTCTAAAACCAAAACGGAGCTACCTAACAGAACGGTCTTCAATGTGTGCGTTCAACGTAGAGAGTTAAGCTGATGTGTGTTTGCAGTAGTTTGTAAACCCTTTCTGTGAAGATGCGGAAAAAGCATATTCCCGGCCAAATCCAAGCATTTAAGAAATAGCTGGAAATCTCCGTCTAAAACAGAAAACGAACGTTTACTTCAAACTGCTCGGCTGCGTGTTCGCCTAAGGGAGTTGAATCCGCGTTTAGACGCAGAGAGTGAGAAGCAGTTTCTTCCAGGAGCTGCGTTTTGGTATTCCAGAGTGAATGGGAGTAAACGCTGTATTGAGAAATATCTGCTTCTAAAACCAAAACGGAGCTACCTAACAGAACGCTCTTCAATGTGTGCGTTCAACTTAGAGAGTTAAGATGATGTGTGTTTGCAGGAGTTTGTAAACCCTTTCTGTGAAGAAGCGGAGAAAGCATTTTCCCGACCAAATCCAAGCATTTAAGAAATAGCTGGATATCTTTGTCTAAAGCACAACACGAACGTTTCCTTCAAACTGCTCTGCTGCGTGTTCGCCTAACTAAGGGAGTTGAATCCGCGTTTAGAAGCAGAGAGTGAGTAGCAGTTTCTTCCAGGAGCTGCGTTTTCGTATTCCAGAGTGAATGGGAGTAAACGCTGTATTGAGAAATATCTGCTTCTAAAACCAAAACGGAGCTACCTAACAGAACGGTCTTCAATGTGTGCGTTCAACTTAGAGAGTTAAGCTGATGTGTGTTTGCAGGAGTTTGTAAACCCTTTCTGTGAAGAAGCGGAAAAAGCATTTTCCCGGCCAAATCCAAGCATTTAAGAAATAGCTGGAAATCTTCGTCTAAAACACAAATAGAACGTTTCCTTCAAACTGTTCTGCTGCGTGTTCGCCTAACTAAGGGAGTTGAATCCGGGTTCAGACGCAGAGAGTGAGAAGAAGTTTCTTCCAGGAGCTGCGTTTTGGTATTCCAGAGTGAATGGGAGTAAACGCTGTATTGAGAAATATCTGCTTCTAAAACCAAAACGGAGCTACCTAAAAGAACGGTCTTCAATGTGTGCGTACAACTTAGAGAGTTAAGCTGATGTGTGTTTGCAGGAGTTTGTAAACCCTTTCTGTGAAGAAGGGGAAAAAGCATTTTCCCGGCCAAATCCAAGCATTTAAGAAATAGCTGGAAATCTCCGTCTAAAACACAAAGCGAACGTTTCCTTCAAACTGCTCTGCTGCGTGTTTGCCTAACTAAGGGAGTTGAATCCGCGTTTAGACGCAGAGAGTGAGAAGCAGTTTCTTCCAGGAGCTGCGTTTTGGTATTCCAGAGTGAATGGGAGTAAACGCTGTATTGAGAAATATCTGCTTCTAAAACCAAAACGGAGCTACCTAATAGAACGGTCTTCAATGTGTGCGTTCAACTTAGAGAGTTACGCTGATGTGTGTTTGCAGGAGTTTGTAAACGCTTTCTGTGAAAAAGGGGAAATCGCATTTTTCCGGCCAAATCCAAGCATTTAAGAAATAGCTGGAAATCTCCGTCTAAAACAAAAAACGAACGTTTCCTTCAAACTGCTCTGCTGCGTGTTCGCCTGACTAAGGGAGTTGAATCCGCGTTTAGACACAGAGAGTGAGAAGCAGTTTCTTCCAGGAGCTGTGTTTTGGTATTCCAGAGTGAATGGGAGTAAACGCTGTATTGAGAAATATCTGCTTCTAAAACCAAAACGGAGCTACCTAACAGAACGGTCTTCAATGTGTGCGTTCAACTTAGAGAGTTAAGCTGATGTGTGTTTGCAGGAGTTTGTAAACCCTTTCTGTGAAGAAGTGGAAAAAGCATTTTCCCGGCCAAATCCAAGCATTTAAGAAAGAGCTGGAAATCTTTGTCTAAAACACAAGACGAACGTTTACGTCAAACTGCTCTGCTGCGTGTTCGCCTAACTAAGGGAGTTGAATCCGCGTTTAGACGCAGAGAGTGAGAAGCAGTTTCTTCCAGGAGCTGCGTTTTGGTATTCCAGAGGGAATGGGAGTAAACGCTGTATTGAGAAATATCTGCTTCTAAAACCAAAACGGAGCTACCTAACAGAACGCTCTTCAATGTTTGCGTTCAACTTAGAGAGTTAAGCTGATGTGTGTTTGCAGGAGTTTGTAAACCCTTTCTGTGAAGAAGCGGAAAAAGCATTTTCCCGTCCAAATCCAAGCATTTAAGAAATAGCTGGAAATCTCCGTCTAAAACACAAAACGAACGTTTCCTTCAAACTGTTCTGCTGCGTGTTCGCCTAACTAAGGGAGTCGTATCCGGGTTCAGACGCAGAGAGTGAGAAGCAGTTTCTTCCAGGAGCTGCGTTTTTGTATTCTAGAGTGAATGGGAGTAAACGCTGTATTGAGAAATATCTGCTTCTAAAACCAAAACGGAGCTACCTAACAGAACGGTCTTCAATGTGTGCGTTCAACGTAGAGAGTTAAGCTGATGTGTGTTTGCAGGAGTTTGTAAACCCTTTCTGTGAAGAAGCGGAAAAAGCATTTTCCCGGCCAAATCCAAGCATTTAAGAAATAGCTGGAAATCTCCGTCTAAAACAGAAAACGAACGTTTCCTTCAAACTGTTCTGCTGCGTGTTCGCCTGACTAAGGGAGTTGAATCCGCGTTTAGATGCAGAGAGTGAGAAGCAGTTTCTTCCAGGAGCTGCGTTTTGGTATTCCAGAGTGAATGGGAGTAAACGCTGTATTGAGAAATATCTGCTTCTAAAACCAAAACGGAGCTACCTAACAGAACGCTCTTAAACGTGTGCGTTCAACTTGGAGAGTTTAGATGATGTGTGTTTGCAGGAGTTTGTAAACCCTTTCTGTGAAGAAGCGGAAAAAGCATTTTCCCGGCCAAATTTAAGCATTTAAGAAATAGCTGGAAATCTCCGTCTAAAACAAAAAACGAACGTTTACGTCAAACTGCTCTGCTGCGTGTTCGCCTAACTGAGGGAGTTGAATCCGCGTTTAGACGCAGAGAGTGAGAAGCAGTTTCTTCCAGGAGCTGCGTTTTGGTATTCCAGAGTGAATGGGAGTAAACGCTGTATTGAGAAATATCTGCTTCTAAAACCAAAACGGAGCTACCTACCAGAACGCTCTTCAATGTGTGCGTTCAACTTAGAGAGTTAAGATGATGTGTGTTTGCAGGAGTTTGTAAACCCTTTCTGTGAAGAAGCGGAGAAAGCATTTTCCCGACCAAATCCAAGCATTTAAGAAATAGCTGGAAATCTCCGTCTAAAACACAAAACGAACGTTTACGTCAAACTGCTCTGCTGCGTGTTCGCCTAACTAAGGGAGTTGAATCCGCGTTTAGAAGCAGAGAGTGAGTAGCAGTTTCTTCCAGGAGCTGCGTTTTGGTATTCCAGAGTGAATGGGAGTAAACGCTGTATTGAGAAATATCTGCTTCTAAAACCAAAACGGAGCTACGTAACAGAACGGTCTTCAATGTGTGCGTTCAACTTAGAGAGTTAAGCTGATGTGTGTTTGCAGGAGTTTGTAAACCCTTTCTGTGAAGAAGCGGAAAGAGCATTTTCCCGGCCAAATCCAAGCATTTAAGAAATAGCTGGAAATCTCCGTCTAAAACACAAAACGAACGTTTCCTTCAAACTGTTCTGCTGCGCGTTCGCCTAACTAAGGGAGTTGAATCCGGGTTCAGACGCAGAGAGTGAGAAGAAGTTTCTTCCAGGAGCTGCGTTTTGGTATTCCAGAGTGAATGGGAGTAAACGCTGTATTGAGAAATATCTGCTTCTAAAACCAAAACGGAGCTACCTAACAGAACGGTCTTCAATGTGTGCGTACAACTTAGAGAGTTAAGCTGATGTGTGTTTGCAGGAGTTTGTAAACCCTTTCTGTGAAGAAGCGGAAAAAGCATTTTCCCGGCCAAATCCAAGCATTTAAGAAATAGTTTGAAATCTCCGTCTAAAACACAAAACGAACTTTTCCTTCAAACTGCTCTGCTGCGTGTTCGCCTAACTAAGGGAGTTGAATCCGCGTTTAGACGCAGAGAGTGAGAAGCAGTTTCTTCCAAGAGCTGCGTTTTGGTATTCCAGAGTGAATGGGAGTAAACGCTGTATTGAGAAATATCTGCTTCTAAAACCAAAACGGAGCTACCTAACAGAACGCTCGTCAACGTGTGCGTTCAACTTGGAGAGTTAAGATGATGTGTGTTTGCAGGAGTTTGTAAACCCTTTCTGTGAAGAAGCGGAAAAAGCATTTTCCCGGCCAAATCCAAGCATTTAAGAAATAGCTGGAAATCTCCGTCTAAAACACAAAACGAACGTTTACGTCAAACTGCTCTGCTGCGTGTTCGCCTAAGGGAGTTGAATCCGCGTTTAGAAGCAGAGAGTGAGTAGCAGTTTCTTCCAGGAGCTGCGTTTTGGTATTCCAGAGTGAATGGGAGTAAACGCTGTATTGAGAAATATCTGCTTCTAAAACCAAAACGGAGCTACCTAACAGAACGCTCTTCAATGTTTGCGTTCAACTTAGAGAGTTAAGCTGATGTGTGTTTGCAGGAGTTTGTAAACCCTTTCTGTGAAGAAGTGGAAAAAGCATTTTCCCGTCCAAATCCAAGCATTTAAGAAATAGCTGGAAATCTCCGTCTAAAACACAAAACGAACGTTTCCTTCAAACTGTTCTGCTGCGTGTTCGCCTAACTAAGGGAGTCGTATCCGGGTTCAGACGCAGAGAGTGAGAAGCAGTTTCTTCCAGGAGCTGCGTTTTTGTATTCTAGAGTGAATGGGAGTAAACGCTGTATTGAGAAATATCTGCTTCTAAAACCAAAACGGAGCTACCTAACAGAACGGTCTTCAATGTGTGCGTTCAACGTAGAGAGTTAAGCTGATGTGTGTTTGCATGAGTTTGTAAACCCTTTCTGTGAAGAAGCGGAAAAAGCATTTTCCCGGCCAAATCCAAGCATTTAAGAAATAGCTGGAAATCTCCGTCTAAAACAGAAAACGAACGTTTCCTTCAAACTGTTCTGCTGCGTGTTCGCCTGACTAAGGGAGTTGAATCCGCGTTTAGATGCAGAAAGTGAGAAGCAGTTTCTTCCAGGAGCTGCGTTTTGGTATTCCAGAGTGAATGGGAGTAAACGCTGTATTGAGAAATATCTGCTTCTAAAACCAAAACGGAGCTACCTAACAGAACGGTCTTCAATGTGTGCGTTCAACGTAGAGAGTTAAGCTGATGTGTGTTTGCATGAGTTTGTAAACCCTTTCTGTGAAGAAGCGGAAAAAGCATTTTCCCGGCCAAATCCAAGCATTTAAGAAATAGCTGAAAATCTCCGTCTAAAACAGAAAACGAACGTTTCCTTCAAACTGTTCTGCTGCGTGTTCGCCTGACTAAGGGAGTTGAATCCGCGTTTAGATGCAGAAAGTGCGAAGCAGTTTCTTCCAGGAGCTGCGTTTTGGTATTCCAGAGTGAATGGGAGTAAACGCTGTATTGAGAAATATCTGCTTCTAAAACCAAAACGGAGCTACCTAACAGAACGGTCTTCAATGTGTGCGTACACCGTAGAGAGTTAAGCTGATGTGTGTTTGCAGGAGTTTGTAAACCCTTTCTGTGAAGAAGGGGAAAAAGCATTTTCCCGGCCAAATCCAAGCATTTAAGAAATAGCTGGAAATCTCCGTCTAAAACACAAAGCGAACGTTTCCTTCAAACTGCTCTGCTGCGTGTTTGCCTAACTAAGGGAGTTGAATCCGCGTTTAGACGCAGAGAGTGAGAAGCAGTTTCTTCCAGGAGCTGCGTTTTGGTATTCGAGAGTGAATGGGAGTAAACGCTGTATTGAGAAATATCTGCTTCCAAAACCAAAACGGAGCTACCTAACAGAACGGTCTTCAATGTGTGCGTTCAACGTAGAGAGTTAAGCTGATGTGTGTTTGCAGGAGTTTGTAAACACTTTCTGTGAAAAAGGGGAAAACGCATTTTTCCGGCCAAATCCAAGCATTTAAGAAATAGCTGGAAATCTCCGTCTAAAACAGAAAACGAACGTTTCCTTCAGACTGCTCTGCTGCGTGTTCCCCTGACTAAGGGAGTTGAATCCGCGTTTAGACACAGAGAGTGAGAAGCAGTTTCTTCCAGGAGCTGTGTTTTGGTATTCCAGAGTGAATGGGAGTAAACGCTGTATTGAGAAATATCTGCTTCTAAAACCAAAACGGAGCTACCTAACAGAACGGTCTTCAATGTGTGCGTTCAACTTAGAGAGTTAAGCTGATGTGTGTTTGCAGGAGTTTGTAAACCCTTTCTGTGAAGAAGTGGAAAAAGCATTTTCCCGGCCAAATCCAAGCATTTAAGAAAGAGCTGGAAATCTTTGTCTAAAGCACAAGACGAACGTTTCCTTCAAACTGCTCTGCTGCGTGTTCGCCTAACTAAGGGAGTTGAATCCGCGTTTAGACGCAGAGAGTGAGAAGCAGTTTCTTCCAGGAGCTGCGTTTTGGTATTCCAGAGTGAATGGGAGTAAACGCTGTATTGAGAAATATCTGCTTCTAAAACCAAAACGGAGCTACCTAACAGAACGCTCTTCAATGTTTGCGTTCAACTTAGAGAGTTAAGCTGATGTGTGTTTGCAGGAGTTTGTAAACCCTTTCTGTGAAGAAGCGGAAAAAGCATTTTCCCGTCCAAATCCAAGCATTTAAGAAATAGCTGGAAATCTCCGTCTAAAACACAAAACGAACGTTTCCTTCAAACTGTTCTGCTGCGTGTTCGCCTAACTAAGGGAGTCGTATCCGGGTTCAGACGCAGAGAGTGAGAAGCAGTTTCTTCCAGGAGCTGCGTTTTTGTATTCTAGAGTGAATGGGAGTAAACGCTGTATTGAGAAATATCTGCTTCTAAAACCAAAACGGAGCTACCTAACAGAACGGTCTTCAATGTGTGCGTTCAACGTAGAGAGTTAAGCTGATGTGTGTTTGCAGTAGTTTGTAAACCCTTTCTGTGAAGAAGCGGAAAAAGCATTTTCCCGGCCAAATCCAAGCATTTAAGAAATAGCTGGAAATCTCCGTCTAAAACAGAAAACGAACGTTTACTTCAAACTGCTCGGCTGCGTGTTCGCCTAAGGGAGTTGAATCCGCGTTTAGACGCAGAGAGTGAGAAGCAGTTTCTTCCAGGAGCTGCGTTTTGGTATTCCAGAGTGAATGGGAGTAAACGCTGTATTGAGAAATATCTGCTTCTAAAACCAAAACGGAGCTACCTAACAGAACGCTCTTCAATGTGTGCGTTCAACTTAGAGAGTTAAGATGATGTGTGTTTGCAGGAGTTTGTAAACCCTTTCTGTGAAGAAGCGGAGAAAGCATTTTCCCGACCAAATCCAAGCATTTAAGAAATAGCTGGATATCTTTGTCTAAAGCACAACACGAACGTTTCCTTCAAACTGCTCTGCTGCGTGTTCGCCTAACTAAGGGAGTTGAATCCGCGTTTAGAAGCAGAGAGTGAGTAGCAGTTTCTTCCAGGAGCTGCGTTTTCGTATTCCAGAGTGAATGGGAGTAAACGCTGTATTGAGAAATATCTGCTTCTAAAACCAAAACGGAGCTACCTAACAGAACGGTCTTCAATGTGTGCGTTCAACTTAGAGAGTTAAGCTGACGTGTGTTTGCAGGAGTTTGTAAACCCTTTCTGTGAAGAAGCGGAAAAAGCATTTTCCCGGCCAAATCCAAGCATTTAAGAAATAGCTGGAAATCTTCGTCTAAAACACAAATAGAACGTTTCCTTCAAACTGTTCTGCTGCGTGTTCGCCTAACTAAGGGAGTTGAATCCGGGTTCAGACGCAGAGAGTGAGAAGAAGTTTCTTCCAGGAGCTGCGTTTTGGTATTCCAGAGTGAATGGGAGTAAACGCTGTATTGAGAAATATCTGCTTCTAAAACCAAAACGGAGCTACCTAACAGAACGGTCTTCAATGTGTGCGTACAACTTAGAGAGTTAAGCTGATGTGTGTTTGCAGGAGTTTGTAAACCCTTTCTGTGAAGAAGGGGAAAAAGCATTTTCCCGGCCAAATCCAAGCATTTAAGAAATAGCTGGAAATCTCCGTCTAAAACACATAGCGAACGTTTCCTTCAAACTGCTCTGCTGCGTGTTTGCCTAACTAAGGGAGTTGAATCCGCGTTTAGACGCAGAGAGTGAGAAGCAGTTTCTTCCAGGAGCTGCGTTTTGGTATTCCAGAGTGAATGGGAGTAAACGCTGTATTGAGAAATATCTGCTTCTAAAACCAAAACGGAGCTACCTAATAGAACGGTCTTCAATGTGTGCGTTCAACTTAGAGAGTTAAGCTGATGTGTGTTTGCAGGAGTTTGTAAACGCTTTCTGTGAAAAAGGGGAAATCGCATTTTTCCGGCCAAATCCAAGCATTTAAGAAATAGCTGGAAATCTCCGTCTAAAACAAAAAACGAACGTTTCCTTCAAACTGCTCTGCTGCGTGTTCGCCTGACTAAGGGAGTTGAATCCGCGTTTAGACACAGAGAGTGAGAAGCAGTTTCTTCCAGGAGCTGTGTTTTGGTATTCCAGAGTGAATGGGAGTAAACGCTGTATTGAGAAATATCTGCTTCTAAAACCAAAACGGAGCTACCTAACAGAACGGTCTTCAATGTGTGCGTTCAACTTAGAGAGTTAAGCTGATGTGTGTTTGCAGGAGTTTGTAAACCCTTTCTGTGAAGAAGTGGAAAAAGCATTTTCCCGGCCAAATCCAAGCATTTAAGAAAGAGCTGGAAATCTTTGTCTAAAACACAAGACGAACGTTTACGTCAAACTGCTCTGCTGCGTGTTCGCCTAACTAAGGGAGTTGAATCCGCGTTTAGACGCAGAGAGTGAGAAGCAGTTTCTTCCAGGAGCTGCGTTTTGGTATTCCAGAGGAAATGGGAGTAAACGCTGTATTGAGAAATATCTGCTTCTAAAACCAAAACGGAGCTACCTAACAGAACGCTCTTCAATGTTTGCGTTCAACTTAGAGAGTTAAGCTGATGTGTGTTTGCAGGAGTTTGTAAACCCTTTCTGTGAAGAAGCGGAAAAAGCATTTTCCCGTCCAAATCCAAGCATTTAAGAAATAGCTGGAAATCTCCGTCTAAAACACAAAACGAACGTTTCCTTCAAACTGTTCTGCTGCGTGTTCGCCTAACTAAGGGAGTCGTATCCGGGTTCAGACGCAGAGACTGAGAAGCAGTTTCTTCCAGGAGCTGCGTTTTTGTATTCTAGAGTGAATGGGAGTAAACGCTGTATTGAGAAATATCTGCTTCTAAAACCAAAACGGAGCTACCTAACAGAACGGTCTTCAATGTGTGCGTTCAACGTAGAGTGTTAAGCTGATGTGTGTTTGCAGGAGTTTGTAAACCCTTTCTGTGAAGAAGCGGAAAAAGCATTTTCCCGGCCAAATCCAAGCATTTAAGAAATAGCTGGAAATCTCCGTCTAAAACAGAAAACGAACGTTTCCTTCAAACTGTTCTGCTGCGTGTTCGCCTGACTAAGGGAGTTGAATCCGCGTTTAGATGCAGAGAGTGAGAAGCAGTTTCTTCCAGGGGCTGCGTTTTGGTATTCCAGAGTGAATGGGAGTAAACGCTGTATTGAGAAATATCTGCTTCTAAAACCAAAACGGAGCTACCTAACAGAACGCTCTTAAACGTGTGCGTTCAACTTGGAGAGTTAAGATGATGTGTGTTTGCAGGAGTTTGTAAACACTTTCTGTGAAGAAGCGGAAAAAGCATTTTCCCGGCCAAATCCAAGCATTTAAGAAATAGCTGGAAATCTCCGTCTAAAACACAAAACGAACGTTTACGTCAAACTGCTCTGCTGCGTGTTCGCCTAACTGAGGGAGTTGAATCCGCGTTTAGACGCAGAGAGTGAGAAGCAGTTTCTTCCAGGAGCTGCGTTTTGGTATTCCAGAGTGAATGGGAGTAAACGCTGTATTGAGAAATATCTGCTTCTAAAACCAAAACGGAGCTACCTAACAGAACGCTCTTCAATGTGTGCGTTCAACTTAGAGAGTTAAGATGATGTGTGTTTGCAGGAGTTTGTAAACCCTTTCTGTGAAGAAGCGGAGAAAGCATTTTCCCGACCAAATCCAAGCATTTAAGAAATAGCTGGAAATCTCCGTCTAAAACACAAAACGAACGTTTACGTCAAACTGCTCTGCTGCGTGTTCGCCTAACTAAGGGAGTTGAATCCGCGTTTAGAAGCAGAGAGTGAGTAGCAGTTTCTTCCAGGAGCTGCGTTTTGGTATTCCAGAGTGAATGGGAGTAAACGCTGTATTGAGAAATATCTGCTTCTAAAACCAAAACGGAGCTACCTAACAGAACGGTCTTCAATGTGTGCGTTCAACTTAGAGAGTTAAGCTGATGTGTGTTTGCAGGAGTTTGTAAACCCTTTCTGTGAAGAAGCGGAAAGAGCATTTTCCCGGCCAAATCCAAGCATTTAAGAAATAGCTGGAAATCTCCGTCTAAAACACAAAACGAACGTTTCCTTCAAACTGTTCTGCTGCGTGTTCGCCTAAATAAGGGAGTTGAATCCGGGTTCAGACGCAGAGAGTGAGAAGAAGTTTCTTCCAGGAGCTGCGTTTTGGTATTCCAGAGTGAATGGGAGTAAACGCTGTATTGAGAAATATCTGCTTCTAAAACCAAAACGGAGCTACCTAACAGAACGGTCTTCAATGTGTGCGTACAGCTTAGAGAGTTAAGCTGATGTGTGTTTGCAGGAGTTTGTAAACCCTTTCTGTGAAGAAGCGGAAAAAGCATTTTCCCGGCGAAATCCAAGCATTTAAGAAATAGTTTGAAATCTCCGTCTAAAACACAAAACGAACTTTTCCTTCAAACTACTCTGCTGCGTGTTCGCCTAACTAAGGGAGTTGAATCCGCGTTTAGACGCAGAGAGTGAGAAGCAGTTTCTTCCAGGAGCTGCGTTTTGGTATTCCAGAGTGAATGGGAGTAAACGCTGTATTGAGAAATATCTGCTTCTAAAACCAAAACGGAGCTACCTAACAGAACGCTCGTCAACGTGTGCGATCAACTTGGAGAGTTAAGATGATGTGTGTTTGCAGGAGTTTGTAAACCCTTTCTGTGAAGAAGCGGAAAAAGCATTTCCCCGTCCAAATCCAAGCATTTAAGAAATAGCTGGAAATCTCCGTCTAAAACACAAAACGAACGTTTCCTTCAAACTGTTCTGCTGCGTGTTCGCCTAACTAAGGGAGTCGTATCCGGGTTCAGACGCAGAGAGTGAGAAGCAGTTTCTTCCAGGAGCTGCGTTTTTGTATTCTAGAGTGAATGGGAGTAAACGCTGTATTGAGAAATATCTGCTTCTAAAACCAAAACGGAGCTACCTAACAGAACGGTCTTCAATGTGTGCGTTCAACGTAGAGAGTTAAGCTGATGTGTGTTTGCATGAGTTTGTAAACCCTTTCTGTGAAGAAGCGGAAAAAGCATTTTCCCGGCCAAATCCAAGCATTTAAGAAATAGCTGGAAATCTCCGTCTAAAACAGAAAACGAACGTTTCCTTCAAACTGTTCTGCTGCGTGTTCGCCTGACTAAGGGAGTTGAATCCGCGTTTAGATGCAGAAAGTGAGAAGCAGTTTCTTCCAGGAGCTGCGTTTTGGTATTCCAGAGTGAATGGGAGTAAACGCTGTATTGAGAAATATCTGCTTCTAAAACCAAAACGGAGCTACCTAACAGAACGGTATTCAATGTGTGCGTACAACGTAGAGAGTTAAGCTGATGTGTGTTTGCAGGAGTTTGTAAACCCTTTCTGTGAAGAAGGGGAAAAAGCATTTTCCCGGCCAAATCCAAGCATTTAAGAAATAGCTGGAAATCTCCGTCTAAAACACAAAGCGAACGTTTCCTTCAAACTGCTCTGCTGCGTGTTTGCCTAACTAAGGGAGTTGAATCCGCGTTTAGACGCAGAGAGTGAGAAGCAGTTTCTTCCAGGAGCTGCGTTTTGGTATTCCAGAGTGAATGGGAGTAAACACTGTATTGAGAAATATCTGCCTCTAAAACCAAAACGGAGCTACCTAACAGAAGGGTCTTCAATGTGTGCGTTCAACGTAGAGAGGTAAGCTGATGTGTGTTTGCAGGAGTTTGTAAACCCTTTCTGTGAAGAAGCAAAGAAAGCATTTTCCCGTCCAAATCCAAGCATTTAAGAAATAGCTGGAAATCTCCGTCTAAAACACAAAACGAACGTTTCTTTCAAACTGCTCTGCTGCGTGTTCGCCTAACTAACTAAGGGAGTTGAATTTGCGTTTAGACGCAGAGAGTGAGAAGGAGTTTCTTCCAGGAGCTGCGTTTTGGTATTCCAGAGTGAATGGGAGTAAACGCTGTATTGAGAAATATCTGCTTCTAAAACCGAAACGGAGCTACCTAACAGAACGGTCTTCAATGTGTGCGTTCAACTTAGAGAGTTAAGCTGATGTGTGTTTGCAGGAGTTTGTAAACCCTTTCTGTGAAGAAGCGGAAAAAGCATTTTCCCGGCCAAATCCAAGCATTTAAGAAATAGCTGGATATCTTTGTCTAAAGCACAAGACGAACGTTTCCTTCAAACTGCTCTGCTGCGTGTTCGCCTAACTAAGAAAGTTGAATCCGCGTTTAGACGCAGAGAGTGAGAAGCAGTTTCTTCCAGGAGCTGCGTTTTGGTATTCCAGAGTGAATGAAAGTAAACGCAGTATTGAGCAATATCTGCTTCTAAAACCAAAACGGAGCTATCTAACAGAACGGTCATCAATGTGTGAGTTCAAGCTACAGAGTTAAGCTGATGTGTGTTTGCAGGAGTTTGTAAACCCTTTCTGTGAAGAAGGGGAAAAAGCATTTTCCCGGCCAAATCCAAGCATTTAAGAAATAGCTGGACATCTTTGTCTAAAACACAAAACGAACGTTTCTTTCAAACTGTTCTGCTGCGTTTTTGCCTAACTAAGGGAGTTGAATCCGGGTTCAGACGCAGAGAGTGAGAAGCAGTTTCTTCCAGGAGCTGCGTTTTGGTATTCCAGAGTGAATGGGAGTAAACGCTGTATTGAGAAATATCTGCTTCTAACACCAAAACGGAGCTACCTAACAGAACGGTCTTCAATGTGCGCGTTCAACTTAGAGAGTTAAGCTGATGTGTGTTTGCAGGAGTTTGTAAACCCTTTTTGTGAAGAAGAGGAAAAAGCATTTTCCCGGCCAAATCCAAGCATTTAAGAAATAGCTGGAAATCTCTGTCTAAAGCACAAAACGAACGTTTCCTTCAAACTGCTCTGCTGCGTGTTCGCCTAACTAAGGGAGTTGAATCCGCGTTAAGACGCAGAGAGTGAGAAGCAGTTTCTTCCAGGAGCTGCGTTTTGGTATTCCAGAGTGAATGGGAGTAAACGCTGTATTGAGAAATATCTGCTTCTAAAACCAAAACGGAGCTACGTAACAGAACGGTCTTCAATGTGTGCGTTCAACGTTGAGAGTTAAGCTGATGTGTGTTTGCAAGAGTTTGTAAACCCTTTCTGTGAAGACGCGGAAAAAGCATTTTCCCGGCCAAATCCAAGCATTTAACAAATAGTTTGAAATCTCCGTCTAAAACACAAGACGAACGTTTCCTTCAAACTGCTCTGCTGCGTGTTCGCCTAACTACGAGAGTTGAATCCGCGTTTAGACGCAGAGAGTGAGAAGCAGTTTATTCCAGGAGCTGCGTTTTTGTATTCCAGAGTGAATGGGAGTGAACGCTGTATTGAGAAATATCTGCTTCTAAAACCAAAACGGAGCTACCTAACAGAAGGGTCTTCAATGTGTGCGTTCAACTTAGAGAGTTAAGCTGATGTGTGTTTGCAGGAGTTTGTAAACCCTTTCTGTGAAGAAGCGGAAAAAGCATTTTCCCGTCCAAATCCAACCATTTAAGAAATAGCTGGAAATCTCTGTCTAAAACACAAAACGAACGTTTCCTTCAAACTGCTCTGCTGCGTGTTCGCCTAACTAATGGAGTTGAATCCGCGTTTAGACGCAGAGAGTGAGAAGCAGTTTCTTCCAGAACCTGCGTTTTGGTATTCAAGAATGAATGGGAGTAAACGCTGTATTGAGAAATATCTGCTTCTAAAACCAAAACGGAGCTACCTAACAGAACGGTCTTCAATGTGCGCGTTCAACTTAGAGAGTTAAGCTGATGTGTGTTTGCAGGAGTTTGTAAACCCTTTTTGTGAAGAAGCGGAAAAAGCATTTTCCCGGCCAAATCCAAGCATTTAAGAAATAGCTGGAAATCTCTGTCTAAAGCACAAAACGAACGTTTCCTTCAAACTGCTCTGCTGCATGTTCGCCTAACTAAGGGAGTTGAATCCGCGTTAAGACGCAGAGAGTGAGAAGCAGTTTCTTCCAGGAGCTGCGTTTTGGTATTCCAGAGTGAATGGGAGTAAACGCTGTATTGAGAAATATCTGCTTCTAAAACCAAAACGGAGCTACCTAACAGAACGGTCTTCAATGTGTCAGTTCAACTTAGAGAGTTAAGCTGATGTGTGTTTGCAGGAGTTTGTAAACCCTTTCTGTGAAGAAGCGGAAAAAGCATTTTCCCGGCCAAATCCAAGAATTTAAGAAATAACTGGATATCTTTGTCTAAAGCACAAGACGAACGTTTCCTTCAAACTGCTCTGCTGCGTGTTCGCCTAACGAAGGGAGTTGAATCCGCGTTTAGACGCGAAGAGTGAGTAGCAGTTTCTTCCAGGAGCTGCGTTTTGGTATTCCAGAGTGAATGGGAGTAAACCCTGTATTGAGAAATATCTGCTTCTAAAACCAAAACGGAGCTACCTAACAGAACGGTCTTCAATGTGTGCGTTCAACTTAGAGAGTTAAGCTGATGTGTGTTTGCAGGAGTTTGTAAACCCTTGCTGTGAAGAAGCGGAAAAAGCATTTTCCCGGCCAAATCCAAGCATTTAAGAAATAGCTGGAAATCTCCGTCTAAAACAGAAAACGAACGTTTCCTTCAAACTGTTCTGCTGCGTGTTCGCCTGACTAAGGGAGTTGAATCCGCGTTTAGACGCAGTGAGTGAGAAGCAGTTTCTTCCAGGAGCTGCGTTTTGGTATTCCAGAGTGAATGGGAGTAAACGCTGTATTGAGAAATATCTGCTTCTAAAACCAAAACGGAGCTACCTAACAGACCGGTCTTCAATGTGTGCGTTCAACATAGAGAGTTAAGCTGATGTGTGTTTGCAGGAGTTTGTAAACCCTTTCTGTGAAGAAGCGGAAAAAGCATTTTCCCGGCCAAATCCAACCATTTAAGAAATAGCTGGAAATCTCCGTCTAAAACACAAAACGAACGTTTCCTTCAAACTGCTCTGCTGCGTGTTCGCCTAACTAAGGGAGTTGAATCCGCGTTTAGACGCAGAGAGTGAGAAGCAGTTTCTTCCAGGAGCTGCGTTTTGGTATTCCAGAGTGAATGGGAGTAAACGCTGTATTGAGAAATATCTGCTTCTAAAACCGAAACGGAGCTACCTAACAGAACGGTCTTCAATGTGTGCGTTCAACTTAGAGAGTGAAGCTGATGTATATTTGCAGGAGTTTGTAAACCCTTTCTGTGAAGAAGCGGAAAAAGCATTTTCCCGGCCAAATCCAAGCATTTAAGAAATAGCTGGAAATCTCCGTCTAAAACACAAAACGAACGTTTCCTTCAAACTGTTCTGCTGCGTGTTCGCCTAACTAAGGGAGTTGAATCCGGGTTCAGACGCAGAGAGTGAGAAGCAGTTTCTTCCAGGAGCTGCGTTTTGGTATTCCAGAGTGAATGAAAGTAAACGCAGTATTGAGCAATATCTGCTTCTAAAACCAAAACGGAGCTATCTAACAGAACGGTCATCAATGTGTGAGTTCAAGTTACAGAGTTAAGCTGATGTGTGTTTGCAGGAGTTTGTAAACCCTTTCTGTGAAGAAGGGGAAAAATCATTTTCCCGGCCAAATCCAAGCATTTAAGAAATAGCTGGAAATCTCCGTCTAAAACACAAAACGAACGTTTCTTTCAAACTGTTCTGCTGCGTTTTTGCCTAACTAAGGGAGTTGAATCCGGGTTCAGACGCAGAGAGTGAGAAGCAGTTTCTTCCAGGAGCTGCGTTTTGGTATTCCAGAGTGAATGGGAGTAAACGCTGTATTGAGAAATATCTGCTTCTAAAACCAAAACGGAGCTACCTAACAGAACGGTCTTCAATGTGTGCGTTCAACGTTGAGAGTTAAGCTGATGTGTTTGCAAGAGTTTGTAAACCCTTTCTGTGAAGACGCGGAAAAAGCATTTTCCCGGCCAAATCCAAGCATTTAACAAATAGTTTGAAATCTCCGTCTAAAACACAAGACGAACGTTTCCTTCAAACTGCTCTGCTGCGTGTTCGCCTAACTACGAGAGTTGAATCCGCGTTTAGACGCAGAGAGTGAGAAGCAGTTTATTCCAGGAGCTGCGTTTTTGTATTCCAGAGTGAATGGGAGTGAACGCTGTATTGAGAAATATCTGCTTCTAAAACCAAAACGGAGCTACCTAACAGAAGGGTCTTCAATGTGTGCGTTCAACTTAGAGAGTTAAGCTGATGTGTGTTTGCAGGAGTTTGTAAACCCTTTCTGTGAAGAAGCGGAAAAAGCATTTTCCCGGCGAAATCCAAGCATTTAAGAAATAGTTTGAAATCTCCGTCTAAAACACAAAACGAACGTTTCCTTCAAACTGCTCTGCTGCGTGTTCGCCTAACTAAGGGAGTTGAATCCGCGTTTAGACGCAGAGAGTGAGAAGCAGTTTCTTCCAGGAGCTGCGTTTTGGTATTCCAGAGTGAATGGGAGTAAACGCTGTATTCAGAAATATCTGCTTCTAAAACCAAAACGGAGCTACCTAACAGACCGGTCTTCAATGTGTGCGTTCAACTTAGAGAGTTAAGATTATGTGTGTTTGCAGGAGTTTGTAAACCCTTTCTGTGAAGAAGCGGAAAAAGCATTTTCCAGTCCAAATCCAACCATTTAAGAAATAGATGGAAATCTCCGTCTAAAACACGAAACGAACGTTTCCTTCAAACTGCTCTTCTGCGTGTTCGCCTAACTAAGGGAGTTGAATCCGCGTTTAGACGCAGAGAGTGAAAAGCAGTTTCTTCCAGAAGCTGCGTTTTGGTATTCCAGAGTGAATGGGAGTAAACGCTGTATTGAGAAATATCTGCTTCTAAAACCAAAACGGAGCTACCTAACAGAACGGTCTTCAATGTGTCAGTTCAACTTAGAGAGTTAAGCTGATGTGTGTTTGCAGGAGTTTGTAAACCCTTTCTGTGAAGAAGCGGAAAAAGCATTTTCCCGGCCAAATCCAAGCATTTAAGAAATAGCTGGATATCTTTGTCTAAAGCACAAGACGAACGTTTCCTTCAAACTGCTCTGCTGCGTGTTCGCCTAACGAAGGGAGTTGAATCCGCGTTTAGACGCACAGAGTGAGTAGCAGTTTCTTCCAGGAGCTGCGTTTTGGTATTCCAGAGTGAATGGGAGTAAACGCTGTATTGAGAAATATCTGCTTCTAAAACCAAAACGGAGCTACCTAACAGAACGGTCTTCAATGTGTGCGTTCAACTTAGAGAGTTAAGCTGATGTGTGTTTGCAGGAGTTTGTAAACCCTTTCTGTGAAGAAGCGGAAAAAGCATTTTCCCGGCCATATCCAAGCATTTAAGAAATAGCTGGAAATCTCCGTCTAAAACAGAAAACGAACGTTTCCTTCAAACTGTTTTGCTGCGTGTTCGCCTGACTAAGGGAGTTGAATCCGCGTTTAGACGCAGTGAGTGAGAAGCAGTTTCTTCCAGGAGCTGCCTTTGGTATTCCAGAGTGAATGGGAGTGAACGCTGTATTGAGAAATATCTGCTTCTAAAACCAAAACGGAGCTACCTAACAGACCGGTCTTCAATGTGTGCGTTCAACATAGAGAGTTAAGATGATGTGTGTTTGCACGAGTGTGTAAACCCTTTCTGTGAAGAAGCGGAAAAAGCATTTTTTCGGCCAAATCCAACCATTTAAGAAATAGCTGGAAATCTCCGTCTAAAACACAAAACGAAGGTTTCCTTCAAACTGCTCTGCTGCGTGTTCGCCTAACTAAGGGAGTTGAATCCGCGTTTAGACGCAGAGAGTGAGAAGCAGTTTCTTCCAGGAGCTGCGTTTTGGTATTCCAGAGTGAATGGGAGTAAACGCTGTATTGAGCAATATCTGCTTCTAAAACCAAAACGGAGCTATCTAACCGAACGGTCATCAATGTGTGAGTTCAAGTTACAGAGTTAAGCTGATGTGTGTTTGCAGGAGTTTGTAAACCCTTTCTGTGAAGAAGGGGAAAAATCATTTTCCCGGCCAAATCCAAGCATTTAAGAAATAGCTGGAAATATCCGTCTAAAACACAAAACGAACGTTTCTTTCAAACTGTTCTGCTGCGTTTTTGCATAACTAAGGGAGTTGAATCCGGGTTCAGACGCAGAGAGTGAGAAGCAGTTTCTTCCAGGAGCTGCGTTTTGGTATTCCAGAGTGAATGGGAGTAAACGCTGTATTGAGAAATATCTGCTTCTACAACCAAAACGGAGCTACCTAACAGAACGGTCTTCAATGTGCGCGTTCAACTTAGAGAGTTAAGCTGATGTGTGTTTGCAGGAGTTTGTAAACCCTTTTTGTGAAGAAGCGGAAAAAGCATTTTCCCGGCCAAATCCAAGCATTTAAGAAATAGCTGGAAATCTCTGTCTGAAGCACAAAACGAACGTTTCCTTCAAACTGCTCTGCTGCGTGTTCGCCTAACTAAGGGAGTTGTATCCGCGTTAAGACGCAGAGAGTGAGAAGCAGTTTATTCCAGGAGCTGCGTTTTTGTATTACAGAGTGAATGGGAGTGAACGCTGTATTGAGAAATATCTGCTTCTAAAACCAAAACGGAGCTACCTAACAGAAGGGTCTTCAATGTGTGCGTTCAACTTAGAGAGTTAAGCTGATGTGTGTTTGCAGGAGTTTGTAAACCCTTTCTGTGAAGAAGCGGAAAAAGCATTTTCCCGGCGAAATCCAAGCATTTAAGAAATAGTTTGAAATCTCCGTCTAAAACACAAAACGAACGTTTCCTTCAAACTGCTCTGCTTCGTGTTCGCCTAACTAAGGGAGTTGAATCCGCGTTTAGACGCAGAGAGTGAGAAGCAGTTTCTTCCAGGAGCTGCATTTCGGTATTCCAGAGTGAATGGGAGTAAACGCTGTATTGAGAAATATCTGCTTCTAAAACCAAAACGGAGCTACCTAACAGAACGCTCTTCAATGTGTGCGTTCAACTTAGAGAGTTAAGCTGATGTGTGTTTGCAGGAGTTTGTAAACCCTTTCTGTGAAGAAGCGGAAAAAGAATTTTCCCGGCCAAATCCAAGCATTTAAGAAATAGCTAGAAATCTCCGTCTAAAACAGAAAACGAACGTTTCCTTCAAACTGTTCTGCTGCGTGTTCGCCTGACTAAGGGAGTTGAATCCGCGTTTAGACGCAGAGAGTGAGAAGCAGTTTCTTCCAGGAGCTGCGTTTTGGTATTCCAGAGTGAATGGGAGTAAACGCTGTATTGAGAAATATCTGCTTCTAAAACCAAAACGGAGCCACCTAACAGAACGATCTTCAATGTGTGCGTTCAACTTAGAGAGCTAAGCTGATGTGTGTTTGCAGGAGTTTGTAAACCCTTTCTTTGAAGAAGCGGAAAAAGCATTTTCCATGCCAAATCCAAGCATTTAAGAAATAGCTGGAAATCTCCGTCTAAAACACAAAACGAACGTTTCCTTCAAACTGCTCTGCTGCGTGTTCGCCTAACTAAGGGAGTTGAATCCGCGTTTAGACGCAGAGAGTGAGAAGCAGTTTCTTCCAGGAGCTTCGTTTTGGTATTCCAGAGTGAATGGGAGTAAACGCAGTATTGAGCAATATCTGCTTCTAAAACCAAAACGGAGCTACCTAACAGAACGGTCTTCAATGTGTGAGTTCAACTTACAGAGTTAAGCTGACGTGTGTTTGCAGGAGTTTGTAAACCCTTTCTTTGAAGAAGCGGAAAAAGCATTTTCCCTGCCAAATCCAAGCATTTAAGAAATAGCTGGAAATCTCCGTCTAAAACACAAAACGAACGTTTCCTTCAAACTGCTCTGCTGCGTGTTCGCCTAACTAAGGGAGTTGAATTTGCGTTTAGACGCAGAGAGTGAGAAGCAGTTTCTTCCAGGAGCTGCGTTTTGGTATTCCAGAGTGAATGGGAGTAAACGCTGTATTGAGAAATATCTGCTTCTAAAATCAAAACGGATCTACCTAACAGAACGGTCTTCAATGTGTGCGTTCAACTTGGAGAGGTAAGATGATGTGTGTTTGCAGGAGTTTGTAAACCCTTTCTGTGAAGAAGCGGAAAAAGCATTTTCCCGGCCAAATCCAAGAATTTCAAAAATAATTGGAAATCTCCGTCTAAAACACAAAACGAACGTTTACTTCAAACTGCTCTGCTGCGTGTTCGCCTAATTAAGGGAGTTGAATCCGCGTTTAGACGCAGAGAGTGAGAAGCAGTTTCTACCAGGAGCTGCGTTTTGGTATTCCAGAGTGAATGGGCGTAAACGCTGTATTAAGAAATATCTGCTTCTAAAACCAAAACGGAGCTACCTAACAGAACGGTCTTCAATGTGTGCGTTCAACTTAGAGAGTTAAGCTGACGTGTGTTTGCAGGAGTTTGTAAACCCTTTCTGTGAAGAAGCAGAAAAAGCATTTTCCCGGCCAAATCCAAGCATTTAAGAAATAGCTGGAAATCTTTGTCTAAAGCACAAGACGAACCTTTCCTTCAAACTGCTCTGCTGCGTGTTCGCCTAACTAAGGGAGTTGAATCCGCGTTTAGACGCAGAGAGTGAGAAGCAGTTTCTTCCATGAGCTGCGTTTTGGTATTCCAGAGTGAATGGGAGTAAACGCAGTATTGAGCAATATCTGCTTCTAAAACCAAAACGGAGCTACCTAACAGAAGGATCTTCAATGTGTCAGTTCAACTTACAGAGTTAAGCTGATGTGTGTTTGCAGGAGTTTGTAAACCCTTTCTTTGAAGAAGCGGAAAAAGCATTTTCCCGGCCAAATCCAAGCATTTAAAAAATAGCTGGAAATCTCCGTCTAAAACACAAAACGAACGTTTCATTCAAACTGTTCTGCTGCTTGTTCGCCTAACTAAGGGAGTTGAATCCGCGTTTAGACGCAGAGAGTGAGAAGCAGTTTCTTCCAGGAGCTGCGTTTTGGTATTCCAGAGTGAATGGGAGTAAACGCTGTATTGAGAAATATCTGCTTCTAAAACCAAAACGGAGCTACCTAACAGAACGGTCTTCAATGTGTGCGTTCAACTTAGAGAGTTAAGCTGATGTGTGTTTGCAGGAGTTTGTAAACCCTTTCTGTGAAGAAGCGGAAAAAGCATTTTCCCGGCGAAATCCAAGCATTTAAGAAATAGTTTGAAATCTCCATCTAAAACACAAAACGAACGTTTCCGTCTAACTGCTCTGCTGCGTGTTCGCCTAACTAAGGGAGTTGAATCCGCGTTTAAACGCAGAGAGTGAGAAGCAGTTTCTTCCAGGAGCTGCGTTTTGGTATTCCAGAGTCAATGGGAGTAAACGCTGTATTGAGAAATATCTGCTTCTAAAACCAAAACGGAGCTACCTAACAGAACGGTCTTCAATGTTTGCGTTCAACTCAGGGAGTTAAGCTGATGTGTGTTTGCAGGAGTTTGTAAACCCTTTCTGTGAAGAAGCGGAAAAAGCATTTTCCCTTCCAAATCAAAGCATTTAAGAAATAGCTGGAAATCACCGTCTAAAACAAAAAACGAACGTTTCCTTCAAACTGCTCTGCTGCGTGTTCGCCTAACTAAGGGAGTTGAATCCGGGTTCAGACGCAGAGAGTGAGAAGCAGTTTCTTCCAGGAGCTGCGTTTTTGTATTCCAGAGTGAATGGGAGTAAACGCTGTATTGAGAAATATCTGCTTCTAAAACCAAAACGGAGCTACCTAACAGAACGGTCTTCAATGTGTGCGTTCAACTTAGAGAGTTAAGCTGATGTGTGTTTGCAGGAGTTTGTAAACCCTTTCTGTGAAAAAGGGGAAAACGCATTTTTTCGGCCAAATCCAAGCATTTAAGAAATAGCTGGAAATCTCCGTCTAAAACACAAAACGAACGTTTCCTTGAAACTGCTCTGCTGCGTGTTCGCCTGACTAAGGGAGTTGAATCCGCGTTTAGACGCAGAGAGTGAGAAGCAGTTTCTTCCAGGAGCTGGGTTTTGGTATTCCAGAGTGAATGGGAGTAAACGCTGTATTGAGAAATATCTGCTTCTAAAACCAAAACGGAGCTACCTAACAGAACGGTCTTCAATGTGTGCCTTCAACGTAGAGAGTTAAGCTGATGTGTGTTTGCAGGAGTTTGTAAAACCTTTCTGTGAAGAAGCGGAAAAACATTTTCCCGGCCAAATCCAAGCATTTAAGAAATGGCTGGAAATCTTTGTCTAAAGCACAAGACGAACGTTTCCTTCAAACTGCTCTGCAGCGTGTTCGCCTAACTAAGGGAGTTGAATCCGCGTTCAGACGCAGAGAGTGAGAAGCAGTTCCTCCCAGGAACTGCGTTTTGGTATTCCAGAGTGAATGGGAGTAAACGCTGTATTGAGAAATATCTGCTTCCAAAACCAAAACGGAGGTACCTAACAGAACGGTATTCAATGTGTGCGTTCAACTTAGAGAGTTAAGCCGATGTGTGTTTGCAGGACTTTGTAAACCCTTTCTGTGAATAAGGGGAAAACGCATTTTTCCGGCCAAATCAAAGCATTTAAGAAATAGCTGGAAATCTCCGTCTAAAACAAAAAACGAACGTTTCCTTCAAACTGCTCTGCTGCGTGTTCGCCTAACTAAGGGAGTTGAATCCGCGTTTAGACGCAGAGAGTGAGAAGCAGTTTCTTCCAGGAGCTGCGTTTTGGTATTCCAGAGTGAATGGGAGTAAACGCTGTATTGAGAAATATCTGCTTCTAAAACCAAAACGGAGCTACCTAACAGAACGGTATTCAATGTGTGCATTCAACTTAGAGAGTTAAGCTGATGTGTGTTTGCAGGAGTTTGTAAACCCTTTCTGTGAAGAAGCAGAAAGAGCATTTTCCCAGCCAAATCCAAGCATTTAAGAAATAGCTGGAAATCTTTGTCTAAAGCACAAGACAAACGTTTCCTTCAAACTGCTCTGCTGCGTGTTCGCCTAACTAAGGGAGTTGAATCCGCGTTTAGACGCAGAGAGTGAGAAGCAGTTTCTTCCAGGAGCTGCGTTTTGGTATTCCAGAGTGAATGCGAGTAAACGCAGGATTGAGCAATATCTGCTTCTGAAACCAAAACGGAGCTACCTAACAGAACGGTCTTCAATGTGTGAGTTCAACTTACAGAGTTAAGCTGATGTGTGTTTGCAGGAGTTTGTAAACCCTTTCTGTGAAGAAGCGGAAAAAGCATTTTCCCGGCCATATCCAAGCATTTGAGAAATACCTGGAAATCTCCGTTTAAAACACAAAACGAAAGTTTTCTTCAAACTGTTCTGCTGCGTGTTCGCCTAACTGAGGGAGTCGAATCCGGGGTCAGACGCAGAGAGTGAGAAGCAGTTTCTTCCAGGAGCTGCGTTTTGGTATTCCAGAGTGAATGGGAGTAAACGCTGTATTGAGAAATATCTGCTTCTTAAACCAAAACGGAGCTACCTAACAGAACGGTCTTCAATGTGTGCGTTCAACTTAGAGAGGTAAGCTGATGTGTGTTTGCAGGAGTTTGTAAACCCTTTCTGTGAAAAAGGGGAAAAAGCATTTGCCCGGCCAAATCCAAGCATTTAAGAAATAGCTAAAAATCTCCCTCTATAACACAAAACGAACGTTTCCTTCAAACTGCTCTGCTGCGTGTTCGCCTAAGGGAGTTGAATCCGCGTTTAGACGCAGAGAGTGAGAAGCAGTTTCTTCCAGGAGCTGCGTTTTGGTATTCCAGAGTGAATGGGAGTAAACGCTGTATTGAGAAATATCTGCTTGTAAAACCAAAACGGAGCTACATAACAGAACGGTCTTGAATGTGTGCGTTCAACTTAGAGAGTTAAGATGATGTGTGTTTGCAGGAGTTTGTAAACCCTTTCTGTGAAGAAGGGAAAAAAGCATTTTCCCGGACAAATCCAAACATTTAAGAAATAGCTGGAAATCTCCGTGTAAAACACAAAACGAACGTTTCCTTCAAACTGCTCTGCTGCGTGTTCGCCTAACTACGGGAGTTGAATCCGCGTTTAGACGCAGAGAGTGAGAGGCAGTTTTTCCAGGAGCTGCGTTTTGGTATTCCAGAGTAAATGGGAGTAAACGCTGTATTGAGAAATATCTGCTTCTAAAACCAAAACGGAGCTACCTAACAGAACGGTCTTCAATGTGTGCATTCAACGTTGAGAGTTAAGCTGATGTGTGTTTGCAAGAGTTTTTAAACCCTTTCTGGGAAGAAGGGGAAAAAGCATTTTCCCGGCCAAATCCAAGCATTTAACAAATAGTTTGAAATCTCCGTCTAAAACACAAGACGAAAGTTTCCTTCAAACTGCTCTGCTGCGTGTTCGCCTAACTACGGGAGTTGAATCCGCGTTTAGACGCAGAGAGTGAGAAGCAGTTTATTCCAGGAGCTGCGTTTTTGTAATCCTGAGTGAATGGGAGTGAATGCTGTATTGAGAAATATCTGCTTCTAAAACCAAAACGGAGCTACCTAACAGAACGGTCTTCAATGTGTGCGTTCAACTTAGAGAGTTAAGCTGATATGTGTTTGCAGGTGTTTGTAAACCCTTTCTGTGAAGAAGCGGAAAAAGCATTTTCCCGGCGAAATCCAAGCATTTAAGAAATAGTTTTAAATCTCCGTCTAAAACACAAAACGAACGTTTCCTTCAAGCTGCTCTGCTGCGTGTTCGCCTAACTAAGAAAGATGAATCCGCGTTTAGACGCAGAGAGTGAGAAGCAGTTTTTTCCAGGAGCTGCGTTTTGGTATTCCAGAGTGAATGGGAGTAAACGCTGTATTGAGAAATATCTGCTTCTAAAACCAAAACGGAGCTACCTAACAGGACGGTCTTCAATGTGTGAGTTCAACTTACAGAGTTAAGCTGATATGTGTTTGCAGGAGTTTTAAACCCTTTCTGTGAAGAAGCGGAAAAAGCATTTTCCCGGCCGAATCCAAGCATTTAAGAAATACCTGGAAATCTCCGTTTAAAACACAAAACGAACGTTTGTTTCAAACTGTTCTGCTGCGTGTTCGCCTAACTGAGGGAGTCGAATCCGGGTTCAGACGCAGAGAGTGAGAAGCAGTTTCTTCCAGGAGCTGCGTTTTGGTACTCCAGAGTGAATGGGAGTAAACGCTGTATTGAGAAATATCTGCTTCTTAAACCAAAACGGAGCTACCTAACAGAACGGTCTTCAATGTGTGCGTTCAACTTAGAGAGTTAAGCTGATGTGTGTTTGCAGGAGTTTGTAAACCCTTTCTGTGAAGAAGCGGAAAAAGCATTTTCCCGGCCAAATCCAAGCATTTAAGATATAGCTGGAAATCTCCGTCTAAAACACAAAACGAACGTTTACTTCAAACTGCTCTGCTGCGTGTTCGCCTAATTAAGGGAGTTGAATCCGCGTTTAGACGCAGAGAGTGAGAAGCAGTTTCTTCCAGGAGCTGCGTTTTGGTATTCCAGAGTGAATGGGCGTATACGCTGTATTGAGAAATATCTGCTTCTAAAACCAAAACGGAGCTACCTAACAGAAGGGTCTTCAATGTGTGCGTTCAACTTAGAGAGTTAAGCTGATGTGTGTTTGCAGGAGTTTGTAAACCCTTTCTGTGAAGAAGCGGAAAAAGCATTTTCCCGGCCAAATCCAAGCATTTAAGAAATAGCTGGATATCTTTGGCTAAAGCACAAGACGAACGTTTCCTTCAAACTGCTCTGCTGCGTGTTCGCCTAACTAAGGGAGTTGAATCCGCGTTTAGACGCAGAGAGTGAGTAGCAGTTTCTTCCAGGAGCTGCGTTTTGGTATTCCAGAGTGAATGGGAGTAAACGCTGTATTGAGAAATATCTGCTTCTAAAACCAAAACGGAGCTACCTAACAGAACGGTCTTCAATGTGTGCGTTCAACTTAGAGAGTTAAGCTGATGTGTGTTTGCAGGAGTTTGTAAACCCTTTCTGTGAAGAAGCGGAAAAAGCATTTTCCCGGCGAAATCCAAGCATTTAAGAAATAGCTGGAAATCTCCGTCTAAAACACAAAACGAACGTTTCCTTCAAACTGCTCTGCTGCGTGTTTGCCTAACTAAGGGAGTTGAATCCGGGTTCAGACGCAGAGAGTGAGAAGCAGTTTCGTCCAGGAGCTGCGTTTTGGTATTCCAGAGTGAATGGGAGTAAACGCTGTATTGAGAAATATCTGCTTCTAAAACCAAAACGGAGCTACCTAACAGAACGGTCTTCAATGTGTGCGTTCAACTTAGACAGTTAAGCTGATGTGTGTTTGCAGGAGTTTGTAAACCCTTTCTGTGAAAAAGGGGAAAAAGCATTTTCCCGGCCAAATCCAAGCATTTAAGAAATAGTTTGAAATCTCCGTCTAAAACACAAAACGAACGTTTCCTTCACACTGCTCTGCTGCGTGTTCGCCTAACTATGTGAGTTGAATCCGCGTTTAGACGCAGAGAGTGAGAAGCAGTTTCTTCCAGGAGCTGCGTTTTGGTATTCCAGAGTGAATGGGAGTAAACGCTGTATTGAGAAATATCTGCTTCTAAAACCAAAACGGAGCTACCTAACAGAACGCTCGTCAATGTGTGCGATCAACTTGGAGAGTTAAGATGATGTGTGTTTGCAGGAGTTTGTAAACCCTTTCTGTGAAGAAGCGGAAAAAGCATTTTCCCGTCCAAATCCAAGCATTTAAGAAATAGCTGGAAATCTCCGTCTAAAACACAAAACGAACGTTTCCTTCAAACTGTTCTGCTGCGTGTTCGCCTAACTAAGGGAGTCGTATCCGGGTTCAGACGCAGAGAGTGAGAAGCAGTTTCTTCCAGGAGCTGCGTTTTTGTATTCTAGAGTGAATGGGAGTAAACGCTGTATTGAGAAATATCTGCTTCTAAAACCAAAACGGAGCTACCTAACAGAACGGTCTTCAATGTGTGCGTTCAACGTAGAGAGTTAAGCTGATGTGTGTTTGCATGAGTTTGTAAACCCTTTCTGTGAAGAAGCGGAAAAAGCATTTTCCCGGCCAAATCCAAGCATTTAAGAAATAGCTGGAAATCTCCGTCTAAAACAGAAAACGAACGTTTCCTTCAAACTGTTCTGCTGCGTGTTCGCCTGACTAAGGGAGTTGAATCCGCGTTTAGATGCAGAAAGTGAGAAGCAGTTTCTTCCAGGAGCTGCGTTTTGGTATTCCAGAGTGAATGGGAGTAAACGCTGTATTGAGAAATATCTGCTTCTAAAACCAAAACGGAGCTACCTAACAGAACGGTATTCAATGTGTGCGTACAACGTAGAGAGTTAAGCTGATGTGTGTTTGCAGGAGTTTGTAAACCCTTTCTGTGAAGAAGGGGAAAAAGCATTTTCCCGGCCAAATCCAAGCATTTAAGAAATAGCTGGAAATCTCCGTCTAAAACACAAAGCGAACGTTTCCTTCAAACTGCTCTGCTGCGTGTTTGCCTAACTAAGGGAGTTGAATCCGCGTTTAGACGCAGAGAGTGAGAAGCAGTTTCTTCCAGGAGCTGCGTTTTGGTATTCCAGAGTGAATGGGAGTAAACACTGTATTGAGAAATATCTGCCTCTAAAACCAAAACGGAGCTACCTAACAGAAGGGTCTTCAATGTGTGCGTTCAACGTAGAGAGGTAAGCTGATGTGTGTTTGCAGGAGTTTGTAAACCCTTTCTGTGAAGAAGCAAAGAAAGCATTTTCCCGTCCAAATCCAAGCATTTAAGAAATAGCTGGAAATCTCCGTCTAAAACACAAAACGAACGTTTCTTTCAAACTGCTCTGCTGCGTGTTCGCCTAACTAACTAAGGGAGTTGAATTTGCGTTTAGACGCAGAGAGTGAGAAGGAGTTTCTTCCAGGAGCTGCGTTTTGGTATTCCAGAGTGAATGGGAGTAAACGCTGTATTGAGAAATATCTGCTTCTAAAACCGAAACGGAGCTACCTAACAGAACGGTCTTCAATGTGTGCGTTCAACTTAGAGAGTTAAGATGATGTGTGTTTGCAGGAGTTTGTAAACCCTTTCTGTGAAGAAGCGGAAAAAGCATTTTCCCGGCCAAATCCAAGCATTTAAGAAATAGCTGGATATCTTTGTCTAAAGCACAAGACGAACGTTTCCTTCAAACTGCTCTGCTGCGTGTTCGCCTAACTAAGAAAGTTGAATCCGCGTTTAGACGCAGAGAGTGAGAAGCAGTTTCTTCCAGGAGCTGCGTTTTGGTATTCCAGAGTGAATGAAAGTAAACGCAGTATTGAGCAATATCTGCTTCTAAAACCAAAACGGAGCTATCTAACAGAACGGTCATCAATGTGTGAGTTCAAGCTACAGAGTTAAGCTGATGTGTGTTTGCAGGAGTTTGTAAACCCTTTCTGTGAAGAAGGGGAAAAAGCATTTTCCCGGCCAAATCCAAGCATTTAAGAAATAGCTGGACATCTTTGTCTAAAACACAAAACGAACGTTTCTTTCAAACTGTTCTGCTGCGTTTTTGCCTAACTAAGGGAGTTGAATCCGGGTTCAGACGCAGAGAGTGAGAAGCAGTTTCTTCCAGGAGCTGCGTTTTGGTATTCCAGAGTGAATGGGAGTAAACGCTGTATTGAGAAATATCTGCTTCTAACACCAAAACGGAGCTACCTAACAGAACGGTCTTCAATGTGCGCGTTCAACTTAGAGAGTTAAGCTGATGTGTGTTTGCAGGAGTTTGTAAACCCTTTTTGTGAAGAAGAGGAAAAAGCATTTTCCCGGCCAAATCCAAGCATTTAAGAAATAGCTGGAAATCTCTGTCTAAAGCACAAAACGAACGTTTCCTTCAAACTGCTCTGCTGCGTGTTCGCCTAACTAAGGGAGTTGAATCCGCGTTAAGACGCAGAGAGTGAGAAGCAGTTTCTTCCAGGAGCTGCGTTTTGGTATTCCAGAGTGAATGGGAGTAAACGCTGTATTGAGAAATATCTGCTTCTAAAACCAAAACGGAGCTACGTAACAGAACGGTCTTCAATGTGTGCGTTCAACGTTGAGAGTTAAGCTGATGTGTGTTTGCAAGAGTTTGTAAACCCTTTCTGTGAAGACGCGGAAAAAGCATTTTCCCGGCCAAATCCAAGCATTTAACAAATAGTTTGAAATCTCCGTCTAAAACACAAGACGAACGTTTCCTTCAAACTGCTCTGCTGCGTGTTCGCCTAACTACGAGAGTTGAATCCGCGTTTAGACGCAGAGAGTGAGAAGCAGTTTATTCCAGGAGCTGCGTTTTTGTATTCCAGAGTGAATGGGAGTGAACGCTGTATTGAGAAATATCTGCTTCTAAAACCAAAACGGAGCTACCTAACAGAAGGGTCTTCAATGTGTGCGTTCAACTTAGAGAGTTAAGCTGATGTGTGTTTGCAGGAGTTTGTAAACCCTTTCTGTGAAGAAGCGGAAAAAGCATTTTCCCGTCCAAATCCAACCATTTAAGAAATAGCTGGAAATCTCTGTCTAAAACACAAAACGAACGTTTCCTTCAAACTGCTCTGCTGCGTGTTCGCCTAACTAATGGAGTTGAATCCGCGTTTAGACGCAGAGAGTGAGAAGCAGTTTCTTCCAGAACCTGCGTTTTGGTATTCAAGAATGAATGGGAGTAAACGCTGTATTGAGAAATATCTGCTTCTAAAACCAAAACGGAGCTACCTAACAGAACGGTCTTCAATGTGCGCGTTCAACTTAGAGAGTTAAGCTGATGTGTGTTTGCAGGAGTTTGTAAACCCTTTTTGTGAAGAAGCGGAAAAAGCATTTTCCCGGCCAAATCCAAGCATTTAAGAAATAGCTGGAAATCTCTGTCTAAAGCACAAAACGAACGTTTCCTTCAAACTGCTCTGCTGCATGTTCGCCTAACTAAGGGAGTTGAATCCGCGTTAAGACGCAGAGAGTGAGAAGCAGTTTCTTCCAGGAGCTGCGTTTTGGTATTCCAGAGTGAATGGGAGTAAACGCTGTATTGAGAAATATCTGCTTCTAAAACCAAAACGGAGCTACCTAACAGAACGGTCTTCAATGTGTCAGTTCAACTTAGAGAGTTAAGCTGATGTGTGTTTGCAGGAGTTTGTAAACCCTTTCTGTGAAGAAGCGGAAAAAGCATTTTCCCGGCCAAATCCAAGAATTTAAGAAATAACTGGATATCTTTGTCTAAAGCACAAGACGAACGTTTCCTTCAAACTGCTCTGCTGCGTGTTCGCCTAACGAAGGGAGTTGAATCCGCGTTTAGACGCGAAGAGTGAGTAGCAGTTTCTTCCAGGAGCTGCGTTTTGGTATTCCAGAGTGAATGGGAGTAAACCCTGTATTGAGAAATATCTGCTTCTAAAACCAAAACGGAGCTACCTAACAGAACGGTCTTCAATGTGTGCGTTCAACTTAGAGAGTTAAGCTGATGTGTGTTTGCAGGAGTTTGTAAACCCTTGCTGTGAAGAAGCGGAAAAAGCATTTTCCCGGCCAAATCCAAGCATTTAAGAAATAGCTGGAAATCTCCGTCTAAAACAGAAAACGAACGTTTCCTTCAAACTGTTCTGCTGCGTGTTCGCCTGACTAAGGGAGTTGAATCCGCGTTTAGACGCAGTGAGTGAGAAGCAGTTTCTTCCAGGAGCTGCGTTTTGGTATTCCAGAGTGAATGGGAGTAAACGCTGTATTGAGAAATATCTGCTTCTAAAACCAAAACGGAGCTACCTAACAGACCGGTCTTCAATGTGTGCGTTCAACATAGAGAGTTAAGCTGATGTGTGTTTGCAGGAGTTTGTAAACCCTTTCTGTGAAGAAGCGGAAAAAGCATTTTCCCGGCCAAATCCAACCATTTAAGAAATAGCTGGAAATCTCCGTCTAAAACACAAAACGAACGTTTCCTTCAAACTGCTCTGCTGCGTGTTCGCCTAACTAAGGGAGTTGAATCCGCGTTTAGACGCAGAGAGTGAGAAGCAGTTTCTTCCAGGAGCTGCGTTTTGGTATTCCAGAGTGAATGGGAGTAAACGCTGTATTGAGAAATATCTGCTTCTAAAACCGAAACGGAGCTACCTAACAGAACGGTCTTCAATGTGTGCGTTCAACTTAGAGAGTGAAGCTGATGTATGTTTGCAGGAGTTTGTAAACCCTTTCTGTGAAGAAGCGGAAAAAGCATTTTTCCGGCCAAATCCAAGCATTTAAGAAATAGCTGGAAATCTCCGTCTAAAACACAAAACGAACGTTTCCTTCAAACTGTTCTGCTGCGTGTTCGCCTAACTAAGGGAGTTGAATCCGGGTTCAGACGCAGAGAGTGAGAAGCAGTTTCTTCCAGGAGCTGCGTTTTGGTATTCCAGAGTGAATGAAAGTAAACGCAGTATTGAGCAATATCTGCTTCTAAAACCAAAACGGAGCTATCTAACAGAACGGTCATCAATGTGTGAGTTCAAGTTACAGAGTTAAGCTGATGTGTGTTTGCAGGAGTTTGTAAACCCTTTCTGTGAAGAAGGGGAAAAATCATTTTCCCGGCCAAATCCAAGCATTTAAGAAATAGCTGGAAATCTCCGTCTAAAACACAAAACGAACGTTTCTTTCAAACTGTTCTGCTGCGTTTTTGCCTAACTAAGGGAGTTGAATCCGGGTTCAGACGCAGAGAGTGAGAAGCAGTTTCTTCCAGGAGCTGCGTTTTGGTATTCCAGAGTGAATGGGAGTAAACGCTGTATTGAGAAATATCTGCTTCTAAAACCAAAACGGAGCTACCTAACAGAACGGTCTTCAATGTGTGCGTTCAACGTTGAGAGTTAAGCTGATGTGTTTGCAAGAGTTTGTAAACCCTTTCTGTGAAGACGCGGAAAAAGCATTTTCCCGGCCAAATCCAAGCATTTAACAAATAGTTTGAAATCTCCGTCTAAAACACAAGACGAACGTTTCCTTCAAACTGCTCTGCTGCGTGTTCGCCTAACTACGAGAGTTGAATCCGCGTTTAGACGCAGAGAGTGAGAAGCAGTTTATTCCAGGAGCTGCGTTTTTGTATTCCAGAGTGAATGGGAGTGAACGCTGTATTGAGAAATATCTGCTTCTAAAACCAAAACGGAGCTACCTAACAGAAGGGTCTTCAATGTGTGCGTTCAACTTAGAGAGTTAAGCTGATGTGTGTTTGCAGGAGTTTGTAAACCCTTTCTGTGAAGAAGCGGAAAAAGCATTTTCCCGGCGAAATCCAAGCATTTAAGAAATAGTTTGAAATCTCCGTCTAAAACACAAAACGAACGTTTCCTTCAAACTGCTCTGCTGCGTGTTCGCCTAACTAAGGGAGTTGAATCCGCGTTTAGACGCAGAGAGTGAGAAGCAGTTTCTTCCAGGAGCTGCGTTTTGGTATTCCAGAGTGAATGGGAGTAAACGCTGTATTCAGAAATATCTGCTTCTAAAACCAAAACGGAGCTACCTAACAGACCGGTCTTCAATGTGTGCGTTCAACTTAGAGAGTTAAGATTATGTGTGTTTGCAGGAGTTTGTAAACCCTTTCTGTGAAGAAGCGGAAAAAGCATTTTCCAGTCCAAATCCAACCATTTAAGAAATAGATGGAAATCTCCGTCTAAAACACGAAACGAACGTTTCCTTCAAACTGCTCTTCTGCGTGTTCGCCTAACTAAGGGAGTTGAATCCGCGTTTAGACGCAGAGAGTGAAAAGCAGTTTCTTCCAGAAGCTGCGTTTTGGTATTCCAGAGTGAATGGGAGTAAACGCTTTATTGAGAAATATCTGCTTCTAAAACCAAAACGGAGCTACCTAACAGAACGGTCTTCAATGTGTCAGTTCAACTTAGAGAGTTAAGCTGATGTGTGTTTGCAGGAGTTTGTAAACCCTTTCTGTGAAGAAGCGGAAAAAGCATTTTCCCGGCCAAATCCAAGCATTTAAGAAATAGCTGGATATCTTTGTCTAAAGCACAAGACGAACGTTTCCTTCAAACTGCTCTGCTGCGTGTTCGCCTAACGAAGGGAGTTGAATCCGCGTTTAGACGCACAGAGTGAGTAGCAGTTTCTTCCAGGAGCTGCGTTTTGGTATTCCAGAGTGAATGGGAGTAAACGCTGTATTGAGAAATATCTGCTTCTAAAACCAAAACGGAGCTACCTAACAGAACGGTCTTCAATGTGTGCGTTCAACTTAGAGAGTTAAGCTGATGTGTGTTTGCAGGAGTTTGTAAACCCTTTCTGTGAAGAAGCGGAAAAAGCATTTTCCCGGCCATATCCAAGCATTTAAGAAATAGCTGGAAATCTCCGTCTAAAACAGAAAACGAACGTTTCCTTCAAACTGTTCTGCTGCGTGTTCGCCTGACTAAGGGAGTTGAATCCGCGTTTAGACGCAGTGAGTGAGAAGCAGTTTCTTCCAGGAGCTGCCTTTGGTATTCCAGAGTGAATGGGAGTGAACGCTGTATTGAGAAATATCTGCTTCTAAAACCAAAACGGAGCTACCTAACAGACCGGTCTTCAATGTGTGCGTTCAACATAGAGAGTTAAGATGATGTGTGTTTGCACGAGTGTGTAAACCCTTTCTGTGAAGAAGCGGAAAAAGCATTTTCCCGGCCAAATCCAACCATTTAAGAAATAGCTGGAAATCTCCGTCTAAAACACAAAACGAAGGTTTCCTTCAAACTGCTCTGCTGCGTGTTCGCCTAACTAAGGGAGTTGAATCCGCGTTTAGACGCAGAGAGTGAGAAGCAGTTTCTTCCAGGAGCTGCGTTTTGGTATTCCAGAGTGAATGGGAGTAAACGCTGTATTGAGCAATATCTGCTTCTAAAACCAAAACGGAGCTATCTAACCGAACGGTCATCAATGTGTGAGTTCAAGTTACAGAGTTAAGCTGATGTGTGTTTGCAGGAGTTTGTAAACCCTTTCTGTGAAGAAGGGGAAAAATCATTTTCCCGGCCAAATCCAAGCATTTAAGAAATAGCTGGAAATATCCGTCTAAAACACAAAACGAACGTTTCTTTCAAACTGTTCTGCTGCGTTTTTGCATAACTAAGGGAGTTGAATCCGGGTTCAGACGCAGAGAGTGAGAAGCAGTTTCTTCCAGGAGCTGCGTTTTGGTATTCCAGAGTGAATGGGAGTAAACGCTGTATTGAGAAATATCTGCTTCTAAAACCAAAACGGAGCTACCTAACAGAACGGTCTTCAATGTGCGCGTTCAACTTAGAGAGTTAAGCTGATGTGTGTTTGCAGGAGTTTGTAAACCCTTTTTGTGAAGAAGCGGAAAAAGCATTTTCCCGGCCAAATCCAAGCATTTAAGAAATAGCTGGAAATCTCTGTCTGAAGCACAAAACGAACGTTTCCTTCAAACTGCTCTGCTGCGTGTTCGCCTAACTAAGGGAGTTGTATCCGCGTTAAGACGCAGAGAGTGAGAAGCAGTTTATTCCAGGAGCTGCGTTTTTGTATTCCAGAGTGAATGGGAGTGAACGCTGTATTGAGAAATATCTGCTTCTAAAACCAAAACGGAGCTACCTAACAGAAGGGTCTTCAATGTGTGCGTTCAACTTAGAGAGTTAAGCTGATGTGTGTTTGCAGGAGTTTGTAAACCCTTTCTGTGAAGAAGCGGAAAAAGCATTTTCCCGGCGAAATCCAAGCATTTAAGAAATAGTTTGAAATCTCCGTCTAAAACACAAAACGAACGTTTCCTTCAAACTGCTCTGCTTCGTGTTCGCCTAACTAAGGGAGTTGAATCCGCGTTTAGACGCAGAGAGTGAGAAGCAGTTTCTTCCAGGAGCTGCATTTCGGTATTCCAGAGTGAATGGGAGTAAACGCTGTATTGAGAAATATCTGCTTCTAAAACCAAAACGGAGCTACCTAACAGAACGCTCTTCAATGTGTGCGTTCAACTTAGAGAGTTAAGCTGATGTGTGTTTGCAGGAGTTTGTAAACCCTTTCTGTGAAGAAGCGGAAAAAGAATTTTCCCGGCCAAATCCAAGCATTTAAGAAATAGCTAGAAATCTCCGTCTAAAACAGAAAACGAACGTTTCCATCAAACTGTTCTGCTGCGTGTTCGCCTGACTAAGGGAGTTGAATCCGCGTTTAGACGCAGAGAGTGAGAAGCAGTTTCTTCCAGGAGCTGCGTTTTGGTATTCCAGAGTGAATGGGAGTAAACGCTGTATTGAGAAATATCTGCTTCTAAAACCAAAACGGAGCCACCTAACAGAACGATCTTCAATGTGTGCGTTCAACTTAGAGAGCTAAGCTGATGTGTGTTTGCAGGAGTTTGTAAACCCTTTCTTTGAAGAAGCGGAAAAAGCATTTTCCATGCCAAATCCAAGCATTTAAGAAATAGCTGGAAATCTCCGTCTAAAACACAAAACGAACGTTTCCTTCAAACTGCTCTGCTGCGTGTTCGCCTAACTAAGGGAGTTGAATCCGCGTTTAGACGCAGAGAGTGAGAAGCAGTTTCTTCCAGGAGCTTCGTTTTGGTATTCCAGAGTGAATGGGAGTAAACGCAGTATTGAGCAATATCTGCTTCTAAAACCAAAACGGAGCTACCTAACAGAACGGTCTTCAATGTGTGAGTTCAACTTACAGAGTTAAGCTGACGTGTGTTTGCAGGAGTTTGTAAACCCTTTCTTTGAAGAAGCGGAAAAAGCATTTTCCCTGCCAAATCCAAGCATTTAAGAAATAGCTGGAAATCTCCGTCTAAAACACAAAACGAACGTTTCCTTCAAACTGCTCTGCTGCGTGTTCGCCTAACTAAGGGAGTTGAATTTGCGTTTAGACGCAGAGAGTGAGAAGCAGTTTCTTCCAGGAGCTGCGTTTTGGTATTCCAGAGTGAATGGGAGTAAACGCTGTATTGAGAAATATCTGCTTCTAAAATCAAAACGGATCTACCTAACAGAACGGTCTTCAATGTGTGCGTTCAACTTAAAGAGGTAAGATGATGTGTGTTTGCAGGAGTTCGTAAACCCTTTCTGTGAAGAAGCGGAAAAAGCATTTTCCCGGCCAAATCCAAGAATTTAAAAAATAATTGGAAATCTCCGTCTAAAACACAAAACGAACGTTTACTTCAAACTGCTCTGCTGCGTGTTCGCCTAATTAAGGGAGTTGAATCCGCGTTTAGACGCAGAGAGTGAGAAGCAGTTTCTACCAGGAGCTGCGTTTTGGTATTCCAGAGTGAATGGGCGTAAACGCTGTATTAAGAAATATCTGCTTCTAAAACCAAAACGGAGCTACCTAACAGAACGGTCTTCAATGTGTGCGTTCAACTTAGAGAGTTAAGCTGACGTGTGTTTGCAGGAGTTTGTAAACCCTTTCTGTGAAGAAGCAGAAAAAGCATTTTCCCGGCCAAATCCAAGCATTTAAGAAATAGCTGGAAATCTTTGTCTAAAGCACAAGACGAACGTTTCCTTCAAACTGCTCTGCTGCGTGTTCGCCTAACTAAGGGAGTTGAATCCGCGTTTAGACGCAGAGAGTGAGAAGCAGTTTCTTCCATGAGCTGCGTTTTGGTATTCCAGAGTGAATGGGAGTAAACGCAGTATTGAGCAATATCTGCTTCTAAAACCAAAACGGAGCTACCTAACAGAAGGATCTTCAATGTGTCAGTTCAACTTACAGAGTTAAGCTGATGTGTGTTTGCAGGAGTTTGTAAACCCTTTCTTTGAAGAAGCGGAAAAAGCATTTTCCCGGCCAAATCCAAGCATTTAAAAAATAGCTGGAAATCTCCGTCTAAAACACAAAACGAACGTTTCATTCAAACTGTTCTGCTGCTTGTTCGCCTAACTAAGGGAGTTGAATCCGCGTTTAGACGCAGAGAGTGAGAAGCAGTTTCTTCCAGGAGCTGCGTTTTGGTATTCCAGAGTGAATGGGAGTAAACGCTGTATTGAGAAATATCTGCTTCTAAAACCAAAACGGAGCTACCTAACAGAACGGTCTTCAATGTGTGCGTTCAACTTAGAGAGTTAAGCTGATGTGTGTTTGCAGGAGTTTGTAAACCCTTTCTATGAAGAAGCAGAAACAGCATTTTCCCGGCCAAATCCAAGCATTTAAGAAATAGCTGGAAATCTTTGTCTAAAGCACAAGACGAACGTTTCTTTAAAACTGCTCTGCTGCGTGTTCGCCTAACTAAGGGAGTTGAATCCGCGTTTAGACGCAGAGAGTGAGAAGCAGTTTCTTCCATGAGCTGCGTTTTGGTATTCCAGAGTGAATGGGAGTAAACGCAGTATTGAGCAATATCTGCTTCTAAAACCTAAACGGAGCTACCTAACAGAAGGATCTTCAATGTGTCAGTTCAACTTACAGAGTTAAGCTGATGTGTGTTTGCAGGAGTTTGTAAACCCTTTCTTTGAAGAAGCGGAAAAAGCATTTTCCCGGCCAAATCCAAGCATTTAAAAAATAGCTGGAAATCTCCGTCTAAAACACAAAACGAACGTTTCATTCAAACTGTTCTGCTGCTTGTTCGCCTAACTAAGGGAGTCGAATCCGGGTTCAGACGCAGAGAGTGAGAAGCAGTTTCTTCCAGGAGCTGCGTTTTGGTATTCCAGAGTGAATGGGAGTAAACGCTGTATTGAGAAATATCTGCTTCTAAAACCAAAACGGAGCTACCTAACAGAACGGTCTTCAATGTGTGCGTTCAACTTAGAGAGTTAAGCTGATGTGTGTTTGCAGGAGTTTGTAAACCCTTTCTGTGAAAAAGGGCAAAAAGCATTTGCCCGGCCAAATCCAAGCATTTAAGAAATAGTTAAAATCTCCGTCTATAACAAAAAACGAACGTTTCCTTCAAACTGCTCTGCTGCGTGTTCGCCTAAGGGAGTTGAATCCGCGTTTAGACGCAGAGAGTGAGAAGCAGTTTCTTCCAGGAGCTGCGTTTTGGTATTCCAGAGTGAATGGGAGTGAACGCTGTATTGAGAAATATCTGCTTCTAAAACCAAAACGGAGCTACCTAACAGAACGGTCTTCAATGTGTGCGTTCAACTTAGAGAGTTAAGCTGATGTGTGTTTCCAGGAGTTTGTAAACCCTTTCTGTGAAGAAGCGGAAAAAGCATTTTCCCGGCGAAATCCAAGCATTTAAGAAATAGTTTGAAATCTCCGTCTAAAACACAAAACGAACGTTTCCTTCAAACTGCTCTGCTGCGTGTTCGCCTAACTAAGGGAGTTGAATCCGCGTTTAGACGCAGAGAGTGAGAAGCAGTTTCTTCCAGGAGCTGCGTTTTGGTATTCCAGAGTGAATGGGAGTAAACGCTGTATTGAGAAATATCTGCTTCTAAAACCAAAACGGAGCTACCTAACAGAACGGTCTTCAATGTGTGCGTTCAACTTAGAGAGTTAAGCTGATGTGTGTTTGCAGGGGTTTGTAAACCCTTTCTGTGAAGAAGCGGAAAAAGCATTTTCCCGGCGAAATCCAAGCATTTAAGAAATAGTTTGAAATCTCCATCTAAAACACAAAACGAACGTTTCCTTCATACTGCTCTGCTGCGTGTTCGCCTAACTAAGGGAGTTGAATCCGCGTTTAGACGCAGAGAGTGAGAAGCAGTTTCTTCCAGGAGCTGCGTTTTGGTATTCCAGAGTCAATGGGAGTAAACGCTGTATTGAGAAATATCTGCTTCTAAAACCAAAACGGAGCTACCTAACAGAACGGTCTTCAATGTTTGCGTTCAACTTAGGGAGTTAAGCTGATGTGTGTTTGCAGGAGTTTGTAAACCCTTTCTGTGAAGAAGCGGAAAAAGCATTTTCCCTTCCAAATCAAAGCATTTAAGAAATAGCTGGAAATCACCGTCTAAAACAAAAAACGAACGTTTCCTTCAAACTGCTCTGCTGCGTGTTCGCCTAACTAAGGGAGTTGAATCCGGGTTCAGACGCAGAGAGTGAGAAGCAGTTTCTTCCAGGAGCTGCGTTTTTGTATTCCAGAGTGAATGGGAGTGAACGCTGTATTGAGAAATATCTGCTTCTAAAACCAAAACGGAGCTACCTAACAGAACGGTCTTCAATGTGTGCGTTCAACTTGGAGAGGTAAGATGATGTGTGTTTGCAGGAGTTTGTAAACCCTTTTTGTGAAGAAGCGGAAAAAGCATTTTCCCGGCCAAATCCAAGCATTTAAGAAATAGCTGGAAATCTTTGTCTAAAGCACAAGACGACCGTTTCCTTCAAACTGCTCTGCTGCGTGTTCGCCTAACTAAGGGAGTTGAATCCGCGATTAGACGCAGAGAGTGAGAAGCAGTTTCTTCCAGGAGCTGCGTTTTGGTATTCCAGAGTGAATGAAAGTTAACGCAGTATTGAGCAATATCTGCTTCTAAAACCAAAACGAATCTATCTATCAGAACGGTCATCAATGTGTGAGTTCAAGTTACAGAGTTAAGCTGATGTGTGTTTGCAGGAGTTTGTAAACCCTTTCTGTGAAGAAGGGGAAAAAGCATTTTCCCGGCCAAATCCAAGCATTTAAGAAATAGCTGGAAATCTCCGTCTAAAACACAAAACGAACGTTTCCTTCAAACTGCTCTGCTGCGTTTTCGCCTAACTAAGGGAGTTGAATCCGCGTTTAGACGCAGAGAGTGAGAAGCAGTTTCTTCCAGGAGCTGCGTTTTTGTATTCCAGAGTGAATGGGAGTGAACGCTGTATTGAGAAATATCTGCTTCTAAAACCAAAACGGAGCTACCTAACAGAAGGGTCTTCAATGTGTGCGTTCAACTTAGAGAGTTAAGCTGATGTGTGTTTGCAGGAGTTTGTAAACCCTTTCTGTGAAGAAGCGGAAAAAGCATTTTCCCTGCGAAATCCAAGCATTTAAGAAATAGTTTGAAATCTCCGTCTAAAACACAAAACGAACGTTTACTTCAAACTGCTCTGCTACGTGTTCGCCTAACTAAGGGAGTTGAATCCGCGTTTAGACGCAGAGAGTGAGAAGCAGTTTCTTCCAGGAGCTGCGTTTTGGTATTCCAGAGTGAATGGGAGTAAACGCTGTATTCAGAAATATCTGCTTCTAAAACCAAAACGGAGCTACCTAACAGACCGGTCTTCAATGTGTGCGTTCAACTTAGAGAGTTAAGCTGATGTGTGTTTGCAGGAGTTTGTAAACCCTTTCTGTGAAAAAGGGGAAAACGCGTTTTTCCGGCCAAATCCAAGCATTTAAGAAATAGCTGGAAATCTCCGTCTAAAACAAAAAACGAACGTTTCCTTCAAACTGCTCTGCTGCGTGTTCGCCTGACTAAGGGAGTTGAATCCGCGTTTAGACGCAGAGAGTGAGAAGCAGTTTCTTCCAGGAGCTGGGTTTTGGTATTCCAGAGTGAATGGGAGTAAACGCTGTATTGAGGAATATCTGCTTCTAAAACCAAAACGGAGCTACCTAACAGAACGGTCTTCAATGTGTGCCTTCAACGTAGAGAGTTAAGCCGATGTGCGTTTGAAGGAGTTTGTAAACCCTTTCTGTGAAGAAGCGGAAAAAGCATTTTCCAGGGCAAATCCAAGCATTTAAGAAACAGCTGGAAAACTTTGTCTAAAGCACAAGACGAACGTTTTCTTCAAACTGCTCTGCTGCGTGTTCGCCTAACTAAGGGAGTTGAATCCGCGTTTAGACGCAGAGAGTGAGAAGCAGTTTCTCCCAGGAGCTGCGTTTTGGTATTCCAGAGTGAATGGGAGTAAACGCTGTATTGAGAAATATCTGCTTCCAAAACCAAAACGGAGGTACCTAAAAGAACGGTCTTCAATGTGTGCGTTCAACTTAGAGAGTTAAGCCGATGTGTGTTTGCAGGACTTTGTAAACCCTTTCTGTGAAAAAGGGGAAAACGCATTTTTCCGGCCAAATCCAAGCATTTAAGAAATAGCTGGAAATCTCCGTCTAAAACAAAAAACGAACGTTTTTTTCAAACTGCTCTGCTGCGTGTTCACCTAACTAAGGGAGTTGAATCCGCGTTTAGACGCAGAGAGTGAGAAGCAGTTTCTTCCAGGAGCTGCGTTTTGGTATTCCAGAGTGAATGGGAGTAAACGCTGTATTCAGAAATATCTGCTTCTAAAACCAAAACGGAGCTACCTAACAGAACGGTCTTCAATGTGTGCGTTCAACTTAGAGAGTTAAGCTGATGTGTGTTTGCAGGGGTTTGTAAACCCTTTCTGTGAAGAAGCGGAAAAAGCCTTTTCCCGGCGAAATCCAAGCATTTAAGAAATAGTTTGAAATCTCCATCTAAAACACAAAAAGAACGTTTCCTTCAAACTGCTCTGCTGCGTGTTCGCCTAACTAAGGGAGTTGAATCCGCGTTTAGACGCAGAGAGTGAAAAGCAGTTTCTTCCAGGAGCTGCGTTTTGGTATTCCAGAGTCAATGGGAGTAAACGCTGTATTGAGAAATATCTGCTTCTAAAACCAAAACGGAGCTACCTAACAGAACGGTCTTCAATGTGTGCGTTCAACTTGGAGAGGTAAGATGATATGTGTTTGCAGGAGTTTGTAAACCCTTTCTGTGAAGAAGCGGAAAAAGCATTTTCCCGGCCAAATCCAAGCATTTAAGAAATAGCTGGATATCTTTGTCTAAAGCACAACACGAACGTTTCCTTCCAACTTCTCTGCTGCGTGTTCGCCTAACTAAGGGAGTTGAATCCGCGTTTAGAAGCAGAGAGTGAGTAGCAGTTTCTTCCAGGAGCTGCGTTTTGGTATTCCAGAGTGAATGGGAGTTAACGCTGTATTGAGAAATATCTGCTTCTAAAACCAAAACGGAGCTACCTAACAGAACGGTCTTCAATGTGTGCGTTCAACTTAGAGAGTTAAGCTGATGTGTGTTTGCAGGAGTTTGTAAACCCTTTCTGTGAAGATGCGGAAAGAGCATTTTCCCGGCCAAATCCAAGCATTTAAGAAATAGCTGGAAATCTCCGTCTAAAACACAAAACGAACGTTTCCTTCAAACTGTTCTGCTGCGTGTTCGCCTAACTAAGGGAGTTGAATCCGGGTTCAGACGCAGAGAGTGAGAAGCAGTTTCTACCAGGAGCTGCGTTTTGGTATTCCAGAGTGAATGGGATTAAACGCTGTATTGAGAAATATCTGCTTCTAAAACCAAAACGGAGCTACCTAACAGAACGGTCTTCAATGTGTGCGTTCAACGTTGAGAGTTAAGCTGATGTGTGTTTGCAGGAGTTTGTAAACCCTTTCTGTGAAGAAGTGGAAAAAGCATTTTCCCGGCCAAATCCAAGCAGTTAAGAAAGAGCTGGAAATCTTTGTCTAAAGCACAAGACGAACGTTTCCTTCAAACTGCTCTGCTGCGTGTTCGCCTAACTAAGGGAGTTGAATCCGCGTTTAGACGCAGAGAGTGAGAAGCAGTTTCTTCCAGGAGCTGCGTTTTGGTATTCCAGAGTGAATGGGAGTAAACGCTGTATTGAGAAATATCTGCTTCTAAAACCAAAACGGAGCTACCTAACAGAACGCTCTTCAATGTTTGCGTTCAACTTAGAGAGTTAAGCTGATGTGTGTTTGCAGGAGTTTGTAAACCCTTTCTCTGAAGAAGCGGAAAAAGCATTTTCCCGGCCAAATCCAAGCATTTAAGAAATAGCTGGAAAACTCCGTCTAAAACACAAAACGAACGTTTCCTTCAAACTGTTCTGCTGCGTGTTCGCCTAACTAAGGGAGTCGTATCCGGGATCAGACGCAGAGAGTGAGAAGCAGTTTCTTCCAGGAGCTGCGTTTTTGTATTCTAGAGTGAATGGGAGTAAACGCTGTATTGAGAAATATCTGCTTCTAAAACCAAAACGGAGCTACCTAACAGAACTGTCTTCAATGTGTGCGTTCAACTTAGAGAGGTAAGCTGATGTGTGTTTGCAGGAGTTTGTAAACACTTTCTGTGAAGAAGCGGAAAAAGCATTTTCCCGGCGAAATCCTAGCATTTAAGAAATAGTTAGAAATCTCCGTCTAAAACACAAAACGAACGTTTCCTTGAAACTGCTCTGCTGCGTGTTCGCCTAACTAAGGGAGATGAATCCGCGTTTAGACGCAGAGAGTGAGAAGCAGTTTCTTCCAGGAGCTGCGTTTTGGTAGTCCAGAGTGAATGGGAGTAAACGCTGTATTCAGAAATATCTGCTTCTAAAACCAAAACAAAGCTACCTAACAGATCGGTCTTCAATGTGTGCGTTCAACTTAGAGAGTTAAGATGATGTGTGTTTGCAGGAGTTTGTAAACCCTTTCTGTGAAGAAGCGGAAAAAGCATTTTCCCTGCCAAATCCAAGCATTTAAGAAATAGCTGGAAATCTCCGTCTAAAACACAAAACGAACGTTTACTTCAAACTGCTCGGCTGCGTGTTCGCCTAAGGGAGTTGAATCCGCGATTAGACGCAGAGAGTGAGAAGCAGTTTCTTCCAGGACCTGCGTTTTGGTATTCCAGAGTGAATGGGAGTAAACGCTGTATTGAGAAATATCTGCTTCTAAAACCAAATCGGAGCTACCTAACAGAACGCTCTTCAATGTGTGCGTTCAACTTAGAGAGTTAAGCTGATGTGTGTTTGCAGGAGTTTGTAAACCCCTACTGTGAAGAAGCGGAAAAAGCATTTTCCCGGCCAAATCCAACCATTTAAGAAATAGCTGGAAATCTCCGTCTAAAACACAAAACGAACGTTTCCTTTAAACTGCTCTTCTGCGTGTTCGCCTAACTAAGGGAGTTGAATCCGCGTTTAGACGCAGAGAGTGAGAAGCAGTTTCTTCCAGGAGCTGCCTTTTTTGTATTCCAGAGTGAATGGGAGTGAACGCTGTATTGAGAAATATCTGCTTCTAAAACCAAAACGGAGCTACCTAACAGAACGGTCTTCAAGGTGTGCGTTCAACTTAGAGAGTTAAGCTGATGTGTGTTTGCAGGAGTTTGTAAACCCTTTCTGTGAAGAAGCGGAAAAAGCATTTTCCCGGCGAAATCCAAGCATTTAAGAAATAGTTTGAAATCTCCGTCTAAAACACAAAACGAACTTTTCCTTCAAACTGCTCTGCTGCGTGTTCGCCTAACTAAGGGAGTTGAATCCGCGTTTAGACGCAGAGAGTGAGAAGCAGTTTCTTCCAGGAGCTGCGTTTTGGTATTCCAGAGTGAATGGGAGTAAACGCTGTATTGAGAAATATCTGCTTCTAAAACCAAAACGGAGCTACCTAACAGAACGCTCGTCAACGTGTGCGTTCAACTTGGAGAGTTAAGATGATGTGTGTTTGCAGGAGTTTGTAAACCCTTTCTGTGAAGATGCGGAAAAAGCATTTTCCCGGCCAAATCCAAGCATTTAAGAAATAGCTGGAAATCTCCGTCTAAAACACAAAACGAACGTTTACGTCAAACTGCTCTGCTGCGTGTTGGCCTAACTAAGGGAGTTGAATCCGCGTTTAGACGCAGAGAGTGAGAAGCAGTTTCTTCCAGGAGCTGCGTTTTGGTATTCCAGAGTGAATGGGAGTAAACGCTGTATTGAGAAATATCTGCTTCTAAAACCAAAACGGAGCTACCTAACAGAACGCTCTTCAATGTGTGCGTTCAACTTAGAGAGTTAAGATGATGTGTGTTTGCAGGAGTTTGTAAACCCTTTTTGTGAAGAAGCGGAGAAAGCATTTTTTCGACCAAATCCAAGCATTTAAGAAATAGCTGGATATCTTTGTCTAAAGAACAACACGAAAGTTTCTTTCAAACTGCTCTGCTGCGTGTTCGCCTAACTAAGGGAGTTGAATCCGCGTTTAGAAGCAGAGAGTGAGTAGCAGTTTCTTCCAGGAGCTGCGTTTTGGTATTCCAGAGTGAATGGGAGTAAACGCTGTATTGAGAAATATCTGCTTCTAAAACCAAAACGGAGCTACCTAACAGAACGCTCTTCAATGTTTGCGTTCAACTTAGAGAGTTAAGCTGATGTGTGTTTGCAGGAGTTTGTAAACCCTTTCTGTGAAGAAGCGGAAAAAGCAATTTCCCGTCCAAATCCAAGCATTTAAGAAATAGCTGGAAATCTCCGTCTAAAACACAAAACGAACGTTTCCTTCAAACTGTTCTGCTGCGTGTTCGCCTAACTAAGGGAGTCGTATCCGGGTTCAGACGCAGAGAGTGAGAAGCAGTTTCTTCCAGGAGCTGCGTTTTTGTATTCTAGAGTGAATGGGACTAAACGCTGTATTGAGAAATATCTGCTTCTAAAACCAAAACGGAGCTACCTAACAGAACGGTCTTCAATGTGTGCGTTCAACGTAGAGAGTTAAGCTGATGTGTGTTTGCATGAGTTTGTAAACCCTTTCTGTGAAGAAGCGGAAAAAGCATTTTCCCGGCCAAATCCAAGCATTTAAGAAATAGCTGGAAATCTCCGTCTAAAACAGAAAACGAACGTTTCCTTCAAACTGTTCTGCTGCGTGTTCGCCTGACTAAGGGAGTTGAATCCGCGTTTAGATGCAGAGAGTGAGAAGCAGTTTCTTCCAGGAGCTGCGTTTTGGTATTCCAGAGTGAATGGGAGTAAACGCTGTATTGAGAAATATCTGCTTCTAAAACCAAAACGGAGCTACATAACAGAACGGTCTTCAATGTTTGCGTTCAACTTAGAGAGTTAAGCTGATGTGTGTTTGCAGGAGTTTGTAAACCCTTTCTGTGAAGAAGCGGAAAAAGCATTTTCCCGTCCAAATCCAAGCATTTAAGAAATAGCTGGAAATCTCCGTCTAAAACACAAAACGAACGTTTCCTTCAAACTGTTCTGCTGCGTGTTCGCCTATCTAAGGGAGTCGTATCCGGGTTCAGACGCAGAGAGTGAGAAGCAGTTTCTTCCAGGAGCTGCGTTTTTGTATTCTAGAGTGAATGGGAGTAAACGCTGTATTGAGAAATATCTGCTTCTAAAACCAAAACGGAGCTACCTAACAGAACGGTCTTCAATGTGTGCGTTCCACGTAGAGAGTTAAGCTGACGTGTGTTTGCAGTAGTTTTTAAACCCTTTCTGTGAAGAAGCGGAAAAAGCATTTTCCCGGCGAAATCCAAGCATTTAAGAAATAGCTGGAAATCTCCGTCTAAAACAGAAAACGAACGTTTACTTCAAACTGCTCGGCTGCGTGTTCGCCTAAGGGAGTTCAATCCGCGTTTAGACGCAGAGAGTGAGAAGCAGTTTCTTCCAGGAGCTGCGTTTTGGTATTCCAGAGTGAATGGGAGTAAACGCTGTATTGAGAAATATCTGCTTCTAAAACCAAAACGGAGCTACCTAACAGAACGCTCTTCAATGTGTGCGTTCAACTTAGAGAGTTAAGCTGATGTGTGTTTGCAGGAGTTTGTAAACCCTTTCTGTGAAGAAGCGGAAAAAGCATTTTCCCGTCCAAATCCAAGCATTTAAGAAATAGCTGGAAATCTCCGTCTAAAACACAAAACGAACGTTTCCTTCAAACTGTTCTGCTGCGTGTTCGCCTAACTAAGGGAGTCGTATCCGGGTTAAGACGCAGAGAGTGAGAAGCAGTTTCTTCCAGGAGCTGCGTTTTTGTATTCTAGAGTGAATGGGAGTAAACGCTGTATTGAGAAATATCTGCTTCTAAAACCAAAACGGAGCTACCTAACAGAACGGTCTTCAATGTGTGCGTTCAACGTAGAGAGTTAAGCTGATGTGTGTTTGCAGGAGTTTGTAAACCCTTTCTGTGAAGAAGCGGAAAAAGCATTTTCCCGGCCAAATCCAAGCATTTAAGAAATAGCTGGAAATCTCCGTCTAAAACAGAAAACGAACGTTTCCTTCAAACTGCTCTGCTGCGTGTTCGCCTGACTAAGGGAGTTGAATCCGCGTTTAGATGCAGAGAGTGAGAAGCAGTTTCTTCCAGGAGCTGCGTTTTGGTATTCCAGAGTGAATGGGAGTAAACGCTGTATTGAGAAATATCTGCTTCTAAAACCAAAACGGAGCTACCTAACAGAACGCTCTTAAACGTGTGCGTTCAACTTGGAGAGTTTAGATTATGTGTGTTTGCAGGAGTTTGTAAACCCTTTCTGTGAAGAAGCGGAAAAAGCATTTTCCCGGCCAAATCCAAGCATTTAAGAAATAGCTGGAAATCTCCGTCTAAAACACAAAACGAACGTTTACGTCAAACTGCTCTGCTGCGTGTTCGCCTAACTGAGGGAGTTGAATCCGCGTTTAGACGCAGAGAGTGAGAAGCAGTTTCTTCCAGGAGCTGCGTTTTGGTATTCCAGAGTGAATGGGAGTAAACGCTGTATTGAGAAATATCTGCTTCTAAAACCAAAACGGAGCTACCTAACAGAACGCTCTTCAATGTGTGCGTTCAACTTAGAGAGTTAAGATGATGTGTGTTTGCAGGAGTTTGTAAACCCTTTCTGTGAAGAAGCGGAGAAAGCATTTTCCCGACCAAATCCAAGCATTTAAGAAATAGCTGGAAATCTCCGTCTAAAACACAAAACGAACGTTTACGTCAAACTGCTCTGCTGCGTGTTCGCCTAACTAAGGGAGTTGAATCCGCGTTTAGAAGCAGAGAGTGAGTAGCAGTTTCTTCCAGGAGCTGCGTTTTGGTATTCCAGAGTGAATGGGAGTAAACGCTGTATTGAGAAATATCTGCTTCTAAAACCAAAACGGAGCTACCTAACAGAACGGTCTTCAATGTGTGCGTTCAACTTAGAGAGTTAAGCTGATGTGTGTTTGCAGGAGTTTGTAAACCCTTTCTGTGAAGAAGCGGAAAGAGCATTTTCCCGGCCAAATCCAAGCATTTAAGAAATAGCTGGAAATCTCCGTCTAAAACACAAAACGAACGTTTCCTTCAAACTGTTCTGCTGCGTGTTCGCCTAAATAAGGGAGTTGAATCCGGGTTCAGACGCAGAGAGTGAGAAGAAGTTTCTTCCAGGAGCTGCGTTTTGGTATTCCAGAGTGAATGGGAGTAAACGCTGTATTGAGAAATATCTGCTTCTAAAACCAAAACGGAGCTACCTAACAGAACGGTCTTCAATGTGTGCGTACAGCTTAGAGAGTTAAGCTGATGTGTGTTTGCAGGAGTTTGTAAACCCTTTCTGTGAAGAAGCGGAAAAAGCATTTTCCCGGCGAAATCCAAGCATTTAAGAAATAGTTTGAAATCTCCGTCTAAAACACAAAACGAACTTTTCCTTCAAACTGCTCTGCTGCGTGTTCGCCTAACTAAGGGAGTTGAATCCGCGTTTAGACGCAGAGAGTGAGAAGCAGTTTCTTCCAGGAGCTGCGTTTTGGTATTCCAGAGTGAATGGGAGTAAACGCTGTATTGAGAAATATCTGCTTCTAAAACCAAAACGGAGCTACCTAACAGAACGCTCGTCAACGTGTGCGATCAACTTGGAGAGTTAAGATGATGTGTGTTTGCAGGAGTTTGTAAACCCTTTCTGTGAAGAAGCGGAAAAAGCATTTTCCCGTCCAAATCCAAGCATTTAAGAAATAGCTGGAAATCTCCGTCTAAAACACAAAACGAACGTTTCCTTCAAACTGTTCTGCTGCGTGTTCGCCTAACTAAGGGAGTCGTATCCGGGTTCAGACGCAGAGAGTGAGAAGCAGTTTCTTCCAGGAGCTGCGTTTTTGTATTCTAGAGTGAATGGGAGTAAACGCTGTATTGAGAAATATCTGCTTCTAAAACCAAAACGGAGCTACCTAACAGAACGGTCTTCAATGTGTGCGTTCAACGTAGAGAGTTAAGCTGATGTGTGTTTGCATGAGTTTGTAAACCCTTTCTGTGAAGAAGCGGAAAAAGCATTTTCCCGGCCAAATCCAAGCATTTAAGAAATAGCTGGAAATCTCCGTCTAAAACAGAAAACGAACGTTTCCTTCAAACTGTTCTGCTGCGTGTTCGCCTGACTAAGGGAGTTGAATCCGCGTTTAGATGCAGAAAGTGAGAAGCAGTTTCTTCCAGGAGCTGCGTTTTGGTATTCCAGAGTGAATGGGAGTAAACGCTGTATTGAGAAATATCTGCTTCTAAAACCAAAACGGAGCTACCTAACAGAACGGTATTCAATGTGTGCGTACAACGTAGAGAGTTAAGCTGATGTGTGTTTGCAGGAGTTTGTAAACCCTTTCTGTGAAGAAGGGGAAAAAGCATTTTCCCGGCCAAATCCAAGCATTTAAGAAATAGCTGGAAATCTCCGTCTAAAACACAAAGCGAACGTTTCCTTCAAACTGCTCTGCTGCGTGTTTGCCTAACTAAGGGAGTTGAATCCGCGTTTAGACGCAGAGAGTGAGAAGCAGTTTCTTCCAGGAGCTGCGTTTTGGTATTCCAGAGTGAATGGGAGTAAACACTGTATTGAGAAATATCTGCCTCTAAAACCAAAACGGAGCTACCTAACAGAAGGGTCTTCAATGTGTGCGTTCAACGTAGAGAGGTAAGCTGATGTGTGTTTGCAGGAGTTTGTAAACCCTTTCTGTGAAGAAGCAAAGAAAGCATTTTCCCGTCCAAATCCAAGCATTTAAGAAATAGCTGGAAATCTCCGTCTAAAACACAAAACGAACGTTTCTTTCAAACTGCTCTGCTGCGTGTTCGCCTAACTAACTAAGGGAGTTGAATTTGCGTTTAGACGCAGAGAGTGAGAAGGAGTTTCTTCCAGGAGCGGCGTTTTGGTATTCCAGAGTGAATGGGAGTAAACGCTGTATTGAGAAATATCTGCTTCTAAAACCGAAACGGAGCTACCTAACAGAACGGTCTTCAATGTGTGCGTTCAACTTAGAGAGTTAAGCTGATGTGTGTTTGCAGGAGTTTGTAAACCCTTTCTGTGAAGAAGCGGAAAAAGCATTTTCCCGGCCAAATCCAAGCATTTAAGAAATAGCTGGATATCTTTGTCTAAAGCACAAGACGAACGTTTCCTTCAAACTGCTCTGCTGCGTGTTCGCCTAACTAAGAAAGTTGAATCCGCGTTTAGACGCAGAGAGTGAGAAGCAGTTTCTTCCAGGAGCTGCGTTTTGGTATTCCAGAGTGAATGAAAGTAAACGCAGTATTGAGCAATATCTGCTTCTAAAACCAAAACGGAGCTATCTAACAGAACGGTCATCAATGTGTGAGTTCAAGCTACAGAGTTAAGCTGATGTGTGTTTGCAGGAGTTTGTAAACCCTTTCTGTGAAGAAGGGGAAAAAGCATTTTCCCGGCCAAATCCAAGCATTTAAGAAATAGCTGGACATCTTTGTCTAAAACACAAAACGAACGTTTCCTTCAAACTGTTCTGCTGCGTTTTTGCCTAACTAAGGGAGTTGAATCCGGGTTCAGACGCAGAGAGTGAGAAGCAGTTTCTTCCAGGAGCTGCGTTTTGGTATTCCAGAGTGAATGGGAGTAAACGCTGTATTGAGAAATATCTGCTTCTAACACCAAAACGGAGCTACCTAACAGAACGGTCTTCAATGTGCGCGTTCAACTTAGAGAGTTAAGCTGATGTGTGTTTGCAGGAGTTTGTAAACCCTTTTTGTGAAGAAGAGGAAAAAGCATTTTCCCGGCCAAATCCAAGCATTTAAGAAATAGCTGGAAATCTCTGTCTAAAGCACAAAACGAACGTTTCCTTCAAACTGCTCTGCTGCGTGTTCGCCTAACTAAGGGAGTTGAATCCGCGTTAAGACGCAGAGAGTGAGAAGCAGTTTCTTCCAGGAGCTGCGTTTTGGTATTCCAGAGTGAATGGGAGTAAACGCTGTATTGAGAAATATCTGCTTCTAAAACCAAAACGGAGCTACGTAACAGAACGGTCTTCAATGTGTGCGTTCAACGTTGAGAGTTAAGCTGATGTGTGTTTGCAAGAGTTTGTAAACCCTTTCTGTGAAGACGCGGAAAAAGCATTTTCCCGGCCAAATCCAAGCATTTAACAAATAGTTTGAAATCTCCGTCTAAAACACAAGACGAACGTTTCCTTCAAACTGCTCTGCTGCGTGTTCGCCTAACTACGAGAGTTGAATCCGCGTTTAGACGCAGAGAGTGAGAAGCAGTTTATTCCAGGAGCTGCGTTTTTGTATTCCAGAGTGAATGGGAGTGAACGCTGTATTGAGAAATATCTGCTTCTAAAACCAAAACGGAGCTACCTAACAGAAGGGTCTTCAATGTGTGCGTTCAACTTAGAGAGTTAAGCTGATGTGTGTTTGCAGGAGTTTGTAAACCCTTTCTGTGAAGAAGCGGAAAAAGCATTTTCCCGTCCAAATCCAACCATTTAAGAAATAGCTGGAAATCTCTGTCTAAAACACAAAACGAACGTTTCCTTCAAACTGCTCTGCTGCGTGTTCGCCTAACTAATGGAGTTGAATCCGCGTTTAGACGCAGAGAGTGAGAAGCAGTTTCTTCCAGAACCTGCGTTTTGGTATTCAAGAATGAATGGGAGTAAACGCTGTATTGAGAAATATCTGCTTCTAAAACCAAAACGGAGCTACCTAACAGAACGGTCTTCAATGTGCGCGTTCAACTTAGAGAGTTAAGCTGATGTGTGTTTGCAGGAGTTTGTAAACCCTTTTTGTGAAGAAGCGGAAAAAGCATTTTCCCGGCCAAATCCAAGCATTTAAGAAATAGCTGGAAATCTCTGTCTAAAGCACAAAACGAACGTTTCCTTCAAACTGCTCTGCTGCATGTTCGCCTAACTAAGGGAGTTGAATCCGCGTTAAGACGCAGAGAGTGAGAAGCAGTTTCTTCCAGGAGCTGCGTTTTGGTATTCCAGAGTGAATGGGAGTAAACGCTGTATTGAGAAATATCTGCTTCTAAAACCAAAACGGAGCTACCTAACAGAACGGTCTTCAATGTGTCAGTTCAACTTAGAGAGTTAAGCTGATGTGTGTTTGCAGGAGTTTGTAAACCCTTTCTGTGAAGAAGCGGAAAAAGCATTTTCCCGGCCAAATCCAAGAATTTAAGAAATAACTGGATATCTTTGTCTAAAGCACAAGACGAACGTTTCCTTCAAACTGCTCTGCTGCGTGTTCGCCTAACGAAGGGAGTTGAATCCGCGTTTAGACGCGAAGAGTGAGTAGCAGTTTCTTCCAGGAGCTGCGTTTTGGTATTCCAGAGTGAATGGGAGTAAACCCTGTATTGAGAAATATCTGCTTCTAAAACCAAAACGGAGCTACCTAACAGAACGGTCTTCAATGTGTGCGTTCAACTTAGAGAGTTAAGCTGATGTGTGTTTGCAGGAGTTTGTAAACCCTTGCTGTGAAGAAGCGGAAAAAGCATTTTCCCGGCCAAATCCAAGCATTTAAGAAATAGCTGGAAATCTCCGTCTAAAACAGAAAACGAACGTTTCCTTCAAACTGTTCTGCTGCGTGTTCGCCTGACTAAGGGAGTTGAATCCGCGTTTAGACGCAGTGAGTGAGAAGCAGTTTCTTCCAGGAGCTGCGTTTTGGTATTCCAGAGTGAATGGGAGTAAACGCTGTATTGAGAAATATCTGCTTCTAAAACCAAAACGGAGCTACCTAACAGACCGGTCTTCAATGTGTGCGTTCAACATAGAGAGTTAAGCTGATGTGTGTTTGCAGGAGTTTGTAAACCCTTTCTGTGAAGAAGCGGAAAAAGCATTTTCCCGGCCAAATCCAACCATTTAAGAAATAGCTGGAAATCTCCGTCTAAAACACAAAACGAACGTTTCCTTCAAACTGCTCTGCTGCGTGTTCGCCTAACTAAGGGAGTTGAATCCGCGTTTAGACGCAGAGAGTGAGAAGCAGTTTCTTCCAGGAGCTGCGTTTTGGTATTCCAGAGTGAATGGGAGTAAACGCTGTATTGAGAAATATCTGCTTCTAAAACCGAAACGGAGCTACCTAACAGAACGGTCTTCAATGTGTGCGTTCAACTTAGAGAGTGAAGCTGATGTATGTTTGCAGGAGTTTGTAAACCCTTTCTGTGAAGAAGCGGAAAAAGCATTTTCCCGGCCAAATCCAAGCATTTAAGAAATAGCTGGAAATCTCCGTCTAAAACACAAAACGAACGTTTCCTTCAAACTGTTCTGCTGCGTGTTCGCCTAACTAAGGGAGTTGAATCCGGGTTCAGACGCAGAGAGTGAGAAGCAGTTTCTTCCAGGAGCTGCGTTTTGGTATTCCAGAGTGAATGAAAGTAAACGCAGTATTGAGCAATATCTGCTTCTAAAACCAAAACGGAGCTATCTAACAGAACGGTCATCAATGTGTGAGTTCAAGTTACAGAGTTAAGCTGATGTGTGTTTGCAGGAGTTTGTAAACCCTTTCTGTGAAGAAGGGGAAAAATCATTTTCCCGGCCAAATCCAAGCATTTAAGAAATAGCTGGAAATCTCCGTCTAAAACACAAAACGAACGTTTCTTTCAAACTGTTCTGCTGCGTTTTTGCCTAACTAAGGGAGTTGAATCCGGGTTCAGACGCAGAGAGTGAGAAGCAGTTTCTTCCAGGAGCTGCGTTTTGGTATTCCAGAGTGAATGGGAGTAAACGCTGTATTGAGAAATATCTGCTTCTAAAACCAAAACGGAGCTACCTAACAGAACGGTCTTCAATGTGTGCGTTCAACGTTGAGAGTTAAGCTGATGTGTTTGCAAGAGTTTGTAAACCCTTTCTGTGAAGACGCGGAAAAAGCATTTTCCCGGCCAAATCCAAGCATTTAACAAATAGTTTGAAATCTCCGTCTAAAACACAAGACGAACGTTTCCTTCAAACTGCTCTGCTGCGTGTTCGCCTAACTACGAGAGTTGAATCCGCGTTTAGACGCAGAGAGTGAGAAGCAGTTTATTCCAGGAGCTGCGTTTTTGTATTCCAGAGTGAATGGGAGTGAACGCTGTATTGAGAAATATCTGCTTCTAAAACCAAAACGGAGCTACCTAACAGAAGGGTCTTCAATGTGTGCGTTCAACTTAGAGAGTTAAGCTGATGTGTGTTTGCAGGAGTTTGTAAACCCTTTCTGTGAAGAAGCGGAAAAAGCATTTTCCCGGCGAAATCCAAGCATTTAAGAAATAGTTTGAAATCTCCGTCTAAAACACAAAACGAACGTTTCCTTCAAACTGCTCTGCTGCGTGTTCGCCTAACTAAGGGAGTTGAATCCGCGTTTAGACGCAGAGAGTGAGAAGCAGTTTCTTCCAGCAGCTGCGTTTTGGTATTCCAGAGTGAATGGGAGTAAACGCTGTATTCAGAAATATCTGCTTCTAAAACCAAAACGGAGCTACCTAACAGACCGGTCTTCAATGTGTGCGTTCAACTTAGAGAGTTAAGATTATGTGTGTTTGCAGGAGTTTGTAAACCCTTTCTGTGAAGAAGCGGAAAAAGCATTTTCCAGTCCAAATCCAACCATTTAAGAAATAGATGGAAATCTCCGTCTAAAACACGAAACGAACGTTTCCTTCAAACTGCTCTTCTGCGTGTTCGCCTAACTAAGGGAGTTGAATCCGCGTTTAGATGCAGAGAGTGAAAAGCAGTTTCTTCCAGAAGCTGCGTTTTGGTATTCCAGAGTGAATGGGAGTAAACGCTGTATTGAGAAATATCTGCTTCTAAAACCAAAACGGAGCTACCTAACAGAACGGTCTTCAATGTGTCAGTTCAACTTAGAGAGTTAAGCTGATGTGTGTTTGCAGGAGTTTGTAAACCCTTTCTGTGAAGAAGCGGAAAAAGCATTTTCCCGGCCAAATCCAAGCATTTAAGAAATAGCTGGATATCTTTGTCTAAAGCACAAGACGAACGTTTCCTTCAAACTGCTCTGCTGCGTGTTCGCCTAACGAAGGGAGTTGAATCCGCGTTTAGACGCACAGAGTGAGTAGCAGTTTCTTCCAGGAGCTGCGTTTTGGTATTCCAGAGTGAATGGGAGTAAACGCTGTATTGAGAAATATCTGCTTCTAAAACCAAAACGGAGCTACCTAACAGAACGGTCTTCAATGTGTGCGTTCAACTTAGAGAGTTAAGCTGATGTGTGTTTGCAGGAGTTTGTAAACCCTTTCTGTGAAGAAGCGGAAAAAGCATTTTCCCGGCCATATCCAAGCATTTAAGAAATAGCTGGAAATCTCCGTCTAAAACAGAAAACGAACGTTTCCTTCAAACTGTTCTGCTGCGTGTTCGCCTGACTAAGGGAGTTGAATCCGCGTTTAGACGCAGTGAGTGAGAAGCAGTTTCTTCCAGGAGCTGCCTTTGGTATTCCAGAGTGAATGGGAGTGAACGCTGTATTGAGAAATATCTGCTTCTAAAACCAAAACGGAGCTACCTAACAGACCGGTCTTCAATGTGTGCGTTCAACATAGAGAGTTAAGATGATGTGTGTTTGCACGAGTGTGTAAACCCTTTCTGTGAAGAAGCGGAAAAAGCATTTTCCCGGCCAAATCCAACCATTTAAGAAATAGCTGGAAATCACCGTCTAAAACACAAAACGAAGGTTTCCTTCAAACTGCTCTGCTGCGTGTTCGCCTAACTAAGGGAGTTGAATCCGCGTTTAGACGCAGAGAGTGAGAAGCAGTTTCTTCCAGGAGCTGCGTTTTGGTATTCCAGAGTGAATGGGAGTAAACGCTGTATTGAGCAATATCTGCTTCTAAAACCAAAACGGAGCTATCTAACCGAACGGTCATCAATGTGTGAGTTCAAGTTACAGAGTTAAGCTGATGTGTGTTTGCAGGAGTTTGTAAACCCTTTCTGTGAAGAAGGGGAAAAATCATTTTCCCGGCCAAATCCAAGCATTTAAGAAATAGTTTGAAATCTCCGTCTAAAACACAAAACGAACGTTTCCTTCAAACTGCTCTGCTTCGTGTTCGCCTAACTAAGGGAGTTGAATCCGCGTTTAGACGCAGAGAGTGAGAAGCAGTTTCTTCCAGGAGCTGCATTTCGGTATTCCAGAGTGAATGGGAGTAAACGCTGTATTGAGAAATATCTGCTTCTAAAACCAAAACGGAGCTACCTAACAGAACGCTCTTCAATGTGTGCGTTCAACTTAGAGAGTTAAGCTGATGTGTGTTTGCAGGAGTTTGTAAACCCTTTCTGTGAAGAAGCGGAAAAAGAATTTTCCCGGCCAAATCCAAGCATTTAAGAAATAGCTAGAAATCTCCGTCTAAAACAGAAAACGAACGTTTCCTTCAAACTGTTCTGCTGCGTGTTCGCCTGACTAAGGGAGTTGAATCCGCGTTTAGACGCAGAGAGTGAGAAGCAGTTTCTTCCAGGAGCTGCGTTTTGGTATTCCAGAGTGAATGGGAGTAAACGCTGTATTGAGAAATATCTGCTTCTAAAACCAAAACGGAGCCACCTAACAGAACGGTCTTCAATGTGTGCGTTCAACTTAGAGAGCTAAGCTGATGTGTGTTTGCAGGAGTTTGTAAACCCTTTCTTTGAAGAAGCGGAAAAAGCATTTTCCATGCCAAATCCAAGCATTTAAGAAATAGCTGGAAATCTCCGTCTAAAACACAAAACGAACGTTTCCTTCAAACTGCTCTGCTGCGTGTTCGCCTAACTAAGGGAGTTGAATCCGCGTTTAGACGCAGAGAGTGAGAAGCAGTTTCTTCCAGGAGCTTCGTTTTGGTATTCCAGAGTGAATGGGAGTAAACGCAGTATTGAGCAATATCTGCTTCTAAAACCAAAACGGAGCTACCTAACAGAACGGTCTTCAATGTGTGAGTTCAACTTACAGAGTTAAGCTGACGTGTGTTTGCAGGAGTTTGTAAACCCTTTCTTTGAAGAAGCGGAAAAAGCATTTTCCCTGCCAAATCCAAGCATTTAAGAAATAGCTGGAAATCTCCGTCTAAAACACAAAACGAACGTTTCCTTCAAACTGCTCTGCTGCGTGTTCGCCTAACTAAGGGAGTTGAATTTGCGTTTAGACGCAGAGAGTGAGAAGCAGTTTCTTCCAGGAGCTGCGTTTTGGTATTCCAGAGTGAATGGGAGTAAACGCTGTATTGAGAAATATCTGCTTCTAAAATCAAAACGGATCTACCTAACAGAACGGTCTTCAATGTGTGCGTTCAACTTGGAGAGGTAAGATGATGTGTGTTTGCAGGAGTTTGTAAACCCTTTCTGTGAAGAAGCGGAAAAAGCATTTTCCCGGCCAAATCCAAGAATTTAAAAAATAATTGGAAATCTCCGTCTAAAACACAAAACGAACGTTTACTTCAAACTGCTCTGCTGCGTGTTCGCCTAATTAAGGGAGTTGAATCCGCGTTTAGACGCAGAGAGTGAGAAGCAGTTTCTACCAGGAGCTGCGTTTTGGTATTCCAGAGTGAATGGGCGTAAACGCTGTATTGAGAAATATCTGCTTCTAAAACCAAAACGGAGCTACCTAACAGAACGGTCTTCAATGTGTGCGTTCAACTTAGAGAGTTAAGCTGACGTGTGTTTGCAGGAGTTTGTAAACCCTTTCTGTGAAGAAGCAGAAAAAGCATTTTCCCGGCCAAATCCAAGCATTTAAGAAATAGCTGGAAATCTTTGTCTAAAGCACAAGACGAACGTTTCCTTCAAACTGCTCTGCTGCGTGTTCGCCTAACTAAGGGAGTTGAATCCGCGTTTAGACGCAGAGAGTGAGAAGCAGTTTCTTCCATGAGCTGCGTTTTGGTATTCCAGAGTGAATGGGAGTAAACGCAGTATTGAGCAATATCTGCTTCTAAAACCAAAACGGAGCTACCTAACAGAAGGATCTTCAATGTGTCAGTTCAACTTACAGAGTTAAGCTGATGTGTGTTTGCAGGAGTTTGTAAACCCTTTCTTTGAAGAAGCGGAAAAAGCATTTTCCCGGCCAAATCCAAGCATTTAAAAAATAGCTGGAAATCTCCGTCTAAAACACAAAACGAACGTTTCATTCAAACTGTTCTGCTGCTTGTTCGCCTAACTAAGGGAGTTGAATCCGCGTTTAGACGCAGAGAGTGAGAAGCAGTTTCTTCCAGGAGCTGCGTTTTGGTATTCCAGAGTGAATGGGAGTAAACCCTGTATTGAGAAATATCTGCTTCTAAAACCAAAACGGAGCTACCTAACAGAACGGTCTTCAATGTGTGCGTTCAACTTAGAGAGTTAAGCTGATGTGTGTTTGCAGGGGTTTGTAAACCCTTTCTGTGAAGAAGCGGAAAAAGCATTTTCCCGGCGAAATCCAAGCATTTAAGAAATAGTTTGAAATCTCCGTCTAAAACACAAAACGAACGTTTCCTTCAAACTGCTCTGCTTCGTGTTCGCCTAACTAAGGGAGTTGAATCCGCGTTTAGACGCAGAGAGTGAGAAGCAGTTTCTTCCAGGAGCTGCATTTCGGTATTCCAGAGTGAATGGGAGTAAACGCTGTATTGAGAAATATCTGCTTCTAAAACCAAAACGGAGCTACCTAACAGAACGCTCTTCAATGTGTGCGTTCAACTTAGAGAGTTAAGCTGATGTGTGTTTGCAGGAGTTTGTAAACCCTTTCTGTGAAGAAGCGGAAAAAGAATTTTCCCGGCCAAATCCAAGCATTTAAGAAATAGCTAGAAATCTCCGTCTAAAACAGAAAACGAACGTTTCCTTCAAACTGTTCTGCTGCGTGTTCGCCTGACTAAGGGAGTTGAATCCGCGTTTAGACGCAGAGAGTGAGAAGCAGTTTCTTCCAGGAGCTGCGTTTTGGTATTCCAGAGTGAATGGGAGTAAACGCTGTATTGAGAAATATCTGCTTCTAAAACCAAAACGGAGCCACCTAACAGAACGGTCTTCAATGTGTGCGTTCAACTTAGAGAGCTAAGCTGATGTGTGTTTGCAGGAGTTTGTAAACCCTTTCTTTGAAGAAGCGGAAAAAGCATTTTCCATGCCAAATCCAAGCATTTAAGAAATAGCTGGAAATCTCCGTCTAAAACACAAAACGAACGTTTCCTTCAAACTGCTCTGCTGCGTGTTCGCCTAACTAAGGGAGTTGAATCCGCGTTTAGACGCAGAGAGTGAGAAGCAGTTTCTTCCAGGAGCTTCGTTTTGGTATTCCAGAGTGAATGGGAGTAAACGCAGTATTGAGCAATATCTGCTTCTAAAACCAAAACGGAGCTACCTAACAGAACGGTCTTCAATGTGTGAGTTCAACTTACAGAGTTAAGCTGACGTGTGTTTGCAGGAGTTTGTAAACCCTTTCTTTGAAGAAGCGGAAAAAGCATTTTCCCTGCCAAATCCAAGCATTTAAGAAATAGCTGGAAATCTCCGTCTAAAACACAAAACGAACGTTTCCTTCAAACTGCTCTGCTGCGTGTTCGCCTAACTAAGGGAGTTGAATTTGCGTTTAGACGCAGAGAGTGAGAAGCAGTTTCTTCCAGGAGCTGCGTTTTGGTATTCCAGAGTGAATGGGAGTAAACGCTGTATTGAGAAATATCTGCTTCAAAAATCAAAACGGATCTACCTAACAGAACGGTCTTCAATGTGTGCGTTCAACTTGGAGAGGTAAGATGATGTGTGTTTGCAGGAGTTTGTAAACCCTTTCTGTGAAGAAGCGGAAAAAGCATTTTCCCGGCCAAATCCAAGAATTTAAAAAATAATTGGAAATCTCCGTCTAAAACACAAAACGAACGTTTACTTCAAACTGCTCTGCTGCGTGTTCGCCTAATTAAGGGAGTTGAATCCGCGTTTAGACGCAGAGAGTGAGAAGCAGTTTCTACCAGGAGCTGCGTTTTGGTATTCCAGAGTGAATGGGCGTAAACGCTGTATTGAGAAATATCTGCTTCTAAAACCAAAACGGAGCTACCTAACAGAACGGTCTTCAATGTGTGCGTTCAACTTAGAGAGTTAAGCTGACGTGTGTTTGCAGGAGTTTGTAAACCCTTTCTGTGAAGAAGCAGAAAAAGCATTTTCCCGGCCAAATCCAAGCATTTAAGAAATAGCTGGAAATCTTTGTCTAAAGCACAAGACGAACGTTTCCTTCAAACTGCTCTGCTGCGTGTTCGCCTAACTAAGGGAGTTGAATCCGCGTTTAGACGCAGAGAGTGAGAAGCAGTTTCTTCCATGAGCTGCGTTTTGGTATTCCAGAGTGAATGGGAGTAAACGCAGTATTGAGCAATATCTGCTTCTAAAACCAAAACGGAGCTACCTAACAGAAGGATCTTCAATGTGTCAGTTCAACTTACAGAGTTAAGCTGATGTGTGTTTGCAGGAGTTTGTAAACCCTTTCTTTGAAGAAGCGGAAAAAGCATTTTCCCGGCCAAATCCAAGCATTTAAAAAATAGCTGGAAATCTCCGTCTAAAACACAAAACGAACGTTTCATTCAAACTGTTCTGCTGCTTGTTCGCCTAACTAAGGGAGTTGAATCCGCGTTTAGACGCAGAGAGTGAGAAGCAGTTTCTTCCAGGAGCTGCGTTTTGGTATTCCAGAGTGAATGGGAGTAAACCCTGTATTGAGAAATATCTGCTTCTAAAACCAAAACGGAGCTACCTAACAGAACGGTCTTCAATGTGTGCGTTCAACTTAGAGAGTTAAGCTGATGTGTGTTTGCAGGGGTTTGTAAACCCTTTCTGTGAAGAAGCGGAAAAAGCATTTTCCCGGCGAAATCCAAGCATTTAAGAAATAGTTTGAAATCTCCATCTAAAACACAAAACGAACGTTTCCGTCTAACTGCTCTGCTGCGTGTTCGCCTAACTAAGGGAGTTGAATCCGCGTTTAGACGCAGAGAGTGAGAAGCAGTTTCTTCCAGGAGCTGCGTTTTGGTATTCCAGAGTCAATGGGAGTAAACGCTGTATTGAGAAATATCTGCTTCTAAAACCAAAACGGAGCTACCTAACAGAACGGTCTTCAATGTTTGCGTTCAACTCAGGGAGTTAAGCTGATGTGTGTTTGCAGGAGTTTGTAAACCCTTTCTGTGAAGAAGCGGAAAAAGCATTTTCCCTTCCAAATCAAAGCATTTAAGAAATAGCTGGAAATCACCGTCTAAAACAAAAAACGAACGTTTCCTTCAAACTGCTCTGCTGCGTGTTCGCCTAACTAAGGGAGTTGAATCCGGGTTCAGACGCAGAGAGTGAGAAGCAGTTTCTTCCAGGAGCTGCGTTTTTGTATTCCAGAGTGAATGGGAGTGAACGCTGTATTGAGAAATATCTGCTTCTAAAACCAAAACGGAGCTACCTAACAGAACGGTCTTCAATGTGTGCGATCAACTTGGAGAGGTAAGATGATGTGTGTTTGCAGGAGTTTGTAAACCCTTTTTGTGAAGAAGCGGAAAAAGCATTTTCCCGGCCAAATCCAAGCATTTAAGAAATAGCTGGAAATCTTTGTCTAAAGCACAAGACGACCGTTTCCTTCAAACTGCTCTGCTGCGTGTTCGCCTAACTAAGGGAGTTGAATCCGCGATTAGACGCAGAGAGTGAGAAGCAGTTTCTTCCAGGAGCTGCGTTTTGGTATTCCAGAGTGAATGAAAGTTAACGCAGTATTGAGCAATATCTGCTTCTAAAACCAAAACGAATCTATCTATCAGAACGGTCATCAATGTGTGAGTTCAAGTTACAGAGTTAAGCTGATGTGTGTTTGCAGGAGTTTGTAAACCCTTTCTGTGAAGAAGGGGAAAAAGCATTTTCCCGGCCAAATCCAAGCATTTAAGAAATAGCTGGAAATCTCCGTCTAAAACACAAAACGAACGTTTCCTTCAAACTGCTCTGCTGCGTGTTCGCCTAACTAAGGGAGTTGAATCCGCGTTTAGACGCAGAGAGTGAGAAGCAGTTTCTTCCAGGAGCTGCGTTTTTGTATTCCAGAGTGAATGGGAGTGAACGCTGTATTGAGAAATATCTGCTTCTAAAACCAAAACGGAGCTACCTAACAGAAGGGTCTTCAATGTGTGCGTTCAACTTAGAGAGTTAAGCTGATGTGTGTTTGCAGGAGTTTGTAAACCCTTTCTGTGAAGAAGCGGAAAAAGCATTTTCCCTGCGAAATCCAAGCATTTAAGAAATAGTTTGAAATCTCCGTCTAAAACACAAAACGAACGTTTCCTTCAAACTGCTCTGCTGCGTGTTCGCCTAACTAAGGGAGTTGAATTTGCGTTTAGACGGAGAGAGTGAGAAGCAGTTTCTTCCAGGAGCTGCGTTTTGGTATTCCAGAGTGAATGGGAGTAAACGCTGTATTGAGAAATATCTGCTTCTAAAATCAAAACGGATCTACCTAACAGAACGGTCTTCAATGTGTGCGTTCAACTTGGAGAGGTAAGATGATGTGTGTTTGCAGGAGTTTGTAAACCCTTTCTGTGAAGAAGCGGAAAAAGCATTTTCCCGGCCAAATCCAAGAATTTAAAAAATAATTGGAAATCTCCGTCTAAAACACAAAACGAACGTTTACTTCAAACTGCTCTGCTGCGTGTTCGCCTAATTAAGGGAGTTGAATCCGCGTTTAGACGCAGAGAGTGAGAAGCAGTTTCTACCAGGAGCTGCGTTTTGGTATTCCAGAGTGAATGGGCGTAAACGCTGTATTGAGAAATATCTGCTTCTAAAACCAAAACGGAGCTACCTAACAGAACGGTCTTCAATGTGTGCGTTCAACTTAGAGAGTTAAGCTGATGTGTGTTTGCAGGAGTTTGTAAACCCTTTCTATGAAGAAGCAGAAACAGCATTTTCCCGGCCAAATCCAAGCATTTAAGAAATAGCTGGAAATCTTTGTCTAAAGCACAAGACGAACGTTTCTTTCAAACTGCTCTGCTGCGTGTTCGCCTAACTAAGGGAGTTGAATCCGCGTTTAGACGCAGAGAGTGAGAAGCAGTTTCTTCCATGAGCTGCGTTTTGGTATTCCAGAGTGAATGGGAGTAAACGCAGTATTGAGCAATATCTGCTTCTAAAACCTAAACGGAGCTACCTAACAGAAGGATCTTCAATGTGTCAGTTCAACTTACAGAGTTAAGCTGATGTGTGTTTGCAGGAGTTTGTAAACCCTTTCTTTGAAGAAGCGGAAAAAGCATTTTCCCGGCCAAATCCAAGCATTTAAAAAATAGCTGGAAATCTCCGTCTAAAACACAAAACGAACGTTTCATTCAAACTGTTCTGCTGCTTGTTCGCCTAACTAAGGGAGTCGAATCCGGGTTCAGACGCAGAGAGTGAGAAGCAGTTTCTTCCAGGAGCTGCGTTTTGGTATTCCAGAGTGAATGGGAGTAAACGCTGTATTGAGAAATATCTGCTTCTAAAACCAAAACGGAGCTACCTAACAGAACGGTCTTCAATGTGTGCGTTCAACTTAGAGAGTTAAGCTGATGTGTGTTTGCAGGAGTTTGTAAACCCTTTCTGTGAAAAAGGGCAAAAAGCATTTGCCCGGCCAAATCCAAGCATTTAAGAAATAGTTAAAATCTCCGTCTATAACAAAAAACGAACGTTTCCTTCAAACTGCTCTGCTGCGTGTTCGCCTAAGGGAGTTGAATCCGCGTTTAGACGCAGAGAGTGAGAAGCAGTTTCTTCCAGGAGCTGCGTTTTGGTATTCCAGAGTGAATGGGAGTGAACGCTGTATTGAGAAATATCTGCTTCTAAAACCAAAACGGAGCTACCTAACAGAACGGTCTTCAATGTGTGCGTTCAACTTAGAGAGTTAAGCTGATGTGTGTTTCCAGGAGTTTGTAAACCCTTTCTGTGAAGAAGCGGAAAAAGCATTTTCCCGGCGAAATCCAAGCATTTAAGAAATAGTTTGAAATCTCCGTCTAAAACACAAAACGAACGTTTCCTTCAAACTGCTCTGCTGCGTGTTCGCCTAACTAAGGGAGTTGAATCCGCGTTTAGACGCAGAGAGTGAGAAGCAGTTTCTTCCAGGAGCTGCGTTTTGGTATTCCAGAGTGAATGGGAGTAAACGCTGTATTGAGAAATATCTGCTTCTAAAACCAAAACGGAGCTACCTAACAGAACGGTCTTCAATGTGTGCGTTCAACTTAGAGAGTTAAGCTGATGTGTGTTTCCAGGAGTTTGTAAACCCTTTCTGTGAAGAAGCGGAAAAAGCATTTTCCCGGCGAAATCCAAGCATTTAAGAAATAGTTTGAAATCTCCGTCTAAAACACAAAACGAACGTTTCCTTCAAACTGCTCTGCTGCGTGTTCGCCTAACTAAGGGAGTTGAATCCGCGTTTAGACGCAGAGAGTGAGAAGCAGTTTCTTCCAGGAGCTGCGTTTTGGTATTCCAGAGTGAATGGGAGTAAACGCTGTATTGAGAAATATCTGCTTCTAAAACCAAAACGGAGCTACCTAACAGAACGGTCTTCAATGTGTGCGTTCAACTTAGAGAGTTAAGCTGATGTGTGTTTGCAGGGGTTTGTAAACCCTTTCTGTGAAGAAGCGGAAAAAGCATTTTCCCGGCGAAATCCAAGCATTTAAGAAATAGTTTGAAATCTCCATCTAAAACACAAAACGAACGTTTCCTTCAAACTGCTCTGCTGCGTGTTCGCCTAACTAAGGGAGTTGAATCCGCGTTTAGACGCAGAGAGTGAGAAGCAGTTTCTTCCAGGAGCTGCGTTTTGGTATTCCAGAGTCAATGGGAGTAAACGCTGTATTGAGAAATATCTGCTTCTAAAACCAAAACGGAGCTACCTAACAGAACGGTCTTCAATGTTTGCGTTCAACTTAGGGAGTTAAGCTGATGTGTGTTTGCAGGAGTTTGTAAACCCTTTCTGTGAAGAAGCGGAAAAAGCATTTTCCCTTCCAAATCAAAGCATTTAAGAAATAGCTGGAAATCACCGTCTAAAACAAAAAACGAACGTTTCCTTCAAACTGCTCTGCTGCGTGTTCGCCTAACTAAGGGAGTTGAATCCGGGTTCAGACGCAGAGAGTGAGAAGCAGTTTCTTCCAGGAGCTGCGTTTTTGTATTCCAGAGTGAATGGGAGTGAACGCTGTATTGAGAAATATCTGCTTCTAAAACCAAAACGGAGCTACCTAACAGAACGGTCTTCAATGTGTGCGTTCAACTTGGAGAGGTAAGATGATGTGTGTTTGCAGGAGTTTGTAAACCCTTTTTGTGAAGAAGCGGAAAAAGCATTTTCCCGGCCAAATCCAAGCATTTAAGAAATAGCTGGAAATCTTTGTCTAAAGCACAAGACGACCGTTTCCTTCAAACTGCTCTGCTGCGTGTTCGCCTAACTAAGGGAGTTGAATCCGCGATTAGACGCAGAGAGTGAGAAGCAGTTTCTTCCAGGAGCTGCGTTTTGGTATTCCAGAGTGAATGAAAGTTAACGCAGTATTGAGCAATATCTGCTTCTAAAACCAAAACGAATCTATCTATCAGAACGGTCATCAATGTGTGAGTTCAAGTTACAGAGTTAAGCTGATGTGTGTTTGCAGGAGTTTGTAAACCCTTTCTGTGAAGAAGGGGAAAAAGCATTTTCCCGGCCAAATCCAAGCATTTAAGAAATAGCTGGAAATCTCCGTCTAAAACACAAAACGAACGTTTCCTTCAAACTGCTCTGCTGCGTGTTCGCCTAACTAAGGGAGTTGAATCCGCGTTTAGACGCAGAGAGTGAGAAGCAGTTTCTTCCAGGAGCTGCGTTTTTGTATTCCAGAGTGAATGGGAGTGAACGCTGTATTGAGAAATATCTGCTTCTAAAACCAAAACGGAGCTACCTAACAGAAGGGTCTTCAATGTGTGCGTTCAACTTAGAGAGTTAAGCTGATGTGTGTTTGCAGGAGTTTGTAAACCCTTTCTGTGAAGAAGCGGAAAAAGCATTTTCCCTGCGAAATCCAAGCATTTAAGAAATAGTTTGAAATCTCCGTCTAAAACACAAAACGAACGTTTACTTCAAACTGCTCTGCTACGTGTTCGCCTAACTAAGGGAGTTGAATCCGCGTTTAGACGCAGAGAGTGAGAAGCAGTTTCTTCCAGGAGCTGCGTTTTGGTATTCCAGAGTGAATGGGAGTAAACGCTGTATTCAGAAATATCTGCTTCTAAAACCAAAACGGAGCTACCTAACAGACCGGTCTTCAATGTGTGCGTTCAACTTAGAGAGTTAAGCTGATGTGTGTTTGCAGGAGTTTGTAAACCCTTTCTGTGAAAAAGGGGAAAACGCGTTTTTCCGGCCAAATCCAAGCATTTAAGAAATAGCTGGAAATCTCCGTCTAAAACAAAAAACGAACGTTTCCTTCAAACTGCTCTGCTGCGTGTTCGCCTGACTAAGGGAGTTGAATCCGCGTTTAGACGCAGAGAGTGAGAAGCAGTTTCTTCCAGGAGCTGGGTTTTGGTATTCCAGAGTGAATGGGAGTAAACGCTGTATTGAGGAATATCTGCTTCTAAAACCAAAACGGAGCTACCTAACAGAACGGTCTTCAATGTGTGCCTTCAACGTAGAGAGTTAAGCCGATGTGCGTTTGCAGGAGTTTGTAAACCCTTTCTGTGAAGAAGCGGAAAAAGCATTTTCCAGGGCAAATCCAAGCATTTAAGAAACAGCTGGAAAACTTTGTCTAAAGCACAAGACGAACGTTTTCTTCAAACTGCTCTGCTGCGTGTTCGCCTAACTAAGGGAGTTGAATCCGCGTTTAGACGCAGAGAGTGAGAAGCAGTTTCTCCCAGGAGCTGCGTTTTGGTATTCCAGAGTGAATGGGAGTAAACGCTGTATTGAGAAATATCTGCTTCCAAAACCAAAACGGAGGTACCTAAAAGAACGGTCTTCAATGTGTGCGTTCAACTTAGAGAGTTAAGCCGATGTGTGTTTGCAGGACTTTGTAAACCCTTTCTGTGAAAAAGGGGAAAACGCATTTTTCCGGCCAAATCCAAGCATTTAAGAAATAGCTGGAAATCTCCGTCTAAAACAAAAAACGAACGTTTTTTTCAAACTGCTCTGCTGCGTGTTCACCTAACTAAGGGAGTTGAATCCGCGTTTAGACGCAGAGAGTGAGAAGCAGTTTCTTCCAGGAGCTGCGTTTTGGTATTCCAGAGTGAATGGGAGTAAACGCTGTATTCAGAAATATCTGCTTCTAAAACCAAAACGGAGCTACCTAACAGAACGGTCTTCAATGTGTGCGTTCAACTTAGAGAGTTAAGCTGATGTGTGTTTGCAGGGGTTTGTAAACCCTTTCTGTGAAGAAGCGGAAAAAGCCTTTTCCCGGCGAAATCCAAGCATTTAAGAAATAGTTTGAAATCTCCATCTAAAACACAAAAAGAACGTTTCCTTCAAACTGCTCTGCTGCGTGTTCGCCTAACTAAGGGAGTTGAATCCGCGTTTAGACGCAGAGAGTGAAAAGCAGTTTCTTCCAGGAACTGCGTTTTGGTATTCCAGAGTCAATGGGAGTAAACGCTGTATTGAGAAATATCTGCTTCTAAAACCAAAACGGAGCTACCTAACAGAACGGTCTTCAATGTGTGCGTTCAACTTGGAGAGGTAAGATGATATGTGTTTGCAGGAGTTTGTAAACCCTTTCTGTGAAGAAGCGGAAAAAGCATTTTCCCGGCCAAATCCAAGCATTTAAGAAATAGCTGGATATCTTTGTCTAAAGCACAACACGAACGTTTCCTTCCAACTTCTCTGCTGCGTGTTCGCCTAACTAAGGGAGTTGAATCCGCGTTTAGAAGCAGAGAGTGAGTAGCAGTTTCTTCCAGGAGCTGCGTTTTGGTATTCCAGAGTGAATGGGAGTTAACGCTGTATTGAGAAATATCTGCTTCTAAAACCAAAACGGAGCTACCTAACAGAACGGTCTTCAATGTGTGCGTTCAACTTAGAGAGTTAAGCTGATGTGTGTTTGCAGGAGTTTGTAAACCCTTTCTGTGAAGATGCGGAAAGAGCATTTTCCCGGCCAAATCCAAGCATTTAAGAAATAGCTGGAAATCTCCGTCTAAAACACAAAACGAACGTTTCCTTCAAACTGTTCTGCTGCGTGTTCGCCTAACTAAGGGAGTTGAATCCGGGTTCAGACGCAGAGAGTGAGAAGCAGTTTCTACCAGGAGCTGCGTTTTGGTATTCCAGAGTGAATGGGATTAAACGCTGTATTGAGAAATATCTGCTTCTAAAACCAAAACGGAGCTACCTAACAGAACGGTCTTCAATGTGTGCGTTCAACGTTGAGAGTTAAGCTGATGTGTGTTTGCAGGAGTTTGTAAACCCTTTCTGTGAAGAAGTGGAAAAAGCATTTTCCCGGCCAAATCCAAGCAGTTAAGAAAGAGCTGGAAATCTTTGTCTAAAGCACAAGACGAACGTTTCCTTCAAACTGCTCTGCTGCGTGTTCGCCTAACTAAGGGAGTTGAATCCGCGTTTAGACGCAGAGAGTGAGAAGCAGTTTCTTCCAGGAGCTGCGTTTTGGTATTCCAGAGTGAATGGGAGTAAACGCTGTATTGAGAAATATCTGCTTCTAAAACCAAAACGGAGCTACCTAACAGAACGCTCTTCAATGTTTGCGTTCAACTTAGAGAGTTAAGCTGATGTGTGTTTGCAGGAGTTTGTAAACCCTTTCTCTGAAGAAGCGGAAAAAGCATTTTCCCGGCCAAATCCAAGCATTTAAGAAATAGCTGGAAAACTCCGTCTAAAACACAAAACGAACGTTTCCTTCAAACTGTTCTGCTGCGTGTTCGCCTAACTAAGGGAGTCGTATCCGGGATCAGACGCAGAGAGTGAGAAGCAGTTTCTTCCAGGAGCTGCGTTTTTGTATTCTAGAGTGAATGGGAGTAAACGCTGTATTGAGAAATATCTGCTTCTAAAACCAAAACGGAGCTACCTAACAGAACTGTCTTCAATGTGTGCGTTCAACTTAGAGAGGTAAGCTTATGTGTGTTTGCAGGAGTTTGTAAACACTTTCTGTGAAGAAGCGGAAAAAGCATTTTCCCGGCGAAATCCTAGCATTTAAGAAATAGTTAGAAATCTCCGTCTAAAACACAAAACGAACGTTTCCTTCAAACTGCTCTGCTGCGTGTTCGCCTAACTAAGGGAGATGAATCCGCGTTTAGACGCAGAGAGTGAGAAGCAGTTTCTTCCAGGAGCTGCGTTTTGGTAGTCCAGAGTGAATGGGAGTAAACGCTGTATTCAGAAATATCTGCTTCTAAAACCAAAACAAAGCTACCTAACAGATCGGTCTTCAATGTGTGCGTTCAACTTAGAGAGTTAAGATGATGTGTGTTTGCAGGAGTTTGTAAACCCTTTCTGTGAAGAAGCGGAAAAAGCATTTTCCCGGCCAAATCCAAGCATTTAAGAAATAGCTGGAAATCTCCGTCTAAAACACAAAACGAACGTTTACTTCAAACTGCTCGGCTGCGTGTTCGCCTAAGGGAGTTGAATCCGCGATTAGACGCAGAGAGTGAGAAGCAGTTTCTTCCAGGACCTGCGTTTTGGTATTCCAGAGTGAATGGGAGTAAACGCTGTATTGAGAAATATCTGCTTCTAAAACCAAATCGGAGCTACCTAACAGAACGCTCTTCAATGTGTGCGTTCAACTTAGAGAGTTAAGCTGATGTGTGTTTGCAGGAGTTTGTAAACCCCTACTGTGAAGAAGCGGAAAAAGCATTTTCCCGGCCAAATCCAACCATTTAAGAAATAGCTGGAAATCTCCGTCTAAAACACAAAACGAACGTTTCCTTTAAACTGCTCTTCTGCGTGTTCGCCTAACTAAGGGAGTTGAATCCGCGTTTAGACGCAGAGAGTGAGAAGCAGTTTCTTCCAGGAGCTGCCTTTTTTGTATTCCAGAGTGAATGGGAGTGAACGCTGTATTGAGAAATATCTGCTTCTAAAACCAAAACGGAGCTACCTAACAGAACGGTCTTCAAGGTGTGCGTTCAACTTAGAGAGTTAAGCTGATGTGTGTTTGCAGGAGTTTGTAAACCCTTTCTGTGAAGAAGCGGAAAAAGCATTTTCCCGGCGAAATCCAAGCATTTAAGAAATAGTTTGAAATCTCCGTCTAAAACACAAAACGAACTTTTCCTTCAAACTGCTCTGCTGCGTGTTCGCCTAACTAAGGGAGTTGAATCCGCGTTTAGACGCAGAGAGTGAGAAGCAGTTTCTTCCAGGAGCTGCGTTTTGGTATTCCAGAGTGAATGGGAGTAAACGCTGTATTGAGAAATATCTGCTTCTAAAACCAAAACGGAGCTACCTAACAGAACGCTCGTCAACGTGTGCGTTCAACTTGGAGAGTTAAGATGATGTGTGTTTGCAGGAGTTTGTAAACCCTTTCTGTGAAGATGCGGAAAAAGCATTTTCCCGGCCAAATCCAAGCATTTAAGAAATAGCTGGAAATCTCCGTCTAAAACACAAAACGAACGTTTACGTCAAACTGCTCTGCTGCGTGTTGGCCTAACTAAGGGAGTTGAATCCGCGTTTAGACGCAGAGAGTGAGAAGCAGTTTCTTCCAGGAGCTGCGTTTTGGTATTCCAGAGTGAATGGGAGTAAACGCTGTATTGAGAAATATCTGCTTCTAAAACCAAAACGGAGCTACCTAACAGAACGCTCTTCAATGTGTGCGTTCAACTTAGAGAGTTAAGATGATGTGTGTTTGCAGGAGTTTGTAAACCCTTTTTGTGAAGAAGCGGAGAAAGCATTTTTTCGACCAAATCCAAGCATTTAAGAAATAGCTGGATATCTTTGTCTAAAGAACAACACGAAAGTTTCTTTCAAACTGCTCTGCTGCGTGTTCGCCTAACTAAGGGAGTTGAATCCGCGTTTAGAAGCAGAGAGTGAGTAGCAGTTTCTTCCAGGAGCTGCGTTTTGGTATTCCAGAGTGAATGGGAGTAAACGCTGTATTGAGAAATATCTGCTTCTAAAACCAAAACGGAGCTACCTAACAGAACGCTCTTCAATGTTTGCGTTCAACTTAGAGAGTTAAGCTGATGTGTGTTTGCAGGAGTTTGTAAACCCTTTCTGTGAAGAAGCGGAAAAAGCAATTTCCCGTCCAAATCCAAGCATTTAAGAAATAGCTGGAAATCTCCGTCTAAAACACAAAACGAACGTTTCCTTCAAACTGTTCTGCTGCGTGTTCGCCTAACTAAGGGAGTCGTATCCGGGTTCAGACGCAGAGAGTGAGAAGCAGTTTCTTCCAGGAGCTGCGTTTTTGTATTCTAGAGTGAATGGGACTAAACGCTGTATTGAGAAATATCTGCTTCTAAAACCAAAACGGAGCTACCTAACAGAACGGTCTTCAATGTGTGCGTTCAACGTAGAGAGTTAAGCTGATGTGTGTTTGCATGAGTTTGTAAACCCTTTCTGTGAAGAAGCGGAAAAAGCATTTTCCCGGCCAAATCCAAGCATTTAAGAAATAGCTGGAAATCTCCGTCTAAAACAGAAAACGAACGTTTCCTTCAAACTGTTCTGCTGCGTGTTCGCCTGACTAAGGGAGTTGAATCCGCGTTTAGATGCAGAGAGTGAGAAGCAGTTTCTTCCAGGAGCTGCGTTTTGGTATTCCAGAGTGAATGGGAGTAAACGCTGTATTGAGAAATATCTGCTTCTAAAACCAAAACGGAGCTACATAACAGAACGGTCTTCAATGTTTGCGTTCAACTTAGAGAGTTAAGCTGATGTGTGTTTGCAGGAGTTTGTAAACCCTTTCTGTGAAGAAGCGGAAAAAGCATTTTCCCGTCCAAATCCAAGCATTTAAGAAATAGCTGGAAATCTCCGTCTAAAACACAAAACGAACGTTTCCTTCAAACTGTTCTGCTGCGTGTTCGCCTATCTAAGGGAGTCGTATCCGGGTTCAGACGCAGAGAGTGAGAAGCAGTTTCTTCCAGGAGCTGCGTTTTTGTATTCTAGAGTGAATGGGATTAAACGCTGTATTGAGAAATATCTGCTTCTAAAACCAAAACGGAGCTACCTAACAGAACGGTCTTCAATGTGTGCGTTCCACGTAGAGAGTTAAGCTGACGTGTGTTTGCAGTAGTTTTTAAACCCTTTCTGTGAAGAAGCGGAAAAAGCATTTTCCCGGCGAAATCCAAGCATTTAAGAAATAGCTGGAAATCTCCGTCTAAAACAGAAAACGAACGTTTACTTCAAACTGCTCGGCTGCGTGTTCGCCTAAGGGAGTTGAATCCGCGTTTAGACGCAGAGAGTGAGAAGCAGTTTCTTCCAGGAGCTGCGTTTTGGTATTCCAGAGTGAATGGGAGTAAACGCTGTATTGAGAAATATCTGCTTCTAAAACCAAAACGGAGCTACCTAACAGAACGCTCTTCAATGTGTGCGTTCAACTTAGAGAGTTAAGATGATGTGTGTTTGCAGGAGTTTGTAAACCCTTTCTGTGAAGAAGCGGAGAAAGCATTTTCCCGACCAAATCCAAGCATTTAAGAAATAGCTGGATACCTTTGTCTAAAGCACAACACGAACGTTTCCTTCAAACTGCTCTGCTGCGTGTTCGCCTAACTAAGGGAGTTGAATCCGCGTTTAGAAGCAGAGAGTGAGTAGCAGTTTCTTCCAGGAGCTGCGTTTTCGTATTCCAGAGTGAATGGGAGTAAACGCTGTATTGAGAAATATCTGCTTCTAAAACCAAAACGGAGCTACCTAACAGAACGGTCTTCAATGTGTGCGTTCAACTTAGAGAGTTAAGCTGATGTGTGTTTGCAGGAGTTTGTAAACCCTTTCTGTGAAGAAGCGGAAAGAGCATTTTCCCAGCCAAATCCAAGCATTTAAGAAATAGCTGGAAATCTTCGTCTAAAACACAAATAGAACGTTTCCTTCAAACTGTTCTGCTGCGTGTTCGCCTAACTAAGGGAGTTGAATCCGGGTTCAGACGCAGAGAGTGAGAAGAAGTTTCTTCCAGGAGCTGCGTTTTGGTATTCCAGAGTGAATGGGAGTAAACGCTGTATTGAGAAATATCTGCTTCTAAAACCAAAACGGAGCTACCTAACAGAACGGTCTTCAATGTGTGCGTACAACTTAGAGAGTTAAGCTGATGTGTGTTTGCAGGAGTTTGTAAACCCTTTCTGTGAAGAAGGGGAAAAAGCATTTTCCCGGCCAAATCCAAGCATTTAAGAAATAGCTGGAAATCTCCGTCTAAAACACAAAGCGAACGTTTCCTTCAAACTGCTCTGCTGCGTGTTTGCCTAACTAAGGGAGTTGAATCCGCGTTTAGACGCAGAGAGTGAGAAGCAGTTTCTTCCAGGAGCTGCGTTTTGGTATTCCAGAGTGAATGGGAGTAAACGCTGTATTGAGAAATATCTGCTTCTAAAACCAAAACGGAGCTACCTAATAGAACGGTCTTCAATGTGTGCGTTCAACTTAGAGAGTTAAGCTGATGTGTGTTTGCAGGAGTTTGTAAACCCTTTCTGTGAAAAAGGGGAAATCGCATTTTTCCGGCCAAATCCAAGCATTTAAGAAATAGCTGGAAATCTCCGTCTAAAACAAAAAACGAACGTTTCCTTCAAACTGCTCTGCTGCGTGTTCGCCTGACTAAGGGAGTTGAATCCGCGTTTAGACACAGAGAGTGAGAAGCAGTTTCTTCCAGGAGCTGTGTTTTGGTATTCCAGAGTGAATGGGAGTAAACGCTGTATTGAGAAATATCTGCTTCTAAAACCAAAACGGAGCTACCTAACAGAACGGTCTTCAATGTGTGCGTTCAACTTAGAGAGTTAAGCTGATGTGTGTTTGCAGGAGTTTGTAAACCCTTTCTGTGAAGAAGTGGAAAAAGCATTTTCCCGGCCAAATCCAAGCATTTAAGAAAGAGCTGGAAATCTTTGTCTAAAACACAAGACGAACGTTTACGTCAAACTGCTCTGCTGCGTGTTCGCCTAACTAAGGGAGTTGAATCCGCGTTTAGACGCAGAGAGTGAGAAGCAGTTTCTTCCAGGAGCTGCGTTTTGGTATTCCAGAAGGAATGGGAGTAAACGCTGTATTGAGAAATATCTGCTTCTAAAACCAAAACGGAGCTACCTAACAGAACGCTCTTCAATGTTTGCGTTCAACTTAGAGAGTTAAGCTGATGTGTGTTTGCAGGAGTTTGTAAACCCTTTCTGTGAAGAAGCGGAAAAAGCATTTTCCCGTCCAAATCCAAGCATTTAAGAAATAGCTGGAAATCTCCGTCTAAAACACAAAACGAACGTTTCCTTCAAACTGTTCTGCTGCGTGTTCGCCTAACTAAGGGAGTCGTATCCGGGTTCAGACGCAGAGAGTGAGAAGCAGTTTCTTCCAGGAGCTGCGTTTTTGTATTCTAGAGTGAATGGGAGTAAACGCTGTATTGAGAAATATCTGCTTCTAAAACCAAAACGGAGCTACCTAACAGAACGGTCTTCAATGTGTGCGTTCAACGTAGAGAGTTAAGCTGATGTGTGTTTGCAGGAGTTTGTAAACCCTTTCTGTGAAGAAGCGGAAAAAGCATTTTCCCGGCCAAATCCAAGCATTTAAGAAATAGCTGGAAATCTCCGTCTAAAACAGAAAACGAACGTTTCCTTCAAACTGCTCTGCTGCGTGTTCGCCTGACTAAGGGAGTTGAATCCGCGTTTAGATGCAGAGAGTGAGAAGCAGTTTCTTCCAGGAGCTGCGTTTTGGTATTCCAGAGTGAATGGGAGTAAACGCTGTATTGAGAAATATCTGCTTCTAAAACCAAAACGGAGCTACCTAACAGAACGCTCTTAAACGTGTGCGTTCAACTTGGAGAGTTTAGATTATGTGTGTTTGCAGGAGTTTGTAAACCCTTTCTGTGAAGAAGCGGAAAAAGCATTTTCCCGGCCAAATCCAAGCATTTAAGAAATAGCTGGAAATCTCCGTCTAAAACACAAAACGAACGTTTACGTCAAACTGCTCTGCTGCGTGTTCGCCTAACTGAGGGAGTTGAATCCGCGTTTAGACGCAGAGAGTGAGAAGCAGTTTCTTCCAGGAGCTGCGTTTTGGTATTCCAGAGTGAATGGGAGTAAACGCTGTATTGAGAAATATCTGCTTCTAAAACCAAAACGGAGCTACCTAACAGAACGCTCTTCAATGTGTGCGTTCAACTTAGAGAGTTAAGATGATGTGTGTTTGCAGGAGTTTGTAAACCCTTTCTGTGAAGAAGCGGAGAAAGCATTTTCCCGACCAAATCCAAGCATTTAAGAAATAGCTGGAAATCTCCGTCTAAAACACAAAACGAACGTTTACGTCAAACTGCTCTGCTGCGTGTTCGCCTAACTAAGGGAGTTGAATCCGCGTTTAGAAGCAGAGAGTGAGTAGCAGTTTCTTCCAGGAGCTGCGTTTTGGTATTCCAGAGTGAATGGGAGTAAACGCTGTATTGAGAAATATCTGCTTCTAAAACCAAAACGGAGCTACCTAACAGAACGGTCTTCAATGTGTGCGTTCAACTTAGAGAGTTAAGCTGATGTGTGTTTGCAGGAGTTTGTAAACCCTTTCTGTGAAGAAGCGGAAAGAGCATTTTCCCGGCCAAATCCAAGCATTTAAGAAATAGCTGGAAATCTCCGTCTAAAACACAAAACGAACGTTTCCTTCAAACTGTTCTGCTGCGCGTTCGCCTAACTACGGGAGTTGAATCCCGGTTCAGACGCAGAGAGTGAGAAGAAGTTTCTTCCAGGAGCTGCGTTTTGGTATTCCAGAGTGAATGGGAGTAAACGCTGTATTGAGAAATATCTGCTTCTAAAACCAAAACGGAGCTACCTAACAGAACGGTCTTCAATGTGTGCGTACAACTTAGAGAGTTAAGCTGATGTGTGTTTGCAGGAGTTTGTAAACTTTTTCTGTGAAGAAGCGGAAAAAGCATTTTCCCGGCGAAATCCAAGCATTTAAGAAATAGTTTGAAATCTCCGTCTAAAACACAAAACGAACTTTTCCTTCAAACTGCTCTGCTGCGTGTTCGCCTAACTAAGGGAGTTGAATCCGCGTTTAGACGCAGAGAGTGAGAAGCAGTTTCTTCCAGGAGCTGCGTTTTGGTATTCCAGAGTGAATGGGAGTAAACGCTGTATTGAGAAATATCTGCTTCTAAAACCAAAACGGAGCTACCTAACAGAACGCTCGTCAACGTGTGCGTTCAACTTGGAGAGTTAAGATGATGTGTGTTTGCAGGAGTTTGTAAACCCTTTCTGTGAAGAAGCGGAAAAAGCATTTTCCCGGCCAAATCCAAGCATTTAAGAAATAGCTGGAAATCTCCGTCTAAAACACAAAACGAACGTTTACGTCAAACTGCTCTGCTGCGTGTTCGCCTAACTAAGGGAGTTGAATCCGCGTTTAGAAGCAGAGAGTGAGTAGCAGTTTCTTCCAGGAGCTGCGTTTTGGTATTCCAGAGTGAATGGGAGTAAACGCTGTATTGAGAAATATCTGCTTCTAAAACCAAAACGGAGCTACCTAACAGAACGCTCTTCAATGTTTGCGTTCAAGTTAGAGAGTTAAGCTGATGTGTGTTTGCAGGAGTTTGTAAACCCTTTCTGTGAAGAAGCGGAAAAAGCATTTTCCCGTCCAAATCCAAGCATTTAAGAAATAGCTGGAAATCTCCGTCTAAAACACAAAACGAATGTTTCCTTCAAACTGTTCTGCTGCGTGTTCGCCTAACTAAGGGAGTCGTATCCGGGTTCAGACGCAGAGAGTGAGAAGCAGTTTCTTCCAGGAGCTGCGTTTTTGTATTCTAGAGTGAATGGTTGTAAACGCTGTATTGAGAAATATCTGCTTCTAAAACCAAAACGGAGCTACCTAACAGAACGGTCTTCAATGTGTGCGTTCAACGTAGAGAGTTAAGCTGATGTGTGTTTGCATGAGTTTGTAAACCCTTTCTGTGAAGAAGCGGAAAAAGCATTTTCCCGGCCAAATCCAAGCATTTAAGAAATAGCTGGAAATCTCCGTCTAAAACAGAAAACGAACGTTTCCTTCAAACTGTTCTGCTGCGTGTTCGCCTGACTAAGGGAGTTGAATCCGCGTTTAGATGCAGAAAGTGAGAAGCAGTTTCTTCCAGGAGCTGCGTTTTGGTATTCCAGAGTGAATGGGAGTAAACGCTGTATTGAGAAATATCTGCTTCTAAAACCAAAACGGAGCTACCTAACAGAACGGTCTTCAATGTGTGCGTACAACGTAGAGAGTTAAGCTGACGTGTGTTTGCAGGAGTTTGTAAACCCTTTCTGTGAAGAAGGGGAAAAAGCATTTTCCCGGCCAAATTTAAGCATTTAAGAAATAGCTGGAAATCTCCGTCTAAAACACAAAGCGAACGTTTCCTTCAAACTGCTCTGCTGCGTGTTTGCCTAACTAAGGGAGTTGAATCCGCGTTTAGACGCAGAGAGTGAGAAGCAGTTTCTTCCAGGAGCTGCGTTTTGCTTTCGAGAGTGAATGGGAGTAAACGCTGTATTGAGAAATATCTGCTTCCAAAACCAAAACGGAGCTACCTAACAGAACGGTCTTCAATGTGTACGTTCAACGTAGAGAGTTAAGCTGATGTGTGTTTGCAGGAGTTTGTAAACCCTTTCTGTGAAAAAGGGGAAAACGCATTTTTCCGGCCAAATCCAAGCATTTAAGAAATAGCTGGAAATCTCCGTCTAAAACAAAAAACGAACGTTTCCTTCAGACTGCTCTGCTGCGTGTTCGCCTGACTAAGGGAGTTGAATCCGCGTTTAGACACAGAGAGTGAGAAGCAGTTTCTTCCAGGAGCTGTGTTTTGGTATTCCAGAGTGAATGGGAGTAAACGCTGTATTGAGAAATATCTGCTTCTAAAACCAAAACGGAGCTACCTAACAGAACGGTCTTCAATGTGTGCGTTCAACTTAGAGAGTTAAGCTGATGTGTGTTTGCAGGAGTTTGTAAACCCTTTCTGTGAAGAAGTGGAAAAAGCATTTTCCCGGCCAAATCCAAGCATTTAAGAAAGAGCTGGAAATCTTTGTCTAAAGCACAAGACGAACGTTTCCTTCAAACTGCTCTGCTGCGTGTTCGCCTAACTAAGGGAGTTGAATCCGCGTTTAGACGCAGAGAGTGAGAAGCAGTTTCTTCCAGGAGCTGCGTTTTGGTATTCCAGAGTGAATGGGAGTAAACGCTGTATTGAGAAATATCTGCTTCTAAAACCAAAACGGAGCTACCTAACAGAACGCTCTTCAATGTGTGCGTTCAACTTAGAGAGTTAAGCTGATGTGTGTTTGCAGGAGTTTGTAAACCCTTTCTGTGAAGAAGCGGAAAAAGCATTTTCCCGTCCAAATCCAAGCATTTAAGAAATAGCTGGAAATCTCCGTCTAAAACACAAAACGAACGTTTCCTTCAAACTGTTCTGCTGCGTGTTCGCCTAACTAAGGGAGTCGTATCCGGGTTCAGACGCAGAGAGTGAGAAGCAGTTTCTTCCAGGAGCTGCGTTTTTGTATTCTAGAGTGAATGGGAGTAAACGCTGTATTGAGAACTATCTGCTTCTAAAACCAAAACGGAGCTACCTAACAGAACGGTCTTCAATGTGTGCGTTCAACGTAGAGAGTTAAGCTGATGTGTGTTTGCAGTAGTTTGTAAACCCTTTCTGTGAAGAAGCGGAAAAAGCATTTTCCCGGCCAAATCCAAGCATTTAAGAAATAGCTGGAAATCTCCGTCTAAAACAGAAAACGAACGTTTACTTCAAACTGCTCGGCTGCGTGTTCGCCTAAGGGAGTTGAATCCGCGTTTAGACGCAGAGAGTGAGAAGCAGTTTCTTCCAGGAGCTGCGTTTTGGTATTCCAGAGTGAATGGGAGTAAACGCTGTATTGAGAAATATCTGCTTCTAAAACCAAAACGGAGCTACCTAACAGAACGCTCTTCAATGTGTGCGTTCAACTTAGAGAGTTAAGATGATGTGTGTTTGCAGGAGTTTGTAAACCCTTTCTGTGAAGAAGCGGAGAAAGCATTTTCCCGACCAAATCCAAGCATTTAAGAAATAGCTGGATATCTTTGTCTAAAGCACAACACGAACGTTTCCTTCAAACTGCTCTGCTGCGTGTTCGCCTAACTAAGGGAGTTGAATCCGCGTTTAGAAGCAGAGAGTGAGTAGCAGTTTCTTCCAGGAGCTGCGTTTTCGTATTCCAGAGTGAATGGGTGTAAACGCTGTATTGAGAAATATCTGCTTCTAAAACCAAAACGGAGCTACCTAACAGAACGGTCTTCAATGTGTGCGTTCAACTTAGAGAGTTAAGCTGATGTGTGTTTGCAGGAGTTTGTAAACCCTTTCTGTGAAGAAGCGGAAAAAGCATTTTCCCGGCCAAATCCAAGCATTTAAGAAATAGCTGGAAATCTTCGTCTAAAACACAAATAGAACGTTTCCTTCAAACTGTTCTGCTGCGTGTTCGCCTAACTAAGGGAGTTGAATCCGGGTTCAGACGCAGAGAGTGAGAAGAAGTTTCTTCCAGGAGCTGCGTTTTGGTATTCCAGAGTGAATGGGAGTAAACGCTGTATTGAGAAATATCTGCTTCTAAAACAAAAACGGAGCTACCTAACAGAACGGTCTTCAATGTGTGCGTACAACTTAGAGAGTTAAGCTGATGTGTGTTTGCAGGAGTTTGTAAACCCTTTCTGTGAAGAAGGGGAAAAAGCATTTTCCCGGCCAAATCCAAGCATTTAAGAAATAGCTGGAAATCTCCGTCTAAAACACAAAGCGAACGTTTCCTTCAAACTGCTCTGCTGCGTGTTTGCCTAACTAAGGGAGTTGAATCCGCGTTTAGACGCAGAGAGTGAGAAGCAGTTTCTTCCAGGAGCTGCGTTTTGGTATTCCAGAGTGAATGGGAGTAAACGCTGTATTGAGAAATATCTGCTTCTAAAACCAAAACGGAGCTACCTAATAGAACGGTCTTCAATGTGTGCGTTCAACTTAGAGAGTTAAGCTGATGTGTGTTTGCAGGAGTTTGTAAACCCTTTCTGTGAAAAAGGGGAAATCGCATTTTTCCGGCCAAATCCAAGCATTTAAGAAATAGCTGGAAATCTCCGTCTAAAACAAAAAACGAACGTTTCCTTCAAACTGCTCTGCTGCGTGTTCGCCTGACTAAGGGAGTTGAATCCGCGTTTAGACACAGAGAGTGAGAAGCAGTTTCTTCCAGGAGCTGTGTTTTGGTATTCCAGAGTGAATGGGAGTAAACGCTGTATTGAGAAATATCTGCTTCTAAAACCAAAACGGAGCTACCTAACAGAACGGTCTTCAATGTGTGCGTTCAACTTAGAGAGTTAAGCTGATGTGTGTTTGCAGGAGTTTGTAAACCCTTTCTGTGAAGAAGTGGAAAAAGCATTTTCCCGGCCAAATCCAAGCATTTAAGAAAGAGCTGGAAATCTTTGTCTAAAACACAAGACGAACGTTTACGTCAAACTGCTCTGCTGCGTGTTCGCCTAACTAAGGGAGTTGAATCCGCGTTTAGACGCAGAGAGTGAGAAGCAGTTTCTTCCAGGAGCTGCGTTTTGGTATTCCAGAAGGAATGGGAGTAAACGCTGTATTGAGAAATATCTGCTTCTAAAACCAAAACGGAGCTACCTAACAGAACGCTCTTCAATGTTTGCGTTCAACTTAGAGAGTTAAGCTGATGTGTGTTTGCAGGAGTTTGTAAACCCTTTCTGTGAAGAAGCGGAAAAAGCATTTTCCCGTCCAAATCCAAGCATTTAAGAAATAGCTGGAAATCTCCGTCTAAAACACAAAACGAACGTTTCCTTCAAACTGTTCTGCTGCGTGTTCGCCTAACTAAGGGAGTCGTATCCGGGTTCAGACGCAGAGAGTGAGAAGCAGTTTCTTCCAGGAGCTGCGTTTTTGTATTCTAGAGTGAATGGGAGTAAACGCTGTATTGAGAAATATCTGCTTCTAAAACCAAAACGGAGCTACCTAACAGAACGGTCTTCAATGTGTGCGTTCAACGTAGAGAGTTAAGCTGATGTGTGTTTGCAGGAGTTTGTAAACCCTTTCTGTGAAGAAGCGGAAAAAGCATTTTCCCGGCCAAATCCAAGCATTTAAGAAATAGCTGGAAATCTCCGTCTAAAACAGAAAACGAACGTTTCCTTCAAACTGCTCTGCTGCGTGTTCGCCTGACTAAGGGAGTTGAATCCGCGTTTAGATGCAGAGAGTGAGAAGCAGTTTCTTCCAGGAGCTGCGTTTTGGTATTCCAGAGTGAATGGGAGTAAACGCTGTATTGAGAAATATCTGCTTCTAAAACCAAAACGGAGCTACCTAACAGAACGCTCTTAAACGTGTGCGTTCAACTTGGAGAGTTTAGATTATGTGTGTTTGCAGGAGTTTGTAAACCCTTTCTGTGAAGAAGCGGAAAAAGCATTTTCCCGGCCAAATCCAAGCATTTAAGAAATAGCTGGAAATCTCCGTCTAAAACACAAAACGAACGTTTACGTCAAACTGCTCTGCTGCGTGTTCGCCTAACTGAGGGAGTTGAATCCGCGTTTAGACGCAGAGAGTGAGAAGCAGTTTCTTCCAGGAGCTGCGTTTTGGTATTCCAGAGTGAATGGGAGTAAACGCTGTATTGAGAAATATCTGCTTCTAAAACCAAAACGGAGCTACCTAACAGAACGCTCTTCAATGTGTGCGTTCAACTTAGAGAGTTAAGATGATGTGTGTTTGCAGGAGTTTGTAAACCCTTTCTGTGAAGAAGCGGAGAAAGCATTTTCCCGACCAAATCCAAGCATTTAAGAAATAGCTGGAAATCTCCGTCTAGAACACAAAACGAACGTTTACGTCAAACTGCTCTGCTGCGTGTTCGCCTAACTAAGGGAGTTGAATCCGCGTTTAGAAGCAGAGAGTGAGTAGCAGTTTCTTCCAGGAGCTGCGTTTTGGTATTCCAGAGTGAATGGGAGTAAACGCTGTATTGAGAAATATCTGCTTCTAAAACCAAAACGGAGCTACCTAACAGAACGGTCTTCAATGTGTGCGTTCAACTTAGAGAGTTAAGCTGATGTGTGTTTGCAGGAGTTTGTAAACCCTTTCTGTGAAGAAGCGGAAAGAGCATTTTCCCGGCCAAATCCAAGCATTTAAGAAATAGCTGGAAATCTCCGTCTAAAACACAAAACGAACGTTTCCTTCAAACTGTTCTGCTGCGCGTTCGCCTAACTACGGGAGTTGAATCCCGGTTCAGACGCAGAGAGTGAGAAGAAGTTTCTTCCAGGAGCTGCGTTTTGGTATTCCAGAGTGAATGGGAGTAAACGCTGTATTGAGAAATATCTGCTTCTAAAACCAAAACGGAGCTACCTAACAGAACGGTCTTCAATGTGTGCGTACAACTTAGAGAGTTAAGCTGATGTGTGTTTGCAGGAGTTTGTAAACTTTTTCTGTGAAGAAGCGGAAAAAGCATTTTCCCGGCGAAATCCAAGCATTTAAGAAATAGTTTGAAATCTCCGTCTAAAACACAAAACGAACTTTTCCTTCAAACTGCTCTGCTGCGTGTTCGCCTAACTAAGGGAGTTGAATCCGCGTTTAGACGCAGAGAGTGAGAAGCAGTTTCTTCCAGGAGCTGCGTTTTGGTATTCCAGAGTGAATGGGAGTAAACGCTGTATTGAGAAATATCTGCTTCTAAAACCAAAACGGAGCTACCTAACAGAACGCTCGTCAACGTGTGCGTTCAACTTGGAGAGTTAAGATGATGTGTGTTTGCAGGAGTTTGTAAACCCTTTCTGTGAAGAAGCGGAAAAAGCATTTTCCCGGCCAAATCCAAGCATTTAAGAAATAGCTGGAAATCTCCGTCTAAAACACAAAACGAACGTTTACGTCAAACTGCTCTGCTGCGTGTTCGCCTAACTAAGGGAGTTGAATCCGCGTTTAGAAGCAGAGAGTGAGTAGCAGTTTCTTCCAGGAGCTGCGTTTTGGTATTCCAGAGTGAATGGGAGTAAACGCTGTATTGAGAAATATCTGCTTCTAAAACCAAAACGGAGCTACCTAACAGAACGCTCTTCAATGTTTGCGTTCAAGTTAGAGAGTTAAGCTGATGTGTGTTTGCAGGAGTTTGTAAACCCTTTCTGTGAAGAAGCGGAAAAAGCATTTTCCCGTCCAAATCCAAGCATTTAAGAAATAGCTGGAAATCTCCGTCTAAAACACAAAACGAATGTTTCCTTCAAACTGTTCTGCTGCGTGTTCGCCTAACTAAGGGAGTCGTATCCGGGTTCAGACGCAGAGAGTGAGAAGCAGTTTCTTCCAGGAGCTGCGTTTTTGTATTCTAGAGTGAATGGTTGTAAACGCTGTATTGAGAAATATCTGCTTCTAAAACCAAAACGGAGCTACCTAACAGAACGGTCTTCAATGTGTGCGTTCAACGTAGAGAGTTAAGCTGATGTGTGTTTGCATGAGTTTGTAAACCCTTTCTGTGAAGAAGCGGAAAAAGCATTTTCCCGGCCAAATCCAAGCATTTAAGAAATAGCTGGAAATCTCCGTCTAAAACAGAAAACGAACGTTTCCTTCAAACTGTTCTGCTGCGTGTTCGCCTGACTAAGGGAGTTGAATCCGCGTTTAGATGCAGAAAGTGAGAAGCAGTTTCTTCCAGGAGCTGCGTTTTGGTATTCCAGAGTGAATGGGAGTAAACGCTGTATTGAGAAATATCTGCTTCTAAAACCAAAACGGAGCTACCTAACAGAACGGTCTTCAATGTGTGCCTACAACGTAGAGAGTTAAGCTGACGTGTGTTTGCAGGAGTTTGTAAACCCTTTCTGTGAAGAAGGGGAAAAAGCATTTTCCCGGCCAAATTTAAGCATTTAAGAAATAGCTGGAAATCTCCGTCTAAAACACAAAGCGAACGTTTCCTTCAAACTGCTCTGCTGCGTGTTTGCCTAACTAAGGGAGTTGAATCCGCGTTTAGACGCAGAGAGTGAGAAGCAGTTTCTTCCAGGAGCTGCGTTTTGCTTTCGAGAGTGAATGGGAGTAAACGCTGTATTGAGAAATATCTGCTTCCAAAACCAAAACGGAGCTACCTAACAGAACGGTCTTCAATGTGTACGTTCAACGTAGAGAGTTAAGCTGATGTGTGTTTGCAGGAGTTTGTAAACCCTTTCTGTGAAAAAGGGGAAAACGCATTTTTCCGGCCAAATCCAAGCATTTAAGAAATAGCTGGAAATCTCCGTCTAAAACAAAAAACGAACGTTTCCTTCAGACTGCTCTGCTGCGTGTTCGCCTGACTAAGGGAGTTGAATCCGCGTTTAGACACAGAGAGTGAGAAGCAGTTTCTTCCAGGAGCTGTGTTTTGGTATTCCAGAGTGAATGGGAGTAAACGCTGTATTGAGAAATATCTGCTTCTAAAACCAAAACGGAGCTACCTAACAGAACGGTCTTCAATGTGTGCGTTCAACTTAGAGAGTTAAGCTGATGTGTGTTTGCAGGAGTTTGTAAACCCTTTCTGTGAAGAAGTGGAAAAAGCATTTTCCCGGCCAAATCCAAGCATTTAAGAAAGAGCTGGAAATCTTTGTCTAAAGCACAAGACGAACGTTTCCTTCAAACTGCTCTGCTGCGTGTTCGCCTAACTAAGGGAGTTGAATCCGCGTTTAGACGCAGAGAGTGAGAAGCAGTTTCTTCCAGGAGCTGCGTTTTGGTATTCCAGAGTGAATGGGAGTAAACGCTGTATTGAGAAATATCTGCTTCTAAAACCAAAACGGAGCTACCTAACAGAACGCTCTTCAATGTGTGCGTTCAACTTAGAGAGTTAAGCTGATGTGTGTTTGCAGGAGTTTGTAAACCCTTTCTGTGAAGAAGCGGAAAAAGCATTTTCCCGTCCAAATCCAAGCATTTAAGAAATAGCTGGAAATCTCCGTCTAAAACACAAAACGAACGTTTCCTTCAAACTGTTCTGCTGCGTGTTCGCCTAACTAAGGGAGTCGTATCCGGGTTCAGACGCAGAGAGTGAGAAGCAGTTTCTTCCAGGAGCTGCGTTTTTGTATTCTAGAGTGAATGGGAGTAAACGCTGTATTGAGAACTATCTGCTTCTAAAACCAAAACGGAGCTACCTAACAGAACGGTCTTCAATGTGTGCGTTCAACGTAGAGAGTTAAGCTGATGTGTGTTTGCAGTAGTTTGTAAACCCTTTCTGTGAAGAAGCGGAAAAAGCATTTTCCCGGCCAAATCCAAGCATTTAAGAAATAGCTGGAAATCTCCGTCTAAAACAGAAAACGAACGTTTACTTCAAACTGCTCGGCTGCGTGTTCGCCTAAGGGAGTTGAATCCGCGTTTAGACGCAGAGAGTGAGAAGCAGTTTCTTCCAGGAGCTGCGTTTTGGTATTCCAGAGTGAATGGGAGTAAACGCTGTATTGAGAAATATCTGCTTCTAAAACCAAAACGGAGCTACCTAACAGAACGCTCTTCAATGTGTGCGTTCAACTTAGAGAGTTAAGATGATGTGTGTTTGCAGGAGTTTGTAAACCCTTTCTGTGAAGAAGCGGAGAAAGCATTTTCCCGACCAAATCCAAGCATTTAAGAAATAGCTGGATATCTTTGTCTAAAGCACAACACGAACGTTTCCTTCAAACTGCTCTGCTGCGTGTTCGCCTAACTAAGGGAGTTGAATCCGCGTTTAGAAGCAGAGAGTGAGTAGCAGTTTCTTCCAGGAGCTGCGTTTTCGTATTCCAGAGTGAATGGGTGTAAACGCTGTATTGAGAAATATCTGCTTCTAAAACCAAAACGGAGCTACCTAACAGAACGGTCTTCAATGTGTGCGTTCAACTTAGAGAGTTAAGCTGATGTGTGTTTGCAGGAGTTTGTAAACCCTTTCTGTGAAGAAGCGGAAAAAGCATTTTCCCGGCCAAATCCAAGCATTTAAGAAATAGCTGGAAATCTTCGTCTAAAACACAAATAGAACGTTTCCTTCAAACTGTTCTGCTGCGTGTTCGCCTAACTAAGGGAGTTGAATCCGGGTTCAGACGCAGAGAGTGAGAAGAAGTTTCTTCCAGGAGCTGCGTTTTGGTATTCCAGAGTGAATGGGAGTAAACGCTGTATTGAGAAATATCTGCTTCTAAAACAAAAACGGAGCTACCTAACAGAACGGTCTTCAATGTGTGCGTACAACTTAGAGAGTTAAGCTGATGTGTGTTTGCAGGAGTTTGTAAACCCTTTCTGTGAAGAAGGGGAAAAAGCATTTTCCCGGCCAAATCCAAGCATTTAAGAAATAGCTGGAAATCTCCGTCTAAAACACAAAGCGAACGTTTCCTTCAAACTGCTCTGCTGCGTGTTTGCCTAACTAAGGGAGTTGAATCCGCGTTTAGACGCAGAGAGTGAGAAGCAGTTTCTTCCAGGAGCTGCGTTTTGGTATTCCAGAGTGAATGGGAGTAAACGCTGTATTGAGAAATATCTGCTTCTAAAACCAAAACGGAGCTACCTAATAGAACGGTCTTCAATGTGTGCGTTCAACTTAGAGAGTTAAGCTGATGTGTGTTTGCAGGAGTTTGTAAACCCTTTCTGTGAAAATGGGGAAATCGCATTTTTCCGGCCAAATCCAAGCATTTAAGAAATAGCTGGAAATCTCCGTCTAAAACAAAAAACGAACGTTTCCTTCGAACTGCTCTGCTGCGTGTTCGCCTGACTAAGGGAGTTGAATCCGCGTTTAGACACAGAGAGTGAGAAGCAGTTTCTTCCAGGAGCTGTGTTTTGGTATTCCAGAGTGAATGGGAGTAAACGCTGTATTGAGAAATATCTGCTTCTAAAACCAAAACGGAGCTACCTAACAGAACGCTCTTAAACGTGTCCGTTCAACTTGGAGAGTTAAGATGATGTGTGTTTGCAGGAGTTTGTAAACCCTTTCTGTGAAGAAGCGGAAAAAGCATTTTCCCGGCCAAATCCAAGCATTTAAGAAATAGCTGGAAATCTCCGTCTAAAACACAAAACGAACGTTTACGTCAAACTGCTCTGCTGCGTGTTCGCCTAACTGAGGGAGTTGAATCCGCGTTTAGACGCAGAGAGTGAGAAGCAGTTTCTTCCAGGAGCTGCGTTTTGGTATTCCAGAGGGAATGGGAGTAAACGCTGTATTGAGAAATATCTGCTTCTAAAACCAAAACGGAGCTACCTAACAGAACGGTATTCAATGTGTGCGTACAACGTAGAGAGTTAAGCTGATGTGTGTTTGCAGGAGTTTGTAAACCCTTTCTGTGAAGAAGGGGAAAAAGCATCTTCCCGGCCAAATCCAAGCATTTAAGAAATAGCTGGAAATCTCCGTCTAAAACACAAAGCGAACGTTTCCTTCAAACTGCTCTGCTGCGTGTTTGCCTAACTAAGGGAGTTGAATCCGCGTTTAGACGCAGAGAGTGAGAAGCAGTTTCTTCCAGGAGATGCGTTTTGGTATTCCAGAGTGAATGGGAGTAAACACTGTATTGAGAAATATCTGCCTCTAAAACCAAAACGGAGCTACCTAACAGAAGGGTCTTCAATGTGTGCGTTCAACGTAGAGAGGTAAGCTGATGTGTGTTTGCAGGAGTTTGTAAACCCTTTCTGTGAAGAAGCAAAGAAAGCATTTTCCCGTCCAAATCCAAGCATTTAAGAAATAGCTGGAAATCTCCGTCTAAAACACAAAACGAACGTTTCTTTCAAACTGCTCTGCTGCGTGTTCGCCTAACTAAGGGAGTTGAATTTGCGTTTAGACGCAGAGAGTGAGAAGCAGTTTCTTCCAGGAGCTGCGTTTTGGTATTCCAGAGTGAATGGGAGTAAACGCTGTATTGAGAAATATCTGCTTCTAAAACCGAAACGGAGCTACCTAACAGAACGGTCTTCAATGTGTGCGTTCAACTTAGAGAGGTAAGCTGATGTGTGTTTGCAGGAGTTTGTAAACCCTTTCTGTGAAGAAGCGGAAAAAGCATTTTCCCGGCCAAATCCAAGCATTTAAGAAATAGCTGGATATCTTTGTCTAAAGCACAAGACGAACGTTTCCTTCAAACTGCTCTGCTGCGTGTTCGCCTAACTAAGAAAGTTGAATCCGCGTTTAGACGCAGAGAGTGAGTAGCAGATTCTTCCAGGAGCTGCGTTTTGGTATTCCAGAGTGAATGGGAGTAAACGCTGTATTGAGAAATATCTGCTTCTAAAACCAAAACGGAGCTACCTATCAGAACGGTCTTCAATGTGTGCGTTCAACTTAGAGAGTTAAGCTGATGTGTGTTTGCAGGAGTTTGTAAACCCGTTCTGTGAAGAAGCGGAAAAAGCATTTTCCCGGCAAAATCCAAGCATTTAAGAAATAGCTGGAAATCTCCGTCTAAAACACATAACGAACGTATTCTTCAAACTGTTCTGCTGCGTATTCGCCTAACTAAGGGTGTTGAATCCGAATTCAGACGCAGAGAGTGAGAAGCAGTTTCTTCCAGGAGCTGCGTTTTGGTATTCCAGAGTGAATGAAAGTAAACGCAGTATTGAGCAATATCTGCTTCTAAAACCAAAACGGAGCTATCTAACAGAACGGTCATCAATGTGTGAGTTCAAGTTACAGAGTTAAGCTGATGTGTGTTTGCAGGAGTTTGTAAACCCTTTCTGTGAAGAAGGGGAAAAAGCATTTTCCCGGCCAAATCCAAGCATTTAAGAAATAGCTGGACATCTTTGTCTAAAACACAAAACGAACGTTTCTTTCAAACTGTTCTGCTGCGTTTTTGCCTAACTAAGGGAGTTGAATCCGGGTTCAGACGCAGAGAGTGAGAAGCAGTTTCTTCCAGGAGCTGCGTTTTGGTATTCCAGAGTGAATGGGAGTAAACGCTGTATTGAGAAATATCTGCTTCTAACACCAAAACGGAGCTACCTAACAGAACGGTCTTCAATGTGCGCGTTCAACTTAGAGAGTTAAGCTGATGTGTGTTTGCAGGAGTTTGTAAACCCTTTTTGTGAAGAAGCGGAAAAAGCATTTTCCCGGCCAAATCCAAGCATTTAAGAAATAGCTGGAAATCTCTGTCTAAAGCACAAAACGAACGTTTCCTTCAAACTGCTCTGCTGCGTGTTCGCCTAACTAAGGGAGTTGAATCCGCGTTAAGACGCAGAGAGTGAGAAGCAGTTTCTTCCAGGAGCTGCGTTTTGGTATTCCAGAGTGAATGGGAGTAAACGCTGTATTGAGAAATATCTGCTTCTAAAACCAAAACGGAGCTACGTAACAGAACGGTCTTCAATGTGTGCGTTCAACGTTGAGAGTTAAGCTGATGTGTGTTTGCAAGAGTTTGTAAACCCTTTCTGTGAAGACGCGGAAAAAGCATTTTCCCGGCCAAATCCAAGCATTTAACAAATAGTTTGAAATCTCCGTCTAAAACACAAGACGAACGTTTCCTTCAAACTGCTCTGCTGCGTGTTCGCCTAACTACGAGAGTTGAATCCGCGTTTAGACGCAGAGAGTGAGAAGCAGTTTATTCCAGGAGCTGCGTTTTTGTATTCCAGAGTGAATGGGAGTGAACGCTGTATTGAGAAATATCTGCTTCTAAAACCAAAACGGAGCTACCTAACAGAAGGGTCTTCAATGTGTGCGTTCAACTTAGAGAGTTAAGCTGATGTGTGTTTGCAGGAGTTTGTAAACCCTTTCTGTGAAGAAGCGGAAAAAGCATTTTCCCGGCGAAATCCAAGCATTTAAGAAATAGTTTGAAATCTCCGTCTAAAACACAAAACGAACGTTTCCTTCAAACAGCTCTGCTGCGTGTTCGCCTAACTAAGGGAGTTGAATCCGCGTTTAGACGCAGAGAGTGAGAAGCAGTTTCTTCCAGGAGCTGCGTTTTGGTATTCCAGAGTGAATGGGAGTAAACCCTGTATTGAGAAATATCTGCTTCTTAAACCAAAACGGAGCTACCTAACAGAACGGTCTTCAATGTGTGCGTTCAACATAGAGAGTTAAGCTGATGTGTGTTTGCAGGAGTTTGTAAACACTTGCTGTGAAGAAGCGGAAAAAGCATTTTCCCGGCCAAATCCAAGCATTTAAGAAATAGCTGGAAATCTCCGTCTAAAACAGAAAACGAACGTTTCCTTCAAACTGTTCTGCTGCGTGTTCGCCTGACTAAGGGAGTTGAATCCGCGTTTAGACGCAGTGAGTGAGAAGCAGTTTCTTCCAGGAGCTGCGTTTTGGTATTCCAGAGTGAATGGGAGTAAACGCTGTATTGAGAAATATCTGCTTCTAAAACCAAAACGGAGCTACCTAACAGACCGGTCTTCAATGTGTGCGTTCAACATAGAGAGTTAAGCTGATGTGTGTTTGCAGGAGTTTGTAAACCCTTTCTGTGAAGAAGCGGAAAAAGCATTTTCCTGGCCAAATCCAACCATTTAAGAAATAGCTGGAAATCTCCGTCTAAAACACAAAACGAACGTTTCCTTCAAACTGCTCTGCTGCGTGTTCGCCTAACTAAGGGAGTTGAATCCGCGTTTAGACGCAGAGAGTGAGAAGCAGTTTCTTCCAGGAGCTGCGTTTTGGTATTCCAGAGTGAATGGGAGTAAACGCTGTATTGAGAAATATCTGCTTTTAAAACCGAAACGGAGCTACCTAACAGAACGGTCTTCAATGTGTGCGTTCAACTTAGAGAGTGAAGCTGATGTATGTTTGCAGGAGTTTGTAAACCCTTTCTGTGAAGAAGCGGAAAAAGCATTTTCCCGGCCAAATCCAAGCATTTAAGAAATAGCTGGAAATCTCCGTCTAAAACACAAAACGAACGTTTCCTTCAAACTGTTCTGCTGCGTGTTCGCCTAACTAAGGGAGTTGAATCCGGGTTCAGACGCAGAGAGTGAGAAGCAGTTTCTTCCAGGAGCTGCGTTTTGGTATTCCAGAGTGAATGGGAGTAAACGCTGTATTCAGAAATATCTGCTTCTAAAACCAAAACGGAGCTACCTAACAGACCGGTCTTCAATGTGTGCGTTCAACTTAGAGAGTTAAGATGATGTGTGTTTGCAGGAGTTTGTAAACCCTTTCTGTGAAGAAGCGGAAAAAGCATTTTCCAGTCCAAATCCAACCATTTAAGAAATAGCTGGAAATCTCCGTCTAAAACACGAAACGAACGTTTCCTTCAGACTGCTCTGCTGCGTGTTCGCCTGACTAAGGGAGTTGAATCCGCGTTTAGACACAGAGAGTGAGAAGCAGTTTCTTCCAGGAGCTGCGTTTTGGTATTCCAGAGTGAATGGGAGTAAACGCTGTATTCAGAAATATCTGCTTCTAAAACCAAAACGGAGCTACCTAACAGACCGGTCTTCAATGTGTGCGTTCAACTTAGAGAGTTAAGCTGATGTGTGTTTGCAGGAGTTTGTAAACCCTTTCTGTGAAAAAGGGGAAAACGCATTTTTCCGGCCAAATCCAAGCATTTAAGAAATAGCTGGAAATCTCCGTCTAAAACAAAAAACGAACGTTTCCTTCAGACTGCTCTGCTGCGTGTTCGCCTGACTAAGGGAGTTGAATCCGCGTTTAGACACAGAGAGTGAGAAGCAGTTTCTTCCAGGAGCTGTGTTTTGGTATTCCAGAGTGAATGGGAGTAAACGCTGTATTGAGAAATATCTGCTTCTAAAACCAAAACGGAGCTACCTAACAGAACGGTCTTCAATGTGTGCGTTCAACTTAGAGAGTTAAGCTGATGTGTGTTTGCAGGAGTTTGTAAACCCTTTCTGTGAAGAAGTGGAAAAAGCATTTTCCCGGCCAAATCCAAGCATTTAAGAAAGAGCTGGAAATCTTTGTCTAAAGCACAAGACGAACGTTTCCTTCAAACTGCTCTGCTGCGTGTTCGCCTAACTAAGGGAGTTGAATCCGCGTTTAGACGCAGAGAGTGAGAAGCAGTTTCTTCCAGGAGCTGCGTTTTGGTATTCCAGAGTGAATGGGAGTAAACGCTGTATTGAGAAATATCTGCTTCTAAAACCAAAACGGAGCTACCTAACAGAACGCTCTTCAATGTGTGCGTTCAACTTAGAGAGTTAAGCTGATGTGTGTTTGCAGGAGTTTGTAAACCCTTTCTGTGAAGAAGCGGAAAAAGCATTTTCCCGTCCAAATCCAAGCATTTAAGAAATAGCTGGAAATCTCCGTCTAAAACACAAAACGAACGTTTCCTTCAAACTGTTCTGCTGCGTGTTCGCCTAACTAAGGGAGTCGTATCCGGGTTCAGACGCAGAGAGTGAGAAGCAGTTTCTTCCAGGAGCTGCGTTTTTGTATTCTAGAGTGAATGGGAGTAAACGCTGTATTGAGAACTATCTGCTTCTAAAACCAAAACGGAGCTACCTAACAGAACGGTCTTCAATGTGTGCGTTCAACGTAGAGAGTTAAGCTGATGTGTGTTTGCAGTAGTTTGTAAACCCTTTCTGTGAAGAAGCGGAAAAAGCATTTTCCCGGCCAAATCCAAGCATTTAAGAAATAGCTGGAAATCTCCGTCTAAAACAGAAAACGAACGTTTACTTCAAACTGCTCGGCTGCGTGTTCGCCTAAGGGAGTTGAATCCGCGTTTAGACGCAGAGAGTGAGAAGCAGTTTCTTCCAGGAGCTGCGTTTTGGTATTCCAGAGTGAATGGGAGTAAACGCTGTATTGAGAAATATCTGCTTCTAAAACCAAAACGGAGCTACCTAACAGAACGCTCTTCAATGTGTGCGTTCAACTTAGAGAGTTAAGATGATGTGTGTTTGCAGGAGTTTGTAAACCCTTTCTGTGAAGAAGCGGAGAAAGCATTTTCCCGACCAAATCCAAGCATTTAAGAAATAGCTGGATATCTTTGTCTAAAGCACAACACGAACGTTTCCTTCAAACTGCTCTGCTGCGTGTTCGCCTAACTAAGGGAGTTGAATCCGCGTTTAGAAGCAGAGAGTGAGTAGCAGTTTCTTCCAGGAGCTGCGTTTTCGTATTCCAGAGTGAATGGGTGTAAACGCTGTATTGAGAAATATCTGCTTCTAAAACCAAAACGGAGCTACCTAACAGAACGGTCTTCAATGTGTGCGTTCAACTTAGAGAGTTAAGCTGATGTGTGTTTGCAGGAGTTTGTAAACCCTTTCTGTGAAGAAGCGGAAAAAGCATTTTCCCGGCCAAATCCAAGCATTTAAGAAATAGCTGGAAATCTTCGTCTAAAACACAAATAGAACGTTTCCTTCAAACTGTTCTGCTGCGTGTTCGCCTAACTAAAAGAGTTGAATCCGGGTTCAGACGCAGAGAGTGAGAAGAAGTTTCTTCCAGGAGCTGCGTTTTGGTATTCCAGAGTGAATGGGAGTAAACGCTGTATTGAGAAATATCTGCTTCTAAAACAAAAACGGAGCTACCTAACAGAACGGTCTTCAATGTGTGCGTACAACTTAGAGAGTTAAGCTGATGTGTGTTTGCAGGAGTTTGTAAACCCTTTCTGTGAAGAAGGGGAAAAAGCATTTTCCCGGCCAAATCCAAGCATTTAAGAAATAGCTGGAAATCTCCGTCTAAAACACAAAGCGAACGTTTCCTTCAAACTGCTCTGCTGCGTGTTTGCCTAACTAAGGGAGTTGAATCCGCGTTTAGACGCAGAGAGTGAGAAGCAGTTTCTTCCAGGAGCTGCGTTTTGGTATTCCAGAGTGAATGGGAGTAAACGCTGTATTGAGAAATATCTGCTTCTAAAACCAAAACGGAGCTACCTAATAGAACGGTCTTCAATGTGTGCGTTCAACTTAGAGAGTTAAGCTGATGTGTGTTTGCAGGAGTTTGTAAACCCTTTCTGTGAAAATGGGGAAATCGCATTTTTCCGGCCAAATCCAAGCATTTAAGAAATAGCTGGAAATCTCCGTCTAAAACACAAAACGAACGTTTACTTCAAACTGCTCTGCTGCGTGTTCGCCTGACTAAGGGAGTTGAATCCGCGTTTAGACACAGAGAGTGAGAAGCAGTTTCTTCCAGGAGCTGTGTTTTGGTATTCCAGAGTGAATGGGAGTAAACGCTGTATTGAGAAATATCTGCTTCTAAAACCAAAACGGAGCTACCTAACAGAACGGTCTTCAATGTGTGCGTTCAACTTAGAGAGTTAAGCTGATGTGTGTTTGCAGGAGTTTGTAAACCCTTTCTGTGAAGAAGTGGAAAAAGCATTTTCCCGGCCAAATCCAAGCATTTAAGAAAGAGCTGGAAATCTTTGTCTAAAACACAAGACGAACGTTTACGTCAAACTGCTCTGCTGCGTGTTCGCCTAACTAAGGGAGTTGAATCCGCGTTTAGACGCAGAGAGTGAGAAGCAGTTTCTTCCAGGAGCTGCGTTTTGGTATTCCAGAGGGAATGGGAGTAAACGCTGTATTGAGAAATATCTGCTTCTAAAACCAAAACGGAGCTACCTAACAGAACGCTCTTAAATGTTTGCGTTCAACTTAGAGAGTTAAGCTGATGTGTGTTTGCAGGAGTTTGTAAACCCTTTCTGTGAAGAAGCGGAAAAAGCATTTTCCCGTCCAAATCCAAGCATTTAAGAAATAGCTGGAAATCTCCGTCTAAAACACAAAACGAACGTTTCCTTCAAACTGTTCTGCTGCGTGTTCGCCTAACTAAGGGAGTCGTATCCGGGTTCAGACGCAGAGAGTGAGAAGCAGTTTCTTCCAGGAGCTGCGTTTTTGTATTCTAGAGTGAATGGGAGTAAACGCTGTATTGAGAAATATCTGCTTCTAAAACCAAAACGGAGCTACCTAACAGAACGGTCTTCAATGTGTGCGTTCAACGTAGAGAGTTAAGCTGATGTGTGTTTGCAGGAATTTGTAAACCCTTTCTGTGAAGAAGCGGAAAAAGCATTTTCCCGGCCAAATCCAAGCATTTAAGAAATAGCTGGAAATCTCCGTCTAAAACAGAAAACGAACGTTTCCTTCAAACTGTTCTGCTGCGTGTTCGCCTGACTAAGGGAGTTGAATCCGCGTTTAGATGCAGAGAGTGAGAAGCAGTTTCTTCCAGGAGCTGCGTTTTGGTATTCCAGAGTGAATGGGAGTAAACGCTGTATTGAGAAATATCTGCTTCTAAAACCAAAACGGAGCTACCTAACAGAACGCTCTTAAACGTGTCCGTTCAACTTGGAGAGTTAAGATGATGTGTGTTTGCAGGAGTTTGTAAACCCTTTCTGTGAAGAAGCGGAAAAAGCATTTTCCCGGCCAAATCCAAGCATTTAAGAAATAGCTGGAAATCTCCGTCTAAAACACAAAACGAACGTTTACGTCAAACTGCTCTGCTGCGTGTTCGCCTAACTGAGGGAGTTGAATCCGCGTTTAGACGCAGAGAGTGAGAAGCAGTTTCTTCCAGGAGCTGCGTTTTGGTATTCCAGAGTGAATGGGAGTAAACGCTGTATTGAGAAATATCTGCTTCTAAAACCAAAACGGAGCTACCTAACAGAACGGTATTCAATGTGTGCGTACAACGTAGAGAGTTAAGCTGATGTGTGTTTGCAGGAGTTTGTAAACCCTTTCTGTGAAGAAGGGGAAAAAGCATTTTCCCGGCCAAATCCAAGCATTTAAGAAATAGCTGGAAATCTCCGTCTAAAACACAAAGCGAACGTTTCCTTCAAACTGCTCTGCTGCGTGTTTGCCTAACTAAGGGAGTTGAATCCGCGTTTAGACGCAGAGAGTGAGAAGCAGTTTCTTCCAGGAGATGCGTTTTGGTATTCCAGAGTGAATGGGAGTAAACACTGTATTGAGAAATATCTGCCTCTAAAACCAAAACGGAGCTACCTAACAGAAGGGTCTTCAATGTGTGCGTTCAACGTAGAGAGGTAAGCTGATGTGTGTTTGCAGGAGTTTGTAAACCCTTTCTGTGAAGAAGCAAAGAAAGCATTTTCCCGTCCAAATCCAAGCATTTAAGAAATAGCTGGAAATCTCCGTCTAAAACACAAAACGAACGTTTCTTTCAAACTGCTCTGCTGCGTGTTCGCCTAACTAAGGGAGTTGAATTTGCGTTTAGACGCAGAGAGTGAGAAGCAGTTTCTTCCAGGAGCTGCGTTTTGGTATTCCAGAGTGAATGGGAGTAAACGCTGTATTGAGAAATATCTGCTTCTAAAACCGAAACGGAGCTACCTAACAGAACGGTCTTCAATGTGTGCGTTCAACTTAGACAGGTAAGCTGATGTGTGTTTGCAGGAGTTTGTAAACCCTTTCTGTGAAGAAGCGGAAAAAGCATTTTCCCGGCCAAATCCAAGCATTTAAGAAATAGCTGGATATCTTTGTCTAAAGCACAAGACGAACGTTTCCTTCAAACTGCTCTGCTGCGTGTTCGCCTAACTAAGAAAGTTGAATCCGCGTTTAGACGCAGAGAGTGAGTAGCAGATTCTTCCAGGAGCTGCGTTTTGGTATTCCAGAGTGAATGGGAGTAAACGCTGTATTGAGAAATATCTGCTTCTAAAACCAAAACGGAGCTACCTATCAGAACGGTCTTCAATGTGTGCGTTCAACTTAGAGAGTTAAGCTGATGTGTGTTTGCAGGAGTTTGTAAACCCGTTCTGTGAAGAAGCGGAAAAAGCATTTTCCCGGCAAAATCCAAGCATTTAAGAAATAGCTGGAAATCTCCGTCTAAAACACATAACGAACGTATTCTTCAAACTGTTCTGCTGCGTATTCGCCTAACTAAGGGTGTTGAATCCGAATTCAGACGCAGAGAGTGAGAAGCAGTTTCTTCCAGGAGCTGCGTTTTGGTATTCCAGAGTGAAAGAAAGTAAACGCAGTATTGAGCAATATCTGCTTCTAAAACCAAAACGGAGCTATCTAACAGAACGGTCATCAATGTGTGAGTTCAAGTTACAGAGTTAAGCTGATGTGTGTTTGCAGGAGTTTGTAAACCCTTTCTGTGAAGAAGGGGAAAAAGCATTTTCCCGGCCAAATCCAAGCATTTAAGAAATAGCTGGACATCTTTGTCTAAAACACAAAACGAACGTTTCTTTCAAACTGTTCTGCTGCGTTTTTGCCTAACTAAGGGAGTTGAATCCGGGTTCAGACGCAGAGAGTGAGAAGCAGTTTCTTCCAGGAGCTGCGTTTTGGTATTCCAGAGTGAATGGGAGTAAACGCTGTATTGAGAAATATCTGCTTCTAACACCAAAACGGAGCTACCTAACAGAACGGTCTTCAATGTGCGCGTTCAACTTAGAGAGTTAAGCTGATGTGTGTTTGCAGGAGTTTGTAAACCCTTTTTGTGAAGAAGCGGAAAAAGCATTTTCCCGGCCAAATCCAAGCATTTAAGAAATAGCTGGAAATCTCTGTCTAAAGCACAAAACGAACGTTTCCTTCAAACTGCTCTGCTGCGTGTTCGCCTAACTAAGGGAGTTGAATCCGCGTTAAGACGCAGAGAGTGAGAAGCAGTTTCTTCCAGGAGCTGCGTTTTGGTATTCCAGAGTGAATGGGAGTAAACGCTGTATTGAGAAATATCTGCTTCTAAAACCAAAACGGAGCTACGTAACAGAACGGTCTTCAATGTGTGCGTTCAACGTTGAGAGTTAAGCTGATGTGTGTTTGCAAGAGTTTGTAAACCCTTTCTGTGAAGACGCGGAAAAAGCATTTTCCCGGCCAAATCCAAGCATTTAACAAATAGTTTGAAATCTCCGTCTAAAACACAAGACGAACGTTTCCTTCAAACTGCTCTGCTGCGTGTTCGCCTAACTACGAGAGTTGAATCCGCGTTTAGACGCAGAGAGTGAGAAGCAGTTTATTCCAGGAGCTGCGTTTTTGTATTCCAGAGTGAATGGGAGTGAACGCTGTATTGAGAAATATCTGCTTCTAAAACCAAAACGGAGCTACCTAACAGAAGGGTCTTCAATGTGTGCGTTCAACTTAGAGAGTTAAGCTGATGTGTGTTTGCAGGAGTTTGTAAACCCTTTCTGTGAAGAAGCGGAAAAAGCATTTTCCCGGCGAAATCCAAGCATTTAAGAAATAGTTTGAAATCTCCGTCTAAAACACAAAACGAACGTTTCCTTCAAACAGCTCTGCTGCGTGTTCGCCTAACTAAGGGAGTTGAATCCGCGTTTAGACGCAGAGAGTGAGAAGCAGTTTCTTCCAGGAGCTGCGTTTTGGTATTCCAGAGTGAATGGGAGTAAACCCTGTATTGAGAAATATCTGCTTCTTAAACCAAAACGGAGCTACCTAACAGAACGGTCTTCAATGTGTGCGTTCAACATAGAGAGTTAAGCTGATGTGTGTTTGCAGGAGTTTGTAAACCCTTGCTGTGAAGAAGCGGAAAAAGCATTTTCCCGGCCAAATCCAAGCATTTAAGAAATAGCTGGAAATCTCCGTCTAAAACAGAAAACGAACGTTTCCTTCAAACTGTTCTGCTGCGTGTTCGCCTGACTAAGGGAGTTGAATCCGCGTTTAGACGCAGTGAGTGAGAAGCAGTTTCTTCCAGGAGCTGCGTTTTGGTATTCCAGAGTGAATGGGAGTAAACGCTGTATTGAGAAATATCTGCTTCTAAAACCAAAACGGAGCTACCTAACAGACCGGTCTTCAATGTGTGCGTTCAACATAGAGAGTTAAGCTGATGTGTGTTTGCAGGAGTTTGTAAACCCTTTCTGTGAAGAAGCGGAAAAAGCATTTTCCTGGCCAAATCCAACCATTTAAGAAATAGCTGGAAATCTCCGTCTAAAACACAAAACGAACGTTTCCTTCAAACTGCTCTGCTGCGTGTTCGCCTAACTAAGGGAGTTGAATCCGCGTTTAGACGCAGAGAGTGAGAAGCAGTTTCTTCCAGGAGCTGCGTTTTGGTATTCCAGAGTGAATGGGAGTAAACGCTGTATTGAGAAATATCTGCTTCTAAAACCGAAACGGAGCTACCTAACAGAACGGTCTTCAATGTGTGCGTTCAACTTAGAGAGTGAAGCTGATGTATGTTTGCAGGAGTTTGTAAACCCTTTCTGTGAAGAAGCGGAAAAAGCATTTTCCCGGCCAAATCCAAGCATTTAAGAAATAGCTGGAAATCTCCGTCTAAAACACAAAACGAACGTTTCCTTCAAACTGTTCTGCTGCGTGTTCGCCTAACTAAGGGAGTTGAATCCGGGTTCAGACGCAGAGAGTGAGAAGCAGTTTCTTCCAGGAGCTGCGTTTTGGTATTCCAGAGTGAATGGGAGTAAACGCTGTATTCAGAAATATCTGCTTCTAAAACCAAAACGGAGCTACCTAACAGACCGGTCTTCAATGTGTGCGTTCAACTTAGAGAGTTAAGATGATGTGTGTTTGCAGGAGTTTGTAAACCCTTTCTGTGAAGAAGCGGAAAAAGCATTTTCCAGTCCAAATCCAACCATTTAAGAAATAGCTGGAAATCTCCGTCTAAAACACGAAACGAACGTTTCCTTCAAACTTCTCTGCTGCGTGTTCGCCTAACTAAGGGAGTTGAATCCGCGTTTAGACGCAGAGAGTGAAAAGCAGTTTCTTCCAGAAGCTGCGTTTTGGTATTCCAGAGTGAATGGGAGTAAACGCTGTATTGAGAAATATCTGCTTCTAAAACCAAAACGGAGCTACCTAACAGAACGGTCTTCAATGTGCGCGTTCAACTTAGAGAGTTAAGCTGATGTGTGTTTGCAGGAGTTTGTAAACCCTTTTTGTGAAGAAGCGGAAAAAGCATTTTCCCGGCCAAATCCAAGCATTTAAGAAATAGCTGGAAATCTCTGTCTAAAGCACAAAACGAACGTTTCCTTCAAACTGCTCTGCTGCGTGTTCGCCTAACTAAGGGAGTTGTATCCGCGTTAAGACGCAGAGAGTGAGAAGCAGTTTATTCCAGGAGCTGCGTTTTTGTATTCCAGAGTGAATGGGAGTGAACGCTGTATTGAGAAATATCTGCTTCTAAAACCAAAACGGAGCTACCTAACAGAAGGGTCTTCAATGTGTGCGTTCAACTTAGAGAGATAAGCTGATGTGTGTTTGCAGGAGTTTGTAAACCCTTTCTGTGAAGAAGCGGAAAAAGCATTTTCCCGGCGAAATCCAAGCATTTAAGAAATAGTTTGAAATCTCCGTCTAAAACACAAAACGAACGTTTCCTTCAAACTGCTCTGCTTCGTGTTCGCCTAACTAAGGGAGTTGAATCCGCGTTTAGACGCAGAGAGTGAGAAGCAGTTTCTTCCAGGAGCTGCGTTTCGGTATTCCAGAGTGAATGGGAGTAAACGCTGTATTGAGAAATATCTGCTTCCATAACCAAAACGGAGCTACCTAACAGAACGCTCTTCAATGTGTGCGTTCAACTTAGAGAGTTAAGCTAATGTGTGTTTGCAGGAGTTTGTAAACCCTTTCTGTGAAGAAGCGGAAAAAGAATTTTCCCGGCCAAATCCAAGCATTTAAGAAATAGCTAGAAATCTCCGTCTAAAACAGAAAACGAACGTTTCCTTCAAAGTGTTCTGCTGCGTGTTCGCCTGACTAAGGGAGTTGAATCCGCGTTTAGACGCAGAGAGTGAGAAGCAGTTTCTTCCAGGAGCTGCGTTTTGGTATTCCAGAGTGAATGGGAGTAAACGCTGTATTGAGAAATATCTGCTTCTAAAACCAAAACGGAGCCACCTAACAGAACGGTCTTCAATGTGTGCGTTCAACTTAGAAAGCTAAGCTGATGTGTGTTTGCAGGAGGTTGTAAACCCTTTCTTTGAAGAAGCGGAAAAAGCATTTTCCCTGCCAAATCCAAGCATTTAAGAAATAGCTGGAAATCTCCGTCTAAAACACAAAACGAACGTTTCCTTCAAACTGCTCTGCTGCGTGTTCGCCTAAGGGAGTTGAATCCGCGTTTAGACGCAGAGAGTGAGAAGCAGTTTCTTCCAGGAGCTTCGTTTTGGTATTCCAGAGTGAATGGGAGTAAACGCAGTATTGAGCAATATCTGCTTCTAAAACCAAAACGGAGCTACCTAACAGAACGGTCTTCAGTGTGTGAGTTCAACTTACAGAGTTAAGCTGATGTGTGTTTGCAGGAGTTTGTAAACCCTTTCTTTGAAGAAGCGGAAAAAGCATTTTCCCTGCCAAATCCAAGCATTTAAGAAATAGCTGGAAATCTCCGTCTAAAACACAAAACGAACGTTTCCTTCAAACTGCTCTGCTGCGTGTTCGCCTAACTAAGGGAGTTGAATTTGCGTTTAGACGCAGAGAGTGAGAAGCAGTTTCTTCCAGGAGCTGCGTTTTGGTATTCCAGAGTGAATGGGAGTAAACGCTGTATTGAGAAATATCTGCTTCTAAAATCAAAACGGATCTACCTAACAGAACGGTCTTCAATGTGTGCGTTCAACTTGGAGAGGTAAGATGATGTGTGTTTGCAGGAGTTTGTAAACCCTTTCTGTGAAGAAGCGGAAAAAGCATATTCCCGGCCAAATCCAAGAATTTAAAAAATAATTGGAAATCTCCGTCTAAAACACAAAACGAACGTTTACTTCAAACTGCTCTGCTGCGTGTTCGCCTAATTAAGGGAGTTGAATCCGCGTTTAGACGCAGAGAGTGAGAAGCAGTTTCTTCCAGGAGCTGCGTTTTGGTATTCCAGAGTGAATGGGCGTAAACGCTGTATTGAGAAATATCTGCTTCTAAAACCAAAACGGAGCTACCTAACAGAACGGTCTTCAATGTGTGCGTTCAACTTAGAGAATTAAGCTGATGTGTGTTTGCAGGAGTTTGTAAACCCTTTCTGTGAAAAAGGGCAAAAAGCATTTGCCCGGCCAAATCCAAGCATTTAAGAAATAGCTAAAAATCTCCGTCTATAACAAAAAACGAACGTTTCCTTCAAACTGCTCTGCTGCGTGTTCGCCTAAGGGAGTTGAATCCGCGTTTAGACGCATAGAGTGAGAAGCAGTTTCTTCCAGGAGCTGCGTTTTGGTATTCCAGCGTGAATGGGAGTGAACGCTGTATTGAGAAATATCTGCTTCTAAAACGAAAACGGAGCTACCTAACAGAACGGTCTTCAATGTGTGCGTTCAACTTAGAGAGTTAAGCTGATGTGTGTTTCCAGGAGTTTGTAAACCCTTTCTGTGAAGAAGCGGAAAAAGCATTTTCCCGGCGAAATCCAAGCATTTAAGAAATAGTTTGAAATCTCCGTCTAAAACACAAAACGAACGTTTCCTTCAAACTGCTCTGCTGCGTGTTCGCCTAACTAAGGGAGTTGAATCCGCGTTTAGACGCAGAGAGTGAGAAGCAGTTTCTTCCAGGAGCTGCGTTTTGGTATTCCAGAGTGAATGGGAGTAAACGCTGTATTGAGAAATATCTGCTTCTAAAACCAAAACGGAGCTACCTAACAGAACGGTCTTCAATGTGTGCGTTCAACTTAGAGAGTTAAGCTGATGTGTGTTTGCAGGGGTTTGTAAACCCTTTCTGTGAAGAAGCGGAAAAAGCATTTTCCCGGCGAAATCCAAGCATTTAAGAAATAGTTTGAAATCTCCATCTAAAACACAAAACGAACGTTTCCTTCAAACTGCTCTGCCTCGTGTTGGCCTAACTAAGGGAGTTGAATCCGCGTTTAGACGCAGAGAGTGAGAAGCAGTTTCTTCCAGGAGCTGCGTTTTGGTATTCCAGAGTCAATGGGAGTAAACGCTGTATTGAGAAATATCTGCTTCTAAAACCAAAACGGAGCTACCTAACAGAACGGTCTTCAATGTTTGCGTTCAACTTAGGGAGTTAAGCTGATGTGTGTTTGCAGGAGTTTGTAAACCCTTTCTGTGAAGAAGCGGAAAAAGCATTTTCCCTTCCAAATCAAAGCATTTAAGAAATAGCTGGAAATCTCCGTCTAAAACAAAAAACGAACGTTTCCTTCAAACTGCTCTGCTGCGTGTTCGCCTAACTAAGGGAGTTGAATCCGGGTTCAGACGCAGAGAGTGAGAAGCAGTTTCTTCCAGGAGCTGCGTTTTTGTATTCCAGAGTGAATGGGAGTGAACGCTGTATTGAGAAATATCTGCTTCTAAAACGAAAACGGAGCTGCCTAACAGAACGGTCTTCAATGTGTGCGTTCAACTTGGAGAGGTAAGATGATGTGTGTTTGCAGGAGTTTGTAAACCCTTTTTGTGAAGAAGCGGAAAAAGCATTTTCCCGGCCAAATCCAAGCATTTAAGAAATAGCTGGAAATCTTTGTCTAAAGCACAAGACGACCGTTTCCTTCAAACTGCTCTGCTGCGTGTTCGCCTAACTAAGGGAGTTGAATCCGCGATTAGACGCAGAGAGTGAGAAGCAGTTTCTTCCAGGAGCTGCGTTTTGGTATTCCAGAGTGAATGAAAGTTTACGCAGTATTGAGCAATATCTGCTTCTAAAACCAAAACGGATCTATCTATCAGAACGGTCATCAATGTGTGAGTTCAAGTTACAGAGTTAAGCTGATGTGTGTTTGCAGGAGTTTGTAAACCCTTTCTGTGAAGAAGGGGAAAAAGCATTTTCCCGGCCAAATCCAAGCATTTAAGAAATAGCTGGAAATCTCCGTCTAAAACACAAAACGAACGTTTACTTCAAACTGCTCTGCTGCGTGTTCGCCTAACTAAGGGAGTTGAATCCGCGTTTAGACGCAGAGAGTGAGAAGCAGTTTCTTCCAGGAGCTGCGTTTTGGTATTCCAGAGTGAATGGGAGTAAACGCTGTATTCAGAAATATCTGCTTCTAAAACCAAAACGGAGCTACCTAACAGACCGGTCTTCAATGTGTGCGTTCAACTTAGAGAGTTAAGCTGATGTGTGTTTGCAGGAGTTTGTAAACCCTTTCTGTGAAAAAGGGGAAAACGCGTTTTTCCGGCCAAATCCAAGCATTTAAGAAATAGCTGGAAATCTCCGTCTAAAACAAAAAACGAACGTTTCCTTCAAACTGCTCTGCTGCGTGTTCGCCTGACTAAGGGAGTTGAATCCGCGTTTAGACGCAGAGAGTGAGAAGCAGTTTCTTCCAGGAGCTGGGTTTTGGTATTCCAGAGTGAATGGGAGTAAACGCTGTATTGAGAAATATCTGCTTCTAAAACCAAAACGGAGCTACCTAACAGAACGGTCTTCAATGTGTGCCTTCAACGTAGAGAGTTAAGCCGATGTGCGTTTGCAGGAGTTTGTAAACCCTTTCTGTGAAGAAGCGGAAAAAGCATTTTCCAGGCCAAATCCAAGCATTTAAGAAACAGCTGGAAAACTTTGTCTAAAGCACAAGACGAACGTTTTCTTCAAACTGCTCTGCTGCGTGTTCGCCTAACTAAGGGAGTTGAATCCGCGTTTAGACGCAGAGAGTGAGAAGCAGTTTCTCCCAGGAGCTGCGTTTTGGTATTCCAGAGTGAATGGGAGTAAACGCTGTATTGAGAAATATCTGCTTCCAAAACCAAAACGGAGGTACCTAACAGAACGGTCTTCAATGTGTGCGTTCAACTTAGAGAGTTAAGCCGATGTGTGTTTACAGGACTTTGTAAACCCTTTCTGTGAAAAAGGGGAAAACGCATTTTTCCGGCCAAATCCAAGCATTTAAGAAATAGCTGGAAATCTCCGTCTAAAACAAAAAACGAAGGTTTTTTTCAAACTGCTCTGCTGCGTGTTCACCTAACTAAGGGAGTTGAATCCGCGTTTAGACGCAGAGAGTGAGAAGCAGTTTCTTCCAGGAGCTGCGTTTTGGTATTCCAGAGTGAATGGGAGTAAACGCTGTATTCAGAAATATCTGCTTCTAAAACCAAAACGGAGCTACCTAACAGAACGGTCTTCAATGTGTGCGTTCAACTTAGAGAGTTAAGCTGATGTGTGTTTGCAGGGTTTTGTAAACCCTTTCTGTGAAGAAGCGGAAAAAGCCTTTTCCCGGCGAAATCCAAGCATTTAAGAAATAGTTTGAAATCTTTATCTAAAACACAAAAAGAACGTTTCCTTCAAACTGCTCTGCTGCGTGTTCGCCTAACTAAGGGAGTTGAATCCGCGTTTAGACGCAGAGAGTGAGAAGCAGTTTCTTCCAGGAGCTGCGTTTTGGTATTCCAGAGTGAATGGGAGTAAACGCTGTATTCAGAAATATCTGCTTCTAAAACCAAAACGGAGCTACCTAACAGACCGGTCTTCAATGTGTGCGTTCAACTTAGAGAGTTAAGCTGATGTGTGTTTGCAGGAGTTTGTAAACCCTTTCTGTGAAAAAGGGGAAAACGCGTTTTTCCGGCCAAATCCAAGCATTTAAGAAATAGCTGGAAATCTCCGTCTAAAACAAAAAACGAACGTTTCCTTCAAACTGCTCTGCTGCGTGTTCGCCTGACTAAGGGAGTTGAATCCGCGTTTAGACGCAGAGAGTGAGAAGCAGTTTCTTCCAGGAGCTGGGTTTTGGTATTCCAGAGTGAATGGGAGTAAACGCTGTATTGAGAAATATCTGCTTCTAAAACCAAAACGGAGCTACCTAACAGAACGGTCTTCAATGTGTGCCTTCAACGTAGAGAGTTAAGCCGATGTGCGTTTGCAGGAGTTTGTAAACCCTTTCTGTGAAGAAGCGGAAAAAGCATTTTCCAGGCCAAATCCAAGCATTTAAGAAACAGCTGGAAAACTTTGTCTAAAGCACAAGACGAACGTTTTCTTCAAACTGCTCTGCTGCGTGTTCGCCTAACTAAGGGAGTTGAATCCGCGTTTAGACGCAGAGAGTGAGAAGCAGTTTCTCCCAGGAGCTGCGTTTTGGTATTCCAGAGTGAATGGGAGTAAACGCTGTATTGAGAAATATCTGCTTCCAAAACCAAAACGGAGGTACCTAACAGAACGGTCTTCAATGTGTGCGTTCAACTTAGAGAGTTAAGCCGATGTGTGTTTACAGGACTTTGTAAACCCTTTCTGTGAAAAAGGGGAAAACGCATTTTTCCGGCCAAATCCAAGCATTTAAGAAATAGCTGGAAATCTCCGTCTAAAACAAAAAACGAAGGTTTTTTTCAAACTGCTCTGCTGCGTGTTCACCTAACTAAGGGAGTTGAATCCGCGTTTAGACGCAGAGAGTGAGAAGCAGTTTCTTCCAGGAGCTGCGTTTTGGTATTCCAGAGTGAATGGGAGTAAACGCTGTATTCAGAAATATCTGCTTCTAAAACCAAAACGGAGCTACCTAACAGAACGGTCTTCAATGTGTGCGTTCAACTTAGAGAGTTAAGCTGATGTGTGTTTGCAGGGTTTTGTAAACCCTTTCTGTGAAGAAGCGGAAAAAGCCTTTTCCCGGCGAAATCCAAGCATTTAAGAAATAGTTTGAAATCTTTATCTAAAACACAAAAAGAACGTTTCCTTCAAACTGCTCTGCTGCGTGTTCGCCTAACTAAGGGAGTTGAATCCGCGTTTAGACGCAGAGAGTGAAAAGCAGTTTCTTCCAGGAGCTGCGTTTTGGTATTCCAGAGTCAATGGGAGTAAACGCTGTATTGAGAAATATCTGCTTCTAAAACCAAAACGGAGCTACCTAACAGAACGGTCTTCAATGTGTGCGTTCAACTTGGAGAGGTAAGATGATATGTGTTTGCAGGAGTTTGTAAACCCTTTCTGTGAAGAAGCGGAAAAAGCATTTTCCCGGCCAAATCCAAGCATTTAAGAAATAGCTGGAAATCTCCGTCTAAAACACAAAACGAACGTTTCCTTCAAACTGATCTCCTGCGTGTTTGCCTAACTAAGGGAGTTGAATCCGGGTGCAGACGCAGAGAGTGAGAAGCAGTTTCGTCCAGGAGCTGCGTTTTGGTATTCCAGAGTGAATGGGAGTAAACGCTGTATTGAGAAATATCTGCTTCTAAAACCAAAACGGAGCTACCTAACAGAACGGTCTTCAATGTGTGCGTTCAACTTAGAGAGTTAAGCTGATGTGTGTTTGCAGGAGTTTGTAAACCCTTTCTGTGAAAAAGGGGAAAAAGCAGTTTCCCGGCCAAATCCAAGCATTTAAGAAATAGTTTGAAATCTCCGTCTAAAACACAAAACGAACGTTTCCTTCAAACTGCTCTGCTGCGTGTTCGCCTAACTATGTGAGTTGAATCCGCGTTTAGACGCAGAGAGTGAGAAGCAGTTTCTTCCAGGAGCTCCGTTTTGGTATCCCAGAGTGAATGGGAGTAAACGCTGTATTGAGAAATATATGCTTCTAAAACCAAAACGGAGCTACCTAACAGAAAGGCCTTCAATGTGTGCTTTCAACTTAGAGAGTTAAGCTGATGTGTGTTTGCAGGAGTTTGTAAACCCTTTCTGTGAAGAATCGGAAAAAGCATTTTCCCGGCCAAATCCAAGCATTTAAGAAATAGCTGGAAATCTTTGTCTAAAGCACAAGACGAACGTTTCCTTCAAACTGCTCTGCTGCGTGTTCGCCTACCTAAGGGAGTTCAATCCGCGTTTAGACGCAGAGAGTGAGAAGCAGTTTCTTCCAGGAGCTGCGTTTTGGTATCCCAGAGTGAATGGGAGTAAACGCAGTATTGAGCAATATCTGCTTCTAAAACCAAAACGGAGCTACCTAACAGAACGGTCTTCAATGTGTGAGTTCAACATACAGACTTAAGCTGATGTGTGTTTGCAGGAATTTGTAAACCCTTTCTGTGAAGAAGCGGAAAAAGCAATTTCCCGGCCAAATCCAAGCATTTAAGAAATAGCTGGAAATCTCTGTCTAAAGCACAAAACGAACGTTTCCTTCAAACTGCTCTGCTGCGTGTTCGCCTAACTAAGGGAGTTGAATCCGCGTTTAGACGCAGAGAGTGAGAAGCAGTTTCTTCCAGGAGCTGCGTTTTGGTATTCCAGAGTGAATGGGAGTAAACGCTGTATTGAGAAATATCTGCTTCTAAAACCAAAACGGATCTACTTAACAGAACGGTCTTCAATTTGTGCGTTCAACGTTGAGAGTTAAGCTGATGTGTGTTTGCAAGAGTTTGTAAACCCTTTCTGTGAAGACGCGGAAAAAGCATTTTCCCGGCCAAATCCAAGCATTTAACAAATAGTTTGAAATCTCCGTCTAAAACACAAGACGAACGTTTCCTTCAAACTGCTCTGCTGCGTGTTCGCCTAAGGGAGTTGAATCCGCGTTTAGACGCATAGAGTGAGAAGCAGTTTCTTCCAGGAGCTGCGTTTTGGTATTCCAGAGTGAATGGGAGTGAACGCTGTATTGAGAAATATCTGCTTCTAAAACCAAAACGGAGCTACCTAACAGAACGGTCTTCAATGTGTGCGTTCAACTTAGAGAGTTAAGCTGATGTGTGTTTCCAGGAGTTTGTAAACCCTTTCTGTGAAGAAGCGGAAAAAGCATTTTCCCGGCGAAATCCAAGCATTTAAGAAATAGTTTGAAATCTCCGTCTAAAACACAAAACGAACGTTTCCTTCAAACTGCTCTGCTGCGTGTTCGCCTAACTAAGGGAGTTGAATCCGCGTTTAGACGCAGAGAGTGAGAAGCAGTTTCTTCCAGGAGCTGCGTTTTGGTATTCCAGAGTCAATGGGAGTAAACGCTGTATTGAGAAATATCTGCTTCTAAAACCAAAACGGAGCTACCTAACAGAACGGTCTTCAATGTTTGCGTTCAACTTAGGGAGTTAAGCTGATGTGTGTTTGCAGGAGTTTGTAAACCCTTTCTGTGAAGAAGCGGAAAAAGCATTTTCCCTTCCAAATCAAAGCATTTAAGAAATAGCTGGAAATCTCCGTCTAAAACAAAAAACGAACGTTTCCTTCAAACTGCTCTGCTGCGTGTTCGCCTAACTAAGGGAGTTGAATCCGGGTTCAGACGCAGAGAGTGAGAAGCAGTTTCTTCCAGGAGCTGCGTTTTTGTATTCCAGAGTGAATGGGAGTGAACGCTGTATTGAGAAATATCTGCTTCTAAAACGAAAACGGAGCTACCTAACAGAACGGTCTTCAATGTGTGCGTTCAACTTGGAGAGGTAAGATGATGTGTGTTTGCAGGAGTTTGTAAACCCTTTTTGTGAAGAAGCGGAAAAAGCATTTTCCCGGCCAAATCCAAGCATTTAAGAAATAGCTGGAAATCTTTGTCTAAAGCACAAGACGACCGTTTCCTTCAAACTGCTCTGCTGCGTGTTCGCCTAACTAAGGGAGTTGAATCCGCGATTAGACGCAGAGAGTGAGAAGCAGTTTCTTCCAGGAGCTGCGTTTTGGTATTCCAGAGTGTATGAAAGTTAACGCAGTATTGAGCAATATCTGCTTCTAAAACCAAAACGGATCTATCTATCAGAACGGTCATCAATGTGTGAGTTCAAGTTACAGAGTTAAGCTGATGTGTGTTTGCAGGAGTTTGTAAACCCTTTCTGTGAAGAAGGGGAAAAAGCATTTTCCCGGCCAAATCCAAGCATTTAAGAAATAGCTGGAAATCTCCGTCTAAAACACAAAACGAACGTTTCCTTCAAACTGCTCTGCTGCGTGTTCGCCTAACTAAGGGAGTTGAATCCGCGTTTAGACGCAGAGAGTGAGAAGCAGTTTCTTCCAGGAGCTGCGTTTTGGTATTCCAGAGTGAATGGGAGTAAACGCTGTATTCAGAAATATCTGCTTCTAAAACCAAAACGGAGCTACCTAACAGACCGGTCTTCAATGTGTGCGTTCAACTTAGAGAGTTAAGCTGATGTGTGTTTGCAGGAGTTTGTAAACCCTTTCTGTGAAAAAGGGGAAAACGCGTTTTTCCGGCCAAATCCAAGCATTTAAGAAATAGCTGGAAATCTCCGTCTAAAACAAAAAACGAACGTTTCCTTCAAACTGCTCTGCTGCGTGTTCGCCTGACTAAGGGAGTTGAATCCGCGTTTAGACGCAGAGAGTGAGAAGCAGTTTCTTCCAGGAGCTGGGTTTTGGTATTCCAGAGTGAATGGGAGTAAACGCTGTATTCAGAAATATCTGCTTCTAAAACCAAAACGGAGCTACCTAACAGAACGGTCTTCAATGTGTGCCTTCAACGTAGAGAGTTAAGCCGATGTGCGTTTGCAGGAGTTTGTAAACCCTTTCTGTGAAGAAGCGGAAAAAGCATTTTCCAGGCCAAATCCAAGCATTTAAGAAACAGCTGGAAAACATTGTCTAAAGCACAAGACGAACGTTTTCTTCAAACTGCTCTGCTGCGTGTTCGCCTAACTAAGGGAGTTGAATCCGCGTTTAGACGCAGAGAGTGAGAAGCAGTTTCTCCCAGGAGCTGCGTTTTGGTATTCCAGAGTGAATGGGAGTAAACGCTGTATTGAGAAATATCTGCTTCCAAAACCAAAACGGAGGTACCTAACAGAACGGTCTTCAATGTGTGCGTTCAACTTAGAGAGTTAAGCCGATGTGTGTTTACAGGACTTTGTAAACCCTTTCTGTGAAAAAGGGGAAAACGCATTTTTCCGGCCAAATCCAAGCATTTAAGAAATAGCTGGAAATCTCCGTCTAAAACAAAAAACGAACGTTTTTTTCAAACTGCTCTGCTGCGTGTTCACCTAACTAAGGGAGTTGAATCCGCGTTTAGACGCAGAGAGTGAGAAGCAGTTTCTTCCAGGAGCTGCGTTTTGGTATTCCAGAGTGAATGGGAGTAAACGCTGTATTCAGAAATATCTGCTTCTAAAACCAACACGGAGCTACCTAACAGAACGGTCTTCAATGTGTGCGTTCAACTTAGAGAGTTAAGCTGATGTGTGTTTGCAGGGTTTTGTAAACCCTTTCTGTGAAGAAGCGGAAAAAGCCTTTTCCCGGCGAAATCCAAGCATTTAAGAAATAGTTTGAAATCTTTATCTAAAACACAAAAAGAACGTTTCCTTCAAACTGCTCTGCTGCGTGTTCGCCTAACTAAGGGAGTTGAATCCGCGTTTAGACGCAGAGAGTGAAAAGCAGTTTCTTCCAGGAGCTGCGTTTTGGTATTCCAGAGTCAATGGGAGTAAACGCTGTATTGAGAAATATCTGCTTCTAAAACCAAAACGGAGCTACCTAACAGAACGGTCTTCAATGTGTGCGTTCAACGTGGAGAGGTAAGATGATATGTGTTTGCAGGAGTTTGTAAACCCTTTCTGTGAAGAAGCGGAAAAAGCATTTTCCCGGCCAAATCCAAGCATTTAAGAAATAGCTGGAAATCTCCGTCTAAAACACACAACGAACGTGTACTTCAAACTGCTCTGCTGCGTGTTCGCCTAATTAAGGGAGTTGAATCCGCGTTTAGACGCAGAAAGTGAGAAGCAGTTTCTTCCAAGAGCTGCGTTATGGTATTCCAGAGTGAATGGGCGTAAACGCTGTATTGAGAAATATCTGCTTCTAAAACCAAAAGGGAGCTACCTAACAGAACGGTCTTCAATGTTTGCGTTCAACATAGAGAGTTAAGCTGATGTGTGTTTGCAGGAGTTTGTAAACCCTTTCTGTGAAAAAGCGGAAAAAGCATTTTCCCGGCCAAATCCAAGCATTTAAGAAATAGCTGGAAATCTCCGTCTAAAACACAAAACGAACGTTTCCTTCAAACTGATCTCCTGCGTGTTTGCCTAACTAAGGGAGTTGAATCCGGGTGCAGACGCAGAGAGTGAGAAGCAGTTTCGTCCAGGAGCTGCGTTTTGGTATTCCAGAGTGAATGGGAGTAAACGCTGTATTGAGAAATATCTGCTTCTAAAACCAAAACGGAGCTACCTAACAGAACGGTCTTCAATGTGTGCGTTCAACTTAGAGAGTTAAGCTGATGTGTGTTTGCAGGAGTTTGTAAACCCTTTCTGTGAAAAAGGGGAAAAAGCAGTTTCCCGGCCAAATCCAAGCATTTAAGAAATAGTTTGAAATCTCCGTCTAAAACACAAAACGAACGTTTCCTTCAAACTGCTCTGCTGCGTGTTCGCCTAACTATGTGAGTTGAATCCGCGTTTAGACGCAGAGAGTGAGAAGCAGTTTCTTCCAGGAGCTCCGTTTTGGTATCCCAGAGTGAATGGGAGTAAACGCTGTATTGAGAAATATATGCTTCTAAAACCAAAACGGAGCTACCTAACAGAACGGCCTTCAATGTGTGCTTTCAACTTAGAGAGTTAAGCTGATGTGTGTTTGCAGGAGTTTGTAAACCCTTTCTGTGAAGAATCGGAAAAAGCATTTTCCCGGCCAAACCCAAGCATTTAAGAAATAGCTGGAAATCTTTGTCTAAAGCACAAGACGAACGTTTCCTTCAAACTGCTCTGCTGCGTGTTCGCCTACCTAAGGGAGTTCAATCCGCGTTTAGACGCAGAGAGTGAGAAGCAGTTTCTTCCAGGAGCTGCGTTTTGGTATCCCAGAGTGAATGGGAGTAAACGCAGTATTGAGCAATATCTGCTTCTAAAACCAAAACGGAGCTACCTAACAGAACGGTCTTCAATGTGTGAGTTCAACATACAGAGTTAAGCTGATGTGTGTTTGCAGGAATTTGTAAACCCTTTCTGTGAAGAAGCGGAAAAAGCAATTTCCCGGCCAAATCCAAGCATTTAAGAAATAGCTGGAAATCTCTGTCTAAAGCACAAAACGAACGTTTCCTTCAAACTGCTCTGCTGCGTGTTCGCCTAACTAAGGGAGTTGAATCCGCGTTTAGACGCAGAGAGTGAGAAGCAGTTTCTTCCAGGAGCTGCGTTTTGGTATTCCAGAGTGAATGGGAGTAAACGCTGTATTGAGAAATATCTGCTTCTAAAACCAAAACGGAGCTACCTAACAGAACGGTCTTCAATTTGTGCGTTCAACGTTGAGAGTTAAGCTGATGTGTGTTTGCAAGAGTTTGTAAACCCTTTCTGTGAAGACGCGGAAAAAGCATTTTCCCGGCCAAATCCAAGCATTTAACAAATAGTTTGAAATCTCCGTCTAAAACACAAGACGAACGTTTCCTTCAAACTGCTCTGCTGCGTGTTCGCCTAACTACGGGAGTTGAATCCGCGTTTAGACGCAGAGAGTGAGAAGCAGTTTATTCCAGGAGCTGCGTTTTTGTATTCCAGAGTGAATGGGAGTGAACGCTGTATTGAGAAATATCTGCTTCTAAAACCAAAACGGAGCTACCTAACAGAAGGGTCTTCAATGTGTGCGTTCAACTTAGAGAGTTAAGCTGATGTGTGTTTGCAGGAGTTTGTAAACCCTTTCTGTGAAGAAGCTTAAAAAGCATTTTCCCGGCGAAATCCAAACATTTAAGAAATAGTTTGAAATCTCCGTCTAAAACATAAAACGAACGTTTCCTTCAAACTGCTCTGCTGCGTGTTCGCCTAATTAAGGGAGTTGAATCCGGTTTCAGACCCAGAGAGTGAGAAGCAGTTTTTTCCAGGAGCTGCGTTTTGGTATTCCAGAGTGAATGGGAGTAAACGCTGTATTGAGAAATATCTGCTTCTAAAACCAAAACGGAGCTACCTAACAGAACGGTCTTCAATGTGTGCTCTTAACTTAGAGAGTTAAGCTGATGTGTGTTTGCAGGAGTTTGTAAACCTTTTCTGTGAAGAAGGGGAAAAAGCATTTTCCCGGCCAAATCCAAGCATTTAAGAAATAGCTGGAAATCTCCGTCTAAAACACAAAACGAACGTTTCCTTCAAACTGCTCTGCTGCGTGTTCGCCTAACTAAGGGAGTTGAATCAGCGTTTAGACGCAGAGATTGAGAAGCAGTTTCTTCCAGGAGCTGCGTTTTGCTATTCCAGAGTGAATGGGAGTAAACGCTGTATTGAGAAATATCTGCTTCCAAAACCAAAACGGAGCTACCTAACAGAATGGTCTTCAATGTGTGCGTTCAACTTAGGGAGTTAAGCTGATGTGTGTTTGGAGGAGTTTGTAAATTCTTTCTGTGAAAAAGGGGAAAACGCATTTTTCCGGCCAAATCCAAGCATTTAAGAAATAGCTGGAAATCTCCGTCTAAAACAAAAAACGAACGTTTCCTTCAAACTGTTCTGCTGCGTGTTCGCCTGACTAAGGGAGTCGAATCCGCATTAAGACGCAGAGAGTGAGAAGCAGTTTCTTCCAGGAGCTGCGTTTTGGTATTCCAGAGTGAATGGGAGTGAACGCTGTATTGAGAAATATCTGCTTCTAAAACCAAAACGGAGCTACCTAACAGAACGGTCTTCAATGTGTTCGTTCAACTTAGAGAGTTAAGCTGATGTGTGTTTGCAGGAGTTTGTAAACCCTTTCTGTGAAGAAGCGGAAAAAGCATTTTCCCGGGGAAATCCAAGCATTTAAGAAATAGTTTGAAATCTCCGTCTAAAACACAAAACGAACGTTTCCTTCAAACTGCTCTGCTGCGTGTTCGCCTAACTAAGGTAGTTGAATCCGCGTTTAGACGCAGAGAGTGAGAAGCAGTTTCTTCCAGGAGCTGCGTTTTTGTATTCCAGAGTGAATGGGTGTAAACGCTGTATTCAGAAATATCTGCTTCTAAAACCAAAACGGAGCTACCTAACAGACCGGTCTTCAATGTGTGCGTTCAACTTAGAGAGTTAAGATGATGTGTGTTTGCAGGAGTTTTTAAACCCTTTCTGTGAAGAAGCGGAAAAAGCATTTTTCCGGGCAAATCCAAGCATTTAAGAAATAGCTGGATATCTTTGTCTAAAGCACAAGACGAACGTTTCCTTCAAACTGCTCTGCTGCGTGTTCGCCTAACTAAGGGAGTTGAATCCGCGTTTAGACGCAGAGAGTGAGTAGCAGTTACTTCCAGGAGCTGCGTTTTGGTATTCCAGAGTGAATGGGAGTAAACGCTGTATTGAGAAATATCTGCTTCTAAAACCAAAACGGAGCTACCTAACAAACCGGTCTTCAATGTGTGCGTTCAACTTAGAGAGTTAAGATGATGTGTGTTTGCAGGAGTTTGTAAACCCTTTCTGTGAAGAAGCGGAAAAAGCATTTTCCCGGCCAAATCCAAGCATTTAAGAAAACGCTGGAAATCTCCGTCTAAAACACAAAACGAACGTTTACTTCAAACTGCTCTGCTGCGTGTTCGCCTAAGGGAGTTGAATCCGCGTTTAGACGCAGAGAGTGAGAAGCAGTTTCTTCCAGGAGCTGCGTTTTGGTATTCCAGAGTGAATGGGAGTAAACGCTGTATTGAGAAATATATCTCCTTCAAAAACCAAAACGGAGCTACCTAACAGAACGGTCGTCAATGTGTGCGTTCAACTTAGAGAGTTAAGCTGATGTGTGTTTGCAGGAGTTTGTAAACCCTTTCTGTGAAGAAGCGGAAAAAGCATTTTCCCGGTCAAATCCAAGCATTTAAGAAATAGCTGGATATGTTTGTCTAAAGCACAACACCAACGTTTCCTTCAAACTGCTCTGCTGCGTGTTCGCCTAACGAAGGGAGTTGAATCCGCGTTTAGACGCAGAGAGTGAGTAGCAGTTTCTTCCAGGAGCTGCGTTTTGGAATTCCAGAGTGAATGGGAGTAAACGCTGTATTGAGAAATATCTGCTTCTAAAACCAAAACGGAGCTACCTAACAGAACGGTCTTCAATGTGTGCGTTCAACAAGAGAGTTAAGCTGATGTGTGTTTGCAGGAGTTTGTAAACCCTTTCTGTGAAGAAGCGGAAAAAGCATTTTCCCGGCCAAATCCAAGCATTTAAGAAATAGCTGGAAAACTTTGTCTAAAGCACAAGACGAACGTTTCCTTCAAACTGCTCTGCTGCGTGTTCGCCTAACTAAGGGAGTTGAATCCGCGTTTAGACGCAGAGAGTGAGAAGCAGTTTCTTCCAGGAGCTGCGTTTTGGTATTCCAGAGTGAATAGGAGTAAACGCAGTATTGAGAAATATCTGCTTCTAAAACCAAAACGGAGCTACCTAACAGAACGGTCTTCAATGTCTGCGTTCAACTTAGAGAGTTAAGCTGATGTGTGTTTGCAGGAGTTTCTAAACCCTTTCTGTGAAGAAGCGGAAAAAGCATTTTCCCGGCCAAATCCAAGCATTTAAGAAATAGCTGGAAATCTCTGTCTAAAGCACAAAACGAACGTTTCCTTCAAACTGCTCTGCTGCGTGTTCGCCTAAGGGAGTTGAATCCGCGTTTCGACGCAGAGAGTGAGAAGCAGTTTTTTCCAGGAGCTGCGTTTTGGTATTCCAGAGTGAATGGGAGTAAACGCTGTATTGAGAAATATCTGCTTTTTAATCCAAAACGGAGCTACCTAACTGAACGGTCTCAAATGTGTGCGTTCAACTTAGAGAGTTAAGCTGATGTGTGTTTGCAGGAGTTTGTAAACCCTTTCTGTGAAAAAGGGGAAAAAGCATTTTCCCGGCCAAATCCAAGCATTTAAGAAATAGCTGGAATTCTCCGTCTAAAACACAAAACGAACGTTGCCTTCAAACTGCTCTGCTGCGTGTTCGCCTAACTAAGGGAGTTGAATCCGCGTTTAGACGCAGAGAGTGAGAAGCAGTTTCTTCCAGGAGCTGCGTTTTGGTATTCCAGAGTGAATGGGAGTAAACGCTGTATTGAGAAATATCTGCTTCTAAAACCAAAACGGAGCTACCTAACAGAACGGTCTTCAATGTGTGCGTTCAACTTAGAGACTTAAGCTGATGTGTGTTTGCAGGAGTTTGTAAACCCTTTCTGTGAAGAAGCGGAAAAAGCATTTTTCCGGCCAAATGCAAGCATTTAAGAAATAGCTGGAAATCTCCGTCTAAAACACAAAACGAACGTTTACTTCAAACTGCTCTGCTGCGTGTTCGCCTAAGGGAGTTGAATCCGCGTTTAGACGCAGAGAGTGAGAAGCAGTTTCTTCCAGAAGCTGCGTTTTGGTATTCCAGAGTGAATGGGAGTAAACGCTGTATTGAGAAATATCTGCTTCTAAAACCAAAACGGAGCTACCTAACAGAACGGTCTTCAATGTGTGCGTTCAACTTAGAGAGTTAAGCTGATGTGTGTTTGCAGGAGTTTGTAAACCCTTTCTGTGGAGAAGCGGAAAAAGCATTTTCCCGTCCAAATCCAAGCATTTAAGAAATAGCTGGAAATCTTTGTCTAAAGCACAAGACGAACGTTTCCTTCAAACTGCTCTGCTGCGTGTTCGCCTAACTAAGGGAGTTGAATCCGTGATTAGACGCAGAGAGTGAGAAGCAGTTTCTTCCAGGAGCTGCGTTTTGGTATTCCAGAGTGAATGAAAGTAAACGCAGTATTGAGCAATATCTGCTTCTAAAACCAAAACGGAGCTATCTAACAGAACGGTCATCAATCTGTGAGTTCAAGTTACAGAGTTAAGCTGATGTGTGTTTGCAGGAGTTTGTAAACCCTTTCTGTGAAGAAGGGGAAAAAGCATTTTCCCGGCCAAATCCAAGCATTTAAGAAATAGCTGGAAATCTCCGTCTAAAACACAAAACGAACGTTTCCTTCAAACTGTTCTGCTGCGCTTTTGCCTAACTAAGGGAGTTGAATCCGGGTTCAGACGCAGAGAGTGAGAAGCAGTTTCTTCCAGGAGCTGCGTTTTGGTATTCCATAGTGAATGGGAGTAAACGCTGTATTGAGAAATATCTGCTTCTAAAACCAAAACGGAGCTACCTAACAGATCGGTCTTCAATGTGTGCGTTCAACTTAGAGAGTTAAGCTGATGTGTGTTTGCAGGAGTTTGTAAATTCTTTCTGTGAAGAAGCGGAAAAAGCATTTTCCCGGCCAAATGCAAGCATTTAAGAAATAGCTGGAAATCTCTGTCTAAAGCACAAAACGACCGTTTCCTTCAAACTGCTCTGCTGCGTGTTCGCCTAACTAAGGGAGTTGAATCCGGGTTAAGACGCAGAGAGTGAGAAGCAGTTTCTTCCAAGCGCTGCGTTTTGGTATTCCAGAGTGAATGGGAGTAAACGCTGTATTGAGAAATATCTGCTTCTAAAACCGAAACGGAGCTACCTAACAGAACGGTCTTCAATGTGTGCGTTCAACTTAGGGAGTTAAGCTGATGTGCGTTTGCAGGAGTTTGTAAACCCTTTCTGTGAAGAAGCGGAAAAAGCATTTTCCCGGCCAAATGCAAGCATTTAAGAAATAGCTGGAAATCTCCGTCTAAAACACAAAACGAACGTTTACTTCAAACTGCTCTGCTGCGTGTTCGCCTAAGGGAGTTGAATCCGCGTTTAGACGCAGAGAGTGAGAAGCAGTTTCTTCCAGAAGCTGCGTTTTTGTATTCCAGAGTGAATGGGAGTAAACGCAGTATTGAGAAATATCTGCTTCTAAAACCAAAACGGAGCTACCTAACAGAACGGTCTTCAATGTGTGCGTTCAACTTAGAGAGTTAAGCTGATGTGTGTTTGCAGGAGTTTGTAAACCCTTTCTGTGAAGAAGCGGAAAAAGCATTTTCCCGGCCAAATACAAGCATTTAAGAAATAGCTGGAAATCTTTGTCTAAAGCACAAGACGACCGTTTCCTTCAAACTGTTCTGCTGCGTGTTCGCCTAACTAAGGGAGTTGAATCCGTGAGTAGACGCAGAGAGTGAGAAGCAGTTTCTTCCAGGAGCTGCGTTTTGGTATTCCAGAGTGAATGAAAGTAAACGCAGTATTGAGCAATATCTGCTTCTAAAACCAAAACGGAGCTATCTAATAGAACGGTCATCAATCTGTGAGTTCAAGTTACAGAGTTAAGCTGATGTGTGTTTGCAGGAGTTTGTAAACCCTTTCTTTGAGGAAGGGGAAAAAGCATTTTCCCGGCCAAATACAAGCATTTAAGAAATAGCTGGAAATCTCCGTCTAAAACACAAAACGAACGTTTCCTTCAAACTGTTCTGCTGCGTATTTGCCTAACTAAGGGAGTTGAATCCGGGTTCAGACGAAGAGAGTGAGAAGCAGTTTCTTCCAGGAGCTGCGTTTTGGTATTCCAGAGTGAATGGGAGTAAACGCTGTATTGAGAAATATCTGCTTCTAAAACCAAAACGGAGCTACCTAACAGAACGGTCTTCAATGAGTGCGTTCAACTTAGAGAGTTAAGCTGATGTGTGTTTGCAGGAGTTTGTAAACCCTTTCTGTGAAGAAGCGGAAAAAGCATTTTCCCGGCCAAATCCAAGCATTTAAGAAATAGCTGGAAATCTCCGTCTAAAGCACAAAACGAACGTTTCCTTCAAACTGCTCTGCTGCGTGTTCGCCTAACTAAGGGAGTTGAATCCGCGTTTAGACGCAGAGAGTGAGAAGCAGTTTCTTCCAGGAGCTGCGTTTTGGTATTCCAGAGTGAATGGGAGTAAACGCTGTATTGAGAAATATCTGCTTCTAAAACCAAAACGGAGCTACCTAACAAAACCGTCTTCAATGTGTGCGTTAAACGTTGAGAGTTAAGCTGATGTGTGTTTGCAGGAGTTTCTAAACCCTTTCTGTAAAGACGCGAAAAAAGCATTTTCCCGGCCAAATCCAAGCATTTAACAAATAGTTTGAAATCTCCGTCTAAAACACAAGACGAACGTTTCCTTCAAACTGCTCTGCTGCTTGTTCGCCTAACTACGGGAGTTGAATCCGCGTTTAGACGCAGAGAGTGAGAAGCAGTTTCTTCCAGGAGCTGCGTTTTTGTATTCCAGAGTGAATTGGAGTGAACGCTGTATTGAGAAATATCTGCTTCTAAACCCAAAACGGAGCTACCTAACAGAACGGTCTTCAATGTGTGCGTTCAACTTAGAGAGTTAAGCTGATGTGTGTTTGCAGGAGTTTGTAAACTTTTTCTGTGAAGAAGCGGAAAAAGCATTTTCCCGGCCAAATCCAAGCATTTAAGAAATAGTTTGAAATCTCCGTCTAAAACACAAAACGAACGTTTCCTTCAAACTGCTCTGCTGCGTGTTCGCCTAACTAAGGGAGATGAATCCGCGTTTAGACGCAGAGAGTGAGAAGCAGTTTCTTCCAGGAGCTGCGTTTTGGTATTCCAGAGTGAATGGGAGTAAACGCTGTATTCAGAAATATCTGCTTCTAAAACCAAAACAAAGCTACCTAACAGACCGGTCTTCAATGTGTGCGTTCAACTTAGAGAGTTAAGATGATGTGTGTTTGCAGGAGTTTGTAAACCCTTTCTGTGAAGAAGCGGAAAAAGCATTATCCCGGCCAAATCCAAGCATTTAAGAAATAGCTGGAAATCTCCGTCTAAAACACAAAACGAACGTTTACTTCAAACTGCTCGGCTGCGTGTTCGCCTAAGGGAGTTGAATCCGCGATTAGACGCAGAGAGTGAGAAGCAGTTTCTTCCAGGACCTGCGTTTTGGTATTCCAGAGTGAATGGGAGTAAACGCTGTATTGAGAAATATCTGCTTCTAAAACCAAATCGGAGCTACCTAACAGAACGCTCTTCAATGTGTGCGTTCAACTTAGAGGGTTAAGCTGATGTGTGTTTGCAGGAGTTTGTAAACCCTTACTGTGAAGAAGCGGAAAAAGCATTTTCCCGGCCAAATCCAAGCATTTAAGAAATAGCTGGAAATCTCCGTCTAAAACACAAAACGAACGTTTCCTTTAAACTGCTCTGCTGCGTGTTCGCCTAACTAAGGGAGTTGAATCCGCGTTTAGACGAAGAGAGTGAGAAGCAGTTTCTTCCAGGAGCTGCGTTTTGGTATTCCAGAGTGAATGGGAGTAAACGCTGTATAGAGAAATATCTGCTTCCAAAACCAAAACGGAGCTACCTGACAGACCGGTCTTCAATGTGTGCGTACAACGTAGAGAGTTAAGCTGATGTGTGTTTTTAGGAGTTTGTAAACCCTTTCTGTGAAAAAGGGGAAAACGCATTTTTCCGGCCAAATCCAAGCATTTAAGAAATAGCTGGAAATCTTTGTCTAAAGCACAAGACGAACGTTTCCTTCACACTGCTCTGCTTCGTGTTCGCCTAACTAAGGGAGTTGAATCCGCGTTTAGACGCAGAGAGTGAGAAGCAGTTTCCTCCAGGAGCTGCGTTTTGGTATTCCAGAGTGAATGGGAGTAAACGCAGTATTGAGCAATATCTGCTTCTAAAACCAAAACAGAGCTACCTAACAGAACGGTCTTTAATGTCTGAGTTCAACTTACAGAGTTCAGCTGACGTGTGTTTTCAGGAGTTTGTAAACCCTTTCTGTGAAGAAGCGGAAAAAGCATTTTCCCGGCCAAATCCAAGCATTTAAGAAATAGCTGGAAATCTTTGTCTAAAACACAAAACGAACGTTTCCTTCAAACTGCTCTGCTGCGTGTTCGCCTAACTAAGGGAGTTGAATCCGCGTTTACACGCAGAGAGTGAGAAGCAGTTTTTTCCAGGAGCTGCGTTTTGGTATTCCAGAGTGAATGGGAGTAAACGCTGTATTGAGAAATATCTGCTTCTAAAACCAACGGAGCTACCTAACAGAACGGTCTTCAATGTGTGCGTTCAACTTAGAGAGTTAAGCTGATGTGTGTTTGCAGGAGTGTGTAAACACTTTCTGTGAAGAAGCGGAAAAAGCATTTTCCCGGCCAATTCCAAGCATTTAAGAAATACTTTGAAATCTCCGTCTAAAACACAAAACGAACGTTTCCTTCGAACTGCTCTGCTGCGTGTTCGCCGAACTAAGGGAGCTGAATCCGCGTTTAGACGCAGAGAGTGAGAAGCAGTTTCTTCCAGGAGCTGCGTTTTGGTATTCCAGAGTGAATGGGAGTAAACGCTGTATTGAGAAATATCTGCTTCTAAAACCAAAACGGAGCTACCTAACAGAACGGTCTTCAATTTGTGTGTTCAACTTAGAGAGGTTAGCTGATGTGTGTTTGCAGGAGTTTGTAAACCCTTTCTGTGAAGAAGCGGAAAAAGCATTTTCCCGTCCAAATCCAAGCATTTAAGAAATAGCTGGAAATCTCCGTCTAAAACACAAAACGAACGTTTCCTTCAAACTGCTCTGCTGCGTGTTCGCCTAACTAAGGGAGTTGAATCCGCGTTTAGACGCAGATAGTGAGAAGCAGTTTCTTCCAGGAGCTGCGTTTTGGTATTCCAGAGTGAATGGGAGTAAACGCTGTATTGAGAAATATCTGCTTCTAAAACCGAAACGGAGCTACCTAAAAAACGGTCTTCAATGTGTGCATTCAACTTAGAGAGTTAAGCTGATGTGTGTTTGCAGGAGTTTGTAAACCCTTTCTGTGAAGAAGCGGAAAAAGCATTTTCCCGGCCAAATCCAAGCATTTAAGAAATAGCTGGAAATCTCCGTCTAAAGCACAAAACGAACGTTTCCTTCAAACTGCTCTGCTGCGTGTTCGCGTAACTAAGGGAGTTGAATCCGCGTTTAGACGCAGAGAGTGAGAAGCAGTTTCTTCCAGGAGCTGCGTTTTGGTATTCCAGAGTGAATGGAAGTAAACGCTGTATTGAGAAATATCTGCTTCTAAAACCAAAACGGAGCTACCTAACAGAACGGTCTTCAATGTGTGCGTTCAACGTTTAGAGTTAAGCTGATGTGTGTTTGCAGGAGTTTTTAAACCCTTTCTGTGAAGACGCGGAAAAAGCATTTTCCCGGCCAAATCCAAGCATTTAACAAATAGTTTGAAATCTCCGTCTAAAACACAAGACGAACGTTTCCTTCAAACTGCTCTGCTGCGTGTTCGCCTAACTACGGGAGTTGAATCCGCGTTTAGACGCAGAGAGTGAGAAGCAGTTTATTCCAGGAGCTGCGTTTTTGTATTCCAGAGTGAATTGGAGTGAACGCTGTATTGAGAAATATCTGCTTCTAAAACCAAAACGGAGCTACCTAACAGAACGGTCTTCAATGTGTGCATTCAACATAGAGAGTTAAGCTGATGTGTGTTTGCAGGAGTTTGTAAACCCTTTCTGTGAAGAAGCGGAAAAAGCATTTTCCCGGCGAAATCCAAGCATTTAAGAAATAGTTTGAAATCTCCGTCTAAAACACAAAACGAACGTTTCCTTCAAACTGCTCTGCTGCGTGTTTGCCTAACTAAGGGAGTTGAATCCGGGTTCAGACGCAGAGAGTGAGAAGCAGTTTCTTCCAGGAGCTGCGTTTTTTTATTCCAGAGTGAATGAAAATAAACGCAGTATTGAGCAATATCTGCTTCTAAAACCAAAACGGAGCTACCTAACAGAACGGTCTTCAATGTGTGCGTTCAACTTAGAGAGTTAAGCTGATGTGTGTTTGCAGGAGTTTGTAAACCCTTTCTGTGAAGAAGCGGAAAAAGCATTTTCCCGGCAAAATCCAAGCATTTAAGAAATAGCTGGATATCTTTGTCTAAAGCACAAGACGAACGTTTCCTTCAAACTGCTCTGCTGCGTGTTCGCCTAACGAAGGGAGTTGAATCCGCGTTTAGACGCAGAGAGTGAGTAGCAGTTTCTTCCAGGAGCTGCGTTTTGGTATTCCAGAGTGAATGGGAATAAACGCTGTATTGAGAAATATCTGCTTCTAAAACCAAAACGGAGCTACCTAACAGAACGGTCTTCAATGTGTGCGTTCAACTTTTAGAGTTAAGGTAATGTGTGTTTGCAGGAGTTTGTAAACCCTTTCTGTGAAGAAGCGGAAAAAGCATTTTCCCGGCCAAATCCAAGCATTTAAGAAATAGCTGGAAATCTCCGTCTAAAACAGAAAACGAACGTTCCCTTCAAACTGTTCTGCTGCGTGTTCGCCTGACTAAGGGAGTTGAATCCGCGTTTAGATGCAGAGAGTGAGAAGCAGTTTTTTCCAGGAGCTGCGTTTTGGTATTCCAGAGTGAATGGGAGTAAACGCTGTATTTAGAAATATCTGCTTCTAAAACCAAAACGGAGCTACCTAACAGAACGGCCTTCAATGTGTGCTTTCAACTTAGAGATTTAAGCTGATGTGTGTTTGCAGGAGTTTTAAACCCTTTCTGTGAAGAAGCGGAAAAAGCTTTTTCCCGGCCAAAACCAAGCATTAAAGAAATAGCTGGAAATCTTTGTCTAAAGCACAAGACGAAGGTTTCCTTCAAACTGCTCTGCTGCGTGTTCGCCTAACTAAGGGAGTTGAATCCGGGTTTAGACGCAGAGAGTGAGAAGCAGTTTCTTCCAGGAGCTGCGTTTTGGTATCCCAGAGTGAATGGGAGTAAACGCAGTATTGAGCAATATCTGCTTCTAAAACCAAAACGGAGCTACCTAACAGAACGCTCTTCAATGTGTGCGTTCAACTTAGAGAGTTAAGATGATGTGTGTTTGCAGGAGTTTGTAAACCCTTTCTGTGAAGAAGCGGAGAAAGCATTTTCCCGACCAAATCCAAGCATTTAAGAAATAGCTGGAAATCTCCGTCTAAAACACAAATAGAACGTTTCCTTCAAACTCTTCTGCTGCGTGTTCGCCTAACTAAGGGAGTTGAATCCGAATTCAGACGCAGAGAGTGAGAAGAAGTTTCTTCCAGGAGCTGCGTTTTGGTATTCCAGAGTGAATGGGAGTAAACGCTGTATTGAGAAATATCTGCTTCTAAAACCAAAACGGAGCTACCTAACAGAACGGTCTTCAATGTGTGCGTACAACTTAGAGAGTTAAGCTGATGTGTGTTTGCAGGAGTTTGTAAACCCTTTCTGTGAAGAAGGGGAAAAAGCATTTTCCCGGCCAAATCCAAGCATTTAAGAAATAGCTGGAAATCTCCGTCTAAAACACAAAGCGAACGTTTCCTTCAAACTGCTCTGCTGCGTGTTTGCCTAACTAAGGGAGTTGAATCCGCGTTTAGACGCAGAGAGTGAGAAGCAGTTTCTTCCAGGAGCTGCGTTTTGGTATTCCAGAGTGAATGGGAGTAAACGCTGTATTGAGAAATATCTGCTTCCAAAACCAAAACGGAGAGTCCTAATAGAACGGTCTTCAATGTGTGCGTTCAACTTAGGGAGTTAAGCTGATGTGTGTTTGCAGGAGTTTGTAAACCCTTTCTGTGAAAAAGGGGAAAACGCATTTTTCCGGCCAAATCCAAGCATTTAAGAAATAGCTGGAAATCTCCGTCTAAAACAAAAAACGAACGTTTCCTTCAAACTGCTCTGCTGCGTGTTCGCCTGACTAAGGGAGTTGAATCCGCGTTTAGACACAGAGAGTGAGAAGCAGTTTCTTCCAGGAGCTGTGTTTTGGTATTCCAGAGTGAATGGGAGTAAACGCTGTATTGAGAAATATCTGCTTCTAAAACCAAAACGGAGCTACCTAACAGAACGGTCTTCAATGTGTGCGTTCAACTTAGAGAGTTAAGCTGATGTGTGTTTTCAGGAGTTTGTAAACCCTTTCTGTGAAGAAGTGGAAAAAGCATTTTCCCGGCCAAATCCAAGCATTTAAGAAAGAGCTGGAAATCTTTGTCTAAAGCACAAGACGAACGTTTCCTTCAAACTGCTCTGCTGCGTGTTCGCCTAACTAAGGGAGTTGAATCCGCGTTTAGACGCAGAGAGTGAGAAGCAGTTTCTTCCAGGAGCTGCGTTTTGGTATTCCAGAGGGAATGGGAGTAAACGCTGTATTGAGAAATATCTGCTTCTAAAACCAAAACGGAGCTACCTAACAGAACGCTCTTCAATGTTTGCGTTCAACTTAGAGAGTTAAGCTGATGTGTGTTTGCAGGAGTTTGTAAACCCTTTCTGTGAAGAAGCGGAAAAAGCATTTTCCCGTCCAAATCCAAGCATTTAAGAAATAGCTGGAAATCTCCGTGTAAAACACAAAACGAACGTTTCCTTCAAACTGTTCTGCTGCGTGTTCGCCTAACTAAGGGAGTCGTATCCGGGTTCAGACGCAGAGAGTGAGAAGCAGTTTCTTCCAGGAGCTGCGTTTTTGTATTCTAGAGTGAATGGGAGTAAACGCTGTATTGAGAAATATCTGCTTCTAAAACCAAAACGGAGCTACCTAACAGAACGGTCTTCAATGTGTGCGTTCAACGTAGAGAGTTAAGCTGATGTGTGTTTGCAGGAGTTTGTAAACCCTTTCTGTGAAGAAGCGGAAAAAGCATTTTCCCGTCCAAATCCAAGCATTTAAGAAATAGCTGGAAATCTCCGTGTAAAACACAAAACGAACGTTTCCTTCAAACTGTTCTGCTGCGTGTTCGCCTAACTAAGGGAGTCGTATCCGGGTTCAGACGCAGAGAGTGAGAAGCAGTTTCTTCCAGGAGCTGCGTTTTTGTATTCTAGAGTGAATGGGAGTAAACGCTGTATTGAGAAATATCTGCTTCTAAAACCAAAACGGAGCTACCTAACAGAACGGTCTTCAATGTGTGCGTTCAACGTAGAGAGTTAAGCTGATGTGTGTTTGCAGGAGTTTGTAAACCCTTTCTGTGAAGAAGCGGAAAAAGCATTTTCCCGGCCAAATCCAAGCATTTAAGAAATAGCTGGAAATCTCCGTCTAAAACAGAAAACGAACGTTTCCTTCAAACTGTTCTGCTGCGTGTTCGCCTGACTAAGGGAGTTGAATCCGCGTTTAGATGCAGAGAGTGAGAAGCAGTTTCTTCCAGGAGCTGCGTTTTGGTATTCCAGAGTGAATGGGAGTAAACGCTGTATTGAGAAATATCTGCTTCTAAAACCAAAACGGAGCTACCTAACAGAGCGCTCTTAAACGTGTGCGTTCAACTTGGAGAGTTAAGATGATGTGTGTTTGCAGGAGTTTGTAAACCCTTTCTGTGAAGAAGCGGAAAAAGCATTTTCCCGGCCAAATCCAAGCATTTAAGAAATAGCTGGAAATCTCCGTCTAAAACACAAAACGAACGTTTACGTCAAACTGCTCTGCTGCGTGTTCACCTAACTAAGGGAGTTGAATCCGCGTTTAGACGCAGAGAGTGAGAAGCAGTTTCTTCCAGGAGCTGCGTTTTGGTATTCCAGAGTGAATGGGAGTAAACGCTGTATTGAGAAATATCTGCTTCTAAAACCAAAACGGAGCTACCTAACAGAACGCTCTTCAATGTGTGCGTTCAACTTAGAGAGTTAAGATGATGTGTGTTTGCAGGAGTTTGTAAACCCTTTCTGTGAAGAAGCGGAAAAAGCATTTTCCCGACCAAATCCAAGCATTTAAGAAATAGCTGGATATCTTTGTCTAAAGCACAACACGAACGTTTCCTTCAAACTGCTCTGCTGCGTGTTCGCCTAACTAAGGGAGTTGAATCCGCGTTTAGAAGCAGAGAGTGAGTAGCAGTTTCTTCCAGGAGCTGCGTTTTGGTATTCCAGAGTGAATGGGAGTTAACGCTGTATTGAGAAATATCTGCTTCTAAAACCAAAACGGAGCTACCTAACAGAACGGTCTTCAATGTGTGCGTTCAACTTAGAGAGTTAAGCTGATGTGTGTTTGCAGGAGTTTGTAAACCCTTTCTGTGAAGAAGCGGAAAGAGCATTTTCCCGGCCAAATCCAAGCATTTAAGAAATAGCTGGAAATCTCCGTCTAAAACACAAAACGAACGTTTCCTTCAAACTGTTCTGCTGCGTGTTCGCCTAACTAAGGGAGTTGAATCCGGGTTCAGACGCAGAGAGTGAGAAGAAGTTTCTTCCAGGAGCTGCGTTTTGGTATTCCAGAGTGAATGGGAGTAAACGCTGTATTGAGAAATATCTGCTTCTAAAACCAAAACGGAGCTACCTAACAGAACGGTCGTCAATGTGTGCGTACAACTTAGAGAGTTAAGCTGATGTGTGTTTGCAGGAGTTTGTAAACCCTTTCTGTGAAGAAGGGGAAAAAGCATTTTCCCGGCCAAATCCAAGCATTTAAGAAATAGCTGGAAATCTCCGTCTAAAACACAAGGCGAACGTTTCCTTCAAACTGCTCTGCTGCGTGTTTGCCTAACTAAGGGAGTTGAATCCGCGTTTAGACGCAGAGAGTGAGAAGCAGTTTCTTCCAGGAGCTGCGTTTTGGTATTCCAGAGTGAATGGGAGTAAACGCTGTATTGAGAAATATCTGCTTCCAAAACCAAAACGGAGAGTCCTAATAGAACGGTCTTCAATGTGTGCGTTCAACTTAGAGAGTTAAGCTGATGTGTGTTTGCAGGAGTTTGTAAACCCTTTCTGTGAAAAAGGGGAAAACGCATTTTTCCGGCCAAATCCAAGCATTTAAGAAATAGCTGGAAATCTCCGTCTAAAACAAAAAACGAACGTTTCCTTCAAACTGCTCTGCTGCGTGTTCGCCTGACTAAGGGAGTTGAATCCGCGTTTAGACACAGAGAGTGAGAAGCAGTTTCTTCCAGGAGCTGTGTTTTGGTATTCCAGAGTGAATGGGAGTAAACGCTGTATTGAGAAATATCTGCTTCTAAAACCAAAACGGAGCTACCTAACAGAACGGTCTTCAATGTGTGCGTTCAACTTAGAGAGTTAAGCTGATGTGTGTTTGCAGGAGTTTGTAAACCCTTTCTGTGAAGAAGTGGAAAAAGCATTTTCCCGGCCAAATCCAAGCATTTAAGAAAGAGCTGGAAATCTTTGTCTAAAGTACAAGACGAACGTTTACGTCAAACTGCTCTGCTGCGTGTTCGCCTAACTAAGGGAGTTGAATCCGCGTTTAGACGCAGAGAGTGAGAAGCAGTTTCTTCCAGGAGCTGCGTTTTGGTATTCCAGAGGGAATGGGAGTAAACGCTGTATTGAGAAATATCTGCTTCTAAAACCAAAACGGAGCTACCTAACAGAACGCTCTTCAATGTTTGCGTTCAACTTAGAGAGTTAAGCTGATGTGTGTTTGCAGGAGTTTGTAAACCCTTTCTGTGAAGAAGCGGAAAAAGCATTTTCCCGTCCAAATCCAAGCATTTAAGAAATAGCTGGAAATCTCCGTGTAAAACACAAAACGAAGGTTTCCTTCAAACTGTTCTGCTGCGTGTTCGCCTAACTAAGGGAGTCGTATCCGGGTTCAGACGCAGAGAGTGAGAAGCAGTTTCTTCCAGGAGCTGCGTTTTTGTATTCTAGAGTGAATGGGAGTAAACGCTGTATTGAGAAATATCTGCTTCTAAAACCAAAACGGAGCTACCTAACAGAACGCTCTTCAATGTGTGCGTTCAACTTAGAGAGTTAAGATGATGTGTGTTTGCAGGAGTTTGTAAACCCTTTCTGTGAAGAAGCGGAAAAAGCATTTTCCCGGCCAATTCCAAGCATTTAAGAAATACTTTGAAATCTCCGTCTAAAACACAAAACGAACGTTTCCTTCGAACTGCTCTGCTGCGTGTTCGCCGAACTAAGGGAGCTGAATCCGCGTTTAGACGCAGAGAGTGAGAAGCAGTTTCTTCCAGGAGCTGCGTTTTGGTATTCCAGAGTGAATGGGAGTAAACGCTGTATTGAGAAATATCTGCTTCTAAAACCAAAACGGAGCTACCTAACAGAACGGTCTTCAATTTGTGTGTTCAACTTAGAGAGGTTAGCTGATGTGTGTTTGCAGGAGTTTGTAAACCCTTTCTGTGAAGAAGCGGAAAAAGCATTTTCCCGTCCAAATCCAAGCATTTAAGAAATAGCTGGAAATCTCCGTCTAAAACACAAAACGAACGTTTCCTTCAAACTGCTCTGCTGCGTGTTCGCCTAACTAAGGGAGTTGAATCCGCGTTTAGACGCAGAGAGTGAGAAGCAGTTTCTTCCAGGAGCTCCGTTTTGGTATTCCAGAGTGAATGGGAGTAAACGCTGTATTGAGAAATATCTGCTTCTAAAACCGAAACGGAGCTACCTAACAAAACGGTCTTCAATGTGTGCATTCAACTTAGAGAGTTAAGCTGATGTGTGTTGGCAGGAGTTTGTAAACCCTTTCTGTGAAGAAGCGGAAAAAGCATTTTCCCGGCCAAATCCAAGCATTTAAGAAATAGCTGGAAATCTCCGTCTAAAGCACAAAACGAACGTTTCCTTCAAACTGCTCTGCTGCGTGTTCGCGTAACTAAGGGAGTTGAATCCGCGTTTAGACGCAGAGAGTGAGAAGCAGTTTCTTCCAGGAGCTGCGTTTTGGTATTCCAGAGTGAATGGGAGTAAACGCTGTATTGAGAAATATCTGCTTCTAAAACCAAAACGGAGCTACCTAACAGAACGGTCTTCAATGTGTGCATTCAACATAGAGAGTTAAGCTGATGTGTGTTTGCAGGAGTTTGTAAACCCTTTCTGTGAAGAAGCGGAAAAAGCATTTTCCCGGCGAAATCCAAGCATTTAAGAAATAGTTTGAAATCTCCGTCTAAAACACAAAACGAACGTTTCCTTCAAACTGCTCTGCTGCGTGTTTGCCTAACTAAGGGAGTTGAATCCGCGTTTACACGCAGAGAATGAGAAGCAGTTTCTTCCAAGAGCTGCGTTTTGGTATTAAAGAGTGAATGGGAGTAAACGCTGTATTCAGAAATATCTGCTTCTAAAACCAAAACGGAGCTACCTAACAGACCGGTCTTCAATGTGTGCGTTCAACTTAGAGAGTTAAGATGATGTGTGTTTGCAGGAGTTTGTAAACCCTTTCTGTGAAGAAGCGGAAAAAGCATTTTCCCGGCCAAATACAACCATTTAAGAAATAGCTGGAAATCTCCGTCTAAAACACAAAACGAACGTTTCCTTCAAACTGCTCTGCTGCGTGTTCGCCTAACTAAGGGAGTTGAATCCGGGTTCAGACGCAGAGAGTGAGAAGCAGTTTCTTCCAGGAGCTGCGTTTTTTTATTCCAGAGTGAATGAAAATAAACGCAGTATTGAGCAATATCTGCTTCTAAAACCAAAACGGAGCTACCTAACAGAACGGTCTTCAATGTGTTCGTTCAACTTAGAGAGTTAAGCTGATGTGTGTTTGCAGGAGTTTGTAAACCCTTTCTGTGAAGAAGCGGAAAAAGCATTTTCCCGGCAAAATCCAAGCATTTAAGAAATAGCTGGATATCTTTGTCTAAAGCACAAGACGAACGTTGCCTTCAAACTGCTCTGCTGCGTGTTCGCCTAACGAAGGGAGTTGAATCCGCGTTTAGACGCAGAGAGTGAGTAGCAGTTTCTTCCAGGAGCTGCGTTTTGGTATTCCAGAGTGAATGGGAATAAACGCTGTATTGAGAAATATCTGCTTCTAAAACCAAAACGGAGCTACCTAACAGAACGGTCTTCAATGTGTGCGTTCAACTTTTAGAGTTAAGCTAATGTGTGTTTGCAGGAGTTTGTAAACCCTTTCTGTGAAGAAGCGGAAAAAGCATTTTCCCGGCCAAAACCAAGCATTAAAGAAATAGCTGGAAATCTTTGTCTAAAGCACAAGACGAAGGTTTCCTTCAAACTGCTCTGCTGCGTGTTCGCCTAACTAAGGGAGTTGAATCCGGGTTTAGACGCAGAGAGTGAGAAGCAGTTTCTTCCAGGAGCTGCGTTTTGGTATCCCAGAGTGAATGGGAGTAAACGCAGTATTGAGCAATATCTGCTTCTAAAACCAAAACGGAGCTACCTAACAGAACGCTCTTCAATGTGTGCGTTCAACTTAGAGAGTTAAGATGATGTGTGTTTGCAGGAGTTTGTAAACCCTTTCTGTGAAGAAGCGGAGAAAGCATTTTCCCGACCAAATCCAAGCATTTAAGAAATAGCTGGATATCTTTGTCTAAAGCACAACACGAACGTTTCCTTCAAACTGCTCTGCTGCGTGTTCGCCTAACTAAGGGAGATGAATCCGCGTTTAGACGCAGAGAGTGAGAAGCAGTTTCTTCCAGGAGCTGCGTTTTCGTATTCCAGAGTGAATGGGAGTAAACGCTGTATTCAGAAATATCTGCTTCTAAAACGAAAACGGAGCTACCTAACAGAACGGTCTTCAATGTGTGCGTTCAACTTAGAGAGTTAAGCTGATGTGTGTTTGCAGGAGTTTGTAAACCCTTTCTGTGAAGAAGCGGAAAAAGCATTTTCCAGGCCAAATCCAAGCATTTAAGAAATAGCTGGAAATCTCCGTCTAAAACACAAATAGAACGTTTCCTTCAAACTCTTCTGCTGCGTGTTCGCCTAACTAAGGGAGTTGAATCCGAATTCAGACGCAGAGAGTGAGAAGAAGTTTCTTCCAGGAGCTGCGTTTTGGTATTCCAGAGTGAATGGGAGTAAACGCTGTATTGAGAAATATCTGCTTCTAAAACCAAAACGGAGCTACCTAACAGAACGGTCTTCAATGTGTGCGTACAACTTAGAGAGTTAAGCTGATGTGTGTTTGCAGGAGTTTGTAAACCCTTTCTGTGAAGAAGGGGAAAAAGCATTTTCCCGGCCAAATCCAAGCATTTAAGAAATAGCTGGAAATCTCCGTCTAAAACACAAAGCGAACGTTTCCTTAAAACTGCTCTGCTGCGTGTTTGCCTAACTAAGGGAGTTGAATCCGCGTTTAGACGCAGAGAGTGAGAAGCAGTTTCTTCCAGGAGCTGCGTTTTGGTATTCCAGAGTGAATGGGAGTAAACGCTGTATTGAGAAATATCTGCTTCCAAAACCAAAACGGAGAGTCCTAATAGAACGGTCTTCAATGTGTGCGTTCAACTTAGAGAGTTAAGATGATGTGTGTTTGCAGGAGTTTGTAAACCCTTTCTGTGAAAAAGGGGAAAACGCATTTTTCCGGCCAAATCCAAGCATTTAAGAAATAGCTGGAAATCTCCGTCTAAAACAAAAAACGAACGTTTCCTTCAAACTGCTCTGCTGCGTGTTCGCCTGACTAAGGGAGTTGAATCCGCGTTTAGACACAGAGAGTGAGAAGCAGTTTCTTCCAGGAGCTGTGTTTTGGTATTCCAGAGTGAATGGGAGTAAACGCTGTATTGAGAAATATCTGCTTCTAAAACCAAAACGGAGCTACCTAACAGAACGGTCTTCAATGTGTGCGTTCAACTTAGAGAGTTAAGCTGATGTGTGTTTTCAGGAGTTTGTAAACCCTTTCTGTGAAGAAGTGGAAAAAGCATTTTCCCGGCCAAATCCAAGCATTTAAGAAAGAGCTGGAAATCTTTGTCTAAAGCACAAGACGAACGTTTACGTCAAACTGCTCTGCTGCGTGTTCGCCTAACTAAGGGAGTTGAATCCGCGTTTAGACGCAGAGAGTGAGAAGCAGTTTCTTCCAGGAGCTGCGTTTTGGTATTCCAGAGGGAATGGGAGTAAACGCTGTATTGAGAAATATCTGCTTCTAAAACCAAAACGGAGCTACCTAACAGAACGCTCTTCAATGTTTGCGTTCAACTTAGAGAGTTAAGCTGATGTGTGTTTGCAGGAGTTTGTAAACCCTTTCTGTGAAGAAGCGGAAAAAGCATTTTCCCGTCCAAATCCAAGCATTTAAGAAATAGCTGGAAATCTCCGTGTAAAACACAAAACGAACGTTTCCTTCAAACTGTTCTGCTGCGTGTTCGCCTAACTAAGGGAGTCGTATCCGGGTTCAGACGCAGAGAGTGAGAAGCAGTTTCTTCCAGGAGCTGCGTTTTTGTATTCTAGAGTGAATGGGAGTAAACGCTGTATTGAGAAATATCTGCTTCTAAAACCAAAACGGAGCTACCTAACAGAACGGTCTTCAATGTGTGCGTTCAACGTAGAGAGTTAAGCTGATGTGTGTTTGCAGGAGTTTGTAAACCCTTTCTGTGAAGAAGCGGAAAAAGCATTTTCCCGGCCAAATCCAAGCATTTAAGAAATAGCTGGAAATCTCCGTCTAAAACAGAAAACGAACGTTTCCTTCAAACTGTTCTGCTGCGTGTTCGCCTAAGGGAGTTGAATCCGCGTTTAGATGCAGAGAGTGAGAAGCAGTTTCTTCCAGGAGCTGCGTTTTGGTATTCCAGAGTGAATGGGAGTAAACGCTGTATTGAGAAATATCTGCTTCTAAAACCAAAACGGAGCTACCTAACAGAGCGCTCTTAAACGTGTGCGTTCAACTTGGAGAGTTAAGATGATGTGTGTTTGCAGGAGTTTGTAAACCCTTTCTGTGAAGAAGCGGAAAAAGCATTTTCCCGGCCAAATCCAAGCATTTAAGAAATAGCTGGAAATCTCCGTCTAAAACACAAAACGAACATTTACGTCAAACTGCTCTGCTGCGTGTTCACCTAAATAAGGGAGTTGAATCCGCGTTTAGACGCAGAGAGTGAGAAGCAGTTTCTTCCAGGAGCTGCGTTTTGGTATTCCAGAGTGAATGGGAGTAAACGCTGTATTGAGAAATATCTGCTTCTAAAACCAAAACGGAGCTACCTAACAGAACGCTCTTCAATGTGTGCGTTCAACTTAGAGAGTTAAGATGATGTGTGTTTGCAGGAGTTTGTAAACCCTTTCTGTGAAGAAGCGGAGAAAGAATTTTCCCGACCAAATCCAAGCATTTAAGAAATAGCTGGATATCTTTGTCTAAAGCACAACACGAACGTTTCCTTCAAACTGCTCTGCTGCGTGTTCGCCTAACTAAGGGAGTTGAATCCGCGTTTAGAAGCAGAGAGTGAGTAGCAGTTTCTTCCAGGAGCTGCGTTTTGGTATTCCAGAGTGAATGGGAGTTAACGCTGTATTGAGAAATATCTGCTTCTAAAACCAAAACGGAGCTACCTAACAGAACGGTCTTCAATGTGTGCGTTCAACTTAGAGAGTTAAGCTGATGTGTGTTTGCAGGAGTTTGTAAACCCTTTCTGTGAAGAAGCGGAAAGAGCATTTTCCCGGCCAAATCCAAGCATTTAAGAAATAGCTGGAAATCTCCGTCTAAAACACAAGGCGAACGTTTCCTTCAAACTGCTCTGCTGCGTGTTTGCCTAACTAAGGGAGTTGAATCCGCGTTTAGACGCAGAGAGTGAGAAGCAGTTTCTTCCAGGAGCTGCGTTTTGGTATTCCAGAGTGAATGGGAGTAAACGCTGTATTGAGAAATATCGGCTTCCAAAACCAAAACGGAGAGTCCTAATAGAACGGTCTTCAATGTGTGCGTTCAACTTAGAGAGTTAAGCTGATGTGTGTTTGCAGGAGTTTGTAAACCCTTTCTGTGAAAAAGGGGAAAACGCATTTTTCCGGCCAAATCCAAGCATTTAAGAAATAGCTGGAAATCTCCGTCTAAAACAAAAAACGAACGTTTCCTTCAAACTGCTCTGCTGCGTGTTCGCCTGACTAAGGGAGTTGAATCCGCGTTTAGACACAGAGAGTGAGAAGCAGTTTCTTCCAGGAGCTGTGTTTTGGTATTCCAGAGTGAATGGGAGTAAACGCTGTATTGAGAAATATCTGCTTCTAAAACCAAAACGGAGCTACCTAACAGAACGGTCTTCAATGTGTGCGTTCAACATAGAGAGTTAAGCTGATGTGTGTTTGCAGGAGTTTGTAAACCCTTTCTGTGAAGAAGTGGAAAAAGCATTTTCCCGGCCAAATCCAAGCATTTAAGAAAGAGCTGGAAATCTTTGTCTAAAGTACAAGACGAACGTTTACGTCAAACTGCTCTGCTGCGTGTTCGCCTAACTAAGGGAGTTGAATCCGCGTTTAGACGCAGAGAGTGAGAAGCAGTTTCTTCCAGGAGCTGCGTTTTGGTATTCCAGAGGGAATGGGAGTAAACGCTGTATTGAGAAATATCTGCTTCTAAAACCAAAACGGAGCTACCTAACAGAACGCTCTTCAATGTTTGCGTTCAACTTAGAGAGTTAAGCTGATGTGTGTTTGCAGGAGTTTGTAAACCCTTTCTGTGAAGAAGCGGAAAAAGCATTTTCCCGTCCAAATCCAAGCATTTAAGAAATAGCTGGAAATCTCCGTGTAAAACACAAAACGAAGGTTTCCTTCAAACTGTTCTGCTGCGTGTTCGCCTAACTAAGGGAGTCGTATCCGGGTTCAGACGCAGAGAGTGAGAAGCAGTTTCTTCCAGGAGCTGCGTTTTTGTATTCTAGAGTGAATGGGAGTAAACGCTGTATTGAGAAATATCTGCTTCTAAAACCAAAACGGAGCTACCTAACAGAACGGTCTTCAATGTGTGCGTTCAACGTAGAGAGTTAAGCTGATGTGTGTTTGCAGGAGTTTGTAAACACTTTCTGTGAAGAAGCGGAAAAAGCATTTTCCCGGCCAAATCCAAGCATTTAAGAAATAGCTGGAAATCTCCGTCTAAAACAGAAAACGAACGTTTCCTTCAAACTGTTCTGCTGCGTGTTCGCCTGACTAAGGGAGTTGAATCCGCGTTTAGATGCAGAGAGTGAGAAGCAGTTTCTTCCAGGAGCTGCGTTTTGGTATTCCAGAGTGAATGGGAGTAAACGCTGTATTGAGAAATATCTGCTTCTAAAACCAAAACGGAGCTACCTAACAGAACGCTCTTAAACGTGTGCGTTCAACTTGGAGAGTTAAGATGATGTGTGTTTGCAGGAGTTTGTAAACCCTTTCTGTGAAGAAGCGGAAAAAGCATTTTCCCGGCCAAATCCAAGCATTTAAGAAATAGCTGGAAATCTCCGTCTAAAACACAAAACGAAAGTTTACGTCAAACTGCTCTGCTGCGTGTTCACCTAACTAAGGGAGTTGAATCCGCGTTTAGACGCAGAGAGTGAGAAGCAGTTTCTTCCAGGAGCTGCGTTTTGGTATTCCAGAGGGAATGGGAGTAAACGCTGTATTGAGAAATATCTGCTTCTAAAACCAAAACGGAGCTACCTAACAGAACGCTCTTCAATGTGTGCGTTCAACTTAGAGAGTTAAGATGATGTGTGTTTGCAGGAGTTTGTAAACCCTTTCTGTGAAGAAGCGGAGAAAGCATTTTCCCGACCAAATCCAAGCATTTAAGAAATAGCTGGATATCTTTGTCTAAAGCACAACACGAACGTTTCCTTCAAACTGCTCTGCTGCGTGTTCGCCTAACTAAGGGAGTTGAATCCGCGTTTAGAAGCAGAGAGTGAGTAGCAGTTTCTTCCAGGAGCTGCGTTTTGGTATTCCAGAGTGAATGGGAGTTAACGCTGTATTGAGAAATATCTGCTTCTAAAACCAAAACGGAGCTACCTAACAGAACGGTCTTCAATGTGTGCGTTCAACTTAGAGAGTTAAGCTGATGTGTGTTTCCAGGAGTTTGTAAACCCTTTCTGTGAAGAAGCGGAAAGAGCATTTTCCCGGCCAAATCCAAGCATTTAAGAAATAGCTAAAAATCTCCGTCTAAAACACAAAACGAACGTTTCCTTCAAACTGTTCTGCTGCGTGTTCGCCTAACTAAGGGAGTTGAATCCGGGTTCAGACGCAGAGAGTGAGAAGAAGTTTCTTCCAGGAGCTGCGTTTTGGTATTCCAGAGTGAATGGGAGTAAACGCTGTATTGAGAAATATCTGCTTCTAAAACCAAAACGGAGCTACCTAACTGAACGGTCTTCAATGTGTGCGTACAACTTAGAGAGTTAAGCTGATGTGTGTTTGCAGGAGTTTGTAAATCCTTTCTGTGAAGAAGGGGAAAAAGCATTTTCCCGGCCAAATCCAAGCATTTAAGAATTAGCTGGAAATCTCCGTCTAAAACACAAAGCGAACGTTTCCTTCGAACTGCTCTGCTGCGTGTTTGCCTAACTAAGGGAGTTGAATCCGCGTTTAGACGCAGAGAGTGAGAAGCAGTTTCTTCCAGGAGCTGCGTTTTGGTATTCCAGAGTGAATGGGAGTAAACGCTGTATTGAGAAATATCGGCTTCCAAAACCAAAACGGAGCTACCTAATAGAACGGTCTTCAATGTGTGCGTTCAACTTAGAGAGTTAAGCTGATGTGTGTTTGCAGGAGTTTGTAAACCCTTTCTGTGAAAAAAAGGAAAACGCATTATTCCGGCCAAATCCAAGCATTTAAGAAATAGCTGGAAATCTCCGTCTAAAACAAAAAACGAACGTTTCCTTCAAACTGCTCTGCTGCGTGTTCGCCTGAATAAGGGAGTTGAATCCGCGTTTAGACACAGAGAGTGAGAAGCAGTTTCTTCCAGGAGCTGTGTTTTGGTATTCCAGAGTGAATGGGAGTAAACGCTGTATTGAGAAATATCTGCTTCTAAAACCAAAACGGAGCTACCTAACAGAACGGTCTTCAATGTGTGCGTTCAACGTTGAGAGTTAAGCTGATGTGTGTTTGCAGGAGTTTGTAAACCCTTTCTGTAAAGAAGTGGAAAAAGCATTTTCCCGGCCAAATCCAAGCATTTAAGAAAGAGCTGGAAATCTTTGTCTAAAGCACAAGACGAACGTTTCCTTCAAACTGCTCTGCTGCGTGTTCGCCTAACTAAGGGAGTTGAATCCGCGTTTAGACGCAGAGAGTGAGAAGCAGTTTCTTCCAGGAGCTGCGTTTTGGTATTCCAGAGTGAATGGGAGTAAACGCTGTATTGAGAAATATCTGCTTCTAAAACCAAAACGGAGCTACCTAACAGAACACTCTTCAATGTTTGCGTTCAACTTAGAGAGCTAAGCTGATGTGTGTTTGCAGGAGTTTGTAAACCCTTTCTGTGAAGAAGCGGAAAAAGCATTTTCCCGTCCAAATCCAAGCATTTAAGAAATAGCTGGAAATCTCCGTCTAAAACACAAAACGAACGTTTCCTTCAAACTGTTCTGCTGCGTGTTCGCCTAACTAAGGGAGTCGTATCCGGGATCAGACGCAGAGAGTGAGAAGCAGTTTCTTCCAGGAGCTGCGTTTTTGTATTCTAGAGTGAATGGGAGTAAACGCTGTATTGAGAAATATCTGCTTCTAAAACCAAAACAGAGCTACCTAACAGAACGGTCTTCAATGTGTGCGTTCAACTTAGAGAGTTAAGCTGATGTGTGTTTGCAGGAGTTTGTAAACACTTTCTGTGAAGAAGCGGAAAAAGCATTTTCCCGGCGAAATCCAAGCATTTAAGAAATAGTTAGAAATCTCCGTCTAAAACACAAAACGAACGTTTCCTTCAAACTGCTCTGCTGCGTGTTCGCCTAACTAAGGGAGATGAATCCGCGTTTAGACGCAGAGAGTGAGAAGCAGTTTCTTCCAGGAGCTGAGTTTTGGTATTCCAGAGTGAATGGGAGTAAACGCTGTATTCAGAAATATCTGCTTCTAAAACCAAAACAAAGCTACCTAACAGACCGGTCTTCAATGTGTGCGTTCAACTTAGAGAGTTAAGATGATGTGTGTTTGCAGGAGTTTGTAAACCCTTTCTGTGAAGAAGCGGAAAAAGCATTTTCCCGGCCACATCCAAGCATTTAAGAAATAGCTGGAAATCTCCGTCTAAAACACAAAACGAACGTTTACTTCAAACTGCTCGGCTGCGTGTTCGCCTAAGGGAGTTGAATCCGCGATTAGACGCAGAGAGTGAGAAGCAGTTTCTTCCAGGACCTGCGTTTTGTTATTCCAGAGTGAATGGGAGTAAACGCTGTATTGAGAAATATCTGCTTCTAAAACCAAATCGGAGCTACCTAAGAGAACGCTCTTCAATGTGTGCGTTCAACTTAGAGAGTTAAGCTGATGTGTGTTTGCAGGAGTTTGTAAACCCTTACTGTGAAGAAGCGGAAAAAGCATTTTCCCGGCCAAATCCAAGCATTTAAGAAATAGCTGGAAATCTCCGTCTAAAACACAAAACGAACGTTTCCTTTAAACTGCTCTGCTGCGTGTTCGCCTAACTGAGGGAGTTGAATCCGCGTTTAGACGCAGAGAGTGAGAAGCAGTTTCTTCCAGGAGCTGCGTTTTTGTATTCCAGAGTGAATGGGAGTGAACGCTGTATTGAGAAATATCTGCTTCTAAAACCAAAACGGAGCTACCTAACAGAACGGTCTTCAACGTGTGCGTTCAACTTAGAGAGTTAAGCTGATGTGTGTTTGCAGGAGTTTGTAAACCCTTTCTGTGAAGAAGCGGAAAAAGCATTTTCCCGGCGAAATCCAAGCATTTAAGAAATAGTTTGAAATCTCCGTCTAAAACACAAAACGAACTTTTCCTTCAAACTGCTCTGCTGCGTGTTCGCCTAACTAAGGGAGTTGAATCCGCGTTTAGACGCAGAGAGTGAGAAGCAGTTTCTTCCAGGAGCTGCGTTTTGGTATTCCAGAGTGAATGGGAGTAAACGCTGTATTGAGAAATATCTGCTTCTAAAACCAAAACGGAGCTACCTAACAGAACGCTCGTCAACGTGTGCGTTCAACTTGGAGAGTTAAGATGATGTGTCTTTGCAGGAGTTTGTAAACCCTTTCTGTGAAGAAGCGGAAAAAGCATTTTCCCGGCCAAATCCAAGCATTTAAGAAATAGCTGGAAATCTCCGTCTAAAACACAAAACGAACGTTTACGTCAAACTGCTCTGCTGCGTGTTCGCCTAACTAAGGGAGTTGAATCCGCGTTTAGACGCAGAGAGTGAGAAGCAGTTTCTTCCAGGAGCTGCGTTTTGGTATTCCAGAGTGAATGGGAGTAAACGCTGTATTGAGAAATATCTGCTTCTAAAACCAAAACGGAGCTACCTAACAGAACGCTCTTCAATGTGTGCGTTCAACTTAGGGAGTTAAGATGATGTGTGTTTGCAGGAGTTTGTAAACCCTTTTTGTGAAGAAGCGGAGAAAGCATTTTTTCGACCAAATTGAAGCATTTAAGAAATAGCTGGATATCTTTGTCTAAAGCACAACACGAACGTTTCCTTCAAACTGCTCTGCTGCGTGTTCGCCTAACTAAGGGAGTTGAATCCGCGTTTAGAAGCAGAGAGTGAGTAGCAGTTTCTTCCAGGAGCTGCGTTTTGGTATTCCAGAGTGAATGGGAGTAAACGCTGTATTGAGAAATATCTGCTTCTAAAACCAAAACGGAGCTACCTAACAGAACGCTCTTCAATGTTTGCGTTCAACTTAGAGAGTTAAGCTGATGTGTGTTTGCAGGAGTTTGTAAACCCTTTCTGTGAAGAAGCGGAAAGAGCATTTTCCCGTCCAAATCCAAGCATTTAAGAAATAGCTGGAAATCTCCGTCTAAAACACAAAACGAACGTTTCCTTCAAACTGTTCTGCTGCGTGTTCGCCTAACTAAGGGAGTCGTATCCGGGTTCAGACGCAGAGAGTGAGAAGCAGTTTCTTCCAGGAGCTGCGTTTTTGTATTCTAGAGTGAATGGGAGTAAACGCTGTATTGAGAAATATCTGCTTCTAAAACCAAAACGGAGCTACCTAACAGAACGGTCTTCAATGTGTGCGTTCAACGTAGAGAGTTAAGCTGATGTGTGTTTGCATGAGTTTGTAAACCCTTTCTGTGAAGAAGCGGAAAAAGCATTTTCCCGGCCAAATCCAAGCATTTAAGAAATAGCTGGAAATCTCCGTCTAAAACAGAAAACGAACGTTTCCTTCAAACTGTTCTGCTGCGTGTTCGCCTGACTAAGGGAGTTGAATCCGCGTTTAGATGCAGAGAGTGAGAAGCAGTTTCTTCCAGGAGCTGCGTTTTGGTATTCCAGAGTGAATGGGAGTAAACGCTGTATTGAGAAATATCTGCTTCTAAAACCAAAACGGAGCTACCTAACAGAACGGTCTTCAATGTGTGCGTACAACGTAGAGAGTTAAGCTGATGTGTGTTTGCAGGAGTTTGTAAACCCTTTCTGTGAAGAAGGGGAAAAAGCATTTTCCCGGCCAAATCCAAGCATTTAAGAAATAGCTGGAAATCTCCGTCTAAAACACAAAGCGAACGTTTCCTTCAAACTGCTCTGCTGCGTGTTTGCCTAACTAAGGGAGTTGAATCCGCGTTTAGACGCAGAGAGTGAGAAGCAGTTTCTTCCAGGAGCTGCGTTTTGGTATTCGAGAGTGAATGGGAGTAAACGCTGTATTGAGAAATATCTGCTTCCAAAACCAAAACGGAGCTACCTAACAGAACGGTCTTCAATGTGTGCGTTCAACTTAGAGAGTTAAGATGATGTGTGTTTGCAGGAGTTTGTAAACCCTTTCTGTGAAAAAGGGGAAAACGCATTTTTCCGGCCAAATCCAAGCATTTAAGAAATAGCTGGAAATCTCCGTCTAAAACAAAAAACGAACGTTTCCTTCAAACTGCTCTGCTGCGTGTTCGCCTGACTAAGGGAGTTGAATCCGCGTTTAGACACAGAGAGTGAGAAGCAGTTTCTTCCAGGAGCTGTGTTTTGGTATTCCAGAGTGAATGGGAGTAAACGCTGTATTGAGAAATATCTGCTTCTAAAACCAAAACGGAGCTACCTAACAGAACGGTCTTCAATGTGTGCGTTCAACTTAGAGAGTTAAGCTGATGTGTGTTTGCAGGAGTTTGTAAACCCTTTCTGTGAAGAAGCGGAAAGAGCATTTTCCCGGCCAAATCCAAGCATTTAAGAAATAGCTGGAAATCTCCGTCTAAAACACAAAACGAACGTTTCCTTCAAACTGTTCTGCTGCGTGTTCGCCTAACTAAGGGAGTTGAATCCGGGTTCAGACGCAGAGAGTGAGAAGAAGTTTCTTCCAGGAGCTGCGTTTTGGTATTCCAGAGTGAATGGGAGTAAACGCTGTATTGAGAAATATCTGCTTCTAAAACCAAAACGGAGCTACCTAACTGAACGGTCTTCAATGTTTGCGTACAACTTACAGAGTTAAGCTGATGTGTGTTTGCAGGAGTTTGTAAACCCTTTCTGTGAAGAAGGGGAAAAAGCATTTTCCCGGCCAAATCCAAGCATTTAAGAAATAGCTGGAAATCTCCGTCTAAAACACAAAGCGAACGTTTCCTTCGAACTGCTCTGCTGCGTGTTTGCCTAACTAAGGGAGTTGAATCCGCGTTTAGACGCAGAGAGTGAGAAGCAGTTTCTTCCAGGAGCTGCGTTTTGGTATTCCAGAGTGAATGGGAGTAAACGCTGTATTGAGAAATATCTGCTTCCAAAACCAAAACGGAGCTACCTAATAGAACGGTCTTCAATGTGTGCGTTCAACTTAGAGAGTTAAGCTGATGTGTGTTTGCAGGAGTTTGTAAACCCTTTCTGTGAAAAAGGGGAAAACGCATTATTCCGGCCAAATCCAAGCATTTAAGAAATAGCTGGAAACCTCCGTCTAAAACAAAAAACGAACGTTTCCTTCAAACTGCTCTGCTGCGTGTTCGCCTGACTAAGGGAGTTGAATCCGCGTTTAGACACAGAGAGTGAGAAGCAGTTTCTTCCAGGAGCTGTGTTTTGGTATTCCAGAGTGAATGGGAGTAAACGCTGTATTGAGAAATATCTGCTTCTAAAACCAAAACGGAGCTACCTAACAGAACGGTCTTCAATGTGTGCGTTCAACGTTGAGAGTTAAGCTGATGTGTGTTTGCAGGAGTTTGTAAACCCTTTCTGTGAAGAAGTGGAAAAAGCATTTTCCCGGCCAAATCCAAGCATTTAAGAAAGAGCTGGAAATCTTTGTCTAAAGCACAAGACGAACGTTTCCTTCAAACTGCTCTGCTGCGTGTTCGCCTAACTAAGGGAGTTGAATCCGCGTTTAGACGCAGAGAGTGAGAAGCAGTTTCTTCCAGGAGCTGCGTTTTGGTATTCCAGAGTGAATGGGAGTAAACGCTGTATTGAGAAATATCTGCTTCTAAAACCAAAACGGAGCTACCTAACAGAACACTCTTCAATGTTTGCGTTCAACTTAGAGAGCTAAGCTGATGTGTGTTTGCAGGAGTTTGTAAACCCTTTCTGTGAAGAAGCGGAAAAAGCATTTTCCCGTCCAAATCCAAGCATTTAAGAAATAGCTGGAAATCTCCGTCTAAAACACAAAACGAACGTTTCCTTCAAACTGTTCTGCTGCGTGTTCGCCTAACTAAGGGAGTCGTATCCGGGATCAGACGCAGAGAGTGAGAAGCAGTTTCTTCCAGGAGCTGCGTTTTTGTATTCTAGAGTGAATGGGAGTAAACGCTGTATTGAGAAATATCTGCTTCTAAAACCAAAACAGAGCTACCTAACAGAACGGTCTTCAATGTGTGCGTTCAACTTAGAGAGTTAAGCTGATGTGTGTTTGCAGGAGTTTGTAAACACTTTCTGTGAAGAAGCGGAAAAAGCATTTTCCCGGCGAAATCCAAGCATTTAAGAAATAGTTAGAAATCTCCGTCTAAAACACAAAACGAACGTTTCCTTCAAACTGCTCTGCTGCGTGTTCGCCTAACTAAGGGAGATGAATCCGCGTTTAGACGCAGAGAGTGAGAAGCAGTTTCTTCCAGGAGCTGAGTTTTGGTATTCCAGAGTGAATGGGAGTAAACGCTGTATTCAGAAATATCTGCTTCTAAAACCAAAACAAAGCTACCTAACAGACCGGTCTTCAATGTGTGCGTTCAACTTAGAGAGTTAAGATGATGTGTGTTTGCAGGAGTTTGTAAACCCTTTCTGTGAAGAAGCGGAAAAAGCATTTTCCCGGCCACATCCAAGCATTTAAGAAATAGCTGGAAATCTCCGTCTAAAACACAAAACGAACGTTTACTTCAAACTGCTCGGCTGCGTGTTCGCCTAAGGGAGTTGAATCCGCGATTAGACGCAGAGAGTGAGAAGCAGTTTCTTCCAGGACCTGCGTTTTGTTATTCCAGAGTGAATGGGAGTAAACGCTGTATTGAGAAATATCTGCTTCTAAAACCAAATCGGAGCTACCTAAGAGAACGCTCTTCAATGTGTGCGTTCAACTTAGAGAGTTAAGCTGATGTGTGTTTGCAGGAGTTTGTAAACCCTTACTGTGAAGAAGCGGAAAAAGCATTTTCCCGGCCAAATCCAAGCATTTAAGAAATAGCTGGAAATCTCCGTCTAAAACACAAAACGAACGTTTCCTTTAAACTGCTCTGCTGCGTGTTCGCCTAACTAAGGGAGTTGAATCCGCGTTTAGACGCAGAGAGTGAGAAGCAGTTTCTTCCAGGAGCTGCGTTTTTGTATTCCAGAGTGAATGGGAGTGAACGCTGTATTGAGAAATATCTGCTTCTAAAACCAAAACGGAGCTACCTAACAGAACGGTCTTCAACGTGTGCGTTCAACTTAGAGAGTTAAGCTGATGTGTGTTTGCAGGAGTTTGTAAACCCTTTCTGTGAAGAAGCGGAAAAAGCATTTTCCCGGCGAAATCCAAGCATTTAAGAAATAGTTTGAAATCTCCGTCTAAAACACAAAACGAACTTTTCCTTCAAACTGCTCTGCTGCGTGTTCGCCTAACTAAGGGAGTTGAATCCGCGTTTAGACGCAGAGAGTGAGAAGCAGTTTCTTCCAGGAGCTGCGTTTTGGTATTCCAGAGTGAATGGGAGTAAACGCTGTATTGAGAAATATCTGCTTCTAAAACCAAAACGGAGCTACCTAACAGAACGCTCGTCAACGTGTGCGTTCAACTTGGAGAGTTAAGATGATGTGTCTTTGCAGGAGTTTGTAAACCCTTTCTGTGAAGAAGCGGAAAAAGCATTTTCCCGGCCAAATCCAAGCATTTAAGAAATAGCTGGAAATCTCCGTCTAAAACACAAAACGAACGTTTACGTCAAACTGCTCTGCTGCGTGTTCGCCTAACTAAGGGAGTTGAATCCGCGTTTAGACGCAGAGAGTGAGAAGCAGTTTCTTCCAGGAGCTGCGTTTTGGTATTCCAGAGTGAATGGGAGTAAACGCTGTATTGAGAAATATCTGCTTCTAAAACCAAAACGGAGCTACCTAACAGAACGCTCTTCAATGTGTGCGTTCAACTTAGGGAGTTAAGATGATGTGTGTTTGCAGGAGTTTGTAAACCCTTTTTGTGAAGAAGCGGAGAAAGCATTTTTTCGACCAAATTGAAGCATTTAAGAAATAGCTGGATATCTTTGTCTAAAGCACAACACGAACGTTTCCTTCAAACTGCTCTGCTGCGTGTTCGCCTAACTAAGGGAGTTGAATCCGCGTTTAGAAGCAGAGAGTGAGTAGCAGTTTCTTCCAGGAGCTGCGTTTTGGTATTCCAGAGTGAATGGGAGTAAACGCTGTATTGAGAAATATCTGCTTCTAAAACCAAAACGGAGCTACCTAACAGAACGCTCTTCAATGTTTGCGTTCAACTTAGAGAGTTAAGCTGATGTGTGTTTGCAGGAGTTTGTAAACCCTTTCTGTGAAGAAGCGGAAAGAGCATTTTCCCGTCCAAATCCAAGCATTTAAGAAATAGCTGGAAATCTCCGTCTAAAACACAAAACGAACGTTTCCTTCAAACTGTTCTGCTGCGTGTTCGCCTAACTAAGGGAGTCGTATCCGGGTTCAGACGCAGAGAGTGAGAAGCAGTTTCTTCCAGGAGCTGCGTTTTTGTATTCTAGAGTGAATGGGAGTAAACGCTGTATTGAGAAATATCTGCTTCTAAAACCAAAACGGAGCTACCTAACAGAACGGTCTTCAATGTGTGCGTTCAACGTAGAGAGTTAAGCTGATGTGTGTTTGCATGAGTTTGTAAACCCTTTCTGTGAAGAAGCGGAAAAAGCATTTTCCCGGCCAAATCCAAGCATTTAAGAAATAGCTGGAAATCTCCGTCTAAAACAGAAAACGAACGTTTCCTTCAAACTGTTCTGCTGCGTGTTCGCCTGACTAAGGGAGTTGAATCCGCGTTTAGATGCAGAGAGTGAGAAGCAGTTTCTTCCAGGAGCTGCGTTTTGGTATTCCAGAGTGAATGGGAGTAAACGCTGTATTGAGAAATATCTGCTTCTAAAACCAAAACGGAGCTACCTAACAGAACGGTCTTCAATGTGTGCGTACAACGTAGAGAGATAAGCTGATGTGTGTTTGCAGGAGTTTGTAAACCCTTTCTGTGAAGAAGGGGAAAAAGCATTTTCCCGGCCAAATCCAAGCATTTAAGAAATAGCTGGAAATCTCCGTCTAAAACACAAAGCGAACGTTTCCTTCAAACTGCTCTGCTGCGTGTTTGCCTAACTAAGGGAGTTGAATCCGCGTTTAGACGCAGAGAGTGAGAAGCAGTTTCTTCCAGGAGCTGCGTTTTGGTATTCGAGAGTGAATGGGAGTAAACGCTGTATTGAGAAATATCTGCTTCCAAAACCAAAACGGAGCTACCTAACAGAACGGTCTTCAATGTGTGCGTTCAACTTAGAGAGTTAAGATGATGTGTGTTTGCAGGAGTTTGTAAACCCTTTCTGTGAAAAAGGGGAAAACGCATTTTTCCGGCCAAATCCAAGCATTTAAGAAATAGCTGGAAATCTCCGTCTAAAACAAAAAACGAACGTTTCCTTCAAACTGCTCTGCTGCGTGTTCGCCTGACTAAGGGAGTTGAATCCGCGTTTAGACACAGAGAGTGAGAAGCAGTTTCTTCCAGGAGCTGTGTTTTGGTATTCCAGAGTGAATGGGAGTAAACGCTGTATTGAGAAATATCTGCTTCTAAAACCAAAACGGAGCTACCTAACAGAACGGTCTTCAATGTCTGCGTTCAACTTAGAGAGTTAAGCTGATGTGTGTTTGCAGGAGTTTGTAAACCCTTTCTGTGAAGAAGTGGAAAAAGCATTTTCCCGGCCAAATCCAAGCATTTAAGAAAGAGCTGGAAATCTTTGTCTAAAGCACAAGACGAACGTTTCCTTCAAACTGCTCTGCTGCGTGTTCGCCTAACTAAGGGAGTTGAATCCGCGTTTAGACGCAGAGAGTGAGAAGCAGTTTTTTCCAGGAGCTGCGTTTTGGTATTCCAGAGTGAATGGGAGTAAACGCTGTATTGAGAAATATCTGCTTCTAAAACCAAAACGGAGCTACCTAACAGAACGCTCTTCAATGTTTGCGTTCAACTTAGAGAGTTAAGCTGATGTGTGTTTGCAGGAGTTTGTAAACCCTTTCTGTGAAGAAGCGGAAAAAGCATTTTCCCGTCCAAATCCAAGCATTTAAGAAATAGCTGGAAATCTCCGTCTAAAACACAAAACGAACGTTTCCTTCAAACTGTTCTGCTGCGTGTTCGCCTAACTAAGGGAGTCGTATCCGGGTTCAGACGCAGAGAGTGAGAAGCAGTTTCTTCCAGGAGCTGCGTTTTTGTATTCTAGAGTGAATGGGAGTAAACGCTGTATTGAGAAATATCTGCTTCTAAAACCAAAACGGAGCTACCTAACAGAACGGTCTTCAATGTGTGCGTTCAACGTAGAAAGTTAAGCTGATGTGTGTTTGCAGGAGTTTGTAAACCCTTTCTGTGAAGAAGCGGAAAAAGCATTTTCCCGGCCAAATCCAAGCATTTAAGAAATAGCTGGAAATCTCCGTCTAAAACAGAAAACGAACGTTTACTTCAAACTGCTCGGCTGCGTGTTCGCCTAAGGGAGTTGAATCCGCGTTTAGACGCAGAGAGTGAGAAGCAGTTTCTTCCAGGAGCTGCGTTTTGGTATTCCAGAGTGAATGGGAGTAAACGCTGTATTGAGAAATATCTGCTTCTAAAACCAAAACGGAGCTACCTAACAGAACGCTCTTCAATGTGTGCGTTCAACTTAGAGAGTTAAGATGATGTGTGTTTGCAGGAGTTTGTAAACCCTTTCTGTGAAGAAGCGGAGAAAGCATTTTCCCGACCAAATCCAAGCATTTAAGAAATAGCTGGAAATCTCCGTCTAAAACACAAAACGAACGTTTAAGTCAAACTGCTCTGCTGCGTGTTCGCCTAACTAAGGGAGTTGAATCCGCGTTTAGAAGCAGAGAGTGAGTAGCAGTTTCTTCCAGGAGCTGCGTTTTGGTATTCCAGAGTGAATGGGAGTAAACGCTGTATTGAGAAATATCTGCTTCTAAAACCAAAACGGAGCTACCTAACAGAACGGTCTTCAATGTGTGCGTTCAACTTAGAGAGTTAAGCTGATGTGTGTTTGCAGGAGTTTGTAAACCCTTTCTGTGAAGAAGCGGAAAGAGCATTTTCCCGGCCAAATCCAAGCATTTAAGAAATAGCTGGAAATCTCCGTCTAAAACACAAAACGAACGTTTCCTTCAAACTGTTCTGCTGCGTGTTCGCCTAACTAAGGGAGTTGAATCCGGGTTCAGACGCAGAGAGTGAGAAGAAGTTTCTTCCAGGAGCTGCGTTTTGGTATTCCAGAGTGAATGGGAGTAAACGCTGTATTGAGAAATATCTGCTTCTAAAACCAAAACGGAGCTACCTAACAGAACGGTCTTCAATGTGTGCGTACAACTTAGAGAGTTAAGCTGATGTGTGTTTGCAGGAGTTTGTAAACCCTTTCTGTGAAGAAGGGGAAAAAGCATTTTCCCGGCCAAATCCAAGCATTTAAGAAATAGCTGGAAATCTCCGTCTAAAACACAAAGCGAACGTTTCCTTCAAACTGCTCTGCTGCGTGTTTGCCTAACTAAGGGAGTTGAATCCGCGTTTAGACGCAGAGAGTGAGAAGCAGTTTCTTCCAGGAGCTGCGTTTTGGTATTCCAGAGTGAATGGGAGTAAACGCTGTATTGAGAAATATCTGCTTCCAAAACCAAAACGGAGCTACCTAATAGAACGGTCTTCAATGTGTGCGTTCAACTTAGAGAGTTAAGCTGATGTGTGTTTGCAGGAGTTTGTAAACCCTTTCTGTGAAAAAGGGGAAAACGCATTATTCCGGCCAAATCCAAGCATTTAAGAAATAGCTGGAAATCTCCGTCTAAAACAAAAAACGAACGTTTCCTTCAAACTGCTCTGCTGCGTGTTCGCCTGACTAAGGGAGTTGAATCCGCGTTTAGACACAGAGAGTGAGAAGCAGTTTCTTCCAGGAGCTGTGTTTTGGTATTCCATAGTGAATGGGAGTAAACGCTGTATTGAGAAATATCTGCTTCTAAAACCAAAACGGAGCTACCTAACAGAACGGTCTTCAATGTGTGCGTTCAACGTTGAGAGTTAAGCTGATGTGTTTGCAGGAGTTTGTAAACCCTTTCTGTGAAGAAGTGGAAAAAGCATTTTCCCGGCCAAATCCAAGCATTTAAGAAAGAGCTGGAAATCTTTGTCTAAAGCACAAGACGAACGTTTCCTTCAAACTGCTCTGCTGCGTGTTCGCCTAACTAAGGGAGTTGAATCCGCGTTTAGACGCAGAGAGTGAGAAGCAGTTTCTTCCAGGAGCTGCGTTTTGGTATTCCAGAGTGAATGGGAGTAAACGCTGTATTGAGAAATATCTGCTTCTAAAACCAAAACGGAGCTACCTAACAGAACGCTCTTCAACGTTTGCGTTCAACTTAGAGAGTTAAGCTGATGTGTGTTTGCAGGAGTTTGTAAACCCTTTCTGTGAAGAAGCGGAAAAAGCATTTTCCCGTCCAAATCCAAGCATTTAAGAAATAGCTGGAAATCTCCTTCTAAAACACAAAACGAACGTTTCCTTCAAACTGTTCTGCTGCGTGTTCGCCTAACTAAGGGAGTCGTATCCGGGTTCAGACGCAGAGAGTGAGAAGCAGTTTCTTCCAGGAGCTGCGTTTTTGTATTCTAGAGTGAATGGGAGTAAACGCTGTATTGAGAAATATCTGCTTCTAAAACCAAAACGGAGCTACCTAACAGAACGGTCTTCAATGTGTGCGTTCAACTTATAGAGTTAAGCTGATGTGTGTTTGCAGGAGTTTGAAAACACTTTCTGTGAAGAAGCGGAAAAAGCATTTTCCCGGCGAAATCCAAGCATTTAAGAAATAGTTAGAAATCTCCGTCTAAAACAAAAAACGAACGTTTCCTTCAAACTGCTCTGCTGCGTGTTCGCCTAACTAAGGGAGATGAATCCGCGTTTAGACGCAGAGAGTGAGAAGCAGTTTCTTCCAGGAGCTGCGTTTTGGTATTCCAGAGTGAAAGGGAGTAAACGCTGTGTTCAGAAATATCTGCTTCTAAAACCAAAACAAAGCTACCTAACAGACCGGTCTTCAATGTGTGCGTTCAACTTAGAGAGTTAAGATGATGTGTGTTTGCAGGAGTTTGTAAACCCTTTCTGTGAAGAAGCGGAAAAAGCATTTTCCCGGCCAAATCCAAGCATTTAAGAAATAGCTGGAAATCTCCGTCTAAAACACAAAACGAACGTTTACTTCAAACTGCTCGGCTGCGTGTTCGCCTAAGGGAGTTGAATCCGCGATTAGACGCAGAGAGTGAGAAGCAGTTTCTTCCAGGACCTGCGTTTTGGTATTCCAGAGTGAATGGGAGTAAACGCTGTATTGAGAAATATCTGCTTCTAAAACCAAATCGGAGCTACCTAACAGAACGCTCTTCAATGTGTGCGTTCAACTTAGAGAGTTAAGCTGATGTGTGTTTGCAGGAGTTTGTAAACCCTTACTGTGAAGAAGCGGAAAAAGCATTTTCCCGGCCAAATCCAAGCATTTAAGAAATAGCTGGAAATCTCCGTCTAAAACACAAAACGAACGTTTCCTTTAAACTGCTCTGCTGCGTGTTCGCCTAACTAAGGGAGTTGAATCCGCGTTTAGACGCAGAGAGTGAGAAGCAGTTTCTTCCAGGAGCTGCGTTTTTGTATTCCAGAGTGAATGGGAGTGAACGCTGTATTGAGAAATATCTGCTTCTAAAACCAAAACGGAGCTACCTAACAGAACGGTCTTCAACGTGTGCGTTCAACTTAGAGAGTTAAGCTGATGTGTGTTTGCAGGAGTTTGTAAACCCTTTCTGTGAAGAAGCGGAAAAAGCATTTTCCCGGCGAAATAAAAGCATTTAAGAAATAGTTTGAAATCTCCGTCTAAAACACAAAACGAACTTTTCCTTCAAACTGCTCTGCTGCGTGTTCGCCTAACTAAGGGAGTTGAATCCGCGTTTAGACGCAGAGAGTGAGAAGCAGTTTCTTCCAGGAGCTGCGTTTTGGTATTCCAGAGTGAATGGGAGTAAACGCTGTATTGAGAAATATCTGCTTCTAAAACCAAAACGGAGCTACCTAACAGAACGCTCTTCAATGTTTGCGTTCAACTTAGAGAGTTAAGCTGATGTGTGTTTGCAGGAGTTTGTAAACCCTTTCTGTGAAGAAGCGGGAAGAGCATTTTCCCGTCCAAATCCAAGCATTTAAGAAATAGCTGGAAATCTCCGTCTAAAACAGAAAACGAACGTTTCCTTCAAACTGTTCTGCTGCGTGTTCGCATGACTAAGGGAGTTGAATCCGCGTTTAGATGCAGAGAGTGAGAAGCAGTTTCTTCCAGGAGCTGCGTTTTGGTATTCCAGAGTGAATGGGAGTAAACGCTGTATTGAGAAATATCTGCTTCTAAAACCAAAACGGAGCTACCTAACAGAACGGTCTTCAATGTGTGCGTACAACTTAGAGAGTTAAGCTGACGTGTGTTTGCAGGAGTTTGTAAACCCTTTCTGTGAAGAAGGGGAAAAAGCATTTTCCCGGCCAAATCCAAGCATTTAAGAAATAGCTGGAAATCTCCGTCTAAAACACAAAGCGAACGTTTCCTTCAAACTGCTCTGCTGCGTGTTTGCCTAACTAAGGGAGTTGAATCCGCGTTTAGACGCAGAGAGTGAGAAGCAGTTTCTTCCAGGAGCTGCGTTTTGGTATTCCAGAGTGAATGGGAGTAAACGCTGTATTGAGAAATATCTGCTTCCAAAACCAAAACGGAGCTACCTAACAGAACGGTCTTCAATGTGTGCGTTCAACTTAGAGAATTAAGCTGATGTGTGTTTGCAGGAGTTTGTAAACCCTTTCTGTGAAAAAGGGGAAAACGCATTTTTCCGGCCAAATCCAAGCATTTAAGAAATAGCTGGAAATCTCCGTCTAAAACAAAAAACGAACGTTTCCTTCAGACTGCTCTGCTGCGTGTTCGCCTGACTAAGGGAGTTGAATCCGCGTTTAGACACAGAGAGTGAGAAGCAGTTTTTTCCAGGAGCTGTGTTTTGGTATTCCAGAGTGAATGGGAGTAAACGCTGTATTGAGAAATATCTGCTTCTAAAACCAAAACGGAGCTACCTAACAGACGGTCTTCAATGTGTGCGTTCAACTTAGAGAGTTAAGCTGATGTGTGTTTCCAAAGTTTGTAAACCCTTTCTGTGAAGAAGTGGAAAAAGCATTTTCCCGGCCAAATCCAAGCATTTAAGAAAGAGCTGGAAATCTTTGTCTAAAGCACAAGACGAACGTTTCCTTCAAACTGCTCTGCTGCGTGTTCGCCTAACTAAGGGAGTTGAATCCGCGTTTAGACGCAGAGAGTGAGAAGCAGTTTCTTCCAGGAGCTGCGTTTTGGTATTCCAGAGTGAATGGGAGTAAACGCTGTATTGAGAAATATCTGCTTCTAAAACCAAAACGGAGCTACCTAACAGAAGGCTCTTCAATGTTTGCGTTCAACTTAGAGAGTTAAGCTGATGTGTGTTTGCAGGAGTTTGTAAACCCTTTCTGTGAAGAAGCGGAAAAAGCATTTTCCCGTCCAAATCCAAGCATTTAAGAAATAGCTGGAAATCTCCGTCTAAAACACAAAACGAACGTTTCCTTCAAACTGTTCTGCTGCGTGTTCGCCTAACTAAGGGAGTCGTATCCGGGTTCAGACGCAGAGAGTGAGAAGCAGTTTCTTCCAGGAGCTGCGTTTTTGTATTCTAGAGTGAATGGGAGTAAACGCTGTATTGAGAAATATCTGCTTCTAAAACCAAAACGGAGCTACCTAACAGAACGGTCTTCAATGTGTGCGTTCAACGTAGAGAGTTAAGCTGATGTGTGTTTGCATGAGTTTGTAAACCCTTTCTGTGAAGAAGCGGAAAAAGCATTTTCCCGGCCAAAACCAAGCATTTAAGAAATAGCTGGAAATCTCCGTCTAAAACAGAAAACGAACGTTTCCTTCAAACTGTTCTGCTGCGTGTTCGCCTGACTAAGGGAGTTGAATCCGCGTTTAGATGCAGAGAGTGAGAAGCAGTTTCTTCCAGGAGCTGCGTTTTGGTATCCCAGAGTGAATGGGAGTAAACGCAGTATTGAGCAATATCTGCTTCTAAAACCAAAACGGAGCTACCTAACAGAACGGTCTTCAATGTGTGCGTTCAACTTAGAGAGTTAAGCTGATGTGTGTTTGCAGGAGTTTGTAAACACTTTCTGTGAAGAAGCGGAAAAAGCATTTTCCCGGCGAAATCCAAGCATTTAAGAAATAGTTAGAAATCTCCGTCTAAAACACAAAACGAACGTTTCCTTCAAACTGCTTTGCTGCGTGTTCGCCTAACTAAGGGAGATGAATCCGCGTTTAGACGCAGAGAGTGAGAAGCAGTTTCTTCCAGGAGCTGCGTTTTGGTATTCCAGAGTGAATGGGAGTAAACGCTGTATTCAGAAATATCTGCTTCTAAAACCAAAACGGAGCTACCTAACAGAACGGTCTTCAATGTGTGCGTTCAACGTAGAGAGTTAAGCTGATGTGTGTTTGCAGGAGTTTGTAAACCCTTTCTGTGAAAAAGGGCAAAAAGCATTTGCCCGGCCAAATCCAAGCATTTAAGAAATAGCTAAAAATCTCCGTCTATAACACAAAACGAACGTTTCCTTCAAACTGCTCTGCTGCGTGTTCGCCTAAGGGAGTTGAATCCGCGTTTCGACGCACAGAGTGAGAAGCAGTTTCTTCCGGGAGCTGCGTTTTGGTATTCCAGTGTGAATGGGAGTAAACGCTGTATTGAGAAATATCTGATTCTAAAACCAAAACGGAGCTACCTAACAGAACGGTCTTCAATGTGTGTGTTCAACTTAGAGAGTTAAGCTGATGTGTGTTTCCAGGAGTTTGTAAACCCTTTCTGTGAAGAAGCGGAAAAAGCATTTTCCCGGCGAAATCCAAGCATTTAAGAAATAGTTTGAAATCTCCGTCTAAAACACAAAACGAACGTTTCCTTCAAACTGCTCTGCTGCGTGTTCGCCTAACTACGGGAGTTGAATCCGCGTTTAGACGCAAAGAGTGAGAAGAAGTTTCTTTCAGGAGCTGCGTTTTGGTATTCCAGAATGAATGGGAGTAAACGCAGTATTGAGCAATATCTGCTGCTAAAACCAAAACGGAGCTATCTAACAGAACGGTCATCAATGTGTGAGTTCAACTTAGAGAGTTAAGCTGATGTGTGTTTGCAGGTGTTTGTAAACCCTTTCTGTGAAGAAGCAGAAAAAGCCTTTTCCCGGCCAAATCCAAGCATTTAAGAAATAGCTGGAAATCTCCGTCTAAAACACAAAACGAACGTTTCCTTCAAACTGCTCTGCTGCGTGTTCGCCTAACTAAGGGAGTTGAATCCGCGTTTAGACGCAGAGAGTGAGAAGCAGTTTCTTCCAGGAGCTGCGTTTTGTTATTCCAGAGTGAATGGGAGTAAACGCTGTATTGAGAAATATCTGCTTCTAAAACCAAAACGGAGCTACCTAACAGAACGGTCTTCAATGTGTGCGTTCAACTTAGAGAGTTAAGCTGATGTGTGTTTGCAGGAGTTTGTAAACCCTTTCTGTGAAAAAGGGCAAAAAGCATTTGCCCGGCCAAATCCAAGCATTTAAGAAATAGCTAAAAATCTCCGTCTATAACACAAAACGAACGTTTCCTTCAAACTGCTCTGCTGCGTGTTCGCCTAAGGGAGTTGAATCCGCGTTTAGACGCAGAGAGTGAGAAGCAGTTTCTTCCAGGAGCTGCGTTTTGGTATTCCAGAGTGAATGAAATTAAACGCTGTATTGAGAAATATCTGCTTCTAAAACCAAAACGGAGCTACCTAACAGAACGGTCTTCAATGTGTGCGTTCAACTTAGAGAGTTAAGCTGATGTGTGTTTCCAGGAGTTTGTAAACTCTTTCTGTGAAGAAGCGGAAAAAGCATTTTCCCGGCGAAATCCAAGCATTTAAGAAATAGTTTGAAATCTCCGTCTAAAACACAAAACGAACGTTTCCTTCAAACTGCTCTGCTGCGTGTTCGCCTAACTAAGGGAGTTGAATCCGCATTTAGACGCAGAGAGTGAGAAGCAGTTTCTTCCAGGAGCTGCGTTTTGGTATTCCAGAGTGAATGGGAGTAAACGGTGTATTGAGAAATATCTGCTTCTAAAACCAAAACGGAGCTACCTAACAGAAAGGTCTTCAATGTGTGCGTTCAACTTGGAGAGTTAAGATGATGTGTGTTTGCAGGAGTTTGTAAACCCTTTCTGTGAAGAAGCGGAAAAAGCATTTTCCCGGCCAAATCCAAGCATTTAAGAAATAGCTGGAAATCTCCGTCTAAAACACAAATCGAACGTTTACTTCAAACTGCTCTGCTGCGTGTTCGCCTAACTAAGGGAGTTGAATCCGCGTTTAGACGCAGAGAGTGAGAAGCAGTTTCTTCCAGAAGCTGCGTTTTGGTATTCCAGAGTGAATGGGAGTAAACGCTGTATTGAGAAATATCTGCTTCTAAAACCAAAACGGAGCTACCTAACAGAACGGTCTTCAATGTGTGCGTTCAACTTAGAGAGTTAAGCTGATGTGTGTTTGCAGGAGTTTGTAAACCCTTTCTGTGAAGAAGCGGAAGAAGCATTTTCCCGGCCAAATCCAAGCATTTAAGAAATAGCTGGGAATCTTTGTGTAAAGCACAAGACGAACGTTTCCTTCAAACTGCTCTGCTGCGTGTTCGCCTAACTAAGGGAGTTGAATCCGCGTTTAGACGCAGAGAGTGAGAAGAAGTTTCTTCCAGGAGCTGCGTTTTGGTATTCCAGAGTGAATGGGAGTAAACGCAGTATTGAGCAATATCTGCTTCTAAAACCAAAACGGAGCTACCTAACAGAACGGTCTTAAATGTGTGAGTTCAACTTACAGAGTTAAGCTGATGTGTGTTTTCAGGAGTTTGTAAACCCTTTCTGTGAAGAAGCGGAAAAAGCATTTTCCCGGCCAAATCCAAGCATTTAAGAAATAGCTGGAAATCTCCGTCTAAAACACAAAACGAACGTTTCCTTCAAACTGCTCTGCTGCGTGTTCGCCTAACTACGGGAGTTGAATCCGCGTTCAGACGCAGAGAGTGAGAAGCAGTTTCTTCCAGGAGCTGCGTTTTGGTATTCCAGAGTGAATGGGAGTAAACGCTGTATTGAGAAATATCTACTTCTAAAACCAAAACGGAGCTACATAACAGAACGGTCTTCAATGTGTGCGTTCAACTTAGAGAGTTAAGCTGATGTGTGTTTGCAGGAGTTTGTAAACCCTTTCTGTGAAGAAGCGGAAAAAGCATTTTCCCGGCCAACTCCAAGCATTTAAGAAGAGTTTGAAATCTCCGACTAAAACACAAAACGAACGTTTCCTTCGAACGGCTCTGCTGCGTGTTCGCCTAACTAAGAAAGTTGAATCCGCGTGTAGACGCAGAGAGTGAGAAGCAGTTTCTTCCAGGAGCTGCGTTTTGGTATTCCAGAGTGAATGGGAGTAAACGCTGTATTGAGAAATATCTGCTTCTAAAACCAAAACGGAGCTACCTAACAGAAGGGTCTTCAATGTGTGCGTTCAACTTAGAGAGGTAAGCTGATGTGTGTTTGCAGGAGTTTGTAAACCCTTTCTGTGAAGAAGCGGAAAAAGCATTTTCCCGTACAAATCCAAGCATTTAAGAAATAGCTGGAAATCTCCGTCTAAAACACAAAACGAACGTTTCCTTCAAACTGCTCTGCTGCGTGTTCGCCTAACTAAGGGAGTTGAATCCGCGTTTAGACTCAGAGAGTGAGAAGCAGTTTCTTCCAGGAGCTGCGTTTTGGTATTCCAGAGTGAATAGGAGTAAACGCTGTATCGAGAAATATCTGCTTCTAAAACCGAAACGGAGCTACCTAACAGAACGGTCTTCAATGTGTGCGTTCAACTTAGAGAGTTAAGCTGATGTGTGTTTGCAGGAGTTTTAAACCCTTTCTGTGAAGAAGCGGAAAAAGCATTTTCCCGGCAAAATCCAAGCATTTAAGAAATAGCTGGATATCTTTGGCTAAAGCACAAGACGAACGTTTCCTTCAAACTGCTCTGCTGCGTGTTCGCCTAACTAAGGGAGTTGAATCTGCGTTTAGACGCAGAGAGTGAGTAGCAGTTTCTTCCAGGAGCTGCGTTTTGGTATTCCAGAGTGAATGGGAGTAAACGCTGTATTGAGAAATATCTGCTTCTAAAACCAAAACGGAGCTACCTAACAGAACGGTCTTCAATGTGTGCGTACAACTTAGAGAGTTAAGCTGACGTGTGTTTGCAGGAGTTTGTAAACCCTTTCTGTGAAGAAGGGGAAAAAGCATTTTCCCGGCCAAATCCAAGCATTTAAGAAATAGCTGGAAATCTCCGTCTAAAACAGAAAACGAACGTTTCCTTCAAACTGTTCTGCTGCGTGTTCGCATGACTAAGGGAGTTGAATCCGCGTTTAGATGCAGAGAGTGAGAAGCAGTTTCTTCCAGGAGCTGCGTTTTGGTATTCCAGAGTGAATGGGAGTAAACGCTGTATTGAGAAATATCTGCTTCTAAAACCAAAACGGAGCTACCTAACAGAACGGTCTTCAATGTGTGCGTACAACTTAGAGAGTTAAGCTGACGTGTGTTTGCAGGAGTTTGTAAACCCTTTCTGTGAAGAAGGGGAAAAAGCATTTTCCCGGCCAAATCCAAGCATTTAAGAAATAGCTGGAAATCTCCGTCTAAAACACAAAGCGAACGTTTCCTTCAAACTGCTCTGCTGCGTGTTTGCCTAACTAAGGGAGTTGAATCCGCGTTTAGACGCAGAGAGTGAGAAGCAGTTTCTTCCAGGAGCTGCGTTTTGGTATTCCAGAGTGAATGGGAGTAAACGCTGTATTGAGAAATATCTGCTTCCAAAACCAAAACGGAGCTACCTAACAGAACGGTCTTCAATGTGTGCGTTCAACTTAGAGAATTAAGCTGATGTGTGTTTGCAGGAGTTTGTAAACCCTTTCTGTGAAAAAGGGGAAAACGCATTTTTCCGGCCAAATCCAAGCATTTAAGAAATAGCTGGAAATCTCCGTCTAAAACAAAAAACGAACGTTTCCTTCAGACTGCTCTGCTGCGTGTTCGCCTGACTAAGGGAGTTGAATCCGCGTTTAGACACAGAGAGTGAGAAGCAGTTTTTTCCAGGAGCTGTGTTTTGGTATTCCAGAGTGAATGGGAGTAAACGCTGTATTGAGAAATATCTGCTTCTAAAACCAAAACGGAGCTACCTAACAGACGGTCTTCAATGTGTGCGTTCAACTTAGAGAGTTAAGCTGATGTGTGTTTCCAAAGTTTGTAAACCCTTTCTGTGAAGAAGTGGAAAAAGCATTTTCCCGGCCAAATCCAAGCATTTAAGAAAGAGCTGGAAATCTTTGTCTAAAGCACAAGACGAACGTTTCCTTCAAACTGCTCTGCTGCGTGTTCGCCTAACTAAGGGAGTTGAATCCGCGTTTAGACGCAGAGAGTGAGAAGCAGTTTCTTCCAGGAGCTGCGTTTTGGTATTCCAGAGTGAATGGGAGTAAACGCTGTATTGAGAAATATCTGCTTCTAAAACCAAAACGGAGCTACCTAACAGAAGGCTCTTCAATGTTTGCGTTCAACTTAGAGAGTTAAGCTGATGTGTGTTTGCAGGAGTTTGTAAACCCTTTCTGTGAAGAAGCGGAAAAAGCATTTTCCCGTCCAAATCCAAGCATTTAAGAAATAGCTGGAAATCTCCGTCTAAAACACAAAACGAACGTTTCCTTCAAACTGTTCTGCTGCGTGTTCGCCTAACTAAGGGAGTCGTATCCGGGTTCAGACGCAGAGAGTGAGAAGCAGTTTCTTCCAGGAGCTGCGTTTTTGTATTCTAGAGTGAATGGGAGTAAACGCTGTATTGAGAAATATCTGCTTCTAAAACCAAAACGGAGCTACCTAACAGAACGGTCTTCAATGTGTGCGTTCAACGTAGAGAGTTAAGCTGATGTGTGTTTGCATGAGTTTGTAAACCCTTTCTGTGAAGAAGCGGAAAAAGCATTTTCCCGGCCAAAACCAAGCATTTAAGAAATAGCTGGAAATCTCCGTCTAAAACAGAAAACGAACGTTTCCTTCAAACTGTTCTGCTGCGTGTTCGCCTGACTAAGGGAGTTGAATCCGCGTTTAGATGCAGAGAGTGAGAAGCAGTTTCTTCCAGGAGCTGCGTTTTGGTATCCCAGAGTGAATGGGAGTAAACGCAGTATTGAGCAATATCTGCTTCTAAAACCAAAACGGAGCTACCTAACAGAACGGTCTTCAATGTGTGCGTTCAACTTAGAGAGTTAAGCTGATGTGTGTTTGCAGGAGTTTGTAAACACTTTCTGTGAAGAAGCGGAAAAAGCATTTTCCCGGCGAAATCCAAGCATTTAAGAAATAGTTAGAAATCTCCGTCTAAAACACAAAACGAACGTTTCCTTCAAACTGCTTTGCTGCGTGTTCGCCTAACTAAGGGAGATGAATCCGCGTTTAGACGCAGAGAGTGAGAAGCAGTTTCTTCCAGGAGCTGCGTTTTGGTATTCCAGAGTGAATGGGAGTAAACGCTGTATTCAGAAATATCTGCTTCTAAAACCAAAACGGAGCTACCTAACAGAACGGTCTTCAATGTGTGCGTTCAACGTAGAGAGTTAAGCTGATGTGTGTTTGCAGGAGTTTGTAAACCCTTTCTGTGAAAAAGGGCAAAAAGCATTTGCCCGGCCAAATCCAAGCATTTAAGAAATAGCTAAAAATCTCCGTCTATAACACAAAACGAACGTTTCCTTCAAACTGCTCTGCTGCGTGTTCGCCTAAGGGAGTTGAATCCGCGTTTCGACGCACAGAGTGAGAAGCAGTTTCTTCCGGGAGCTGCGTTTTGGTATTCCAGTGTGAATGGGAGTAAACGCTGTATTGAGAAATATCTGATTCTAAAACCAAAACGGAGCTACCTAACAGAACGGTCTTCAATGTGTGTGTTCAACTTAGAGAGTTAAGCTGATGTGTGTTTCCAGGAGTTTGTAAACCCTTTCTGTGAAGAAGCGGAAAAAGCATTTTCCCGGCGAAATCCAAGCATTTAAGAAATAGTTTGAAATCTCCGTCTAAAACACAAAACGAACGTTTCCTTCAAACTGCTCTGCTGCGTGTTCGCCTAACTACGGGAGTTGAATCCGCGTTTAGACGCAAAGAGTGAGAAGAAGTTTCTTTCAGGAGCTGCGTTTTGGTATTCCAGAATGAATGGGAGTAAACGCAGTATTGAGCAATATCTGCTGCTAAAACCAAAACGGAGCTATCTAACAGAACGGTCATCAATGTGTGAGTTCAACTTAGAGAGTTAAGCTGATGTGTGTTTGCAGGTGTTTGTAAACCCTTTCTGTGAAGAAGCAGAAAAAGCCTTTTCCCGGCCAAATCCAAGCATTTAAGAAATAGCTGGAAATCTCCGTCTAAAACACAAAACGAACGTTTCCTTCAAACTGCTCTGCTGCGTGTTCGCCTAACTAAGGGAGTTGAATCCGCGTTTAGACGCAGAGAGTGAGAAGCAGTTTCTTCCAGGAGCTGCGTTTTGTTATTCCAGAGTGAATGGGAGTAAACGCTGTATTGAGAAATATCTGCTTCTAAAACCAAAACGGAGCTACCTAACAGAACGGTCTTCAATGTGTGCGTTCAACTTAGAGAGTTAAGCTGATGTGTGTTTGCAGGAGTTTGTAAACCCTTTCTGTGAAAAAGGGCAAAAAGCATTTGCCCGGCCAAATCCAAGCATTTAAGAAATAGCTAAAAATCTCCGTCTATAACACAAAACGAACGTTTCCTTCAAACTGCTCTGCTGCGTGTTCGCCTAAGGGAGTTGAATCCGCGTTTAGACGCAGAGAGTGAGAAGCAGTTTCTTCCAGGAGCTGCGTTTTGGTATTCCAGAGTGAATGAAATTAAACGCTGTATTGAGAAATATCTGCTTCTAAAACCAAAACGGAGCTACCTAACAGAACGGTCTTCAATGTGTGCGTTCAACTTAGAGAGTTAAGCTGATGTGTGTTTCCAGGAGTTTGTAAACTCTTTCTGTGAAGAAGCGGAAAAAGCATTTTCCCGGCGAAATCCAAGCATTTAAGAAATAGTTTGAAATCTCCGTCTAAAACACAAAACGAACGTTTCCTTCAAACTGCTCTGCTGCGTGTTCGCCTAACTAAGGGAGTTGAATCCGCATTTAGACGCAGAGAGTGAGAAGCAGTTTCTTCCAGGAGCTGCGTTTTGGTATTCCAGAGTGAATGGGAGTAAACGGTGTATTGAGAAATATCTGCTTCTAAAACCAAAACGGAGCTACCTAACAGAAAGGTCTTCAATGTGTGCGTTCAACTTGGAGAGTTAAGATGATGTGTGTTTGCAGGAGTTTGTAAACCCTTTCTGTGAAGAAGCGGAAAAAGCATTTTCCCGGCCAAATCCAAGCATTTAAGAAATAGCTGGAAATCTCCGTCTAAAACACAAATCGAACGTTTACTTCAAACTGCTCTGCTGCGTGTTCGCCTAACTAAGGGAGTTGAATCCGCGTTTAGACGCAGAGAGTGAGAAGCAGTTTCTTCCAGAAGCTGCGTTTTGGTATTCCAGAGTGAATGGGAGTAAACGCTGTATTGAGAAATATCTGCTTCTAAAACCAAAACGGAGCTACCTAACAGAACGGTCTTCAATGTGTGCGTTCAACTTAGAGAGTTAAGCTGATGTGTGTTTGCAGGAGTTTGTAAACCCTTTCTGTGAAGAAGCGGAAGAAGCATTTTCCCGGCCAAATCCAAGCATTTAAGAAATAGCTGGGAATCTTTGTGTAAAGCACAAGACGAACGTTTCCTTCAAACTGCTCTGCTGCGTGTTCGCCTAACTAAGGGAGTTGAATCCGCGTTTAGACGCAGAGAGTGAGAAGAAGTTTCTTCCAGGAGCTGCGTTTTGGTATTCCAGAGTGAATGGGAGTAAACGCAGTATTGAGCAATATCTGCTTCTAAAACCAAAACGGAGCTACCTAACAGAACGGTCTTAAATGTGTGAGTTCAACTTACAGAGTTAAGCTGATGTGTGTTTTCAGGAGTTTGTAAACCCTTTCTGTGAAGAAGCGGAAAAAGCATTTTCCCGGCCAAATCCAAGCATTTAAGAAATAGCTGGAAATCTCCGTCTAAAACACAAAACGAACGTTTCCTTCAAACTGCTCTGCTGCGTGTTCGCCTAACTACGGGAGTTGAATCCGCGTTCAGACGCAGAGAGTGAGAAGCAGTTTCTTCCAGGAGCTGCGTTTTGGTATTCCAGAGTGAATGGGAGTAAACGCTGTATTGAGAAATATCTACTTCTAAAACCAAAACGGAGCTACATAACAGAACGGTCTTCAATGTGTGCGTTCAACTTAGAGAGTTAAGCTGATGTGTGTTTGCAGGAGTTTGTAAACCCTTTCTGTGAAGAAGCGGAAAAAGCATTTTCCCGGCCAACTCCAAGCATTTAAGAAGAGTTTGAAATCTCCGACTAAAACACAAAACGAACGTTTCCTTCGAACGGCTCTGCTGCGTGTTCGCCTAACTAAGAAAGTTGAATCCGCGTGTAGACGCAGAGAGTGAGAAGCAGTTTCTTCCAGGAGCTGCGTTTTGGTATTCCAGAGTGAATGGGAGTAAACGCTGTATTGAGAAATATCTGCTTCTAAAACCAAAACGGAGCTACCTAACAGAAGGGTCTTCAATGTGTGCGTTCAACTTAGAGAGGTAAGCTGATGTGTGTTTGCAGGAGTTTGTAAACCCTTTCTGTGAAGAAGCGGAAAAAGCATTTTCCCGTACAAATCCAAGCATTTAAGAAATAGCTGGAAATCTCCGTCTAAAACACAAAACGAACGTTTCCTTCAAACTGCTCTGCTGCGTGTTCGCCTAACTAAGGGAGTTGAATCCGCGTTTAGACTCAGAGAGTGAGAAGCAGTTTCTTCCAGGAGCTGCGTTTTGGTATTCCAGAGTGAATAGGAGTAAACGCTGTATCGAGAAATATCTGCTTCTAAAACCGAAACGGAGCTACCTAACAGAACGGTCTTCAATGTGTGCGTTCAACTTAGAGAGTTAAGCTGATGTGTGTTTGCAGGAGTTTTAAACCCTTTCTGTGAAGAAGCGGAAAAAGCATTTTCCCGGCAAAATCCAAGCATTTAAGAAATAGCTGGATATCTTTGGCTAAAGCACAAGACGAACGTTTCCTTCAAACTGCTCTGCTGCGTGTTCGCCTAACTAAGGGAGTTGAATCTGCGTTTAGACGCAGAGAGTGAGTAGCAGTTTCTTCCAGGAGCTGCGTTTTGGTATTCCAGAGTGAATGGGAGTAAACGCTGTATTGAGAAATATCTGCTTCTAAAACCAAAACGGAGCTACCTAACAGAACGGTCTTCAATGTGTGCGTTCAACTTAGAGAGTTAAGCTGATGTGTTTTTGCAGGAGTTTGTAAACCCTTTCTGTGAAGAAGCAGAAAAAGCATATTCCCGGCCAAATCCAAGCATTTAAGAAATAGCTGGAAATCTCCGTCTAAAACACAAAACGAACGTTTCCTTCAAACTGTTCTGCTGCGTGTTCGCCTAACTAAGGGAGTTGAATCCGGGTTCAGACGCAGAGAGTGAGAAGCAGTTTCTTCCAGGAGCTGCGTTTTGGTATTCCAGAGTGAATGAAAGTAAACGCAGTATTGAGCAATATCTGCTTCTAAAACCAAAACTGAGCTATCTAACAGAACGTTCATCAATGTGTGAGTTCAAGTTACAGAGTTAAGCTGATGTGTGTTTGCAGGAGTTTGTAAACCCTTTCTGTGAAGAAGGGGAAAAAGCATTTTCCCGGCCAAATCCTAGCATTTAAGAAATAGCTGGAAATCTCCGTCCAAAACACAAGACGAACGTTTCCTTCAAACTGCTCTGCTGCGTGTTCGCCTAACGAAGTGAGTTGAATCCGCGTTTAGACGCAGAGAGTGAGTAGCAGTTTCTTCCAGGAGCTGCGTTTTGGTATTCCAGAGTGAATGGGAGTAAACGCTGTATTGAGAAATATCTGCTTCTAAAACCAAAACGGAGCTACCTAACAGAACGGTCTTCAATGTGTGCGTTCAACTTAGAGAGTTAAGCTGATGTGTGTTTGCAGGAGTTTGTAAACCCTTTCTGTGAAGAAGCGGAAAAAGCATTTTCCCGGCCAAATCCAAGCATTTAAGAAATAGCTGGAAATCTCCGTCTAAAACAGAAAACGAACGTTTCCTTCAAACTGTTCTGCTGCGTGTTCGCCTGACTAAGGGAGTTGAATCCGCGTTTAGACGCAGAGAGTGAGAAGCAGTTTCTTCCAGGAGCTGCGTTTTGGTATTCCAGAGTGAATGGGAGTAAACGCTGTATTGAGAAATATCTGCTTCTAAAACCAAAACGGAGCTACCTAACAGAACGGCCTTCAATGTGCGCTTTCAACTTAGAGAGTTAAGCTGATGTGTATTTGCAGGAGTTTGTAAACCCTTTCTGTGAAGAAGCGGAAAAAGCATTTTCCCGGCCAAATCCAAGCATTTAAGAAATAGCTGGAAATCTTTGTCTAAAGCACAAGACGAACGTTTCCTTCAACCTGCTCTGCTGCGTGTTCGCCTAACTAAGGGAGTTGAATCCGCGTTTAGACGCAGAGAGTGAGAAGCAGTTTCTTCCAGGAGCTGCGTTTTGGTATCCCAGAGTGAATGGGAGTAAACGCAGTATTGAGCAATATCTGCTTCTAAAACCAAAACGGAGCTACCTAACAGAACGGTCTTCAATGTGTGAGTTCAACTTACAGAGTTAAGCTGATGTGTGTTTGCAGGAGTTTGTAAACCCTTTCTGTGAAGAAGCGGAAAAAGCATTTTCCCGGCCAAATCCAAGCATTTAAGAAATAGCTGGAAATCTCCGTCTAAAACACAAAACGAACGTTTCCTTCAAACTGCTCTGCTGCGTGTTCGCCTAACTAAGGGAGTTGAATCCGCGTTTAGACGCAGAGTGTGAGAAGCAGGTTTTTCCAGGAGCTGCGTTTTGGTATTCAAGAGTGAATGGGAGTAAACGCTGTATTGAGAAATATCTGTTTCTTAAACCAAAACGGAGCTACCTAACTCAACGGTCTTCAATGTGTGCGTTCAACTTAGAGAGTTAAGCTGATGTGTGTTTGCAGGAGTTTGTAAACCCTTTCTGTGAAAAAGGGGAAAAAGCATTTTCCCGGCCAAATCCAAGCATTTAAGAAATAGCTGGAAATCTCCGTCTAAAACACAAAACGAACGTTTCCTTCAAACTGCTCTGCTGCGTGTTCGCCTAAGTAAGGGAGTTGAATCCGCGTTTAGACGCAGAGAGTGAGAAGCAGTTTCTTCCAGGAGCTGCGTTTTGGTATTCCAGAGTGAATGGGAGTAAACGCTGTATTGAGAAATATCTGCTTCTAAAACCAAAACGCAGCTACCTAACAGAACGGTCTTCAATGTGTGCGTTCAACTTAGAGAGTTAAGCTGATGTGTGTTTGCAGGAGTTTGTAAACTCTTTCTGTGAAAAAGCGGAAAAAGCATTTTTCCGGCCGATTCCAAGCATTTAAGAAATAGTTTGAAATCTCCGTCTAAAACACAAAACGAACGTTTCCTTCCAACTGCTCTGCTGCGTGTTCGCCTAACTAAGGGAGTTGAATCCGCGTTTAGACGCAGAGAGTGAGAAGCAGTTTCTTCCAGGAGCTGCGTTTTGGTATTCCAGAGTGAATGGGAGTAAACGCTCTATTGAGAAATATCTGCTTCTAAAACCAAAACGGAGCTACCTAACAGAACGGTCTTCAATGTGTGCGTTCAACTTAGAGAGTTAAGATTATGTGTGTTTGCAGGAGTTTGTAAACCCTTTCTGTGAAAAAGGGCAAAAAGCATTTGCCCGGCCAAATCCAAGCATTTAAGAAATAGCTAAAAATCTCCGTCTATAACACAAAACGAACGTTTCCTTCAAACTGCTCTGCTGCGTGTTCGCCTAAGGGAGTTGAATCCGCGTTTAGACGCAGAAAGTGAGAAGCAGTTTCTTCCAGGAGCTGCGTTTTGGTATTCCAGAGTGAATGGGAGTAAACGCTGTATTGAGAAATATCTGCTTCTAAAACCAAAACGGAGCTACCTAACAGAACGGTCTTCAATGTGTGCGTTCAACTTAGAGAGTTAAGCTGATGTGTGTTTCCAGGAGTTTGTAAACCCTTTCTGTGAAGAAGCGGAAAAAGCATTTTCCCGGCGAAATCCAAGCATTTAAGAAATAGTTTGAAATCTCCGTCTAAAACACAAAACGAACGTTTCCTTCAAACTGCTCTGCTGCGTGTTCACCTAACTAAGGGAGTTGAATCCGCGTTTAGACGCAGAGAGTGAGAAGCAGTTTCTTCCAGGAGCTGCGTTTTGGTATTCCAGAGTGAATGGGAGTAAACGCTGTATTGAGAAATATCTGCTTCTAAAACCAAAACGGAGCTACCTAACAGAAAGGTCTTCAATGTGTGCGTTCAACTTGGAGAGTTAAGATGATGTGTGTTTGCAGGAGTTTGTAAACCCTTTCTGTGAAGAAGCGGAAAAAGCATTTTCCCGGCCAAATCCAAGCATTTAAGAAATAGCTGGAAATCTCCGTCTAAAACACAAATCGAACGTTTACTTCAAACTGCTCTGCTGCGTGTTCGCCTAACTAAGGGAGTTGAATCCGCGTTTAGACGCAGAGAGTGAGAAGCAGTTTCTTCCAGAAGCTGCGTTTTGGTATTCCAGAGTGAATGGGAGTAAACGCTGTATTGAGAAATATCTGCTTCTAAAACCAAAACGGAGCTACCTAACAGAACGGTCTTCAATGTGTGCGTTCAACTTAGAGAGTTAAGCTGATGTGTGTTTGCAGGAGTTTGTAAACCCTTTCTGTGAAGAAGCGGAAGAAGCATTTTCCCGGCCAAATCCAAGCATTTAAGAAATAGCTGGGAATCTTTGTGTAAAGCACAAGACGAACGTTTCCTTCAAACTGCTCTGCTGCGTGTTCGCCTAACTAAGGGAGTTGAATCCGCGTTTAGACGCAGAGAGTGAGAAGAAGTTTCTTCCAGGAGCTGCGTTTTGGTATTCCAGAGTGAATGGGAGTAAACGCAGTATTGAGCAATATCTGCTTCTAAAACCAAAACGGAGCTACCTAACAGAACGGTCTTAAATGTGTGAGTTCAACTTACAGAGTTAAGCTGATGTGTGTTTTCAGGAGTTTGTAAACCCTTTCTGTGAAGAAGCGGAAAAAGCATTTTCCCGGCCAAATCCAAGCATTTAAGAAATAGCTGGAAATCTCCGTCTAAAACACAAAACGAACGTTTCCTTCAAACTGCTCTGCTGCGTGTTCGCCTAACTACGGGAGTTGAATCCGCGTTCAGACGCAGAGAGTGAGAAGCAGTTTCTTCCAGGAGCTGCGTTTTGGTATTCCAGAGTGAATGGTAGTAAACGCTGTATTGAGAAATATCTGCTTCTAAAACCAAAACGGAGCTACATAACAGAACGGTCTTCAATGTGTGCGTTCAACTTAGAGAGTTAAGCTGATGTGTGTTTGCAGGAGTTTGTAAACCCTTTCTGTGAAGAAGCGGAAAAAGCATTTTCCCGGCCAATTCCAAGCATTTAAGAAGAGTTTGAAATCTCCGTCTAAAACACAAAACGAACGTTTCCTTCGAACTGCTCTGCTGCGTGTTCGCCTAACTAAGAAAGTTGAATCCGCGTGTAGACGCAGAGAGTGAGAAGCAGTTTCTTCCAGGAGCTGCGTTTTGGTATTCCAGAGTGAATGGGAGTAAACGCTGTATTGAGAAATATCTGCTTCTAAAACCAAAACGGAGCTACCTAACAGAAGGGTCTTCAATGTGTGCGTTCAACTTAGAGAGGTAAGCTGATGTGTGTTTGCAGGAGTTTGTAAACCCTTTCTGTGAAGAAGCGGAAAAAGCATTTTCCCGTACAAATCCAAGCATTTAAGAAATAGCTGGAAATCTCCGTCTAAAACACAAAACGAACGTTTCCTTCAAACTGCTCTGCTGCGTGTTCGCCTAACTAAGGGAGTTGAATCCGCGTTTAGACTCAGAGAGTGAGAAGCAGTTTCTTCCAGGAGCTGCGTTTTGGTATTCCAGAGTGAATAGGAGTAAACGCTGTATTGAGAAATATCTGCTTCTAAAACCGAAACAGAGCTACCTAACAGAACGGTCTTCAATGTGTGCGTTCAACTTAGAGAGTTAAGCTGATGTGTGTTTGCAGGAGTTTGTAAACCCTTTCTGTGAAGAAGCGGAAAAAGCATTTTCCCGGCCAAATCCAAGCATTTAAGAAATAGCTGGATATCTTTGGCTAAAGCACAAGACGAACGTTTCCTTCAAACTGCTCTGCTGCGTGTTCGCCTAACTAAGGGAGTTGAATCCGCGTTTAGACGCAGAGAGTGAGTAGCAGTTTCTTCCAGGAGCTGCGTTTTGGTATTCCAGAGTGAATGGGAGTAAACGCTGTATTGAGAAATATCTGCTTCTAAAACCAAAACGGAGCTACCTAACAGAACGGTCTTCAATGTGTGCGTTCAACTTAGAGAGTTAAGCTGATGTGTTTTTGCAGGAGTTTGTAAACCCTTTCTGTGAAGAAGCGGAAAAAGCATATTCCCGGCCAAATCCAAGCATTTAAGAAATAGCTGGAAATCTCCGTCTAAAACACAAAACGAACGTTTCCTTCAAACTGTTCTGCTGCGTGTTCGCCTAACTAAGGGAGTTGAATCCGGGTTCAGACGCAGAGAGTGAGAAGCAGTTTCTTCCAGGAGCTGCGTTTTGGTATTCCAGAGTGAATGAAAGTAAACGCAGTATTGAGCAATATCTGCTTCTAAAACCAAAACTGAGCTATCTAACAGAACGGTCATCAATGTGTGAGTTCAAGTTACAGAGTTAAGCTGATGTGTGTTTGCAGGAGTTTGTAAACCCTTTCTGTGAAGAAGGGGAAAAAGCATTTTCCCGGCCAAATCCTAGCATTTAAGAAATAGCTGGAAATCTCCGTCCAAAACACAAGACGAACGTTTCCTTCAAACTGCTCTGCTGCGTGTTCGCCTAACGAAGGGAGTTGAATCCGCGTTTAGACGCAGAGAGTGAGTAGCAGTTTCTTCCAGGAGCTGCGTTTTGGTATTCCAGAGTGAATGGGAGTAAACGCTGTATTGAGAAATATCTGCTTCTAAAACCAAAACGGAGCTACCTAACAGAACGGTCTTCAATGTGTTCGTTCAACTTAGAGAGTTAAGCTGATGTGTGTTTGCAGGAGTTTGTAAACCCTTTCTGTGAAGAAGTGGAAAAAGCATTTTCCCGGCCAAATCCAAGCATTTAAGAAATAGCTGGAAATCTCCGTCTAAAACAGAAAACGAACGTTTCCTTCAAACTGTTCTGCTGCGTGTTCGCCTGACTAAGGGAGTTGAATCCGCGTTTAGACGCAGAGAGTGAGAAGCATTTTCTTCCAGGAGCTGCGTTTTGGTATTCCAGAGTGAATGGGAGTAAACGCTGTATTGAGAAATATCTGCTTCTAAAACCAAAACGGAGCTACCTAACAGAACGGCCTTCAATGTGCGCTTTCAACTTAGAGAGTTAAGCTGATGTGTATTTGCAGGAGTTTGTAAACCCTTTCTGTGAAGAAGCGGAAAAAGCATTTTCCAGGCCAAATCCAAGCATTTAAGAAATAGCTGGAAAACTTTGTCTAAAGCACAAGACGAACGTTTCCTTCAAACTGCTCTGCTGCGTGTTCGCCTAACTAAGGGAGTTGAATCCGCGTTTAGACGCAGAGAGTGAGAAGCAGTTTCTTCCAGGAGCTGCGTTTTGGTATCCCAGAGTGAATGGGAGTAAACGCAGTATTGAGCAATATCTGCTTCTAAAACCAAAACGGAGCTACCTAACAGAACGGTCTTCAATGTGTGAGTTCAACTTACAGAGTTAAGCTGATGTGTGTTTGCAGGAGTTTGAAAACCATTTCTGTGAAGAAGCGGAAAAAGCATTTTCCCGGCCAAATCCAAGCATTTAAGAAATAGCTGGAAATCTCCGTCTAAAACACAAAACGAACGTTTCCTTCAAACTGCTCTGCTGCGTGTTCGCCTAACTAAGGGAGTTGAATCCGCGTTTAGACGCAGAGAGTGAGAAGCAGTTTTTTCCAGGAGCTGCGTTTTGGTATTCAAGAGTGAATGGGAGTAAACGCTGTATTGAGAAATATCTGCTTCTTAAACCAAAACGGAGCTACCTAACTGAACGGTCTTCAATGTGTGCGTTCAACTTAGAGAGTTAAGCTGATGTGTGTTTGCAGGAGTTTGTAAACCCTTTCTGTGAAAAAGGGGAAAAATCATTTTCCCGGCCAAATCCAAGCATTTAAGAAATAGCTGGAAATCTCCGTCTAAAACACAAATCGAACGTTTACTTCAAACTGCTCTGCTGCGTGTTCGCCTAACTAAGGGAGTTGAATCCGCGTTTAGACGCAGAGAGTGAGAAGCAGTTTCTTCCAGAAGCTGCGTTTTGGTATTCCAGAGTGAATGGGAGTAAACGCTGTATTGAGAAATATCTGCTTCTAAAACCAAAACGGAGCTACCTAACAGAACGGTCTTCAATGTGTGCGTTCAACTTAGAGAGTTAAGCTGATGTGTGTTTGCAGGAGTTTGTAAACCCTTTCTGTGAAGAAGCGGAAGAAGCATTTTCCCGGCCAAATCCAAGCATTTAAGAAATAGCTGGGAATCTTTGTGTAAAGCACAAGACGAACGTTTCCTTCAAACTGCTCTGCTGCGTGTTCGCCTAACTAAGGGAGTTGAATCCGCGTTTAGACGCAGAGAGTGAGAAGAAGTTTCTTCCAGGAGCTGCGTTTTGGTATTCCAGAGTGAATGGGAGTAAACGCAGTATTGAGCAATATCTGCTTCTAAAACCAAAACGGAGCTACCTAACAGAACGGTCTTAAATGTGTGAGTTCAACTTACAGAGTTAAGCTGATGTGTGTTTTCAGGAGTTTGTAAACCATTTCTGTGAAGAAGCGGAAAAAGCATTTTCCCGGCCAAATCCAAGCATTTAAGAAATAGCTGGAAATCTCCGTCTAAAACACAAAACGAACGTTTCCTTCAAACTGCTCTGCTGCGTGTTCGCCTAACTACGGGAGTTGAATCCGCGTTCAGACGCAGAGAGTGAGAAGCAGTTTCTTCCAGGAGCTGCGTTTTGGTATTCCAGAGTGAATGGGAGTAAACGCTGTATTGAGAAATATCTGCTTCTAAAACCAAAACGGAGCTACATAACAGAACGGTCTTCAATGTGTGCGTTCAACTTAGAGAGTTAAGCTGATGTGTGTTTGCAGGAGTTTGTAAACCCTTTCTGTGAAGAAGCGGAAAAAGCATTTTCCCGGCCAATTCCAAGCATTTAAGAAGAGTTTGAAATCTCCGTCTAAAACACAAAACGAACGTTTCCTTCGAACTGCTCTGCTGCGTGTTCGCCTAACTAAGAAAGTTGAATCCGCGTGTAGACGCAGAGAGTGAGAAGCAGTTTCTTCCAGGAGCTGCGTTTTGGTATTCCAGAGTGAATGGGAGTAAACGCTGTATTGAGAAATATCTGCTTCTAAAACCAAAACGGAGCTACCTAACAGAAGGGTCTTCAATGTGTGCGTTCAACTTAGAGAGGTAAGCTGATGTGTGTTTGCAGGAGTTTGTAAACCCTTTCTGTGAAGAAGCGGAAAAAGCATTTTCCCGTACAAATCCAAGCATTTAAGAAATAGCTGGAAATCTCCGTCTAAAACACAAAACGAACGTTTCCTTCAAACTGTTCTGCTGCGTGTTCGCCTAACTAAGGGAGTTGAATCCGGGTTCAGACGCAGAGAGTGAGAAGCAGTTTCTTCCAGGAGCTGCGTTTTGGTATTCCAGAGTGAATGAAAGTAAACGCAGTATTGAGCAATATCTGCTTCTAAAACCAAAACTGAGCTATCTAACAGAACGGTCATCAATGTGTGAGTTCAAGTTACAGAGTTAAGCTGATGTGTGTTTGCAGGAGTTTGTAAACCCTTTCTGTGAAGAAGGGGAAAAAGCATTTTCCCGGCCAAATCCTAGCATTTAAGAAATAGCTGGAAATCTCCGTCCAAAACACAAGACGAACGTTTCCTTCAAACTGCTCTGCTGCGTGTTCGCCTAACGAAGGGAGTTGAATCCGCGTTTAGACGCAGAGAGTGAGTAGCAGTTTCTTCCAGGAGCTGCGTTTTGGTATTCCAGAGTGAATGGGAGTAAACGCTGTATTGAGAAATATCTGCTTCTAAAACCAAAACGCAGCTACCTAACAGAACGGTCTTCAATGTGTGCGTTCAACTTAGAGAGTTAAGCTGATGTGTGTTTGCAGGAGTTTGTAAACCCTTTCTGTGAAAAAGCGGAAAAAGCATTTTTCCGGCCGATTCCAAGCATTTAAGAAATAGTTTGAAATCTCCGTCTAAAACACAAAACGAACGTTTCCTTCCAACTGCTCTGCTGCGTGTTCGCCTAACTAAGGGAGTTGAATCCGCGTTTAGACGCAGAGAGTGAGAAGCAGTTTCTTCCAGGAGCTGCGTTTTGGTATTCCAGAGTGAATGCGAGTAAACGCTGTATTGAGAAATATCTGCTTCTAAAACCTAAACGGAGCTACCTAACAGAACGGTCTTCAATGTGTGCGTTCAACTTAGAGAGGTAAGCTGATGTGTGTTTGCAGGAGTTTTTAAACCCTTTCTGTGAAGAAGCGGAAAAAGCATTTTCCCGGCCAAATCCAATCATTTAAGAAATAGCTGGAAATCTCCGTCTAAAACATAAACGAACGTTTACTTCAAGCTGCTCTGCTGTGTGTTCGCCTAATTAAGGGAGTTGAATCCGCGTTTAGACGCAGAGAGTGAGAAGCAGTTTCTTCCAGGAGCTGCGTTTTGGTATTCCCGAGTGAATGGGAGTAAACGCTGTATTGAGAAATATCTGCTTCCAAAACCAAAACGGAGGTACCTAACAGAACGGTCTTCAATGTGTGCGTTCAACCTAGAGAGTTAAGATGATGTGTGTTTGCAGGAATTTGTAAACCCTTTCTGTGAAAAAGGGAAAAAAGCATTTTCCCGGCGAAATCCAAGCATTTAAGAAATAGTTTGAAATCTCCGTCTAAAACACAAAACGAACGTTTCCTTCAAACTGCTCTGCTGCGTGTTCGCCTAACTAAAAGAGTTGAATCCGCGTTTAGACGCAGAGAGTGAGAAGCAGTTTCTTCCAAAAGCTGCGTTTGGTATTCCATAGTGAATGGGAGTAAACGCTGTATTGAGAAATATCTGCTTCTAAAACCAAAACGGAGCTACCTAACAGAACGGTCTTCAATGTGTGCGTTCAACTTGGAGAGTTAAGATGATGTGTGTTTGCAGGAGTTTGTAAACCCTTTCTCTGAAGAAGCGGAAAAAGCATTTTCCCGGCCAAATCCAAGCATTTAAGAAATAGCTGGAAATCTCCGTCTAAAACACAAAAAGAACGTTTCCTTCAAAGTGTTCTGCTTCGTGTTCGCCTAACTAAAAGAGTTGAATCCGGGTTCAGACGCAGAGTGTGAGAAGCAGTTTCTTCCAGGTGCTGCGTTTTGGTGTTCCAGAGTGAATGGGAGTAAACGCTGTATTGAGAAATATCTACTTCTTAAACCAAAACGGAGCTACCTAACAGAACGGTCTTCAATGTGTTCGTTCAACATAGAAAGTTAAGCTGATGTGTGTTTGCAGGAGTTTGTAAACCCTTTCTGTGAAAAAGGGGAAAAAGCATTTTCCCGGCCAAATCCAAGCATTTAAGAAATAGCTGGAAATCTCCGTCTAAAACACAAAACGAACGTTTACTTCAAACTGCTCTGCTGTGTGTTCGCCTAATTAAGGGAGTTGAATCCGCGTTCAGACGCAGAGAGTGAGAAGCAGTTTCTTCCAGGAGCTGCGTTTTGGTATTCCAGAGTGAATGGGAGTAAACGCTGTATTGAGAAATATCTGCTTCTAAAACCAAAACGGAGCTACCTAACAGAACGGTCTTCAATGTGTGCGTTCAACTTAGAGAGTTAAGCTGATGTGTGTTTGCAGGAGTTTGTAAACCCTTTCTGTGAAGATGCGGAAAGAGCATTTTCCCGGCCAAATCCAAGCATTTAAGAAATAGCTGGAAATCTCCGTCTAAAACACAAAACGAACGTTTCCTTCAAACTGTTCTGCTGCGTGTTCGCCTAACTAAGGGAGTTGAATCCGGGTTCAGACGCAGAGAGTGAGAAGCAGTTTCTTCCAGGAGCTGCGTTTTGGTATTCCAGAGTGAATGGGAGTAAACGCTGTATTGAGAAATATCTGCTTCTAAAACCAAAACGGAGCTACCTAACAGAACGGTCTTCAATGTGTGCGTTCAACTTAGAGAGTTAAGCTGATGTGTGTTTGCAGGAGTTTGTAAACCCTTTCTGTGAAGAAGCGGAAAAAGCATTTTCCCGGCGAAATCCAAGCATTTAAGAAATAGCTGGAAATCTCCGTCTAAAACACAAAACGAACGTTTTTTCAAACTGCTCTGCTGCGTGTTCGCCTAACTAAGGGAGTTGAATCCGCGTTTAGACGCAGAGAGTGAGAAGCAGTTTTTTCCAGGAGCTGCGTTTTTGTATTCCAGAGTGAATGAAAGTGAACGCTGTATTGAGCAATATCTGCTTCTAAAACCAAAACGGAGGTACCTAACAGAACGGTCTTCAACGTGTGCGTTGAACTTAGAGAGGTAAGCTGATGTGTGTTTGCAGGAGTTTGGAAACCCTTTCTGTGAAGAAGCGGAAAAAGCATTTTCCCAGCGAAATCCAAGCATTTAAGAAATAGTTTGAAATCTCCGTCTAAAACACAAAACGAACGTTTCCTTCAAACTGCTCTGCTGAGTGTTCGCCTAACTAAGGGAGTTGAATCCGCGTTTAGACGCAGAGAGTGAGAAGCAGTTTCTTCCAGGAGCTGCGTTTTGGTATTCCAGAGTGAATGGGAGTAAACGCAGTATTCAGCAATATCTGCTTCTAAAACCAAAACGGAGCCGCCTAACAGAAAGGTCTTCAATGTGTGCGTTCAACCTGGAGAGTTAAGATGATGTGTGTTTGCAGGAGTTTGTAAACCCTTTCTGTGAAGAAGCGGAAAAAGCATTTTCCCGGCCGAATGCAAGCATTTAAGAAATAGCTGAAAATCTCCGTCTAAAACACAAATCGAACGTTTACTTCAAACTGCTCTGCTGCGTGTTCGCCTAACTAAGGGAGTTGAATCCGCGTTTAGACGCAGAGAGTGAGAAGCAGTTTCTTCCAGAAGCTGCGTTTTGGTATTCCAGAGTGAATGGGAGTAAACGCTGTATTGAGAAATATCTGCTTCTAAAACCAAAACGGAGCTACCTAACAGAACGGTCTTCAATGTGTGCGTTCAACTTAGAGAGTTAAGCTGATGTGTGTTTGCAGGAGTTTGTAAACCCTTTCTGTGAAGAAGCGGAAGAAGCATTTTCCCGGTAAATCCAAGCATTTAAGAAATAGCTGGGAATCTTTGTGTAAAGCACAAGACGAACGTTTCCTTCAAACTGCTCTGCTGCGTGTTCGCCTAACTAAGGGAGTTGAATCCGCGTTTAGACGCAGAGAGTGAGAAGCAGTTTCTTCCAGGAGCTGCGTTTTGGTATTCCAGAGTGAATGGGAGTAAACGCAGTATTGAGCAATATCTGCTTCTAAAACCAAAACGGAGCTACCTAACAGAACGGTCTTAAATGTGTGAGTTCAACTTACAGAGTTAAGCTGATGTGTGTTTTCAGGAGTTTGTAAACCCTTTCTGTGAAGAAGCGGAAAAAGCATTTTCCCGGCCAAATCCAAGCATTTAAGAAATAGCTCGAAATCTCCGTCTAAAACACAAAACGAACGTTTCCTTCAAACTGCTCTGCTGCGTGTTCGCCTAACTAAGGGAGATGAATCCGCGTTTACACGCAGAGAGTGAGAAGCAGGTTTTTCCAGGAGCTGCGTTTTGGTATTCCAGAGTGAATGGGAGTAAACGCTGTATTGAGAAATATCAGCTTCTTAAACCAAAACGGAGCTACCTAACTGAACGGTCTTCAATGTGTGCGTTCAACTTAGAGAGTTAAGCTGATGTGTGTTTGCAGGTGTTTGTAAACCCTTTCTGTGAAAAAGGGGAAAAAGCATTTTCCCGGCCAAATCCAAGCATTTAAGAAATAGCTGGAAATCTCCGTCTAAAACACAAAACGAACGTTTCCTTCAAACTGCTCTGCTGCGTGTTCGCCTAACTACGGGAGTTGAATCCGCGTTTAGACGCAGAGAGTGAGAAGCAGTTTCTTCCAGGAGCTGCGTTTTGGTATTCCAGAGTGAATGGGAGTTAACGCTGTATTGAGAAATATCTGCTTCTAAAACCAAAACGGAGCTACCTAACAGAACGGTCTTCAATGTGTGCGTTCAAATTAGAGAGTTAAGCTGATGTGTGTTTGCAGGAGTTTGTAAACCCTTTCTGTGAAGAAGCGGAAAAAGCATTTTCCCGGCCAATTCCAACCATTTAAGAAGAGTTTGAAATCTCCGTCTAAAACACAAAACGAACGTTTCCTTCGAACTGCTCTGCTGCGTGTTCGCCTAACTAAGAAAGTTGAATCCGCGTTTAGACGCAGAGAGTGAGAAGCAGTTTCTTCCAGGAGCTGCGTTTTGGTATTCCAGAGTGAATGGGAGTAAACGCTGTATTGAGAAATATCTGCTTCTAAAACCAAAACGGAGCTACCTAACAAAAGGGTCGTCAATGTGTGCGTTCAACTTAGAGAGGTAAGCTGATGTGTGTTTGCGGGAGTTTGTAAACCCTTTCTGTGAAGAAGCGGAAAAAGCATTTTCCCGTACAAATCCAAGCATTTAAGAAATAGCTGGAAATCTCCGTCTAAAACACAAAACGAACGTTTCCTTCAAACTGCTCTGCTGCGTGTTCGCCTAACTAAGGGAGTTGAATCCGCGTTTAGACGCAGAGAGTGAGAAGCAGTTTCTTACAGGAGCTGCGTTTTGGTATTCCAGAGTGAATAGGAGTAAACGCTGTATTGAGAAATATCTGCTTCTAAAACCGAAACGGAGCTACCTAACAGAACGGTCTTTAATGTGTGCGTTCAACTTAGAGAGTTAAGCTGATGTGTGTTTGCAGGAGTTTGTAAACCCTTTCTGTGAAGAAGCGGAAAAAGCATTTTCCCGGCCAAATCCAAGCATTTAAGAAATAGCTGGATATCTTTGGCTAAAGCACAAGACGAACGTTTCCTTCAAACTGCTCTGCTGCGTGTTCGCCTAACTAAGGGAGTTGAATCCGCGTTTAGACGCAGAGAGTGAGTAGCAGTTTCTTCCAGGAGCTGCGTTTTGGTATTCCAGAGTGAATGGGAGTAAACGCTGTATTGAGAAATATCTGCTTCTAAAACCAAAACGGAGCTACCTAACAGAACGGTCTTCAATGTGTGCGTTCAACTTAGAGAGTTAAGCTGATGTGTTTTTGCAGGAGTTTGTAAACCCTTTCTGTGAAGAAGCGGAAAAAGCATATTCCCGGCCAAATCCAAGCATTTAAGAAATAGCTGGAAATCTCCGTCTAAAACACAAAACGAACGTTTCCTTCAAACTGTTCTGCTGCGTGTTCGCCTAACTAAGGGAGTTGAATCCGGGTTCAGACGCAGAGAGTGAGAAGCAGTTTCTTCCAGGAGCTGCGTTTTGGTATTCCAGAGTGAATGAAAGTAAACGCAGTATTGAGCAATATCTGCTTCTAAAACCAAAACTGAGCTATCTAACAGAACGGTCATCAATGTGTGAGTTCAAGTTACAGAGTTAAGCTGATGTGTGTTTGCAGGAGTTTGTAAACCCTTTCTGTGAAGAAGGGGAAAAAGCATTTTCCCGGCCAAATCCTAGCATTTAAGAAATAGCTGGAAATCTCCGTCCAAAACACAAAACGAACGTTTCTTTCAAACTGTTCTGCTGCGTTTTTGCCTAACTAAGGGAGTTGAATCCGGGTTCAGACGCAGATAGTGAGAAGCAGTTTCTTCCAGGAGCTGCGTTTTTGTTTTCCAGAGTGAATGGGAGTGAACGCTGTGTTGAGAAATATCTGCTTCTAAAACCAAAACGGAGCTACCTAACAGAACGGTCTTCAATGTGTGCGTTCAACTTAGAGAGTTAAGCTGATGTGTGTTTGCAGGAGTTTGTAAACCCTTTCTGTGAAGAAGCGGAAAAAGCATTTTCCCGGCCAAATCCAAGCATTTAAGAAATAGCTGGAAATCTCCGTCTAAAACACAAAACGAACGTTTCCTTCAAACTGCTCTGCTGCGTGTTCGCCTAACTAAGGGAGTTGAATCCGCGTTTAGACGCAGAGAGTGAGAAGCAGTTTCTTCCAGGAGCTGCGTTTTGGTATTCCAGAGTGAATGGGAGTAAACGCTGTATTGAGAAATATCTGCTTCTAAAACCGAAACGGAGCTACCTAACAGAACGGTCTTCAATGTGTGCGTTCAACTTAGAGAGTTAAGCTGATGTGTGTTTGCAGGAGTTTGTAAACCCTTTCTGTGAAGAAGCGGAAAAAGCATTTTCCCGGCCAAATCCAAGCATTTAAGAAATAGCTGGATATCTTTGTCTAAAGCACAAGACGAACATTTCCTTCAAACTGCTCTGCTGCGTGTTCGCCTAACTAAGGGAGTTGAATCCGCGTTTAGACGCAGAGAGTGAGTAGCAGTTTCTTCCAGGAGCTGCGTTTTGGTATTCCAGAGTGAATGGGAGTAAACGCTGTATTGAGAAATATCTGCTTCTAAAACCAAAACGGAGCTACCTAACAGAACGGTCTTCAATGTGTGCGTTCAACTTAGAGAGTTAAGCTGATGTGTTTTTGCAGGAGTTTGTAAACCCTTTCTGATAAGAAGCGGAAAAAGCATATTCCCGGCCAAATCCAAGCATTTAAGAAATAGCTGGAAATCTCCGTCTAAAACACAAAACGAACGTTTCCTTCAAACTGTTCTGCTGCGTGTTCTCCTAACTAAGGGAGTTGAATCCGGGTTCAGACGCAGAGAGTGAGAAGCAGTTTCTTCCAGGAGCTGCGTTTTGGTATTCCAGAGTGAATGAAAGTAAACGCAGTATTGAGCAATATCTGCTTCTAAAACCAAAACTGAGCTATCTAACAGAACGGTCATCAATGTGTGAGTTCAAGTTACAGAGTTAAGCTGATGTGTGTTTGCAGGAGTTTGTAAACCCTTTCTGTGAAGAAGGGGAAAAAGCATTTTCCCGGCCAAATCGAAGCATTTAAGAAATAGCTGGAAATCTCCGTCCAAAACACAAAACGAACGTTTCTTTCAAACTGTTCTGCTGCGTTTTTGCCTAACTAAGGGAGTTTAATCCGGGTTCAGACGCAGAGAGTGAGAAGCAGTTTCTTCCAGGAGCTGCGTTTTTGTATTCCAGAGTGAATGGGAGTGAACGCTGTATTGAGAAATATCTGCTTCTAAAACCAAAACGGAGCAACCTAACAGAACGGTCTTCAATGTGTGCGTTCAACTTAGAGAGTGAAGCTGATGTGTGTTTGCAGGAGTTTGTAAACCCTTTCTGTGAAGAAGCGGAAAAAGCATTTTCCCGTCCAAATCCAAGCATTTAAAAAATAGCTGGAAATATCCGTCTAAAACACAAAACGAACGTTTCCTTCAAACTTCTCTGCTGCGTATTCGCCTAACTAAGGGAGTTGAATCCGCGTTTAGACGCAAAGAGTGAGAAGCAGTTTCTTCCAGGAGCCGCGTTTTGGTATTCCAGAGTGAATGGGATTAAACACTGTATTGAGAAATATCTGCTTCTAAAACCAAAACGGAGCTACCTAACAGAACGGTCTTCAATGTGTGCATTCAACGTTGAGAGTTAAGCTGATGTGTGTTTGCAAGAGTTTTTAAACCCTTTCTGGGAAGAAGGGGAAAAAGCATTTTCCCGGCCAAATCCAAGCATTTAACAAATAGTTTGAAATCTCCGTCTAAAACTCAAGACGAAAGTTTCCTTCAAACTGCTCTGCTGCGTGTTCGCCTAACTACGGGAGTTGAATCCGCGTTTAGACGCAGAGAGTGAGAAGCAGTTTATTCCAGGAGCTGCGTTTTTGTAATCCTGAGTGAATGGGAGTGAATGCTGTATTGAGAAATATCTGCTTCTAAAACCAAAACGGAGCTACCTAACAGAACGGTCTTCAATGTGTGCGTTCAACTTAAAGAGTTAAGCTGATATGTGTTTGCAGGTGTTTGGAAACCCTTTCTGTGAAGAAGCGGAAAAAGCATTTTCCCGGCGAAATCCAAGCATTTAAGAAATAGTTTTAAATCTCCGTCTAAAACACAAAACGAACGTTTCCTTCAAGCTGCTCTGCTGCGTGTTCGCCTAACTAAGAAAGATGAATCCGCGTTTAGACGCAGAGAGTGAGAAGCAGTTTTTTCCAGGAGCTGCGTTTTGGTATTCCAGAGTGAATGGGAGTAAACGCTGTATTGAGAAATATCTGCTTCTAAAACCAAAACGGAGCTACCTAACAGGACGGTCTTCAATGTGTGAGTTCAACTTACAGAGTTAAGCTGATATGTGTTTGCAGGAGTTTTAAACCCTTTCTGTGAAGAAGCGGAAAAAGCATTTTCCCGGCCGAATCCAAGCATTTAAGAAATACCTGGAAATCTCCGTTTAAAACACAAAACGAACGTTTGTTTCAAACTGTTCTGCTGCGTGTTCGCCTAACTGAGGGAGTCGAATCCGGGTTAAGACGCAGAGAGTGAGAAGCAGTTTCTTCCAGGAGCTGCGTTTTGGTACTCCAGAGTGAATGGGAGTAAACGCTGTATTGAGAAATATCTGCTTCTTAAACCAAAACGGAGCTACCTAACAGAACGGTCTTCAATGTGTGCGTTCAACTTAGAGAGTTAAGCTGATGTGTGTTTGCAGGAGTTTGTAAACCCTTTCTGTGAAGAAGCGGAAAAAGCATTTTCCCGGCCAAATCCAAGCATTTAAGATATAGCTGGAAATCTCCGTCTAAAACACAAAACGAACGTTTACTTCAAACTGCTCTGCTGCGTGTTCGCCTAATTAAGGGAGTTGAATCCGCGTTTAGACGCAGAGAGTGAGAAGCAGTTTCTTCCAGGAGCTGCGTTTTGGTATTCCAGAGTGAATGGGCGTATACGCTGTATTGAGAAATATCTGCTTCTAAAACCAAAACGGAGCTACCTAACAGAAGGGTCTTCAATGTGTGCGTTCAACTTAGAGAGTTAAGCTGATGTGTGTTTGCAGGAGTTTGTAAACCCTTTCTGTGAAGAAGCGGAAAAAGCATTTTCCCGGCCAAATCCAAGCATTTAAGAAATAGCTGGATATCTTTGGCTAAAGCACAAGACGAACGTTTCCTTCAAACTGCTCTGCTGCGTGTTCGCCTAACTAAGGGAGTTGAATCCGCGTTTAGACGCAGAGAGTGAGTAGCAGTTTCTTCCAGGAGCTGCGTTTTGGTATTCCAGAGTGAATGGGAGTAAACGCTGTATTGAGAAATATCTGCTTCTAAAACCAAAACGGAGCTACCTAACAGAACGGTCTTCAATGTGTGCGTTCAACTTAGAGAGTTAAGCTGATGTGTGTTTGCAGGAGTTTGTAAACCCTTTCTGTGAAGAAGCGGAAAAAGCATTTTCCCGGCGAAATCCAAGCATTTAAGAAATAGCTGGAAATCTCCGTCTAAAACACAAAACGAACGTTTCCTTCAAACTGCTCTGCTGCGTGTTTGCCTAACTAAGGGAGTTGAATCCGGGTTCAGACGCAGAGAGTGAGAAGCAGTTTCGTCCAGGAGCTACGTTTTGGTATTCCAGAGTGAATGGGAGTAAACGCTGTATTGAGAAATATCTGCTTCTAAAACCAAAACGGAGCTACCTAACAGAACGGTCTTCAATGTGTGCGTTCAACTTAGACAGTTAAGCTGATGTGTGTTTGCAGGAGTTTGTAAACCCTTTCTGTGAAAAAGGGGAAAAAGCATTTTCCCGGCCAAATCCAAGCATTTAAGAAATAGTTTGAAATCTCCGTCTAAAACACAAAACGAACGTTTCCTTCACACTGCTCTGCTGCGTGTTCGCCTAACTATGTGAGTTGAATCCGCGTTTAGACGCAGAGAGTGAGAAGCAGTTTCTTCCAGGAGCTCCGTCTTGGTATTCCAGAGTTAATGGGAGTAAACGCTGTATTGAGAAATATCTGCTTCTAAAACCAAAACGGAGCTACCTAACAGAACGGCCTTCAATGTGTGCTTTCAACGTAGAGAGTTAAGCTGATGTGTTTGCAGGAGTTTGTAAACCCTTTCTGTGAAGAAGCGGAAAATCATTTTCCCGGCCAAATCCAAGCATTTAAGAAATAGCTGGGAATCTTTGTCTAAAGCACAAGACGAACGTTTCCTTCAAACTGCTCTGCTGCGTGTTCGCCTAACTAAGGGAGTTGAATCCGCGTTTAGACGCAAAGAGTGAGAAGCAGTTTCTTCCAGGAGCTGCGTTTTGGTATTCCAGAGTGAATGGGAGTAAACGCAGTATTGAGCAATATCTGCTTCTAAAACCAAAACGGAGCTACCTAACAGAACGGTCTTAAAGGTGTGAGTTCAACTTACAGAGTTAAGCTGATGTGTGTTTTCAGGAGTTTGTAAACCCTTTCTGTGAAGAAGCGGAAAAAGCATTTTCCCGGCCAAATCCAAGCATTTAAAAAATAGCTGGAAATCTCCATCTAAAACACAAAACGAACGTTTCCTTCAAACTGTTCTGCTGCGTTTTTGCCTAACTAAGGGAGTTGAATCCGGGTTCAAACGCAGAGAGTGAGAAGCAGTTTCTTCCAGGAGCTGCGTTTTGGTATTTCAGAGTGAATGGGAGTAAACGCTGTATTGGGAAATATCTGTCTCTAAAACCAAAACGGAGCTACCTAACAGAACGGTCTTCAATGTGTGCGTTCAACTTAGGGAGTTGAGCTGATGTGTGTTTGCAGGAGTTTGTAAACCCTTTCTGTGAAGAAGCGGAAAAAGCATTTTCCCGTCCAAATCAAAGCATTTAAGAAATAGCTGGAAATCTCCGTCTAAAACACAAAACGAACGTTTCTTTCAAACTGCTCTGCTGCGTGTTCGCCTAACTAAGGGAGTTGAATCCGCGTTTAGACACAAAGAGTGAGAAGCAGTTTCTTCCAGGAGCTGCGTTTTGGTATTCCAGAGTGAATGGGAGGAAACGCTGTATTGAGAAATATCTGCTTCTAAAACCAAAACGGAGCTACCTAACAGAACGGTCTTCAATGTGTGCGTTCAACTTAGAGAGTTAAGCTGATGTGTGTTTGCAGGAGTTTGTAAACCCTTTCTGTGAAGAAGCGGAAAAAGCATATTCCCGGCCAAATCCAAGCATTTAAGAAATAGCTGGAAATCTCCGTCTAAAACACAAAACGAACGTTTCCTTCAAACTGTTCTGCTGCGTGTTCTCCTAACTAAGGGAGTTTAATCCGGGTTCAGACGCAGAGAGTGAGAAGCAGTTTCCTCCAGGAGCTGCGTTTTGGTATTCCAGAGTGAATGAAAGTAAACGCAGTATTGAGCAATATCTGCTTCTAAAACCAAAACTGAGCTATCTAACAGAACGGTCATCAATGTGTGAGTTCAAGTTACAGAGTTAAGCTGATGTGTGTTTGCAGGAGTTTGTAAACCCTTTCTGTGAAGAAGGGGAAAAAGCATTTTCCCGGCCAAATCGAAGCATTTAAGAAATAGCTGGAAATCTCCGTCCAAAATACAAAACGAACGTTTCTTTCAAACTGTTCTGCTGCGTTTTTGCCTAACTAAGGGAGTTGAATCCGGGTTCAGACGCAGAGAGTGAGAAGCAGATTCTTCCAGGAGCTGCGTTTTTGTATTCCAGAGTGAATGGGAGTGAACGCTGTACTGAGAAATATCTGCTTCTAAAACCAAAACGGAGCAACCTAACAGAACGGTCTTCAATGTGTGCGTTCAACTTAGAGAGTTAAGCTGATGTGTGTTTGCAGGAGTTTGTAAACCCTTTCTGTGAAGAAGCGGAAAAAGCATTTTCCCGGCGAAATCCAAGCATTTAAGAAATAGTTTGAAATCTCCGTCTAAAACACAAAACGAACGTTTCCTTCCAACTGCTCTGCTTCGTGTTCGCTTAACTAAGGGAGTTGAATCCGCGTTTAGACGCAGAGAGTGAGAAGCAGTTACTTCCAGGAGCTGCGTTTTGGTATTCCAGAGTGAATGGGAGTAAACGCTGTATTCAGAAATATCTGCTTCTAAAACCAAAACGGAGCTACCTAACAGACCGGTCTTCAATGTGTGCGTTCAACTTAGGGAGTTAAGCTGATGTGTGTTTGCAGGAGTTTGTAAACCCTTTCTGTGAAGAAGCGGAAAAAGCATTTTCCCGTCCAAATCCAAGCATTTAAAAAATAGCTGGAAATCTCCGTCTAAAACACAAAACGAACGTTTCCTTCAAACTGCTCTGCTGCGTATTCGCCTAACTAAGGGAGTTGAATCCGCGTTTAGACGCAAAGAGTGAGAAGCAGTTTTTTCTAGGAGCCGCGTTTTGGTATTCCAGAGTGAATGGGATTAAACACTGTATTGAGAAATATCTGCTTCTAAAACCAAAACGGAGCTACCTAACAGAACGGTCTTCAATGTGTGCATTCAACGTTGAGAGTTAAGCTGATGTGTGTTTGCAAGAGTTTTTAAACCCTTTCTGTGAAGAAGGGGAAAAAGCATTTTCCCGGCCAAATCCAAGCATTTAACAAATAGTTTGAAATCTCCGTCTAAAACACAAGACGAAAGTTTCCTTCAAACTGCTCTGCTGCGTGTTCGCCTAACTACGGGAGTTGAATCCGCGTTTAGACGCAGAGAGTGAGAAGCAGTTTATTCCAGGAGCTGCGTTTTTGTAATCCAGAGTGAATGGGCGTATACGCTGTATTGAGAAATATCTGCTTCTAAAACCAAAACGGAGCTACCTAACAGAACGGTCTTCAATGGGTGCGTTCAACTTAGAGAGTTAAGCTGATATGTGTTTGCAGGTGTTTGTAAACCCTTTCTGTGAAGAAGCGGAAAAAGCATTTTCCCGGCGAAATCCAAGCATTTAAGAAATAGTTTGAAATCTCCGTCTAAAACACAAAACGAACGTTTCCTTCAAACTGCTCTGCTGCGTGTTCGCCTAACTAAGGGAGATGAATCCGCGTTTAGACGCAGAGAGTGAGAAGCAGTTTTTTCCAGGAGCTGCGTTTTGGTATTCCAGAGTGAATGGGAGTAAACGCTGTATTCAGAAATATCTGCTTCTAAAACCAAAACGGAGCTACATAACAGACCGGTCTTCAATGTGTGCGTTCAACTTAGAGAGTTAAGATGATGTGTGTTTGCAGGAGTTTGTAAACCCTTTCTGTGAAGAAGCGGAAAAAGCATTTTCCCGTCCAAATCCAAGCATTTAAGAAATAGCTGGAAATCTCCGTCTAAAACACAAAACGAACGTTTACTTCAAACTGCTCGGCTGCGTGTTCGCCTAAGGGAGTTGAATCCGTGTTTAGACGCAGACAGTGAGAAGCAGTTTCTTCCAGGAGCTGCGTTTTGGTATTCCAGAGTGAATGGGAGTAAACGCTGTATTGAGAAATATCTGCTTCTAAAACCAAAACGGAGCTACCTAACAGAACGCTCTTCAATGTGTGCGTTCAACTTAGAGAGTTAAGCTGATGTGTGTTTGCAGGAGTTTGTAAACCCTTTCTGTGAAGAAGCGAAAAAAGCATTTTCCCGGCCAAATCCAAGCATTTAAGAAATAGCTGGATATCTTTGTCTAAAGCACAAGACGAACGTTGCCTTCAAACTGCTCTGCTGCGTGTTCGCCTAACGAAGGGAGTTGAATCCGCGTTTAGACGCAGAGAGTGAGTAGCAGTTTCTTCCAGGAGCTGCGTTTTGGTATTCCAGAGTGAATGGGAGTAAACGCTGTATTGAGAAATATCTGCTTCTAAAACCAAAACGGAGCAACCTAACAGAACGGTCTTCAATGTGTGCGTTCAACTTAGAGAGTTAAGCTGATGTGTGTTTGCAGGAGTTAGTAAACCCTTTCTGTGAAGAAGCGGAAAAAGCATTTTCCCGGCCAAATCCAAGCATTTAAGAAATAGCTGAAAATCTCCGTCTAAAACACAAAACGAACGTTTCCTTCAAACTGCTCTGCTGCGTGTTCGCCTAACTAAGGGAGTTGAATCCGCGTTTAGACGCAGAGAGTGAGAAGCAGTTTATTCCAGGAGCTGCGTTTTTGTATTCCAGAGTGAATGGGAGTGAACGCTGTATTGAGAAATATCTGCTTCTAAAACCAAAACGGAGCTACCTAACAGAACGGTCTTCAATGTGTTCGTTTAACGTAGAGAGTTAAGCTGATGTGTGTTTGCAGGAGTTTGTAAACCCTTTCTTTGAAGAAGCGGAAAAAGCATTTTCCCGGCGAAATCCAAGCATTTAAGAAATAGTTTGAAATCTCTGTCTAAAACACAAAAAGAACGTTTCCTTCAAACTGCTCTGCTGCGTGTTTGCCTAACTAAGGGAGTGGAATCCGCGTTTAGACGCAGAGAGTGAGAAGCAGTTTCTTCCAGGAGCTGCGTTTTGGTATTCCAGAATGAATGGGAGTAAACGCTGTATTCAGAAATATCTGCTTCTAAAACCAAAACGGAGCCACCTAACAAACCGGTCTTCAATGTGTGCGTTCAACTTAGAGAGTTAAGATGATGTGTGTTTGCAGGAGTTTGTAAACCCTTTCTGTGAAGAAGCGGAAAAAGCATTTTCCCGGCGAAATCCAAGCATTTAAGAAATAGTTTTAAATCTCCGTCTAAAACACAAAAAGAACGTTTCCTTCAAACTGCTCTGCTGCGTGTTCGCCTAACTAAGGGAGTTGAATCCGCGTTTAGACGCAGAGAGTGAGAAGCAGTTTCTTCCAGGAGCTGCGTTTTGGTATTCCAGAATGAATGGGAGTAAGCGCTGTATTGAGAAATATCTGCTTCTAAAACCAAAACGGAGCTACCTAACAGAACGGTATTCAATGTGTGCATTCAACTTAGAGAGTTAAGCTGATGTGTGTTTGCAGGAGTATGTAAACCCTTTCTGTGAAGAAGCAGAAAAAGCATTTTCCCAGCCAAATCCAAGCATTTAAGTAATAGCTGGAAATCTTTGTCTAAAGCAGAAGACGAACGTTTCCTTCAAACTGCTCTGCTGCGTGTTCGCCTAACTAAGGGAGTTGAATCCGCGTTTAGACGCAGAGAGTGAGAAGCAGTTTCTTCCAGGAGCTGCGTTTTGGTATTCCAGAGTGAATGGGAGTAAACGCAGTATTGAGCAATATCTGCTTCTAAAACCAAAACGGAGCTACCTAACAGAACGGTCTTCAATGTGTGAGTTTAACTTACAGAGTTAAGCTGATGTGTGTTTGCAGGAGTTTGTAAACCCTTTCTGTGAAGAAGCGGAAAAAGCATTTTCCCGGCCGAATCCAAGCATTTAAGAAATACCTGGAAATCTCCGTTTAAAACAGGAAACGAACGTTTGTTTCAAACTGTTCTGCTGCGTGTTCGCCTAACTGAGGGAGTCGAATCCGGGTTCAGACGCAGAGAGTGAGAAGCAGTTTCTTCCAGGAGCTGCGTTTTGGTACTCCAGAGTGAATGGGAGTAAACGCTGTATTGAGAAATATCTGCTTCTTAAACCAAAACGGAGCTACCTAACAGAACGGTCTTCAATGTGTGCGTTCAACTTAGAGAGTTAAGCTGATGTGTGTTTGCAGGAGTTTGTAAACCCTTTCTGTGAAGAAGCGGAAAAAGCATTTTCCCGGCCAAATCCAAGCATTTAAGATATAGCTGGAAATCTCCGTCTAAAACACAAAACGAACGTTTACTTCAAACTGCTCTGCTGCGTGTTCGCCTAATTAAGGGAGTTGAATCCGCGTTTAGACGCAGAGAGTGAGAAGCAGTTTCTTCCAGGAGCTGCGTTTTGGTATTCCAGAGTGAATGGGCGTATACGCTGTATTGAGAAATATCTGCTTCTAAAACCAAAACGGAGCTACGTAACAGAAGGGTCTTCAATGTGTGCGTTCAACTTAGAGAGTTAAGCTGATGTGTGTTTGCAGGAGTTTGTAAACCCTTTCTGTGAAGAAGCGGAAAAAGCATTTTCCCGGCCAAATCCAAGCATTTAAGAAATAGCTGGAAATCTCCGTCTAAAACACAAAACGAACGTTTCCTTCAAACTGCTCTGCTGCGTGTTTGCCTAACTAAGGGAGTTGAATCCGGGTTCAGACGCAGAGATTGAGAAGCAGTTTCGTCCAGGAGCTGCGTTTTGGTATTCCAGAGTGAATGGGAGTAAACGCTGTATTGAGAAATATCTGCTTCTAAAACCAAAACGGAGCTACCTAACAGAACGGTCTTCAATGTGTGCGTTCAACTTAGACAGTTAAGCTGATGTGTGTTTGCAGGAATTTGTAAACCCTTTCTGTGAAAAAGGGGAAAAAGCATTTTCCCGGCGAAATCCAAGCATTTAAGAAATAGTTTGAAATCTCCGTCTAAAACACAAAACGAACGTTTCCTTCACACTGCTCTGCTGCGTGTTCGCCTAACTATGTGAGTTGAATCCGCGTTTAGACGCAGAGAGTGAGAAGCAGTTTGTTCCAGGAGCTCCGTCTTGGTATTCCAGAGTGAATTGGAGTAAACTCTGTATTGAGAAATATCTGCTTCTAAAACCAAAACGGAGCTACCTAACAGAACGGCCTTCAATGTGTGCTTTCAACTTAGAGAATTAAGCTGATGTGTGTTTGCAGGAGTTTGTAAACCCTTTCTGTGAAGAAGCGGAAAATCATTTTCCCGGCCAAATCCAAGCATTTAAGAAATAGCTGGGAATCTTTGTCTAAAGCACAAGACGAACGTTTCCTTCAAACTGCTCTGCTGCGTGTTCGCCTAACTAAGGGAGTTGAATCCGCGTTTAGACGCAAAGAGTGAGAAGCAGTTTCTTCCAGGAGCTGCGTTTTGGTATTCCATAGTGAATGGGAGTAAACGCAGTATTGAGCAATATCTGCTTCTAAAACCAAAACGGAGCTACCTAACAGAACGGTCTTAAAGGTGTGAGTTCAACTTACAGAGTTAAGCAGATGTGTGTTTTCAGGAGTTTGTATACCCTTTCTGTGAAGAAGCGGAAAAAGCATTTTCCCGGCCAAATCCAAGCATTTAAAAAATAGCTGGAAATCTCCATCTAAAACACAAAACGAACGTTTCCTTCAAACTGTTCTGCTGCGTTTTTGCCTAACTAAGGGAGTTGAATCCGGGTTCAAACGCAGAGAGTGAGAAGCAGTTTCTTCCAAGAGCTGCGTTTTGGTATTCCAGAGTGAATGGGAGTAAACGCTGTATTGGGAAATATCTGCTTCTAAAACCAAAACGGAGCTACCTAACAGAACGGTCTTCAATGTGTGCGTTCAACTTAGGGAGTTGAGCTGATGTGTGTTTGCAGGAGTTTGTAAACCCTTTCTGTGAAGAAGCGGAAAAAGCATTTTCCCGTCCAAATCAAAGCATTTAAGAAATAGCTGGAAATCTCCGTCTAAAACACAAAACGAACGTTTCCTTCAAACTGCTCTGCTGCGTGTTCGCCTAACTAAGGGAGTTGAATCCGCGTTTAGACGCAAAGAGTGAGAAGCAGTTTCTTCCAGGAGCTGCGTTTTGGTATTCCAGAATGAATGGGATTAAACACTGTATTGAGGAATATCTGCTTCTAAAACCAAAACGGAGCTACCTAACAGAACGGTCTTCAATGTGTGCGTTCAACGTTGAGAGTTAAGCTGATGTGTGTTTGCAAGAGTTTGTAAACCCTTTCTGTGAAGAAGGGGAAAAAGCATTTTCCCGGCCAAATCCAAGCATTTAACAAATAGTTTGAAATCTCAGTCTAAAACACAAGACGAACGTTTCCTTCAAACTGCTCTGCTGCGTGTTCGCCTAACTAAGGGAGTTGAATCCGCGTTTAGACGCAGAGAGTGAGAAGCAGTTTATTCCAGGAGCTGCGTTTTTGTATTCCAGAGTGAATGGGAGTAAACGCTGTATTCAGAAATATCTGCTTCTAAAACCAAAACGGAGCCACCTAACAGACCGGTCTTCAATGTGTGCGTTCAACTTAGAGAGTTAAGATGATGTGTGTTTGCAGGAGTTTGTAAACCCTTTCTGTGAAGAAGCGGAAAAAGCATTTTCCCGGCCAAATCCAAGCATTAAGAAATAGCTGGAAATCTCCGTCTAAAACACAAAACGAACGTTTCCTTCAAACTGCTCTGCTGCGTGTTCGCCTAACTAAGGGAGTTGAATCCGCGTTTAGACGCAGAGAGTGAGAAGCAGTTTCTTCCAGGAGCTGCGTTTTGGTATTCTAGAGTGAATGGGAGTAAACGCTGTATTGAGAATAACTGCTTCTAAAACCAAAACGGAGCTACCTAACAGAACGCTCTTCAATGTGTGCGTTCAACTTAGAGAGTTAAGCTGATGTGTGTTTGCAGGAGTTTGTAAACCCTTTCTGTGAAGAAGCGGAAAAAGCATTTTCCCGGCCAAATCCAAGCATTTAATAAATAGCTGGATATCTTTGTCTAAAGCACAAGACGAACGTTTCCTTCAAACTGCTCTGCTGCGTGTCCGCCTAACGAAGGGAGTTGAATCCGCGTTGAGACGCAGAGAGTGAGTAGCAGTTTCTTCCAGGAGCTGCGTTTTGGTATTCCAGAGTGAATGGGAGTAAACGCTGTATTGAGAAATATCTGCTTCTTAAACCAAAACGGAGCTACCTAACTGAACGGTCTTCAATGTGTGCGTTCAACTTAGAGAGTTAAGCTGATGTGTGTTTGCAGGAGTTTGTAAACCCTTTCTGTGAAGAAGCGGAAAAAGCATTTTCCCGGCCAATTCCAAGCATTTAAGAAATAGTTTGAAATCTCCGTCTAAAATACAAAACGAACGTTTCCTTCGAACTGCTCTGCTGCGTGTTCGCCTAACTAAGAGAGTTGAATCCGCGTTTAGACGCAGAGAGTGAGAAGCAGTTTCTTCCAGGAGCTGCGTTTTGGTATTCAAGAGTGAATGGGAGTAAACGCTGTATTGAGAAATATCTGCTTCTAAAACCAAAACGGAGCTACCTAACAGAACGGTCTTCAATGTGTGCGTTCAACTTAGAGAGTTAAGCTGATGTGTGTTTGCAGGAGTTTGTAAACCCTTTCTGTGAAAAAGGGGAAAACGCATTTTTTCGGCCAAATCCAAGCATTTAAGAAATAGCTGGAAATCTCCGTCTAAAACACAAAACGAACGTTTCCTTAAAACTGCTCTGCTGCGTGTTCGCCTGACTAAGGGAGTTGAATCCGCGTTTAGACGCAGAGAGTGAGAAGCAGTTTCTTCCAGGAGCTGGGTTTTGGTATTCCAGAGTGAATGGGAGTAAACGCTGTATTGAGAAATATCTGCTTCTAAAACCAAAACGGAGCTACCTAACAGAACGGTCTTCAATGTGTGCCTTCAACGTAGAGAGTTAAGCTGATGTGTGTTTGCAGGAGTTTGTAAACCCTTTCTGTGAAGAAGCGGAAAAACATTTTCCCGGCCAAATCCAAGCATTTAAGAAATGGCTGGAAATCTTTGTCTAAAGCACAAGACGAACGTTTCCTTCAAACTGCTCTGCAGCGTGTTCGCCTAACTAAGGGAGTTGAATCCGCGTTCAGACGCAGAGAGTGAGAAGCAGTTCCTCCCAGGAACTGCGTTTTGGTATTCCAGAGTGAATGGGAGTAAACGCTGTATTGAGAAATATCTGCTTCCAAAACCAAAACGGAGGTACCTAACAGAACGGTATTCAATGTGTGCGTTCAACTTAGAGAGTTAAGCCGATGTGTGTTTGCAGGACTTTGTAAACCCTTTCTGTGAAAAAGGGGAAAACGCATTTTTCCGGCCAAATCAAAGCATTTAAGAAATAGCTGGAAATCTCCGTCTAAAACAAAAAACGAACGTTTCCTTCAAACTGCTCTGCTGCGTGTTCGCCTAACTAAGGGAGTTGAATCCGCGTTTAGACGCAGAGAGTGAGAAGCAGTTTCTTCCAGGAGCTGCGTTTTGGTATTCCAGAGTGAATGGGAGTAAACGCTGTATTGAGAAATATCTGCTTCTAAAACCAAAACGGAGCTACCTAACAGAACGGTATTCAATGTGTGCATTCAACTTAGAGAGTTAAGCTGATGTGTGTTTGCAGGAGTTTGTAAACCCTTTCTGTGAAGAAGCAGAAAGAGCATTTTCCCAGCCAAATCCAAGCATTTAAGAAATAGCTGGAAATCTTTGTCTAAAGCACAAGACAAACGTTTCCTTCAAACTGCTCTGCTGCGTGTTCGCCTAACTAAGGGAGTTGAATCCGCGTTTAGACGCAGAGAGTGAGAAGCAGTTTCTTCCAGGAGCTGCGTTTTGGTATTCCAGAGTGAATGCGAGTAAACGCAGGATTGAGCAATATCTGCTTCTGAAACCAAAACGGAGCTACCTAACAGAACGGTCTTCAATGTGTGAGTTCAACTTACAGAGTTAAGCTGATGTGTGTTTGCAGGAGTTTGTAAACCCTTTCTGTGAAGAAGCGGAAAAAGCATTTTCCCGGCCATATCCAAGCATTTAAGAAATACCTGGAAATCTCCGTTTAAAACACAAAACGAAAGTTTCCTTCAAACTGTTCTGCTGCGTGTTCGCCTAACTGAGGGAGTCGAATCCGGGGTCAGACGCAGAGAGTGAGAAGCAGTTTCTTCCAGGAGCTGCGTTTTGGTATTCCAGAGTGAATGGGAGTAAACGCTGTATTGAGAAATATCTGCTTCTTAAACCAAAACGGAGCTACCTAACAGAACGGTCTTCAATGTGTGCGTTCAACTTAGAGAGGTAAGCTGATGTGTGTTTGCAGGAGTTTGTAAACCCTTTCTGTGAAAAAGGGGAAAAAGCATTTGCCCGGCCAAATCCAAGCATTTAAGAAATAGCTAAAAATCTCCCTCTATAACACAAAACGAACGTTTCCTTCAAACTGCTCTGCTGCGTGTTCGCCTAAGGGAGTTGAATCCGCGTTTAGACGCAGAGAGTGAGAAGCAGTTTCTTCCAGGAGCTGCGTTTTGGTATTCCAGAGTGAATGGGAGTAAACGCTGTATTGAGAAATATCTGCTTGTAAAACCAAAACGGAGCTACATAACAGAACGGTCTTGAATGTGTGCGTTCAACTTAGAGAGTTAAGATGATGTGTGTTTGCAGGAGTTTGTAAACCCTTTCTGTGAAGAAGGGAAAAAAGCATTTTCCCGGACAAATCCAAACATTTAAGAAATAGCTGGAAATCTCCGTGTAAAACACAAAACGAACGTTTCCTTCAAACTGCTCTGCTGCGTGTTCGCCTAACTACGGGAGTTGAATCCGCGTTTAGACGCAGAGAGTGAGAGGCAGTTTTTCCAGGAGCTGCGTTTTGGTATTCCAGAGTAAATGGGAGTAAACGCTGTATTGAGAAATATCTGCTTCTAAAACCAAAACGGAGCTACCTAACAGAACGGTCTTCAATGTGTGCATTCAACGTTGAGAGTTAAGCTGATGTGTGTTTGCAAGAGTTTTTAAACCCTTTCTGGGAAGAAGGGGAAAAAGCATTTTCCCGGCCAAATCCAAGCATTTAACAAATAGTTTGAAATCTCCGTCTAAAACACAAGACGAAAGTTTCCTTCAAACTGCTCTGCTGCGTGTTCGCCTAACTACGGGAGTTGAATCCGCGTTTAGACGCAGAGAGTGAGAAGCAGTTTATTCCAGGAGCTGCGTTTTTGTAATCCTGAGTGAATGGGAGTGAATGCTGTATTGAGAAATATCTGCTTCTAAAACCAAAACGGAGCTACCTAACAGAACGGTCTTCAATGTGTGCGTTCAACTTAGAGAGTTAAGCTGATATGTGTTTGCAGGTGTTTGTAAACCCTTTCTGTGAAGAAGCGGAAAAAGCATTTTCCCGGCGAAATCCAAGCATTTAAGAAATAGTTTTAAATCTCCGTCTAAAACACAAAACGAACGTTTCCTTCAAGCTGCTCTGCTGCGTGTTCGCCTAACTAAGAAAGATGAATCCGCGTTTAGACGCAGAGAGTGAGAAGCAGTTTTTTCCAGGAGCTGCGTTTTGGTATTCCAGAGTGAATGGGAGTAAACGCTGTATTGAGAAATATCTGCTTCTAAAACCAAAACGGAGCTACCTAACAGGACGGTCTTCAATGTGTGAGTTCAACTTACAGAGTTAAGCTGATATGTGTTTGCAGGAGTTTTAAACCCTTTCTGTGAAGAAGCGGAAAAAGCATTTTCCCGGCCGAATCCAAGCATTTAAGAAATACCTGGAAATCTCCGTTTAAAACACAAAACGAACGTTTGTTTCAAACTGTTCTGCTGCGTGTTCGCCTAACTGAGGGAGTCGAATCCGGGTTCAGACGCAGAGAGTGAGAAGCAGTTTGTTCCAGGAGCTGCGTTTTGGTACTCCAGAGTGAATGGGAGTAAACGCTGTATTGAGAAATATCTGCTTCTTAAACCAAAACGGAGCTACCTAACAGAACGGTCTTCAATGTGTGCGTTCAACTTAGAGAGTTAAGCTGATGTGTGTTTGCAGGAGTTTGTAAACCCTTTCTGTGAAGAAGCGGAAAAAGCATTTTCCCGGCCAAATCCAAGCATTTAAGATATAGCTGGAAATCTCCGTCTAAAACACAAAACGAACGTTTACTTCAAACTGCTCTGCTGCGTGTTCGCCTAATTAAGGGAGTTGAATCCGCGTTTAGACGCAGAGAGTGAGAAGCAGTTTCTTCCAGGAGCTGCGTTTTGGTATTCCAGAGTGAATGGGCGTATACGCTGTATTGAGAAATATCTGCTTCTAAAACCAAAACGGAGCTACCTAACAGAAGGGTCTTCAATGTGTGCGTTCAACTTAGAGAGTTAAGCTGATGTGTGTTTGCAGGAGTTTGTAAACCCTTTCTGTGAAGAAGCGGAAAAAGCATTTTCCCGGCCAAATCCAAGCATTTAAGAAATAGCTGGATATCTTTGGCTAAAGCACAAGACGAACGTTTCCTTCAAACTGCTCTGCTGCGTGTTCGCCTAACTAAGGGAGTTGAATCCGCGTTTAGACGCAGAGAGTGAGTAGCAGTTTCTTCCAGGAGCTGCGTTTTGGTATTCCAGAGTGAATGGGAGTAAACGCTGTATTGAGAAATATCTGCTTCTAAAACCAAAACGGAGCTACCTAACAGAACGGTCTTCAATGTGTGCGTTCAACTTAGAGAGTTAAGCTGATGTGTGTTTGCAGGAGTTTGTAAACCCTTTCTGTGAAGAAGCGGAAAAAGCATTTTCCCGGCGAAATCCAAGCATTTAAGAAATAGCTGGAAATCTCCGTCTAAAACACAAAACGAACGTTTCCTTCAAACTGCTCTGCTGCGTGTTTGCCTAACTAAGGGAGTTGAATCCGGGTTCAGACGCAGAGAGTGAGAAGCAGTTTCGTCCAGGAGCTGCGTTTTGGTATTCCAGAGTGAATGGGAGTAAACGCTGTATTGAGAAATATCTGCTTCTAAAACCAAAACGGAGCTACCTAACAGAACGGTCTTCAATGTGTGCGTTCAACTTAGACAGTTAAGCTGATGTGTGTTTGCAGGAGTTTGTAAACCCTTTCTGTGAAAAAGGGGAAAAAGCATTTTCCCGGCCAAATCCAAGCATTTAAGAAATAGTTTGAAATCTCCGTCTAAAACACAAAACGAACGTTTCCTTCACACTGCTCTGCTGCGTGTTCGCCTAACTATGTGAGTTGAATCCGCGTTTAGACGCAGAGAGTGAGAAGCAGTTTCTTCCAGGAGCTCCGTCTTGGTATTCCAGAGTTAATGGGAGTAAACGCTGTATTGAGAAATATCTGCTTCTAAAACCAAAACGGAGCTACCTAACAGAACGGCCTTCAATGTGTGCTTTCAACGTAGAGAGTTAAGCTGATGTGTTTGCAGGAGTTTGTAAACCCTTTCTGTGAAGAAGCGGAAAAACATTTTCCCGGCCAAATCCAAGCATTTAAGAAATAGCTGGAAATCTTTGTCTAAAGCACAAGACGAACGTTTCCTTCAAACTGCTCTGCTGCGTGTTCGCCTAACTAAGGGAGTTGAATCCGCGTTCAGACGCAGAGAGTGAGAAGCAGTTCCTCCCAGGAACTGCGTTTTGGTATTCCAGAGTGAATGGGAGTAAACGCTGTATTGAGAAATATCTGCTTCCAAAACCAAAACGGAGGTACCTAACAGAACGGTATTCAATGTGTGCGTTCAACTTAGAGAGTTAAGCCGATGTGTGTTTGCAGGACTTTGTAAACCCTTTCTGTGAAAAAGGGGAAAACGCATTTTTCCGGCCAAATCAAAACATTTAAGAAATAGCTGGAAATCTCCGTCTAAAACAAAAAACGAACGTTTCCTTCAAACTGCTCTGCTGCGTGTTCGCCTAACTAAGGGAGTTGAATCCGCGTTTAGACGCAGAGAGTGAGAAGCAGTTTCTTCCAGGAGCTGCGTTTTGGTATTCCAGAGTGAATGGGAGTAAACGCTGTATTGAGAAATATCTGCTTCTAAAACCAAAACGGAGCTACCTAACAGAACGGTATTCAATGTGTGCATTCAACTTAGAGAGTTAAGCTGATGTGTGTTTGCAGGAGTTTGTAAACCCTTTCTGTGAAGAAGCAGAAAGAGCATTTTCCCAGCCAAATCCAAGCATTTAAGAAATAGCTGGAAATCTTTGTCTAAAGCACAAGACAAACGTTTCCTTCAAACTGCTCTGCTGCGTGTTCGCCTAACTAAGGGAGTTGAATCCGCGTTTAGACGCAGAGAGTGAGAAGCAGTTTCTTCCAGGAGCTGCGTTTTGGTATTCCAGAGTGAATGCGAGTAAACGCAGGATTGAGCAATATCTGCTTCTGAAACCAAAACGGAGCTACCTAACAGAACGGTCTTCAATGTGTGAGTTCAACTTACAGAGTTAAGCTGATGTGTGTTTGCAGGAGTTTGTAAACCCTTTCTGTGAAGAAGCGGAAAAAGCATTTTCCCGGCCATATCCAAGCATTTAAGAAATACCTGGAAATCTCCGTTTAAAACACAAAACGAAAGTTTCCTTCAAACTGTTCTGCTGCGTGTTCGCCTAACTGAGGGAGTCGAATCCGGGGTCAGACGCAGAGAGTGAGAAGCAGTTTCTTCCAGGAGCTGCGTTTTGGTATTCCAGAGTGAATGGGAGTAAACGCTGTATTGAGAAATATCTGCTTCTTAAACCAAAACGGAGCTACCTAACAGAACGGTCTTCAATGTGTGCGTTCAACTTAGAGAGGTAAGCTGATGTGTGTTTGCAGGAGTTTGTAAACCCTTTCTGTGAAAAAGGGGAAAAAGCATTTGCCCGGCCAAATCCAAGCATTTAAGAAATAGCTAAAAATCTCCCTCTATAACACAAAACGAACGTTTCCTTCAAACTGCTCTGCTGCGTGTTCGCCTAAGGGAGTTGAATCCGCGTTTAGACGCAGAGAGTGAGAAGCAGTTTCTTCCAGGAGCTGCGTTTTGGTATTCCAGAGTGAATGGGAGTAAACGCTGTATTGAGAAATATCTGCTTGTAAAACCAAAACGGAGCTACATAACAGAACGGTCTTGAATGTGTGCGTTCAACTTAGAGAGTTAAGATGATGTGTGTTTGCAGGAGTTTGTAAACCCTTTCTGTGAAGAAGGGAAAAAAGCATTTTCCCGGACAAATCCAAACATTTAAGAAATAGCTGGAAATCTCCGTGTAAAACACAAAACGAACGTTTCCTTCAAACTGCTCTGCTGCGTGTTCGCCTAACTACGGGAGTTGAATCCGCGTTTAGACGCAGAGAGTGAGAGGCAGTTTTTCCAGGAGCTGCGTTTTGGTATTCCAGAGTAAATGGGAGTAAACGCTGTATTGAGAAATATCTGCTTCTAAAACCAAAACGGAGCTACCTAACAGAACGGTCTTCAATGTGTGCATTCAACTTAGAGAGTTAAGCTGATGTGTGTTTGCAGGGGTTTGTAAACCCTTTCTGTGAAGAAGCGGAAAAAGCATTTTCCCGGCGAAATCCAAGCATTTAAGAAATAGTTTGAAATCTCCGTCTAAAACACAAAACGAACGTTTCCTTCAAACTGCTCTGCTGCGTGTTCGCCTAACTAAGGGAGTTGAATCCGCGTTTAGACGCAGAGAGTGAGAAGCAGTTTCTTCCAGGAGCTGCGTTTTGGTATTCCAGAGTCAATGGGAGTAAACGCTGTATTGAGAAATATCTGCTGCTAAAACCAAAACGGAGCTACCTAACAGAACGGTCTTCAATGTGTGCGTTCAACTTGGAGAAGTAAGATGATGTGTGTTTGCAGGAGTTTGTAAACCCTTTCTGTGAAGAAGCGGAAAAAGCATTTTCCTGGCCAAATCCAAGCATTTAAGATATAGCTGGAAATCTCCGTCTAAAACACAAAACGAACGTTTACTTCAAACTGCTCTGCTGCGTGTTCGCCTAATTAAGGGAGTTGAATCCGCGTTTAGACGCAGAGAGTGAGAAGCAGTTTTTTCCAGGAGCTGCGTTTTGGTATTCCAGAGTGAAAAAGCGTATACGCTGTATTGAGAAATATCTGCTTCTAAAACCAAAACGGAGCTACCTAACAGAACGGTCTTCAATGTGTGCGTTCAAATTAGAGAGTTAAGCTGATGTGTGTTTGCAGGAGTTTGTAAACCCTTTCTGTGAAGAAGCGGAAAAAGCATTTTCCCGGCCAAATCCAAGCATTTAAGAAATAGCAGGAAATCTCCGTCTAAAACACAAAACGAACGTTTCCTTCAAACTGCTCTGCTGCGTGTTCGCCTAACTATGTGAGTTGAATCCGCGTTTAGACGCAGAGAGTGAGAAGCAGTTTCTTCCAGGAGCTCCGTCTTGGTATTCCAGAGTGAATGGGAGTAAATGCTGTATTGAGAAATATCTGCTTCTAAAACCAAAACGGAGCTACCTAACAGATCGGCCTTCAATGTGTGTTTTCAACTTAGAGAGCTAAGCTGATGTGTGTTTGCAGGAGTTTGTAAACCCTTTCTGTGAAGAAGCGGAAAAAGCATTTTCCCGGCCAAATCCAAGCATTTCAGAAATAGCTGGGAATCTTTGTCTAAAGCACAAGACGAACGTTTCCTTCAAACTGCTCTGCTGCGTGTTCGCCTAACTAAAAGAGTTGAATCCGCGTTTAGACGCAGAGAGTGAGAAGCAGTTTCTTCCAGGAGCTGCGTTTTGGTATTCCAGAGTGAATGGGAGTAAACGCAGTATTGAGCAATATCTGCTTCTAAAACCAAAACGGAGCTACCTAACAGAACGGTCTTAAATGTGTGAGTTCAACTTACAGAGTTAAGCTGATGTGTGTTTTCAGGAGTTTGTAAACCCTTTCTGTGAAGAAGCGGAAAAAGCATTTTCCCGGCCAAATCCAAGCATTTAAGAAATAGCTGGAAATCTCCGTCTAAAACACAAAAAGAACGTTTCCTTCAAACTGCTCTGCTGCGTGTTCGCCTAACTAAGGGAGTTGAATCCGCGTTTACACGCAGAGAGAGAGAAGCAGGTTTTTCCAGGAGCTGCGTTTTGGTATTCCAGAGTGAATGGGTGTAAACTCTGTATTGAGAAATATCTGCTTCTTAAACCAAAACGGAGCTACCTAACTGAACGGTCTTCAATGTGTGCGTTCAACTTAGAGAGTTAAGCTGATGTGTGTTTGCAGGAGTTTGTAAACCCTTTCTGTGAAAAAGGGGAAAAAGCATTTTCCCGGCCAAATCCAAGCATTTAAGAAATAGCTGGAAATCTCCGTCTAAAACACAAAACGAACGTTTCCTTCAAACTGCTCTGCTGCGTGTTCGCCTAACTAAGGGAGTTGAATCCGCGTTTAGACGCAGAGAGTGAGAAGCAGTTTCTTCCAGGAACTGCGTTTTGGTATTCCAGAGTGAATGGGAGTAAACGCTGTATTGAGAAATATCTGCTTCTAAAACCAAAACGGAGCTACCTAACAGAACGGTCTTGAATGTGTGCGTTCAACTTAGAGAGTTAAGCTGATGTGTGTTTGCAGGAGTTTGTAAACCCTTTCTGTGAAGAAGCGGAAAAAGCATTTTCCCGGCCAATTCCAAGCATTTAAGAAAGAGTTTGAAATCTCCTTCTAAAACACATAACGAACGTTTCCTTCGAACTGCTCTGCTGCGTGTTCGCCTAACTAAGGGAGTTGAATCCGCGTTTAGACGCAGAGAGTGAGAAGCAGTTTCTTCCAGGAGCTGCGTTTTGGTATTCCAGAGTGAATGGGAGTAAACGCTGTATTGAGAAATATCTGCTTCTAAAACCAAAACGGAGCTACCTAAGAGAAGGGTCTTCAATGTGTGCGTTCAACTTAGAGAGGTAAGCTGATGTGTGTTTGCAGGAGTTTGTAAACCCTTTCTGTGAAGAAGCGGAAAAAGCTTTTTCCCGGCCAAATCCAAGCATTTAAGAAATAGCTTGATATCTTTGTCTAAAGCACAAGACGAAAGTTTCCTTCAAACTGCTCTGCTGCGTGTTCGCCTAACTAAGGGAGTTGAATCCGCGTTTAGACGCAGAGAGTGAGTAGCAGTTTCTTCCAGGAGCTGCGTTTTGGTATTCCAGGGTGAATGGGAGTAAACGCTGTATTGAGAAATATCTGCTTCTAAAACCAAAACGGAGCTACCTAACAGAACGGTCTTCAATGTGTGCGTTCAACTTAGAGAGTTAAGCTGATGTGTGTTTGCAGGAGTTTGTAAACCCTTTCTGTGAAGAAGCGGAAAAAGCATTTTCCCGGCCAAATCCAACCATTTAAGAAATAGCTGAAAATCTCCGTCTAAAACACAAAACGAACATTTCCTTCAAACTGTTCTGCTGCGTGTTCGCCTAACTAAGGGAGTTGATTCCGGGTTCAGACGCAGAGAGTGAGAAGCAGTTTCTTCCAGGAGCTGCGTTTTGGTATTCCAGAGTGAATGAAAGTAAACGCAGTATTGAGCAATATCTGCTTCTAAAACCAAAACGGAGCTACCTAACAGAACGGTCTTCAATGTGTGCGTTCAACGTTTAGAGTTAAGCTGATGTGTGTTTGCAAGAGTTTTTAAACCCTTTCTGTGAAGAAGGGGAAAAAGCATTTTCCCGGCCAAATCCAAGCATTTAACAACTAGTTTGAAATCTCCGTCTAAAACACAAAACGAACGTTACATTTAAACTGCTCTGCTGCGTGTTCGCCTAACTACAGGAGTTGAATCCGCGTTTAGACGCAGAGAGTGAGAAGCAGTTTATTCCAGGAGCTGCGTTTTTGTATTCCAGAGTGAATGGGAGTGAACGCTGTATTGAGCAATATCTGCTTCTAAAACCAAAACGGAGCTACCTAACAGAACGGTCTTCACTGTGTGCGTTTAACTTAGAGAGTTAAGCTGATGTGTGTTTGCAGGAGTTTGTAAACCCTTTCTGTGAAGAAGCGGAAAAAGCATTTTCCCGGCGAAATCCAAGCATTTAAGAAATAGTTTGAAATCTCCGTCTAAAACACAAAACGAACGTTTCCTTCAAACTGCTCTGCTGCCTGTTCGCCTAACTAAGGGAGTTGAATCCGCTTTTAGACGCAGAGAGTGACAAGCAGTTTCTTCCAGGAGCTGCGTTTTGGTATTCCAGAGTGAATGGAAGTAAACGCTATATTCAGAAATATGTGCTTCTAAAACCAAAACGGAGTCACCTAACAGACCGGTCTTCAATGTGTGCGTTCAACTTAGAGAGTTAAGATGATGTGTGTTTGCAGGAGTTTGTAAACCCTTTCTGTGAAGAAGCGGAAAAAGCATTTTCCCGGCCAAATCCAAGCATTTAAGAAATAGCTGGAAATCTCCGTCTAAAACACAAAACGATCGTTTCCTTCAAACTGCTCTGCTGCGTGTTCGCCTAACTAAGGGAGTTGAATCCGCGTTTAGACGCAGAGAGTGAGAAGCAGTTTCTTCCAGGAGCTGCGTTTTGGTATTCCAGAGTGAATGGGAGTAAACGCTGTATTGAGAAATATCTGCTTCTAAAACCAAAACGGAGCTACCTAACAGAACGCTCTTCAATGTGTGCGTTCAACTTAGAGAGTTAAGCTGATGTGTGTTTGCAGGAGTGTGTAAACCCTTTCTGTGAAGAAGCGGAAAAAGCATTTTCCCGGCCAAATCCAAGCATTTAAGAAATAGCTGGATATTTTTGTCTAAAGCACAAGACGAACGTTTCCTTCAAACTGCTCTGCTACGTGTCCGCCTAACGAAGGGAGTTGAATCCGCGTTTAGACGCAGAGAGTGAGTAGCAGTTTCTTCCAGGAGCTGCGTTATGGTATTCCAGAGTGAATGGGAGTAAACGCTGTATTGAGAAATATCTGCTTCTAAAACCAAAACGGAGCTACCTAACAGAACGGTCTTCAATGTGTGCGTTCAACTTAGAGAGTTAAGCTGATGTGTGTTTGCAGGAGTTTGTAAACCCTTTCTGTGAAGAAGCGGAAAAAGCATTTTCCCGGCCAAATCCAAGCATTTAAGAAATAGCTGAAAATCTCCGTCTAAAACACAAAACGAACGTTTCCTTCAAACTGCTCTGCTGCGTGTTTGCCTAACTAAGGGAGTTGAATCCGCGTTTAGACGCAGAGAGTGAGAAGCAGTTTCTCCCAGGAGCTGCGTTTTGGTATTCAAGAGTGAATGGGAATAAACGCTGTATTGAGAAATATCTGCTTCCAAAACCAAAACGGAGCTACCTAACAGAACGGTCTTCAATGTGTGCGTTCAACTTAGAGAGTTAAGCTGATGTTTGTTTGCAGGAGTTTTTAAACCCTTTCTGTAAAAAAGGGGAAAACGCATTTTTCCGGCCAAATCCAAGCATTTAAGAAATAGCTGGAAATCTCCGTCTAAAACAAAAAACGAACGTTTCCTTCAAACTGCTCTGCTGCGTGTTCGCCTGACTAAGGGAGTTGAATCCGCGTTTAGACACAGAGAGTGAGAAACAGTTTCTTCCAGGAGCTGGGTTTTGGTATTCCAGAGTGAATGGGAGTAAACGCTGTATTGAGAAATATCTGCTTCTAAAACCAAAACGGAGCTACCTAACAGAACGGTCTTCAATGTGTGCGTTCAACTTAGGGAGTTAAGCTGATGTGTGTTTGCAGGAGTTTGTAAACCCTTTCTGTGAAGAAGAGTAAAAAGCATTTTCCCGTCCAAATTAAAGCATTGAAGAAATAGCTGGAAACCTCCGTCTAAAACACAAAACAAACGTTTCCTTCAAGGTGCTCTGCTGCGTGTTCGCCTAAGGGAGTTGAATCCTCGTTTAGACGCAAAGAGTGAGAAGCAGTTTCTTCCAGGAGCTGCGTTTTGGTATTTCAGAGTGAATGGGATTAAACACTGTATTGAGAAATATCTGCTTCTAAAACCAAAACGGAGCTACCTAACAGAACGGTCTTCAATGTGTGCGTTCAACGTTTAGAGTTAAGCTGATGTGTGTTTGCAAGAGTTTTTAAACCCTTTCTGTGAAGAAGGGGAAAAAGCATTATCCCGGCCAAATCCAAGCATTTAACAACTAGTTTGAAATCTCCGTCTAAAACACAAAACGAACGTTACATTTAAACTGCTCTGCTGCGTGTTCGCCTAACTACGGGAGTTGAATCCGCGTTTAGACGCAGAGAGTGAGAAGCAGTTTATTCCAGGAGCTGCGTTTTTGTATTCCAGAGTGAATGGAAGTGAACGCTGTATTGAGCAATATCTGCTTCTAAAACCAAAACGGAGCTACCTAACAGAACGGTCTTCAATGTGTGCGTTTAACTTAGAGAGTTAAGCTGATGTGTGTTTGCAGGAGTTTGTAAACCCTTTCTGTGAAGAAGCGGAAAAAGCATTTTCCCGGCGAAATCCAAGCTTTTAAGAAATAGTTTGAAATCTCCGTCTAAAACACAAAACGAACGTTTCCTTCAAACTGCTCTGCTGCCTGTTCGCCTAACTAAGGGAGTTGAATCCGCTTTTAGACGCAGAGAGTGACAAGCAGTTTCTTCCAGGAGCTGCGTTTTGGTATTCCAGAGTGAATGGAAGTAAACGCTATATTCAGAAATATCTGCTTCTAAAACCAAAACGGAGTCACCTAACAGACCGGTCTTCAATGTGTGCGTTCAACTTAGAGAGTTAAGATGATGTGTGTTTGCAGGAGTTTGTAAACCCATTCTGTGAAGAAGCGGAAAAAGCATTTTCCCGGCCAAATCCAAGCATTTAAGAAATAGCTGGAAATCTCCGTCTAAAACACAAAACGAACGTTTCCTTCGAACTGCTCTGCTGCGTGTTCGCCTAACTAAGGGAGTTGAATCCGCGTTTAGACGCAGAGAGTGAGAAGCAGTTTCTTCCAGGAGCTGCGTTTTGGTATTCCAGAGTGAATGGGAGTAAACGCTGTATTGAGAAATATCTGCTTCTAAAACCAAAACGGAGCTACCTAACAGAACGCTCTTCAATGTGTGCGATCAACTTAGAGAGTTAAGCTGATGTGTGTTTGCAGGAGTTTGTAAACCCTTTCTGTGAAGAAGCGGAATAAGCATTTTCCCGGCCAAATCCAAGCATTTAAGAAATAGCTGGATATTTTTGTCTAAAGCACAAGACGAACGTTTCCTTCAAACTGCTCTGCTGCGTGTTCGCCTAACTACGGGAGTTGAATCCGCGTTTAGACGCAGAGAGTGAGAAGCAGTTTCTTAAAGGAGTTGCGTTTTGGTATTCCAGAGTGAATGGGAGTAAACGCTGTATTGAGAAATATCTGCTTCTAAAACCAAAACGGAGCCACCTAACAGAACGGTCTTCAATGTTTGCGTTCAACTTAGAGAGTTAAGCTGATGTGTGTTTGCAGGAGTTTGTAAATTCTTTCTGTGAAGAAGCGGAAAAAGCATTTTCCCGGCCAAATCCAAGCATTTAAGAAATAGTTGTAAATCTTTGTCTAAAGCACAAGACGAACGTTTCCTTCAAACTGCTCTGCTGCGTGTTCGCCTAAGAAAGTTGAATCCGCGTTTAGACGCAGAGAGAGAGAAGCAGTTTCTTCCAGGAGCTGCGTTTTGGTATTCCAGAGTGAATGGGAGTAAACGCTGTATTGAGAAATATCTGCTTCTAAAACCAAAACGGAGCTACCTAACTGAACGGTCTTCAATGTGTGCGTTCAACTTAGAGAGTTAAGCTGATGTGTGTTTGCAGGAGTTTGTAAACCCTTTCTGTGAAGAAGCGGAAAAAGCATTTTCCCGGCCAATTCCAAGCATTTAAGAAATAGTTTGAAATCTCCGTCTAAAACACAAAACGAACGTTTCCTTCGAACTGCTCTGCTGCGTGTTCGCCTAACTAAGGGAGTTGAATCCGCGTTTAGACGCAGAGAGTGAGAAGCAGTTTCTTCCAGGAGCTGCGTTTTGGTATTCCAGAGTGAATGGGAGTAAACGCTGTATTGAGAAATATCTGCTTCTAAAGCCAAAACGGAGCTACCTAACAGAAGGGTCTTCAATGTGTGCGTTTAACTTAGAGAGGTAAGCTGATGTGTGTTTGCAGGAGTTTGTAAACCCTTTCTGTGAAGAAGCGGAAAAAGCATTTTCACGGCCAAATCCAAGCATTTAAGAAATAGCTGGATATTTTTGTCTAAAGCACAAGACGAAAGTTTCCTTCAAACTGCTCTGCTGCGTGTCCGCCTAACGAAGGGAGTTGAATCCGCGTTTAGACGCAGAGAGTGAGTAGCAGTTTCTTCCAGGAGCTGCGTTATGGTATTCCAGAGTGAATGGGAGTAAACGCTGTATTGAGAAATATCTGCTTCTAAAACCAAAACGGAGCTACCTAACAGAACGGTCTTCAATGTGTGCGTTCAACTTAGAGAGTTAAGCTGATGTGTGTTTGCAGGAGTTTGTAAACCCTTTCTGTGAAGAAGCGGAAAAATCATTTTCCCGGCCAAATCCAAGCATTTAAGAAATAGCTGGAAATCTCCGTCTAAAACACAAAACGAACGTTTCCTTCAAACTGTTCTGCTGCGTGTTCGCCTGAGTAAGGGAGTTGAATCCGCGTTTAGACGCAGAGAGTGAGAAGCAGTTTCTTCCAGGAGTTGCGTTTTGGTATTCCAGAGTGAATGGGAGTAAACGCTGTATTGAGAAATATCTGCTTCTAAAACCAAAACGGAGCCACCTAACAGAACGGTCTTCAATGTGTGCGTTCAACTTAGAGAGTTAAGCTGATGTGTGTTTGCAGGAGTTTGTAAATTCTTTCTGTGAAGAAGCGGAAAAAGCATTTTCCCGGCCAAATCCAAGCATTTAAGAAATAGCTGTAAATCTTTGTCTTAAGCACAAGACGAACGTTTCCTTCAAACTGCTCTGCTGCGTGTTCGCCTAACTAAGAAAGTTGAATCCGCGTTTAGACGCAGAGAGAGAGAAGCAGTTTCTTCCAGGAGCTGCGTTTTGGTATTCCAGAGTGAATGGGAGTAAACGCTGTATTGAGAAATATCTGCTTCTTAAACCAAAACGGAGCTACCTAACTGAACGCTCTTCAATGTGTGCGTTCAACTTAGAGAGTTAAGCTGATGTGTGTTTGCAGGAGTTTGTAAACCCTTTCTGTGAAAAAGGGGAAAAAGCATTTTCCCGGCCAAATCCAAGCATTTAAGAAATAGCTGGAAATCTCCGTCTAAAACACAAAACGAACGTTTCCTTCAAACTGCCCTGCTGCGTGTTCGCCTAACTAAGGGAGTTGAATCCGCGTTTAGACGCAGAGAGTGAGAAGCAGTTTCTTCCAGGAGCTGCGTTTTGGTATTCCAGAGTGAATGGGAATAAACGCTGTATTGAGAAATATCTGCTTCTAAAACCAAAACGGAGCTACCTAACAGAACGGTCTTCAATGTGTGCGTTCAACTTAGAGAGTTAAGCTGATGTGTGTTTGCAGGAGTTTGTAAACCCTTTCTGTGATGAAGCGGAAAAAGCATTTTCCCGGCCAATTCCAAACATTTAAGAAATAGTTTGAAATCTCCGTCTAAAACACATCGAAGGTTTACGTCAAACTGCTCTGCTGCGTGTTCGCCTAACTAAGGGAGTTGAATCCGCCTTTAGACGCAGAGAGTGAGAAGCAGTTTCTTCCAGGAGCTGCGTTTTGGTATTCCAGAGTGAATGGGAGTAAACGCTGTATTGAGAAATATCTTCTTCTAAAACCAAAACGGAGCTACCTAACAGAACGCTCTTCAATGTGTGCGTTCAACTTAGAGAGTTAAGATGATGTGTGTTTGCAGGAGTTTGTAAACCCTTTCTGTGAAGAAGCGGAGAAAGCATTTTCCCGACCAAATCCAAGCATTTAAGAAATAGCTGGATATCTTTGTCTAAAGCACAACACGAACGTTTCCTTCAAACTGCTCTGCTGCGTGTTCGCCTAACTAAGGTTGTTGAATCCGCGTTTAGACGCAGAGAGTGAGTAGCAGTTTCTTCCAGGAGCTGCGTTTTGGAATTCAAGAGTGAATGGGAGTAAACGCTGTATTGAGAAATATCTGCTTCTAAAACCAAAACGGAGCTACCTAACAGAACGGTCTTCAATGTGTGCGTTCAACTTAGAGAGTTAAGCTGATGTGTGTTTGCAGGAGTTTGTAAACCCTTTCTGTGAAGAAGCGGAAAAAGCATTTTCCCGGCCAAATCCAAGCATTTAAGGAATAGCTGGAAATCTCCGTCTAAAACACAAAACGAACGTTTCCTTCAAACTGTTCTGCAGCGTGTTCGCCTAACTAAGGGAGTTGAATCCGGGTTCAGACGGAGAGAGTGAGAAGAAGTTTCTTCCAGGAGCTGCGTTTTGGTATTCCAGAGTGAATGGGATTAAACGCTGTATTGAGAAATATCTGCTTCTAAAACCAAAACGGAGCTACCTAACAGAACGCTCTTCAATGTGTGCGTTCAACTTAGAGAGTTAAGCTGACGTGTGTGTGCAGGAGTTTGTAAACCCTTTCTTTGAAAAAGCGGAAAAAGCATTTTCCCGGCCAAATACAAGCATTTAAGAAATAGCTGGAAATCTCCGTCTAAAACACAAAACGAACGTTTCCTTCAACTGTTCTGCTGTGTGTTCGCCTAACTAAGGGAGTTGAATCCGGGTTCAGACGCAGAGAGTGAGAAGAAGTTTCTTCCAGAAGCTGCGTTTTGGTATTCCAGAGTGAATGGGATTAAACGCTGTATTGAGAAATATCTGCTTCTAAAACCAAAACGGAGCTACCTAACAGAACGGTCTTCAATGTGTGCGTTCAACTTACAGAGTTAAGCTGATGTGTGTTTGCAGGAGTTTGTAAACCCTTTCTGTGAAGAAGCGGAAAAAGCATTTTCCCGGCCAAATCCAAGCATTTAAGATATAGCTGGAAATCTTTGTCTAAAGCACAAGACGAACGTTTCCTTCAAACGGCTCTGCTGCGTGTTCGCCTAACTAAGGGAGTTGAATCCGCGTTTAGACGCAGAGAGTGAGAAGCAGTTTCTTCCAAAAGCTGCGTTTTGGTATTCCAGAGTGAATGGGAGTAAACGCTGTATTGAGAAATATCTGCTTCTAAAACCAAAACGGAGCTACCTAACAGAAGGGTCTTCAATGTGTCAGTTCAACTTAGAGAGTTAAGCAGCTGTGTGTTTGCAGGAGTTTGTAAACCCTTTCTGTGAAGAAGCGGAAAAAGCATTTTCCCGGCGAAATCCAAGCATTTAAGAAATAGTTTGAAATCTCCGTCTAAAACACAAAACGAACGTTTCCTTCAAACTGCTCTGCTGCGTGTTCGCCTAACTAAGGGAGTTGAATCCGCGTTTAGACGCAGAGAGTGAGAAGCAGTTTCTTCCAGGAGCTGCGTTTTGGTATTCCAGAGTGAATGGGAGTAAACGCTGTATTCAGAAATATCTGCTTCTAAAACAAAAACGGAGCCACCTAACAGACCGGTCTTCAATGTGTGCGTTCAACTTAGAGAGTTAAGATGATGTGTGTTTGCAGGAGTTTGTAAACCCTTTCTGTGAAGAAGCGGAAAAAGCATTTTCCCGGCCAAATCCAAGCATTTAAGAAATAGCTGGAAATCTCCGTCTAAAACACAAAACGAACGTTTCCTTCAAACTGCTCTGCTGCGTGTTCGCCTAACTAAGGGAGTTGAATCCGCGTTTACACGCAGAGAGTGAGAAGCAGTTTCTTCCAGGAGCTGCGTTTTGGTATTCCAGAGTGAATGGGAGTAAACGCTGTATTGAGAAATATCGGCTTCTAAAACCAAAACGGAGCTACCTAACAGAACGCTCTTCAATGTGTGCGTTCAACTTAGAGAGTTAAGCTGATGTGTGTTTGCAGGAGTTTGTAAACCCTTTCTGTGAAGAAGCGGCAAAAGCATTTTCCCGGCCAAATCCAAGCATTTAAGAAATAGCTGGATATCTTTGTCTAAAGCACAAGACGAACGTTTCCTTCAAACTGCTCTGCTGCGTGTCCGCCTAACGAAGGGAGTTGAATCCGGGTTTAGCCGCAGAGACTGAGTAGCAGTTTCTTCCAGGAGGTGCGTTTTGGTATTCCAGAGTGAATGGGAGTAAACGCTGTATTGAGAAATATCTGCTTCTAAAAACAAAACGGAGCTACCTAACAGAACCGTCTTCAATGTGTGCGTTCAACTTAGAGAGTTAAGCTGATGTGTGTTTGCAGGAGTTTGTAAACCCTTTCTGTGAAGAAGCGGAAAAAGCATTTTCCCGGCCAAATCCAAGCATTTAAGAAATAGCTGGAAATCTCCGTCTAAAACACAAAACGAACGTTTCCTTCAAACTGTTCTGCTGCGTGTTCGCCTGACTAAGGGAGTTGAATCCGCGTTTAGACGCAGAGAGTGAGAAGCAGTTTCTTCCAGGAGCTGCGTTTTGGTATTCCAGAGTGAATGGGAGTAAACGCTGTATTGAGAAATATCTGCTTCTAAAACCAAAACGGAGCCACCTAACAGAACGGTCTTCAATGTGTGCGTTCAACTTAGAGAGTTAAGCTGATGTGTGTTTGCAGGAGTTTGTAAACCCTTTCTGTGAAGAAGCGGAAAAAGTATTTTCCCGGCCAAATCCAAGCATTTAAGAAATAGCTGGAAATCTTTGTCTAAAGCACAAGACGAACGTTTCCTTCAAACTGCTCTGCTGCGTGTTCGCCTAACTAAGGGAGTTGAATCCGCGTTTAGACGCAGAGAGTGAGAAGCAGTTTCGTTCAGGAGCTGCGTTTTGGTATTCCAGAGTGAATGCGAGTAAACGCTGTATTGAGAAATATCTGCTTCCAAAACCAAAACGGAGCTTCCTAACAGAACGGTCTTCAATGTGTGCGTTCAACTTAGAGAGTTAAGCTGATGTGTGTTTGCAGGACTTTGTAAACCCTTTCTGTGAAGAAGGGGAAAACGCATTTTTCCGGCCAAATCCAAGCATTTAAGAAATAGCTGTAAATCTCCGTCTAAAACAAAAAACGAACGTTTCCTTCAAACTGCTCTGCTGCGTGTTCGCCTAACTAAGGGAGTTGAATCCGCGTTTAGACGCAGAGAGTGAGAAGCAGTTTCTTCCAGAAGCTGCGTTTTGGTATTCCAGAGTGAATGGGAGTAAACGCTGTATTCAGAAATATCTGCTTCTAAAACCAAAACGGAGCTACCTAACAGAACGGCCTTCAATGTGTGCTTTCAACTTAGAGAGTTAAGCTGATGTGTGTTTGCAGGAGTTTTTAAACCCTTTTTGTGAAGAAGCGGAAAAAGCATTTTCCCGGCCAAATTCAAGCATTTAAGAAATAGCTGGAAATCTTTGTCTAAAGCACAAGACGAACGTTTCCTTCAAACTGCTCTGCTGCGTGTTCGCCTAACTAAGGGAGTTGAATCCGCGTTTAGACGCAGAGAGTGAGAAGCAGTTTCTTCCAGGAGCTGCGTTTTGGTATTCCAGAGTGAATGGGAGTAAACGCAGTATTGAGGAATATCTGCTTCTAAAACCAAAACGGAGCTACCTAACAGAACGGTCTTCAATGTGTGAGTTCAACTTACAGAGTTAACCTGATGTGTGTTTGCAGGAGTTTGTAAACCCTTTCTGTGAAGAAGCGGAAAAAGCATTTTCCCGGCCAAATCCAAGCATTTAAGAAATTGCTGGAAATCTCCGTCTAAAACACAAAAGGAACGTTTCCTTCAAACTGTTCTGCTGCGTGTTCGCCTAACTAAGGGAGTTGAATCCGGGTTCAGACGCAGAGAGTGAGAAGCAGTTTCTTCCAGGAGCTGCGTTTTGGTATTCCAGAGTGAATGGGAGTAAACGCTGTATTGAGAAATATCTGCTTCTAAAACCAAAACGGAGCTACCTAACAGAACGGTCTTCAATGTGTGCGTTCAACTTAGAGAGTTAAGCTGATGTGTGTTTGCAGGAGTTTGTAAACCCTTTCTGTGAAGAAGGGGAAAAAGCATTTTCCCTGCCAAATCAGGGCATTTAAGAAATAGCTGGAAATCTTTGTCTAAAACACAAAACGAACGTTTCCTTCAAACTGCTCTGCTGCGTGTTTGCCTAACTAAGGGAGTTGAATCCGGGTGCAGACGCAGAGAGTGAGAAGCAGTTTCGTCCAGGAGCTGCGTTTTGGTATTCCAGAGTGAATGGGAGTAAACGTTGTATTGAGAAATATCTGCTTCTTAAACCAAAACGGAGCTACCTAACTGAACGGTCTTCAATGTGTGCGTTCAACTTAGAGAGTTAAGCTGATGTGTGTTTGCAGGAGTTTGTAAACCCTTTCTGTGAAAAAGGGGAAAAAGCATTTTCCCGGCCATATCCAAGCATTTAAGAAATAGCTGGAAATCTCGGTCTATAACAAAAAACGAACGTTTCCTTCAAACTGCTCTGCTGCGTGTTCGCCTAACTAAGGGAGTTGAATCCGCGTTTAGACGCAGAGAGTGAGAAGCAGTTTCTTCCAGGAGCTGCGTTTTGGTATTCCAGAGTGAATGGGAGTAAACGCTGTATTGAGAAATATCTGCTTCTAAAACCAAAACGGAGCTACCTAAAAGAAAGGTCTTCAATGTGTGCGTTCAACTTAGAGAGTTAAGCTGATGTGTGTTTGCAGGAGTTTGTAAACCCTTTCTGTGAAGAAGCGGAAAGAGCATTTTCCCGGCCAATTCCAAGCATTTAAGAAATAGATTGAAATCTCCGTCTAAAACACAAAACGAACGTTTCCTTCGAACTGCTCTGCTGCGTGTTCGCCTAACTAAGGGAGTTGAATCCGCGTTTAGATGCAGAGAGTGAGAAGCAGTTTCTTCCAGGAGCTGCGTTTTGGTATTCCAGAGTGAATTAAAGTAAACGCAGTATTGAGCAATATCTGCTTCTAAAACCAAAACGGAGCTATCTAACAGAACGGTCATCAATGTGTGAGTTCAAGTTACAGAGTTAAGCTGATGTGTGTTTGCAGGAGTTTGTAAACCCTTTCTGTGAAGAAGGGGAAAAAGCATTTTCCCGGCCAAATCCAAGCATTTAAGAAATAGCTGGAAATCTCCGTCTAAAACACAAAACGAACGTTTCTTTCAAACTGTTCTGCTGCGTTTTTGCCTAACTAAGGGAGTTGAATCCGGGTTCAGACGCAGAGAGTGAGAAGCAGTTTCTTCCAGGAGCTGCGTTTTGGTATTCCAGAGTGAATGGGAGTAAACGCTGTATTGAGAAATATCTGCTTCTGAAACCAAAACGGAGCTACCTAACAGAACGGTCTTCAATGTGCCCGTTCAACTTAGAGAGGTAAGCTGATGTGTGTTTGCAGGAGTTTGTAAACCCTTTTTGTGAAGAAGCGGAAAAAGCATCTTCCCGGCCAAATCCAAGCATTTAAGAAATAGCTGGAAATCTCTGTCTAAAGCACAAAACGAACGTTTCCTTCAAACTGCTCTGCTGCGTGTTCGATTAACTAAGAGAGTTGAATCCGCGTTTAGACGCAGAGAGTGAGAAGCAGTTTCTTCCAGGAGCTGCGTTTTGGTATTCCAGAGTGAATGGGAGTAAACGCTGTATTGAGAAATATCTGCTTCTAAAACCAAAACGGAGCTACCTAACAGAACGGTCTTCAATTTGTGCGTTCAACGTTGAGAGTTAAGCTGATGTGTGTTTGCAAGAGTTTGTAAACCCTTTCTGTGAAGACGCGGAAAAAGCATTTTCCCGGCCAAATCCAAGCATTTAACAAATAGTTTGAAATCTCCGTCTAAAACACAAGACGAACGTTTCCTTCAAACTGCTCTGCTGCGTGTTCGCCTAACTACGGGAGTTGAATCCGCGTTTAGACGCAGAGAGTGAGAAGCAGTTTATTCCAGGAGCTGCGTTTTTGTAATCCAGAGTGAATGGGAGTGAACGCTGTATTGAGAAATACCTGCTTCTAAAACCAAAACGGAGCTACCTAACAGAATGGTCTTCAATGTGTGCGTTCAACTTAGAGAGTTAAGCTGATGTGTGTTTGCAGGAGTTTGTAAACCCTTTCTGTGAAGAAGCGGAAAAAGCATTTTCCCGGCCAAATCCAAGCATTTAAGAAATAGCTGGAAATCTCCGTCTAAAACACAAAACGAACGTTTCCTTCAAACTGTTCTGCTGCGTGTTTGCCTAACTAAGGGAGTTGAATCCGGGTGCAGACGCAGAGAATGAGAAGCAGTTTCGTCCAGGAGCTGCGTTTTGGTATTCCAGAGTGAATGGGAGTAAACGCTGTATTGAGAAATATCTGCTTCTAAAACCAAAACGGAGCTACCTAACAGAACGGCCTTCAATGTGTGCTTTCAACTTAGAGAGTTAAGCTGATGTGTGTTTGCAGGAGTTTGTAAACCCTTTCTGTGAAGAAGCGGAAAAAGCATTTTCCCGGCCAAATCCAAGCATTTAAGAAATAGCTGGAAATCTTTGTCTAAAGCACAAGACGAACGTTTCCTTCAAACTGCTCTGCTGCGTGTTCGCCTAACTAAGGGAGTTGAATCCTCGTTTACACGCAGAGAGTGAGAAGCAGTTTCTTCCAGGAGCTGCGTTTTGGTATTCCAGAGTGAATGGGAGTAAACGCTGTATTCAGAAATATCTGCTTCTAAAACCAAAACGGAGCTACCTAACAGACCGGTCTTCAATGTGTGCGTTCAACTTAGAGAGTTAAGATGATGTGTGTTTGCCGGAGTTTGTAAACCCTTTCTGTGAAGAAGCGGAAAAAGCATTTTCCCGTCCAAATCCAACCATTTAAGAAATAGCTGGAAATCTCCGTCTAAAACACAAAACGAACGTTTCCTTCAAACTGCTCTGCTGCGTGTTCGCCTAACTAAGGGAGTTGAATCCCCGTTTAGACGCAGAGAGTGAGAAGCAGTTTTTTCCAGGAGCTGCGTTTTGGTATTCCAGAGTGAATGGGAGTAAACGCTGTATTGAGAAATATCTGCTTCTAAAACCAAAACGGAGCTACCTAACAGAACGGTCTTCAATGTGTGCGTTCCACTTAGAGAGTTAAGCTGATGTGTGTTTGCAGGACTTTGTAAACCCTTTCTGTGAAGAAGCGGAAAAAGCATTTTCCCGGCCAAATCCAAGCATTTAAGAAATAGCTGGAAATCTCCGTCTAAAACACAAAACGAACGTTTCCTTCAAACTGTTCTGCTGCGTGTTTGCCTAACTAAGGGAGTTGAATCCGGGTGCAGACGCAGAGAGTGAGAAGCAATTTCGTCCAGGAGCTGTGTTTTGGTATTCCAGAGTGAATGGGAGTAAACGCTGTATTGAGAAATATCTGCTTCTAAAACCAAAACGGAGCTACCTAACAGAACGGCCTTCAATGTGTGCTTTCAACTTAGAGAGTTAAGCTTATGTGTGTTTGCAGGAGTTTGTAAACCCTTTCTGTGAAGAAGCGGAAAAAGCATTTTCCCGGCCAAATCCAAGCATTTAAGAAATAGCTGGAAATCTTTGTCTAAAGCACAAGACGAACGTTTCCTTCAAACTGCTCTGCTGCGTGTTCGCCTAACTAAGGGAGTTGAATCCGCGTTTAGACGCAGAGAGTGAGAAGCAGTTTCTTCCAGGAGCTGCGTTTTGGTATTCCAGAGTGAATGGGAGTAAACGAAGTATTGAGCAATATCTGCTTCTAAAACCAAAACGGAGCTACCTAACAGAACGGTCTTCAATGTGTGAGTTCAACTTACAGAGTTAAGCTGATGTGTGTTTTCAGGAGTTTGTAAACCCTTTCTGTGAAGAAGCGGAAAAAGCATTTTCCCGGCCAAATCCAAGCATTTAAGAAATAGCTGGAAATCTCCGTCTAAAACACAAAACGAACGTTTCCTTCAAACTGCTCTGCTGCGTGTTCGCCTAACTAAGGGAGTTGAATCCGCGTTTACACGCAGAGAGTGAGAAGCAGTTTTTTCCAGGAGCTGCGTTTTGGTATTCCAGAGTGAATGGGAGTAAACGCTGTATTGAGAAATATCTGCTTCTTAAAACAAAACGGAGCTTCCTAACTGAACGGTCTTCAATGTGTGCGTTCAACTTAGAGAGTTAAGCTGATGTGTGTTTGCAGGAGTTTGTAAACCCTTTCTGTGAAAAAGGGGAAAAAGCATTTTCCCGGCCAAATCCAAGCATTTAAGAAATAGCTGGAAATCTCCGTCTAAAACACAAAACGAACGTTTCCTTCAAACTGCTCTGCTGCGTGTTCGCCTAACTAAGGGAGTTGAATCCGCGTTTAGACGCAGAGAGTGAGAAGCAGTTTCTTCCAGGAGCTGCGTTTTGGTATTCCAGAGTGAATGGGAGTAAACGCTCTATTGAGAAATATATACTTCTAAAACCAAAACGGAGCTACCTAACAGAACGGCCTTCAATGTGTGCTTTCAACTTAGAGAGTTAAGCTGATGTGTGTTTGCAGGAGTTTGTAAACCCTTTCTGTGAAGAAGCGGAAAAAGCATTTTCCCGGCCAAATCCAAGCATTTAAGAAATAGCTGGATATCTTTGTCTAAAGCACAAGACGAACGTTTCCTTCAAACTGCTCTGCTGCGTGTCCGCCTAACGAAGGGAGTTGAATCCGCGTTTAGACGCAGAGAGTGAGTAGCAGTTTCTTCCAGGAGCTGCGTTTTGGTATTCCAGAGTGAATGGGAGTAAACGCTGTTTTGAGAAATATCTGCTTCTAAAACCAAAACGGAGCTACCTAACAGAACGGTCTTCAATGTGTGCGTTCAACTTAGAGAGTTAAGCTGATGTGTGTTTGCAGGAGTTTGTAAACCCTTTCTGTGAAGAAGCGGAAAAAGCAATTTCCCGGCCAAATCCAAGCATTTAAGAAATACCTGGAAATCTCCGTCTAAAACAGAAAACGAACGTTTCCTTCAAACTGTTCTGCTGCGTGTTCGCCTAACTAAGGGAGTTGAATCCGCGTTTAGACGCAGAGAGTGAGAAGCAGTTTCTTCCAGGAGCTGGGTTTTGGTATTCCAGAGTGAATGGGAGTAAACGCTGTATTGAGAAATATCTGCTTCTAAAACCAAAACGAAGCCACCTAACAGAACGGTCTTCAATGTGTGCGTTCAACTTAGAGAGTTAAGCTGATGTGTGTTTGCAGGAGTTTGTAAACCCTTTCTGTGAAGAAGCGGAAAAAGCAATTTCCCGGCCACATCCAAGCATTTAAGAAATAGCTGGAAATCTTTGTCTAAAGCACAAGACGAACGTTTCCTTCAAACTGCTCTGCTGCGTGTTCGCCTAACTAAGGGAGTTGAATCCCCGTATAGACGCAGAGAGTGAGAAGCAGTTTCTTCCACGAGCTGCGTTTTGGTATTCCAGAGTGAATGGGAGTAAACGCAGTATTGAGCAATATCTGCTTCTAAAACCAAAACGGAGCTACCTAACAGAACGGTCTTCAATGTGTGCGTTCAACTTAGAGAGTTAAGCCGATGTGTGTTTGCAGGACTTTGTAAACCCTTTCTGTGAAAAAGGGGAAAACGCATTTTTCCGGCCACATCCAAGCATTTAAGAAATAGCTGGAAATCTCCGTCTAAAACAAAAAACGAACGTTTCCTTCAAACTGCTCTGCTGCGTGTTCGCCTAATAAGGGAGTTGAATCCGCGTTTAGACGCAGAGAGTGAGAAGCAGTTTCTTCCAGGAGCTGCGTTTTGGTATTCCAGAGTGAATGGGAGTAAACGCTGTATTGAGAAATATCTGCTTCTAAAACCAAAACGGAGCTACATAACAGAACGCTCTTCAATGTGTGCGTTCAACTTAGAGAGTTAAGCTGATGTGTGTTTGCAGGAGTTTGAAACCCTTTCTGTGAAGAAGCAGAAAAAGCATTTTCCCAGCCAAATCCAAGCATTTAAGAAATAGCTGGAAATCTTTGTCTAAAGCACAAGACGAACGTTTCCTTCAAACTGCTCTGCTGCGTGTTCGCCTAACTAAGGGAGATGAATCCGCGTTTAGACGCAGAGAGAGAGAAGCAATTTCTTCCAGGAGCTGCGTTTTGGTATTCCAGAGTGAATGGGAGTAAACGCTGTATTCAGAAATATCTGCTTGTAAAACCAAAACGGAGCTACATAACAGAACGGTCTTGAATGTGTGCGTTCAACTTAGAGAGTTAAGATGATGTGTGTTTGCAGGAGTTTGTAAACCCTTTCTGTGAAGAAGGGAAAAAAGCATTTTCCCGGACAAATCCAAGCATTTAAGAAATAGCTGGAAATCTCCGTCTAAAACACAAAACGAACGTTTCCTTCAAACTGCTCTGCTGCGTGTTCGCCTAAGGGAGTTTATTCCGCGTTTAGACGCAGAGAGTGAGAAGCAGTTTTTTCCAGGAGCTGCGTTTTGGTATTCCAGAGTAAATGGGAGTAAACGCTGTATTGAGAAATATCTGCTTCTAAAACCAAAACGGAGCTACCTAAAAGAACGGTATTCAATGTCTGCGTTCAACTTAGAGAGTTAAGCTGATGTGTGTTTGCAGGGGTTTGTAAACCCTTTCTGTGAAGAAGCGGAAAAAGCATTTTCCCGGCGAAATCCAAGCATTTAAGAAATAGTTTGAAATCTCCATCTAAAACACAAAACGAACGGTTCCTTCAAACTGCTCTGCTGCGTGTTCGCCTAACTAAGGGAGTTGAATCCGCGTTTAGACGCAGAGAGTGAGTAGCAGTTTCTTCCAGGAGCTGCGTTTTGGTATTCCAGAGTGAATGGGAGTAAACGCTGTATTGAGAAATATCTGCTTCTAAAACCAAAACGGAGCTACCTAACAGAACGCTCTTCAATGTGTGCGTTCAACTTAGAGAGTTAAGCTGATGTGTGTTTGCAGGAGTTTGTAAACCCTTTCTGTGAATAAGCGGAAAAATCATTTTCCCGGCCAACTCCAAGCATTTAAGAAATAGCTGGATATCTTTGTCTAAAGCACAAGACGAACGTTTCCTTCAAACTGCTCTGCTGCGTGTTAGCCTAACTAAGGGAGTTGAATCCGCGTTTAGACGCAGAGAGTGAGTAGCAGTTTCTTCCAGGAGCTGCGTTTTGGTATTCCAGAGTGAATGGGAGTAAACGCTGTATTGAGAAATATCTGCTTCTAAAACCAAAACGGAGGTACCTAACAGAACGGTCTTCAATGTGTGCGTTCAACTTAGAGAGTTAAGCCGATGTGTGTTTGCAGGACTTTGTAAACCCTTTCTGTGAAAAAGGGGAAAAAGCATTTTCCCGGCCAAATCCAAGCATTTAAGAAATAGCTGGAAATCTCCGTCTAAAACAAAAAACGAACGTTTCCTTCAAACTGCTCTGCTGCGTGTTCGCCTAATAAGGGAGTTGAATCCGCGTTTAGACGCAGAGAGTGAGAAGCAGTTTCTTCCAGGAGCTGCGTTTTGGTATTCCAGAGTGAATGGGAGTAAACGCAGTATTGAGCAATATCTGCTTCTAAAACCAAAACGGAGCTACCTAACAGAACGGTCTTCAATGTGTGAGTTCAACTTACAGAGTTAAGCTGATGTGGGATTGCAGGAGTTTGTAAACCCTTTCTGTGAAGAAGCGGAAAAAGCATTTTCCCGTCCAAATCCAAGAATTTAAGAAATAGCTGGAAATCTCCGTCTAAAACACAAAACGAACGTTTCTTTCAAACTGTTCTGCTGCGTGTTCGCCTAACTGAGGGAGTCGAATCCGGGTTCAGACGCAGAGAGTGAGAAGCAGTTTCTTCCAGGAGCTGCGTTTTGGTACTCCAGAGTGAATGGGAGTAAACGCTGTATTAAGAAATATCTGCTTCTTAAACCAAAACGGAGCTACCTAACAGAACGGTCTTCAATGTGTGCGTTCAACTTAGAGAGTTAAGCTGATGTGTGTTTGCAGGAGTTTGTAAACCCTTACTGTGAAAAAGGGGAAAAAGCATTTGCCCGGCCAAATCCAAGCATTTAAGAAACAGCTAAAAATCTCCGTCTATAACACAAAACGAACGTTTCCTTCAAACTGCTCTGCTGCGTGTTCGCCTAAGGGAGTTGAATCCGCGTTTAGACGCAGAGAGTGAGAAGCAGTTTCTTCCAGGAGCTGCGTTTTGGTATTCCAGAGTGAATGGGAGTAAACGCTGTATTCAGAAATATCTGCTTGAAAAACCAAAACGGAGCTACATAACAGAACGGTCTTGAATGTGTGCCTTCAACTTAGAGAGTTAAGATGATGTGTGTTTGCAGGAGTTTGTAAACCGTTTCGGTGAAGAAGGGAAAAAAGCATTTTCCCGGACAAATCCAAGCATTTAAGAAATAGCTAGAAATCTCCGTCTAAAACACAAAACGAACGTTTCCTTCAAACTGCTCTGCTGCGTGTTCGCCTAACTAAGGGAGTTGAATCCGCGTTTAGACGCAGAGAGTGAGAAGCAGTTTTTTCCAGGAGCTGCGTTTTGGTATTCCAGAGTAAATGGGAGTAAACGCTGTATTGAGAAATATCTGCTTCTAAAACCAAAACGGAGCTACCTAAAAGAACGGTCTTCAATGTGTGCGTTCAACTTAGAGAGTTAAGCTGATGTGTGTTTGCAGGGGTTTTTAAACCCTTTCTGTGAAGAAGCGGAAAAAGGATTTTCCCGGCGAAATCCAAGCATTTAAGAAATAGTTTGAAATCTCCATCTAAAACACAAAACGAACGGTTCCTTCAAACTGCTCTGCTGCGTGTTCGCCTAACTAAGGGAGTTGAATCCGCGTTTAGACGCAGAGAGTGAGAAGCAGATTCTTCCAGGAGCTGCGTTTTGGTATTCCAGAGTGAATGGGAGTGAACGCTGTATTGAGAAATATCTGCTTCTAAAACCAAAACGGAGCTACCTAACAGAACGGTCTTCAATGTGTGCGTTCAACTTAGAGAGTTAAGCTGATGTGTGTTTGCAGGAGTTTGTAAACCGTTTCTGTGAAAAAGGGCAAAAAGCATTTGCCCGGCAATCAAAGCATTTAAGAAATAGCTGGAAATCTCCGTCTAAAACACAAAACGAACGTTTCCTTCGAACTGCTCTGCTGCGTGTTCGCCTAACTAAGGGAGTTGAATCCGCGTTTAGACGCAGAGAGTGAGAAGCAGTTTCTTCCAGGAGCTGCGTTTTGGTATTCCAGAGTGAATGGGAGTAAACGCTGTATTGAGAAATATCTGCTTCTAAAACCAAAACGGAGCTACCTAACAGAAGGGTCTTCAATGTGTGCGTTCAACTTAGAGAGGTAAGCTGATGTGTGTTTGCAGGAGTTTGTAAACGCTTTCTGTGAAGAAGCGGAAAAATCATTTTCCCGTCTAAATCCAAGCATATAAGAAATAGCTGGAAATCTCCGTCTAAAAGACAAAACGAACGTTTCCTTCAAACTGCTCTGCTGCGTGTTCGCCTAACTAAGGGAGTTGAATCCGCGTTTAGACGCAGAGAGTGAGAAGCAGTTTCTTCCAGGAGCTGCGTTTTGGTATTCCAGAGTGAATGGGAGAAAACGCTGTATTGAGAAATATCTGCTTCTAAAACCGAAACGGAGCTACCTAACAGAACGGTCTTCAATGTGTGCGTTCAACTTAGAGAGTTAAGCTGATGTGTGTTTGCAGGAGTTTGTAAACCCTTTCTGTGAAGAAGCGGAAAAAGCATTTTCCCGGCCAAATCCAAGCATTTAAGAAATAGCTGGATATCTTTGTCTAAAGCACAAGACGAACCTTTCCTTCAAACTGCTCTGCTGCGTGTTCGCCTAACTAAGGGAGTTGAATCCGCGTTAAGACGCAGAGAGTGAGAAGCAGTTTCTTCCAGGAGCTGCGTTTTGGTATTCCAGAGTGAATGGGAGTAAACGCTGTATTGAGAAATATCTGCTTCTAAAACCAAAACGGAGCTACCTAACAGAACGGTCTTCAATGTGTGCGTTCAACGTTGAGAGTTAAGCTGATGTGTGTTTGCAAGAGTTTGTAAACCCTTTCTGTGAAGACGCGGAAAAAGCATTTTCCCGGCCAAATCCAAGCATTTAACAAATAGTTTGAAATCTCCGTCTAAAACACAAGACGAACGTTTCCTTCAAACTGCTCTGCTGCGTGTTCGCCTAACTACGGGAGTTGAATCCGCGTTTAGACGCAGAGAGTGAGAAGCAGTTTATTCCAGGAGCTGCGTTTTTGTATTCCAGAGTGAATGGGAGTGAACGCTGTATTGAGAAATATCTGCTTCTAAAACCAAAACGGAGCTACCTAACAGAAGGGTCTTCAATGTGTGCGTTCAACTTAGAGAGTTAAGCTGATGTGTGTTTGCAGGAGTTTGTAAACCCTTTCTGTGAAAAAGGGAAAAAAGCATTTTCCCGTCCAAATCCAAGCATTTAAGAAATAGCTGTAAATCTCCGTCTAAAACACAAAACGAACGTTTCCTTCAAACTGCTCTGCTGCGTGTTCGCCTAACTTAGGGAGTTGAATCCGCGTTTAGACGCAGAGAGTGAGAAGCAGTTTCTTCCAGGAGCTGCGTTTTGGTATTCCAGAGTGAATGGGAGTAAACGCTGTATTGAGAAATATCTGCTTCTAAAACCGAACGGAGCTACCTAACACAACGGTCTTCAATGTGTGCGTTCAACTTAGAGAGTTAAGCTGATGTGTGTTTGCAGGAGTTTGTAAACCCTTTCTGTGAAGAAGCGGAAAAAGCATTTTCCCGGCCAAATCCAAGCATTTAAGAAATAGCTGGAAATCTTTGTCTAAAGCACAAGACGAACGTTTCCTTCAAACTGCTCTGCTGCGTGTTCGCCTAACTAAGGGAGTTGAATCCGGGTTTAGACGCAGAGAGTGAGTAGCAGTTTCTTCCAGGAGCTGCGTTTTGGTATTCCAGAGTGAATGGGAGTAAACGCTGTATTGAGAAATATCTGCTTCTAAAACCAAAACGGAGCTACCTAACAGAACGGTCTTCAATGTGTGCGTTCAACTTAGAGAGTTAAGCTGATATGTGTTTGCAGGAGTTTGTAAACCCTTTCTGTGAAGAAGCGGAAAAAGCATTTTCCCGGCCAAATCCAAGCATTTAAGAAATAGCTGGAAATCTCCGTCTAAAACACAAAACGAACGTTTCCTTCAAACTGTTCTGCTGCGTATTCGCCTAACTAAGGGAGTTGAATCCGGGTTCAGACGCAGAGAGTGAGAAGCAGTTTCTTCCAGGAGCTGCGTTTTGGTATTCCAGAGTGAATGAAAGTAAACGCAGTATTGAGCAATATCTGCTTCTAAAACCAAAACGGAGCTATCTAACAGAACGGTCATCAATGTGTGAGTTCAAGTTACAGAGTTAAGCTGATGTGTGTTTACAGGAGTTTGTAAACCCTTTCTGTGAAGAAGGCGAAAAAGCATTTTCCCGGCCAAATCCAAGCATTTAAGAAATAGCTGGAAATCTCCGTCTAAAACACAAAACGAACGTTTCTTTCAAACTGTTCTGCTGCGTTTTTGCCTAACTAAGGGAGTTGAATCCAGGTTCAGACGCAGAGAGTGAGAAGCAGATTCTTCCAGGAGCAGCGTTTTTGTATTCCAGAGTGAATGGGAGTAAACGCTGTATTGAGAAATATCTGCTTCTAAAACCAAAACGGAGCTACCTAACAGAACGGTCTTCAATGTGCGCGTTCAACATAGAGAGTTAAGCTGATGCGTGTTTGCAGGAGTTTGTAAACCCTTTCTGTGAAGAAGCGGAAAAAGCATTTTCCCGGCCAAATCCAAGCATTTAAGAAATAGCTGGATATCTTTGTCTAAAGCACAAGACGAACCTTTCCTTCAAACTGCTCTGCTGCGTGTTCGCCTAACTAAGGGAGTTGAATCCGCGTTAAGACGCAGAGAGTGAGAAGCAGTTTCTTCCAGGAGCTGCGTTTTGGTATTCCAGAGTGAATGGGAGTAAACGCTGTATTGAGAAATATCTGCTTCTAAAACCAAAACGGAGCTACCTAACAGAACGGTCTTCAATGTGTGCGTTCAACGTTGAGAGTTAAGCTGATGTGTGTTTGCAAGAGTTTGTAAACCCTTTCTGTGAAGACGCGGAAAAAGCATTTTCCCGGCCAAATCCAAGCATTTAACATATAGTTTGAAATCTCCGTCTAAAACACAAGACGAACGTTTCCTTCAAACTGCTCTGCTGCGTGTTCGCCTAACTACGGGAGTTGAATCCGCGTTTAGACGCAGAGAGTGAGAAGCAGTTTATTCCAGGAGCTGCGTTTTGGTATCCCAGAGTGAATGGGAGTAAACGCAGTATTGAGCAATATCTGCTTCTAAAACCAAAACGGAGCTACCTAACAGAACGGTCTTCAATGTGTGAGTTCAACTTACAGAGTTAAGCTGATGTGTGTTTGCAGGAGTTTGTAAACCCTTTCTGTGAAGAAGCGGAAAAAGCATTTTCCCGGCCAAATCCAAGCATTTAAGAAATAGCTGGAAATCTCCGTCTAAAACACAAAACGAACGTTTCCTTCAAACTGCTCTGCTGCGTGTTCGCCTAACTAAGGGAGTTGAATCCGCGTTTAGACGCAGAGTGTGAGAAGCAGGTTTTTCCAGGAGCTGCGTTTTGGTATTCAAGAGTGAATGGGAGTAAACGCTGTATTGAGAAATATCTGTTTCTTAAACCAAAACGGAGCTACCTAACTCAACGGTCTTCAATGTGTGCGTTCAACTTAGAGAGTTAAGCTGATGTGTGTTTGCAGGAGTTTGTAAACCCTTTCTGTGAAAAAGGGGAAAAAGCATTTTCCCGGCCAAATCCAAGCATTTAAGAAATAGCTGGAAATCTCCGTCTAAAACACAAAACGAACGTTTCCTTCAAACTGCTCTGCTGCGTGTTCGCCTAAGTAAGGGAGTTGAATCCGCGTTTAGACGCAGAGAGTGAGAAGCAGTTTCTTCCAGGAGCTGCGTTTTGGTATTCCAGAGTGAATGGGAGTAAACGCTGTATTGAGAAATATCTGCTTCTAAAACCAAAACGCAGCTACCTAACAGAACGGTCTTCAATGTGTGCGTTCAACTTAGAGAGTTAAGCTGATGTGTGTTTGCAGGAGTTTGTAAACTCTTTCTGTGAAAAAGCGGAAAAAGCATTTTTCCGGCCGATTCCAAGCATTTAAGAAATAGTTTGAAATCTCCGTCTAAAACACAAAACGAACGTTTCCTTCCAACTGCTCTGCTGCGTGTTCGCCTAACTAAGGGAGTTGAATCCGCGTTTAGACGCAGAGAGTGAGAAGCAGTTTCTTCCAGGAGCTGCGTTTTGGTATTCCAGAGTGAATGGGAGTAAACGCTCTATTGAGAAATATCTGCTTCTAAAACCAAAACGGAGCTACCTAACAGAACGGTCTTCAATGTGTGCGTTCAACTTAGAGAGTTAAGATTATGTGTGTTTGCAGGAGTTTGTAAACCCTTTCTGTGAAAAAGGGCAAAAAGCATTTGCCCGGCCAAATCCAAGCATTTAAGAAATAGCTAAAAATCTCCGTCTATAACACAAAACGAACGTTTCCTTCAAACTGCTCTGCTGCGTGTTCGCCTAAGGGAGTTGAATCCGCGTTTAGACGCAGAAAGTGAGAAGCAGTTTCTTCCAGGAGCTGCGTTTTGGTATTCCAGAGTGAATGGGAGTAAACGCTGTATTGAGAAATATCTGCTTCTAAAACCAAAACGGAGCTACCTAACAGAACGGTCTTCAATGTGTGCGTTCAACTTAGAGAGTTAAGCTGATGTGTGTTTCCAGGAGTTTGTAAACCCTTTCTGTGAAGAAGCGGAAAAAGCATTTTCCCGGCGAAATCCAAGCATTTAAGAAATAGTTTGAAATCTCCGTCTAAAACACAAAACGAACGTTTCCTTCAAACTGCTCTGCTGCGTGTTCACCTAACTAAGGGAGTTGAATCCGCGTTTAGACGCAGAGAGTGAGAAGCAGTTTCTTCCAGGAGCTGCGTTTTGGTATTCCAGAGTGAATGGGAGTAAACGCTGTATTGAGAAATATCTGCTTCTAAAACCAAAACAGAGCTACCTAACAGAAAGGTCTTCAATGTGTGCGTTCAACTTGGAGAGTTAAGATGATGTGTGTTTGCAGGAGTTTGTAAACCCTTTCTGTGAAGAAGCGGAAAAAGCATTTTCCCGGCCAAATCCAAGCATTTAAGAAATAGCTGGAAATCTCCGTCTAAAACACAAATCGAACGTTTACTTCAAACTGCTCTGCTGCGTGTTCGCCTAACTAAGGGAGTTGAATCCGCGTTTAGACGCAGAGAGTGAGAAGCAGTTTCTTCCAGAAGCTGCGTTTTGGTATTCCAGAGTGAATGGGAGTAAACGCTGTATTGAGAAATATCTGCTTCTAAAACCAAAACGGAGCTACCTAACAGAACGGTCTTCAATGTGTGCGTTCAACTTAGAGAGTTAAGCTGATGTGTGTTTGCAGGAGTTTGTAAACCCTTTCTGTGAAGAAGCGGAAGAAGCATTTTCCCGGCCAAATCCAAGCATTTAAGAAATAGCTGGGAATCTTTGTGTAAAGCACAAGACGAACGTTTCCTTCAAACTGCTCTGCTGCGTGTTCGCCTAACTAAGGGAGTTGAATCCGCGTTTAGACGCAGAGAGTGAGAAGAAGTTTCTTCCAGGAGCTGCGTTTTGGTATTCCAGAGTGAATGGGAGTAAACGCAGTATTGAGCAATATCTGCTTCTAAAACCAAAACGGAGCTACCTAACAGAACGGTCTTAAATGTGTGAGTTCAACTTACAGAGTTAAGCTGATGTGTGTTTTCAGGAGTTTGTAAACCCTTTCTGTGAAGAAGCGGAAAAAGCATTTTCCCGGCCAAATCCAAGCATTTAAGAAATAGCTGGAAATCTCCGTCTAAAACACAAAACGAACGTTTCCTTCAAACTGCTCTGCTGCGTGTTCGCCTAACTACGGGAGTTGAATCCGCGTTCAGACGCAGAGAGTGAGAAGCAGTTTCTTCCAGGAGCTGCGTTTTGGTATTCCAGAGTGAATGGTAGTAAACGCTGTATTGAGAAATATCTGCTTCTAAAACCAAAACGGAGCTACATAACAGAACGGTCTTCAATGTGTGCGTTCAACTTAGAGAGTTAAGCTGATGTGTGTTTGCAGGAGTTTGTAAACCCTTTCTGTGAAGAAGCGGAAAAAGCATTTTCCCGGCCAATTCCAAGCATTTAAGAAGAGTTTGAAATCTCCGTCTAAAACACAAAACGAACGTTTCCTTCGAACTGCTCTGCTGCGTGTTCGCCTAACTAAGAAAGTTGAATCCGCGTGTAGACGCAGAGAGTGAGAAGCAGTTTCTTCCAGGAGCTGCGTTTTGGTATTCCAGAGTGAATGGGAGTAAACGCTGTATTGAGAAATATCTGCTTCTAAAACCAAAACGGAGCTACCTAACAGAAGGGTCTTCAATGTGTGCGTTCAACTTAGAGAGGTAAGCTGATGTGTGTTTGCAGGAGTTTGTAAACCCTTTCTGTGAAGAAGCGGAAAAAGCATTTTCCCGTACAAATCCAAGCATTTAAGAAATAGCTGGAAATCTCCGTCTAAAACACAAAACGAACGTTTCCTTCAAACTGCTCTGCTGCGTGTTCGCCTAACTAAGGGAGTTGAATCCGCGTTTAGACTCAGAGAGTGAGAAGCAGTTTCTTCCAGGAGCTGCGTTTTGGTATTCCAGAGTGAATGAAAGTAAACGCAGTATTGAGCAATATCTGCTTCTAAAACCAAAACTGAGCTATCTAACAGAACGGTCATCAATGTGTGAGTTCAAGTTACAGAGTTAAGCTGATGTGTGTTTGCAGGAGTTTGTAAACCCTTTCTGTGAAGAAGGGGAAAAAGCATTTTCCCGGCCAAATCCTAGCATTTAAGAAATAGCTGGAAATCTCCGTCCAAAACACAAGACGAACGTTTCCTTCAAACTGCTCTGCTGCGTGTTCGCCTAACGAAGGGAGTTGAATCCGCGTTTAGACGCAGAGAGTGAGTAGCAGTTTCTTCCAGGAGCTGCGTTTTGGTATTCCAGAGTGAATGGGAGTAAACGCTGTATTGAGAAATATCTGCTTCTAAAACCAAAACGGAGCTACCTAACAGAACGGTCTTCAATGTGTTCGTTCAACTTAGAGAGTTAAGCTGATGTGTGTTTGCAGGAGTTTGTAAACCCTTTCTGTGAAGAAGTGGAAAAAGCATTTTCCCGGCCAAATCCAAGCATTTAAGAAATAGCTGGAAATCTCCGTCTAAAACAGAAAACGAACGTTTCCTTCAAACTGTTCTGCTGCGTGTTCGCCTGACTAAGGGAGTTGAATCCGCGTTTAGACGCAGAGAGTGAGAAGCATTTTCTTCCAGGAGCTGCGTTTTGGTATTCCAGAGTGAATGGGAGTAAACGCTGTATTGAGAAATATCTGCTTCTAAAACCAAAACGGAGCTACCTAACAGAACGGCCTTCAATGTGCGCTTTCAACTTAGAGAGTTAAGCTGATGTGTATTTGCAGGAGTTTGTAAACCCTTTCTGTGAAGAAGCGGAAAAAGCATTTTCCAGGCCAAATCCAAGCATTTAAGAAATAGCTGGAAAACTTTGTCTAAAGCACAAGACGAACGTTTCCTTCAAACTGCTCTGCTGCGTGTTCGCCTAACTAAGGGAGTTGAATCCGCGTTTAGACGCAGAGAGTGAGAAGCAGTTTCTTCCAGGAGCTGCGTTTTGGTATCCCAGAGTGAATGGGAGTAAACGCAGTATTGAGCAATATCTGCTTCTAAAACCAAAACGGAGCTACCTAACAGAACGGTCTTCAATGTGTGAGTTCAACTTACAGAGTTAAGCTGATGTGTGTTTGCAGGAGTTTGAAAACCATTTCTGTGAAGAAGCGGAAAAAGCATTTTCCCGGCCAAATCCAAGCATTTAAGAAATAGCTGGAAATCTCCGTCTAAAACACAAAACGAACGTTTCCTTCAAACTGCTCTGCTGCGTGTTCGCCTAACTAAGGGAGTTGAATCCGCGTTTAGACGCAGAGAGTGAGAAGCAGTTTTTTCCAGGAGCTGCGTTTTGGTATTCAAGAGTGAATGGGAGTAAACGCTGTATTGAGAAATATCTGCTTCTTAAACCAAAACGGAGCTACCTAACTGAACGGTCTTCAATGTGTGCGTTCAACTTAGAGAGTTAAGCTGATGTGTGTTTGCAGGAGTTTGTAAACCCTTTCTGTGAAAAAGGGGAAAAATCATTTTCCCGGCCAAATCCAAGCATTTAAGAAATAGCTGGAAATCTCCGTCTAAAACACAAATCGAACGTTTACTTCAAACTGCTCTGCTGCGTGTTCGCCTAACTAAGGGAGTTGAATCCGCGTTTAGACGCAGAGAGTGAGAAGCAGTTTCTTCCAGAAGCTGCGTTTTGGTATTCCAGAGTGAATGGGAGTAAACGCTGTATTGAGAAATATCTGCTTCTAAAACCAAAACGGAGCTACCTAACAGAACGGTCTTCAATGTGTGCGTTCAACTTAGAGAGTTAAGCTGATGTGTGTTTGCAGGAGTTTGTAAACCCTTTCTGTGAAGAAGCGGAAGAAGCATTTTCCCGGCCAAATCCAAGCATTTAAGAAATAGCTGGGAATCTTTGTGTAAAGCACAAGACGAACGTTTCCTTCAAACTGCTCTGCTGCGTGTTCGCCTAACTAAGGGAGTTGAATCCGCGTTTAGACGCAGAGAGTGAGAAGAAGTTTCTTCCAGGAGCTGCGTTTTGGTATTCCAGAGTGAATGGGAGTAAACGCAGTATTGAGCAATATCTGCTTCTAAAACCAAAACGGAGCTACCTAACAGAACGGTCTTAAATGTGTGAGTTCAACTTACAGAGTTAAGCTGATGTGTGTTTTCAGGAGTTTGTAAACCATTTCTGTGAAGAAGCGGAAAAAGCATTTTCCCGGCCAAATCCAAGCATTTAAGAAATAGCTGGAAATCTCCGTCTAAAACACAAAACGAACGTTTCCTTCAAACTGCTCTGCTGCGTGTTCGCCTAACTACGGGAGTTGAATCCGCGTTCAGACGCAGAGAGTGAGAAGCAGTTTCTTCCAGGAGCTGCGTTTTGGTATTCCAGAGTGAATGGGAGTAAACGCTGTATTGAGAAATATCTGCTTCTAAAACCAAAACGGAGCTACATAACAGAACGGTCTTCAATGTGTGCGTTCAACTTAGAGAGTTAAGCTGATGTGTGTTTGCAGGAGTTTGTAAACCCTTTCTGTGAAGAAGCGGAAAAAGCATTTTCCCGGCCAATTCCAAGCATTTAAGAAGAGTTTGAAATCTCCGTCTAAAACACAAAACGAACGTTTCCTTCGAACTGCTCTGCTGCGTGTTCGCCTAACTAAGAAAGTTGAATCCGCGTGTAGACGCAGAGAGTGAGAAGCAGTTTCTTCCAGGAGCTGCGTTTTGGTATTCCAGAGTGAATGGGAGTAAACGCTGTATTGAGAAATATCTGCTTCTAAAACCAAAACGGAGCTACCTAACAGAAGGGTCTTCAATGTGTGCGTTCAACTTAGAGAGGTAAGCTGATGTGTGTTTGCAGGAGTTTGTAAACCCTTTCTGTGAAGAAGCGGAAAAAGCATTTTCCCGTACAAATCCAAGCATTTAAGAAATAGCTGGAAATCTCCGTCTAAAACACAAAACGAACGTTTCCTTCAAACTGTTCTGCTGCGTGTTCGCCTAACTAAGGGAGTTGAATCCGGGTTCAGACGCAGAGAGTGAGAAGCAGTTTCTTCCAGGAGCTGCGTTTTGGTATTCCAGAGTGAATGAAAGTAAACGCAGTATTGAGCAATATCTGCTTCTAAAACCAAAACTGAGCTATCTAACAGAACGGTCATCAATGTGTGAGTTCAAGTTACAGAGTTAAGCTGATGTGTGTTTGCAGGAGTTTGTAAACCCTTTCTGTGAAGAAGGGGAAAAAGCATTTTCCCGGCCAAATCCTAGCATTTAAGAAATAGCTGGAAATCTCCGTCCAAAACACAAGACGAACGTTTCCTTCAAACTGCTCTGCTGCGTGTTCGCCTAACGAAGGGAGTTGAATCCGCGTTTAGACGCAGAGAGTGAGTAGCAGTTTCTTCCAGGAGCTGCGTTTTGGTATTCCAGAGTGAATGGGAGTAAACGCTGTATTGAGAAATATCTGCTTCTAAAACCAAAACGCAGCTACCTAACAGAACGGTCTTCAATGTGTGCGTTCAACTTAGAGAGTTAAGCTGATGTGTGTTTGCAGGAGTTTGTAAACCCTTTCTGTGAAAAAGCGGAAAAAGCATTTTTCCGGCCGATTCCAAGCATTTAAGAAATAGTTTGAAATCTCCGTCTAAAACACAAAACGAACGTTTCCTTCCAACTGCTCTGCTGCGTGTTCGCCTAACTAAGGGAGTTGAATCCGCGTTTAGACGCAGAGAGTGAGAAGCAGTTTCTTCCAGGAGCTGCGTTTTGGTATTCCAGAGTGAATGCGAGTAAACGCTGTATTGAGAAATATCTGCTTCTAAAACCTAAACGGAGCTACCTAACAGAACGGTCTTCAATGTGTGCGTTCAACTTAGAGAGGTAAGCTGATGTGTGTTTGCAGGAGTTTTTAAACCCTTTCTGTGAAGAAGCGGAAAAAGCATTTTCCCGGCCAAATCCAATCATTTAAGAAATAGCTGGAAATCTCCGTCTAAAACATAAACGAACGTTTACTTCAAGCTGCTCTGCTGTGTGTTCGCCTAATTAAGGGAGTTGAATCCGCGTTTAGACCCAGAGAGTGAGAAGCAGTTTCTTCCAGGAGCTGCGTTTTGGTATTCCCGAGTGAATGGGAGTAAACGCTGTATTGAGAAATATCTGCTTCCAAAACCAAAACGGAGGTACCTAACAGAACGGTCTTCAATGTGTGCGTTCAACCTAGAGAGTTAAGATGATGTGTGTTTGCAGGAATTTGTAAACCCTTTCTGTGAAAAAGGGAAAAAAGCATTTTCCCGGCGAAATCCAAGCATTTAAGAAATAGTTTGAAATCTCCGTCTAAAACACAAAACGAACGTTTCCTTCAAACTGCTCTGCTGCGTGTTCGCCTAACTAAAAGAGTTGAATCCGCGTTTAGACGCAGAGAGTGAGAAGCAGTTTCTTCCAAAAGCTGCGTTTGGTATTCCATAGTGAATGGGAGTAAACGCTGTATTGAGAAATATCTGCTTCTAAAACCAAAACGGAGCTACCTAACAGAACGGTCTTCAATGTGTGCGTTCAACTTGGAGAGTTAAGATGATGTGTGTTTGCAGGAGTTTGTAAACCCTTTCTCTGAAGAAGCGGAAAAAGCATTTTCCCGGCCAAATCCAAGCATTTAAGAAATAGCTGGAAATCTCCGTCTAAAACACAAAAAGAACGTTTCCTTCAAAGTGTTCTGCTTCGTGTTCGCCTAACTAAAAGAGTTGAATCCGGGTTCAGACGCAGAGTGTGAGAAGCAGTTTCTTCCAGGAGCTGCGTTTTGGTGTTCCAGAGTGAATGGGAGTAAACGCTGTATTGAGAAATATCTACTTCTTAAACCAAAACGGAGCTACCTAACAGAACGGTCTTCAATGTGTTCGTTCAACTTAGAAAGTTAAGCTGATGTGTGTTTGCAGGAGTTTGTAAACCCTTTCTGTGAAAAAGGGGAAAAAGCATTTTCCCGGCCAAATCCAAGCATTTAAGAAATAGCTGGAAATCTCCGTCTAAAACACAAAACGAACGTTTACTTCAAACTGCTCTGCTGTGTGTTCGCCTAATTAAGGGAGTTGAATCCGCGTTCAGACGCAGAGAGTGAGAAGCAGTTTCTTCCAGGAGCTGCGTTTTGGTATTCCAGAGTGAATGGGAGTAAACGCTGTATTGAGAAATATCTGCTTCTAAAACCAAAACGGAGCTACCTAACAGAACGGTCTTCAATGTGTGCGTTCAACTTAGAGAGTTAAGCTGATGTGTGTTTGCAGGAGTTTGTAAACCCTTTCTGTGAAGATGCGGAAAGAGCATTTTCCCGGCCAAATCCAAGCATTTAAGAAATAGCTGGAAATCTCCGTCTAAAACACAAAACGAACGTTTCCTTCAAACTGTTCTGCTGCGTGTTCGCCTAACTAAGGGAGTTGAATCCGGGTTCAGACGCAGAGAGTGAGAAGCAGTTTCTTCCAGGAGCTGCGTTTTGGTATTCCAGAGTGAATGGGAGTAAACGCTGTATTGAGAAATATCTGCTTCTAAAACCAAAACGGAGCTACCTAACAGAACGGTCTTCAATGTGTGCGTTCAACTTAGAGAGTTAAGCTGATGTGTGTTTGCAGGAGTTTGTAAACCCTTTCTGTGAAGAAGCGGAAAAAGCATTTTCCCGGCGAAATCCAAGCATTTAAGAAATAGCTGGAAATCTCCGTCTAAAACACAAAACGAACGTTTTTTCAAACTGCTCTGCTGCGTGTTCGCCTAACTAAGGGAGTTGAATCCGCGTTTAGACGCAGAGAGTGAGAAGCAGTTTTTTCCAGGAGCTGCGTTTTTGTATTCCAGAGTGAATGAAAGTGAACGCTGTATTGAGCAATATCTGCTTCTAAAACCAAAACGGAGGTACCTAACAGAACGGTCTTCAACGTGTGCGTTGAACTTAGAGAGGTAAGCTGATGTGTGTTTGCAGGAGTTTGGAAACCCTTTCTGTGAAGAAGCGGAAAAAGCATTTTCCCAGCGAAATCCAAGCATTTAAGAAATAGTTTGAAATCTCCGTCTAAAACACAAAACGAACGTTTCCTTCAAACTGCTCTGCTGAGTGTTCGCCTAACTAAGGGAGTTGAATCCGCGTTTAGACGCAGAGAGTGAGAAGCAGTTTCTTCCAGGAGCTGCGTTTTGGTATTCCAGAGTGAATGGGAGTAAACGCAGTATTCAGCAATATCTGCTTCTAAAACCAAAACGGAGCCGCCTAACAGAAAGGTCTTCAATGTGTGCGTTCAACCTGGAGAGTTAAGATGATGTGTGTTTGCAGGAGTTTGTAAACCCTTTCTGTGAAGAAGCGGAAAAAGCATTTTCCCGGCCGAATGCAAGCATTTAAGAAATAGCTGAAAATCTCCGTCTAAAACACAAATCGAACGTTTACTTCAAACTGCTCTGCTGCGTGTTCGCCTAACTAAGGGAGTTGAATCCGCGTTTAGACGCAGAGAGTGAGAAGCAGTTTCTTCCAGAAGCTGCGTTTTGGTATTCCAGAGTGAATGGGAGTAAACGCTGTATTGAGAAATATCTGCTTCTAAAACCAAAACGGAGCTACCTAACAGAACGGTCTTCAATGTGTGCGTTCAACTTAGAGAGTTAAGCTGATGTGTGTTTGCAGGAGTTTGTAAACCCTTTCTGTGAAGAAGCGGAAGAAGCATTTTCCCGGTAAATCCAAGCATTTAAGAAATAGCTGGGAATCTTTGTGTAAAGCACAAGACGAACGTTTCCTTCAAACTGCTCTGCTGCGTGTTCGCCTAACTAAGGGAGTTGAATCCGCGTTTAGACGCAGAGAGTGAGAAGCAGTTTCTTCCAGGAGCTGCGTTTTGGTATTCCAGAGTGAATGGGAGTAAACGCAGTATTGAGCAATATCTGCTTCTAAAACCAAAACGGAGCTACCTAACAGAACGGTCTTAAATGTGTGAGTTCAACTTACAGAGTTAAGCTGATGTGTGTTTTCAGGAGTTTGTAAACCCTTTCTGTGAAGAAGCGGAAAAAGCATTTTCCCGGCCAAATCCAAGCATTTAAGAAATAGCTCGAAATCTCCGTCTAAAACACAAAACGAACGTTTCCTTCAAACTGCTCTGCTGCGTGTTCGCCTAACTAAGGGAGATGAATCCGCGTTTACACGCAGAGAGTGAGAAGCAGGTTTTTCCAGGAGCTGCGTTTTGGTATTCCAGAGTGAATGGGAGTAAACGCTGTATTGAGAAATATCAGCTTCTTAAACCAAAACGGAGCTACCTAACTGAACGGTCTTCAATGTGTGCGTTCAACTTAGAGAGTTAAGCTGATGTGTGTTTGCAGGTGTTTGTAAACCCTTTCTGTGAAAAAGGGGAAAAAGCATTTTCCCGGCCAAATCCAAGCATTTAAGAAATAGCTGGAAATCTCCGTCTAAAACACAAAACGAACGTTTCCTTCAAACTGCTCTGCTGCGTGTTCGCCTAACTACGGGAGTTGAATCCGCGTTTAGACGCAGAGAGTGAGAAGCAGTTTCTTCCAGGAGCTGCGTTTTGGTATTCCAGAGTGAATGGGAGTTAACGCTGTATTGAGAAATATCTGCTTCTAAAACCAAAACGGAGCTACCTAACAGAACGGTCTTCAATGTGTGCGTTCAAATTAGAGAGTTAAGCTGATGTGTGTTTGCAGGAGTTTGTAAACCCTTTCTGTGAAGAAGCGGAAAAAGCATTTTCCCGGCCAATTCCAACCATTTAAGAAGAGTTTGAAATCTCCGTCTAAAACACAAAACGAACGTTTCCTTCGAACTGCTCTGCTGCGTGTTCGCCTAACTAAGAAAGTTGAATCCGCGTTTAGACGCAGAGAGTGAGAAGCAGTTTCTTCCAGGAGCTGCGTTTTGGTATTCCAGAGTGAATGGGAGTAAACGCTGTATTGAGAAATATCTGCTTCTAAAACCAAAACGGAGCTACCTAACAAAAGGGTCGTCAATGTGTGCGTTCAACTTAGAGAGGTAAGCTGATGTGTGTTTGCGGGAGTTTGTAAACCCTTTCTGTGAAGAAGCGGAAAAAGCATTTTCCCGTACAAATCCAAGCATTTAAGAAATAGCTGGAAATCTCCGTCTAAAACACAAAACGAACGTTTCCTTCAAACTGCTCTGCTGCGTGTTCGCCTAACTAAGGGAGTTGAATCCGCGTTTAGACGCAGAGAGTGAGAAGCAGTTTCTTACAGGAGCTGCGTTTTGGTATTCCAGAGTGAATAGGAGTAAACGCTGTATTGAGAAATATCTGCTTCTAAAACCGAAACGGAGCTACCTAACAGAACGGTCTTTAATGTGTGCGTTCAACTTAGAGAGTTAAGCTGATGTGTGTTTGCAGGAGTTTGTAAACCCTTTCTGTGAAGAAGCGGAAAAAGCATTTTCCCGGCCAAATCCAAGCATTTAAGAAATAGCTGGATATCTTTGGCTAAAGCACAAGACGAACGTTTCCTTCAAACTGCTCTGCTGCGTGTTCGCCTAACTAAGGGAGTTGAATCCGCGTTTAGACGCAGAGAGTGAGTAGCAGTTTCTTCCAGGAGCTGCGTTTTGGTATTCCAGAGTGAATGGGAGTAAACGCTGTATTGAGAAATATCTGCTTCTAAAACCAAAACGGAGCTACCTAACAGAACGGTCTTCAATGTGTGCGTTCAACTTAGAGAGTTAAGCTGATGTGTTTTTGCAGGAGTTTGTAAACCCTTTCTGTGAAGAAGCGGAAAAAGCATATTCCCGGCCAAATCCAAGCATTTAAGAAATAGCTGGAAATCTCCGTCTAAAACACAAAACGAACGTTTCCTTCAAACTGTTCTGCTGCGTGTTCGCCTAACTAAGGGAGTTGAATCCGGGTTCAGACGCAGAGAGTGAGAAGCAGTTTCTTCCAGGAGCTGCGTTTTGGTATTCCAGAGTGAATGAAAGTAAACGCAGTATTGAGCAATATCTGCTTCTAAAACCAAAACTGAGCTATCTAACAGAACGGTCATCAATGTGTGAGTTCAAGTTACAGAGTTAAGCTGATGTGTGTTTGCAGGAGTTTGTAAACCCTTTCTGTGAAGAAGGGGAAAAAGCATTTTCCCGGCCAAATCCTAGCATTTAAGAAATAGCTGGAAATCTCCGTCCAAAACACAAAACGAACGTTTCTTTCAAACTGTTCTGCTGCGTTTTTGCCTAACTAAGGGAGTTGAATCCGGGTTCAGACGCAGATAGTGAGAAGCAGTTTCTTCCAGGAGCTGCGTTTTTGTTTTCCAGAGTGAATGGGAGTGAACGCTGTGTTGAGAAATATCTGCTTCTAAAACCAAAACGGAGCTACCTAACAGAACGGTCTTCAATGTGTGCGTTCAACTTAGAGAGTTAAGCTGATGTGTGTTTGCAGGAGTTTGTAAACCCTTTCTGTGAAGAAGCGGAAAAAGCATTTTCCCGGCCAAATCCAAGCATTTAAGAAATAGCTGGAAATCTCCGTCTAAAACACAAAACGAACGTTTCCTTCAAACTGCTCTGCTGCGTGTTCGCCTAACTAAGGGAGTTGAATCCGCGTTTAGACGCAGAGAGTGAGAAGCAGTTTCTTCCAGGAGCTGCGTTTTGGTATTCCAGAGTGAATGGGAGTAAACGCTGTATTGAGAAATATCTGCTTCTAAAACCGAAACGGAGCTACCTAACAGAACGGTCTTCAATGTGTGCGTTCAACTTAGAGAGTTAAGCTGATGTGTGTTTGCAGGAGTTTGTAAACCCTTTCTGTGAAGAAGCGGAAAAAGCATTTTCCCGGCCAAATCCAAGCATTTAAGAAATAGCTGGATATCTTTGTCTAAAGCACAAGACGAACATTTCCTTCAAACTGCTCTGCTGCGTGTTCGCCTAACTAAGGGAGTTGAATCCGCGTTTAGACGCAGAGAGTGAGTAGCAGTTTCTTCCAGGAGCTGCGTTTTGGTATTCCAGAGTGAATGGGAGTAAACGCTGTATTGAGAAATATCTGCTTCTAAAACCAAAACGGAGCTACCTAACAGAACGGTCTTCAATGTGTGCGTTCAACTTAGAGAGTTAAGCTGATGTGTTTTTGCAGGAGTTTGTAAACCCTTTCTGATAAGAAGCGGAAAAAGCATATTCCCGGCCAAATCCAAGCATTTAAGAAATAGCTGGAAATCTCCGTCTAAAACACAAAACGAACGTTTCCTTCAAACTGTTCTGCTGCGTGTTCTCCTAACTAAGGGAGTTGAATCCGGGTTCAGACGCAGAGAGTGAGAAGCAGTTTCTTCCAGGAGCTGCGTTTTGGTATTCCAGAGTGAATGAAAGTAAACGCAGTATTGAGCAATATCTGCTTCTAAAACCAAAACTGAGCTATCTAACAGAACGGTCATCAATGTGTGAGTTCAAGTTACAGAGTTAAGCTGATGTGTGTTTGCAGGAGTTTGTAAACCCTTTCTGTGAAGAAGGGGAAAAAGCATTTTCCCGGCCAAATCGAAGCATTTAAGAAATAGCTGGAAATCTCCGTCCAAAACACAAAACGAACGTTTCTTTCAAACTGTTCTGCTGCGTTTTTGCCTAACTAAGGGAGTTTAATCCGGGTTCAGACGCAGAGAGTGAGAAGCAGTTTCTTCCAGGAGCTGCGTTTTTGTATTCCAGAGTGAATGGGAGTGAACGCTGTATTGAGAAATATCTGCTTCTAAAACCAAAACGGAGCAACCTAACAGAACGGTCTTCAATGTGTGCGTTCAACTTAGAGAGTGAAGCTGATGTGTGTTTGCAGGAGTTTGTAAACCCTTTCTGTGAAGAAGCGGAAAAAGCATTTTCCCGTCCAAATCCAAGCATTTAAAAAATAGCTGGAAATATCCGTCTAAAACACAAAACGAACGTTTCCTTCAAACTTCTCTGCTGCGTATTCGCCTAACTAAGGGAGTTGAATCCGCGTTTAGACGCAAAGAGTGAGAAGCAGTTTCTTCCAGGAGCCGCGTTTTGGTATTCCAGAGTGAATGGGATTAAACACTGTATTGAGAAATATCTGCTTCTAAAACCAAAACGGAGCTACCTAACAGAACGGTCTTCAATGTGTGCATTCAACGTTGAGAGTTAAGCTGATGTGTGTTTGCAAGAGTTTTTAAACCCTTTCTGGGAAGAAGGGGAAAAAGCATTTTCCCGGCCAAATCCAAGCATTTAACAAATAGTTTGAAATCTCCGTCTAAAACACAAGACGAAAGTTTCCTTCAAACTGCTCTGCTGCGTGTTCGCCTAACTACGGGAGTTGAATCCGCGTTTAGACGCAGAGAGTGAGAAGCAGTTTATTCCAGGAGCTGCGTTTTTGTAATCCTGAGTGAATGGGAGTGAATGCTGTATTGAGAAATATCTGCTTCTAAAACCAAAACGGAGCTACCTAACAGAACGGTCTTCAATGTGTGCGTTCAACTTAAAGAGTTAAGCTGATATGTGTTTGCAGGTGTTTGGAAACCCTTTCTGTGAAGAAGCGGAAAAAGCATTTTCCCGGCGAAATCCAAGCATTTAAGAAATAGTTTTAAATCTCCGTCTAAAACACAAAACGAACGTTTCCTTCAAGCTGCTCTGCTGCGTGTTCGCCTAACTAAGAAAGATGAATCCGCGTTTAGACGCAGAGAGTGAGAAGCAGTTTTTTCCAGGAGCTGCGTTTTGGTATTCCAGAGTGAATGGGAGTAAACGCTGTATTGAGAAATATCTGCTTCTAAAACCAAAACGGAGCTACCTAACAGGACGGTCTTCAATGTGTGAGTTCAACTTACAGAGTTAAGCTGATATGTGTTTGCAGGAGTTTTAAACCCTTTCTGTGAAGAAGCGGAAAAAGCATTTTCCCGGCCGAATCCAAGCATTTAAGAAATACCTGGAAATCTCCGTTTAAAACACAAAACGAACGTTTGTTTCAAACTGTTCTGCTGCGTGTTCGCCTAACTGAGGGAGTCGAATCCGGGTTAAGACGCAGAGAGTGAGAAGCAGTTTCTTCCAGGAGCTGCGTTTTGGTACTCCAGAGTGAATGGGAGTAAACGCTGTATTGAGAAATATCTGCTTCTTAAACCAAAACGGAGCTACCTAACAGAACGGTCTTCAATGTGTGCGTTCAACTTAGAGAGTTAAGCTGATGTGTGTTTGCAGGAGTTTGTAAACCCTTTCTGTGAAGAAGCGGAAAAAGCATTTTCCCGGCCAAATCCAAGCATTTAAGATATAGCTGGAAATCTCCGTCTAAAACACAAAACGAACGTTTACTTCAAACTGCTCTGCTGCGTGTTCGCCTAATTAAGGGAGTTGAATCCGCGTTTAGACGCAGAGAGTGAGAAGCAGTTTCTTCCAGGAGCTGCGTTTTGGTATTCCAGAGTGAATGGGCGTATACGCTGTATTGAGAAATATCTGCTTCTAAAACCAAAACGGAGCTACCTAACAGAAGGGTCTTCAATGTGTGCGTTCAACTTAGAGAGTTAAGCTGATGTGTGTTTGCAGGAGTTTGTAAACCCTTTCTGTGAAGAAGCGGAAAAAGCATTTTCCCGGCCAAATCCAAGCATTTAAGAAATAGCTGGATATCTTTGGCTAAAGCACAAGACGAACGTTTCCTTCAAACTGCTCTGCTGCGTGTTCGCCTAACTAAGGGAGTTGAATCCGCGTTTAGACGCAGAGAGTGAGTAGCAGTTTCTTCCAGGAGCTGCGTTTTGGTATTCCAGAGTGAATGGGAGTAAACGCTGTATTGAGAAATATCTGCTTCTAAAACCAAAACGGAGCTACCTAACAGAACGGTCTTCAATGTGTGCGTTCAACTTAGAGAGTTAAGCTGATGTGTGTTTGCAGGAGTTTGTAAACCCTTTCTGTGAAGAAGCGGAAAAAGCATTTTCCCGGCGAAATCCAAGCATTTAAGAAATAGCTGGAAATCTCCGTCTAAAACACAAAACGAACGTTTCCTTCAAACTGCTCTGCTGCGTGTTTGCCTAACTAAGGGAGTTGAATCCGGGTTCAGACGCAGAGAGTGAGAAGCAGTTTCGTCCAGGAGCTACGTTTTGGTATTCCAGAGTGAATGGGAGTAAACGCTGTATTGAGAAATATCTGCTTCTAAAACCAAAACGGAGCTACCTAACAGAACGGTCTTCAATGTGTGCGTTCAACTTAGACAGTTAAGCTGATGTGTGTTTGCAGGAGTTTGTAAACCCTTTCTGTGAAAAAGGGGAAAAAGCATTTTCCCGGCCAAATCCAAGCATTTAAGAAATAGTTTGAAATCTCCGTCTAAAACACAAAACGAACGTTTCCTTCACACTGCTCTGCTGCGTGTTCGCCTAACTATGTGAGTTGAATCCGCGTTTAGACGCAGAGAGTGAGAAGCAGTTTCTTCCAGGAGCTCCGTCTTGGTATTCCAGAGTTAATGGGAGTAAACGCTGTATTGAGAAATATCTGCTTCTAAAACCAAAACGGAGCTACCTAACAGAACGGCCTTCAATGTGTGCTTTCAACGTAGAGAGTTAAGCTGATGTGTTTGCAGGAGTTTGTAAACCCTTTCTGTGAAGAAGCGGAAAATCATTTTCCCGGCCAAATCCAAGCATTTAAGAAATAGCTGGGAATCTTTGTCTAAAGCACAAGACGAACGTTTCCTTCAAACTGCTCTGCTGCGTGTTCGCCTAACTAAGGGAGTTGAATCCGCGTTTAGACGCAAAGAGTGAGAAGCAGTTTCTTCCAGGAGCTGCGTTTTGGTATTCCAGAGTGAATGGGAGTAAACGCAGTATTGAGCAATATCTGCTTCTAAAACCAAAACGGAGCTACCTAACAGAACGGTCTTAAAGGTGTGAGTTCAACTTACAGAGTTAAGCTGATGTGTGTTTTCAGGAGTTTGTAAACCCTTTCTGTGAAGAAGCGGAAAAAGCATTTTCCCGGCCAAATCCAAGCATTTAAAAAATAGCTGGAAATCTCCATCTAAAACACAAAACGAACGTTTCCTTCAAACTGTTCTGCTGCGTTTTTGCCTAACTAAGGGAGTTGAATCCGGGTTCAAACGCAGAGAGTGAGAAGCAGTTTCTTCCAGGAGCTGCGTTTTGGTATTTCAGAGTGAATGGGAGTAAACGCTGTATTGGGAAATATCTGTCTCTAAAACCAAAACGGAGCTACCTAACAGAACGGTCTTCAATGTGTGCGTTCAACTTAGGGAGTTGAGCTGATGTGTGTTTGCAGGAGTTTGTAAACCCTTTCTGTGAAGAAGCGGAAAAAGCATTTTCCCGTCCAAATCAAAGCATTTAAGAAATAGCTGGAAATCTCCGTCTAAAACACAAAACGAACGTTTCTTTCAAACTGCTCTGCTGCGTGTTCGCCTAACTAAGGGAGTTGAATCCGCGTTTAGACACAAAGAGTGAGAAGCAGTTTCTTCCAGGAGCTGCGTTTTGGTATTCCAGAGTGAATGGGAGGAAACGCTGTATTGAGAAATATCTGCTTCTAAAACCAAAACGGAGCTACCTAACAGAACGGTCTTCAATGTGTGCGTTCAACTTAGAGAGTTAAGCTGATGTGTGTTTGCAGGAGTTTGTAAACCCTTTCTGTGAAGAAGCGGAAAAAGCATATTCCCGGCCAAATCCAAGCATTTAAGAAATAGCTGGAAATCTCCGTCTAAAACACAAAACGAACGTTTCCTTCAAACTGTTCTGCTGCGTGTTCTCCTAACTAAGGGAGTTTAATCCGGGTTCAGACGCAGAGAGTGAGAAGCAGTTTCCTCCAGGAGCTGCGTTTTGGTATTCCAGAGTGAATGAAAGTAAACGCAGTATTGAGCAATATCTGCTTCTAAAACCAAAACTGAGCTATCTAACAGAACGGTCATCAATGTGTGAGTTCAAGTTACAGAGTTAAGCTGATGTGTGTTTGCAGGAGTTTGTAAACCCTTTCTGTGAAGAAGGGGAAAAAGCATTTTCCCGGCCAAATCGAAGCATTTAAGAAATAGCTGGAAATCTCCGTCCAAAATACAAAACGAACGTTTCTTTCAAACTGTTCTGCTGCGTTTTTGCCTAACTAAGGGAGTTGAATCCGGGTTCAGACGCAGAGAGTGAGAAGCAGATTCTTCCAGGAGCTGCGTTTTTGTATTCCAGAGTGAATGGGAGTGAACGCTGTACTGAGAAATATCTGCTTCTAAAACCAAAACGGAGCAACCTAACAGAACGGTCTTCAATGTGTGCGTTCAACTTAGAGAGTTAAGCTGATGTGTGTTTGCAGGAGTTTGTAAACCCTTTCTGTGAAGAAGCGGAAAAAGCATTTTCCCGGCGAAATCCAAGCATTTAAGAAATAGTTTGAAATCTCCGTCTAAAACACAAAACGAACGTTTCCTTCCAACTGCTCTGCTTCGTGTTCGCTTAACTAAGGGAGTTGAATCCGCGTTTAGACGCAGAGAGTGAGAAGCAGTTACTTCCAGGAGCTGCGTTTTGGTATTCCAGAGTGAATGGGAGTAAACGCTGTATTCAGAAATATCTGCTTCTAAAACCAAAACGGAGCTACCTAACAGACCGGTCTTCAATCTGTGCGTTCAACTTAGGGAGTTAAGCTGATGTGTGTTTGCAGGAGTTTGTAAACCCTTTCTGTGAAGAAGCGGAAAAAGCATTTTCCCGTCCAAATCCAAGCATTTAAAAAATAGCTGGAAATCTCCGTCTAAAACACAAAACGAACGTTTCCTTCAAACTGCTCTGCTGCGTATTCGCCTAACTAAGGGAGTTGAATCCGCGTTTAGACGCAAAGAGTGAGAAGCAGTTTTTTCTAGGAGCCGCGTTTTGGTATTCCAGAGTGAATGGGATTAAACACTGTATTGAGAAATATCTGCTTCTAAAACCAAAACGGAGCTACCTAACAGAACGGTCTTCAATGTGTGCATTCAACGTTGAGAGTTAAGCTGATGTGTGTTTGCAAGAGTTTTTAAACCCTTTCTGTGAAGAAGGGGAAAAAGCATTTTCCCGGCCAAATCCAAGCATTTAACAAATAGTTTGAAATCTCCGTCTAAAACACAAGACGAAAGTTTCCTTCAAACTGCTCTGCTGCGTGTTCGCCTAACTACGGGAGTTGAATCCGCGTTTAGACGCAGAGAGTGAGAAGCAGTTTATTCCAGGAGCTGCGTTTTTGTAATCCAGAGTGAATGGGCGTATACGCTGTATTGAGAAATATCTGCTTCTAAAACCAAAACGGAGCTACCTAACAGAACGGTCTTCAATGGGTGCGTTCAACTTAGAGAGTTAAGCTGATATGTGTTTGCAGGTGTTTGTAAACCCTTTCTGTGAAGAAGCGGAAAAAGCATTTTCCCGGCGAAATCCAAGCATTTAAGAAATAGTTTGAAATCTCCGTCTAAAACACAAAACGAACGTTTCCTTCAAACTGCTCTGCTGCGTGTTCGCCTAACTAAGGGAGATGAATCCGCGTTTAGACGCAGAGAGTGAGAAGCAGTTTTTTCCAGGAGCTGCGTTTTGGTATTCCAGAGTGAATGGGAGTAAACGCTGTATTCAGAAATATCTGCTTCTAAAACCAAAACGGAGCAACATAACAGACCGGTCTTCAATGTGTGCGTTCAACTTAGAGAGTTAAGATGATGTGTGTTTGCAGGAGTTTGTAAACCCTTTCTGTGAAGAAGCGGAAAAAGCATTTTCCCGTCCAAATCCAAGCATTTAAGAAATAGCTGGAAATCTCCGTCTAAAACACAAAACGAACGTTTACTTCAAACTGCTCGGCTGCGTGTTCGCCTAAGGGAGTTGAATCCGTGTTTAGACGCAGACAGTGAGAAGCAGTTTCTTCCAGGAGCTGCGTTTTGGTATTCCAGAGTGAATGGGAGTAAACGCTGTATTGAGAAATATCTGCTTCTAAAACCAAAACGGAGCTACCTAACAGAACGCTCTTCAATGTGTGCGTTCAACTTAGAGAGTTAAGCTGATGTGTGTTTGCAGGAGTTTGTAAACCCTTTCTGTGAAGAAGCGAAAAAAGCATTTTCCCGGCCAAATCCAAGCATTTAAGAAATAGCTGGATATCTTTGTCTAAAGCACAAGACGAACGTTGCCTTCAAACTGCTCTGCTGCGTGTTCGCCTAACGAAGGGAGTTGAATCCGCGTTTAGACGCAGAGAGTGAGTAGCAGTTTCTTCCAGGAGCTGCGTTTTGGTATTCCAGAGTGAATGGGAGTAAACGCTGTATTGAGAAATATCTGCTTCTAAAACCAAAACGGAGCAACCTAACAGAACGGTCTTCAATGTGTGCGTTCAACTTAGAGAGTTAAGCTGATGTGTGTTTGCAGGAGTTAGTAAACCCTTTCTGTGAAGAAGCGGAAAAAGCATTTTCCCGGCCAAATCCAAGCATTTAAGAAATAGCTGAAAATCTCCGTCTAAAACACAAAACGAACGTTTCCTTCAAACTGCTCTGCTGCGTGTTCGCCTAACTAAGGGAGTTGAATCCGCGTTTAGACGCAGAGAGTGAGAAGCAGTTTATTCCAGGAGCTGCGTTTTTGTATTCCAGAGTGAATGGGAGTGAACGCTGTATTGAGAAATATCTGCTTCTAAAACCAAAACGGAGCTACCTAACAGAACGGTCTTCAATGTGTTCGTTTAACGTAGAGAGTTAAGCTGATGTGTGTTTGCAGGAGTTTGTAAACCCTTTCTTTGAAGAAGCGGAAAAAGCATTTTCCCGGCGAAATCCAAGCATTTAAGAAATAGTTTGAAATCTCTGTCTAAAACACAAAAAGAACGTTTCCTTCAAACTGCTCTGCTGCGTGTTTGCCTAACTAAGGGAGTGGAATCCGCGTTTAGACGCAGAGAGTGAGAAGCAGTTTCTTCCAGGAGCTGCGTTTTGGTATTCCAGAATGAATGGGAGTAAACGCTGTATTCAGAAATATCTGCTTCTAAAACCAAAACGGAGCCACCTAACAAACCGGTCTTCAATGTGTGCGTTCAACTTAGAGAGTTAAGATGATGTGTGTTTGCAGGAGTTTGTAAACCCTTTCTGTGAAGAAGCGGAAAAAGCATTTTCCCGGCGAAATCCAAGCATTTAAGAAATAGTTTTAAATCTCCGTCTAAAACACAAAAAGAACGTTTCCTTCAAACTGCTCTGCTGCGTGTTCGCCTAACTAAGGGAGTTGAATCCGCGTTTAGACGCAGAGAGTGAGAAGCAGTTTCTTCCAGGAGCTGCGTTTTGGTATTCCAGAATGAATGGGAGTAAGCGCTGTATTGAGAAATATCTGCTTCTAAAACCAAAACGGAGCTACCTAACAGAACGGTATTCAATGTGTGCATTCAACTTAGAGAGTTAAGCTGATGTGTGTTTGCAGGAGTATGTAAACCCTTTCTGTGAAGAAGCAGAAAAAGCATTTTCCCAGCCAAATCCAAGCATTTAAGTAATAGCTGGAAATCTTTGTCTAAAGCAGAAGACGAACGTTTCCTTCAAACTGCTCTGCTGCGTGTTCGCCTAACTAAGGGAGTTGAATCCGCGTTTAGACGCAGAGAGTGAGAAGCAGTTTCTTCCAGGAGCTGCGTTTTGGTATTCCAGAGTGAATGGGAGTAAACGCAGTATTGAGCAATATCTGCTTCTAAAACCAAAACGGAGCTACCTAACAGAACGGTCTTCAATGTGTGAGTTTAACTTACAGAGTTAAGCTGATGTGTGTTTGCAGGAGTTTGTAAACCCTTTCTGTGAAGAAGCGGAAAAAGCATTTTCCCGGCCGAATCCAAGCATTTAAGAAATACCTGGAAATCTCCGTTTAAAACAGGAAACGAACGTTTGTTTCAAACTGTTCTGCTGCGTGTTCGCCTAACTGAGGGAGTCGAATCCGGGTTCAGACGCAGAGAGTGAGAAGCAGTTTCTTCCAGGAGCTGCGTTTTGGTACTCCAGAGTGAATGGGAGTAAACGCTGTATTGAGAAATATCTGCTTCTTAAACCAAAACGGAGCTACCTAACAGAACGGTCTTCAATGTGTGCGTTCAACTTAGAGAGTTAAGCTGATGTGTGTTTGCAGGAGTTTGTAAACCCTTTCTGTGAAGAAGCGGAAAAAGCATTTTCCCGGCCAAATCCAAGCATTTAAGATATAGCTGGAAATCTCCGTCTAAAACACAAAACGAACGTTTACTTCAAACTGCTCTGCTGCGTGTTCGCCTAATTAAGGGAGTTGAATCCGCGTTTAGACGCAGAGAGTGAGAAGCAGTTTCTTCCAGGAGCTGCGTTTTGGTATTCCAGAGTGAATGGGCGTATACGCTGTATTGAGAAATATCTGCTTCTAAAACCAAAACGGAGCTACGTAACAGAAGGGTCTTCAATGTGTGCGTTCAACTTAGAGAGTTAAGCTGATGTGTGTTTGCAGGAGTTTGTAAACCCTTTCTGTGAAGAAGCGGAAAAAGCATTTTCCCGGCCAAATCCAAGCATTTAAGAAATAGCTGGAAATCTCCGTCTAAAACACAAAACGAACGTTTCCTTCAAACTGCTCTGCTGCGTGTTTGCCTAACTAAGGGAGTTGAATCCGGGTTCAGACGCAGAGATTGAGAAGCAGTTTCGTCCAGGAGCTGCGTTTTGGTATTCCAGAGTGAATGGGAGTAAACGCTGTATTGAGAAATATCTGCTTCTAAAACCAAAACGGAGCTACCTAACAGAACGGTCTTCAATGTGTGCGTTCAACTTAGACAGTTAAGCTGATGTGTGTTTGCAGGAATTTGTAAACCCTTTCTGTGAAAAAGGGGAAAAAGCATTTTCCCGGCGAAATCCAAGCATTTAAGAAATAGTTTGAAATCTCCGTCTAAAACACAAAACGAACGTTTCCTTCACACTGCTCTGCTGCGTGTTCGCCTAACTATGTGAGTTGAATCCGCGTTTAGACGCAGAGAGTGAGAAGCAGTTTGTACCAGGAGCTCCGTCTTGGTATTCCAGAGTGAATTGGAGTAAACTCTGTATTGAGAAATATCTGCTTCTAAAACCAAAACGGAGCTACCTAACAGAACGGCCTTCAATGTGTGCTTTCAACTTAGAGAATTAAGCTGATGTGTGTTTGCAGGAGTTTGTAAACCCTTTCTGTGAAGAAGCGGAAAATCATTTTCCCGGCCAAATCCAAGCATTTAAGAAATAGCTGGGAATCTTTGTCTAAAGCACAAGACGAACGTTTCCTTCAAACTGCTCTGCTGCGTGTTCGCCTAACTAAGGGAGTTGAATCCGCGTTTAGACGCAAAGAGTGAGAAGCAGTTTCTTCCAGGAGCTGCGTTTTGGTATTCCATAGTGAATGGGAGTAAACGCAGTATTGAGCAATATCTGCTTCTAAAACCAAAACGGAGCTACCTAACAGAACGGTCTTAAAGGTGTGAGTTCAACTTACAGAGTTAAGCAGATGTGTGTTTTCAGGAGTTTGTATACCCTTTCTGTGAAGAAGCGGAAAAAGCATTTTCCCGGCCAAATCCAAGCATTTAAAAAATAGCTGGAAATCTCCATCTAAAACACAAAACGAACGTTTCCTTCAAACTGTTCTGCTGCGTTTTTGCCTAACTAAGGGAGTTGAATCCGGGTTCAAACGCAGAGAGTGAGAAGCAGTTTCTTCCAAGAGCTGCGTTTTGGTATTCCAGAGTGAATGGGAGTAAACGCTGTATTGGGAAATATCTGCTTCTAAAACCAAAACGGAGCTACCTAACAGAACGGTCTTCAATGTGTGCGTTCAACTTAGGGAGTTGAGCTGATGTGTGTTTGCAGGAGTTTGTAAACCCTTTCTGTGAAGAAGCGGAAAAAGCATTTTCCCGTCCAAATCAAAGCATTTAAGAAATAGCTGGAAATCTCCGTCTAAAACACAAAACGAACGTTTCCTTCAAACTGCTCTGCTGCGTGTTCGCCTAACTAAGGGAGTTGAATCCGCGTTTAGACGCAAAGAGTGAGAAGCAGTTTCTTCCAGGAGCTGCGTTTTGGTATTCCAGAATGAATGGGATTAAACACTGTATTGAGGAATATCTGCTTCTAAAACCAAAACGGAGCTACCTAACAGAACGGTCTTCAATGTGTGCGTTCAACGTTGAGAGTTAAGCTGATGTGTGTTTGCAAGAGTTTGTAAACCCTTTCTGTGAAGAAGGGGAAAAAGCATTTTCCCGGCCAAATCCAAGCATTTAACAAATAGTTTGAAATCTCAGTCTAAAACACAAGACGAACGTTTCCTTCAAACTGCTCTGCTGCGTGTTCGCCTAACTAAGGGAGTTGAATCCGCGTTTAGACGCAGAGAGTGAGAAGCAGTTTATTCCAGGAGCTGCGTTTTTGTATTCCAGAGTGAATGGGAGTAAACGCTGTATTCAGAAATATCTGCTTCTAAAACCAAAACGGAGCCACCTAACAGACCGGTCTTCAATGTGTGCGTTCAACTTAGAGAGTTAAGATGATGTGTGTTTGCAGGAGTTTGTAAACCCTTTCTGTGAAGAAGCGGAAAAAGCATTTTCCCGGCCAAATCCAAGCATTAAGAAATAGCTGGAAATCTCCGTCTAAAACACAAAACGAACGTTTCCTTCAAACTGCTCTGCTGCGTGTTCGCCTAACTAAGGGAGTTGAATCCGCGTTTAGACGCAGAGAGTGAGAAGCAGTTTCTTCCAGGAGCTGCGTTTTGGTATTCTAGAGTGAATGGGAGTAAACGCTGTATTGAGAATAACTGCTTCTAAAACCAAAACGGAGCTACCTAACAGAACGCTCTTCAATGTGTGCGTTCAACTTAGAGAGTTAAGCTGATGTGTGTTTGCAGGAGTTTGTAAACCCTTTCTGTGAAGAAGCGGAAAAAGCATTTTCCCGGCCAAATCCAAGCATTTAATAAATAGCTGGATATCTTTGTCTAAAGCACAAGACGAACGTTTCCTTCAAACTGCTCTGCTGCGTGTCCGCCTAACGAAGGGAGTTGAATCCGCGTTGAGACGCAGAGAGTGAGTAGCAGTTTCTTCCAGGAGCTGCGTTTTGGTATTCCAGAGTGAATGGGAGTAAACGCTGTATTGAGAAATATCTGCTTCTTAAACCAAAACGGAGCTACCTAACTGAACGGTCTTCAATGTGTGCGTTCAACTTAGAGAGTTAAGCTGATGTGTGTTTGCAGGAGTTTGTAAACCCTTTCTGTGAAGAAGCGGAAAAAGCATTTTCCCGGCCAATTCCAAGCATTTAAGAAATAGTTTGAAATCTCCGTCTAAAATACAAAACGAACGTTTCCTTCGAACTGCTCTGCTGCGTGTTCGCCTAACTAAGAGAGTTGAATCCGCGTTTAGACGCAGAGAGTGAGAAGCAGTTTCTTCCAGGAGCTGCGTTTTGGTATTCAAGAGTGAATGGGAGTAAACGCTGTATTGAGAAATATCTGCTTCTAAAACCAAAACGGAGCTACCTAACAGAACGGTCTTCAATGTGTGCGTTCAACTTAGAGAGTTAAGCTGATGTGTGTTTGCAGGAGTTTGTAAACCCTTTCTGTGAAAAAGGGGAAAACGCATTTTTTCGGCCAAATCCAAGCATTTAAGAAATAGCTGGAAATCTCCGTCTAAAACACAAAACGAACGTTTCCTTAAAACTGCTCTGCTGCGTGTTCGCCTGACTAAGGGAGTTGAATCCGCGTTTAGACGCAGAGAGTGAGAAGCAGTTTCTTCCAGGAGCTGGGTTTTGGTATTCCAGAGTGAATGGGAGTAAACGCTGTATTGAGAAATATCTGCTTCTAAAACCAAAACGGAGCTACCTAACAGAACGGTCTTCAATGTGTGCCTTCAACGTAGAGAGTTAAGCTGATGTGTGTTTGCAGGAGTTTGTAAACCCTTTCTGTGAAGAAGCGGAAAAACATTTTCCCGGCCAAATCCAAGCATTTAAGAAATGGCTGGAAATCTTTGTCTAAAGCACAAGACGAACGTTTCCTTCAAACTGCTCTGCAGCGTGTTCGCCTAACTAAGGGAGTTGAATCCGCGTTCAGACGCAGAGAGTGAGAAGCAGTTCCTCCCAGGAACTGCGTTTTGGTATTCCAGAGTGAATGGGAGTAAACGCTGTATTGAGAAATATCTGCTTCCAAAACCAAAACGGAGGTACCTAACAGAACGGTATTCAATGTGTGCGTTCAACTTAGAGAGTTAAGCCGATGTGTGTTTGCAGGACTTTGTAAACCCTTTCTGTGAAAAAGGGGAAAACGCATTTTTCCGGCCAAATCAAAGCATTTAAGAAATAGCTGGAAATCTCCGTCTAAAACAAAAAACGAACGTTTCCTTCAAACTGCTCTGCTGCGTGTTCGCCTAACTAAGGGAGTTGAATCCGCGTTTAGACGCAGAGAGTGAGAAGCAGTTTCTTCCAGGAGCTGCGTTTTGGTATTCCAGAGTGAATGGGAGTAAACGCTGTATTGAGAAATATCTGCTTCTAAAACCAAAACGGAGCTACCTAACAGAACGGTATTCAATGTGTGCATTCAACTTAGAGAGTTAAGCTGATGTGTGTTTGCAGGAGTTTGTAAACCCTTTCTGTGAAGAAGCAGAAAGAGCATTTTCCCAGCCAAATCCAAGCATTTAAGAAATAGCTGGAAATCTTTGTCTAAAGCACAAGACAAACGTTTCCTTCAAACTGCTCTGCTGCGTGTTCGCCTAACTAAGGGAGTTGAATCCGCGTTTAGACGCAGAGAGTGAGAAGCAGTTTCTTCCAGGAGCTGCGTTTTGGTATTCCAGAGTGAATGCGAGTAAACGCAGGATTGAGCAATATCTGCTTCTGAAACCAAAACGGAGCTACCTAACAGAACGGTCTTCAATGTGTGAGTTCAACTTACAGAGTTAAGCTGATGTGTGTTTGCAGGAGTTTGTAAACCCTTTCTGTGAAGAAGCGGAAAAAGCATTTTCCCGGCCATATCCAAGCATTTAAGAAATACCTGGAAATCTCCGTTTAAAACACAAAACGAAAGTTTCCTTCAAACTGTTCTGCTGCGTGTTCGCCTAACTGAGGGAGTCGAATCCGGGGTCAGACGCAGAGAGTGAGAAGCAGTTTCTTCCAGGAGCTGCGTTTTGGTATTCCAGAGTGAATGGGAGTAAACGCTGTATTGAGAAATATCTGCTTCTTAAACCAAAACGGAGCTACCTAACAGAACGGTCTTCAATGTGTGCGTTCAACTTAGAGAGGTAAGCTGATGTGTGTTTGCAGGAGTTTGTAAACCCTTTCTGTGAAAAAGGGGAAAAAGCATTTGCCCGGCCAAATCCAAGCATTTAAGAAATAGCTAAAAATCTCCCTCTATAACACAAAACGAACGTTTCCTTCAAACTGCTCTGCTGCGTGTTCGCCTAAGGGAGTTGAATCCGCGTTTAGACGCAGAGAGTGAGAAGCAGTTTCTTCCAGGAGCTGCGTTTTGGTGTTCCAGAGTGAATGGGAGTAAACGCTGTATTGAGAAATATCTGCTTGTAAAACCAAAACGGAGCTACATAACAGAACGGTCTTGAATGTGTGCGTTCAACTTAGAGAGTTAAGATGATGTGTGTTTGCAGGAGTTTGTAAACCCTTTCTGTGAAGAAGGGAAAAAAGCATTTTCCCGGACAAATCCAAACATTTAAGAAATAGCTGGAAATCTCCGTGTAAAACACAAAACGAACGTTTCCTTCAAACTGCTCTGCTGCGTGTTCGCCTAACTACGGGAGTTGAATCCGCGTTTAGACGCAGAGAGTGAGAGGCAGTTTTTCCAGGAGCTGCGTTTTGGTATTCCAGAGTAAATGGGAGTAAACGCTGTATTGAGAAATATCTGCTTCTAAAACCAAAACGGAGCTACCTAACAGAACGGTCTTCAATGTGTGCATTCAACGTTGAGAGTTAAGCTGATGTGTGTTTGCAAGAGTTTTTAAACCCTTTCTGGGAAGAAGGGGAAAAAGCATTTTCCCGGCCAAATCCAAGCATTTAACAAATAGTTTGAAATCTCCGTCTAAAACACAAGACGAAAGTTTCCTTCAAACTGCTCTGCTGCGTGTTCGCCTAACTACGGGAGTTGAATCCGCGTTTAGACGCAGAGAGTGAGAAGCAGTTTATTCCAGGAGCTGCGTTTTTGTAATCCTGAGTGAATGGGAGTGAATGCTGTATTGAGAAATATCTGCTTCTAAAACCAAAACGGAGCTACCTAACAGAACGGTCTTCAATGTGTGCGTTCAACTTAGAGAGTTAAGCTGATATGTGTTTGCAGGTGTTTGTAAACCCTTTCTGTGAAGAAGCGGAAAAAGCATTTTCCCGGCGAAATCCAAGCATTTAAGAAATAGTTTTAAATCTCCGTCTAAAACACAAAACGAACGTTTCCTTCAAGCTGCTCTGCTGCGTGTTCGCCTAACTAAGAAAGATGAATCCGCGTTTAGACGCAGAGAGTGAGAAGCAGTTTTTTCCAGGAGCTGCGTTTTGGTATTCCAGAGTGAATGGGAGTAAACGCTGTATTGAGAAATATCTGCTTCTAAAACCAAAACGGAGCTACCTAACAGGACGGTCTTCAATGTGTGAGTTCAACTTACAGAGTTAAGCTGATATGTGTTTGCAGGAGTTTTAAACCCTTTCTGTGAAGAAGCGGAAAAAGCATTTTCCCGGCCGAATCCAAGCATTTAAGAAATACCTGGAAATCTCCGTTTAAAACACAAAACGAACGTTTGTTTCAAACTGTTCTGCTGCGTGTTCGCCTAACTGAGGGAGTCGAATCCGGGTTCAGACGCAGAGAGTGAGAAGCAGTTTGTTCCAGGAGCTGCGTTTTGGTACTCCAGAGTGAATGGGAGTAAACGCTGTATTGAGAAATATCTGCTTCTTAAACCAAAACGGAGCTACCTAACAGAACGGTCTTCAATGTGTGCGTTCAACTTAGAGAGTTAAGCTGATGTGTGTTTGCAGGAGTTTGTAAACCCTTTCTGTGAAGAAGCGGAAAAAGCATTTTCCCGGCCAAATCCAAGCATTTAAGATATAGCTGGAAATCTCCGTCTAAAACACAAAACGAACGTTTACTTCAAACTGCTCTGCTGCGTGTTCGCCTAATTAAGGGAGTTGAATCCGCGTTTAGACGCAGAGAGTGAGAAGCAGTTTCTTCCAGGAGCTGCGTTTTGGTATTCCAGAGTGAATGGGCGTATACGCTGTATTGAGAAATATCTGCTTCTAAAACCAAAACGGAGCTACCTAACAGAAGGGTCTTCAATGTGTGCGTTCAACTTAGAGAGTTAAGCTGATGTGTGTTTGCAGGAGTTTGTAAACCCTTTCTGTGAAGAAGCGGAAAAAGCATTTTCCCGGCCAAATCCAAGCATTTAAGAAATAGCTGGATATCTTTGGCTAAAGCACAAGACGAACGTTTCCTTCAAACTGCTCTGCTGCGTGTTCGCCTAACTAAGGGAGTTGAATCCGCGTTTAGACGCAGAGAGTGAGTAGCAGTTTCTTCCAGGAGCACCGTTTTGGTATTCCAGAGTGAATGGGAGTAAACGCTGTATTGAGAAATATCTGCTTCTAAAACCAAAACGGAGCTACCTAACAGAACGGTCTTCAATGTGTGCGTTCAACTTAGAGAGTTAAGCTGATGTGTGTTTGCAGGAGTTTGTAAACCCTTTCTGTGAAGAAGCGGAAAAAGCATTTTCCCGGCGAAATCCAAGCATTTAAGAAATAGCTGGAAATCTCCGTCTAAAACACAAAACGAACGTTTCCTTCAAACTGCTCTGCTGCGTGTTTGCCTAACTAAGGGAGTTGAATCCGGGTTCAGACGCAGAGAGTGAGAAGCAGTTTCGTCCAGGAGCTGCGTTTTGGTATTCCAGAGTGAATGGGAGTAAACGCTGTATTGAGAAATATCTGCTTCTAAAACCAAAACGGAGCTACCTAACAGAACGGTCTTCAATGTGTGCGTTCAACTTAGACAGTTAAGCTGATGTGTGTTTGCAGGAGTTTGTAAACCCTTTCTGTGAAAAAGGGGAAAAAGCATTTTCCCGGCCAAATCCAAGCATTTAAGAAATAGTTTGAAATCTCCGTCTAAAACACAAAACGAACGTTTCCTTCACACTGCTCTGCTGCGTGTTCGCCTAACTATGTGAGTTGAATCCGCGTTTAGACGCAGAGAGTGAGAAGCAGTTTCTTCCAGGAGCTCCGTCTTGGTATTCCAGAGTTAATGGGAGTAAACGCTGTATTGAGAAATATCTGCTTCTAAAACCAAAACGGAGCTACCTAACAGAACGGCCTTCAATGTGTGCTTTCAACGTAGAGAGTTAAGCTGATGTGTTTGCAGGAGTTTGTAAACCCTTTCTGTGAAGAAGCGGAAAAACATTTTCCCGGCCAAATCCAAGCATTTAAGAAATAGCTGGAAATCTTTGTCTAAAGCACAAGACGAACGTTTCCTTCAAACTGCTCTGCTGCGTGTTCGCCTAACTAAGGGAGTTGAATCCGCGTTCAGACGCAGAGAGTGAGAAGCAGTTCCTCCCAGGAACTGCGTTTTGGTATTCCAGAGTGAATGGGAGTAAACGCTGTATTGAGAAATATCTGCTTCCAAAACCAAAACGGAGGTACCTAACAGAACGGTATTCAATGTGTGCGTTCAACTTAGAGAGTTAAGCCGATGTGTGTTTGCAGGACTTTGTAAACCCTTTCTGTGAAAAAGGGGAAAACGCATTTTTCCGGCCAAATCAAAACATTTAAGAAATAGCTGGAAATCTCCGTCTAAAACAAAAAACGAACGTTTCCTTCAAACTGCTCTGCTGCGTGTTCGCCTAACTAAGGGAGTTGAATCCGCGTTTAGACGCAGAGAGTGAGAAGCAGTTTCTTCCAGGAGCTGCGTTTTGGTATTCCAGAGTGAATGGGAGTAAACGCTGTATTGAGAAATATCTGCTTCTAAAACCAAAACGGAGCTACCTAACAGAACGGTATTCAATGTGTGCATTCAACTTAGAGAGTTAAGCTGATGTGTGTTTGCAGGAGTTTGTAAACCCTTTCTGTGAAGAAGCAGAAAGAGCATTTTCCCAGCCAAATCCAAGCATTTAAGAAATAGCTGGAAATCTTTGTCTAAAGCACAAGACAAACGTTTCCTTCAAACTGCTCTGCTGCGTGTTCGCCTAACTAAGGGAGTTGAATCCGCGTTTAGACGCAGAGAGTGAGAAGCAGTTTCTTCCAGGAGCTGCGTTTTGGTATTCCAGAGTGAATGCGAGTAAACGCAGGATTGAGCAATATCTGCTTCTGAAACCAAAACGGAGCTACCTAACAGAACGGTCTTCAATGTGTGAGTTCAACTTACAGAGTTAAGCTGATGTGTGTTTGCAGGAGTTTGTAAACCCTTTCTGTGAAGAAGCGGAAAAAGCATTTTCCCGGCCATATCCAAGCATTTAAGAAATACCTGGAAATCTCCGTTTAAAACACAAAACGAAAGTTTCCTTCAAACTGTTCTGCTGCGTGTTCGCCTAACTGAGGGAGTCGAATCCGGGGTCAGACGCAGAGAGTGAGAAGCAGTTTCTTCCAGGAGCTGCGTTTTGGTATTCCAGAGTGAATGGGAGTAAACGCTGTATTGAGAAATATCTGCTTCTTAAACCAAAACGGAGCTACCTAACAGAACGGTCTTCAATGTGTGCGTTCAACTTAGAGAGGTAAGCTGATGTGTGTTTGCAGGAGTTTGTAAACCCTTTCTGTGAAAAAGGGGAAAAAGCATTTGCCCGGCCAAATCCAAGCATTTAAGAAATAGCTAAAAATCTCCCTCTATAACACAAAACGAACGTTTCCTTCAAACTGCTCTGCTGCGTGTTCGCCTAAGGGAGTTGAATCCGCGTTTAGACGCAGAGAGTGAGAAGCAGTTTCTTCCAGGAGCTGCGTTTTGGTATTCCAGAGTGAATGGGAGTAAACGCTGTATTGAGAAATATCTGCTTGTAAAACCAAAACGGAGCTACATAACAGAACGGTCTTGAATGTGTGCGTTCAACTTAGAGAGTTAAGATGATGTGTGTTTGCAGGAGTTTGTAAACCCTTTCTGTGAAGAAGGGAAAAAAGCATTTTCCCGGACAAATCCAAACATTTAAGAAATAGCTGGAAATCTCCGTGTAAAACACAAAACGAACGTTTCCTTCAAACTGCTCTGCTGCGTGTTCGCCTAACTACGGGAGTTGAATCCGCGTTTAGACGCAGAGAGTGAGAGGCAGTTTTTCCAGGAGCTGCGTTTTGGTATTCCAGAGTAAATGGGAGTAAACGCTGTATTGAGAAATATCTGCTTCTAAAACCAAAACGGAGCTACCTAACAGAACGGTCTTCAATGTGTGCATTCAACTTAGAGAGTTAAGCTGATGTGTGTTTGCAGGGGTTTGTAAACCCTTTCTGTGAAGAAGCGGAAAAAGCATTTTCCCGGCGAAATCCAAGCATTTAAGAAATAGTTTGAAATCTCCGTCTAAAACACAAAACGAACGTTTCCTTCAAACTGCTCTGCTGCGTGTTCGCCTAACTAAGGGAGTTGAATCCGCGTTTAGACGCAGAGAGTGAGAAGCAGTTTCTTCCAGGAGCTGCGTTTTGGTATTCCAGAGTCAATGGGAGTAAACGCTGTATTGAGAAATATCTGCTGCTAAAACCAAAACGGAGCTACCTAACAGAACGGTCTTCAATGTGTGCGTTCAACTTGGAGAAGTAAGATGATTTGTGTTTGCAGGAGTTTGTAAACCCTTTCTGTGAAGAAGCGGAAAAAGCATTTTCCTGGCCAAATCCAAGCATTTAAGATATAGCTGGAAATCTCCGTCTAAAACACAAAACGAACGTTTACTTCAAACTGCTCTGCTGCGTGTTCGCCTAATTAAGGGAGTTGAATCCGCGTTTAGACGCAGAGAGTGAGAAGCAGTTTTTTCCAGGAGCTGCGTTTTGGTATTCCAGAGTGAAAAAGCGTATACGCTGTATTGAGAAATATCTGCTTCTAAAACCAAAACGGAGCTACCTAACAGAACGGTCTTCAATGTGTGCGTTCAAATTAGAGAGTTAAGCTGATGTGTGTTTGCAGGAGTTTGTAAACCCTTTCTGTGAAGAAGCGGAAAAAGCATTTTCCCGGCCAAATCCAAGCATTTAAGAAATAGCAGGAAATCTCCGTCTAAAACACAAAACGAACGTTTCCTTCAAACTGCTCTGCTGCGTGTTCGCCTAACTATGTGAGTTGAATCCGCGTTTAGACGCAGAGAGTGAGAAGCAGTTTCTTCCAGGAGCTCCGTCTTGGTATTCCAGAGTGAATGGGAGTAAATGCTGTATTGAGAAATATCTGCTTCTAAAACCAAAACGGAGCTACCTAACAGATCGGCCTTCAATGTGTGTTTTCAACTTAGAGAGCTAAGCTGATGTGTGTTTGCAGGAGTTTGTAAACCCTTTCTGTGAAGAAGCGGAAAAAGCATTTTCCCGGCCAAATCCAAGCATTTCAGAAATAGCTGGGAATCTTTGTCTAAAGCACAAGACGAACGTTTCCTTCAAACTGCTCTGCTGCGTGTTCGCCTAACTAAAAGAGTTGAATCCGCGTTTAGACGCAGAGAGTGAGAAGCAGTTTCTTCCAGGAGCTGCGTTTTGGTATTCCAGAGTGAATGGGAGTAAACGCAGTATTGAGCAATATCTGCTTCTAAAACCAAAACGGAGCTACCTAACAGAACGGTCTTAAATGTGTGAGTTCAACTTACAGAGTTAAGCTGATGTGTGTTTTCAGGAGTTTGTAAACCCTTTCTGTGAAGAAGCGGAAAAAGCATTTTCCCGGCCAAATCCAAGCATTTAAGAAATAGCTGGAAATCTCCGTCTAAAACACAAAAAGAACGTTTCCTTCAAACTGCTCTGCTGCGTGTTCGCCTAACTAAGGGAGTTGAATCCGCGTTTACACGCAGAGAGAGAGAAGCAGGTTTTTCCAGGAGCTGCGTTTTGGTATTCCAGAGTGAATGGGTGTAAACTCTGTATTGAGAAATATCTGCTTCTTAAACCAAAACGGAGCTACCTAACTGAACGGTCTTCAATGTGTGCGTTCAACTTAGAGAGTTAAGCTGATGTGTGTTTGCAGGAGTTTGTAAACCCTTTCTGTGAAAAAGGGGAAAAAGCATTTTCCCGGCCAAATCCAAGCATTTAAGAAATAGCTGGAAATCTCCGTCTAAAACACAAAACGAACGTTTCCTTCAAACTGCTCTGCTGCGTGTTCGCCTAACTAAGGGAGTTGAATCCGCGTTTAGACGCAGAGAGTGAGAAGCAGTTTCTTCCAGGAACTGCGTTTTGGTATTCCAGAGTGAATGGGAGTAAACGCTGTATTGAGAAATATCTGCTTCTAAAACCAAAACGGAGCTACCTAACAGAACGGTCTTGAATGTGTGCGTTCAACTTAGAGAGTTAAGCTGATGTGTGTTTGCAGGAGTTTGTAAACCCTTTCTGTGAAGAAGCGGAAAAAGCATTTTCCCGGCCAATTCCAAGCATTTAAGAAAGAGTTTGAAATCTCCTTCTAAAACACATAACGAACGTTTCCTTCGAACTGCTCTGCTGCGTGTTCGCCTAACTAAGGGAGTTGAATCCGCGTTTAGACGCAGAGAGTGAGAAGCAGTTTCTTCCAGGAGCTGCGTTTTGGTATTCCAGAGTGAATGGGAGTAAACGCTGTATTGAGAAATATCTGCTTCTAAAACCAAAACGGAGCTACCTAAGAGAAGGGTCTTCAATGTGTGCGTTCAACTTAGAGAGGTAAGCTGATGTGTGTTTGCAGGAGTTTGTAAACCCTTTCTGTGAAGAAGCGGAAAAAGCTTTTTCCCGGCCAAATCCAAGCATTTAAGAAATAGCTTGATATCTTTGTCTAAAGCACAAGACGAAAGTTTCCTTCAAACTGCTCTGCTGCGTGTTCGCCTAACTAAGGGAGTTGAATCCGCGTTTAGACGCAGAGAGTGAGTAGCAGTTTCTTCCAGGAGCTGCGTTTTGGTATTCCAGGGTGAATGGGAGTAAACGCTGTATTGAGAAATATCTGCTTCTAAAACCAAAACGGAGCTACCTAACAGAACGGTCTTCAATGTGTGCGTTCAACTTAGAGAGTTAAGCTGATGTGTGTTTGCAGGAGTTTGTAAACCCTTTCTGTGAAGAAGCGGAAAAAGCATTTTCCCGGCCAAATCCAACCATTTAAGAAATAGCTGAAAATCTCCGTCTAAAACACAAAACGAACATTTCCTTCAAACTGTTCTGCTGCGTGTTCGCCTAACTAAGGGAGTTGATTCCGGGTTCAGACGCAGAGAGTGAGAAGCAGTTTCTTCCAGGAGCTGCGTTTTGGTATTCCAGAGTGAATGAAAGTAAACGCAGTATTGAGCAATATCTGCTTCTAAAACCAAAACGGAGCTACCTAACAGAACGGTCTTCAATGTGTGCGTTCAACGTTTAGAGTTAAGCTGATGTGTGTTTGCAAGAGTTTTTAAACCCTTTCTGTGAAGAAGGGGAAAAAGCATTTTCCCGGCCAAATCCAAGCATTTAACAACTAGTTTGAAATCTCCGTCTAAAACACAAAACGAACGTTACATTTAAACTGCTCTGCTGCGTGTTCGCCTAACTACAGGAGTTGAATCCGCGTTTAGACGCAGAGAGTGAGAAGCAGTTTATTCCAGGAGCTGCGTTTTTGTATTCCAGAGTGAATGGGAGTGAACGCTGTATTGAGCAATATCTGCTTCTAAAACCAAAACGGAGCTACCTAACAGAACGGTCTTCACTGTGTGCGTTTAACTTAGAGAGTTAAGCTGATGTGTGTTTGCAGGAGTTTGTAAACCCTTTCTGTGAAGAAGCGGAAAAAGCATTTTCCCGGCGAAATCCAAGCATTTAAGAAATAGTTTGAAATCTCCGTCTAAAACACAAAACGAACGTTTCCTTCAAACTGCTCTGCTGCCTGTTCGCCTAACTAAGGGAGTTGAATCCGCTTTTAGACGCAGAGAGTGACAAGCAGTTTCTTCCAGGAGCTGCGTTTTGGTATTCCAGAGTGAATGGAAGTAAACGCTATATTCAGAAATATGTGCTTCTAAAACCAAAACGGAGTCACCTAACAGACCGGTCTTCAATGTGTGCGTTCAACTTAGAGAGTTAAGATGATGTGTGTTTGCAGGAGTTTGTAAACCCTTTCTGTGAAGAAGCGGAAAAAGCATTTTCCCGGCCAAATCCAAGCATTTAAGAAATAGCTGGAAATCTCCGTCTAAAACACAAAACGATCGTTTCCTTCAAACTGCTCTGCTGCGTGTTCGCCTAACTAAGGGAGTTGAATCCGCGTTTAGACGCAGAGAGTGAGAAGCAGTTTCTTCCAGGAGCTGCGTTTTGGTATTCCAGAGTGAATGGGAGTAAACGCTGTATTGAGAAATATCTGCTTCTAAAACCAAAACGGAGCTACCTAACAGAACGCTCTTCAATGTGTGCGTTCAACTTAGAGAGTTAAGCTGATGTGTGTTTGCAGGAGTGTGTAAACCCTTTCTGTGAAGAAGCGGAAAAAGCATTTTCCCGGCCAAATCCAAGCATTTAAGAAATAGCTGGATATTTTTGTCTAAAGCACAAGACGAACGTTTCCTTCAAACTGCTCTGCTACGTGTCCGCCTAACGAAGGGAGTTGAATCCGCGTTTAGACGCAGAGAGTGAGTAGCAGTTTCTTCCAGGAGCTGCGTTATGGTATTCCAGAGTGAATGGGAGTAAACGCTGTATTGAGAAATATCTGCTTCTAAAACCAAAACGGAGCTACCTAACAGAACGGTCTTCAATGTGTGCGTTCAACTTAGAGAGTTAAGCTGATGTGTGTTTGCAGGAGTTTGTAAACCCTTTCTGTGAAGAAGCGGAAAAAGCATTTTCCCGGCCAAATCCAAGCATTTAAGAAATAGCTGAAAATCTCCGTCTAAAACACAAAACGAACGTTTCCTTCAAACTGCTCTGCTGCGTGTTTGCCTAACTAAGGGAGTTGAATCCGCGTTTAGACGCAGAGAGTGAGAAGCAGTTTCTCCCAGGAGCTGCGTTTTGGTATTCAAGAGTGAATGGGAATAAACGCTGTATTGAGAAATATCTGCTTCCAAAACCAAAACGGAGCTACCTAACAGAACGGTCTTCAATGTGTGCGTTCAACTTAGAGAGTTAAGCTGATGTTTGTTTGCAGGAGTTTTTAAACCCTTTCTGTAAAAAAGGGGAAAACGCATTTTTCCGGCCAAATCCAAGCATTTAAGAAATAGCTGGAAATCTCCGTCTAAAACAAAAAACGAACGTTTCCTTCAAACTGCTCTGCTGCGTGTTCGCCTGACTAAGGGAGTTGAATCCGCGTTTAGACACAGAGAGTGAGAAACAGTTTCTTCCAGGAGCTGGGTTTTGGTATTCCAGAGTGAATGGGAGTAAACGCTGTATTGAGAAATATCTGCTTCTAAAACCAAAACGGAGCTACCTAACAGAACGGTCTTCAATGTGTGCGTTCAACTTAGGGAGTTAAGCTGATGTGTGTTTGCAGGAGTTTGTAAACCCTTTCTGTGAAGAAGAGTAAAAAGCATTTTCCCGTCCAAATTAAAGCATTGAAGAAATAGCTGGAAACCTCCGTCTAAAACACAAAACAAACGTTTCCTTCAAGGTGCTCTGCTGCGTGTTCGCCTAAGGGAGTTGAATCCTCGTTTAGACGCAAAGAGTGAGAAGCAGTTTCTTCCAGGAGCTGCGTTTTGGTATTTCAGAGTGAATGGGATTAAACACTGTATTGAGAAATATCTGCTTCTAAAACCAAAACGGAGCTACCTAACAGAACGGTCTTCAATGTGTGCGTTCAACGTTTAGAGTTAAGCTGATGTGTGTTTGCAAGAGTTTTTAAACCCTTTCTGTGAAGAAGGGGAAAAAGCATTATCCCGGCCAAATCCAAGCATTTAACAACTAGTTTGAAATCTCCGTCTAAAACACAAAACGAACGTTACATTTAAACTGCTCTGCTGCGTGTTCGCCTAACTACGGGAGTTGAATCCGCGTTTAGACGCAGAGAGTGAGAAGCAGTTTATTCCAGGAGCTGCGTTTTTGTATTCCAGAGTGAATGGAAGTGAACGCTGTATTGAGCAATATCTGCTTCTAAAACCAAAACGGAGCTACCTAACAGAACGGTCTTCAATGTGTGCGTTTAACTTAGAGAGTTAAGCTGATGTGTGTTTGCAGGAGTTTGTAAACCCTTTCTGTGAAGAAGCGGAAAAAGCATTTTCCCGGCGAAATCCAAGCTTTTAAGAAATAGTTTGAAATCTCCGTCTAAAACACAAAACGAACGTTTCCTTCAAACTGCTCTGCTGCCTGTTCGCCTAACTAAGGGAGTTGAATCCGCTTTTAGACGCAGAGAGTGACAAGCAGTTTCTTCCAGGAGCTGCGTTTTGGTATTCCAGAGTGAATGGAAGTAAACGCTATATTCAGAAATATCTGCTTCTAAAACCAAAACGGAGTCACCTAACAGACCGGTCTTCAATGTGTGCGTTCAACTTAGAGAGTTAAGATGATGTGTGTTTGCAGGAGTTTGTAAACCCATTCTGTGAAGAAGCGGAAAAAGCATTTTCCCGGCCAAATCCAAGCATTTAAGAAATAGCTGGAAATCTCCGTCTAAAACACAAAACGAACGTTTCCTTCGAACTGCTCTGCTGCGTGTTCGCCTAACTAAGGGAGTTGAATCCGCGTTTAGACGCAGAGAGTGAGAAGCAGTTTCTTCCAGGAGCTGCGTTTTGGTATTCCAGAGTGAATGGGAGTAAACGCTGTATTGAGAAATATCTGCTTCTAAAACCAAAACGGAGCTACCTAACAGAACGCTCTTCAATGTGTGCGATCAACTTAGAGAGTTAAGCTGATGTGTGTTTGCAGGAGTTTGTAAACCCTTTCTGTGAAGAAGCGGAATAAGCATTTTCCCGGCCAAATCCAAGCATTTAAGAAATAGCTGGATATTTTTGTCTAAAGCACAAGACGAACGTTTCCTTCAAACTGCTCTGCTGCGTGTTCGCCTAACTACGGGAGTTGAATCCGCGTTTAGACGCAGAGAGTGAGAAGCAGTTTCTTAAAGGAGTTGCGTTTTGGTATTCCAGAGTGAATGGGAGTAAACGCTGTATTGAGAAATATCTGCTTCTAAAACCAAAACGGAGCCACCTAACAGAACGGTCTTCAATGTTTGCGTTCAACTTAGAGAGTTAAGCTGATGTGTGTTTGCAGGAGTTTGTAAATTCTTTCTGTGAAGAAGCGGAAAAAGCATTTTCCCGGCCAAATCCAAGCATTTAAGAAATAGTTGTAAATCTTTGTCTAAAGCACAAGACGAACGTTTCCTTCAAACTGCTCTGCTGCGTGTTCGCCTAAGAAAGTTGAATCCGCGTTTAGACGCAGAGAGAGAGAAGCAGTTTCTTCCAGGAGCTGCGTTTTGGTATTCCAGAGTGAATGGGAGTAAACGCTGTATTGAGAAATATCTGCTTCTAAAACCAAAACGGAGCTACCTAACTGAACGGTCTTCAATGTGTGCGTTCAACTTAGAGAGTTAAGCTGATGTGTGTTTGCAGGAGTTTGTAAACCCTTTCTGTGAAGAAGCGGAAAAAGCATTTTCCCGGCCAATTCCAAGCATTTAAGAAATAGTTTGAAATCTCCGTCTAAAACACAAAACGAACGTTTCCTTCGAACTGCTCTGCTGCGTGTTCGCCTAACTAAGGGAGTTGAATCCGCGTTTAGACGCAGAGAGTGAGAAGCAGTTTCTTCCAGGAGCTGCGTTTTGGTATTCCAGAGTGAATGGGAGTAAACGCTGTATTGAGAAATATCTGCTTCTAAAGCCAAAACGGAGCTACCTAACAGAAGGGTCTTCAATGTGTGCGTTTAACTTAGAGAGGTAAGCTGATGTGTGTTTGCAGGAGTTTGTAAACCCTTTCTGTGAAGAAGCGGAAAAAGCATTTTCACGGCCAAATCCAAGCATTTAAGAAATAGCTGGATATTTTTGTCTAAAGCACAAGACGAAAGTTTCCTTCAAACTGCTCTGCTGCGTGTCCGCCTAACGAAGGGAGTTGAATCCGCGTTTAGACGCAGAGAGTGAGTAGCAGTTTCTTCCAGGAGCTGCGTTATGGTATTCCAGAGTGAATGGGAGTAAACGCTGTATTGAGAAATATCTGCTTCTAAAACCAAAACGGAGCTACCTAACAGAACGGTCTTCAATGTGTGCGTTCAACTTAGAGAGTTAAGCTGATGTGTGTTTGCAGGAGTTTGTAAACCCTTTCTGTGAAGAAGCGGAAAAATCATTTTCCCGGCCAAATCCAAGCATTTAAGAAATAGCTGGAAATCTCCGTCTAAAACACAAAACGAACGTTTCCTTCAAACTGTTCTGCTGCGTGTTCGCCTGAGTAAGGGAGTTGAATCCGCGTTTAGACGCAGAGAGTGAGAAGCAGTTTCTTCCAGGAGTTGCGTTTTGGTATTCCAGAGTGAATGGGAGTAAACGCTGTATTGAGAAATATCTGCTTCTAAAACCAAAACGGAGCCACCTAACAGAACGGTCTTCAATGTGTGCGTTCAACTTAGAGAGTTAAGCTGATGTGTGTTTGCAGGAGTTTGTAAATTCTTTCTGTGAAGAAGCGGAAAAAGCATTTTCCCGGCCAAATCCAAGCATTTAAGAAATAGCTGTAAATCTTTGTCTTAAGCACAAGACGAACGTTTCCTTCAAACTGCTCTGCTGCGTGTTCGCCTAACTAAGAAAGTTGAATCCGCGTTTAGACGCAGAGAGAGAGAAGCAGTTTCTTCCAGGAGCTGCGTTTTGGTATTCCAGAGTGAATGGGAGTAAACGCTGTATTGAGAAATATCTGCTTCTTAAACCAAAACGGAGCTACCTAACTGAACGCTCTTCAATGTGTGCGTTCAACTTAGAGAGTTAAGCTGATGTGTGTTTGCAGGAGTTTGTAAACCCTTTCTGTGAAAAAGGGGAAAAAGCATTTTCCCGGCCAAATCCAAGCATTTAAGAAATAGCTGGAAATCTCCGTCTAAAACACAAAACGAACGTTTCCTTCAAACTGCCCTGCTGCGTGTTCGCCTAACTAAGGGAGTTGAATCCGCGTTTAGACGCAGAGAGTGAGAAGCAGTTTCTTCCAGGAGCTGCGTTTTGGTATTCCAGAGTGAATGGGAATAAACGCTGTATTGAGAAATATCTGCTTCTAAAACCAAAACGGAGCTACCTAACAGAACGGTCTTCAATGTGTGCGTTCAACTTAGAGAGTTAAGCTGATGTGTGTTTGCAGGAGTTTGTAAACCCTTTCTGTGATGAAGCGGAAAAAGCATTTTCCCGGCCAATTCCAAACATTTAAGAAATAGTTTGAAATCTCCGTCTAAAACACATCGAAGGTTTACGTCAAACTGCTCTGCTGCGTGTTCGCCTAACTAAGGGAGTTGAATCCGCCTTTAGACGCAGAGAGTGAGAAGCAGTTTCTTCCAGGAGCTGCGTTTTGGTATTCCAGAGTGAATGGGAGTAAACGCTGTATTGAGAAATATCTTCTTCTAAAACCAAAACGGAGCTACCTAACAGAACGCTCTTCAATGTGTGCGTTCAACTTAGAGAGTTAAGATGATGTGTGTTTGCAGGAGTTTGTAAACCCTTTCTGTGAAGAAGCGGAGAAAGCATTTTCCCGACCAAATCCAAGCATTTAAGAAATAGCTGGATATCTTTGTCTAAAGCACAACACGAACGTTTCCTTCAAACTGCTCTGCTGCGTGTTCGCCTAACTAAGGTTGTTGAATCCGCGTTTAGACGCAGAGAGTGAGTAGCAGTTTCTTCCAGGAGCTGCGTTTTGGAATTCAAGAGTGAATGGGAGTAAACGCTGTATTGAGAAATATCTGCTTCTAAAACCAAAACGGAGCTACCTAACAGAACGGTCTTCAATGTGTGCGTTCAACTTAGAGAGTTAAGCTGATGTGTGTTTGCAGGAGTTTGTAAACCCTTTCTGTGAAGAAGCGGAAAAAGCATTTTCCCGGCCAAATCCAAGCATTTAAGGAATAGCTGGAAATCTCCGTCTAAAACACAAAACGAACGTTTCCTTCAAACTGTTCTGCTGCGTGTTCGCCTAACTAAGGGAGTTGAATCCGGGTTCAGACGGAGAGAGTGAGAAGAAGTTTCTTCCAGGAGCTGCGTTTTGGTATTCCAGAGTGAATGGGATTAAACGCTGTATTGAGAAATATCTGCTTCTAAAACCAAAACGGAGCTACCTAACAGAACGCTCTTCAATGTGTGCGTTCAACTTAGAGAGTTAAGCTGACGTGTGTGTGCAGGAGTTTGTAAACCCTTTCTTTGAAAAAGCGGAAAAAGCATTTTCCCGGCCAAATACAAGCATTTAAGAAATAGCTGGAAATCTCCGTCTAAAACACAAAACGAACGTTTCCTTCAACTGTTCTGCTGTGTGTTCGCCTAACTAAGGGAGTTGAATCCGGGTTCAGACGCAGAGAGTGAGAAGAAGTTTCTTCCAGAAGCTGCGTTTTGGTATTCCAGAGTGAATGGGATTAAACGCTGTATTGAGAAATATCTGCTTCTAAAACCAAAACGGAGCTACCTAACAGAACGGTCTTCAATGTGTGCGTTCAACTTACAGAGTTAAGCTGATGTGTGTTTGCAGGAGTTTGTAAACCCTTTCTGTGAAGAAGCGGAAAAAGCATTTTCCCGGCCAAATCCAAGCATTTAAGATATAGCTGGAAATCTTTGTCTAAAGCACAAGACGAACGTTTCCTTCAAACGGCTCTGCTGCGTGTTCGCCTAACTAAGGGAGTTGAATCCGCGTTTAGACGCAGAGAGTGAGAAGCAGTTTCTTCCAAAAGCTGCGTTTTGGTATTCCAGAGTGAATGGGAGTAAACGCTGTATTGAGAAATATCTGCTTCTAAAACCAAAACGGAGCTACCTAACAGAAGGGTCTTCAATGTGTCAGTTCAACTTAGAGAGTTAAGCAGCTGTGTGTTTGCAGGAGTTTGTAAACCCTTTCTGTGAAGAAGCGGAAAAAGCATTTTCCCGGCGAAATCCAAGCATTTAAGAAATAGTTTGAAATCTCCGTCTAAAACACAAAACGAACGTTTCCTTCAAACTGCTCTGCTGCGTGTTCGCCTAACTAAGGGAGTTGAATCCGCGTTTAGACGCAGAGAGTGAGAAGCAGTTTCTTCCAGGAGCTGCGTTTTGGTATTCCAGAGTGAATGGGAGTAAACGCTGTATTCAGAAATATCTGCTTCTAAAACAAAAACGGAGCCACCTAACAGACCGGTCTTCAATGTGTGCGTTCAACTTAGAGAGTTAAGATGATGTGTGTTTGCAGGAGTTTGTAAACCCTTTCTGTGAAGAAGCGGAAAAAGCATTTTCCCGGCCAAATCCAAGCATTTAAGAAATAGCTGGAAATCTCCGTCTAAAACACAAAACGAACGTTTCCTTCAAACTGCTCTGCTGCGTGTTCGCCTAACTAAGGGAGTTGAATCCGCGTTTACACGCAGAGAGTGAGAAGCAGTTTCTTCCAGGAGCTGCGTTTTGGTATTCCAGAGTGAATGGGAGTAAACGCTGTATTGAGAAATATCGGCTTCTAAAACCAAAACGGAGCTACCTAACAGAACGCTCTTCAATGTGTGCGTTCAACTTAGAGAGTTAAGCTGATGTGTGTTTGCAGGAGTTTGTAAACCCTTTCTGTGAAGAAGCGGCAAAAGCATTTTCCCGGCCAAATCCAAGCATTTAAGAAATAGCTGGATATCTTTGTCTAAAGCACAAGACGAACGTTTCCTTCAAACTGCTCTGCTGCGTGTCCGCCTAACGAAGGGAGTTGAATCCGGGTTTAGCCGCAGAGACTGAGTAGCAGTTTCTTCCAGGAGGTGCGTTTTGGTATTCCAGAGTGAATGGGAGTAAACGCTGTATTGAGAAATATCTGCTTCTAAAACCAAAACGGAGCTACCTAACAGAACCGTCTTCAATGTGTGCGTTCAACTTAGAGAGTTAAGCTGATGTGTGTTTGCAGGAGTTTGTAAACCCTTTCTGTGAAGAAGCGGAAAAAGCATTTTCCCGGCCAAATCCAAGCATTTAAGAAATAGCTGGAAATCTCCGTCTAAAACACAAAACGAACGTTTCCTTCAAACTGTTCTGCTGCGTGTTCGCCTGACTAAGGGAGTTGAATCCGCGTTTAGACGCAGAGAGTGAGAAGCAGTTTCTTCCAGGAGCTGCGTTTTGGTATTCCAGAGTGAATGGGAGTAAACGCTGTATTGAGAAATATCTGCTTCTAAAACCAAAACGGAGCCACCTAACAGAACGGTCTTCAATGTGTGCGTTCAACTTAGAGAGTTAAGCTGATGTGTGTTTGCAGGAGTTTGTAAACCCTTTCTGTGAAGAAGCGGAAAAAGTATTTTCCCGGCCAAATCCAAGAATTTAAGAAATAGCTGGAAATCTTTGTCTAAAGCACAAGACGAACGTTTCCTTCAAACTGCTCTGCTGCGTGTTCGCCTAACTAAGGGAGTTGAATCCGCGTTTAGACGCAGAGAGTGAGAAGCAGTTTCGTTCAGGAGCTGCGTTTTGGTATTCCAGAGTGAATGCGAGTAAACGCTGTATTGAGAAATATCTGCTTCCAAAACCAAAACGGAGCTTCCTAACAGAACGGTCTTCAATGTGTGCGTTCAACTTAGAGAGTTAAGCTGATGTGTGTTTGCAGGACTTTGTAAACCCTTTCTGTGAAGAAGGGGAAAACGCATTTTTCCGGCCAAATCCAAGCATTTAAGAAATAGCTGTAAATCTCCGTCTAAAACAAAAAACGAACGTTTCCTTCAAACTGCTCTGCTGCGTGTTCGCCTAACTAAGGGAGTTGAATCCGCGTTTAGACGCAGAGAGTGAGAAGCAGTTTCTTCCAGAAGCTGCGTTTTGGTATTCCAGAGTGAATGGGAGTAAACGCTGTATTCAGAAATATCTGGTTCTAAAACCAAAACGGAGCTACCTAACAGAACGGCCTTCAATGTGTGCTTTCAACTTAGAGAGTTAAGCTGATGTGTGTTTGCAGGAGTTTTTAAACCCTTTTTGTGAAGAAGCGGAAAAAGCATTTTCCCGGCCAAATTCAAGCATTTAAGAAATAGCTGGAAATCTTTGTCTAAAGCACAAGACGAACGTTTCCTTCAAACTGCTGTGCTGCGTGTTCGCCTAACTAAGGGAGTTGAATCCGCGTTTAGACGCAGAGAGTGAGAAGCAGTTTCTTCCAGGAGCTGCGTTTTGGTATTCCAGAGTGAATGGGAGTAAACGCAGTATTGAGGAATATCTGCTTCTAAAACCAAAACGGAGCTACCTAACAGAACGGTCTTCAATGTGTGAGTTCAACTTACAGAGTTAACCTGATGTGTGTTTGCAGGAGTTTGTAAACCCTTTCTGTGAAGAAGCGGAAAAAGCATTTTCCCGGCCAAATCCAAGCATTTAAGAAATTGCTGGAAATCTCCGTCTAAAACACAAAAGGAACGTTTCCTTCAAACTGTTCTGCTGCGTGTTCGCCTAACTAAGGGAGTTGAATCCGGGTTCAGACGCAGAGAGTGAGAAGCAGTTTCTTCCAGGAGCTGCGTTTTGGTATTCCAGAGTGAATGGGAGTAAACGCTGTATTGAGAAATATCTGCTTCTAAAACCAAAACGGAGCTACCTAACAGAACGGTCTTCAATGTGTGCGTTCAACTTAGAGAGTTAAGCTGATGTGTGTTTGCAGGAGTTTGTAAACCCTTTCTGTGAAGAAGGGGAAAAAGCATTTTCCCTGCCAAATCAGGGCATTTAAGAAATAGCTGGAAATCTTTGTCTAAAACACAAAACGAACGTTTCCTTCAAACTGCTCTGCTGCGTGTTTGCCTAACTAAGGGAGTTGAATCCGGGTGCAGACGCAGAGAGTGAGAAGCAGTTTCGTCCAGGAGCTGCGTTTTGGTATTCCAGAGTGAATGGGAGTAAACGTTGTATTGAGAAATATCTGCTTCTTAAACCAAAACGGAGCTACCTAACTGAACGGTCTTCAATGTGTGCGTTCAACTTAGAGAGTTAAGCTGATGTGTGTTTGCAGGAGTTTGTAAACCCTTTCTGTGAAAAAGGGGAAAAAGCATTTTCCCGGCCATATCCAAGCATTTAAGAAATAGCTGGAAATCTCGGTCTATAACAAAAAACGAACGTTTCCTTCAAACTGCTCTGCTGCGTGTTCGCCTAACTAAGGGAGTTGAATCCGCGTTTAGACGCAGAGAGTGAGAAGCAGTTTCTTCCAGGAGCTGCGTTTTGGTATTCCAGAGTGAATGGGAGTAAACGCTGTATTGAGAAATATCTGCTTCTAAAACCAAAACGGAGCTACCTAAAAGAAAGGTCTTCAATGTGTGCGTTCAACTTAGAGAGTTAAGCTGATGTGTGTTTGCAGGAGTTTGTAAACCCTTTCTGTGAAGAAGCGGAAAGAGCATTTTCCCGGCCAATTCCAAGCATTTAAGAAATAGATTGAAATCTCCGTCTAAAACACAAAACGAACGTTTCCTTCGAACTGCTCTGCTGCGTGTTCGCCTAACTAAGGGAGTTGAATCCGCGTTTAGATGCAGAGAGTGAGAAGCAGTTTCTTCCAGGAGCTGCGTTTTGGTATTCCAGAGTGAATTAAAGTAAACGCAGTATTGAGCAATATCTGCTTCTAAAACCAAAACGGAGCTATCTAACAGAACGGTCATCAATGTGTGAGTTCAAGTTACAGAGTTAAGCTGATGTGTGTTTGCAGGAGTTTGTAAACCCTTTCTGTGAAGAAGGGGAAAAAGCATTTTCCCGGCCAAATCCAAGCATTTAAGAAATAGCTGGAAATCTCCGTCTAAAACACAAAACGAACGTTTCTTTCAAACTGTTCTGCTGCGTTTTTGCCTAACTAAGGGAGTTGAATCCGGGTTCAGACGCAGAGAGTGAGAAGCAGTTTCTTCCAGGAGCTGCGTTTTGGTATTCCAGAGTGAATGGGAGTAAACGCTGTATTGAGAAATATCTGCTTCTGAAACCAAAACGGAGCTACCTAACAGAACGGTCTTCAATGTGCCCGTTCAACTTAGAGAGGTAAGCTGATGTGTGTTTGCAGGAGTTTGTAAACCCTTTTTGTGAAGAAGCGGAAAAAGCATCTTCCCGGCCAAATCCAAGCATTTAAGAAATAGCTGGAAATCTCTGTCTAAAGCACAAAACGAACGTTTCCTTCAAACTGCTCTGCTGCGTGTTCGATTAACTAAGAGAGTTGAATCCGCGTTTAGACGCAGAGAGTGAGAAGCAGTTTCTTCCAGGAGCTGCGTTTTGGTATTCCAGAGTGAATGGGAGTAAACGCTGTATTGAGAAATATCTGCTTCTAAAACCAAAACGGAGCTACCTAACAGAACGGTCTTCAATTTGTGCGTTCAACGTTGAGAGTTAAGCTGATGTGTGTTTGCAAGAGTTTGTAAACCCTTTCTGTGAAGACGCGGAAAAAGCATTTTCCCGGCCAAATCCAAGCATTTAACAAATAGTTTGAAATCTCCGTCTAAAACACAAGACGAACGTTTCCTTCAAACTGCTCTGCTGCGTGTTCGCCTAACTACGGGAGTTGAATCCGCGTTTAGACGCAGAGAGTGAGAAGCAGTTTATTCCAGGAGCTGCGTTTTTGTAATCCAGAGTGAATGGGAGTGAACGCTGTATTGAGAAATACCTGCTTCTAAAACCAAAACGGAGCTACCTAACAGAATGGTCTTCAATGTGTGCGTTCAACTTAGAGAGTTAAGCTGATGTGTGTTTGCAGGAGTTTGTAAACCCTTTCTGTGAAGAAGCGGAAAAAGCATTTTCCCGGCCAAATCCAAGCATTTAAGAAATAGCTGGAAATCTCCGTCTAAAACACAAAACGAACGTTTCCTTCAAACTGTTCTGCTGCGTGTTTGCCTAACTAAGGGAGTTGAATCCGGGTGCAGACGCAGAGAATGAGAAGCAGTTTCGTCCAGGAGCTGCGTTTTGGTATTCCAGAGTGAATGGGAGTAAACGCTGTATTGAGAAATATCTGCTTCTAAAACCAAAACGGAGCTACCTAACAGAACGGCCTTCAATGTGTGCTTTCAACTTAGAGAGTTAAGCTGATGTGTGTTTGCAGGAGTTTGTAAACCCTTTCTGTGAAGAAGCGGAAAAAGCATTTTCCCGGCCAAATCCAAGCATTTAAGAAATAGCTGGAAATCTTTGTCTAAAGCACAAGACGAACGTTTCCTTCAAACTGCTCTGCTGCGTGTTCGCCTAACTAAGGGAGTTGAATCCTCGTTTACACGCAGAGAGTGAGAAGCAGTTTCTTCCAGGAGCTGCGTTTTGGTATTCCAGAGTGAATGGGAGTAAACGCTGTATTCAGAAATATCTGCTTCTAAAACCAAAACGGAGCTACCTAACAGACCGGTCTTCAATGTGTGCGTTCAACTTAGAGAGTTAAGATGATGTGTGTTTGCCGGAGTTTGTAAACCCTTTCTGTGAAGAAGCGGAAAAAGCATTTTCCCGTCCAAATCCAACCATTTAAGAAATAGCTGGAAATCTCCGTCTAAAACACAAAACGAACGTTTCCTTCAAACTGCTCTGCTGCGTGTTCGCCTAACTAAGGGAGTTGAATCCCCGTTTAGACGCAGAGAGTGAGAAGCAGTTTTTTCCAGGAGCTGCGTTTTGGTATTCCAGAGTGAATGGGAGTAAACGCTGTATTGAGAAATATCTGCTTCTAAAACCAAAACGGAGCTACCTAACAGAACGGTCTTCAATGTGTGCGTTCCACTTAGAGAGTTAAGCTGATGTGTGTTTGCAGGACTTTGTAAACCCTTTCTGTGAAGAAGCGGAAAAAGCATTTTCCCGGCCAAATCCAAGCATTTAAGAAATAGCTGGAAATCTCCGTCTAAAACACAAAACGAACGTTTCCTTCAAACTGTTCTGCTGCGTGTTTGCCTAACTAAGGGAGTTGAATCCGGGTGCAGACGCAGAGAGTGAGAAGCAATTTCGTCCAGGAGCTGTGTTTTGGTATTCCAGAGTGAATGGGAGTAAACGCTGTATTGAGAAATATCTGCTTCTAAAACCAAAACGGAGCTACCTAACAGAACGGCCTTCAATGTGTGCTTTCAACTTAGAGAGTTAAGTTTATGTGTGTTTGCAGGAGTTTGTAAACCCTTTCTGTGAAGAAGCGGAAAAAGCATTTTCCCGGCCAAATCCAAGCATTTAAGAAATAGCTGGAAATCTTTGTCTAAAGCACAAGACGAACGTTTCCTTCAAACTGCTCTGCTGCGTGTTCGCCTAACTAAGGGAGTTGAATCCGCGTTTAGACGCAGAGAGTGAGAAGCAGTTTCTTCCAGGAGCTGCGTTTTGGTATTCCAGAGTGAATGGGAGTAAACGAAGTATTGAGCAATATCTGCTTCTAAAACCAAAACGGAGCTACCTAACAGAACGGTCTTCAATGTGTGAGTTCAACTTACAGAGTTAAGCTGATGTGTGTTTTCAGGAGTTTGTAAACCCTTTCTGTGAAGAAGCGGAAAAAGCATTTTCCCGGCCAAATCCAAGCATTTAAGAAATAGCTGGAAATCTCCGTCTAAAACACAAAACGAACGTTTCCTTCAAACTGCTCTGCTGCGTGTTCGCCTAACTAAGGGAGTTGAATCCGCGTTTACACGCAGAGAGTGAGAAGCAGTTTTTTCCAGGAGCTGCGTTTTGGTATTCCAGAGTGAATGGGAGTAAACGCTGTATTGAGAAATATCTGCTTCTTAAACCAAAACGGAGCTTCCTAACTGAACGGTCTTCAATGTGTGCGTTCAACTTAGAGAGTTAAGCTGATGTGTGTTTGCAGGAGTTTGTAAACCCTTTCTGTGAAAAAGGGGAAAAAGCATTTTCCCGGCCAAATCCAAGCATTTAAGAAATAGCTGGAAATCTCCGTCTAAAACACAAAACGAACGTTTCCTTCAAACTGCTCTGCTGCGTGTTCGCCTAACTAAGGGAGTTGAATCCGCGTTTAGACGCAGAGAGTGAGAAGCAGTTTCTTCCAGGAGCTGCGTTTTGGTATTCCAGAGTGAATGGGAGTAAACGCTCTATTGAGAAATATATACTTCTAAAACCAAAACGGAGCTACCTAACAGAACGGCCTTCAATGTGTGCTTTCAACTTAGAGAGTTAAGCTGATGTGTGTTTGCAGGAGTTTGTAAACCCTTTCTGTGAAGAAGCGGAAAAAGCATTTTCCCGGCCAAATCCAAGCATTTAAGAAATAGCTGGATATCTTTGTCTAAAGCACAAGACGAACGTTTCCTTCAAACTGCTCTGCTGCGTGTCCGCCTAACGAAGGGAGTTGAATCCGCGTTTAGACGCAGAGAGTGAGTAGCAGTTTCTTCCAGGAGCTGCGTTTTGGTATTCCAGAGTGAATGGGAGTAAACGCTGTTTTGAGAAATATCTGCTTCTAAAACCAAAACGGAGCTACCTAACAGAACGGTCTTCAATGTGTGCGTTCAACTTAGAGAGTTAAGCTGATGTGTGTTTGCAGGAGTTTGTAAACCCTTTCTGTGAAGAAGCGGAAAAAGCAATTTCCCGGCCAAATCCAAGCATTTAAGAAATACCTGGAAATCTCCGTCTAAAACAGAAAACGAACGTTTCCTTCAAACTGTTCTGCTGCGTGTTCGCCTAACTAAGGGAGTTGAATCCGCGTTTAGACGCAGAGAGTGAGAAGCAGTTTCTTCCAGGAGCTGGGTTTTGGTATTCCAGAGTGAATGGGAGTAAACGCTGTATTGAGAAATATCTGCTTCTAAAACCAAAACGAAGCCACCTAACAGAACGGTCTTCAATGTGTGCGTTCAACTTAGAGAGTTAAGCTGATGTGTGTTTGCAGGAGTTTGTAAACCCTTTCTGTGAAGAAGCGGAAAAAGCAATTTCCCGGCCACATCCAAGCATTTAAGAAATAGCTGGAAATCTTTGTCTAAAGCACAAGACGAACGTTTCCTTCAAACTGCTCTGCTGCGTGTTCGCCTAACTAAGGGAGTTGAATCCCCGTATAGACGCAGAGAGTGAGAAGCAGTTTCTTCCACGAGCTGCGTTTTGGTATTCCAGAGTGAATGGGAGTAAACGCAGTATTGAGCAATATCTGCTTCTAAAACCAAAACGGAGCTACCTAACAGAACGGTCTTCAATGTGTGCGTTCAACTTAGAGAGTTAAGCCGATGTGTGTTTGCAGGACTTTGTAAACCCTTTCTGTGAAAAAGGGGAAAACGCATTTTTCCGGCCACATCCAAGCATTTAAGAAATAGCTGGAAATCTCCGTCTAAAACAAAAAACGAACGTTTCCTTCAAACTGCTCTGCTGCGTGTTCGCCTAATAAGGGAGTTGAATCCGCGTTTAGACGCAGAGAGTGAGAAGCAGTTTCTTCCAGGAGCTGCGTTTTGGTATTCCAGAGTGAATGGGAGTAAACGCTGTATTGAGAAATATCTGCTTCTAAAACCAAAACGGAGCTACATAACAGAACGCTCTTCAATGTGTGCGTTCAACTTAGAGAGTTAAGCTGATGTGTGTTTGCAGGAGTTTGAAACCCTTTCTGTGAAGAAGCAGAAAAAGCATTTTCCCAGCCAAATCCAAGCATTTAAGAAATAGCTGGAAATCTTTGTCTAAAGCACAAGACGAACGTTTCCTTCAAACTGCTCTGCTGCGTGTTCGCCTAACTAAGGGAGATGAATCCGCGTTTAGACGCAGAGAGAGAGAAGCAATTTCTTCCAGGAGCTGCGTTTTGGTATTCCAGAGTGAATGGGAGTAAACGCTGTATTCAGAAATATCTGCTTGTAAAACCAAAACGGAGCTACATAACAGAACGGTCTTGAATGTGTGCGTTCAACTTAGAGAGTTAAGATGATGTGTGTTTGCAGGAGTTTGTAAACCCTTTCTGTGAAGAAGGGAAAAAAGCATTTTCCCGGACAAATCCAAGCATTTAAGAAATAGCTGGAAATCTCCGTCTAAAACACAAAACGAACGTTTCCTTCAAACTGCTCTGCTGCGTGTTCGCCTAAGGGAGTTTATTCCGCGTTTAGACGCAGAGAGTGAGAAGCAGTTTTTTCCAGGAGCTGCGTTTTGGTATTCCAGAGTAAATGGGAGTAAACGCTGTATTGAGAAATATCTGCTTCTAAAACCAAAACGGAGCTACCTAAAAGAACGGTATTCAATGTGTGCGTTCAACTTAGAGAGTTAAGCTGATGTGTGTTTGCAGGGGTTTGTAAACCCTTTCTGTGAAGAAGCGGAAAAAGCATTTTCCCGGCGAAATCCAAGCATTTAAGAAATAGTTTGAAATCTCCATCTAAAACACAAAACGAACGGTTCCTTCAAACTGCTCTGCTGCGTGTTCGCCTAACTAAGGGAGTTGAATCCGCGTTTAGACGCAGAGAGTGAGTAGCAGTTTCTTCCAGGAGCTGCGTTTTGGTATTCCAGAGTGAATGGGAGTAAACGCTGTATTGAGAAATATCTGCTTCTAAAACCAAAACGGAGCTACCTAACAGAACGCTCTTCAATGTGTGCGTTCAACTTAGAGAGTTAAGCTGATGTGTGTTTGCAGGAGTTTGTAAACCCTTTCTGTGAATAAGCGGAAAAATCATTTTCCCGGCCAACTCCAAGCATTTAAGAAATAGCTGGATATCTTTGTCTAAAGCACAAGACGAACGTTTCCTTCAAACTGCTCTGCTGCGTGTTAGCCTAACTAAGGGAGTTGAATCCGCGTTTAGACGCAGAGAGTGAGTAGCAGTTTCTTCCAGGAGCTGCGTTTTGGTATTCCAGAGTGAATGGGAGTAAACGCTGTATTGAGAAATATCTGCTTCTAAAACCAAAACGGAGGTACCTAACAGAACGGTCTTCAATGTGTGCGTTCAACTTAGAGAGTTAAGCCGATGTGTGTTTGCAGGACTTTGTAAACCCTTTCTGTGAAAAAGGGGAAAAAGCATTTTCCCGGCCAAATCCAAGCATTTAAGAAATAGCTGGAAATCTCCGTCTAAAACAAAAAACGAACGTTTCCTTCAAACTGCTCTGCTGCGTGTTCGCCTAATAAGGGAGTTGAATCCGCGTTTAGACGCAGAGAGTGAGAAGCAGTTTCTTCCAGGAGCTGCGTTTTGGTATTCCAGAGTGAATGGGAGTAAACGCAGTATTGAGCAATATCTGCTTCTAAAACCAAAACGGAGCTACCTAACAGAACGGTCTTCAATGTGTGAGTTCAACTTACAGAGTTAAGCTGATGTGGGATTGCAGGAGTTTGTAAACCCTTTCTGTGAAGAAGCGGAAAAAGCATTTTCCCGTCCAAATCCAAGAATTTAAGAAATAGCTGGAAATCTCCGTCTAAAACACAAAACGAACGTTTCTTTCAAACTGTTCTGCTGCGTGTTCGCCTAACTGAGGGAGTCGAATCCGGGTTCAGACGCAGAGAGTGAGAAGCAGTTTCTTCCAGGAGCTGCGTTTTGGTACTCCAGAGTGAATGGGAGTAAACGCTGTATTAAGAAATATCTGCTTCTTAAACCAAAACGGAGCTACCTAACAGAACGGTCTTCAATGTGTGCGTTCAACTTAGAGAGTTAAGCTGATGTGTGTTTGCAGGAGTTTGTAAACCCTTACTGTGAAAAAGGGGAAAAAGCATTTGCCCGGCCAAATCCAAGCATTTAAGAAACAGCTAAAAATCTCCGTCTATAACACAAAACGAACGTTTCCTTCAAACTGCTCTGCTGCGTGTTCGCCTAAGGGAGTTGAATCCGCGTTTAGACGCAGAGAGTGAGAAGCAGTTTCTTCCAGGAGCTGCGTTTTGGTATTCCAGAGTGAATGGGAGTAAACGCTGTATTCAGAAATATCTGCTTGAAAAACCAAAACGGAGCTACATAACAGAACGGTCTTGAATGTGTGCCTTCAACTTAGAGAGTTAAGATGATGTGTGTTTGCAGGAGTTTGTAAACCGTTTCGGTGAAGAAGGGAAAAAAGCATTTTCCCGGACAAATCCAAGCATTTAAGAAATAGCTAGAAATCTCCGTCTAAAACACAAAACGAACGTTTCCTTCAAACTGCTCTGCTGCGTGTTCGCCTAACTAAGGGAGTTGAATCCGCGTTTAGACGCAGAGAGTGAGAAGCAGTTTTTTCCAGGAGCTGCGTTTTGGTATTCCAGAGTAAATGGGAGTAAACGCTGTATTGAGAAATATCTGCTTCTAAAACCAAAACGGAGCTACCTAAAAGAACGGTCTTCAATGTGTGCGTTCAACTTAGAGAGTTAAGCTGATGTGTGTTTGCAGGGGTTTTTAAACCCTTTCTGTGAAGAAGCGGAAAAAGGATTTTCCCGGCGAAATCCAAGCATTTAAGAAATAGTTTGAAATCTCCATCTAAAACACAAAACGAACGGTTCCTTCAAACTGCTCTGCTGCGTGTTCGCCTAACTAAGGGAGTTGAATCCGCGTTTAGACGCAGAGAGTGAGAAGCAGATTCTTCCAGGAGCTGCGTTTTGGTATTCCAGAGTGAATGGGAGTGAACGCTGTATTGAGAAATATCTGCTTCTAAAACCAAAACGGAGCTACCTAACAGAACGGTCTTCAATGTGTGCGTTCAACTTAGAGAGTTAAGCTGATGTGTGTTTGCAGGAGTTTGTAAACCGTTTCTGTGAAAAAGGGCAAAAAGCATTTGCCCGGCAATCAAAGCATTTAAGAAATAGCTGGAAATCTCCGTCTAAAACACAAAACGAACGTTTCCTTCGAACTGCTCTGCTGCGTGTTCGCCTAACTAAGGGAGTTGAATCCGCGTTTAGACGCAGAGAGTGAGAAGCAGTTTCTTCCAGGAGCTGCGTTTTGGTATTCCAGAGTGAATGGGAGTAAACGCTGTATTGAGAAATATCTGCTTCTAAAACCAAAACGGAGCTACCTAACAGAAGGGTCTTCAATGTGTGCGTTCAACTTAGAGAGGTAAGCTGATGTGTGTTTGCAGGAGTTTGTAAACGCTTTCTGTGAAGAAGCGGAAAAATCATTTTCCCGTCTAAATCCAAGCATATAAGAAATAGCTGGAAATCTCCGTCTAAAAGACAAAACGAACGTTTCCTTCAAACTGCTCTGCTGCGTGTTCGCCTAACTAAGGGAGTTGAATCCGCGTTTAGACGCAGAGAGTGAGAAGCAGTTTCTTCCAGGAGCTGCGTTTTGGTATTCCAGAGTGAATGGGAGAAAACGCTGTATTGAGAAATATCTGCTTCTAAAACCGAAACGGAGCTACCTAACAGAACGGTCTTCAATGTGTGCGTTCAACTTAGAGAGTTAAGCTGATGTGTGTTTGCAGGAGTTTGTAAACCCTTTCTGTGAAGAAGCGGAAAAAGCATTTTCCCGGCCAAATCCAAGCATTTAAGAAATAGCTGGATATCTTTGTCTAAAGCACAAGACGAACCTTTCCTTCAAACTGCTCTGCTGCGTGTTCGCCTAACTAAGGGAGTTGAATCCGCGTTAAGACGCAGAGAGTGAGAAGCAGTTTCTTCCAGGAGCTGCGTTTTGGTATTCCAGAGTGAATGGGAGTAAACGCTGTATTGAGAAATATCTGCTTCTAAAACCAAAACGGAGCTACCTAACAGAACGGTCTTCAATGTGTGCGTTCAACGTTGAGAGTTAAGCTGATGTGTGTTTGCAAGAGTTTGTAAACCCTTTCTGTGAAGACGCGGAAAAAGCATTTTCCCGGCCAAATCCAAGCATTTAACAAATAGTTTGAAATCTCCGTCTAAAACACAAGACGAACGTTTCCTTCAAACTGCTCTGCTGCGTGTTCGCCTAACTACGGGAGTTGAATCCGCGTTTAGACGCAGAGAGTGAGAAGCAGTTTATTCCAGGAGCTGCGTTTTTGTATTCCAGAGTGAATGGGAGTGAACGCTGTATTGAGAAATATCTGCTTCTAAAACCAAAACGGAGCTACCTAACAGAAGGGTCTTCAATGTGTGCGTTCAACTTAGAGAGTTAAGCTGATGTGTGTTTGCAGGAGTTTGTAAACCCTTTCTGTGAAAAAGGGAAAAAAGCATTTTCCCGTCCAAATCCAAGCATTTAAGAAATAGCTGTAAATCTCCGTCTAAAACACAAAACGAACGTTTCCTTCAAACTGCTCTGCTGCGTGTTCGCCTAACTTAGGGAGTTGAATCCGCGTTTAGACGCAGAGAGTGAGAAGCAGTTTCTTCCAGGAGCTGCGTTTTGGTATTCCAGAGTGAATGGGAGTAAACGCTGTATTGAGAAATATCTGCTTCTAAAACCGAACGGAGCTACCTAACACAACGGTCTTCAATGTGTGCGTTCAACTTAGAGAGTTAAGCTGATGTGTGTTTGCAGGAGTTTGTAAACCCTTTCTGTGAAGAAGCGGAAAAAGCATTTTCCCGGCCAAATCCAAGCATTTAAGAAATAGCTGGAAATCTTTGTCTAAAGCACAAGACGAACGTTTCCTTCAAACTGCTCTGCTGCGTGTTCGCCTAACTAAGGGAGTTGAATCCGGGTTTAGACGCAGAGAGTGAGTAGCAGTTTCTTCCAGGAGCTGCGTTTTGGTATTCCAGAGTGAATGGGAGTAAACGCTGTATTGAGAAATATCTGCTTCTAAAACCAAAACGGAGCTACCTAACAGAACGGTCTTCAATGTGTGCGTTCAACTTAGAGAGTTAAGCTGATATGTGTTTGCAGGAGTTTGTAAACCCTTTCTGTGAAGAAGCGGAAAAAGCATTTTCCCGGCCAAATCCAAGCATTTAAGAAATAGCTGGAAATCTCCGTCTAAAACACAAAACGAACGTTTCCTTCAAACTGTTCTGCTGCGTATTCGCCTAACTAAGGGAGTTGAATCCGGGTTCAGACGCAGAGAGTGAGAAGCAGTTTCTTCCAGGAGCTGCGTTTTGGTATTCCAGAGTGAATGAAAGTAAACGCAGTATTGAGCAATATCTGCTTCTAAAACCAAAACGGAGCTATCTAACAGAACGGTCATCAATGTGTGAGTTCAAGTTACAGAGTTAAGCTGATGTGTGTTTACAGGAGTTTGTAAACCCTTTCTGTGAAGAAGGCGAAAAAGCATTTTCCCGGCCAAATCCAAGCATTTAAGAAATAGCTGGAAATCTCCGTCTAAAACACAAAACGAACGTTTCTTTCAAACTGTTCTGCTGCGTTTTTGCCTAACTAAGGGAGTTGAATCCAGGTTCAGACGCAGAGAGTGAGAAGCAGATTCTTCCAGGAGCAGCGTTTTTGTATTCCAGAGTGAATGGGAGTAAACGCTGTATTGAGAAATATCTGCTTCTAAAACCAAAACGGAGCTACCTAACAGAACGGTCTTCAATGTGCGCGTTCAACATAGAGAGTTAAGCTGATGCGTGTTTGCAGGAGTTTGTAAACCCTTTCTGTGAAGAAGCGGAAAAAGCATTTTCCCGGCCAAATCCAAGCATTTAAGAAATAGCTGGATATCTTTGTCTAAAGCACAAGACGAACCTTTCCTTCAAACTGCTCTGCTGCGTGTTCGCCTAACTAAGGGAGTTGAATCCGCGTTAAGACGCAGAGAGTGAGAAGCAGTTTCTTCCAGGAGCTGCGTTTTGGTATTCCAGAGTGAATGGGAGTAAACGCTGTATTGAGAAATATCTGCTTCTAAAACCAAAACGGAGCTACCTAACAGAACGGTCTTCAATGTGTGCGTTCAACGTTGAGAGTTAAGCTGATGTGTGTTTGCAAGAGTTTGTAAACCCTTTCTGTGAAGACGCGGAAAAAGCATTTTCCCGGCCAAATCCAAGCATTTAACATATAGTTTGAAATCTCCGTCTAAAACACAAGACGAACGTTTCCTTCAAACTGCTCTGCTGCGTGTTCGCCTAACTACGGGAGTTGAATCCGCGTTTAGACGCAGAGAGTGAGAAGCAGTTTATTCCAGGAGCTGCGTTTTTGTATTCCAGAGTGAATGGGAGTGAACGCTGTATTCAGAAATATCTGCTTCTAAAACCAAAACGGAGCTACCTAACAGAAGGGTCTTCAATGTGTGCGTTCAACTTAGAGAGTTAAGCTGATGTGTGTTTGCAGGAGTTTGTAAACCCTTTCCGTGAAAAAGGGGCAAAAGCATTTTCCCGTCCAAATCCAAGCATTTAAGAAATAGCTGTAAATCTCCGTCTAAAACACAAAACGAACGTTTCCTTCAAACTGCTCTGCTGCGTGTTCGCCTAACTAAGGGAGTTGAATCCGCGTTTAGACGCAGAGAGTGAGAAGCAGTTTCTTCCAGGAGCTGCGTTTTGGTATTCCAGAGTGAATGGGAGTAAACGCTGTATTGAGAAATATCTGCTTCTAAAACCGAACGGAGCTACCTAACACAACGGTCTTCAATGTGTGCGTTCAACTTAGAGAGTTAAGCTGATGTGTGTTTGCAGGAGTTTGTAAACCCTTTCTGTGAAGAAGCGGAAAAAGCATTTTCCCGGCCAAATCCAAGCATTTAAGAAATAGCTGGAAATCTTTGTCTAAAGCACAAGACGAACGTTTCCTTCAAACTGCTCTGCTGCGTGTTCGCCTAACTAAGGGAGTTGAATTTGGGTTTAGACGCAGAGAGTGAGTAGCAGTTTCTTCCAGGAGCTGCGTTTTGGTATTCCAGAGTGAATGGGAGTAAACGCTGTATTGAGAAATATCTGCTTCTAAAACCAAAACGGAGCTACCTAACAGAACGGTTTTCAATGTGTGCGTTCAACTTAGAGAGTTAAGCTGATATGTGTTTGCAGGAGTTTGTAAACCCTTTCTGTGAAGAAGCGGAAAAAGCATTTTCCCGGCCAAATCCAAGCATTTAAGAAATAGCTGGAAATCTCCGTCTAAAACACAAAACGAACGTTTCCTTCAAACTGTTCTGCTGCGTATTCGCCTAACTAAGGGAGTTGAATCCGGGTTCAGACGCAGAGAGTGAGAAGCAGTTTCTTCCAGGAGCTGCGTTTTGGTATTCCAGAGTGAATGAAAGTAAACGCAGTATTGAGCAATATCTGCTTCTAAAACCAAAACGGAGCTATCTAACAGAACGGTCATCAATGTGTGAGTTCAAGTTACAGAGTTAAGCTGATGTGTGTTTACAGGAGTTTGTAAACCCTTTCTGTGAAGAAGGCGAAAAAGCATTTTCCCGGCCAAATCCAAGCATTTAAGAAATAGCTGGAAATCTCCGTCTAAAACACAAAACGAACGTTTCTTTCAAACTGTTCTGCTGCGTTTTTGCCTAACTAAGGGAGTTGAATCCAGGTTCAGACGCAGAGAGTGAGAAGCAGATTCTTCCAGGAGCAGCGTTTTTGTATTCCAGAGTGAATGGGAGTAAACGCTGTATTGAGAAATATCTGCTTCTAAAACCAAAACGGAGCTACCTAACAGAACGGTCTTCAATGTGCGCGTTCAACATAGAGAGTTAAGCTGATGCGTGTTTGCAGGAGTTTGTAAACCCTTTTTGTGAAGAAGCGGAAAAAGCATTTTCCCGGCCAAATCCAAGCATTTAAGAAATAGCTGGAAATCTCTGTCTAAAGCACAAAACGAACGTTTCCTTCGAACTGCTCTGCTGCGTGGTCGCCTAACTAAGGGAGTTGAGTCCGCGTTTAGACGCAGAGAGTGAGAAGCAGTTTCTTCCAGGAGCTGCGTTTTGGTATTCCAGAGTGAATGGGAGTAAACGCTGTATTGAGAAATATCTGCTTCTAAAACCAAAACGGAGCTACCTAACAGAACGGTCTTCAATGTGTGCGTTCAAAGTTGAGACTTAAGCTGATGTGTGTTTGCAAGAGTTTGTAAATTCCTTCTGTGAAGAAGCGGAAAAAGCATTTTCCCGGCCAAATCCAAGCATTTAACAAATAGTTTGAAATCTCCGTCTAAAACACAAGACGAACGTTTCCTTCAAACTGCTCTGCTGCGTGTTCGCCTAACTACGGGAGTTGAATCCGCGTTTAGACGCAGAGAGTGAGAAGCAGTTTATTCCAGGAGCTGCGTTTTTGTATTCCAGAGTGAATGGGAGTGAACGCTGTATTGAGAAATATCTGCTTCTAAAACCAAAACGGAGCTACCTAACAGAAGGGTCTTCAATGTGTGCGTTCAACTTAGAGAGTTAAGCTGATGTGTGTTTGCAGGAGTTTGTAAACCCTTTCTGTGAAGAAGCTTAAAAAGCATTTTCCCGGCGAAATCCAAACATTTAAGAAATAGTTTGAAATCTCCGTCTAAAACACAAAACGAACGTTTCCTTCAAACTGCTCTGCTGCGTGTTCGCCTAACTAAGGGAGTTGAATCCGCGTTTAGACGCAGAGAGTGAGAAGCAGTTTCTTCCAGGAGCTGCGTTCTGGTATTCCAGAGTGAATGGGAGTAAACGCTGTATTCAGAAATATCTGCTTCTAAAACCAAAACGGAGCTACCTAACAGACCGGTCTTCAATTTGTGCGTTTAACTTAGAGAGTTAAAATGATGTGTGTTTGCAGGAGTTTGTAAACCCTTTCTGTGAAGAAGCGGAAAAAGCATTTTCCCGGCCAATTCCAAGCATTTAAGAAATAGTTTGAAAACTCCGTCTAAAACACAAAACGAACGTTTCCTTCGAACTGCTCTGCTGCGTGTTCGCCTAACTAAGGGAGTTGAATCCGCGTTTAGACGCAGAGAGTGTGAAGCAGTTTCTTCCAGGAGCTGCGTTTTGGTATTCCAGAGTGAATGGGAGTAAACGCTGTATTGAGAAATATCTGCTTCTAAAACCGGAACGGAGCTACCTAACAGAACGGTCTTCAATGTGTGCGTTCAACTTAGAGAGTTAAGCTGATGTGTGTTTGCAGGAGTTTGTAAACCCTTTCTGTGAAGAAGCGGAAAAAGCATTTTCCCGGCAAAATCCAAGCATTTAAGAAATAGCTGGAAATCTCCGTCTAAAACACAAAACGAACGTTTCTTTCAAACTGTTCTGCTGCGTTTTTGCCTAACTAAGGGAGTTGAATCCGGGTTCAGACGCAGAGAGTGAGAAGCAGTTTCTTTCAGGAGCTGTGTTTTGGTATTCCAGAGTGACTGGGAGTAAACGCTGTATTGAGAAATATCTGCTTCTAAAACCAAAACGGAGCTACCTAACAGAACGGCCTTCAATGTGTGCTTTCAACTTAGAGAGTTAAGCTGATGTGTGTTTGCAAAAGTTTGTAAACCCTTTCTGTGAAGAAGCGGAAAAAGCATTTTCCCGGCCAAATCCAAGCATTTAAGAAATAGCTGGAAATTTTTGTCTAAAGCACAAGACGAACGTTTCCTTCAAACTGCTCTGCTGCGTGTTCGCCTAACTAAGGGAGTTGAATCCGCGTTTAGACGCAGAGAGTGAGAAGCAGTTTCTTCCAGGAGCTGCGTTTTGGTATTCCAGAGTGAATGGGAGTAAACGCAGTATTGAGCAATATCTGCTTCTAAAACCAAAACGGAGCTACCTAACAGAACGGTCTTCAATGTGTGAGTTCAACTTACAGAGTTAAGCTGATGTGTGTTTTCAGGAGTTTGTAAACCCTTTCTGTGAAGAAGCGGAAAAAGCATTTTCCCGGCCAAATCCAAGCATTTAAGAAATAGCTGGAAATCTCCGTCTAAAACACAAAACGAACGTTTTCTTCAAACTGCTCTGCTGCGTGTTCGCCTAACTAAGGGAGTTGAATCCGCGTTTACACGCAGAGAGTGAGAAGCAGTTTTTTCCAGGAGCTGCGTTTTGGTATCCCAGAGTGAATGGGAGTAAACGCTGTATTGAGAAATATCTGCTTCTTAAACCAAAACGTAGCTACCTAACTGAACGGTCTTCAATGTGTGCGTTCAACTTAGAGAGTTAAGCTGATGTGTGTTTGCAGGAGTTTGTAAACCCTTTCTGTGAAAAAGGGGAAAAAGCATTTTCTTGGCCAAATCCAAGCATTTAAGAAATAGCTGGAAATCTCCGTCTAAAACACAAAACGAACGTTTCCTTCAAACTGCTCTGCTGCGTGTTCGCCTAACTAAGGGAGTTGAATCCGCGTTTAGACGCAGAGAGTGAGAAGCAGTTTCTTCCAGGAGCTGCGTTTTGGTATTCCAGAGTGAATGGGAGTAAACGCAGTATTGAGCAATATCTGCTTCTAAAACCAAAACGGAGCTACCTAACAGAACGGTCTTCAATGTGTGCGTTCAACTTAGAGAGTTAAGCTGATGTGTGTTTGCAGGAGTTTGTAAACCCTTTCTGTGAAGAAGCGGAAAAAGCATTTTCCCGGCCAAATCCAAGCATTTAAGAAATAGCTGGAAATCTCCGTCTAAAACACAAAACGAACGTTTCTTTCAAACTGTTCTGCTGCGTTTTTGCCTAACTAAGGGAGTTGAATCCGGGTTCAGACGCAGAGAGTGAGAAGCAGTTTCTTTCAGGAGCTGTGTTTTGGTATTCCAGAGTGAATGGGAGTAAACGCTGTATTGAGAAATATCTGCTTCTAAAACCAAAACGGAGCTACCTAACAGAACGGCCTTCAATGTGTGCTTTCAACTTAGAGAGTTAAGCTGATGTGTGTTTGCAGGAGTTTGTAAACCCTTTCTGTGAAGAAGCGGAAAAAGCATTGTCCCGGCCAAATCCAAGCATTTAAGAAATAGCTGGAAATCTCCGTCTACAACACAAAACGAACGTTTTTTTCAAACTGCTCTGCTGCGTGTTCGCCTAACTAAGGGAGTTGAATCCGCGTTTACACGCAGAGAGTGAGAAGCAGTTTTTTCCAGGAGCTGCGTTTTGGTATTCCAGAGTGAATGGGAGTAAACGCTGTATTGAGAAATATCTGCTTCTTAAACCAAAACGTAGCTACCTAACTGAACGGTCTTCAATGTGTGCGTTCAACTTAGAGAGTTAAGCTGATGTGTGTTTGCAGGAGTTTGTAAACCCTTTCTGTGAAAAAGTGGAAAAAGCATTTTCTTGGCCAAATCCACGCATTTAAGAAATAGCTGGAAATCTCCGTCTAAAACACAAAACGAACGTTTCCTTCAAACTGCTCTGCTGCGTGTTCGCCTAACTAAGGGAGTTGAATCCGCGTTTAGACGCAGAGAGTGAGAAGCAGTTTCTTCCAGGAGCTCCGTATTGGTATTCCAGAGTGAATGGGAGTAAACGCTGTATTGAGAAATATCTGCTCCTAAAACCAAAACGGAGCTACCTAACAGAACGGTCTTCAATGTGTGCGTTCAACTTAGAGAGTTAAGCTGATGTGTGTTTGCAGGAGTTTGTAAACCCTTTCTGTGAAGAAGCGGAAACAGCATTTTCCCGGCCAATTCCAAGCATTTAAGAAATAGTTTGAAATCTCCGTCTAAAACACAAAACGAACGTTTCTTTCGAACTGCTCTGCTGCGTGTTCGCCTAACTAAGGGAGTTGAATCCGCGTTTAGACGCAGAGAGTGAGAAGCAGTTTCTTCCAGGAGCTGCGTTTTGGTATTCCAGAGTGAATGGGAGTAAACGCTGTATTGAGAAATATCTGCTTCTAAAACCGAAACGGAGCTACCTGACAGAACGGTCTTCAATGTGTGCGTTCAACTTAGAGAGTTAAGCTGATGTGTGTTTGCAGGAGTTTGTAAACCCTTTCTGTGAAGAAGCGGAAAAAGCATTTTCCCGGCCAAATCCAAGCATTTAAGAAATAGCTGGATATCTTTGTCTAAAGCACAAGACGAACGTTTCCTTCAAACTGCTCTGCTGCGTGTCCGCCTGACGAAGGGAGTTGAATCCGCGTTTAGACGCAGAGAGTGAGTAGCAGTTTCTTCCAGGAGCTTCGTTTTGGTATTCCAGAGTGAATGGGAGTAAACGCTGTTTTGAGAAATATCTGCTTCTAAAACCAAAACGGAGCTACCTAACAGAAGGGTCTTCAATGTGTGCGTACAACTTAGAGAGTTAAGCTGATGTGTGTTTGCAGGAGTTTGTAAACCCTTACTGTGAAAAAGGGGAAAAAGCATTTGCCCGGCCAAATCCAAGCATTTAAGAAACAGCTAAAAATCTCCGTCTATAACACAAAACGAACGTTTCCTTCAAACTGCTCTGCTGCGTGTTCGCCTAAGGGAGTTGAATCCGCGTTTAGACGCAGAGAGTGAGAAGCAGTTTCTTCCAGGAGCTGCGTTTTGGTATTCCAGAGTGAATGGGAGTAAACGCTGTATTCAGAAATATCTGCTTGTAAAACCAAAACGGAGCTACATAACAGAACGGTCTTGAATGTGTGCGTTCAACTTAGAGAGTTAAGATGATGTGTGTTTGCAGGAGTTTGTAAACCCTTTCTGTGAAGAAGGGAAAATAGCATTTTCCCGGACAAATCCAAGCATTTAAGAAATAGCTAGAAATCTCCGTCTAAAACACAAAACGAACGTTTCCTTCAAACTGCTCTGCTGCCTGTTCGCCTAACTAAGGGAGTTGAATCCGCGTTTAGACGCAGAGAGTGAGAAGCAGTTTTTTCCAGGAGCTGCGTTTTGGTATTCCAGAGTAAATGGGAGTAAACGCTGTATTGAGAAATATCTGCTTCTAAAACCAAAACGGAGCTACCTAAAAGAACGGTCTTCAATGTGTGCGTTCAACTTAGAGAGTTAAGCTGATGTGTGTGTGCAGGGGTTTGTAAACCCTTTCTGTGAAGAAGCGGAAAAAGCATTTTCCCGGCGAAATCCAAGCATTTAAGAAATAGTTTGAAATCTCCATCTGGAACACAAAACGAACGGTTCCTTCAAACTGCTCTGCTGCGTGTTCGCCTAACTAAGGGAGTTGAATCCGCGTTTAGACGCAGAGAGTGAGAAGCAGTTTCTTCCATGAGCTGCGTTTTGGTATTTCAGAGTGAATGGGAGTGAACGCTGTATTGAGAAATATCTGCTTCTAAAACCAAAACGGAGCTACCTAACAGAACGGTCTTCAATGTGTGCGTTCAACTTAGAGAGTTAAGCTGATGTGTGTTTGCAGGAGTTTGTAAACCCTTTCTGTGAAAAAGGGCAAAAAGCATTTGCCCGGCAATCCAAGCATTTAAGAAATAGCTAAAAATCTCCGTCTAAAACACAAAACGAACGTTTCCTTCGAACTGCTCTGCTGCGTGTTCGCCTAACTAAGGGAGTTGAATCCGCGTTTAGACGCAGAGAGTGAGAAGCAGTTTCTTCCAGGAGCTGCGTTCTGGTATTCCAGAGTGAATGGGAGTAAACGCTGTATTGAGAAATATCTGCTTCTAAAACCAAAACGGAGCTACCTAACAGAATGGTCTTCAATGTGTGCGTTCAACTTAGACAGGTAAGCTGATGTGTGTTTGCAGGAGTTTGTAAACCCTTTCTGTGAAGAAGCGGAAAAATCATTTTCCCGTCCAAATCCAAGCATATAAGAAATAGCTGGAAATCTCCGTCTAAAAGACAAAACGAACGTTTCCTTCAAACTGCTCTGCTGCGTGTTCGCCTAACTAAGGGAGTTGAATCCGCGTTTAGACGCAGAGAGTGAGAAGCAGTTTCTTCCAGGAGCTGCGTTTTGGTATTCCAGAGTGAATGGGAGAAAACGCTGTATTGAGAAATATCTGCTTCTAAAACCGAAACGGAGCTACCTAACAGAACGGTCTTCAATGTGTGCGTTCAACTTAGAGAGTTAAGCTGATGTGTGTTTGCAGGAGTTTGTAAACCCTTTCTGTGAAGAAGCGGAAAAAGCATTTTCCAGGCCAAATCCAAGCATTTAAGAAATAGCTGGATATCTTTGTCTAAAGCACAAGACTAACCTTTCCTTCAAACTGCTCTGCTGCGTGTTCGCCTAACTAAGGGAGTTGAATCCGCGTTAAGACGCAGAGAGTGAGAAACAGTTTCTTCCAGGAGCTGCGTTTTGGTATTCCAGAGTGAATGGGAGTAAACACTGTATTGAGAAATATCTGCTTCTAAAACCAAAACGGAGCTACCTAACAGAATGGTCTTCAATGTGTGCGTTCAACGTTGAGAGTTAAGCTGATGTGTGTTTGCAAGAGTTTGTAAACCCTTTCTGTGAAGACGCGGAAAAAGCATTTTCCCGGCCAAATCCAAGCATTTAACAAATAGTTTGAAATCTCCGTCTAAAACACAAGACGAACGTTTCCTTCAAACTGCTCTGCTGCGTGTTCGCCTAACTACGGGAGTTGAATCCGCGTTTAGACGCAGAGAGTGAGAAGAAGTTTATTCCAGGAGCTGCGTTTTTGTATTCCAGAGTGAATGGGAGTGAACGCTGTATTGAGAAATATCTGCTTCTAAAACCAAAACGGAGCTACCTAACAGAAGGGTCTTCAATGTGTGCGTTCAACTTAGAGAGTTAAGCTGATGTGTGTTTGCAGGAGTTTGTAAACCCTTTCTGTGAAAAAGGGGAAAAAGCATTTTCCCGTCCAAATCCAAGCATTTAAGAAATAGCTGTAAATCTCCGTCTAAAACACAAAACGAACGTTTCCTTCAAACTGCTCTGCTGCGTGTTCGCCTAACTAAGGGAGTTGAATCCGCGTTTAGACGCAGAGAGTGAGAAGCAGTTTCTTCCAGGAGCTGCGTTTTGGTATTCCAGAGTGAATGGGAGTAAACGCTGTATTGAGAAATATCTGCTTCTAAAACCAAAACGGAGCTACCTAACAGAAGGGTCTTCAATGTGTGCGTTCAACTTAGAGAGTTAAGCTGATGTGTGTTTGCAGGAGTTTGTAAACCCTTTCTGTGAAGAAGCGGAAAAAGCATTTTCCCGGCCAAATCCAAGCATTTAAGAAATAGCTGGAAATCTCCGTCTAAAACACAAAACGAACGTTTCCTTCAAACTGTTCTGCTGCGTGTTCGCCTAACTGAGGGAGTCGAATCCGGGTTCAGACGCAGAGAGTGAGAAGCAGTTTCTTCCAGGAGCTGCGTTTTGGTACTCCAGAGTGAATGGGAGTAAACGCTGTATTGAGAAATATCTGCTTCTTAAACCAAAACGGAGCTACCTAACAGAACGGTCTTCAATGTGTGCGTTCAACTTAGAGAGTTAAGCTGATGTGTGTTTGCAGGAGTTTGTAAACCCTTACTGTGAAAAAGGGGAAAAAGCGTTTGCCCGGCCAAATCCAAGCATTTAAGAAACAGCTAAAAATCTCCGTCTATAACACAAAACGAACGTTTCCTTCAAACTGCTCTGCTGCGTGTTCGCCTAAGGGAGTTGAATCCGCGTTTAGACGCAGAGAGTGAGAAGCAGTTTCTTCCAGGAGCTGCGTTTTGGTATTCCAGAGTGAATGGGAGTAAACGCTGTATTCAGAAATATCTGCTTCTAAAACCGAAACGGAGCTACCTGACAGAACGGTCTTCAATGTGTGCGTTCAACTTAGAGAGTTAAGCTGATGTGTGTTTGCAGGAGTTTGTAAACCCTTTCTGTGAAGAAGCGGAAAAAGCATTTTCCCGGCCAAATCCAAGCATTTAAGAAATAGCTGGATATCTTTGTCTAAAGCACAAGACGAACGTTTCCTTCAAACTGCTCTGCTGCGTGTCCGCCTGACGAAGGGAGTTGAATCCGCGTTTAGACGCAGAGAGTGAGTAGCAGTTTCTTCCAGGAGCTTCGTTTTGGTATTCCAGAGTGAATGGGAGTAAACGCTGTTTTGAGAAATATCTGCTTCTAAAACCAAAACGGAGCTACCTAACAGAAGGGTCTTCAATGTGTGCGTACAACTTAGAGAGTTAAGCTGATGTGTGTTTGCAGGAGTTTGTAAACCCTTACTGTGAAAAAGGGGAAAAAGCATTTGCCCGGCCAAATCCAAGCATTTAAGAAACAGCTAAAAATCTCCGTCTATAACACAAAACGAACGTTTCCTTCAAACTGCTCTGCTGCGTGTTCGCCTAAGGGAGTTGAATCCGCGTTTAGACGCAGAGAGTGAGAAGCAGTTTCTTCCAGGAGCTGCGTTTTGGTATTCCAGAGTGAATGGGAGTAAACGCTGTATTCAGAAATATCTGCTTGTAAAACCAAAACGGAGCTACATAACAGAACGGTCTTGAATGTGTGCGTTCAACTTAGAGAGTTAAGATGATGTGTGTTTGCAGGAGTTTGTAAACCCTTTCTGTGAAGAAGGGAAAATAGCATTTTCCCGGACAAATCCAAGCATTTAAGAAATAGCTAGAAATCTCCGTCTAAAACACAAAACGAACGTTTCCTTCAAACTGCTCTGCTGCCTGTTCGCCTAACTAAGGGAGTTGAATCCGCGTTTAGACGCAGAGAGTGAGAAGCAGTTTTTTCCAGGAGCTGCGTTTTGGTATTCCAGAGTAAATGGGAGTAAACGCTGTATTGAGAAATATCTGCTTCTAAAACCAAAACGGAGCTACCTAAAAGAACGGTCTTCAATGTGTGCGTTCAACTTAGAGAGTTAAGCTGATGTGTGTGTGCAGGGGTTTGTAAACCCTTTCTGTGAAGAAGCGGAAAAAGCATTTTCCCGGCGAAATCCAAGCATTTAAGAAATAGTTTGAAATCTCCATCTGGAACACAAAACGAACGGTTCCTTCAAACTGCTCTGCTGCGTGTTCGCCTAACTAAGGGAGTTGAATCCGCGTTTAGACGCAGAGAGTGAGAAGCAGTTTCTTCCATGAGCTGCGTTTTGGTATTTCAGAGTGAATGGGAGTGAACGCTGTATTGAGAAATATCTGCTTCTAAAACCAAAACGGAGCTACCTAACAGAACGGTCTTCAATGTGTGCGTTCAACTTAGAGAGTTAAGCTGATGTGTGTTTGCAGGAGTTTGTAAACCCTTTCTGTGAAAAAGGGCAAAAAGCATTTGCCCGGCAATCCAAGCATTTAAGAAATAGCTAAAAATCTCCGTCTAAAACACAAAACGAACGTTTCCTTCGAACTGCTCTGCTGCGTGTTCGCCTAACTAAGGGAGTTGAATCCGCGTTTAGACGCAGAGAGTGAGAAGCAGTTTCTTCCAGGAGCTGCGTTCTGGTATTCCAGAGTGAATGGGAGTAAACGCTGTATTGAGAAATATCTGCTTCTAAAACCAAAACGGAGCTACCTAACAGAATGGTCTTCAATGTGTGCGTTCAACTTAGACAGGTAAGCTGATGTGTGTTTGCAGGAGTTTGTAAACCCTTTCTGTGAAGAAGCGGAAAAATCATTTTCCCGTCCAAATCCAAGCATATAAGAAATAGCTGGAAATCTCCGTCTAAAAGACAAAACGAACGTTTCCTTCAAACTGCTCTGCTGCGTGTTCGCCTAACTAAGGGAGTTGAATCCGCGTTTAGACGCAGAGAGTGAGAAGCAGTTTCTTCCAGGAGCTGCGTTTTGGTATTCCAGAGTGAATGGGAGAAAACGCTGTATTGAGAAATATCTGCTTCTAAAACCGAAACGGAGCTACCTAACAGAACGGTCTTCAATGTGTGCGTTCAACTTAGAGAGTTAAGCTGATGTGTGTTTGCAGGAGTTTGTAAACCCTTTCTGTGAAGAAGCGGAAAAAGCATTTTCCAGGCCAAATCCAAGCATTTAAGAAATAGCTGGATATCTTTGTCTAAAGCACAAGACTAACCTTTCCTTCAAACTGCTCTGCTGCGTGTTCGCCTAACTAAGGGAGTTGAATCCGCGTTAAGACGCAGAGAGTGAGAAACAGTTTCTTCCAGGAGCTGCGTTTTGGTATTCCAGAGTGAATGGGAGTAAACACTGTATTGAGAAATATCTGCTTCTAAAACCAAAACGGAGCTACCTAACAGAATGGTCTTCAATGTGTGCGTTCAACGTTGAGAGTTAAGCTGATGTGTGTTTGCAAGAGTTTGTAAACCCTTTCTGTGAAGACGCGGAAAAAGCATTTTCCCGGCCAAATCCAAGCATTTAACAAATAGTTTGAAATCTCCGTCTAAAACACAAGACGAACGTTTCCTTCAAACTGCTCTGCTGCGTGTTCGCCTAACTACGGGAGTTGAATCCGCGTTTAGACGCAGAGAGTGAGAAGAAGTTTATTCCAGGAGCTGCGTTTTTGTATTCCAGAGTGAATGGGAGTGAACGCTGTATTGAGAAATATCTGCTTCTAAAACCAAAACGGAGCTACCTAACAGAAGGGTCTTCAATGTGTGCGTTCAACTTAGAGAGTTAAGCTGATGTGTGTTTGCAGGAGTTTGTAAACCCTTTCTGTGAAAAAGGGGAAAAAGCATTTTCCCGTCCAAATCCAAGCATTTAAGAAATAGCTGTAAATCTCCGTCTAAAACACAAAACGAACGTTTCCTTCAAACTGCTCTGCTGCGTGTTCGCCTAACTAAGGGAGTTGAATCCGCGTTTAGACGCAGAGAGTGAGAAGCAGTTTCTTCCAGGAGCTGCGTTTTGGTATTCCAGAGTGAATGGGAGTAAACGCTGTATTGAGAAATATCTGCTTCTAAAACCAAAACGGAGCTACCTAACAGAAGGGTCTTCAATGTGTGCGTTCAACTTAGAGAGTTAAGCTGATGTGTGTTTGCAGGAGTTTGTAAACCCTTTCTGTGAAGAAGCGGAAAAAGCATTTTCCCGGCCAAATCCAAGCATTTAAGAAATAGCTGGAAATCTCCGTCTAAAACACAAAACGAACGTTTCCTTCAAACTGTTCTGCTGCGTGTTCGCCTAACTGAGGGAGTCGAATCCGGGTTCAGACGCAGAGAGTGAGAAGCAGTTTCTTCCAGGAGCTGCGTTTTGGTACTCCAGAGTGAATGGGAGTAAACGCTGTATTGAGAAATATCTGCTTCTTAAACCAAAACGGAGCTACCTAACAGAACGGTCTTCAATGTGTGCGTTCAACTTAGAGAGTTAAGCTGATGTGTGTTTGCAGGAGTTTGTAAACCCTTACTGTGAAAAAGGGGAAAAAGCGTTTGCCCGGCCAAATCCAAGCATTTAAGAAACAGCTAAAAATCTCCGTCTATAACACAAAACGAACGTTTCCTTCAAACTGCTCTGCTGCGTGTTCGCCTAAGGGAGTTGAATCCGCGTTTAGACGCAGAGAGTGAGAAGCAGTTTCTTCCAGGAGCTGCGTTTTGGTATTCCAGAGTGAATGGGAGTAAACGCTGTATTCAGAAATATCTGCTTGTAAAACCAAAACGGAGCTACATAACAGAACGGTCTTGAATGTGTGCGTTCAACTTAGAGAGTTAAGATGATGTGTGTTTGCAGGAGTTTGTAAACCCTTTCTGTGAAGAAGGGAAAAAAGCATTTTCCCGGACAAATCCAAGCATTTAAGAAATAGCTAGAAATCTCCGTCTAAAACACAAAACGAACGTTTCCTTCAAACTGCTCTGCTGCCTGTTCTCCTAACTAAGGGAGTTGAATCCGCGTTTAGACGCAGAGAGTGAGAAGCAGTTTTTTCCAGGAGCTGCGTTTTGGTATTCCAGAGTAAATGGGAGTAAACGCTGTATTGAGAAATATCTGCTTCTAAAACCAAAACGGAGCTACCTAAAAGAACGGTCTTCAATGTGTGCGTTCAACTTAGAGAGTTAAGCTGATGTGTGTGTGCAGGGGTTTGTAAACCCTTTCTGTGAAGAAGCGGAAAAAGCATTTTCCCGGCGAAATCCAAGCATTTAAGAAATAGTTTGAAATCTCCATCTGAAACACAAAACGAACGGTTCCTTCAAACTGCTCTGCTGCGTGTTCGCCTAACTAAGGGAGTTGAATCCGCGTTTAGACGCAGAGAGTGAGAAGCAGTTTCTTCCATGAGCTGCGTTTTGGTATTTCAGAGTGAATGGGAGTGAACGCTGTATTGAGAAATATCTGCTTCTAAAACCAAAACGGAGCTACCTAACAGAACGGTCTTCAATGTGTGCGTTCAACTTAGAGAGTTAAGCTGATGTGTGTTTGCAGGAGTTTGTAAACCCTTTCTGTGAAAAAGGGCAAAAAGCATTTGCCCGGCAATCCAAGCATTTAAGAAATAGCTAAAAATCTCCGTCTAAAACACAAAACGAACGTTTCCTTCGAACTGCTCTGCTGCGTGTTCGCCTAACTAAGGGAGTTGAATCCGCGTTTAGACGCAGAGAGTGAGAAGCAGTTTCTTCCAGGAGCTGCGTTTTGGTATTCCAGAGTGAATGGGAGTAAACGCTGTATTGAGAAATATCTGCTTCTAAAACCAAAACGGAGCTACCTAACAGAATGGTCTTCAATGTGTGCGTTCAACTTAGACAGGTAAGCTGATGTGTGTTTGCAGGAGTTTGTAAACCCTTTCTGTGAAGAAGCGGAAAAATCATTTTCCCGTCCAAATCCAAGCATATAAGAAATAGCTGGAAATCTCCGTCTAAAAGACAAAACGAACGTTTCCTTCAAACTGCTCTGCTGCGTGTTCGCCTAACTAAGGGAGTTGAATCCGCGTTTAGACGCAGAGAGTGAGAAGCAGTTTCTTCCAGGAGCTGCGTTTTGGTATTCCAGAGTGAATGGGAGAAAACGCTGTATTGAGAAATATCTGCTTCTAAAACCGAAACGGAGCTACCTAACAGAACGGTCTTCAATGTGTGCGTTCAACTTAGAGAGTTAAGCTGATGTGTGTTTGCAGGAGTTTGTAAACCCTTTCTGTGAAGAAGCGGAAAAAGCATTTTCCAGGCCAAATCCAAGCATTTAAGAAATAGCTGGATATCTTTGTCTAAAGCACAAGACTAACCTTTCCTTCAAACTGCTCTGCTGCGTGTTCGCCTAACTAAGGGAGTTGAATCCGCGTTAAGACGCAGAGAGTGAGAAACAGTTTCTTCCAGGAGCTGCGTTTTGGTATTCCAGAGTGAATGGGAGTAAACGCTGTATTGAGAAATATCTGCTTCTAAAACCAAAACGGAGCTACCTAACAGAACGGTCTTCAATGTGTGCGTTCAACGTTGAGAGTTACGCTGATGTGTGTTTGCAAGAGTTTGTAAACCCTTTCTGTGAAGACGCGGAAAAAGCATTTTCCCGGCCAAATCCAAGCATTTAACAAATAGTTTGAAATCTCCGTCTAAAACACAAGACGAACGTTTCCTTCAAACTGCTCTGCTGCGTGTTCGCCTAAGTACGGGAGTTGAATCCGCGTTTAGACGCAGAGAGTGAGAAGAAGTTTATTCCAGGAGCTGCGTTTTTGTATTCCAGAGTGAATGGGAGTGAACGCTGTATTGAGAAATATCTGCTTCTAAAACCAAAACGGAGCTACCTAACAGAAGGGTCTTCAATGTGTGCGTTCAACTTAGAGAGTTAAGCTGATGTGTGTTTGCAAGAGTTTGTAAACCCTTTCTGTGAAGACGCGGAAAAAGCATTTTCCCGGCCAAATCCAAGCATTTAACAAATAGTTTGAAATCTCCGTCTAAAACACAAAACGAACGTTTCCTTCAAACTGCTCTGCTGCGTGTTCGCCTAACTACGGGAGTTGAATCCGCGTTTAGACGCAGAGAGTGAGAAGCAGTTTATTCCAGGAGCTGCGTTTTGGTATTCCAGAGTGAATGGGAGTGAACGCTGTATTGAGAAATATCTGCTTCTAAAACCAAAACGGAGCTACCTAACAGAAGGGTCTTCAATGTGTGCGTTCAACTTAGAGAGGTAAGCTGATGTGTGTTTGCAGGAGTTTGTAAACCCTTTCTGTGAAGAAGCGGAAAAAGCATTTTCCCGTCCAAATCAAAGCATTTAAGAAATAGCTGGAAATCTCCGTCTAAAACACAAAACGAACGTTTCCTTCAAACTGCTCTGCTGCGTGTTCGCCTAACTAAGGGAGTTGAATCTGGGTTTAGACGCAGAGAGTGAGAAGCAGTTTCTTCCAGGAGCTGCGTTTTGGTATTCCAGAGTGAATGGGAGTAAACGCTGTATTGAGAAATATCTGCTTCTAAAACCAAAACGGAGCTATCTAACAGAACGGTCATCAATGTGTGAGTTCAAGTTACAGAGTTAAGCTGATGTGTGTTTGCAGGAGTTTGTAAACCCTTTCTGTGAAGAAGGGGAAAAAGCATTTTCCCGGCCAAATCCAAGCATTTAAGAAATAGCTGGAAATCTCCGTCTAAAACACAAAACGAACGTTTCCTTCAAACTGCTCTGCTGCGTGTTCGCCTAACTACGGGAGTTGAATCCGCGTTTAGACGCAGATTGAGAAACAGTTTCTTCCAGGAGCTGCGTTTTTGTATTCCAGAGTGAATGGGAGTGAACGCTGTATTGAGAAATATCTGCTTCTAAAACCAAAACGGAGCTACCTAACAGAAGGGTCTTCAATGTGTGCGTTCAACTTAGAGAGTTAAGCTGATGTGTGTTTGCAGGAGTTTGTAAACCCTTTCTTTGAAGAAGCTTAAAAAGCATTTTCCCAGCGAAATCCAAACATTTAAGAAATAGTTTGAAATCTCCGTCTAAAACACAAAACGAACGTTTCCTTCAAACTGCTCTGCTGCGTGTTCGCCTAACTAAGGGAGTTGAATCCGCGTTTAGACGCAGAGAGTGAGAAGCAGTTTCTTCCAGGAGCTGCGTTTTGGTATTCCAGAGTGAATGGGAGTAAACGCTGTATTCAGAAATATCTGCTTCTAAAACCAAAACGGAGCTACCTAACAGACCGGTCTTCAATGTGTGCGTTCAACTTAGAGAGTTAAGATGATGTGTGTTTGCAGGAGTTTGTAAACCCTTTCTGTGAAGAAGCGGAAAAAGCATTTTCCCGTCCAAATCCAACCATTTAAGAAATAGCTGGAAATCTCCGTCTAAAACACAAAACGAACGTTTCCTTCAAACTGCTCTGCTGCGTGTTCGCCTAACTAAGGGAGTTGAATCCGCGTTTAGACGCAGAGAGTGAGAAGCAGTTTCTTCCAGGAGCTGCGTTTTGGTATTCCAGAGTGAATGGGAGTAAACGCAGTATTGAGCAATATCTGCTTCTAAAACCAAAACGGAGCTACCTAACAGAACGGTCTTCAATGTGTGCGTTCAACTTAGAGAGTTAAGCTGATGTGTGTTTGCAGGAGTTTGTAAACCCTTTCTGTGAAGAAGCGGAAAAAGCATTTTCCCGGCCAAATCCAAGCATTTAAGAAATAGCTGGAAATCTCCGTCTAAAACACAAAACGAACGTTTCTTTCAAACTGTTCTGCTGCGTTTTTGCCTAACTAAGGGAGTTGAATCCGGGTTCAGACGCAGAGAGTGAGAAGCAGTTTCATCCAGGAGCTGCGTTTTGGTATTCCAGAGTGAATGGGAGTAAACGCTGTATTGAGAAATATCTGCTTCTAAAACCAAAACGGAGCTACCTAACAGCACGGTCTTCAATGTGTGCGTTCAACTTAGAGAGTTAAGCTGATGTGTGTTTGCAGGACTTTGTAAACCCTTTCTGTGAAGAAGCGGAAAAAGCATTTTCCCGGCCAAATCCAAGCATTTAAGAAATAGCTGGAAATCTCCGTCTAAAACACAAAACGAACGTTTCCTTCCAACTGTTCTGCTGCGTGTTTGCGTAACTAAGGGAGTTGAATCCGGGTGCAGACGCAGAGAGTGAGAAGCAGTTTCGTCCAGGAGCTGCGTTTTGGTATTCCAGAGTGAATGGGAGTAAACGCTGTATTGAGAAATATCTGCTTCTAAAACCAAAACGGAGCTACCTAACAGAACGGCCTTCAATGTGGGCTTTCAACTTAGAGAGTTAAGCTGATGTGTGTTTGCAGGAGTTTGTAAACCCTTTCTGTGAAGAAGCGGAAAAAGCATTTTCCCGGCCAAATCCAAGCATTTAAGAAATAGCTGGAAATCTTTGTCTAAAGCACAAGACGAACGTTTTCTTCAAACTGCTCTGCTGCGTGTTCGCCTAACTAAGGGAGTTGAATCCGCATTTAGACGCAGAGAGTGAGAAGCAGTTTCTTCCAGGAGCTGCGTTTTGGTATTCCAGAGTGAATGGGAGTAAACTCAGTATTGAGCAATATCTGCTTCTAAAACCAAAACGGAGCTACCTAACAGAACGGTCTTCAATGTGTGCGTTCAACTTAGAGAGTTAAGCTGATGTGTGTTTGCAGGAGTTTGTAAACCCTTTCTGTGAAGAAGCGGAAAAAGCATTTTCCCGGCCAAATCCAAGCATTTAAGAAATAGCTGGAAATCTCCGTCTAAAACACAAAACGAACGTTTCTTTCAAACTGTTCTGCTGCGTTTTTGCCTAACTAAGGGAGTTGAATCCGGGTTCAGACGCAGAGAGTGAGAAGCAGTTTCTTTCAGGAGCTGCGTTTTGGTATTCCAGAGTGAATGGGAGTAAACGCTGTATTGAGAAATATCTGCTTCTAAAACCAAAACGGAGCTACCTAACAGAACGGTCTTCAATGTGCGCGTTCAACTTAGAGAGTTAAGCTGATGTGTGTTTGCAGGAGTTTGTAAACACTTTTTGTGAAGAAGCGGAAAAAGCATTTTTCCGGCCAAATCCAAGCATTAAAGAAATAGCTGGAAATCTCTGTCTAAAGCACAAAACGAACGTTTCCTTCAAACTGCTCTGCTGCGTGTTCGCCTAACTAAGGGAGTTGAATCCGCATTTAGACGCAGAGAGTGAGAAGCAGTTTCTTCCAGGAGCTGCGTTTTGGTATTCCAGAGTGAATGGGAGTAAACGCTGTATTGAGAAATATCTGCTTCTAAAACCAAAACGGAGCTACCTAACAGAACGGTCTTCAATGTGTGCGTTCAACGTTGAGAGTTAAGCTGATGTGTGTTTGCAAGAGTTTGTAAACCCTTTCTGTGAAGACGCGGAAAAAGCATTTTCCCGGCCAAATCCAAGCATTTAACAAATAGTTTGAAATCTCCGTCTCAAACACAAGACGAACGTTTCCTTCAAACTGCTCTGCTGCGTGTTCGCCTAACTACGGGAGTTGAATCCGCGTTTAGACGCAGAGATTGAGAAGCAGTTTATTCCAGGAGCTGCGTTTTTGTATTCCAGAGTGAATGGGAGTGAACGTTGTATTGAGAAATATCTGCTTCTAAAACCAAAACGGAGCTACCTAACAGAACGGTCTTCAATGTGTGCGTTCAACTTAGAGAGTTAAGCTGATGTGTGTCTGCAGGAGTTTGTAAACCCTTTCTGTGAAGAAGCGGAAAAAGCATTTTCCCGGCCAAATCCAAGCATTTAAGAAATAGCTGGAAATCTTTGTGTAAAGCACAAGACGAACGTTTCCTTCAAACTGCTCTGCTGCGTGTTCGCCTAACTAAGGGAGTTGAATCCGGGTTTAGACGCAGAGAGTGAGAAGCAGTTTCTTCCAGGAGCTGCGTTTTGGTATTCCAGAGTGAATGGGAGTAAACGCAGTATTGAGCAATATCTGCTTCTAAAACCAAAACAAAGCTACCTAACAGAACGGTCTTCAATGTGTGAGTTCAACTTACAGAGTTAAGCTGATGTGTGTTTTCAGGAGTTTGTAACCCCTTTCTGTGAAGAAGCGGAAAAAGCATTTTCCCGGCCAAATCCAAGCATTTAAGAAATAGCTGGAAATCTTTGTCTAAAACACAAAACGAACGTTTCCTTCAAACTGCTCTGCTGCGTGTTCGCCTAACTAAGGGAGTTGAATCCGCGTTTACACGCAGAGAGTGAGAAGCAGTTTCTTCCAGGAGCTGCGTTTTGGTATTCCAGAGTGAATGGGAGTAAACGCTGTATTGAGAAATATCTGCTTCTAAAACCGAACGGAGCTACCTAACAGAACGGTCTTCAATGTCTGCGTTCAACTTAGAGAGTTAAGCTGATGTGTGTTTGCAGGAGTTTGTAAACCCTTTCTGTGAAGAAGCGGAAAAAGCATTTTCCCGGCCAAATCCAAGCATTTAAGAAATAGCTGGAAATCTTTGTCTAAAGCACAAGACGAACGTTTCCTTCAAACTGCTCTGCTGCGTATTCGCCTAACTAAGGGAGTTGAATCCGCGTTTAGACGCAGAGAGTGAGTAGCAGTTTCTTCCAGGAGCTGCGTTTTGGTATTCCAGAGTGAATGGGAGTAAACGCTGTATTGAGAAATATCTGCTTCTAAAACCAAAACGGAGCTACCTAACAGAACGGTCTTCAATGTGTGCGTTCAACTTAGAGAGTTAAGCTGATGTGTGTTTGCAGGAGTTTGTAAACCCTTTCTGTGAAGAAGCGGAAAAAGCATTTTCCCGGCCAAATCCAAGCATTTAAGAAATAGCTGGTAATCTCCGTCTAAAACACAAAACGAACGTTTCCTTCAAACTGTTCTGCTGCGTATTCGCCTAACTAAGGGAGTTGAATCCGGGTTCAGACGCAGAGAGTGAGAAGCAGTTTCTTCCAGGAGCTGCGTTTTGGTATTCCAGAGTGAATGAAAGTAAACGCAGTATTGAGCAATATCTGCTTCTAAAACCAAAACGGAGCTATCTAACAGAACGGTCATCAATGTGTGAGTTCAAGTTACAGAGTTAAGCTGATGTGTGTTTGCAGGAGTTTGTAAACCCTTTCTGTGAAGAAGGCGAAAAAGCATTTTCCCGGCCAAATCCAAGCATTTAAGAAAGAGCTGGAAATCTCCGTCTAAAACACAAAACGAACGTTCCCTTCGAACTGCTCTGCTGCGTGTTCGCCTAACTAAGGGAGTTGAATTCGCGTTTAGACGCCGAGAGTGAGAAGCAGTTTCTTCCAGGAGCTGCGTTTTGGTATTCCAGAGTGAATGGGTGTAAACGCTGTATTGAGAAATATCTGCTTCTAAAACCAAAACGGAGCTACCTAACAGAACGGTCTTCAATGTGTGCGTTCAACGTTGAGAGTTAAGCTGATGTGTGTTTGCAAGAGTTTGTAAACCCTTTCTGTGAAGACGCGGAAAAAGCATTTTCCCGGCCAAATCCAAGCATTTAACAAATAGTTTGAAATCTCCGTCTAAAACACAAGACGAACGTTTCCTTCAAACTGCTCTGCTGCGTGTTCGCCTAACTACGGGAGTTGAATCCGCGTTTAGACGCAGAGGGTGAGAAGCAGTTTATTCCAGGAGCTGCGTGTTTGTATTCCAGAGTGAATGGGAGTGAACGCTGTATTGAGAAATATCTGCTTCTAAAACCAAAACGGAGCTACCTAACAGAACGGTCTTCAATGTGTGCGTTGAACTTGGAGAGTTAAGATGATGTGTGTTTGCAGGAGTTTGTAAACCCTTTCTGTGAAGAAGCGGAAAAAGCATTTTCCCGGCCAAATCCAAGCATTTAAGAAATAGCTGGAAATCTTTGTCTAAAGCACAAGACGAACGTTTCCTTCAAACTGCTCTGCTGCGTGTTCGCCTAACTAAGGGAGTTGAATCCGCGTTTAGACGCAGAGAGTGAGAAGCAGTTTCTTCCAGGAGCTGCGTTTTGGTATTCCAGAGTGAATGGGAGTAAACGCTGTATTCAGAAATATCTGCTTCTAAAACCAAAACGGAGCTACCTAACAGACCGGTCTTCAATGTGTGCGTTCAACTTAGAGAGTTAAGATGATGTGTGTTTGCAGGAGTTTGTAAACCCTTTCTGTGAAGAAGCGGAAAAAGCATTTTCCCGTCCAAATCCAACCATTTAAGAAATAGCTGGAAATCTCCGTCTAAAACACAAAACGAACGTTTCCTTCAAACTGCTCTGCTGCGTGTTCGCCTAACTAAGGGAGTTGAATCCGCGTTTAGACGCAGAGAGTGAGAAGCAGTTTCTTCCAGGAGCTGCGTTTTGGTATTCCAGAGTGAATGGGAGTAAACGCTGTATTGAGAAATATCTGCTTCTAAAACCAAAACGGAGCTACCTAACAGAACGGTCTTCAATGTGTGCGTTCAACTTAAAGAGTTAAGCTGATGTGTGTTTGCAGGACTTTGTAAACCCTTTCTGTGAAGAAGCGGAAAAAGCATTTTCCCGGCCAAATCCAAGCATTTAAGAAATAGCTGGAAATCTCCTTCTAAAACACAAAACGAACGTTTCCTTCAAACTGTTCTGCTGCGTGTTTGCCTAACTAAGGGAGTTGAATCCGGGTGCAGACGCAGAGAGTGAGAAGCAGTTTCGTCCAGGAGCTGCGTTTTGGTATTCCAGAGTGAATGGGAGTAAACGCTGTATTGAGAAATATCTGCTTCTAAAAGCAAAACGGAGCTACCTAACAGAACGGCCTTCAATGTGTGCTTTCAACTTAGAGAGTTAAGCTGATGTGTGTTTGCAGGAGTTTGTAAACCCTTTCTGTGAAGAAGCGGAAAAAGCATTTTCCCGGCCAAATCCAAGCATTTAAGAAATAGCTGGAAATCTTTGTCTGAAGCACAAGACGAACGTTTCCTTCAAACTGCTCTGCTGCGTGTTCGCCTAACTAAGGGAGTTGAATCCGCATTTAGACGCAGAGAGTGAGAAGCAGTTTCTTCCAGGAGCTGCGTTTTGGTATTCCAGAGTGAATGGGAGTAAACGCTGTATTGAGAAATATCTGCTTCTAAAACCAAAACGGAGCTACCTAACAGAACGGTCTTCAATGTGTGCGTTCAACGTTGAGAGTTAAGCTGATGTGTGTTTGCTAGAGTTTGTAAACCCTTTCTGTGAAGACGCGGAAAAAGCATTTTCCCAGCCAAATCCAAGCATTTAACAAATAGTTTGAAATCTCCGTCTCAAACACAAGACGAACGTTTCCTTCAAACTGCTCTGCTGCGTGTTCGCCTAACTACGGGAGTTGAATCCGCGTTTAGACGCAGAGAGTGAGAAGCAGTTTATTCCAGGAGCTGCGTTTTTGTATTCCAGAGTGAATGGGAGTGAACGTTGTATTGAGAAATATCTGCTTCTAAAACCAAAACGGAGCTACCTAACAGAACGGTCTTCAATGTGTGCGTTCAACTTAGAGAGTTAAGCTGATGTGTGTTTGCAGGAGTTTGTAAACCCTTTCTGTGAAGAAGCGGAAAAAGCATTTTCCCGGCCAAATCCAAGCATTTAAGAAATAGCTGGAAATCTCCGTCTAAAACACAAAACGAACGTTTCCTTCAAACTGTTCTGCTGCGTGTTTGCCTAACTAAGGGAGTTGAATCCGGGTGCAGACGCAGAGAATGAGAAGCAGTTTCGTCCAGGAGCTGCGTTTTGGTATTCCAGAGTGAATGGGAGTAAACGCTGTATTGAGAAATATCTGCTTCTAAAACCAAAACGGAGCTACCTAACAGAACGGCCTTCAATGTGTGCTTTCAACTTAGAGAGTTAAGCTGATGTGTGTTTGCAGGAGTTTGTAAACCCTTTCTGTGAAGAAGCGGAAAAAGCATTTTCCCGGCCAAATCCAAGCATTTAAGAAATAGCTGGAAATCTTTGTCTAAAGCACAAGACGAACGTTTCCTTCAAACTGCTCTGCTGCGTGTTCGCCTAACTAAGGGAGTTGAATCCGCGTTTAGACGCAGAGAGTGAGAAGCAGTTTCTTCCAGGAGCTGCGTTTTGGTATTCCAGAGTGAATGGGAGTAAACGCTGTATTCAGAAATATCTGCTTCTAAAACCAAAACGGAGCTACCTAACAGACCGGTCTTCAATGTGTGCGTTCAACTTAGAGAGTTAAGATAATGTGTGTTTGCCGGAGTTTGTAAACCCTTCCTGTGAAGAAGCGGAAAAAGCATTTTCCCGTCAGAATCCAACCGTTTAAGAAATAGCTGGAAATCTCCGTCTAAAACACAAAACGAACGTTTCCTTCAAACTGCTCTGCTGCGTGTTCGCCTAACTAAGGGAGTTGAATCCCCGTTTAGACGCAGAGAGTGAGAAGCAGTTTCTTCCAGGAGCTGCGTTTTGGTATTCCAGAGTGAATGGGAGTAAACGCTGTATTGAGAAATATCTGCTTCTAAAACCAAAACGGAGCTACCTAACAGAACGGTCTTCAATGTGTGCGTTCCACTTAGAGAGTTAAGCTGATGTGTGTTTGCAGGACTTTGTAAACCCTTTCTGTGAAGAAGCGGAATAAGCATTTTCCCGGCCAAATCCAAGCATTTAAGAAATAGCTGGAAATCTCCGTCTAAAACACCAAACGAACGTTTCCTTCAAACTGTTCTGCTGCGTGTTTGCCTAACTAAGGGAGTTGAATCCGGGTGCAGACGCAGAGAGTGAGAAGCAGTTTCGTCCAGGAGCTGTGTTTTGGTATTCCAGAGTGAATGGGAGTAAACGCTGTATTGAGAAATATCTGCTTCTAAAACCAAAACGGAGCTACGTAACAGAACGGCCTTCAATGTGTGCTATCAACTTAGAGAGTTAAGCTTATGTGTGTTTGCAGGAGTTTGTAAACCCTTTCTGTGAAGAAGCGGAAAAAGCATTTTCCCGGCCAAATCCAAGCATTTAAGAAATAGCTGGAAATCTTTGTGTAAAGCACAAGACGAACGTTTCCTTCAAACTGCTCTGCTGCGTGTTCGCCTAACTAAGGGAGTTGAATCCGCGTTTAGACGCAGAGAGTGAGAAGCAGTTTCTTCCAGGAGCTGCGTTTTGGTATTCCAGAGTGAATGGGAGTAAACGCAGTATTGAGCAATATCTGCTTCTAAAACCAAAACGGAGCTACCTAACAGAACGGTCTTCAATGTGTGAGTTCAACTTACAGAGTTAAGCTGATGTGTGTTTTCAGGAGTTTGTAACCCCTTTCTGTGAAGAAGCGGAAAAAGCATTTTCCCGGCCAAATCCAAGCATTTAAGAAATAGCTGGAAATCTTTGTCTAAAACACAAAACGAACGTTTCCTTCAAACTGCTCTGCTGCGTGTTCGCCTAACTAAGGGAGTTGAATCCGCGTTTACACGCAGAGAGTGAGAAGCAGTTTCTTCCAGGAGCTGCGTTTTGGTATTCCAGAGTGAATGGGAGTAAACGCTGTATTGAGAAATATCTGCTTCTAAAACCGAACGGAGCTACCTAACAGAACGGTCTTCAATGTGTGCGTTCAACTTAGAGAGTTAAGCTGATGTGTGTTTGCAGGAGTTTGTAAACCCTTTCTGTGAAGAAGCGGAAAAAGCATTTTCCCGGCCAAATCCAAGCATTTAAGAAATAGCTGGAAATCTTTGTCTAAAGCACAAGACGAACGTTTCCTTCAAACTGCTCTGCTGCGTATTCGCCTAACTAAGGGAGTTGAATCCGCGTTTAGACGCAGAGAGTGAGTAGCAGTTTCTTCCAGGAGCTGCGTTTTGGTATTCCAGAGTGAATGGGAGTAAACGCTGTATTGAGAAATATCTGCTTCTAAAACCAAAACGGAGCTACCTAACAGAACGGTCTTCAATGTGTCCGTTCAACTTAGAGAGTTAAGCTGATGTGTGTTTGCAGGAGTTTGTAAACCCTTTCTGTGAAGAAGCGGAAAAAGCATTTTCCCGGCCAAATCCAAGCATTTAAGAAATAGCTGGAAATCTCCGTCTAAAACACAAAACGAACGTTCCCTTCGAACTGCTCTGCTGCGTGTTCGCCTAACTAAGGGAGTTGAATTCGCGTTTAGACGCAGAGAGTGAGAAGCAGTTTCTTCCAGGAGCTGCGTTTTGGTATTCCAGAGTGAATGGGTGTAAACGCTGTATTGAGAAATATCTGCTTCTAAAACCAAAACGGAGCTACCTAACAAAACGGTCTTCAATGTGTGCGTTCAACTTAGAGAGTTAAGCTGATGTGTGTTTGCAGGACTTTGTAAACACTTTCTGTGAAGAAGCGGAAAAAGCATTTTCCCGGCCAAATCCAAGCATTTAAGAAATAGCTGGAAATCTCCGTCTAAAACACAAAACGAACGTTTCCTTCAAACTGTTCTGCTGCGTGTTTGCCTAACTAAGGGAGTTGAATCCGGGTGCAGACGCAGAGAGTGAGAAGCAGTTTCGTCCAGGAGCTGCGTTTTGGTATTCCAGAGTGAATGGGAGTAAACGCTGTATTGAGAAATATCTGCTTCTAAAACCAAAACGGAGCTACCTAACAGAACGGCCTTCAATGTGTGCTTTCAACTTAGAGAGTTAAGCTGATGTGTGTTTGCAGGAGTTTGTAAACCCTTTCTGTGAAGAAGCGGAAAAAGCATTTTCCCGGCCAAATCCAAGCATTTAAGAAATAGCTGGAAATCTTTGTCTAAAGCACAAGACGAACGTTTCCTTCAAACTGCTCTGCTGCGTGTTCGCCTAACTAAGGGAGTTGAATCCGCGTTTAGACGCAGAGAGTGAGAAGCAGTTTCTTCCACGAGCTGCGTTTTGGTATTCCAGAGTGAATGGGAGTAAACGCAGTATTGAGCAATATCTGCTTCTAAAACCAAAACGGAGCTACCTAACAGAACGGTCTTCAATGTGTGCGTTCAACTTAGAGAGTTAAGCTGATGTGTGTTTGCAGGAGTTTGTAAACCCTTTCTGTGAAGAAGCGGAAAAAGCATTTTCCCGGCCAAATCCAAGCATTTAAGAAATAGCTGGAAATCTCCGTCTAAAACACAAAACGAACGTTTCTTTCAAACTGTTCTGCTGCGTTTTTGCCTAACTAAGGGAGTTGAATCCGGGTTCAGACGCAGAGAGTGAGAAGCAGTTTCTTTCAGGAGCTGCGTTTTGGTATTCCAGAGTGAATGGGAGTAAACGCTGTATTGAGAAATATCTGCTTCTAAAACCAAAACGGAGCTACCTAACAGAACGGTCTTCAATGTGCGCGTTCAACTTAGAGAGTTAAGCTGATGTGTGTTTGCAGGAGTTTGTTAACCCTTTTTGTGAAGAAGCGGAAAAAGCATTTTTCCGGCCAAATCCAAGCATTTAAGAAATAGCTGGAAATCTCTGTCTAAAGCACAAAACGAACGTTTCCTTCAAACTGCTCTGCTGCGTGTTCGCCTAACTAAGGGAGTTGAATCCGCGTTTAGACGCAGAGAGTGAGAAGCAGTTTCTTCCAGGAGCTGCGTTTTGGTATTCCAGAGTGAATGGGAGTAAACGCTGTATTGAGAAATATCTGCTTCTAAAACCAAAACGGAGCTACCTAACAGAACGGTCTTCAATGTGTGCGTTCAACGTTGAGAGTTAAGCTGATGTGTGTTTGCAAGAGTTTGTAAACCCTTTCTGTGAAGACGCGGAAAAAGCATTTTCCCGGCCAAATCCAAGCATTTAACAAATAGTTTGAAATCTCCGTCTAAAACACAAGACGAACGTTTCCTTCAAACTGCTCTGCTGCGTGTTCGCCTAACTACGGGAGTTGAATCCGCGTTTAGACGCAGAGGGTGAGAAGCAGTTTATTCCAGGAGCTGCGTTTTTGTATTCCAGAGTGAATGGGAGTGAACGCTGTATTGAGAAATATCTGCTTCTAAAACCAAAACGGAGCTACCTAACAGAACGGTCTTCAATGTGTGCGTTCAACTTGGAGAGTTAAGATGATGTGTGTTTGCAGGAGTTTGTAAACCCTTTCTGTGAAGAAGCGGAAAAAGCATTTTCCCGGCCAAATCCAAGCATTTAAGAAATAGCTGGAAATCTTTGTCTAAAGCACAAGACGAACGTTTCCTTCAAACTGCTCTGCTGCGTGTTCGCCTAACTAAGGGAGTTGAATCCGCGTTTAGACGCAGAGAGTGAGAAGCAGTTTCTTCCAGGAGCTGCGTTTTGGTATTCCAGAGTGAATGGGAGTAAACGCTGTATTCAGAAATATCTGCTTCTAAAACCAAAACGGAGCTACCTAACAGACCGGTCTTCAATGTGTGCGTTCAACTTAGAGAGTTAAGATGATGTGTGTTTGCAGGAGTTTGTAAACCCTTTCTGTGAAGAAGCGGAAAAAGCATTTTCCCGTCCAAATCCAACCATTTAAGAAATAGCTGGAAATCTCCGTCTAAAACACAAAACGAACGTTTCCTTCAAACTGCTCTGCTGCGTGTTCGCCTAACTAAGGGAGTTGAATCCGCGTTTAGACGCAGAGAGTGAGAAGCAGTTTCTTCCAGGAGCTGCGTTTTGGTATTCCAGAGTGAATGGGAGTAAACGCTGTATTGAGAAATATCTGCTTCTAAAACCAAAACGGAGCTACCTAACAGAACGGTCTTCAATGTGTGCGTTCAACTTAAAGAGTTAAGCTGATTTGTGTTTGCAGGACTTTGTAAACCCTTTCTGTGAAGAAGCGGAAAAAGCATTTTCCCGGCCAAATCCAAGCATTTAAGAAATAGCTGGAAATCTCCTTCTAAAACACAAAACGAACGTTTCCTTCAAACTGTTCTGCTGCGTGTTTGCCTAACTAAGGGAGTTGAATCCGGGTGCAGACGCAGAGAGTGAGAAGCAGTTTCGTCCAGGAGCTGCGTTTTGGTATTCCAGAGTGAATGGGAGTAAACGCTGTATTGAGAAATATCTGCTTCTAAAAGCAAAACGGAGCTACCTAACAGAACGGCCTTCAATGTGTGCTTTCAACTTAGAGAGTTAAGCTGATGTGTGTTTGCAGGAGTTTGTAAACCCTTTCTGTGAAGAAGCGGAAAAAGCATTTTCCCGGCCAAATCCAAGCATTTAAGAAATAGCTGGAAATCTTTGTCTGAAGCACAAGACGAACGTTTCCTTCAAACTGCTCTGCTGCGTGTTCGCCTAACTAAGGGAGTTGAATCCGCGTTTAGACGCAGAGAGTGAGAAGCAGTTTCTTCCAGGAGCTGCGTTTTGGTATTCCAGAGTGAATGGGAGTAAACGCTGTATTGAGAAATATCTGCTCCTAAAACCAAAACGGAGCTACCTAACAGAACGGTCTTCAATGTGTGCGTTCAACTTAGAGAGTTAAGCTGATGTGTGTTTGCAGGAGTTTGTAAACCCTTTCTGTGAAGAAGCGGAAAAAGCATTTTCCCGGCCATTTCCAAGCATTTAAGAAATAGTTTGAAATCTCCGTCTAAAACACAAAACGAACGTTTCCTTCGAACTGCTCTGCTGCGTGTTCGCCTAACTAAGGGAGTTGAATCCGCGTTTAGACGCAGAGAGTGAGAAGCAGTTTATTCCAGGAGCTGCGTTTTGGTATTCCAGAGTGAATGGGAGTAAACGCTGTATTGAGAAATATCTGCTTCTAAAACCGAAACGGAGCTACCTAACAGAACGGTCTTCAATGTGTGCGTTCAACTTAGAGAGTTAAGCTGATGTGGGTTTGCAGGAGTTTGTAAACCCTTTCTGTGAAGAAGCGGAAAAAGCATTTTCCCGGCCAAATCCAAGCATTTAAGAAATAGCTGGATATCTTTGTCTAAATCACAAGACGAACGTTTCCTTCAAACTGCTCTGCTGCGTGTCCGCCTAACTAAGGGAGTTGAATCCGCGTTTAGACGCAGAGAGTGAGTAGCAGTTTCTTCCAGGAGCTGCGTTTTGGTATTCCAGAGTGAGTGGGAGTAAACGCTGTTTTGAGAAATATCTGCTTCTAAAACCAAAACGGAGCTACCTAACAGAACGGTCTTCAATGTGTGCGTTCAACTTAGAGAGTTAAGCTGATGTGTGTTTGCAGGAGTTTGTAAACCCTTTCTGTGAAGAAGCGGAAAAAGCATTTTCCCGGCCAAATCAAAGCATTTAAGAAATACCTGGAAATCTCCGTCTAAAACAGAAAACGAACGTTTCCTTCAAACTGTTCTGCTGCGTGTTCGCCTAACTAAGGGAGTTGAATCCGCGTTTAGACGCAGAGAGTGAGAAGCAGTTTCTTCCAGGAGCTGCTTTTTGGTATTCCAGAGTGAATGGGAGTAAACGCTGTATTGAGAAATATCTGCTTCTAAAACCAAAACGGAGCCACCTAACAGAACGGTCTTCAATGTGTGCGTTCAACTTAGAGAGTTAAGCTGATGTGTGTTTGCAGGAGTTTGTAAACCCTTTCTGTGAAGAAGCGGAAAAAGCATTTTCCCGGCCACATCCAAGCATTTAAGAAATAGCTGGAAATCTTTGTCTAAAGCACAAGACGAACGTTTCCTTCAAACTGCTCTGCTGCGTGTTCGCCTAACTAAGGGAGTTGAATCCGCGTTTAGAGGCAGAGAGTGAGAAGCAGTTTCTTCCAGGAGCTGCGTTTTGGTATTCCAGAGTGAATGGGAGTAAACGCAGTATTGAGCAATATCTGCTTCTAAAACCAAAACGGAGCTACCTAACAGAACGGTCTTCAATGTGTGCCTTCAACGTAGAGAGTTAAGCTGATGTGCGTTTGCAGGAGTTTGTAAACCCTTTCTGTGAAGAAGCGGAAAAAGCATTTTCCCGGCCGAATCCAAGCATTTAAGAAATAGCTGGAAATCTTTGTCTAAAGCACAAGACGAACGTTTTCTTCAAACTGCTCTGCTGCGTGTTCGCCTAACTAAGGGAGTTGAATCCGCGTTTAGACGCAGAGAGTGAGAAGCAGTTTCTTCCAGGAGCTGCGTTTTGGTATTCCAGAGTGAATGGGAGTAAACGCAGTATTGAGCAATATCTGCTTCTAAAACCAAAACGGAGCTACCTAACAGAACGGTCTTCAATGTGTGCCTTCAACGTAGAGAGTTAAGCTGATGTGCGTTTGCAGGAGTTTGTAAACCCTTTCTGTGAAGAAGCGGAAAAAGCATTTTCCCGGCCAAATCCAAGCATTTAAGAAATAGCTGGAAATCTTTGTCTAAAGCACAAGACGAACGTTTTCTTCAAACTGCTCTGCTGCGTGTTCGCCTAACTAAGGGAGTTGAATCCGCGTTTAGACGCAGAGTGTGAGAAGCAGTTTCTCCCAGGAGCTGCGTTTTGGTATTCCAGAGTGAATGGGAGTAAACGCTGTATTGAGAAATATCTGCTTCCAAAACCAAATCGGAGGTACCTAACAGAACGGTCTTCAATGTGTGCGTTCAACTTAGAGAGTTAAGCCGATGTGTGTTTGCAGGACTTTGTAAACTTTTTCTGTGAAAAAGGGGAAAACGCATTTTTCCGGCCAAATCCAAGCATTTAAGAAATAGCTGGAAATCTCCGTCTAAAACAAAAAACGAACGTTTCCTTCAAACTGCTCTGCTGCGTGTTCGCCTAATAAGGGAGTTGAATCCGCGTTTAGACGCAGAGAGTGAGAAGCAGTTTCTTCCAGGAGCTGCGTTTTGGTATTCCAGAGTGAATGGGAGTAAACGCAGTATTGACCAATATCTGCTTCTAAAACCAAAACGGAGCTACCTAACAGAACGGTCTTCAATGTGTGAGTTCAACTTACAGAGTTAAGCTGATGTGGGTTTGCAGGAGTTTGTAAACCCTTTCTGTGAAGAATCGGAAAAAGCATTTTCCCGGCCAAATCCAAGCATTTAAGAAATACCTGGAAATCTCCGTCTAAAACACAAAACGAACGTTTCCTTCAAACTGCTCTGCTGCGTGTTCGCCTAACTGAGGGAGTCGAATCCGGGTTCAGACGCAGAGAGTGCGAAGCAGTTCCTTCCAGGAGCTGCGTTTTGGTATTCCAGAGTGAATGGGAGTAAACGCTGTATTGAGAAATATCTGCTTCTAAAACCAAAACGGAGCTACCTAACAGAACGGTCTTCAATGTGTGCGTTCAACTTAGATAGTTAAGCTGATGTGTGTTTGCAGGAGTTTGTAAACCCTTTCTGTGAAGAAGCGGAAAAAGCATTTTCCCGGCCAAATCCAAGCATTTAAGAAATACCTGGAAATCTCCGTCTAAAACAGAAAACGAACGTTTCCTTCAAACTGTTCTGTTGCGTGTTCGCCTAACTAAGGGAGTTGAATCCGCGTTTAGACGCAGAGAGTGAGAAGCAGTTTCTTCCAGGAGCTGCTTTTTGGTATTCCAGAGTGAATGGGAGTAAACGCTGTATTGAGAAATATCTGCTTCTAAAACCAAAACGGAGCCACCTAACAGAACGGTCTTCAATGTGTGCGTTCAACTTAGAGAGTTAAGCTGATGTGTGTTTGCAGGAGTTTGTAAACCCTTTCTGGGAAGAAGCGGAAAAAGCATTTTCCCGGCCACATCCAAGCATTTAAGAAATAGCTGGAAATCTTTGTCTAAAGCACAAGACGAACGTTTCCTTCAAACTGCTCTGCAGCGTGTTCGCCTAACTAAGGGAGTTGAATCCGCGTTTAGACGCAGAGAGTGAGAAGCAGTTTCTTCCAGGAGCTGCGTTTTGGTATTCCAGAGTGAATGGGAGTAAACGCAGTATTGAGCAATATCTGCTTCTAAAACCAAAACGGAGCTACCTAACAGAACGGTCTTCAATGTGGGCCTTCAACGTAGAGAGTTAAGCTGATGTGCGTTTGCAGGAGTGTGTAAACCCTTTCTGTGAAGAAGCGGAAAAAGCATTTTCCCGGCCGAATCCAAGCATTTAAGAAATAGCTGGAAATTTTTGTCTAAAGCACAAGACGAACGTTTTCTTCAAACTGCTCTGCTGCGTGTTCGCCTAACTAAGGGAGTTGAATCCGCGTTTAGACGCAGAGAGTGAGAAGCAGTTTCTTCCAGGAGCTGCGTTTTGGTATTCCAGAGTGAATGGGAGTAAACGCAGTATTGAGCAATATCTGCTTCTAAAACCAAAACGGAGCTACCTAACAGAACGGTCTTCAATGTGTGCCTTCAACGTAGAGAGTTAAGCTGATGTGCGTTTGCAGGAGTTTGTAAACCCTTTCTGTGAAGAAGCGGAAAAAGCATTTTCCCGGCCAAATCCAAGCATTTAAGAAATAGCTGGAAATTTTTGTCTAAAGCACAAGACGAACGTTTTCTTCAAACTGCTCTGCTGCGTGTTCGCCTAACTAAGGGAGTTGAATCCGCGTTTAGACGCAGAGAGTGAGAAGCAGTTTCTCCCAGGAGCTGCGTTTTGGTATTCCAGTGTGAATGGGAGTAAACGCTGTATTGAGAAATATCTGCTTCCAAAACCAAATCGGAGGTACCTAACAGAACGGTCTTCAATGTGTGCGTTCAACTTAGAGAGTTAAGCCGATGTGTGTTTGCAGGACTTTGTAAACCCTTTCTGTGAAAAAGGGGAAAACGCATTTTTCCGGCCAAATCCAAGCATTTAAGAAATAGCTGGAAATCTCCGTCTAAAACAAAAAACGAACGTTTCCTTCAAACTGCTCTGCTGCGTGTTCGCCTAATAAGGGAGTTGAATCCGCGTTTAGACGCAGAGAGTGAGAAGCAGTTTCTTCCAGGAGCTGCGTTTTGGTATTCCAGAGTGAATGGGAGTAAACGCAGTATTGACCAATATCTGCTTCTAAAACCAAAACGGAGCTACCTAACACAACGGTCTTCAATGTGTGAGTTCAACTTACAGAGTTAAGCTGATGTGGGTTTGCAGGAGTTTGTAAACCCTTTCTGTGAAGAAGCGGAAAAAGCATTTTCCCGGCCAAATCCAAGCATTTAAGAAATACCTGGAAATCTCCGTCTAAAACACAAAACGAACGTTTCCTTCAAACTGTTCTGCTGCGTGTTCGCCTAACTGAGGGAGTCGAATCCGGGTTCAGACGCAGAGAGTGCGAAGCAGTTTCTTCCAGGAGCTGCGTTTTGGTATTCCAGAGTGAATGGGAGTAAACGCTGTATTGAGAAATATCTGCTTCTAAAACCAAAACGGAGCTACCTAACAGAACGGTCTTCAATGTGTGCGTACAACTTAGAGAGTTAAGCTGATGTGTGTTTGCAGGACTTTGTAAACACTTTCTGTGAAGAAGCGGAAAAAGCATTTTCCCGGCCAAATCCAAGCATTTAAGAAATACCTGGAAATCTCCGTCTAAAACAGAAAACGAACGTTTCCTTCAAACTGTTCTGCTGCGTGTTCGCCTAACTAAGGGAGTTGAATCCGCGTTTAGACGCAGAGAGTGAGAAGCAGTTTCTTCCAGGAGCTGCTTTTTGGTATTCCAGAGTGAATGGGAGTAAACGCTGTATTGAGAAATATCTGCTTCTAAAACCAAAACGGAGCCACCTAACAGAACGGTCTTCAATGTGTGCGTTCAACTTAGAGAGTTAAGCTGATGTGTGTTTGCAGGAGTTTGTAAACCCTTTCTGTGAAGAAGCGGAAAAAGCATTTTCCCGGCCACATACAAGCATTTAAGAAATAGCTGGAAATCTTTGTCTAAAGCACAAGACGAAGGTTTCCTTCAAACTGCTCTGCTGCGTGTTCGCCTAACTAAGGGAGTTGAATCCGCGTTTAGACGCAGAGAGTGAGAAGCAGTTTCTTCCAGGAGCTGCGTTTTGGTATTCCAGAGTGAATGGGAGTAAACGCAGTATTGAGCAATATCTGCTTCTAAAACCAAAACGGAGCTACCTAACAGAACGGTCTTCAATGTGTGCCTTCAACGTAGAGAGTTAAGCTGATGTGCGTTTGCAGGAGTTTGTAAACCCTTTCTGTGAAGAAGCGGAAAAAGCATTTTCCCGGCCGAATCCAAGCATTTAAGAAATAGCTGGAAATCTTTGTCTAAAGCACAAGACGAACGTTTTCTTCAAACTGCTCTGCTGCGTGTTCGCCTAACTAAGGGAGTTGAATCCGCGTTTAGAGGCAGAGAGTGAGAAGCAGTTTCTTCCAGGAGCTGCGTTTTGGTATTCCAGAGTGAATGGGAGTAAACGCAGTATTGAGCAATATCTGCTTCTAAAACCAAAACGGAGCTACCTAACAGAACGGTCTTCAATGTGTGCCTTCAACGTAGAGAGTTAAGCTGATGTGCGTTTGCAGGAGTTTGTAAACCCTTTCTGTGAAGAAGCGGAAAAAGCATTTTCCCGGCCAAATCCAAGCATTTAAGAAATAGCTGGAAATCTTTGTCTAAAGCACAAGACGAACGTTTTCTTCAAACTGCTCTGCTGCGTGTTCGCCTAACTAAGGGAGTTGAATCCGCGTTTAGACGCAGAGAGTGAGAAGCAGTTTCTCCCAGGAGCTGCGTTTTGGTTTTCCAGAGTGAATGGGAGTAAACGCTGTATTGAGAAATATCTGCTTCCAAAACCAAATCGGAGGTACCTAACAGAACGGTCTTCATTGTGTGCGTTCAACTTAGAGAGTTAAGCCGATGTGTGTTTGCAGGACTTTGTAAACCCTTTCTGTGAAAAAGGGGAAAACGCATTTTTCCGGCCAAATCCAAGCATTTAAGAAATAGCTGGAAATCTCCGTCTAAAACAAAAAACGAACGTTTCCTTCAAACTGCTCTGCTGCGTGTTCGCCTAATAAGGGAGTTGAATCCGCGTTTAGACGCAGAGAGTGAGAAGCAGTTTCTTCCAGGAGCTGCGTTTTGGTATTCCAGAGTGAATGGGAGTAAACGCAGTATTGAGCAATATCTGCTTCTAAAACCAAAACGGAGCTACCTAACAGAACGGTCTTCAATGTGTGAGTTCAACTTACAGAGTTAAGCTGATGTGGGTTTGCAGGAGTTTGTAAACCCTTTCTGTGAAGAAGCGGAAAAAGCATTTTCCCGGCCAAATCCAAGCATTTAAGAAATACCTGGAAATCTCCGTCTAAAACACAAAACGAACGTTTCCTTCAAACTGTTCTGCTGCGTGTTCGCCTAACTGAGGGAGTCGAATCCGGGTTCAGACGCAGAGAGTGCGAAGCAGTTTCTTCCAGGAGCTGCGTTTTGGTATTCCAGAGTGAATGGGAGTAAACGCTGTATTGAGAAATATCTGCTTCTTAAACCAAAACGGAGCTACCTAACAGAACGGTCTTCAATGTGTGCGTTCAACTTAGAGAGTTAAGCTGATGTGTGTTTGCAGGAGTTTGTAAACCCTTTCTGTGAAAAAGGGGAAAAAGCATTTGCCCGGCCAAATCCAAGCATTTAAGAAATAGCTAAAAATCTCCGTCTATAACACAAAACGAACGTTTCCTTCACACTGCTCTGCTGCGTGTTCGCCTAAGGGAGTTGAATCCGCGTTTAGACGCAGAGAGTGAGAAGTAGTTTCTTCCAGGAGCTGCGTTTTGGTATTCCAGAGTGAATGGGAGTAAACGCTGTATTCAGAAATATCTGCTTGTAAAACCAAAACGGAGCTACATAACAGAACGGTCTTGAATGTGTGCGTTCAACTTAGAGAGTTAAGATGTTGTGTGTTTGCAGGAGTATGTAAACCCTTTCTGTGAAGAAGGGAAAAAAGCATTTTCCCGGACAAATCCAAGCATTTAAGAAATAGCTTGAAATCTCCGTCTAAAACACAAAACGAACGTTTCCTTCAAACTGCTCTGCTGCGTGTTCGCCTAACTAAGGGAGTTGAATCCGCGTTTAGACGCAGAGAGTGAGAAGCAGTTTTTTCCAGGAGCTGCGTTTTGGTATTCCAGAGTAAATGGGAGTAAACGCTGTATTGAGAAATATCTGCTTCTAAAACCAAAACGGAGCTACCTAAAAGAACGGTCTTCAATGTGTGCGTTCAACTTAGAGAGTTAAGCTGATGTGTGTTTGCAGGGGTTTGTAAACCCTTTCTGTGAAGAAGCGGAAAAAGCATTTTCCCGGCGAAATCCAAGCATTTAAGAAATAGTTTGAAATCTCCATCTGAAACACAAAACGAACGGTTCCTTCAAACTGCTCTGCTGCGTGTTCGCCTAACTAAGGGAGTTGAATCCGCGTTTAGACGCAGAGAGTGAGAAGCAGTTTCTTCCAAGAGCTGCGTTTTGGTATTCCAGAGTGAATGGGCTTATACGCTGTATTGAGAAATATCTGCTTCTAAAACCAAAACGGAGCTACCTAACAGAACGGTCTTCAATGTGTGCGTTAAACTTAGAGAGTTAAGCTGATATGTGTTTGCACAAGTTTGTAAACCCTTTCTGTGAAGAAGCGGAAAAAGCATTTTCCCGGCCAATTACAAGCATTTAAGAAATAGTTTGATATCTCCGTCTAAAACACAAAACGAACGTTTCCTTCGAACTGCTCTGCTGCGTGTTCGCCTAACTAAGGGAATTGAATCCGCGTTTAGACGCAGAGAGTGAGAAGCAGTTTCTTTCAGGAGCTGCGTTTTGGTATTCCAGAGTGAATGGGAGTAAACGCTGTATTGAGAAATATCTGCTTCTAAAACCAAAACGGAGGTACCTAACAGAAGGGTCTTCAATGTGTGCGCTCAACTTAGAGAGGTAAGCTGATGTGTGTTTGCAGGAGTTTGTAAACCCTTTCTGTGAAGAAGCAAAAAAAGCATTTTCCCGTCCAAATCAAAGCATTTAAGAAATAGCTGGAAATCTCCGTCTAAAACACAAAACGAACGTTTCCTTCAATCTGCTCTGCTGCGTGTTCGCCTAACTAAGGGAGTTGAATCCGCGTTTAGACGCAGAGAGTGAGAAGCAGTTTCTTCCAGGAGCTGCGTTTTGGTATTCCAGAGTGAATTGGAGTAAACGCTGTATTGAGCAATATCTGCTTCTAAAACCAAAACGGAGCTACCAAACAGAACGGTCTTCAATGTGTGCGTTCATCTTAGAGAGTAAAGCTGAAGTGTGTTTGCAGGAGTTTGTAAACACTTTCTGTGAAGAAGCGGAAAAAGCATTTTCCCGGCCAATTCCAAGCATTTAAGAAATAGTTTGAAATCTCCGTCTAAAACACAAAACGAACGTTTCCTTCGAACTGCTCTGCTGCGTGTTCGCCTAACTAAGGGAGTTGAATCCGCGTTTAGACGCAGAGAGTGAGAAGCAGTTTCTTCCAGGAGCTGCGTTTTGGTATTCCAGAGTGAATGGGAGTAAACGCTGTATTGAGAAATATCTGCTTCTAAAACCAAAACGGAGCTACCTAACAGAAGGGTCTTCAATGTGTGCGTTCAACTTAGAGAGGTAAGCTGATGTGTGTTTGCAGGAGTTTGTAAACCCTTTCTGTGAAGAAGCGGAAAAAGCATTTTCCCGTCCAAATCAAAGCATTTAAGAAATAGCTGGAAATCTCCGTCTAAAACACAAAACGAACGTTTCCTTCAAACTGCTCTGCTGCGTGTTCGCCTAAATAAGGGAGTTGAATCTGGGTTTAGACGCAGAGAGTGAGAAGCAGTTTCTTCCAGGAGCTGCGTTTTGGTATTCCAGAGTGAATGGGAGTAAACGCTGTATTGAGAAATATCTGCTTCTAAAACCAAAACGGAGCTATCTAACAGAACGGTCATCAATGTGTGAGTTCAAGTTACAGAGTTAAGCTGATGTGTGTTTGCAGGAGTTTGTAAACCTCTTCTGTGAAAAAGGGGAAAAAGCATTTCCCCGGCCAAATCCAAGCATTTAAGAAATAGCTGGAAATCTCCGTCTAAAACACAAAACGAACGTTTCCTTCAAACTGCTCTGCTGCGTGTTCGCCTAACTACGGGAGTTGAATCCGCGTTTAGACGCAGAGAGTGAGAAACAGTTTCTTCCAGGAGCTGCGTTTTTGTATTCCAGAGTGAATGGGAGTGAACGCTGTATTGAGAAATATCTGCTTCTAAAACCAAAACGGAGCTACCTAACAGAAGGGTCTTCAATGTGTGCGTTCAACTTAGAGAGTTAAGCTGATGTGTGTTTGCAGGAGTTTGTAAACCCTTTCTTTGAAGAAGCTTAAAAAGCATTTTCCCGGCGAAATCCAAACATTTAAGAAATAGTTTGAAATCTCCGTCTAAAACACAAAACGAACGTTTCCTTCAAACTGCTCTGCTGCGTGTTCGCCTAACTAAGGGAGTTGAATCCGCGTTTAGACGCAGAGAGTGAGAAGCAGTTTCTTCCAGGAGCTGCGTTTTGGTATTCCAGAGTGAATGGGAGTAAACGCTGTATTCAGAAATATCTGCTTCTAAAACCAAAACGGAGCTACCTAACAGACCGGTCTTCAATGTGTGCGTTCAACTTAGAGAGTTAAGATGATGTGTGTTTGCAGGAGTTTGTAAACCCTTTCTGTGAAGAAGCGGAAAAAGCATTTTCCCGTCCAAATCCAACCATTTAAGAAATAGCTGGAAATCTCCGTCTAAAACACAAAACGAACGTTTCCTTCAAACTGCTCTGCTGCGTGTTCGCCTAACTAAGGGAGTTGAATCCGCGTTTAGACGCAGAGAGTGAGAAGCAGTTTCTTCCAGGAGCTGCGTTTTGGTATTCCAGAGTGAATGGGAGTAAACGCAGTATTGAGCAATATCTGCTTCTAAAACCAAAACGGAGCTACCTAACAGAACGGTCTTCAATGTGTGCGTTCAACTTAGAGAGTTAAGCTGATGTGTGTTTGCAGGAGTTTGTAAACCCTTTCTGTGAAGAAGCGGAAAAAGCATTTTCCCGGCCAAATCCAAGCATTTAAGAAATAGCTGGAAATCTCCGTCTTAAACACAAAACGAACGTTTCTTTCAAACTGTTCTGCTGCGTTTTTGCCTAACTAAGGGAGTTGAATCCGGGTTCAGACGCAGAGAGTGAGAAGCAGTTTCTTCCAGGAGCTGCGTTTTGGTATTCCAGAGTGAATGGGAGTAAACGCTGTATTGAGAAATATCTGCTTCCAAAACCAAAACGGAGCTACCTAACAGCACGGTCTTCAATGTGTGCCTTCAACTTAGAGAGTTAAGCTGATGTGTGTTTGCAGGACTTTGTAAACCCTTTCTGTGAAGAAGCGGAAAAAGCATTTTCCCGGCCAAATCCAAGCATTTAAGAAATAGCTGGAAATCTCCGTCTAAAACACAAAACGAACGTTTCCTTCAAACTGTTCTGCTGCGTGTTTGCCTAACTAAGGGAGTTGAATCCGGGTGCAGACGCAGACAGTGAGAAGCAGTTTCGTCCAGGAGCTGCGTTTTGGTATTCCAGAGTGAATGGGAGTAAACGCTGTATTGAGAAATATCTGCTTCTAAAACCAAAACGGAGCTACCTAACAGAACGGCCTTCAATGTGTGCTTTCAACTTAGAGAGTTAAGCTGATGTGTGTTTGCAGGAGTTTGTAAACCCTTTCTGTGAAGAAGCGGAAAAAGCATTTTCCCGGCCAAATCCAAGCATTTAAGAAATAGCTGGAAATCTTTGTCTAAAGCACAAGACGAACGTTTTCTTCAAACTGCTCTGCTGCGTGTTCGCCTAACTAAGGGAGTTGAATCCGCATTTAGACGCAGAGAGTGAGAAGCAGTTTCTTCCAGGAGCTGCGTTTTGGTATTCCAGAGTGAATGGGAGTAAACTCAGTATTGAGCAATATCTGCTTCTAAAACCAAAACGGAGCTACCTAACAGAACGGTCTTCAATGTGTGCGTTCAACTTAGAGAATTAAGCTGATGTGTGTTTGCAGGAGTTTGTAAACCCTTTCTGTGAAGAAGCGGAAAAAGCATTTTCCCGGCCAAATCCAAGCATTTAAGAAATAGCTGGAAATCTCCGTCTAAAACACAAAACGAACGTTTCTTTCAAACTGTTCTGCTGCGTTTTTGCCTAACTAAGGGAGTTGAATCCGGGTTCAGACGCAGAGAGTGAGAAGCAGTTTCTTTCAGGAGCTGCGTTTTGGTATTCCAGAGTGAATGGGAGTAAACGCTGTATTGAGAAATATCTGCTTCTAAAACCAAAACGGAGCTACCTAACAGAACGGTCTTCAATGTGCCCGTTCAACTTAGAGAGTTAAGCTGATGTGTGTTTGCAGGAGTTTGTAAACACTTTTTGTGAAGAAGCGGAAAAAGCATTTTTCCGGCCAAATCCAAGCATTAAAGAAATAGCTGGAAATCTCTGTCTAAAGCACAAAACGAACGTTTCCTTCAAACTGCTTTGCTGCGTGTTCGCCTAACTAAGGGAGTTGAATCCGCGTTTAGACGCAGAGAGTGAGAAGCAGTTTCTTTCAGGAGCTGCGTTTTGGTATTCCAGAGTGAATGGGAGTAAACGCTGTATTGAGAAATATCTGCTTCTAAAACCAAAACGGAGCTACCTAACAGAACGGTCTTCAATGTGTGCGTTCAACGTTGAGAGTTAAGCTGATGTGTGTTTGCAAGAGTTTGTAAACCCTTTCTGTGAAGACGCGGAAAAAGCATTTTCCCGGCCAAATCCAAGCATTTAACAGATAGTTTGAAATCTCCGTCTCAAACACAAGACGAACGTTTCCTTCAAACTGCTCTGCTGCGTGTTCGCCTAACTACGGGAGTTGAATCCGCGTTTAGACGCAGAGAGTGAGAAGCAGTTTATTCCAGGAGCTGCGTTTTTGTATTCCAGAGTGAATGGGAGTGAACGCTGTATTGAGAAATATTTGCTTCTAAAACCAAAACGGAGCTACCTAACAGAACGGTCTTCAATGTGTGCGTTCAACTTAGAGAGTTAAGCTGATGTGTGTTTGCAGGAGTTTGTAAACCCTTTCTGTGAAGAAGCTTAAAAAGCATTTTCCCGGCGAAATCTAAACATTTAAGAAATAGTTTGAAATCTCCGTCTAAAACACAAAACGAACGTTTCCTTCAAACTGCTCTGCTGCGTGTTTGCCTAACTAAGGGAGTTGAATCCGGGTGCAGACGCAGAGAGTGAGAAGCAGTTTCGTCCAGGAGCTGCGTTTTGGTATTCCAGAGTGAATGGGAGTAAACGCTGTATTGAGAAATATCTGCTTCTAAAACCAAAACGGAGCTACCTAACAGAACGGCCTTCAATGTGTGCTTTCAACTTAGAGAGTTAAGCTGATGTGTGTTTGCAGGAGTTTGTAAACCCTTTCTGTGAAGAAGCGGAAAAAGCATTTTCCCGGCCAAATCCAAGCATTTAAGAAATAGCTGGAAATCTTTGTCTAAAGCACAAGACGAACGTTTCCTTCAAACTGCTCTGCTGCGTGTTCGCCTAACTAAGGGAGTTGAATCCGCGTTTAGACGCAGAGAGTGAGAAGCAGTTTCTTCCAGGAGCTGCGTTTTGGTATTCCAGAGTGAATGGGAGTAAACGCAGTATTGAGCAATATCTGCTTCTAAAACCAAAACGGAGCTACCTAACAGAACGGTCTTCAATGTGTGAGTTCAACTTACAGAGTTAAGCTGATGTGTGTTTTCAGGAGTTTGTAAACCCTTTCTGTGAAGAAGCGGAAAAAGCATTTTCCCGGCCAAATCCAAGCATTTAAGAAATAGCTGGAAATTTTTGTCTAAAGCACAAGACGAACGTTTCCTTCAAACTGCTCTGCTGCGTGTTCGCCTAACTAAGGGAGTTGAATCCGCGTTTAGACGCAGAGAGTGAGAAGCAGTTTCTTCCAGGAGCTGCGTTTTGGTATTCCAGAGTGAATGGGAGTAAACCCAGTATTGAGCAATATCTGCTTCTAAAACCAAAACGGAGCTACCTAACAGAACGGTCTTCAATGTGTGAGTTCAACTTACAGAGATAAGCTGATGTGTGTTTTCAGGAGTTTGTAAACCCTTTCTGTGAAGAAGCGGAAAAAGCATTTTCCCGGCCAAATCCAAGCATTTAAGAAATAGCTGGAAATCTCCGTCTAAAACACAAAACGAACGTTTCCTTCAAACTGCTCTGCTGCGTGTTCGCCTAACTAAGGGAGTTGAATCCGCGTTTAGACGCAGAGAGTGAGAAGCAGTTTCTTCCAGGAGCTGCGTTTTGGTATTCCAGAGTGAATGGGAGTAAACGCTGTATTGAGAAATATCTGCTCCTAAAACCAAAACGGAGCTACCTAACAGAACGGTCTTCAATGTGTGCGTTCAACTTAGAGAGTTAAGCTGATGTGTGTTTGCAGGAGTTTGTAAACCCTTTCTGTGAAGAAGCGGAAAAAGCATTTTCCCGGCCAATTCCAAGCATTTAAGAAATAGTTTGAAATCTCCGTCTAAAACAGAAAACGAACGTTTCCTTCGAACTGCTCTGCTGCGTGTTCGCCTAACTAAGGGAGTTGAATCCGCGTTTAGACGCAGAGAGTGAGAAGCAGTTTCTTCCAGGAGCTGCGTTTTGGTATTCCAGAGTGAATGGGAGTAAACGCTGTATTGAGAAATATCTGCTTCTAAAACCGAATCGGAGCTACCTAACAGAACGGTCTTCAATGTGTGCGTTCAACTTAGAGAGTTAAGCTGATGTGTGTTTGCAGGAGTTTGTAAACCCTTTCTGTGAAGAAGCGGAAAAAGCATTTTCCCGGCCAAATCCAAGCATTTAAGAAATAGCTGGATGTCTTTGTCTAAAGCACAAGACGAACGTTTCCTACAAACTGCTCTGCTGCGTGTCCGCCTAACGAAGGGAGTTGAATCCGCGTTTAGACGCAGAGAGTGAGTAGCAGTTTCTTCCAGGAGCTGCGTTTTGGTATTCCAGAGTGAATGGGAGTAAACGCTGTTTTGAGAAATATCTGCTTCTAAAACCAAAACGGAGCTACCTAACAGAAGGGTCTTCAATGTGTGCGTTCAACTTAGAGAGTTAAGCTGATGTGTGTTTGCAGGAGTTTGTAAACCCTTTCTGTGAAGAAGCTTAAAAAGCATTTTTCCGGCGAAATCCAAACATTTAAGAAATAGTTTGAAATCTCCGTCTAAAACACAAAACGAACGTTTCCTTCAAACTGCTCTGCTGCGTGTTCGCCTAACTAAGGGAGTTGAATCCGCGTTTAGACGCAGAGAGTGAGAAGCAGTTTCATCCAGGAGCTGCGTTTTGGTATTCCTGAGTGAATGGGAGTAAACGCTGTATTCAGAAATATCTGCTTCTAAAACCAAAACGGAGCTACCTAACAGACCGGTCTTCAATGTGTGCGTTCAACTTAGAGAGTTAAGCTGATGTGTGTTTGCAGGAGTTTGTAAACCCTTTCTGTGAAGAAGCGGAAAAAGCATTTTCCCGTCCAAATCCAACCATTTAAGAAATAGCTGGAAATCTCCGTCTAAAACACAAAACGAACGTTTTCTTCAAACTGCTCTGCTGCGTGTTCGCCTAACTAAGGGAGTTGAATCCGCGTTTAGACGCAGAGAGTGAGAAGCAGTTTCTTCCAGGAGCTCCGTATTGGTATTCCAGAGTGAATGGGAGTAAACGCTGTATTGAGAAATATCTGCTCCTAAAACCAAAACGGAGCTACCTAACAGAACGGTCTTCAATGTGTGCGTTCAACTTAGAGAGTTAAGCTGATGTGTGTTTGCAGGAGTTTGTAAACCCTTTCTGTGAAGAAGCGGAAAAAGCATTTTCCCGGCCAATTCCAAGCATTTAAGAAATAGTTTGAAATCTCCGTCTAAAACACAAAACGAACGTTTCCTTCGAACTGCTCTGCTGCGTGTTCGCCTAACTAAGGGAGTTGAATCCGCGTTTAGACGCAGAGAGTGAGAAGCAGTTTCTTCCAGGAGCTGCGTTTTGGTATTCCAGAGTGAATGGGAGTAAACGCTGTATTGAGAAATATCTGCTTCTAAAACCGAAACGGAGCTACCTGACAGAACGGTCTTCAATGTGTGCGTTCAACTTAGAGAGTTAAGCTGATGTGTGTTTGCAGGAGTTTGTAAACCCTTTCTGTGAAGAAGCGGAAAAAGCATTTTCCCGGCCAAATCCAAGCATTTAAGAAATAGCTGGATATCTTTGTCTAAAGCACAAGACGAACGTTTCCTTCAAACTGCTCTGCTGCGTGTCCGCCTAACGAAGGGAGTTGAATCCGCGTTTAGACGCAGAGAGTGAGTAGCAGTTTCTTCCAGGAGCTTCGTTTTGGTATTCCAGAGTGAATGGGAGTAAACGCTGTTTTGAGAAATATCTGCTTCTAAAACCAAAACGGAGCTACCTAACAGAAGGGTCTTCAATGTGTGCGTACAACTTAGAGAGTTAAGCTGATGTGTGTTTGCAGGAGTTTGTAAACCCTTTCTGTGAAGAAGCTTAAAAAGCATTTTCCCGGCGAAATCCAAACATTTAAGAAATAGTTTGAAATCTCCGTCTAAAACACAAAACGAACGTTTCCTTCAAACTGCTCTGCTGCGTGTTCGCCTAACTAAGGGAGTTGAATCCGCGTTTAGACGCAGAGAGTGAGAAGCAGTTTCATCCAGGAGCTGCGTTTTGGTATTCCAGAGTGAATGGGAGTAAACGCTGTATTCAGAAATATCTGCTTCTAAAACCAAAACGGAGCTACCTAACAGACCGGTCTTCAATGTGTGCGTTCAACTTAGAGAGTTAAGATGATGTGTGTTTGCAGGAGTTTGTAAACCCTTTCTGTGAAGAAGCGGAAAAAGCATTTTCCCGTCCAAATCCAACCATTTAAGAAATAGCTGGAAATCTCCGTCTAAAACACAAAACGAACGTTTCCTTCAAACTGCTCTGCTGCGTGTTCGCCTAACTAAGGGAGTTGAATCCGCGTTTAGACGCAGAGAGTGAGAAGCAGTTTCTTCCAGGAGCTGCGTTTTGGTATTCCAGAGTGAATGGGAGTAAACGCTGTATTCAGAAATATCTGCTTCGAAAACCAAAACGGAGCTACCTAACAGACCAGTCTTCAATGTGTGCGTTCAACTTAGAGAGTTAAGATGATGTGTGTTTGCCGGAGTTTGTAAACCCTTCCTGTGAAGAAGCGGAAAAATCATTTTCCCGTCAGAATCCAACCGTTTAAGAAATAGCTGGAAATCTCCGTCTAAAACACAAAACGAACGTTTCCTTCAAACTGCTCTGCTGCGTGTTCGCCTAACTTAGGGAGTTTAATCCGCGTTTAGACGCAGAGAGTGAGAAGCAGTTTCTTCCAGGAGCTGCGTTTTGGTATTCCAGAGTAAATGGGAGTAAACGCTGTATTGAGAAATATCTGCTTCTAAAACCAAAACGGAGCTACCTAAAAGAACGGTCTTCAATGTGTGCGTTCAACTTAGAGAGTTAAGCTGATGTGTGTTTGCAGGGGTTTGTAAACCCTTTCTGTGAAGAAGCGGAAAAAGCATTTTCCCGGCGAAATCCAAGCATTTAAGAAATAGTTTGAAATCTCCATCTAAAACACAAAACGAACGGTTCCTTCAAACTGCTCTGCTGCGTGTTCGCCTAACTAAGGGAGTTGAATCCGCGTTTAGAGGCAGAGAGTGAGAAGCAGTTTCTTCCAAGAGCTGCGTTTTTGTATTCCAGAGTGAATGGGCGTATACGCTGTATTGAGAAATATCTGCTTCTAAAACCAAAACGGAGCTACCTAACAGAACGGTCTTCAATGTGTGCGTTCAACTTAGAGAGTTAAGCTGATGTGTGTTTGCAGGAGTTTGTAAACCCTTTCTGTGAAGAAGCGGAAAAAGCATTTTCCCGGCCAATTCCAAGCATTTAAGAAATAGTTTGATATCTCCGTCTAAAACACAAAACGAACGTTTCCTTCGAACTGCTCTGCTGCGTGTTCGCCTAACTAAGGGAGTTGAATCCGCGTTTAGACGCAGAGAGTGAGAAGCAGTTTCTTCCAGGAGCTGCGTTTTGGTATTCCAGAGTGAATGGGAGTAAACGCTGTATTGAGAAATATCTGCTTCTTAAACCAAAACGGAGCTACCTAACAGAACGGTCTTCAATGTGTGCGTTCAACTTAGAGAGTTAAGCTGATGTGTGTTTGCAGGAGTTTGTAAACCCTTACTGTGAAAAAGGGGAAAAAGCATTTGCCCGGCCAAATCCAAGCATTTAAGCAACAGCTAAAAATCTCCGTCTATAACACAAAACGAACGTTTCCTTCAAACTGCTCTGCTGCGTGTTCGCCTAAGGGAGTTGAATCCGCGTTTAGACGCAGAGAGTGAGAAGCAGTTTCTTCCAGGAGCTGCGTTTTGGTATTCCAGAGTGAATGGGAGTAAACGCTGTATTCAGAAATATCTGCTTGTAAAACCAAAACGGAGCTACATAACAGAACGGTCTTGAATGTGTGCGTTCAACTTAGAGAGTTAAGATGATGTGTGTTTGCAGGAGTTTGTAAACCCTTTCTGTGAAGAAGGGAAAATAGCATTTTCCCGGACAAATCCAAGCATTTAAGAAATAGCTAGAAATCTCCGTCTAAAACACAAAACGAACGTTTCCTTCAAACTGCTCTGCTGCCTGTTCGCCTAACTAAGGGAGTTGAATCCGCGTTTAGACGCAGAGAGTGAGAAGCAGTTTTTTCCAGGAGCTGCGTTTTGGTATTCCAGAGTAAATGGGAGTAAACGCTGTATTGAGAAATATCTGCTTCTAAAACCAAAACGGAGCTACCTAAAAGAACGGTCTTCAATGTGTGCGTTCAACTTAGAGAGTTAAGCTGATGTGTGTGTGCAGGGGTTTGTAAACCCTTTCTGTGAAGAAGCGGAAAAAGCATTTTCCCGGCGAAATCCAAGCATTTAAGAAATAGTTTGAAATCTCCATCTGGAACACAAAACGAACGGTTCCTTCAAACTGCTCTGCTGCGTGTTCGCCTAACTACGGGAGTTGAATCCGCGTTTAGACGCAGAGAGTGAGAAGCAGTTTCTTCCATGAGCTGCGTTTTGGTATTTCAGAGTGAATGGGAGTGAACGCTGTATTGAGAAATATCTGCTTCTAAAACCAAAACGGAGCTACCTAACAGAACGGTCTTCAATGTGTGCGTTCAACTTAGAGAGTTAAGCTGATGTGTGTTTGCAGGAGTTTGTAAACCCTTTCTGTGAAAAAGGGCAAAAAGCATTTGCCCGGCAATCCAAGCATTTAAGAAATAGCTAAAAATCTCCGTCTAAAACACAAAACGAACGTTTCCTTCGAACTGCTCTGCTGCGTGTTCGCCTAACTAAGGGAGTTGAATCCGCGTTTAGACGCAGAGAGTGAGAAGCAGTTTCTTCCAGGAGCTGCGTTCTGGTATTCCAGAGTGAATGGGAGTAAACGCTGTATTGAGAAATATCTGCTTCTAAAACCAAAACGGAGCTACCTAACAGAATGGTCTTCAATGTGTGCGTTCAACTTAGACAGGTAAGCTGATGTGTGTTTGCAGGAGTTTGTAAACCCTTTCTGTGAAGAAGCGGAAAAATCATTTTCCCGTCCAAATCCAAGCATATAAGAAATAGCTGGAAATCTCCGTCTAAAAGACAAAACGAACGTTTCCTTCAAACTGCTCTGCTGCGTGTTCGCCTAACTAAGGGAGTTGAATCCGCGTTTAGACGCAGAGAGTGAGAAGCAGTTTCTTCCAGGAGCTGCGTTTTGGTATTCCAGAGTGAATGGGAGAAAACGCTGTATTGAGAAATATCTGCTTCTAAAACCGAAACGGAGCTACCTAACAGAACGGTCTTCAATGTGTGCGTTCAACTTAGAGAGTTAAGCTGATGTGTGTTTGCAGGAGTTTGTAAACCCTTTCTGTGAAGAAGCGGAAAAAGCATTTTCCAGGCCAAATCCAAGCATTTAAGAAATAGCTGGATATCTTTGTCTAAAGCACAAGACTAACCTTTCCTTCAAACTGCTCTGCTGCGTGTTCGCCTAACTAAGGGAGTTGAATCCGCGTTAAGACGCAGAGAGTGAGAAACAGTTTCTTCCAGGAGCTGCGTTTTGGTATTCCAGAGTGAATGGGAGTAAACACTGTATTGAGAAATATCTGCTTCTAAAACCAAAACGGAGCTACCTAACAGAACGGTCTTCAATGTGTGCGTTCAACGTTGAGAGTTAAGCTGATGTGTGTTTGCAAGAGTTTGTAAACCCTTTCTGTGAAGACGCGGAAAAAGCATTTTCCCGGCCAAATCCAAGCATTTAACAAATAGTTTGAAATCTCCGTCTAAAACACAAGACGAACGTTTCCTTCAAACTGCTCTGCTGCGTGTTCGCCTAACTACGGGAGTTGAATCCGCGTTTAGACGCAGAGAGTGAGAAGAAGTTTATTCCAGGAGCTGCGTTTTTGTATTCCAGAGTGAATGGGAGTGAACGCTGTATTGAGAAATATCTGCTTCTAAAACCAAAACGGAGCTACCTAACAGAAGGGTCTTCAATGTGTGCGTTCAACTTAGAGAGTTAAGCTGATGTGTGTTTGCAGGAGTTTGTAAACCCTTTCTGTGAAAAAGGGGAAAAAGCATTTTCCCGTCCAAATCCAAGCATTTAAGAAATAGCTGTAAATCTCCGTCTAAAACACAAAACGAACGTTTCCTTCAAACTGCTCTGCTGCGTGTTCGCCTAACTAAGGGAGTTGAATCCGCGTTTAGACGCAGAGAGTGAGAAGCAGTTTCTTCCAGGAGCTGCGTTTTGGTATTCCAGAGTGAATGGGAGTAAACGCTGTATTGAGAAATATCTGCTTCTAAAACCAAAACGGAGCTACCTAACAGAAGGGTCTTCAATGTGTGCGTTCAACTTAGAGAGTTAAGCTGATGTGTGTTTGCAGGAGTTTGTAAACCCTTTCTGTGAAGAAGCGGAAAAAGCATTTTCCCGGCCAAATCCAAGCATTTAAGAAATAGCTGGAAATCTCCGTCTAAAACACAAAACGAACGTTTCCTTCAAACTGTTCTGCTGCGTGTTCGCCTAACTGAGGGAGTCGAATCCGGGTTCAGACGCAGAGAGTGAGAAGCAGTTTCTTCCAGGAGCTGCGTTTTGGTACTCCAGAGTGAATGGGAGTAAACGCTGTATTGAGAAATATCTGCTTCTTAAACCAAAACGGAGCTACCTAACAGAACGGTCTTCAATGTGTGCGTTCAACTTAGAGAGTTAAGCTGATGTGTGTTTGCAGGAGTTTGTAAACCCTTACTGTGAAAAAGGGGAAAAAGCATTTGCCCGGCCAAATCCAAGCATTTAAGAAACAGCTAAAAATCTCCGTCTATAACACAAAACGAACGTTTCCTTCAAACTGCTCTGCTGCGTGTTCGCCTAAGGGAGTTGAATCCGCGTTTAGACGCAGAGAGTGAGAAGCAGTTTCTTCCAGGAGCTGCGTTTTGGTATTCCAGAGTGAATGGGAGTAAACGCTGTATTGAGAAATATCTGCTTCTAAAACCGAACGGAGCTACCTAATAGAACGGTCTTCAATGTGTGCGTTCAACTTAGAGAGTTAAGCTGATGTGTGTTTTTAGGAGTTTGTAAACCCTTTCTGTGAAGAAGCGGAAAAAGCATTTTCCCGGCCAAATCCAAGCATTTAAGAAATAGCTGGAAAACTTTGTCTAAAGCACAAGACGAACGTTTCCTTCAAACTGCTCTGCTGCGTGTTCGCCTAACTAAGGGAGTTGAATCCGCGTTTAGACGCAGAGAGTGAGTAGCAGTTTCTTCCAGGAGCTGCGTTTTGGTATTCCAGAGTGAATGGGAGTAAACGCTGTATTGAGAAATATCTGCTTCTAAAACCAAAACGGAGCTACCTAACAGAACGGTCTTCAATGTGTGCGTTCAACTTAGAGAGTTAAGCTGATGTGTGTTTGCAGGAGTTTGTAAACCCTTTCTGTGAAGAAGCAAAAAAAGCATTTTCCCGGCCAAATCCAAGCATTTAAGAAATAGATGGAAATCTCCGTCTAAAACACAAAACGAACGTTTCCTTCAAACTGTTCTGCTGCGTATTCGCCTAACTACGGGAGTTGAATCCGGATTCAGACGCAGAGAGTGAGAAGCAGTTTCTTCCAGGAGCTGCGTTTTCGTATTCCAGAGTGAATGAAAGTAAACGCAGTATTGAGCAATATCTGCTTCTAAAACCAAAACGGAGCTACCTAACAGAACGGTCTTCAATGTGTGCGTTCAACTTAGAGAGTTAAGCTGATGTGTGTTTGCAGGAGTTTGTAAACCCTTTCTGTGAAAAAGGGCAAAAAGCATTTGCCGGGCAATCCTAGCATTTAAGAAATAGCTAAAAAACTCCGTCTAAAACACAAAACGAACGTTTCCTTCGAACTGCTCTGCTGCGTGTTCGACTAACTAAGGGAGTTGAATCCGCGTTTAGACGCAGAGAGTGAGAAGCAGTTTCTTCCAGGAGCTGCGTTTTGGTATTCCAGAGTGAATGGGAGTAAACGCTGTATTGAGAAATATCTGCTTCTAAAACCAAAACGGAGCTACCTAACAGAAGGGTCTTCAATGTGTGCGTTCAACTTAGAGAGGTAAGCTGATGTGTGTTTGCAGGAGTTTGTAAACCCTTTCTGTGAAGAAGCGGAAAAATCATTTTCCCGTCCAAATCCAAGCATATAAGAAATAGCTGGAAATCTCCGTCTAAAAGACAAAACGAACGTTTCCTTCAAACTGCTCTGCTGCGTGTTCGCCTAACTAAGGGAGTTGAATCCGCGTTTAGACGCAGAGAGTGAGAAGCACTTTCTTCCAGGAGCTGCGTTTTGGTATTCCAGAGTGAATGGGAGAAAACGCTGTATTGAGAAATATCTGCTTCTAAAACCGAAACGGAGCTACCTAACAGAACGGTCTTCAATGTGTGCGTTCAACTTAGAGAGTTAAGCTGATGTGTGTTTGCAGGAGTTTGTAAACCCTTTCTGTGAAGAAGCGGAAAAAGCATTTTCCAGGCCAAATCCAAGCATTTAAGAAATAGCTGGATATCTTTGTCTAAAGCACAAGACGAACCTTTCCTTCAAACTGCTCTGCTGCGTGTTCGCCTAACTAAGGGAGTTGAATCCGCGTTAAGACGCAGAGAGTGAGAAACAGTTTCTTCCAGGAGCTGCGTTTTGGTATTCCAGAGTGAATGGGAGTAAACGCTGTATTGAGAAATATCTGCTTCTAAAACCAAAACGGAGCTACCTAACAGAACGGTCTTCAATGTGTGCGTTCAACGTTGAGAGTTAAGCTGATGTGTGTTTGCAAGAGTTTGTAAACCCTTTCTGTGAAGACGCGGAAAAAGCATTTTCCCGGCCAAATCCAAGCATTTAACAAATAGTTAGAAATCTCCGTCTAAAACACAAAACGAACGTTTCCTTCAAACTGCTCTGCTGCGTGTTCGCCTAACTACGGGAGTTGAATCCGCGTTTAGACGCAGAGAGTGAGAAGCAGTTTATTCCAGGAGCTGCGTTTTGGTATTCCAGAGTGAATGGGAGTGAACGCTGTATTGAGAAATATCTGCTTCTAAAACCAAAACGGAGCTACCTAACAGAAGGGTCTTCAATGTGTGCGTTCAACTTAGAGAGGTAAGCTGATGTGTGTTTGCAGGAGTTTGTAAACCCTTTCTGTGAAGAAGCGGAAAAAGCATTTTCCCGTCCAAATCAAAGCATTTAAGAAATAGCTGGAAATCTCCGTCTAAAACACAAAACGAACGTTTCCTTCAAACTGCTCTGCTGCGTGTTCGCCTAACTAAGGGAGTTGAATCTGGGTTTAGACGCAGAGAGTGAGAAGCAGTTTCTTCCAGGAGCTGCGTTTTGGTATTCCAGAGTGAATGGGAGTAAACGCTGTATTGAGAAATATCTGCTTCTAAAACCAAAACGGAGTTATCTAACAGAACGGTCATCAATGTGTGAGTTCAAGTTACAGAGTTAAGCTGATGTGTGTTTGCAGGAGTTTGTAAACCCTTTCTGTGAAGAAGGGGAAAAAGCATTTTCCCGGCCAAATCCAAGCATTTAAGAAATAGCTGGAAATCTCCGTCTAAAACACAAAACGAACGTTTCCTTCAAACTGCTCTGCTGCGTGTTCGCCTAACTACGGGAGTTGAATCCGCGTTTAGACGCAGATTGAGAAACAGTTTCTTCCAGGAGCTGCGTTTTTGTATTCCAGAGTGAATGGGAGTAAACGCTGTATTGAGAAATATCTGCTTCTAAAACCAAAACGGAGCTACCTAACAGAAGGGTCTTCAATGTGTGCGTTCAACTTAGAGAGTTAAGCTGATGTGTGTTTGCAGGAGTTTGTAAACCCTTTCTTTGAAGAAGCTTAAAAAGCATTTTCCCAGCGAAATCCAAACATTTAAGAAATAGTTTGAAATCTCCGTCTAAAACACAAAACGAACGTTTCCTTCAAACTGCTCTGCTGCGTGTTCGCCTAACTAAGGGAGTTGAATCCGCGTTTAGACGCAGAGAGTGAGAAGCAGTTTCTTCCAGGAGCTGCGTTTTGGTATTCCAGAGTGAATGGGAGTAAACGCTGTATTCAGAAATATCTGCTTCTAAAACCAAAACGGAGCTACCTAACAGACCGGTCTTCAATGTGTGCGTTCAACTTAGAGAGTTAAGATGATGTGTGTTTGCAGGAGTTTGTAAACCCTTTCTGTGAAGAAGCGGAAAAAGCATTTTCCCGTCCAAATCCAACCATTTAAGAAATAGCTGGAAATCTCCGTCTAAAACACAAAACGAACGTTTCCTTCAAACTGCTCTGCTGCGTGTTCGCCTAACTAAGGGAGTTGAATCCGCGTTTAGACGCAGAGAGTGAGAAGCAGTTTCTTCCAGGAGCTGCGTTTTGGTATTCCAGAGTGAATGGGAGTAAACGCAGTATTGAGCAATATCTGCTTCTAAAACCAAAACGGAGCTACCTAACAGAACGGTCTTCAATGTGTGCGTTCAACTTAGAGAGTTAAGCTGATGTGTGTTTGCAGGAGTTTGTGAACCCTTTCTGTGAAGAAACGGAAAAAGCATTTTCCCGGCCAAATCCAAGCATTTAAGAAATAGCTGGAAATCTCCGTCTAAAACACAAAACGAACGTTTCTTTCAAACTGTTCTGCTGCGTTTTTGCCTAACTAAGGGAGTTGAATCCGGGTTCAGACGCAGAGAGTGAGAAGCAGTTTCATCCAGGAGCTGCGTTTTGGTATTCCAGAGTGAATGGGAGTAAACGCTGTATTGAGAAATATCTGCTTCTAAAACCAAAACGGAGCTACCTAACAGCACGGTCTTCAATGTGTGCGTTCAACTTAGAGAGTTAAGCTGATGTGTGTTTGCAGGACTTTGTAAACCCTTTCTGTGAAGAAGCGGAAAAAGCATTTTCCCGGCCAAATCCAAGCATTTAAGAAATAGCTGGAAATCTCCGTCTAAAACACAAAACGAACGTTTCCTTCCAACTGTTCTGCTGCGTGTTTGCGTAACTAAGGGAGTTGAATCCGGGTGCAGACGCAGAGAGTGAGAAGCAGTTTCGTCCAGGAGCTGCGTTTTGGTATTCCAGAGTGAATGGGAGTAAACGCTGTATTGAGAAATATCTGCATCTAAAACCAAAACGGAGCTACCTAACAGAACGGCCTTCAATGTGGGCTTTCAACTTAGAGAGTTAAGCTGATGTGTGTTTGCAGGAGTTTGTAAACCCTTTCTGTGAAGAAGCGGAAAAAGCATTTTCCCGGCCAAATCCAAGCATTTAAGAAATAGCTGGAAATCTTTGTCTAAAGCACAAGACGAACGTTTTCTTCAAACTGCTCTGCTGCGTGTTCGCCTAACTAAGGGAGTTGAATCCGCATTTAGACGCAGAGAGTGAGAAGCAGTTTCTTCCAGGAGCTGCGTTTTGGTATTCCAGAGTGAATGGGAGTAAACGCTGTATTGAGAAATATCTGCTTCTAAAACCAAAACGGAGCTACCTAACAGAACGGTCTTCAATGTGTGCGTTCAACGTTGAGAGTTAAGCTGATGTGTGTTTGCAAGAGTTTGTAAACCCTTTCTGTGAAGACGCGGAAAAAGCATTTTCCCGGCCAAATCCAAGCATTTAACAAATAGTTTGAAATCTCCGTCTCAAACACAAGACGAACGTTTCCTTCAAACTGCTCTGCTGCGTGTTCGCCTAACTACGGGAGTTGAATCCGCGTTTAGACGCAGAGAGTGAGAAGCAGTTTATTCCAGGAGCTGCGTTTTTGTATTCCAGAGTGAATGGGAGTGAACGTTGTATTGAGAAATATCTGCTTCTAAAACCAAAACGGAGCTACCTAACAGAACGGTCTTCAATGTGTGCGTTCAACTTAGAGAGTTAAGCTGATGTGTGTCTGCAGGAGTTTGTAAACCCTTTCTGTGAAGAAGCGGAAAAAGCATTTTCCCGGCCAAATCCAAGCATTTAAGAAATAGCTGGAAATCTTTGTGTAAAGCACAAGACGAACGTTTCCTTCAAACTGCTCTGCTGCGTGTTCGCCTAACTAAGGGAGTTGAATCCGGGTTTAGACGCAGAGAGTGAGAAGCAGTTTCTTCCAGGAGCTGCGTTTTGGTATTCCAGAGTGAATGGGAGTAAACGCAGTATTGAGCAATATCTGCTTCTAAAACCAAAACGGAGCTACCTAACAGAACGGTCTTCAATGTGTGAGTTCAACTTACAGAGTTAAGCTGATGTGTGTTTTCAGGAGTTTGTAACCCCTTTCTGTGAAGAAGCGGAAAAAGCATTTTCCCGGCCAAATCCAAGCATTTAAGAAATAGCTGGAAATCTTTGTCTAAAACACAAAACGAACGTTTCCTTCAAACTGCTCTGCTGCGTGTTCGCCTAACTAAGGGAGTTGAATCCGCGTTTACACGCAGAGAGTGAGAAGCAGTTTCTTCCAGGAGCTGCGTTTTGGTATTCCAGAGTGAATGGGAGTAAACGCTGTATTGAGAAATATCTGCTTCTAAAACCGAACGGAGCTACCTAACAGAACGGTCTTCAATGTCTGCGTTCAACTTAGAGAGTTAAGCTGATGTGTGTTTGCAGGAGTTTGTAAACCCTTTCTGTGAAGAAGCGGAAAAAGCATTTTCCCGGCCAAATCCAAGCATTTAAGAAATAGCTGGAAATCTTTGTCTAAAGCACAAGACGAACGTTTCCTTCAAACTGCTCTGCTGCGTATTCGCCTAACTAAGGGAGTTGAATCCGCGTTTAGACGCAGAGAGTGAGTAGCAGTTTCTTCCAGGAGCTGCGTTTTGGTATTCCAGAGTGAATGGGAGTAAACGCTGTATTGAGAAATATCTGCTTCTAAAACCAAAACGGAGCTACCTAACAGAACGGTCTTCAATGTGTGCGTTCAACTTAGAGAGTTAAGCTGATGTGTGTTTGCAGGAGTTTGTAAACCCTTTCTGTGAAGAAGCGGAAAAAGCATTTTCCCGGCCAAATCCAAGCATTTAAGAAATAGCTGGTAATCTCCGTCTAAAACACAAAACGAACGTTTCCTTCAAACTGTTCTGCTGCGTATTCGCCTAACTAAGGGAGTTGAATCCGGGTTCAGACGCAGAGAGTGAGAAGCAGTTTCTTCCAGGAGCTGCGTTTTGGTATTCCAGAGTGAATGAAAGTAAACGCAGTATTGAGCAATATCTGCTTCTAAAACCAAAACGGAGCTATCTAACAGAACGGTCATCAATGTGTGAGTTCAAGTTACAGAGTTAAGCTGATGTGTGTTTGCAGGAGTTTGTAAACCCTTTCTGTGAAGAAGGCGAAAAAGCATTTTCCCGGCCAAATCCAAGCATTTAAGAAAGAGCTGGAAATCTCCGTCTAAAACACAAAACGAACGTTCCCTTCGAACTGCTCTGCTGCGTGTTCGCCTAACTAAGGGAGTTGAATTCGCGTTTAGACGCCGAGAGTGAGAAGCAGTTTCTTCCAGGAGCTGCGTTTTGGTATTCCAGAGTGAATGGGTGTAAACGCTGTATTGAGAAATATCTGCTTCTAAAACCAAAACGGAGCTACCTAACAAAACGGTCTTCAATGTGTGCGTTCAACTTAGAGAGTTAAGCTGATGTGTGTTTGCAGGACTTTGTAAACACTTTCTGTGAAGAAGCGGAAAAAGCATTTTCCCGGCCAAATCCAAGCATTTAAGAAATAGCTGGAAATCTCCGTCTAAAACACAAAACGAACGTTTCCTTCAAACTGTTCTGCTGCGTGTTTGCCTAACTAAGGGAGTTGAATCCGGGTGCAGACGCAGAGAGTGAGAAGCAGATTGGTCCAGGAGCTGCGTTTTGGTATTCCAGAGTGAATGGGAGTAAACGCTGTATTGAGAAATATCTGCTTCTAAAACCAAAACGGAGCTACCTAACAGAACGGCCTTCAATGTGTGCTTTCAACTTAGAGAGTTAAGCTGATGTGTGTTTGCAGGAGTTTGTAAACCCTTTCTGTGAAGAAGCGGAAAAAGCATTTTCCCGGCCAAATCCAAGCATTTAAGAAATAGCTGGAAATCTTTGTCTAAAGCACAAGACGAACGTTTCATTCAAACTGCTCTGCTGCGTGTTCGCCTAACTAAGGGAGTTGAATCCGCGTTTAGACGCAGAGAGTGAGAAGCAGTTTCTTCCAGGAGCTGCGTTTTGGTATTCCAGAGTGAATGGGAGTAAACGCTGTATTGAGAAATATCTGCTTCTAAAACCAAAACGGAGCTACCTAACAGAACGGTCTTCAATGTGTGCGTTCAACGTTGAGAGTTAAGCTGATGTGTGTTTGCAAGAGTTTGTAAACCCTTTCTGTGAAGACGCGGAAAAAGCATTTTCCCGGCCAAATCCAAGCATTTAACAAATAGTTTGAAATCTCCGTCTAAAACACAAAACGAACGTTTCCTTCAAACTGCTCTGCTGCGTGTTCGCCTAACTACGGGAGTTGAATCCGCGTTTAGACGCAGAGAGTGAGAAGCAGTTTATTCCAGGAGCTGCGTTTTGGTATTCCAGAGTGAATGGGAGTGAACGCTGTATTGAGAAATATCTGCTTCTAAAACCAAAACGGAGCTACCTAACAGAAGGGTCTTCAATGTGTGCGTTCAACTTAGAGAGGTAAGCTGATGTGTGTTTGCAGGAGTTTGTAAACCCTTTCTGTGAAGAAGCGGAAAAAGCATTTTCCCGTCCAAATCAAAGCATTTAAGAAATAGCTGGAAATCTCCGTCTAAAACACAAAACGAACGTTTCCTTCAAACTGCTCTGCTGCGTGTTCGCCTAACTAAGGGAGTTGAATCTGGGTTTAGACGCAGAGAGTGAGAAGCAGTTTCTTCCAGGAGCTGCGTTTTGGTATTCCAGAGTGAATGGGAGTAAACGCTGTATTGAGAAATATCTGCTTCTAAAACCAAAACGGAGTTATCTAACAGAACGGTCATCAATGTGTGAGTTCAAGTTACAGAGTTAAGCTGATGTGTGTTTGCAGGAGTTTGTAAACCCTTTCTGTGAAGAAGGGGAAAAAGCATTTTCCCGGCCAAATCCAAGCATTTAAGAAATAGCTGGAAATCTCCGTCTAAAACACAAAACGAACGTTTCCTTCAAACTGCTCTGCTGCGTGTTCGCCTAACTACGGGAGTTGAATCCGCGTTTAGACGCAGATTGAGAAACAGTTTCTTCCAGGAGCTGCGTTTTTGTATTCCAGAGTGAATGGGAGTGAACGCTGTATTGAGAAATATCTGCTTCTAAAACCAAAACGGAGCTACCTAACAGAAGGGTCTTCAATGTGTGCGTTCAACTTAGAGAGTTAAGCTGATGTGTGTTTGCAGGAGTTTGTAAACCCTTTCTTTGAAGAAGCTTAAAAAGCATTTTCCCAGCGAAATCCAAACATTTAAGAAATAGTTTGAAATCTCCGTCTAAAACACAAAACGAACGTTTCCTTCAAACTGCTCTGCTGCGTGTTCGCCTAACTAAGGGAGTTGAATCCGCGTTTAGACGCAGAGAGTGAGAAGCAGTTTCTTCCAGGAGCTGCGTTTTGGTATTCCAGAGTGAATGGGAGTAAACGCTGTATTCAGAAATATCTGCTTCTAAAACCAAAACGGAGCTACCTAACAGACCGGTCTTCAATGTGTGCGTTCAACTTAGAGAGTTAAGATGATGTGTGTTTGCAGGAGTTTGTAAACCCTTTCTGTGAAGAAGCGGAAAAAGCATTTTCCCGTCCAAATCCAACCATTTAAGAAATAGCTGGAAATCTCCGTCTAAAACACAAAACGAACGTTTCCTTCAAACTGCTCTGCTGCGTGTTCGCCTAACTAAGGGAGTTGAATCCGCGTTTAGACGCAGAGAGTGAGAAGCAGTTTCTTCCAGGAGCTGCGTTTTGGTATTCCAGAGTGAATGGGAGTAAACGCAGTATTGAGCAATATCTGCTTCTAAAACCAAAACGGAGCTACCTAACAGAACGGTCTTCAATGTGTGCGTTCAACTTAGAGAGTTAAGCTGATGTGTGTTTGCAGGAGTTTGTGAACCCTTTCTGTGAAGAAACGGAAAAAGCATTTTCCCGGCCAAATCCAAGCATTTAAGAAATAGCTGGAAATCTCCGTCTAAAACACAAAACGAACGTTTCTTTCAAACTGTTCTGCTGCGTTTTTGCCTAACTAAGGGAGTTGAATCCGGGTTCAGACGCAGAGAGTGAGAAGCAGTTTCATCCAGGAGCTGCGTTTTGGTATTCCAGAGTGAATGGGAGTAAACGCTGTATTGAGAAATATCTGCTTCTAAAACCAAAACGGAGCTACCTAACAGCACGGTCTTCAATGTGTGCGTTCAACTTAGAGAGTTAAGCTGATGTGTGTTTGCAGGACTTTGTAAACCCTTTCTGTGAAGAAGCGGAAAAAGCATTTTCCCGGCCAAATCCAAGCATTTAAGAAATAGCTGGAAATCTCCGTCTAAAACACAAAACGAACGTTTCCTTCCAACTGTTCTGCTGCGTGTTTGCGTAACTAAGGGAGTTGAATCCGGGTGCAGACGCAGAGAGTGAGAAGCAGTTTCGTCCAGGAGCTGCGTTTTGGTATTCCAGAGTGAATGGGAGTAAACGCTGTATTGAGAAATATCTGCTTCTAAAACCAAAACGGAGCTACCTAACAGAACGGCCTTCAATGTGGGCTTTCAACTTAGAGAGTTAAGCTGATGTGTGTTTGCAGGAGTTTGTAAACCCTTTCTGTGAAGAAGCGGAAAAAGCATTTTCCCGGCCAAATCCAAGCATTTAAGAAATAGCTGGAAATCTTTGTCTAAAGCACAAGACGAACGTTTTCTTCAAACTGCTCTGCTGCGTGTTCGCCTAACTAAGGGTGTTGAATCCGCATTTAGACGCAGAGAGTGAGAAGCAGTTTCTTCCAGGAGCTGCGTTTTGGTATTCCAGAGTGAATGGGAGTAAACGCTGTATTGAGAAATATCTGCTTCTAAAACCAAAACGGAGCTACCTAACAGAACGGTCTTCAATGTGTGCGTTCAACGTTGAGAGTTAAGCTGATGTGTGTTTGCAAGAGTTTGTAAACCCTTTCTGTGAAGACGCGGAAAAAGCATTTTCCCGGCCAAATCCAAGCATTTAACAAATAGTTTGAAATCTCCGTCTCAAACACAAGACGAACGTTTCCTTCAAACTGCTCTGCTGCGTGTTCGCCTAACTACGGGAGTTGAATCCGCGTTTAGACGCAGAGAGTGAGAAGCAGTTTATTCCAGGAGCTGCGTTTTTGTATTCCAGAGTGAATGGGAGTGAACGTTGTATTGAGAAATATCTGCTTCTAAAACCAAAACGGAGCTACCTAACAGAACGGTCTTCAATGTGTGCGTTCAACTTAGAGAGTTAAGCTGATGTGTGTCTGCAGGAGTTTGTAAACCCTTTCTGTGAAGAAGCGGAAAAAGCATTTTCCCGGCCAAATCCAAGCATTTAAGAAATAGCTGGAAATCTTTGTGTAAAGCACAAGACGAACGTTTCCTTCAAACTGCTCTGCTGCGTGTTCGCCTAACTAAGGGAGTTGAATCCGGGTTTAGACGCAGAGAGTGAGAAGCAGTTTCTTCCAGGAGCTGCGTTTTGGTATTCCAGAGTGAATGGGAGTAAACGCAGTATTGAGCAATATCTGCTTCTAAAACCAAAACGGAGCTACCTAACAGAACGGTCTTCAATGTGTGAGTTCAACTTACAGAGTTAAGCTGATGTGTGTTTTCAGGAGTTTGTAACCCCTTTCTGTGAAGAAGCGGAAAAAGCATTTTCCCGGCCAAATCCAAGCATTTAAGAAATAGCTGGAAATCTTTGTCTAAAACACAAAACGAACGTTTCCTTCAAACTGCTCTGCTGCGTGTTCGCCTAACTAAGGGAGTTGAATCCGCGTTTACACGCAGAGAGTGAGAAGCAGTTTCTTCCAGGAGCTGCGTTTTGGTATTCCAGAGTGAATGGGAGTAAACGCTGTATTGAGAAATATCTGCTTCTAAAACCGAACGGAGCTACCTAACAGAACGGTCTTCAATGTCTGCGTTCAACTTAGAGAGTTAAGCTGATGTGTGTTTGCAGGAGTTTGTAAACCCTTTCTGTGAAGAAGCGGAAAAAGCATTTTCCCGGCCAAATCCAAGCATTTAAGAAATAGCTGGAAATCTTTGTCTAAAGCACAAGACGAACGTTTCCTTCAAACTGCTCTGCTGCGTATTCGCCTAACTAAGGGAGTTGAATCCGCGTTTAGACGCAGAGAGTGAGTAGCAGTTTCTTCCAGGAGCTGCGTTTTGGTATTCCAGAGTGAATGGGAGTAAACGCTGTATTGAGAAATATCTGCTTCTAAAACCAAAACGGAGCTACCTAACAGAACGGTCTTCAATGTGTGCGTTCAACTTAGAGAGTTAAGCTGATGTGTGTTTGCAGGAGTTTGTAAACCCTTTCTGTGAAGAAGCGGAAAAAGCATTTTCCCGGCCAAATCCAAGCATTTAAGAAATAGCTGGTAATCTCCGTCTAAAACACAAAACGAACGTTTCCTTCAAACTGTTCTGCTGCGTATTCGCCTAACTAAGGGAGTTGAATCCGGGTTCAGACGCAGAGAGTGAGAAGCAGTTTCTTCCAGGAGCTGCGTTTTGGTATTCCAGAGTGAATGAAAGTAAACGCAGTATTGAGCAATATCTGCTTCTAAAACCAAAACGGAGCTATCTAACAGAACGGTCATCAATGTGTGAGTTCAAGTTACAGAGTTAAGCTGATGTGTGTTTGCAGGAGTTTGTAAACCCTTTCTGTGAAGAAGGCGAAAAAGCATTTTCCCGGCCAAATCCAAGCATTTAAGAAATAGCTGGAAATCTCCGTCTAAAACACAAAACGAACGTTCCCTTCGAACTGCTCTGCTGCGTGTTCGCCTAACTAAGGGAGTTGAATTCGCGTTTAGACGCCGAGAGTGAGAAGCAGTTTCTTCCAGGAGCTGCGTTTTGGTATTCCAGAGTGAATGGGTGTAAACGCTGTATTGAGAAATATCTGCTTCTAAAACCAAAACGGAGCTACCTAACAAAACGGTCTTCAATGTGTGCGTTCACCTTAGAGAGTTAAGCTGATGTGTGTTTGCAGGACTTTGTAAACACTTTCTGTGAAGAAGCGGAAAAAGCATTTTCCCGGCCAAATCCAAGCATTTAAGAAATAGCTGGAAATCTCCGTCTAAAACACAAAACGAACGTTTCCTTCAAACTGTTCTGCTGCGTGTTTGCCTAACTAAGGGAGTTGAATCCGGGTGCAGACGCAGAGAGTGAGAAGCAGTTTCGTCCAGGAGCTGCGTTTTGGTATTCCAGAGTGAATGGGAGTAAACGCTGTATTGAGAAATATCTGCTTCTAAAACCAAAACGGAGCTACCTAACAGAACGGCCTTCAATGTGTGCTTTCAACTTAGAGAGTTAAGCTGATGTGTGTTTGCAGGAGTTTGTAAACCCTTTCTGTGAAGAAGCGGAAAAAGCATTTTCCCGGCCAAATCCAAGCATTTAAGAAATAGCTGGAAATCTTTGTCTAAAGCACAAGACGAACGTTTCATTCAAACTGCTCTGCTGCGTGTTCGCCTAACTAAGGGAGTTGAATCCGCGTTTAGACGCAGAGAGTGAGAAGCAGTTTCTTCCAGGAGCTGCGTTTTGGTATTCCAGAGTGAATGGGAGTAAACGCAGTATTGAGCAATATCTGATTCTAAAACCAAAACGGAGCTACCTAACAGAACGGTCTTCAATGTGTGCGTTCAACTTAGAGAGTTAAGCTGATGTGTGTTTGCAGGAGTTTGTAAACCCTTTCTGTGAAGAAGCGGAAAAAGCATTTTCCCGGCCAAATCCAAGCATTTAAGAAATAGCTGGAAATCTCCGTCTAAAACACAAAACGAACGTTTCTTTCAAACTGTTCTGCTGCGTTTTTGCCTAACTAAGGGAGTTGAATCCGGGTTCAGACGCAGAGAGTGAGAAGCAGTTTCTTTCAGGAGCTGCGTTTTGGTATTCCAGAGTGAATGGGAGTAAACGCTGTATTGAGAAATATCTGCTTCTAAAACCAAAACGGAGCTACCTAACAGAACGGTCTTCAATGTGCGCGTTCAACTTAGAGAGTTAAGCTGATGTGTGTTTGCAGGAGTTTGTTAACCCTTTTTGTGAAGAAGCGGAAAAAGCATTTTTCCGGCCAAATCCAAGCATTTAAGAAATAGCTGGAAATCTCTGTCTAAAGCACAAAACGAACGTTTCCTTCAAACTGCTCTGCTGCGTGTTCGCCTAACTAAGGGAGTTGAATCCGCGTTTAGACGCAGAGAGTGAGAAGCAGTTTCTTCCAGGAGCTGCGTTTTGGTATTCCAGAGTGAATGGGAGTAAACGCTGTATTGAGAAATATCTGCTTCTAAAACCAAAACGGAGCTACCTAACAGAACGGTCTTCAATGTGTGCGTTCAACGTTGAGAGTTAAGCTGATGTGTGTTTGCAAGAGTTTGTAAACCCTTTCTGTGAAGACGCGGAAAAAGCATTTTCCCGGCCAAATCCAAGCATTTAACAAATAGTTTGAAATCTCCGTCTCAAACACAAGACGAACGTTTCCTTCAAACTGCTCTGCTGCGTGTTCGCCTAACTACGGGAGTTGAATCCGCGTTTAGACGCAGAGGGTGAGAAGCAGTTTATTCCAGGAGCTGCGTTTTTGTATTCCAGAGTGAATGGGAGTGAACGTTGTATTGAGAAATATCTGCTTCTAAAACCAAAACGGAGCTACCTAACAGAACGGTCTTCAATGTGTCCGTTCAACTTAGAGAGTTAAGCTGATGTGTGTTTGCAGGAGTTTGTAAACCCTTTCTGTGAAGAAGCGGAAAAAGCATTTTCCCGGCCAAATCCAAGCATTTAAGAAATAGCTGGAAATCTCCGTCTAAAACACAAAACGAACGTTTCCTTCAAACTGTTCTGCTGCGTGTTTGCCTAACTAAGGGAGTTGAATCCGGGTGCAGACGCAGAGAATGAGAAGCAGTTTCGTCCAGGAGCTGCGTTTTGGTATTCCAGAGTGAATGGGAGTAAACGCTGTATTGAGAAATATCTGCTTCTAAAACCAAAACGGAGCTACCTAACAGAACGGTCTTCAATGTGTGCTTTCAACTTAGAGAGTTAAGCTGATGTGTGTTTGCAGGAGTTTGTAAACCCTTTCTGTGAAGAAGCGGAAAAAGCATTTTCCCGGCCAAATCCAAGCATTTAAGAAATAGCTGGAAATCTTTGTCTAAAGCACAAGACGAACGTTTCCTTCAAACTGCTCTGCTGCGTGTTCGCCTAACTAAGGGAGTTGAATCCGCGTTTAGACGCAGAGAGTGAGAAGCAGTTTCTTCCAGGAGCTGCGTTTTGGTATTCCAGAGTGAATGGGAGTAAACGCTGTATTCAGAAATATCTGCTTCTAAAACCAAAACGGAGCTACCTAACAGACCGGTCTTCAATGTGTGCGTTCAACTTAGAGAGTTAAGATAATGTGTGTTTGCCGGAGTTTGTAAACCCTTCCTGTGAAGAAGCGGAAAAAGCATTTTCCCGTCAGAATCCAACCGTTTAAGAAATAGCTGGAAATCTCCGTCTAAAACACAAAACGAACGTTTCCTTCAAACTGCTCTGCTGCGTGTTCGCCTAACTAAGGGAGTTGAATCCCCGTTTAGACGCAGAGAGTGAGAAGCAGTTTCTTCCATGAGCTGCGTTTTGGTATTCCAGAGTGAATGGGAGTAAACGCTGTATTGAGAAATATCTGCTTCTAAAACCAAAACGGAGCTACCTAACAGAACGGTCTTCAATGTGTGCGTTCCACTTAGAGAGTTAAGCTGATGTGTGTTTGCAGGACTTTGTAAACCCTTTCTGTGAAGAAGCGGAAAAAGCATTTTCCCGGCCAAATCCAAGCATTTAAGAAATAGCTGGAAATCTCCGTCTAAAACACAAAACGAACGTTTCCTTCAAACTGTTCTGCTGCGTGTTTGCCTAACTAAGGGAGTTGAATCCGGGTGCAGACGCAGAGAGTGAGAAGCAGTTTCGTCCAGGAGCTGCGTTTTGGTATTCCAGAGTGAATGGGAGTAAACGCTGTATTGAGAAATATCTGCTTCTAAAACCAAAACGGAGCTACCTAACAGAACGGCCTTCAATGTGTGCTTTCAACTTAGAGAGTTAAGCTGATGTGTGTTTGCAGGAGTTTGTAAACCCTTTCTGTGAAGAAGCGGAAAAAGCATTTTCCCGGCCAAATCCAAGCATTTAAGAAATAGCTGGAAATCTTTGTCTAAAGCACAAGACGAACGTTTCATTCAAACTGCTCTGCTGCGTGTTCGCCTAACTAAGGGAGTTGAATCCGCGTTTAGACGCAGAGAGTGAGAAGCAGTTTCTTCCAGGAGCTGCGTTTTGGTATTCCAGAGTGAATGGGAGTAAACGCAGTATTGAGCAATATCTGCTTCTAAAACCAAAACGGAGCTACCTAACAGAACGGTCTTCAATGTGTGCGTTCAACTTAGAGAGTTAAGCTGATGTGTGTTTGCAGGAGTTTGTAAACCCTTTCTGTGAAGAAGCGGAAAAAGCATTTTCCCGGCCAAATCCAAGCATTTAAGAAATAGCTGGAAATCTCCGTCTAAAACACAAAACGAACGTTTCTTTCAAACTGTTCTGCTGCGTTTTTGCCTAACTAAGGGAGTTGAATCCGGGTTCAGACGCAGAGAGTGAGAAGCAGTTTCTTTCAGGAGCTGCGTTTTGGTATTCCAGAGTGAATGGGAGTAAACGCTGTATTGAGAAATATCTGCTTCTAAAACCAAAACGGAGCTACCTAACAGAACGGTCTTCAATGTGCGCGTTCAACTTAGAGAGTTAAGCTGATGTGTGTTTGCAGGAGTTTGTTAACCCTTTTTGTGAAGAAGCGGAAAAAGCATTTTTCCGGCCAAATCCAAGCATTTAAGAAATAGCTGGAAATCTCTGTCTAAAGCACAAAACGAACGTTTCCTTCAAACTGCTCTGCTGCGTGTTCGCCTAACTAAGGGAGTTGAATCCGCGTTTAGACGCAGAGAGTGAGAAGCAGTTTCTTCCAGGAGCTGCGTTTTGGTATTCCAGAGTGAATGGGAGTAAACGCTGTATTGAGAAATATCTGCTTCTAAAACCAAAACGGAGCTACCTAACAGAACGGTCTTCAATGTGTGCGTTCAACGTTGAGAGTTAAGCTGATGTGTGTTTGCAAGAGTTTGTAAACCCTTTCTGTGAAGACGCGGAAAAAGCATTTTCCCGGCCAAATCCAAGCATTTAACAAATAGTTTGAAATCTCCGTCTAAAACACAAGACGAACGTTTCCTTCAAACTGCTCTGCTGCGTGTTCGCCTAACTACGGGAGTTGAATCCGCGTTTAGACGCAGAGGGTGAGAAGCAGTTTATTCCAGGAGCTGCGTGTTTGTATTCCAGAGTGAATGGGAGTGAACGCTGTATTGAGAAATATCTGCTTCTAAAACCAAAACGGAGCTACCTAACAGAACGGTCTTCAATGTGTGCGTTGAACTTGGAGAGTTAAGATGATGTGTGTTTGCAGGAGTTTGTAAACCCTTTCTGTGAAGAAGCGGAAAAAGCATTTTCCCGGCCAAATCCAAGCATTTAAGAAATAGCTGGAAAACTTTGTCTAAAGCACAAGACGAACGTTTCCTTCAAACTGCTCTGCTGCGTGTTCGCCTAACTAAGGGAGTTGAATCCGCGTTTAGACGCAGAGAGTGAGAAGCAGTTTCTTCCAGGAGCTGCGTTTTGGTATTCCAGAGTGAATGGGAGTAAACGCTGTATTCAGAAATATCTGCTTCTAAAACCAAAACGGAGCTACCTAACAGACCGGTCTTCAATGTGTGCGTTCAACTTAGAGAGTTAAGATGATGTGTGTTTGCAGGAGTTTGTAAACCCTTTCTGTGAAGAAGCGGAAAAAGCATTTTCCCGTCCAAATCCAACCATTTAAGAAATAGCTGGAAATCTCCGTCTAAAACACAAAACGAACGTTTCCTTCAAACTGCTCTGCTGCGTGTTCGCCTAACTAAGGGAGTTGAATCCGCGTTTAGACGCAGAGAGTGAGAAGCAGTTTCTTCCAGGAGCTGCGTTTTGGTATTCCAGAGTGAATGGGAGTAAACGCTGTATTGAGAAATATCTGCTTCTAAAACCAAAACGGAGCTACCTAACAGAACGGTCTTCAATGTGTGCGTTCAACTTAAAGAGTTAAGCTGATGTGTGTTTGCAGGACTTTGTAAACCCTTTCTGTGAAGAAGCGGAAAAAGCATTTTCCCGGCCAAATCCAAGCATTTAAGAAATAGCTGGAAATCTCCTTCTAAAACACAAAACGAACGTTTCCTTCAAACTGTTCTGCTGCGTGTTTGCCTAACTAAGGGAGTTGAATCCGGGTGCAGACGCAGAGAGTGAGAAGCAGTTTCGTCCAGGAGCTGCGTTTTGGTATTCCAGAGTGAATGGGAGTAAACGCTGTATTGAGAAATATCTGCTTCTAAAAGCAAAACGGAGCTACCTAACAGAACGGCCTTCAATGTGTGCTTTCAACTTAGAGAGTTAAGCTGATGTGTGTTTGCAGGAGTTTGTAAACCCTTTCTGTGAAGAAGCGGAAAAAGCATTTTCCCGGCCAAATCCAAGCATTTAAGAAATAGCTGGAAATCTTTGTCTGAAGCACAAGACGAACGTTTCCTTCAAACTGCTCTGCTGCGTGTTCGCCTAACTAAGGGAGTTGAATCCGCGTTTAGACGCAGAGAGTGAGAAGCAGTTTCTTCCAGGAGCTGCGTTTTGGTATTCCAGAGTGAATGGGAGTAAACGCTGTATTGAGAAATATCTGCTCCTAAAACCAAAACGGAGCTACCTAACAGAACGGTCTTCAATGTGTGCGTTCAACTTAGAGAGTTAAGCTGATGTGTGTTTGCAGGAGTTTGTAAACCCTTTCTGTGAAGAAGCGGAAAAAGCATTTTCCCGGCCATTTCCAAGCATTTAAGAAATAGTTTGAAATCTCCGTCTAAAACACAAAACGAACGTTTCCTTCGAACTGCTCTGCTGCGTGTTCGCCTAACTAAGGGAGTTGAATCCGCGTTTAGACGCAGAGAGTGAGAAGCAGTTTATTCCAGGAGCTGCGTTTTGGTATTCCAGAGTGAATGGGAGTAAACGCTGTATTGAGAAATATCTGCTTCTAAAACCGAAACGGAGCTACCTAACAGAACGGTCTTCAATGTGTGCGTTCAACTTAGAGAGTTAAGCTGATGTGGGTTTGGAGGAGTTTGTAAACCCTTTCTGTGAAGAAGCGGAAAAAGCATTTTCCCGGCCAAATCCAAGCATTTAAGAAATAGCTGGATATCTTTGTCTAAATCACAAGACGAACGTTTCCTTCAAACTGCTCTGCTGCGTGTCCGCCTAACTAAGGGAGTTGAATCCGCGTTTAGACGCAGAGAGTGAGTAGCAGTTTCTTCCAGGAGCTGCGTTTTGGTATTCCAGAGTGAGTGGGAGTAAACGCTGTTTTGAGAAATATCTGCTTCTAAAACCAAAACGGAGCTACCTAACAGAACGGTCTTCAATGTGTGCGTTCAACTTAGAGAGTTAAGCTGATGTGTGTTTGCAGGAGTTTGTAAACCCTTTCTGTGAAGAAGCGGAAAAAGCATTTTCCCGGCCAAATCCAAGCATTTAAGAAATACCTGGAAATCTCCGTCTAAAACAGAAAACGAACGTTTCCTTCAAACTGTTCTGCTGCGTGTTCGCCTAACTAAGGGAGTTGAATCCGCGTTTAGACGCAGAGAGTGAGAAGCAGTTTCTTCCAGGAGCTGCTTTTTGGTATTCCAGAGTGAATGGGAGTAAACGCTGTATTGAGAAATATCTGCTTCTAAAACCAAAACGGAGCCACCTAACAGAACGGTCTTCAATGTGTGCGTTCAACTTAGAGAGTTAAGCTGACGTGTGTTTGCAGGAGTTTGTAAACCCTTTCTGTGAAGAAGCGGAAAAAGCATTTTCCCGGCCACATCCAAGCATTTAAGAAATAGCTGGAAATCTTTGTCTAAAGCACAAGACGAACGTTTCCTTCAAACTGCTCTGCTGCGTGTTCGCCTAACTAAGGGAGTTGAATCCGCGTTTAGAGGCAGAGAGTGAGAAGCAGTTTCTTCCAGGAGCTGCGTTTTGGTATTCCAGAGTGAATGGGAGTAAACGCAGTATTGAGCAATATCTGCTTCTAAAACCAAAACGGAGCTACCTAACAGAACGGTCTTCAATGTGTGCCTTCAACGTAGACAGTTAAGCTGATGTGCGTTTGCAGGAGTTTGTAAACCCTTTCTGTGAAGAAGCGGAAAAAGCATTTTCCCGGCCGAATCCAAGCATTTAAGAAATAGCTGGAAATCTTTGTCTAAAGCACAAGACGAACGTTTTCTTCAAACTGCTCTGCTGCGTGTTCGCCTAACTAAGGGAGTTGAATCCGCGTTTAGACGCAGAGAGTGAGAAGCAGTTTCTTCCAGGAGCTGCGTTTTGGTATTCCAGAGTGAATGGGAGTAAACGCAGTATTGAGCAATATCTGCTTCTAAAACCAAAACGGAGCTACCTAACAGAACGGTCTTCAATGTGTGCCTTCAACGTAGAGAGTTAAGCTGATGTGCGTTTGCAGGAGTTTGTAAACCCTTTCTGTGAAGAAGCGGAAAAAGCATTTTCCCGGCCAAATCCAAGCATTTAAGAAATAGCTGGAAATCTTTGTCTAAAGCACAAGACGAACGTTTTCTTCAAACTGCTCTGCTGCGTGTTCGCCTAACTAAGGGAGTTGAATCCGCGTTTAGACGCAGAGTGTGAGAAGCAGTTTCTCCCAGGAGCTGCGTTTTGGTATTCCAGAGTGAATGGGAGTAAACGCTGTATTGAGAAATATCTGCTTCCAAAACCAAATCGGAGGTACCTAACAGAACGGTCTTCAATGTGTGCGTTCAACTTAGAGAGTTAAGCCGATGTGTGTTTGCAGGACTTTGTAAACCCTTTCTGTGAAAAAGGGGAAAACGCATTTTTCCGGCCAAATCCAAGCATTTAAGAAATAGCTGGAAATCTCCGTCTAAAAAAAAAAACGAACGTTTCCTTCAAACTGCTCTGCTGCGTGTTCGCCTAATAAGGGAGTTGAATCCGCGTTTAGACGCAGAGAGTGAGAAGCAGTTTCTTCCAGGAGCTGCGTTTTGGTATTCCAGAGTGAATGGGAGTAAACGCAGTATTGACCAATATCTGCTTCTAAAACCAAAACGGAGCTACCTAACAGAACGGTCTTCAATGTGTGAGTTCAACTTACAGAGTTAAGCTGATGTGGGTTTGCAGGAGTTTGTAAACCCTTTCTGTGAAGAAGCGGAAAAAGCATTTTCCCGGCCAAATCCAAGCATTTAAGAAATACCTGGAAATCTCCGTCTAAAACACAAAACGAACGTTTCCTTCAAACTGCTCTGCTGCGTGTTCGCCTAACTGAGGGAGTCGAATCCGGGTTCAGACGCAGAGAGTGCGAAGCAGTTCCTTCCAGGAGCTGCGTTTTGGTATTCCAGAGTGAATGGGAGTAAACGCTGTATTGAGAAATATCTGCTTCTAAAACCAAAACGGAGCTACCTAACAGAACGGTCTTCAATGTGTCCGTTCAACTTAGATAGTTAAGCTGATGTGTGTTTGCAGGAGTTTGTAAACCCTTTCTGTGAAGAAGCGGAAAAAGCATTTTCCCGGCCAAATCCAAGCATTTAAGAAATACCTGGAAATCTCCGTCTAAAACAGAAAACGAACGTTTCCTTCAAACTGTTCTGTTGCGTGTTCGCCTAACTAAGGGAGTTGAATCCGCGTTTAGACGCAGAGAGTGAGAAGCAGTTTCTTCCAGGAGCTGCTTTTTGGTATTCCAGAGTGAATGGGAGTAAACGCTGTATTGAGAAATATCTGCTTCTAAAACCAAAACGGAGCCACCTAACAGAACGGTCTTCAATGTGTGCGTTCAACTTAGAGAGTTAAGCTGATGTGTGTTTGCAGGAGTTTGTAAACCCTTTCTGGGAAGAAGCGGAAAAAGCATTTTCCCGGCCACATCCAAGCATTTAAGAAATAGCTGGAAATCTTTGTCTAAAGCACAAGACGAACGTTTCCTTCAAACTGCTCTGCAGCGTGTTCGCCTAACTAAGGGAGTTGAATCCGCGTTTAGACGCAGAGAGTGAGAAGCAGTTTCTTCCAGGAGCTGCGTTTTGGTATTCCAGAGTGAATGGGAGTAAACGCAGTATTGAGCAATATCTGCTTCTAAAACCAAAACGGAGCTACCTAACAGAACGGTCTTCAATGTGTGCCTTCAACGTAGAGAGTTAAGCTGATGTGCGTTTGCAGGAGTGTGTAAACCCTTTCTGTGAAGAAGCGGAAAAAGCATTTTCCCGGCCGAATCCAAGCATTTAAGAAATAGCTGGAAATTTTTGTCTAAAGCACAAGACGAACGTTTTCTTCAAACTGCTCTGCTGCGTGTTCGCCTAACTAAGGGAGTTGAATCCGCGTTTAGACGCAGAGAGTGAGAAGCAGTTTCTTCCAGGAGCTGCGTTTTGGTATTCCAGAGTGAATGGGAGTAAACGCAGTATTGAGCAATATCTGCTTCTAAAACCAAAACGGAGCTACCTAACAGAACGGTCTTCAATGTGTGCCTTCAACGTAGAGAGTTAAGCTGATGTGCGTTTGCAGGAGTTTGTAAACCCTTTCTGTGAAGAAGCGGAAAAAGCATTTTCCCGGCCAAATCCAAGCATTTAAGAAATAGCTGGAAATTTTTGTCTAAAGCACAAGACGAACGTTTTCTTCAAACTGCTCTGCTGCGTGTTCGCCTAACTAAGGGAGTTGAATCCGCGTTTAGACGCAGAGAGTGAGAAGCAGTTTCTCCCAGGAGCTGCGTTTTGGTATTCCAGTGTGAATGGGAGTAAACGCTGTATTGAGAAATATCTGCTTCCAAAACCAAATCGGAGGTACCTAACAGAACGGTCTTCAATGTGTGCGTTCAACTTAGAGAGTTAAGCCGATGTGTGTTTGCAGGACTTTGTAAACCCTTTCTGTGAAAAAGGGGAAAACGCATTTTTCCGGCCAAATCCAAGCATTTAAGAAATAGCTGGAAATCTCCGTCTAAAACAAAAAACGAACGTTTCCTTCAAACTGCTCTGCTGCGTGTTCGCCTAATAAGGGAGTTGAATCCGCGTTTAGACGCAGAGAGTGAGAAGCAGTTTCTTCCAGGAGCTGCGTTTTGGTATTCCAGAGTGAATGGGAGTAAACGCAGTATTGACCAATATCTGCTTCTAAAACCAAAACGGAGCTACCTAACACAACGGTCTTCAATGTGTGAGTTCAACTTACAGAGTTAAGCTGATGTGGGTTTGCAGGAGTTTGTAAACCCTTTCTGTGAAGAAGCGGAAAAAGCATTTTCCCGGCCAAATCCAAGCATTTAAGAAATACCTGGAAATCTCCGTCTAAAACACAAAACGAACGTTTCCTTCAAACTGTTCTGCTGCGTGTTCGCCTAACTGAGGGAGTCGAATCCGGGTTCAGACGCAGAGAGTGCGAAGCAGTTTCTTCCAGGAGCTGCGTTTTGGTATTCCAGAGTGAATGGGAGTAAACGCTGTATTGAGAAATATCTGCTTCTAAAACCAAAACGGAGCTACCTAACAGAACGGTCTTCAATGTGTGCGTACAACTTAGAGAGTTAAGCTGATGTGTGTTTGCAGGAGTTTGTAAACCCTTTCTGTGAAGAAGCGGAAAAAGCATTTTCCCGGCCAAATCCAAGCATTTAAGAAATACCTGGAAATCTCCGTCTAAAACAGAAAACGAACGTTTCCTTCAAACTGTTCTGCTGCGTGTTCGCCTAACTAAGGGAGTTGAATCCGCGTTTAGACGCAGAGAGTGAGAAGCAGTTTCTTCCAGGAGCTGCTTTTTGGTATTCCAGAGTGAATGGGAGTAAACGCTGTATTGAGAAATATCTGCTTCTAAAACCAAAACGGAGCCACCTAACAGAACGGTCTTCAATGTGTGCGTTCAACTTAGAGAGTTAAGCTGATGTGTGTTTGCAGGAGTTTGTAAACCCTTTCTGTGAAGAAGCGGAAAAAGCATTTTCCCGGCCACATACAAGCATTTAAGAAATAGCTGGAAATCTTTGTCTAAAGCACAAGACGAAGGTTTCCTTCAAACTGCTCTGCTGCGTGTTCGCCTAACTAAGGGAGTTGAATCCGCGTTTAGACGCAGAGAGTGAGAAGCAGTTTCTTCCAGGAGCTGCGTTTTGGTATTCCAGAGTGAATGGGAGTAAACGCAGTATTGAGCAATATCTGCTTCTAAAACCAAAACGGAGCTACCTAACAGAACGGTCTTCAATGTGTGCCTGCAACGTAGAGAGTTAAGCTGATGTGCGTTTGCAGGAGTTTGTAAACCCTTTCTGTGAAGAAGCGGAAAAAGCATTTTCCCGGCCGAATCCAAGCATTTAAGAAATAGCTGGAAATCTTTGTCTAAAGCACAAGACGAACGTTTTCTTCAAACTGCTCTGCTGCGTGTTCGCCTAACTAAGGGAGTTGAATCCGCGTTTAGAGGCAGAGAGTGAGAAGCAGTTTCTTCCAGGAGCTGCGTTTTGGTATTCCAGAGTGAATGGGAGTAAACGCAGTATTGAGCAATATCTGCTTCTAAAACCAAAACGGAGCTACCTAACAGAACGGTCTTCAATGTGTGAGTTCAACTTACAGAGTTAAGCTGATGTGGGTTTGCAGGAGTTTGTAAACCCTTTCTGTGAAGAAGCGGAAAAAGCATTTTCCCGGCCAAATCCAAGCATTTAAGAAATACCTGGAAATCTCCGTCTAAAACACAAAACGAACGTTTCCTTCAAACTGTTCTGCTGCGTGTTCGCCTAACTGAGGGAGTCGAATCCGGGTTCAGACGCAGAGAGTGCGAAGCAGTTTCTTCCAGG